>NC_142758.1:41099813-42359813 GCF_054948205.1 Urtica dioica subsp. dioica | reverse complement strand
AAATTCTCGTATATTCTGACATTAATCGATAAACTACTCGGTCCGACCATCGAAAAAAGTAGCAAACAAATAATTCGCATCACGGGAAATCAACTTAGTAAGCCAAACAAATTACAAAAAAAAAAAAAAAAAAAAAAAACGAGAGACACTTAAATGGACACCTTGGATGGGTACGAAAAGCTTCGAAGAGAGGGATTTGCGTGAGAAGAGCCCAGCGATGCAGGGACTCCGAGATTCCCCAGAATCGACATTTTTCTTTCTTGCCCTTTTTATATGGCGATTTGTGTACCAAATTATGGGAGGATTTTATTTTTTCAGTTTCAGAGTGAAAATTCGTTTTGTTTTTTTTTTTTTCTTTCTTTTTCTTTTGAGCTGTTTGGACACCAGTTGTTTGTTTGTTTGTGCGCGCTTTGCACTATGATGTTTTTGCTAAACATCGTCGTTTTAAGTGACTTTTTACATAAAGTAAAGCGAAGCGATTGAACAAACATATCTCGATTCTCTTCCAGACGGAAATCCTAATGCAGATTTGTTGCATTTTCAGATACATAATCGTATTCAATTCTGAAATTCTCGTGGGCATCGTTTGACATAGTTTTGTTTAAAAAAAAAAAACAAAAAATTGACTGCGTAAGCCACATAGCCTATAGCAATTTTAATTCAAAAAATTAGAAAAATAGCAAACTTAAACGTTTGATATTGCTAAATAGCCAAGGTTTGATAAATATTAAGTAAATAGTCATAAATGATGACGTGAGTTAATATGGCAGTGACTATTTACTTGATATTTACGTTTGTAAATATATAAAAATGGCTATTTACCTAATATTTATCAAACTTTGACTATTTAGCAATTCTTAACGTTTAAATTGGCTATTTTGCTAAATTACCCATTTTAATTTAACCAACATTTAGTAAATAATTTGTAAATAGTCAAGTTGCTTACGTGGCATCATATTTATTATGGATTTTTTTACAGTTTTGCCCTTATAATATTCGGCTTTGTAACTTTAATTTAGGCAGTTTTTTTTTTAATTTGAACCAAATATTTTAAACTGAATAGGTAAGTATTAACTGAAATTTCAAATTCTGGACGAGAATCTTTGAATAATTTTTGCGCATGTTGTTAGGTGATTAGTTTCTAATTTCGTTACTTAACATTAACTTACAATCTGTTAAAAAATTTACATTTATTGATAATCTTTTTTGGCCGATAGTCTCTCATTATATTTTGGCTGTCAATTGTAATTCAAATTTTACAGTTTCAGCGTGTTGTTCATAATTTCAGACGATTGAACTTTCAAAATTGTTTCTCCCAGAATTCATAATCATCCAAACATCATGGATGATTGTTTGTCATTTTCTCTAATTGATTCAGGTATGTGTTTCTTTATCAATTATGCAGTATTGCTAATCATTTGTCACTCTAATTTTTTTCTTTTTTTTCAGTGAAATTATTTGAGCAACAATGCCATGAATCAAGGAAAGCATTATTGCCTTATTGTAGTCAAGAAGATTCTGGGGCAGAAATTGTATTGTATGATAAACCCGATTTGAGGAATTTTCCTATGAATTTTGAAATTAATGTCAATAATGTATTTAGACGCAAAGATATAGTTCAAACGGCTATTGGTATGACTGTTGTTCGCAACAATTTTGAATTCAAGGTGTTTAGATCAAGTAAAACACGTTATAGCATTGGTTGTTCGAATCTTCAGTGTTCTTGGAAGTTAAATGCGTCGGTTTGCAAGAAATCTGGATTGTGGGTCATAAGGTCATATGTTAAAGATCATACTTGCTATGGACAATCAATTATGCACAAGAATAAACACGCATCTTCTGTTCTTATTAGCAAATGTGTCAAAGATGATTTTAGGGGTACATTGGCAAATAAAATTACGTCCTCCGGTGTTGCTGAAATAATGAGGACACGATTTAATATGGAGGTAACATATTATAGGGCATGGAAGGGTCGTAAAGAAGCTAGGGATCTTTGTGGTGATTTTGAAGAGTCATATAGTCATTTACCAATAGTTGGTGAAATGATCAGAGAGAGAAACCCAGGTTATTATTTTATGTTTTTTATTTTCGCCGACTTGTTACTTTATATTTTCAGCTTATTTACAATACAAGAAATTGGTAAATATTATATACATTTACACTATATTTACAGTTTAATATTTTTTATTTACTACATTCATTGTAAATTAAGGATTTATTTACGCAATACTTACCTTGCCCTTTTGTAGGTTTGTATACTGTGACCGAGACTGAACCTGATGGTGCTTTTAGGTATTTTTTCCTTGCATTTGGTGCTTCGGTAAAAGGATTCCAATTTTGCCGTCCGGTAATATCCGTTGATGGTACTTTCTTGAAAGGAAAATCTCATGGTACCTTATTATTGGCTACTGCTCAAGATGTTGACAATCATTTGTTTCCATTAGCTTTTAGTATTGTGGATTGTGAAAATGAAAATTTTTGGTATTGGTTTATGATGCATATTCGAGTTGTGTATGGTGTTAGAAAAGAGTTGGTGTTTGTATCGGATAGGCACAAGTCAATTCATAAGGCGGTCAACGCTGTGTTTCCGGAAGCGAAATTTGCTATATGCATGCAACATCTTTAGGGTAATGTGAAGGCCAATTTTAGTAAAACCTACATTCAGCCTCTTTTTTTTATAGATTTGCTAAAGCGTATTCAGTAAGAGAGTTTAAATATTGGCTCAATATACTCTCCAACAACAAAGTAAAAATTAAAAAGTATCTTCTCAAAGCTAATCCAAAGCTTTGGGCTCGGAGCAAATTTCATGGGAAGAGGTTTAATGTAATGACCACAAACATTTCCGAGTGTTTGAATGCTATTTTGCGATAAGCTAGAGGGTGGCCGGTTGCATGTCTTGTTTTGAGTTATAGAAGTCTAATTCAAAATTGGATCAACCAGAAGAGAGAGTTAATTCCAAAGATGTATTCAGGTCTTACAGGAACTGGGTTCAAGATGCTTTTTGATCCGCAGGAGGCTGCTCATTCTATGAATGTAAGTTATATAATATCCGAGCTTCTGTTAATAGAATTATTATTTACAACCTATTTACATTGAAGTAACATAATGTTTATTTACACGTCAATCACAGGTTAATTCCATTAATGACAATGAGTTTGAAGTTGTTGATGGTGCAATTCGCCGAGTTGTTGATGTTTCTCTGAGGACTTACACATGTTGTTATTGGAGCTTGAAGATTTTCCATGCTCTCATGCGTGTGCGGCTTTATATCGAAAAAATTTACGTCGTATTGATTTCGTACCATCATATTATACCCAAGAATGCTTTGCAGCCACATATGAGAAAGATGTGTTTCCAATTTCTCATTAAGGTGATTGGGAGCTCCCTATCGACGCTCAAGTTATTAAGCCTCCTATTCATAAACGTCAAGCTGAGCGACCGAAAGAGAAGAGGTATCGATCGAAGCATGAAAACTTCCACCCGTACAGTCATCGTTGTGGCAAATGTGGCTAGATTGGTCATAACAAAAGGAGTTGCCAAATTTAGTTGGATTTTGTTATGTTTTTCAATTTTTTATGGTTTTAAGTGAATTTGACTCTTGTTTTAAGTTTTTCGGTGATGTTTGTAAACTGGTTTAACGTTTATCATTGTTATGCATCTTGATTAGACTTGAGTCCCTATGTTTTTAGAATTTTTGTTATGATCTATCTAGATTCCAAGCAGTGGTGAAATATCATGCGAGGTAGTTATGTAAATACGATGTGTTAATAATGTCACTAGTTCATTTTTTTCTAATATCAAGAATGTTTATACTATGTACCATGGAAATAGAATCAGGGATTGTTGTCTCCACCGTTGAAGTTCTTTTTCGGAGCATATGTAAATAGGATACCATTTACATTAGTATCAAACATTTCTAGATTTGGAGTTCATTACTTAATAATGCTTGTATTAATAGCATACCATGTTTGTTAATGTCACTTGTGTGGGCTTCGGTTTTGTTACTTTTTTAATCTCTTGAACCTGTAAATAGATTGCGACATAACGACAATGTAATTCATATTAACTACTTCAAATAGATTTGTTTACCTCTTTTTTTTGTAGGGACTTGGACAGGGGTAGTATCGATAGGTGGATCGATAGGTGTAGTATCCTGTTAAACAAATTTGTATAAGTAGTTATACATTTTACGTTCATTTTGATGGTACATACTTATTAACAAAGCTGTAAATAGCTTGCATGAACAACTGTTGGTGAGGGACGTGGGTCTTCGCCTTTTTTAGTTTGTATTGAACTCCCCGAGCCCTGTAAATTAATTGTTAGTTGTGGAATAAATTGTAAAAAATAAACAAAGTCATACCGTTTCTTTTCTTGTTTGCTTTGGTGTTGCTTCATCGTAATCCTTTCGGATGTACACTTGAAATACATCCAATAGGGCGTCGTAATTCTCATGTGCCTCGTCCACACGCTGCTTTAGCATTTCTATTGTTTGGAGAACGCACTCCAACTTCATATGGACGTCATTAGTAGATCAACTAGGCGTTTCACTTTCCAAACCTCTTGAACTGCTAGCAACGCATTTGCCTTTGTCAACTGGTTTGGGGATCGGCTCCGGACTCACGTCTACTCGTTCAATGAACCATTCTGCTTGCTCATCTTCAGTAGCATTTACTTGATGAATGCGAAGCTAAAACAAAGACATGCATTATTTACAGCCATATATTTACATATTTACAGACTAAAATACTTACTGTTATATATGTAATTTATTTACCTCATCATTGTTAAAGATGTGTTGTTGCAGCTCATCGTATTCAGGGCTGTAATTGAAATGCCACTTGAGGAGTCGGGGTATGCTCAATTCTGTTGTCCGGGATGTGAACCATTGGGCTTCAAATTCAGGAATGACTTCATATGCCCATGCACATCTGTAATCGTATTACTATTACCGGTGACATTTTTTCCGAAAAAACTGCTATCATCTGCAAGGAATAAATGCGAGACGGACGGGGCGCCACGCGCGCAACTGTACCCTTCAAACAGCCCATGAGTCTCCGCGTTACGAATCAACGCCAAATAACCTTCAGCACAGATAACAAAGAGGTATGGTGATAGCGGGCACCCTTAGCGAATACCCCTCTCCGGAATCACCGCCCCTCCAACGGTTCCATTGAAGACAAAACTGAAGGAGGGGGTTGTGACGCACTTCATAATAGTACCGGTTATTCGAGGCCCAAATCCAAGGTGAACAAGCATTGCTTCGAGGCATTCCCACTCCACCCGATCATAAGCCTTGCTCATGTCGAGTTTCAAGGCCATAGCTCCATCTTGCACATTGCAATTTTGTTGTAGGGAGTGTAGAATCTCAAAAGCAGTTATCACATTATCGGTTATCGCTCGGCCTGGGACAAAAGCACTTTGGTTTTCAGCGATTACCTCGTTTAGCACCGTCTTAACTCTGTTCGGGATAGTCTTCGTAATGATCTAGAATATCACGTTGCACAAACCGATGGGGCGAAAATTTGACAGCCTCCGCGGTTTCCCCATTTTCGGGGTAAGAACAACATTAGTGTGATTAATGTCTTTTGGTGATCTGCCGTTGTTGAGGACATCGAGACAAAGACCACAAATATTAGCGCCCACCACTCCCCAATACTTCTGAAAGAAAGCTGCGTGAAATCCATCCGATCCCGGTGCCTTATGCGGGCCCATATCAAACAGGGCCTCCTTCACCTCCTCCTCCGAGAAAGAAGCGTCTAACATATCTGCAGAGTGTGATGAGAGAAGTTTGAACTCACATGAAGTTATACGTTGTATATCCACCGTACTCGAGTTTGAAGACTTGAACAGAGTGGTGAAATAGTTTGAGGCGAGTTTTGGAAAATTGCTCGCCCTGACTATCCACCTTCCTGTCTCATCCTCTAGTCCATGAATGGTGTTTCGAGTTCTCCGACGAGACGCCCTTTCATGGAAGTACTTAGAATTTCGATCCCCTCCCTTAATCCAATCGGCCCTAGCCCTTTGTCTCCAATAATAATCCTCAAGGTCGAGAAGGTAGTCTAACTCCTTTTCTGTAACGACCCGGTTTTTTTTTTTTTAATCGTTATCCGATCATAGAAGCTTGAATTTCATTACATACTTGTCAATATATATATATTTTTTTTAAACAACTAGAACTGAAACAATTATTTATTCTTAACTAAAAACTTTAACTCTAGAGTATAATAATATGAATAAGTACAAAAAGTTATTTATTCGAAACCAAAATAATTATTTGTCTTCAAGATGTTATAAATAGAAAGGAACATGCTTAACACAATTATCATAATAACTTGGCAGCGGAAAAACGTTTTAATTAGCGTAGCGGTATCCATCCCCACCCTTTACTCTTGTCGCCACCACGATTCCAACTCAAAGTCATTTACCTTGCACGTGTCCTACAATGCGAATGAAGAAAAAAAACATATACAAACATGTGAGCTAAAGCTCAGTGAAATTCATGTAAAACTCACAAAACATTTTTCTACGTAATAATAAATAAACATTATAAAGTTTTATTAAATCTTATTATCAACGTGATACATGTCTTGTTACTTGATTCATGATTTTCGGGGACCCCTAGTGATCGTATCGTATCGTGCGCACTAAGGCTTATGGAAACCATGCGGCCAAACATCGATTCCGCCCTTCCTGAACATGTACGACTCACCTTATCGAGACATAAACGTCTACGAGGTGGGTCGCAAGAACCTACTCTGGCGTAGGCCGATACGTCACCTACTTAGTGTTTTCACTTGCATACTTATTAAATCATTTGCATGGTAAAGTTCATGAAATAAAATAAGTCTAAAGCATGATTGGAAATTCTTAGATAAAAATACTTTAATACATATTAACCATAGTTCACAAATGTGGTAAGATAAACTTGGAAACATAATCATGTAATCTAACACGCATATAGTAATAAATATTAATAAATAATACACATCCATAAAATTAAATAATACTTGCACATGATATTATTTTGAACAAATTCGCATTGTAGTGAGATGAACTCACCTCTCGGTTTCAAGATACTTAGCACTCGAGCTAGGAATCCGACTCTTTCTCGAACCTATAGGAAAATAACTTATGAGCTTCTATAATCTATTCTTACAAAACCAAGCTTAAGGGATAAAAGACCTATAAGAATATTAAAGCTCTAAGAACGATCTAAGGCTCGGGAAAACATGATGCATATCGAAAATATAATTTGAAAGTTTGTAAAAACGTTGCTGGAAAAAATTATTTTCAGGATGACCTATAGTTACACTTTTGTTAATTACGGATAGCTCGTGACTCGGAATTCGGTGATTCTTTTTGCAAAACAACAATAACATCCATATCTTTAAAATGACATATTAAACATAACTTAATAATCTGTAAAGCATTCCCAGAATTATTTTTAAGTTCATTAAACAAATCTGTCCGGATGAGAATTTAGTTTCGGCACACAAAATTGAAAGTACTCGTTCGAACTCTTTAAAACTTTATTTTCTGAAATTTCTTTTTGAAACATTTAAAACACATAATATATATTTTACAAAAAATATTTTTAAAATAAAACTATTAAAACAACATGTTTAAAATATACTCCATAGCATGACATCACTTCTCGGGTCGTAAGGATATCTCCCTAGCAGTGTGCATTTAGAGGATTTTTATGAACGAAATAAAACACACAAAATACATATAAAGACATATTACAAAAGAAGACATATGTAGCTTCGTTTTGGTATATTCCATTAACAAATTGAGTATTTAGAAGTGATAGAAACTAATTACCAAAGTTACATAAATTAAAAGGCAGATTTGAAGAAAAATAAAACATTTCATGCATGCATTGTAAGGTTCTAGTTTCTAGGGTTGGATGGGAACATGGGAATAAAACTAGAACTAAAACATACTAAGGAACTATAATTATAAAGAATTAAGACGAGAAAAATACTAACCTCTTGGACTTGAAGAAAGGACAAGAACTAATCTTCACCTTGATCTCTAGAAGAAAATCTAATGAATTCTCTATTCTATGATTTGTCTCTCCCTCCACTCTAACTCACTTTTTTTTTTCTCTCTAAACTTTGAAAATTTGGGATGAAATGAGAGAGTGTCTTGGGGTCTATTTATAGGAAAATATTGGGTGTTATATGGCTTGGACAAACCGTGCATGTCTACCCCTCCCACTCTTCTATTTTTTTTTATTTTATTTCCTTATTGAAACACACCAAAAATTCTTACACATCCAAAAGGTTATTATCAAACTATTGGAAAAGACAAACTTATCACCACCAAAAGGTTTCTTACACAACAACCAATTAGGGCAACTTTCAAGACAACAAATTTTGTCCTACTAGAAACATCTTGCACGGCTACACCAAGAGGAATAAGTCAAACAATTTGGCTTTTGATGCCACAAGGTTGTTTGAAAAGTGTACCATTGCTAGAAGTTGTAATTGTGTCACAATATATAAAAAAAATGTGTCACATTCTTAAATAAATTCAATAATAAATAATCTAGAAGTGATTTAATGAAATTGATTCATGAAACATGAAATTAAATATCTCATGACATGAGATCGTATCAAAATTTAAATGTTGACTTTTTATCTTGAGTCAACTTTCTTAAAATAGAAAGTTTGACTCGAAACGAGACCTTCCTAAATTAGAAATTATTTCCGAGAGTGTCTAAAATGATTTTTGAGTATGATGTTCCTCAAAATTTCTCATTGATGTAGGAATATTTCAAATACAACATACGAATAAAGCTGGAAACGTAATAAGAAAAATTTGAAATGTCACATTTTCTGCCGCCCGACTCCTCTTTAAATTAGTCTCAAATGCATCTTCATTTTTTGCTTCCTGGAGAAAATCTTTAATCTTCTGGATTCTGGCTGGGATATGACCGAACGTTGACTTGCTCTAGCATTTCAGACTTGTCCGACATCTGTTCAACTTGCTGTGAAATGGATTTTCCCCCCTACACGTCTATGTCGTGTTCCATGCTTCCATTATAGCGTCCTTGCATCCTTCGTGAGAGAGCCACAAAGGCTCAAAAGCCCATCTACGACGTCCCGATTTTTTAGGCTTCGAAAACCCTTGTAAATGGAGTATTATGGGCCTATGGTCCGAGCCCAAAAAATCCAAATGCAGCACACTTACATCCGGGAATAAGCTTCTCCACTCCTCAGTGACGCAGAACCGATCCAACCGAGCCATGAATTATTCAGACCTTCCTGGTTATCGCTCCACGTAAGGAGTTCCCCACTAAACCCCAAATCGCGAAGCCCACAATCATCGAGAGCATCCCGAAAGTTCTTCATATCTATTTCCCTTCTCGCCACTCTACTTTGGTGTTCGTTCCCATAGAGCACTCACTACTACAAATATTAGATTACACAACGGATATTCCACAACGGAACACAGTACCGTTGTGGAATCTATATGCTTCCCGAACAGTACAATTGTACCGTTGTGGAATGTCCGGGATTCCACAACGGGTCACAGTCCCGTTGTGAAAAGTCCGGGATTCCACAACGGTACAACTGTATCGTTGTGGAGTCTTTATGCTTCCACAACGGTACTGTGGTACCGTTGTGGAATCTTGGACATTCCACAACGGTACAGTGACCCGTTGTTGGATCTCGCCACGGCCAAGGCATCAACTCGCCGCGACCAAACTCTTCCACAATGGGACATTGTACCGTTGTGGGAGAGATGTAAAGTCAGAGGTCTCGCCGCGGCGAGATTGATGTGTCGCCGCAACGAGTTGATTCCACAGCGGGACAATAACCCGTTGTTGAAATTTTTTACGACATTTCGCCACGGTCAAAGCTTAAACTCGCCACGGCGAAATGTCCTAAAAAATTTTAGGGCTTCACTATAAAAACCTCATTTCGATTTCTTTTTTCATTTTTTTCACTTTCTCTCGCCTCAGACCTTCATTTCGGCCGATTTTGTGCAATTTCTCCTCCCAAACCCACCTTGAAACTTCGCCGCCATTTCGCCGCCGCCAAATCTCGCCGCCCTCCTCGCCGAAGCAAAATCTCGCCGTGCCTCTTCTTTCTTTCTCTCGATGTTGCCTCCTTTGCTCTCTCTCCCACCGAATTCTTTTATCAAGGTATGTTTTTATCTCAATTTCATATCAAAATCTTAATTTTCATGAATGTTTTGTGTGATTTATAAACTAATTTATGATTTTGGTTGATTTTGGTTGTAATTTATGATATTGGGGGTGTAGATTTGGCCGAAATTAGGGTTTTTTATTTTGGGTTTTTTGTTTTAATTTATGATTTTGGGTATAATGTTATTTTAGATTGAAAATGAGTTGTATTTTGATATTGTGGTTAAATTGAGTTCGGATTTGAGTTTGAATTTGTGTTTGTGATGAGTTTTATGTTTTATTTATTTGAATATAATGTGTTTTTATATGTATTTAGTGTTGAATTGAGTTTAATTTTGTGTTGAAGGTGATTTATTGTTTGAAAATGTTGTTGAATTTGAGTTTGAAATGATTTGTTCAATTAGGTGAAAACGGGCCGTTCAAAAACCCCTGCCGGTCACAAAGAAGCCGCCCATAGCTCTTCTAGGCCCCCCACAAAAAAAATAAGAGGTCTCGTCAAGCCGAACCCGAACCCGTAGTGGATTATAATAGTCGGGTATTCACTAGCAAAGCCGCAGAAGATCGCTACGACATCCTCGTTCAACGAACTCCGATCTTTGAACGAGGGTTGAAGGTGAGCTCAAGCACGTCTATAGCCGCGGCGAAAAGAGTTCTAGGGGCTATGTAAATCAGAGAACTTTTTCGCCGCGGCCACACTATAATTTGGCTGCGGCCAGGTAGTATACGCTGCGGCGAAATAGACACATGGCCGCGCCGAAAAGAGTTCCAGTGGCTATGTAAATCTGAGAACTTTTTCGCTGTGGCAACACTATAATTTGGCTGCGGCCAGAATGTTTCGCCGCGGCCAAATACATACGTGGCCGCGGCGAAATATTCCACAATGGGACAGTCGTACCGTTGTGGAACACACTTACCGCGGCGACGTGTTACCTTGGCCGCGGCGAAATATCGCGGTCTAATCCTAAAACAGTTTTCCCACTCGATTTTTTTCAAAATTTTCAGAAATTTTATTTTTCTTCTTCTTCCCTCTCTCTCTCCGACCCACACCCACTCCGTCGCCGCCCCACACCCACTCCGTCGCCACCCATCTCTTCTTCCTCTACCGCCTTCACTCTCTCTCCTCTCTTCTTCCTCCACCCCTATCTTCTTCCTCCGCCCCTCATCTCCTTCTTCCCCGCGGCCTTTTCTTCTTCCTCTGCCCTCCTCTCCTTCCGACCCATATTCTGCCCTCCTTCTCTTCTTCTTCTTCTTCTTCTTCTTCTTCTTCTTCTTCTTCTTCTTCTTCTTCTTCTTCACAAACCCACTCTCCACAAACTCACCAAACCCACTCTCCACAAATTTCTAAGCCCACAAAACCTTACCTCCGACCACAACCATCCGACAACGTCATTGACGTTTTATCTCTCCACCACGCCTCCGTGCTCGTCGTCTTCACCCCGGGTAAGTGTTTTTTTTTATGTAATTTGTATTTTTATGTTGAAATTAGGTTAGAATTGTGTATTTGTGTTTAAGTTATATAGTAATTGAATATGGAATTTGATATTTATGTAGAAAATTAGTGTGGAATCGAATTTCGATTTGAGTTTGGTGTTGAAATTGGTTTGAATTTAAATTGAATTTTGGTTTGAGTTTATTTTGGAATTGGTTTGAATTGAAATTGAATTTCGGTTTGAGTTTGTGTTGGAATTAGTTTGAATTGAAATTGAATTTCGGTTTGAGTTTATGTTGGAATTGGTTTGAATTGAAATTGCATTTCGGTGTGAGTTTGTGTTGGAATTAGTTTGAATTGAAATTGAATTTCAGTTTGAGTTTGTGTTGGAATTGGTCTGAATTGAGATTATGTTGAATTTTGTTTTTTCATAGATTATGTCTAATACTTCCACTAGTACCGTTAGCGGTAAACGGAGATCCACTAATATCGATGGTCCCGGGAAAAGAAGAAATGCTCTTATGCCCAAGATTAATAAGGTTAAAACTCTTGGTAAGAAGATAAACGTCAAATTTAATGATAGAGATGAACCATTAGATAAGGAGGGTGATGAGTTATCGACTTATTTTGGCGTGTTAGCTAGAGAACACGTTCCAATTTCGATGATCGATTGGAGACTAAAAGAGCATAAACAGCTGAAAGAAAGGATTTGGAACGAAATATGTGAAGCATTTACGGTCCCTATCGAACTTAAGAATAATTGTCTTATGAGAGTTGGAGAAGTGGCGAGGTTATTCCGTCACGAGCTATACAACGATCTAGTCAAAGACAACCTCAATGATCCAAGCGTCTTGAAGAGGCCGGAATACGTTTTAAAACGCTATGCATATATCACCGAAGAAGATTGGATAAAATTTGTTGAGTATAGACGTTCCGAAGTGTTCAAAAAATCATCGGACAATGGGAAAGAAATAGCGAGGAAGAACGTGTACAAATCTAGAACCGGCCGCAATGGATATCGAAAACTTGATCAATAAAAGGTTAGATTTACATTTTTTATTTTTTATTCCATGTTTCATAATATTTATTAATTAATTTGTTGTATTGCTTGATAATAGTACGAGGAGACGGGTGAATGACCTACAAAAGAGGTATTATGGGTTGAGTTGAGAATGAAGGAAAAATCATCTCAAGAAGTTACGGACGAGTCAATGGAAAGTGTCTTGCAAGACGCTTTGGGAACTAAGGAACATCTCGGTCGTGTTCGTGGGTAATCTAAATACTCGTCAAGTTGCAATTCCGTATCTCGTCGGTCAAACTCGAGTGACGAGGTAACTAAGTTACGTCGAGAAATGTGTGAGTTAAAATATTTCATTATGAAAGCCTTAACTCAAAATGGTTTGAGTCTCAAAGATGCTAATGACGACTTGCCTAGTGTCCTACGTCCCACAAATGAAGAGGAAAATATTGGTGATGATGAAGAGATGCCTAAGGGTGATGATGAAGAGATGGCTAAGGGTGGTGATGAAGACATGGCTAAAGGTGGTGATGAAGACAAGGCTAATGAAGTGACGTCTTTAGGTAATTTTCAATTTTTTTAATACAAGTAATAAAGTCAAATATTTTTATATTTTTTTTAATAACATTAGTGAATTTATTAGATAAACAATCTCAACATGAAGTTGCCGTGGATCTCAATGTTAATGTCATAGAGCGTCCGCATATTAATCCTCTAATTATCGACAAACCCGATAGTGTTCGAGCAAGTTGCTCAATAAATCCAACCACGCCGGTGACACCGTGTTCGGATGAAAGCATCGAATTCATTCTCCTCCTTGATGATTTCACGAATGGAGGCACGATTCATGTAGCAAACGGGCGAGCGTACATGAAAGCCGAACACGTTCATTTTTCATCTTTGGAGGATGTAAACGTACGAGTGAGCATTGCGGCGGTTTTGATTAAGAAAGCTTTTTTGCCGATTCCCACCGATGAAGCCAAGACTATTGAAGAAGCCGTAGGGGGCTTCGTTAAGTGGCCAAAGAGATTAGTAGAAACTGAAATTGCAAAAGAGAGTCGCGGTCCGGTGGTCACACAAGTGTTGAAGGTCGGTGGTGATAGTGAACCTAGCGTCGATGACGATAAGAAGATTTCATATAAGTTGATTAATCCAAAGTTTCGATTGCTCGCCATGCCGACCGAGTAATGTTACCGAAAGGGGATTCAATCAATGTCAAAGTTTGTGCAAGTATCGCCGTAGAGCATATTCCGGTGATGTTTGACGATGTTAAAGAATTCTTTAGATATGAGGAAATAGGCGCGTCGTGCATAACGGTTTACATGGGGTAAATATTTCTTTTATATTCTTTTTCTTATATCAATATACAATATTTCATTTTATTAACTAATCCAATAATTGTTTTTCGTAGTTATCTACAATCCATATTAGACAAAAATAAGCGGAGTGAAGTAATGTGTTTTGTTGAAGCGGGTTTGAGTTGCTACCTCCAAACCAACAACGATGAGGCCCATTTATCCGAACGCGTCAAGCAAATCGGCAAAATAGTACGAAATTGCAAACCAAAACAACTAGTTTTGATGCCGTACAATTTAAATGAACATTGGATGCTTGTTGTCTTCGATCTTTGGAAAGATCAAGCGATGTTCTTCGATCCGTTGAAAAATAAAATCCCATTGGATTTAAGGAAGTTGATAAAAAGGTAAATTAATTACATGTTATTTGAAGTATTTCCTTTACACTAATGCTTCTTTTCTAATTTTTTTTTTTGTTGAGCGTATAAGGATTTTTTCGGATTTCAAGCTTCACAACCAAGAAGCCCGAAGTAACGGTCAATCAACCTTAATCACAAGTGCCTCGGCTCCCAGACAAATCGGAAACACGGAATGCGGGTATTATGTCTTAAGTTATATGCATGATATTGTTGGAGTTGGTATAGATAAATTACAAATGAAGAAGTCATATACACTGGATAACTTAGAGAAAGTTCGAGAAGAGTGGGTGTTATACGTACAAACTTTTATAGAATGTGAATATTAGTTTGATTTTGGATATAGATATTTGTTTTGGATTTTTTGGATATATATTTGGTTTTGGATGTTATGGATATGTTTTGGATGTTATGGATGTAATGGATATTTGGTTTTGAATATATAATTTTATTTTCAGGTTTTTAATTGGAAAATAAAAAAATAGCTCTCAGGTACAATTTGGCCGCGGCGTGTAATAATTTCGCCGCGGAAAATTTTCCTGGGAATTCATCTCGCCGCAGCCAAAAGTATACCTTGTTGCGGCGAGATTTTTTAAAAAACACAATACATATTCGCCGCGGCCACGTATACATTTCGCCGCGGCAAACTCTTCCACAACGGTACTACCGTCCCGTTGTGGAAGATCTCGCCGCGGCGAGTACGTAACGTTGCCGCGGCGAGGAACGACAAACATAATATTTCAACTCTGCCGCGGCCACATATGACATTGGCCGCAGCGAACTATTCTACAACGGTACAACCGTACCGTTGTGAAAGGTTTCGCCGCGGCGAAATCAATACGTGGCCGCGGCGAATGTTAAAAAAATTGATCCATTTTTCACAACGGGACTGTCCCGTTGTGGAAAACGGATGTTTCCACAACGGTACTGTACCGTTGTGGAATCCCTAAGATTCCACAACGGTACATTACCGTTGTGGAAACCCTAAGATTCCACAACGGGACGAGTACCGTTGTGGAATCATTACACAGCGGAGGATTCCACAACAGTACTGTACCGTTGTGGAATCCCCTGTTTGTAGTAGTGACTTCATTGAAATCCCTACCACAAATCCATGGTTCTCCACCATTCCCGTGCAATCTTCTCAAGAGCTCCCATGAGTGATGACGTTGACTAGCACGCCAGTAAAACGCAACTTATCCTCATTTCCAACTTGCACCGAGGCATCTATATGGAACTTACTGTAGCTCCGGAGGTCGACGACAGCCTCTTCCCTCTAGAGGAGTATCAATCCACCACTATTTCCCACAGCATCCACATTTACCTCTCCATAAAAACCCAACCTCTTCTTCAAATTTATCGTCTTCCTTCCCTTCAAACGAGTTTCAATGAGAAAGACTAACATCGGATTTTGCTCGCGGATCACGGACCGCAAGCGATTGAACGCTTGTTGACTCTTCAGTCCACGAACGTTCCAGTACAACAGATTCATTGGACCCGGTCGGGTCGCTCCTCCGCGCCTGCCGATATAGTGGATGAGCTCACATCCTTTCCTACCTTCCTTACCTTTCCATCACCATCAACATCTCCTTCTATTATCCCATTTCTCTTCCCCTGACCACCACCACGAGCTAGGTTTGACAGGTGCTTCGTCGCCTCTGCTCCGCTTCATCGCGCCTGGCTTTCCATATTTTTCGTGCGGGGAACTGGGATTCGCCATGGGGCACCGGAGGAGAGTTGAAGTTCACCGCTGCCCCCTTCAAAAAATCTGCGTTGGGATTAAGGAGTGGAGTGTCTTTCTTTCCAGGCCCATCCACCATGGAATCAAAGGTATGGGCTTTTTCTTTTGGTCCCTGGCCCAAAATTGAACTTGGGTCCACTTTTTCCCCAGACATCCATCTTGAGATGAGATAACAGTGGGGTCCACACTATCATCTACATTCCCACATATGTTTGCGTCAATTGCCTCATTTATATCAGGAACATCATTCGCCGTTTTTTGGGACTCGTCTTTTTCCTCATTCCCAGGAATATCTTTGGAAGTTGATTCCTCCACACTGGTTGGCTCCCGAAGGCCTCCTTCATCATTACTTCTTCTCTGGTTATGTGCAAACTTCTCCGGTCGACGTGTCAACTTCTGCGTTTGCCTCTCCGATCCTGGAAGTCAAAAAACCGAGCTGGAGGATCTGTTAGGTGGCTCTCCCTTCAGCCAACTTCCATATCCCCATCCCTCCGCCGGTGCTTCTTTTGGGGTATCTGGTTGAGTGCAAGTGCGCCAACTATGCCCCATACGGTCACAGTGCGAGCAAAGGTCCGATAATTTTTCGTACCGAATATCGACCCAAGTTCGGTCTCTTCCCCAGCCCAGTTGGACTTTGATTCCCCGACGCAATTGTTTGGTCGCATCCAGTAAGATTCGGATACGAACAAACATATTAGTACATCGTCCGTTTTTATCCGAGCTAACTTTAATGACCTTCCCTATTTGGCCACCTATCAGTTCGCCCATCTTCAAAGTTCTGGCCACCAAAGGGAGACCGTGCAACTTGACCCAGAAAAAGGGTCAGTTTGAAGTATTCCTCCACTTGTGCCTCCCCATCATCTGCATCTTTTAGTCTGAGAAGAGCTCTATCAAACAACCAAGGCTCCAACTCCAACACCTCGAGTCTTCCTTTGCAGTTCCGTATTCCTCCAATCACTGACTTCATAGCCTTCTTGTTGAAAGACTTTTTTTGTTAGGAGCTTTCCCATCACAGACGTCTTCAAATCGAAACCTCTTTTATCCACTTCAGCATCAGTGATATCAAAAACTTCGTTCTCCTCTTCCGTAATCCCCATCGATTCCCACTTATTACAAAGATTCTCCATCCTTTCTTAGACAAGAAGGGCCCACCGTCACAAAAGACACAACTCTGACCAGACAGAGAAACCATTGAGTCATGTACCTACAACTCACCACGTTACTGACAGAAGTTCTGCAATGTGGCCCCTTAACAAGCAAACTTACACGCAACAACCCACTCACGAATCAAATATCAAGCAACCGACAAAGGTAGAAGAGAGTTAACCTAGAGAGAGTTTTCGCTGTTAGTCTCTAAAATTTATAATAGATGTCAATTGTTGATATCATATTACTAGTAAAATTATACTTATATAAATGGTTTATTAGTATTTTTAGTCAAATTAAGTTTTTAGTTAAAAAAAAAAACCCGAGACAACTTCTCTATTTTAAAACCAAGGCCAAGCTAAGCTGTAATTCCCAATTCGCCTCTCTTTTTTTTTTCTTTCGTAAATTCCCAATTCGCCTCGGACTCGGAACTCAACCTAACAAAAAAAAAAATTGAATAACAATAATTCGCTCTCCGAGTCCCCGCTCGTTCGTTGGTACTTTCCCGTTTCCCCCATTGAAAATCACAAATAAGAATATGGGTCGGTGAATGAAGTCTTCAAACGACCTTCTCAGTGAATGGGCCGATGGAAAGGGATTTCCCTTCTCTTCCACCGCTTGAACGCAACCACCAAGACCTCTCTTCCAACTCCGTCCAAACCCATTCTCTCTCTCTCTCGCTTCCGAGTTTTCTCTGCAATCCCCTCTCGGGTCTCGGATTTCGATTCTGGTTCTCCTTATTCCTCACAGGATTACTACGATTTCGGTCCCGATGAAGACAAAGAAACCGCCAAAATCCCCGTCAAAGCCTACTTTCTCTCCACCAGGTTCGATCTGTTCGTTTAATTATTCACTCTTAAGTATGGGTTTTGCTTATAAAGCTGAGGGCTTTATATATATATATATATATATATATATATATATATATATATATATATATATATATATATATATATATTCAATGTGTTGTTATATTTTAGTAAAGTTTGTCTCTTGGTATTAATCCTGTGATTCTGTTTCTTGATACGGAAGATTGAATTCAAATTAAGCTTTGATTTTTCTGTTTAGTTTAGCGTGTTTATGTTTTGAGCCTCTCATTGGTTTGTTCGTTCGTAGCTCATAACCTCAATCATACTTGTTGTCTCAGCTTTTTGCATCTTCTTATTTGTAGTTGAATTGCTCTTCATTATTCTTGCTTTCACTAATCGATTTTTTTTTTTTTTTTTTTTTTTTTTTGCAGTATAAATTTGAAAACAATGCAAGCTGAGAATCTGATAAACGTGATTCCTGCGACATCTCGCTCATCAAACCACATTGCCCTTAGATATTGTGATGTATTGCCTTCAAATACTGTAAGCTCTTCCAAAGCACTACTTTTGATATCTCAAGGCCTACTTTTAAAGCAAATGCAAATCGCACTGTTACATATAATTCATATTATAACTATTCGATTCAATATTCTAGCACGATAAATGTTGAATGTAAAAATGCCTCTAATTCATATAATAAAAAATGTACGCTTCCAAAACAATAAACCAACTTGACCTGCGCTTTTCGATTACATGAACGTTTTAGGTAATTGGATTCAATGGAAAGCCGAGCAGCTTCCGGTACATGGTCGTGTTCCAGTACGGCTCTGCTGTTCTGTTCAACATCGATGACCATGAAGTCGAAGACTACCTGGCCATAGTTCGAAAACATTCTCTCGGGTTGCTTCCGGAGATGAAGAAAGACGGTATATTATCACTCTCAAAACAAAACAAAACAAAACAAAACAAAAACAAAAACAAAAACAAAAACCCCCATTTTTATTGCTATCCTTGAGCGCTCTCTTCATGGAGGCCCTGAAAGACTAATATGGCTGCGTTTTTTAATCTCAGATTACGCGGTGAGAGAGAAGCCGGAGATGGACGAGGACATGCGAGGAGGTCCGGATTATATCTCTCTCAAAAGCTTGGACGTCGATGGTGTTCGTATTATCGGAAGCGTGCTTGGCCAGAGCATTGCCTTAGATTATTTTGTTTCGCAGGTATATTATATATATTGGTTCGAGTATATTCTTTCTTTCAGGGTATGTATTCTGATTTGTGTCCCCTCTCAGGTCGATGGTATGCTAGGAGAGTTTGCAGATATAAACCGAGGGATGGAAAAAACCGGAACATTCACTATGGACAAGAAGAAGCTTCTCCAACTTGTCGGAAAAGCTAACTCAAATCTAGCCGCGGTTATTATCAAAGTCGGTCTTTTCGAGAGGTATTTTTTTTTTTTTTTTTATTTATGTTGTGTTTGGCTAAAAAAAAAAGCTAAGCTTTATTATCGATCTCGATCTTATCCTACCAATCATATATCAGGTCAGAAATCGCTTGGAGAGAGGCGAAATACGCTCAAATATACGAGTACCTCAGAGAGGAATATGAAGTCACGCAACGGTTCGGAAACTTGGATTTCAAACTCAAGTTTGTCGAGGTAATTTTCACGTTAGGAACAACACTCAAAAGGAGAAGCTTAGTTTTCATGGGACAATCTTCTAATTATTCTATCAATTTTTTTTTTCTATATTGTAGCACAACATTCATTTCCTCCAAGAAGTCCTCCAAAACAGAAAGTCGGATTTCTTGGAGTGGTGTATCATCGGCCTATTGACCATCGAGAATGCAATTTCCTTATACGAAATCGTCCGTGACTCAACCGGAACTTCTCTGTAATTTAACAGCCAAAAGAGGATGACTTTTTGATAAGCTAGTGATAGATTCATTTATTAGAGCAACCATTACAGTCCAAATTACAATTCATCCATTTTTTTTTTTTTTTTTGTGTTGCCAATTGCCATAGGAGCTTATTTGATAAAGCTCATTATTTATTTTGAGGAGCCACAATAAGCTTCTTCTTCTTTTTTTTTTTTTTTCTTCCATATAATAAGAAAATACATAGCTGAGAAAGTTGTAAACATGTAATGAGGAAAAGTATTTATTGGATTTTTGCTCATTATTGTCTTCAATCGCAAGTTAAATAATAAAAAAAAGGCAGCCAAAAAGTTTAGTTTGTTCATTAAATTTCCATACTTTCTCAACTCCCAAATTTATATTGCAGGAGTCTTCTGAGCTAGTGATCGAAGAGTTGGTTGTTTAATTGGGCGATGGGTTTATTTTGTAGAATGCTGATATAAAATAAAAATAAATAAATAAATAAAAATATATATAAAATAATCAATCGGGCTATCATTTTTTGGCCTAAATTTTCTATAATTTTGCTCTTTTTGTTGCAGAAATTTCGTAAATAATAATAAAAACAGATTCACTAGATTTCACCAAAAAATTGCCGGTTTAGCATAATTTTCGGTGAATTTCGACAACTGATTTTCTGAGGAACCCACGGAAGCCACCGAAAAACCATATTTCGGTGAAATTTCGGGGGCATTGCCCAGCTATTTAATCACGATTTTGAGTTCTTCAAAAACAACTAATAATCCAATAGAATTAAGGTCATCTTCAAATTGATAATGACTAATAATACAAATCAATCCCCAAACCCAAAAAAAAAAAAAAGTAATATATAAACTCAGAACTCTTGTACTCTAACACCATCAATGGGAGCCAAATAAAGGTCTTTGGGCTTCGATTTTTTTACTCCGGCGGTGAACCAAACCTTGTCGGACTTCGAACTCTCGACTGAGACACAAGTGACCTTCACCCAGACAAGAACTTTGGTCTTCATTCCCTCTATCCCAGTCAACTTTCCCCTCAGAAGAATCGCTTTGACTCTGTTCGAGTACCTTATGACCGAAGAGTCCTTGAAGCTGACCTCGCACGGGGACGCCAAATACACTATCAGCTTTGACTTTGCCTCGTCGAACTCGTAACACGTTATGTTCTGTGGGAACAGCCCCGCAGGCAAGTTGTACTCTCGCAGGAGGTCGGGTAGTGTTTTCGGCGGAGCTCCTGCAAAAAAAAAAAAAAAAAAAATGAAAATCGATGGTAGTTTTCTTTGTGTTATTCGTACCGAGGAAAATTCAAGCAAAGTTTTTGTGGCTCATAACACATTAGAGAATTTTGATTTTTCAAAAACAATTTCTGTAAAATCAAGGTTCTAATTCTAAACTTAACCTTACTTGGATTATAGGGGGAAAATGAGATATTAATGGGGAAAAATGAATGAAGTAAAAGACTCACCTTTAAGCTTGTTGAAAACCCATTTCGCCTTCTCTTCTACGGTGTTTGAGAAAGTCTGGAAACATGAAAGCAGTTAGAATTATGGACAATGTATTATTACACACTTTTTATTAGGTTTCTCTGTATTCAACTGAGGTGAGATTTGCAATTATTAAACATTGGAGCTTTGACAAAATGAGGAATCTAATGCCAGAATTCTAATTCTTTCTCCTATCAAGAGTGTTCATATTTTTAGGAACCCAAAGACCCATTTCAATCTCTATTCACATCTTCTTTTTTTGCTTTCTATATTGAATTCCTGAATCAGGAACATCAAACTTTACAAACAATAAATATATTAAAAGTCTTCAAAATTCAGATGTGAATCTTAACACAGTAAAGGTTCATGCTTCCATTCCAACATGAAGGTCATATGTTACGCTTTCATACACAGATCTCGCACATTCATTTCGGTGAATTATTTATATTTAAAAAAAAAAAACAGCAAAAGCTGAATAAAATAAAATAAAAATCCTTGTAGCAGATTTAGACGCTAGGGACATAGTTGATGTGAAAAAGGGGCAATAAGAAGCACATGAACGAAGGAATAAAATCAGAAGCATATTGAACCGAGTAAATATGAAATGAATGCACAAAAATGAAAGAAAAATATGAGAGCTAATGGTGTTGTCTTCTTCTCCAAAAAAAAAAAAAAAAAAAAAAAAAAAAAAGACTCACATTGAAGTCCTCTGAAATGTTGGAGAACTCTTCTTTGGCTTTCTTAGAAATCCAAAAACTCCCAACTTTCAAGCTGCTAACTTTCGTTAGAGCCTTTTCCATTATCTATTTCTCTCTGTAACCTTCTCTCTCTCTAGACTCTATATCTCTTTCTGGTGGGATTGTTCTGAGAGAGAGAGAGGCTCAAGTACTTCTCTCTCCTCACTTCACTTGGTACTTTTATAGTCATATAGATAGAGACAAACATGCTGCTAATGTGAAAAAGCGAGTACTTTTTTTTTTTTTTTTTTTTTTAAAGGTGAAAAAGCGAGTTTTATGATCAGCTCATCATATACTTTATACTTTTGTTATAATAACTTTTTTTTTTTATTATTCCTCCTCCTCCATAAGACTTTTGGGCTATCATTTCATTTTTTCTAAACCAAATTAATCACAAGAAAACAAATGAGGGTAAAAAAAAAAAAAAAAACTAGCAAATAAATAGGTTACCGAGAATCATATCACACGCGCTTTATTTTCGGGGGAAAAACGGTTTACCAAGTATAGTTTTTAAAAATTATCTGTATTGATTCTATTGAATATATCACCGACATGTAGAAGTGAAAAAAAAAAAACATTCACCTGGATCAACTACTATATGATATATACTAGAGTTAAACAATGTACAGATTCTCATTAAATGTTGTATTGTTCTATTTTGTCTCCGATCCTTCTTGGGATGTGAAATTAATGATACGAGTGAGTGAGAGCCAAGAAAAAAAGTGGATGATAATGCTGTAATGCACATGGTGGGGCTTGGATCAAAGGTTGCGTAGCTTTGTAATGCTTGGATTTGAAAGTGTCCTTTTCTTTTTTCCCTCGATAAATAATCATAATTTTATAAACAAATATAAATCATAGACTTTTTGGACGTGTGGAATACAAAATTCTTCATCACCCATCGGATGGATCAAATTTCATTTTCCTGGTCCCGGTTTTAGATTTAGAGAGGTACTAGCTAACTACAATAAGGTCATTTTCCTTTGATGCAAAAAAAAAAAAAAAAAAAAAAAAAAAAAAAAAAAACCATCAACAACAACAAGCGCTGTGGAATTTGTTTAAAGTTCTAACTGCAATCCGGTTTCAAGTGAGCTAAATTTGAAATATACATACTTGATTCAATTTGTTGTCTTCTAAGTTATAACGAGAAATAAGATTAAAGCCTAATTCTTGGTATGTAAGCAATTTCATCAATTAGCCCTACTTAGCATCAAAGTTTCAAATATCGTACTTAGCATCAATTTGTTGTCTTCTAAGTTATAACGAGAAATAAGATTAAAGCCTAATTCTTGGTATGTAAGCAATTTCATCAATTAGCCCTACTTAGCATCAAAGTTTCAAATATCGTACTTATTGCGCAAAATTTCGCATACCGCATGTTCAAAATAACAATTTGAATAAATTTCGCAAGTTATCTTATTTATCGCATAAATACCACACAAAAATCGAAAATATTTATATTTTGCAAATATTGCCAATATACTTAAAACAACATATGTAAAC
The DNA here is from genome assembly GCF_054948205.1 of Urtica dioica subsp. dioica. Lineage (NCBI taxonomy): Eukaryota > Viridiplantae > Streptophyta > Magnoliopsida > Rosales > Urticaceae > Urtica > Urtica dioica. The sequence goes on along the minus strand of NC_142758.1, from coordinate 42,336,181 downwards.
TTGTAACTGTAAATACCGCAGCCAATACTATGAGCATTTGCATCTATCTTTTTAATGTGGGATATGGAACCAACCAATAAAGAGATATGTCTGATGCAATGCCAATGTCTTCTAGCAATAACGTTGATCGGTTGTTCCAATATTTTTGATCCGTTCACACTTACTCTCAAAACTTTGGAAGCTTCATGTCCTAGTTATGGTAAATGGTTTAGTTCTCGGCCAAAATTAGAGTTTTTCTTGTGTTTTTTTATTTTGAAGAATTTAAGTTCATATATCAACAATATAACATCGTAATGTGTGTAGACTTTCATTATGACATATTCTCGTATGATAAGTTGGTATGAGTCTTTCTGTAATGCAGAACGACAAACTTCATTCAATTCAACCACCACGACACTCTAGCTTCGAGTAGTGATTTGAATATAGACATTTTGTTTGGGTATCGTGTGAAGTGTGAACTCTATTTGGTACGGTGTGAACTCTATTTAATACGGTGAACTCTATTTAGTATGGCTTGCTGTGAACTCTATTTTGCATGTGTTTTTTTTTACGTGAACTCGATTATGTACGTGAGGTTGTGAACTCTATTTTGTTATTAGGTATGAAATTGAAAATTTTATAATAGTTATGTATGTGTAATTTTTTTTTTATAATAAATTGTTTATGAAATATCTCGCGGTAAACCTTTTTTCGTGGTTTACCTGTGCAGTAACAATAACCTGTAAACTTCGATACTTACCACAGTATAACACAAAAGGTAACCGATAGACCAGTAAAATTAAAACCACGGTATGATAACGATAAGAGGTAAGTTAATCCTGGCTCAACACACAACTATAAGTCTCCATTTGAAATTCATGCTTCGGCAAGGAAACTAGTAACATGATGGCTTCTGAAATTGATGAGGTTGTTTTACTGAATTTAGAAGTTAGGTTTTGGGGATGAAAATAACATATGTGTTGAATGTACGTACTTAACAAAATTGAAGGAAAATATGTGGATTACCTTGGATTTTGATTGTTCGCATCATTTATTTTTTCATTTTAGTTATAGATATTTTTTATTAAAATTTCCTTCAATGCTTTCTCAAAATCACAGCAAAATACGAAAATATTATGATTTTATTTTATTTTTGTTTGCTTAGATTTTCTCGATTTGCAACATAATTAAACAAAACATGATCTAAAGGATAGTCTATGGAAAGAAACTTTAATAACATCCTTTTGCATGATGTTTTTTTTTTTCACTTATATGTATGAGCTTCATACTCTTCTCAAAATTTTTGCAAACTAATCGTTTTATTTCTTTTAAACTCAGTAACTAAGCAATAAAGAACCGTTTAGTTTCATCCATGGATACAAAATGCAAGGGGATGGACTAGCCTTCCCTTGCGCCAAAGCAATGAGCAAGCCTTTCCTTTCTCTTTTTGGATTTTGGCTCTCCTTTGGCCAATAACATGTTCATGGCCCATTTGTCCTTTTCAAGACTCATGACCTCCTCAATAAATACAAGGCCTCGAGTAAATTGTAAGTTCTATCGATTTAGTGAAACTTCGTCTCTCCCTCTCTTACCTTACTTTCTCTCAATCAAACTCTTTATCTCTCTATTTCTCTAGAGACGAGAAGAGATACCTCATCTCATATATAGAAAAGTTATAATGTCGACCATTGGAGCATACGTCGGAGAAATCCCTCGACGCCCTCTTAGTTTACTTATATATATATATATATATATATATATATATATATATATATATATATATATATATCTTCTCAAGTGATGATGAGTCATAAACCTCTTTTTGACGAGGCAAAGACCACGAGTTGAAGGATTTCACTCCATTTGGCCCACATCCGATTAAGGGTCCGACCCTAAATTGAATCTCATGGCTTCTATGTATTGATCCAAAAAACGACATCAACAACTATAACACAAAATTTCACTATGATTTTTGTTTAATGTCCTGTCAGAATACATATTTGGAAATTATTCAAAAGGATTTCACTAAAAAAAAATTCATTTACAGTTAGGCTACTTATCTTGCGAATAGAAAACCAACTGCATAAATCAATAACCTCTCACTATTTTTTTCAAGTCCTTCTAATTTCATGTCTATTGTCAAAAATACACAAAAAATAGCTAGGTCTATCTATCTCTTATAATTCCTATCTCCCCTTTCCATAAATCTCTTAGCCTTCTCATACGCATTCCTTAAGACCTCACTAAACTTAACTAAATCCAACCTCACATTTTGTGTCTTGAGGTACAAACGCATGTTGGTCCAATTCCCATTAACAACGCTCTCTGGATCCCTAATCACTAAACTACTATTCTCATACACCTCGGCCAAAGTACTCTCCCTCGCCTCTATCTTGTACTCCAAGTAATCCAACCCCAACGCCCTTCCTGGATTCTCGTAGCATGAGATCGCGACACCTTCGGTCCCGATGGGGACCACTTGGACGAGAACTGCACCGGGCCTGAGGAAAATCTCGTGAGTGAGGCCCGCGCCATGGACCCCCATCATCGCGTGGCTTGCCTGGAGTAGCCTAAACGAGTCCCCTAGTGACGTGGCAGCGGTCGGGTTTAGGATTGTCACGTCGAATCCGATGGCTTGTGCTGATTCTATGAGTTCTCTTTGATTTAGCACTGCCCGGCCATGGCGCCTATGACGATTTACAAACACCATTCTCGGCTTCGCAGTTTTTCCACCATTGTTCTCGGTTATTTTATTCTTATTCCTAGTAAATAAAGATGCATTTCAGTTAAATAAATAAATAAGTTATGTATGATTGACCAACATAAAAACCTTACAAAAAAATTGTTTTTAATACAAATATTTTGTTAAAAACAAATACAAAAAAAGTAGTTATTTGAAACTTAATTCTTTTACGAATTACCAAATGTTTTAGACAATACGTTAAAGAACTAACCAAACTTAAACTCGTAACAAATTCTCCGTATTCAAACTTGATTTTTTTAATCAGCATATACGCAGTGACAGATTTATCTCAAATGTAATACAATCAATACGCAAGCTTTAAGTGGTGTTTGTTCAAACACGATTATTTTACCTAACTTATTTCAAGCAAAGAAAAAAAAACTAAATTCTCTCTTTTACCTGATATTGAACGTGGAAGCGTTTCGAGTCCTGCAACAATTTGGTGTGACCTTTTCTTTCTTCGATATGTTTTTCCAACCATAGGCCGTTTTCAAGAAGGCTTGAAAATCTACCAACCTTTTGGGCCTCGGAAGTAGCCTAGGATTAACAGCCATAAGCCCATGAGTAACAAGCCCAACGATTGCCGAGGGAAAACAGTGCGTAGAGCTCTCCGTCTCGAGGTCAAGGATCGAGTGACGTGTCAACCGAGTCAACGGCTCTCGATACTTTCGGGCCCACCAGCCCCTAAAATTCATGACCGCGAAAACAACGTTTCGATCGGGGAACATGGATTCGACTGTTACGAAGAGCGGGACCAAACCCTCGTTGAAGTCGTGGAAGAAGTTTCCGGTGTACCCGCCCGCACTGAATACCAGCGCCGGAGCGTCATGGGTGACGTGGCAATTCAACCCTGGTCTTGGTGGGCCCGAGGCTATCGTGAGCTCTTGGACTCTCGCCATCGCGGCTTTGTCGGGTTTTCGAGGGTACGGCTTGATTCTCTGCCACATGGCCGGGTGGGATACCGGTCCGTACAGAGTGGAAGATCTCGGGTCCAGAAGTGTGGGCCCACTAATTGAACAGAGGTCGTATCTAATGTGGGAACGGTTGCATGTGATTATTTCTCTAACATGCGGTTCTGAATCTTGGCTTTCCATTTTGATATTATTCCATTGCACTATTTTTTTCGAGAACAAAAACAAGAATAACAACTATTTCGTTAATTTTTTTTTATTGTCTAAAAACTTGGTATTGTATTTAGGATTTGAAAATTTACTTATTATTTAAATTGCTAGAAAGTCAGTCGAAATCGAAAGACGATGATGCTACGTAGTTGTTTTTTAAAATAACCACGGATTGTGATGAGAAATTAAAATAATAAATATATAGCTAGAAAGTGTATATATATTATTTACCTGGTGAAGTTGTGAAATAAGTCGTAATAGCAGGTTGGTAAGCAAAGCGATGGATAGAGATGAAGAGACACAGAGTCACCATTAAGCATGTTGCTACTGACATTCGTTTCTTTATTTTCATTTCTAATTCTCTCTATCAAAAGATCTGGTAGTTAGAAGAAAAAATGCAAAAGAAAAAAAAGAAAAGAAAAAACTGAAAGCTTTTGATGTATGAAAGATAATTTCGATGTACTGTGTATAATACCCAACAAAAATATTGGATGAGTTATTGCCATTAATTTATAGAATCAGTAAATTAGGTATTCCCATTGTATGGAAAACATACAGAAGTTACTCGATTTTAAAATGTAGTGTGTTTGTACGGTGTATGTGTATATATAGTAGCGTAATGGGAATGGTAGTATTGAATGCACATTAACGCTTGCCATTAAAAAAAAATATTAGTGTACCAAGCATATTTGGGTGAAACGTTATGCATGCATATAGTAAGTACTAAATGCCAAATTTAAATATCATGTGGTTGATTCGAAAACTATAGATTAATATTCATCGTGGGGCATAATTTTGGCGTCCTACCTAGTACGTAGTTCATTCATTCACTAGTAAAGATAATTGATTGTATGACGATTAGAAACCATTGTACAGTTTGGGATGCCTATATTTTAAATGTCTTTCAAACTACTATCATAGAAGTTTGCGTGATGGGTTGTAAGAACCGTTATGCAAAGTTGATTTTAACTTAGAAAGACCAATTTTTTATTTATTTTTTTTAGTTTTTGCAAGTGCCTTTTTTAACCATCGTGCAAACTACTTATATGAAATTTTTAGCAATGTTGGCGCCCTCACACCACAAGATGAAAAAAAGATTACCTAGAAGAAGAAGAAGATGATAGAGGCGAAGGTGGAAGTGGAAAAAATACGCCAGAAAAAAAAAGAAAGAGAGAAAAAAAAACACGACACAAAATTATCATGAGACTAAACTAAGAACAACACATTACCAATTTATGATCATATAAATCTTAAATAAATCAAATTTATATGTGCTCTTGTATTTTTTTTTCTTCTATCCAACTCTCTTCATCAACTTAATAGAATTTATATAAGCCATTTTTAAATACCCTCTAAACCGGTCCAAATCCAATCTTACATCTTGTTCCTTCAAATAAATATCCATTGCTTCGTTAGACCAACCTTTTCCTCTAAATTTCATTGGATCGCTTATCACCATCTCTTCAGTTCCATACTTGTCCACCAAACTACTCTCATTAGCTTTGATCATGTACTCGGTGTATTCCAACCCCATTGCTACAGCCGGCCTTCCAAAACACGTCTTAGCCAACCAATCATTGCCAAGTGGCACGATTTGAATGAGCGTTGACCCATGTCTCAAAAACAACACAGCGTGGGTCAACCCCGCCCCGTGGACCCCAATCACCGCATGGCTCGTGCTCATCAACTCATGAGCCCGACTCAGCGTTGTCTTCCACGACGGCCTAAACACAAAAAATGAGAATTTAGTTAACCTAGATTGCTCTTAATTCTAATTTTGTATAAAAGTTAATCAGAATATCAAAAAGTAGACATTTACCTAAACAAAACGACACGAAACCCAGCCCTCTCTGCCTCTTTCTTCACCTCCCTCTCGTTCACCAGAACCCGACCGACTCTCCCGACTCGGCTCACCAGAACGAGTTGCGGCCGAGTTGTATGAGTCGACTCGGACACTTCTTCCGAGTTTTCAATCCGTCCGTACGATTCGTCGAGGAAGCCGCGGAAACTCGACAGCGTTAGGCCTTTCCTCGCTTTCGCGGTGGTCGAATTCAAATCAGGGTTTATGGTCATCAGTCCATGGGAGATGAGACCCAGCTTCGCCGAGGGAAAGCAGTGAGTCTCGGAATCGCCGTCGAGATCGACGATCGGGTGGTCCGTGAAGCTCCGGAGAAGATCGGAGTACTTGTGGGCCCACCAGTCGCGGTATTTGGAGATCACGAGGACCAGATCTCGCCGTTCGTCGTGGAACAACGATCGGACGGTGATGAAGAGGGGAATAAAGCCGTCGCTGAACTCGTGGAAGAAGTTTCCGGTGTACCCGCCCGCACTGAATACCAGCGCCGGGGATTCGTGTTGGACCTTGCAGCTTATTGGGCCTATTGGGCCTGAGATTAGAGTTAGCTCTCTGATCCTTGACATCGTCGAGTTCTCTGACTTGCGTGGATAGGGCCTGATTTTTTGTAGGGAATTTGGGCCCATTGTGTAGAATGTAGATTTTGTGGGGTCCAATACCGTTGGACCGTTGATTTCTCAGATGTCGTAAGCGGTGTGAGACTGGTCGCACACAATTGGTTGGTCCAATGGGTCCCGCTGGGTAATTATTTTCACTACCACAAATAATAAGAATTAATGACAATTTTGTCCTTGAAGCCTTTAATAATTGGCTTTGGCCCTCAAAATTTTATAAAGTGCTTTTTTTTTTTTTTTCACGTTAGACACAAATTTGTATTTTAGTCCTTCGGTTAAAATAGCGCATGACCCATGTAATTAATATATATATATAACAAAAATCGTAGCAGAAGGACTAATAACGAATTGGGATTTAACTTGAAGAGGAAAAATAGTAATTTTAAAATTTCGTGAGCTAGTTGTTAAAGGCGCTTAAGAGGGCAAAAATATTGTTAATTCTAATTAAAATCAGAAGCTGTTTTGCTATATAATTGCTGGCTAACAAATAAAAATGACATGGTTAATGAGTAGCACTTTTGGTGTTAGTTGAGGTAATTATACTGTATTTATCTAATCTAATAAGCTATTACGTCAAGAAATAAAATATTGCTATTGACATTAGACTTTTGTTTTCATATAGTTATTTATTTCTTTTTCTGGATGAAAGATTCCAAAGTGACGCTGAGTCTCACTCCGTTACTAGAAAATGACTATTTAAAAGAAAAAAAAAATCAGAATAATGTTATTTTTTTTAATAGTTCAGCTATAGTGTTTTTTTAATTGTAATAGTATTTTCTATATAAATGAAATTGTAAACAATAAATAAAGTTAAATCTAAGTCCAAAACAGTAAATAAAGTTTGAAATTTTTTGTAAACATAAAATTAAATTTATATACAAATTTAGGAAATAATTTTCGTGATAAAATTTTTGGACACATTATTTACGCGGATATTTTTTTTTTTCTAGCAAAATAATTTTTTGAGATGCTTTTGTTAGTGTCGGAAAGGAAAATAAAGTGTTTAGCAAAATGTTGTCTGGACTAGGGGACCATCTCTTTCTTTTTCAAATTAATTACATAAAAAAAAAAAAAAAAAAACCCCCCTCAGAATTCAAAGAATAAAAGTTTGACTTCTTCGGCTGATCAAAAGAGATAAACAAACACAAAATTTTGTTATAGACAATTCTACCGTCTCAACTTGTTCCAACCAAAAAAATTTCATGAGACGGCAAACAAACCGACACTAGTTATGATAATTATTGCATATATTATGATATTATTTATATGCATATATTCATACCTTGTTGTGGGTTGGTTGAATGGTTTGAGGCTTTTGAAAAGAAGGTTAGACTTGAATAGAAGAATAAACACATCTGCAAAATCAAGAATAGCACTAACAAAGCTAATACTGACATCACAATCCTCGTGGAGTTTCTGTTCTTCATGATTATTTTTGGTTTTAAATAAATAAAGAAGAAGAATAAGAAGAAGAAGAAGACGAAGAAGAAAATTTGATGGTCATATATATATGATGAGACTTTGTAATGTTTTCCACATTGAGGTTCTTTCAACCTGAATAAAATAATGAAAAAAATGGGCAAGGCTTTCGTGTTTAACAAAATTTCTATCATTTACAAAATTGACTAGTAATACTTTACTATTTTTTTTGTTTTGCTGGAATAAAAACGATTGTTTGTTGAATAAAAAAGGTGTATTCATATTTTTATTTATTTATATATTATATATATATAAAGAATAAAAAGGTGTTAGTGTGTTACCATTGAATAGATCAATCCGCAGACTTGAAAACACAAATGTGAGTAGTTTATAAGTAGACATGGTATAAACTCTAATGAAAGAACTTAATTATTTGCAATATGTATGCATTTTTTTTTCACGTCATATGATTTTACGAGTTTTAGCTTTGAGGTTCTATTTATTCATCATAGTAGGTTATAAAGTTTACTCTCCGTCTCCCACTCCCTCAAAATTTAAAAGTTCTTATTATGACAAAAAAAAAAAAACCATTTAATAAATATTTACCAACACATATCAAACTATGGATACATATGTGAAGACTGGAAAAAGCATTTGGTAAAATTTATTTATTGCTTATTCAAATATTCGTGAAAACCTGAATACAGCGAGTTTATTGCATTCAAATATACAACATGGCGCTATTTATTGGCTGATGGAGTAAGCCGTATATTACTAGCTAATAAGAAACAAATAAATAAAAAGAAATCTTCTTAGGTTTGTGAAACACGCGTTGTTAATCAGTCTCCAGAGGTAATAACGTTCTAGTATAAGCACGGATCGGAAGCTCATAGGAATGTTCAGTTATTGTTTACGTTTACTTTCTGTTTTTGAGGACTGTAATTTTCTTGCTCACAATGTATGTATAAATGGGCTAGTTTCACTAGACAGTTTGGAGATTTCTCAACCATGACTTGTGGCTGTGAAAAACTCTCTCAGGTTTTATTTGAATGAAATCACTTAGCTAAAAAAAACAGTATGTGCTGGAACAATTAATGAAAGGATTGTCATGCGTTACTCTTTTTTTTTTAGTTAGTTGTCATGTGTTACTTGACCTCGCACCACACAATTTTTTTGGTAGAGTAGGACTCATTTGAAGAAGTTCTGGTGCTACTATCATTAGAGTATTTTTTTTTCAAAGTTGCTAATAAATTATGTGGATAAAAGAAAATAGAAAATAAGATTGTTTATGATCTGTAAAAAGTTGGTACCGTTATATATTGGAGTTAATCTAAGGACACAAATTAGAGAATTGTTAACAACTAAACCACTTAAAATATATTAACTTTATTTTAACCAACGTTTAGTTAATAATTGATAATTAGCCAAATTGATGATGTGGCAAGTGAAACCACTTATTTTGTACCGAATATACCCTTATTAGTTAATTAATAAAATTGATTTTCGTATTAAAAAATCATCATTATCATTTAAATTCCTTAATTATAGGATCTGGATTTTATGATTTCAAAATAAACTGAAACAAAAAAAGAACTGAAGAGGAAAGAAATAGAAAAAGAACAGTCCTCCATGACTGCAGTTAATATTCGAAAACAGTTATAAAGAAAAAAATTATGATAATTATTTTACCGCAGTTGAGCACGAAGAGACTGGAGATCCTGGACGAGAAGCGTCATGTCATCAGCTTCAGCGTCGTGGGTTGGGACCACAGACTGAACAACTACCGATCCGTCACCACGCTTCCTCATTTTCCGCCGTCACTATGTCAGTTATTGCAAAGTTATAACTGTTAATATATTTTAATAACAGTTAATATTTGGAAATTATTGGTAATATGTTCTCTTCTCTAGGTATTTCTTCTGCGTTTTTTATGATTTGCATGGAAATTGATTTTGTTGTCTAGTTTAATGGGTAGTTATTATTATTATTTATTTATTTTTATTTCAAATAATAATTTTGTGTAAATGGGTTAGAATTTTTGTAAGGTTAATTTTGTCTTTTTTCGTTGGATAATAATGTTTGCTGGCTAATTAGCAAAAATTATCTAAAAAGTGGCTAAAATGCAATTTCAAGTTTCATAATGGCCACAAATCTAGATCGCTCCACAAATTATGTGCCTCAAAATCAAATGCATATGAAATGGCCATCGAGAAATCCGGAGATCTTTTAAATATAAAATTTGGATTTGTAAAATCATCCAATCTTTTACAAAATATTTGGCAAGTCCAATGGGCCTCTCGACGTGCTTCGTGGGCTTTTTGCATTAACAAGCCTATCACCTCATCACCAACCTTACTCCAATCAAAACCATAATTTAAAAATAGCATTTTTTTATCATACAAAACCAGATACAAGATATAAATTATGACTTCAATTTGCCTTTAAGTCAATCAACTTTGTGGGTCCCTAATTATCTAGTTTGCGCAAATCTTCCACAAGAAACCTTCCCACATTTTACATGAAAGTGACTGTGAAAATTAGAGGGGGACCACATTTTAGGTCTACGAGAAAAAAATAAGGTTGGTGCTAAAGTCTTCAGAATTTATTTTGAGTTGCACTAACCAAAATTAATATAATAAAAGATTGTGCGACAAAATCTCTTGCGTTATGCATTTGATGTACATGGTCATTTCTGTTAAAATAGTCTGAATAAGTAGTTTTAAGTTGCTGGATACTGGTTAAAAAAGAATAGTCACGAATTTAAAAAATTAAATAAAAGTTTGATTAAAAAATATTATGTAGCGTATTTTTTTAACCCTTGTTAATAAAAAAAAATATATATCATACATACCATGTATAAAAATAAGTCTTCACTGGCAAAAGACTCCTCCCTTGCCCACTAGATTGATAAGCTTCGGCGAATAAGAGCTGTCATTGCTGCAAACAATCTCAGGGGTAGAAAATAATTTTGTTTCAGAGAGAGAGAGAGAAGGCCATGTCGAGATTATTTTCTACTCGTACTCCATTTATAATCAAATAAATTACCTTGTTAGTCTCTCATTATTAACACAAAATTGACAATAATCTTTCACGTTTCTTTTCAAACAAGAAAAATCATTTGCATTAAGATAGTTGAAACTCGCGAAAAATACATGGAGGACATTCAAGAATGCAGCTAAAGTTGGTATGATGCAACATAGTTTCGTGGGCTAGAAGATGAGCTACTTTACTCCCCTCGCGATCGGTAAAATGACACCGAAATTTTTTGAGCTCCAACATGAGGCCCTATATATCCTCTATGATAGAATCAGGGTCGGCTTAACATAAGTTGAGGTTTAAAGCAAAAAAAATTTAAAAAAATATTAATGATATATTAAAAACACGTTTTGGAACATTAAAGTAGGGTATAATACTTAAGAATGTCATGAAATGGGTTTATTACTTTTATTTTTATTTTTTGGGAAATTTGGGTCTCATCCAGAGTGAACCCTTTATTTATTAAATAAATTTTTTTAACACAAGTAATCTATTAGTCTTGAAATGTGGTGTTATTAATAGATAATGAGCCCTTTTATTAAATGGGTTATATTAATACATGCAACAGCCTTAGAAATCGGTGTCATGTGGTACATCAGAGGATCATCCGAATGAAATGGCCTTTTTCAATAATTTATTTTTCATCAAATTTTATTTTTGGGCTTTCTCAAAAGTGAGGCCTAAAGCCCATGCTTTAGTGCCCTTGGTGTTGGGCCGGGTCTGGATAGAATCTATGTTGATCTCGTAGCCTCATCATTGATTGCGTTGACCGATCACTCTCCATCATGTCGACCGAGTGACCATGAGTCATGGAGAAAATAAACCCCTCCCAAATAACAAGAAACTCGGCCGTAAAAAGATTGTAAGAAATTGTGACACTACTGGAGAAAGTCCCTACCACTTCGCTTATGGAACTCCGAATGAGACTACCAAAATTCGTAGTTTCACCGTAGCATGCGTGATCATCTTCATGAAAGAAGGTTCTAAATCTACTCGAGATGCTCAACGGAGGCTCAACCCATTGATGATGGAAGTTGTGAAAAATGAGATATTAAAGCTTCTAAGTGTGGGTATAATTTACCCTATCTATGACAACATTCCAAGTGTTACCAAAGAAGTCAAGAATCACAATTGTGAAGAATGATAAGAACAGGTTGGTGCCAAAAAGAGTTCAAAGCGGATGGGGTCTTTACATCGATTATCGAAAGCTAAACACCGTCACACGCAAAGATCACTTGCCGTTGCCGTTCATCAATCAAATACTTGAAAGACTAGCTGACAATTCTCACTATTGCTTCCTCGAATTCCATTTGGTTACTTTGATTACGATTAAATTGCCATCATTCCAGAGAACCAAGAAAATGACGACATTCAGATGCCCATTCGGCACCTTTGCATACCGTCGAATTCTATATAAACCAAAATAAAAATCTGAAACAAAAAAGTTAAAATTAGATGAAGGTCCTCGGAAATGGAGACAATTTGATGCATGTCTTTCCGCGCTAAAAAATAAATGACTTAAGAATACACAGTATAGCAGTAAATAAGAGTGGAACCCAAAGGACCTAAATTAATCAAATGACTAAATAATTTTAAGAAAAATAAAAAAATAACAATAATCAGGGTGTTTGATAATACTAACAATTAACAAGTGAAATTCAAATGGGATGAACAACATAGCAATAGGATTGTTAGTAATTAGTGATACGACTATGGTCACGAGTTTCGCAAAGATCTTGCAACCGTAGTGAAAATATAACAGAATTAATTGAATCACACATGTTGAATGTATATTGTTTCGTTCGTCTCGCTTTAAAATCATTGTTGACATTAGATTAAATCTAGGGCGCGTGTTCATTAGGTTGTTTAAAAATAAGATTTTTTTTTATCGGCGCGACGTTATGATTAGCTAAGATAATAAGATTGCGGAAATTATTAACCACGCGTGTCGATTTTCTATGGACGTTGATTTCATAAGAGTTGTGCAAACATTGTCGAACAAAAATTGGATAGGATTGTCGTGGGTGGGAATGAATTATTCGTGTCTTTTTCTATTTTATTTTCTTAATTAGCTTATAATTTAAAAATATCATGATTCTTATTATTTATTTAATTTAAAAAAAAAAAAGAGTAATTGACTAAACTACGCCCTTGTGAGTTCGACCATTATTTATCACTATACCATAGTGTTATTTAATATTATTTTTGTCGCGAAATGACAAGTATCAAAATTTATATATGAATAATGGGACAAGTGTTTAAACTTGAACACGAACTTAAAATTATTGAAGTGAGGTAGTCACACATTGATTGTGTGTGTGAACGGACATGTGTTTATATATCGGTTGGATCTCTCTACTTGACACCAATTGGTTTTAAGGTGGAATTTGACATGGTATCAGAGACTTGTCCATTCACACAATTTGAATTTGACCCGGCCCACGCGAAGCGTGAGAGAGATTGTTACTTGGCCTAGATAACGTTATGCGTGAGAGATAGTGTTGAAGTGAGATAGTCTCACATTGATTGTATGTGTGTGAATTTACATGTGTTTGTACATCGGTTTGACCTCTGCACTTGACACCAGTTGGTTTTGAGATGAAATTTAACAAAAATTATTAGGGGTAAAAGTGTAATATTGTAAAAATTAAATAATATCTTTTACTTTGCATATTTTGTACATGAATTCTCCCAATAATTTAAGTATTGTCATGTCTTTATTTATCTCCCACATCACGGTCCACTAGTTGGGATAAAAGAAAGAAGAAATTTGGTATCCCATGTGGATGTGTTTATCTTTATTTTGTATAATCTGAAAAAGTGTGCAAGTTTTTTTTATTTTCCTATATATATTTGTTTTTTTCTAGTCAGATGTGGTACACAAATTGAGAGCATATATGCAAGAACCCTATAAATATTTATAGAAAGGGAAAATAACACATTTATACCCTGTGTTTTAGTGATATATCGAGTTTAACCCTCGGTTTTCAAAAATATCGAGTTCATACCCTCTGTTTAACTAAAATGACGAAATTATACCCTCTGTTTAACTAAAATGACGAAATTATACCCTGAAATGAATAACAACGTCACAAATCTCCCTTTCAATTGATATTAACTCTCATATAAGAAAAACCAAATCAAATCTAAATCAGTGCACTAACTTCCAAATTCTCAATTTTGAAATAAAAATAGCCTTAAATTGAAATTAAATAATAAAACTCATACCTCCTAAGAAATGACTTCATTCCGTGTTCGAATTGTTACTCTAAATCCTTTATTCTCTGTTCGAATATGCGATTTTGATGACTATCAACTATCGATGTTTACCCCTTTGCCTCTTTCTGTGTTCTTCACGATTAAGAGACTGTTGTTTATTTTTTAGTTCTTAAATAAATTACATATATGGCGCGAATGAATAAAGATAATTGGTGTTTATATATAAATATTATAGTCAACGTCAATGAAAAGTCAATAAAATGAATATTCGTGACAATGTTGTCTATTTCAGGGTATAATTTCGTCATTTTAGTTAAACAGAAGGTATAATTTCGTCATTTTAGTTAAACAGAGGGTATGAACTCGACATTTTTGAAAACTGATGATTAAACTCGACATTTCACTAAAACACAGGGTATAAATGTGTTATTTTTTCTTATAGAAATATAAAACTTACTTGAAATGGTAATCATGACTGTTTATTGTACTTTTTTAAGTACACATTTAAAAGTATAACTACCACACATATATTCTTATGATATACAACGAATTTATAAATATAAAACTCTATATTTATGCCCTATAAATAATCACTCATAATTATATATATGCAGCGCACCCCTACTTAATAGTAGATGATCATGATGATTGTTTTATGTTGAAGGATTTATCCGGTAAAGAGATTATATGGTTCCTAGTTATTAATGAATTAAATTAGGATATTTTTCATGTTGAATTTTTTAGTTTCGTTTCTTCTAGCTTCTGCTTAAATATTTTAATGTCATTTATCAATAAATTATACGACAAAAGAGTACTATATTTAACGAAAAAACATACATATATATATATATATATATATATATATATATATATACACGCACCTAAAAAGTGATAAGACCATAAACAATTGAGAGGTGTATTTTTGTACAAAGCATTGCTAGCTATCAGCGCGCTGATGGCATCAGTGTACTCACATTTGTGGGAACCACATGGCAAGTGGGGCCCATATGTTATGTGAGAGCGTCACTGCTATCAGCGCGTTGACGCTTATATTTTTTAGGATAATTTACAAGAATCCACCCTGAACTCTCACTCGATTAATGAAGTGCACCATCAACTCGGATTTTCAACAAAAATTACTCTGAACTCCTATATGTTCACTTTTGCCCCTTCCGTCAAAGTTTATCAGTTACCATCTATGAGTTTCGCACGTTTTAGGCAGTGAGCTCACTATTGAGGTTATAATGGTCTTTCCACCTAAATTAATGTTCTTTATTAAATATATATGTTAAAAGTCCTTCCTCTCCGACTCGTGTGGCGAGGACCAGATACATCTTGGCGAGGACCAGATACATCTTGGCTCACCATCCTTGTTTCGCGCGAAGATGGATTGCCTCCATTGACTCTGGCATGTGTCCGCTCGGGGTGTCCCTTCCAGATCCGCTGACGAGCTCGAGCTTTCTGGAGACCACGCCCCTGCCTTCGGATCTAGGTGCTCCGTCGTGCCAATATTCTGTGTCATCTCTCATTCACGAAGCTTCTTCAGTGAGAAGGAAGGACTCGACAGTCATTTTTTTCGAGCGAAGAACCAATCTAGTGGCGACCATTTTTTCCGACGATGCGCGATGAACCAGTCCGGCGTCGAGCTTCTTCCTATCCTATTCGAGTTCCAAGGACCAGATCTCCTCAGACCTCGTGCCTCTTCTCTTGCACGAAGCTTCCTCGACTCGTGGTGGGGAAAGATATGTCGCAAATCTGGCAAAGCTTCCCGGCGTCAACTTGTCTCTCTCCGACGAGGCCTCTTGTTGTTGTGGTGTTCAAGATGAGGAGGATCGGCCTTCATAATAGGATTTGAGCTTTGGCGACAACCTTCCGAATCAACTGCTTCCGCTTGCACACAAAGCATACCCATTTGTTGCTCTTACTGTTCTTCTTGCTCAGCTTCACCTGATACCCATTTATTTATTCGACATAAAAAACAAAATAATACAAATTATATATATTTAAAAGAAGAACATTAATTTAGGTAACTTAAAAGACCATTATAACCTCGATAGTGAGCTCACGTGCCTAAAACGTGTGAAACTTATGGATGCTAACTGATAAATTTTGACGGAAGGGGCAAAAGTCAACACAAATATGAGTTCAGAGTAATTTTTGTTGAAAATCCGAGTTGATGGTGCACTTCGTTAATCGAGTAAGAGTTCAAGGGGTATTGATAAAATGCATGTCCCCTTACAAGTGGAAGATTTATCATCTTTCAGCTTAATGCTCATGTACTAAATCATACAATCTTGACCGGTAGTACCACATGCGCTTGCACTGTTATAATATATCGTGTAATTTTGGTCAATAACACCACTTCTAAAAAAAAAAAAAGTCTAAACAACCAACTAGGTAAAGGACATACACATATATATACATATGAATATATAATATGTATCTTAGACCGTCACTCTCATATTACTGGTCATCCCAACGGATTATTTTACGCTAACTGGCTGTGGTTATATTTAAATAAGGACATTAGATTCATGAATGAAAAAAAAGTTATATGTTATTGTATTCAAGTTTAACATCTCCCTCTTTTCAAAAAGTTCAACATCTCCCCTTTAATAAATATTTTATATATATTATTATATTATTGTATAGTACTATATTGAGTTTACTTTGTTGGTACTGATATATAGTCAAAATCTGACCATTTTTTTCTAAGCATATCCACATCCATAAAAATCCACATCCATAAAACAAATTACTGGATAATTTTGTTATATTGTTTTTCTAAGGGAAGCTTCCCTAATATCGGATTGAACCCACGGTCTCTATTTTGGAATAAAATTATTAATTAGGTTATACTAAATAATTTTGTTATATTATTTTTTTAGGATAATTTTAAGAGAAATTATCCCATTTGCCACTCTTTTGATAACTTTTTCCCACATTCCACTAAAAGCTTAATTTGTCCCAAAATGCCACCATGACAAGAGTAAAAAGTCAAGTTTGCCCTTCACTATCTATTTTCTTAACAAATTGGCATCTATCTTCACTCACTCATTTTCTCCCGAAAATGAAGACGATTAATAGGTGAGTCACAGTCACTCTCTCTCCTTCGTCCATCTCTTCTCTCTTTCCCGTCTAGTACATCTAGGTCTCAGTCTCTATCTCTCTCTCCTCATTCGTCCATATCTTCTCTCTCTCTCTCTTCCAGTCCATCTCCTTGAGAGAGTATTCTTCGCTTTTTTGGCCTACCGGCGGCACGTGCCTGGTGCTAAGGCGCAATAACGCGGATATTCTCAACAACGTATATATGTCAACAACGTAGACATCAGATGTCAACGTAGACAATGGAGAATATCCGCGTTATTGCGTCTCAGCACCAGACACGTGCCGCCGGTAGGCCAAAAAAGCGAATAATACCCTCTCAAGGAGATGGACTGGAAGAGAGAGAGAGAAGAGATGGACGAATGAGGAGAGAGAGATAGAGACTGAGACCTAGATGTACTGGACGAGAAAGAGAGAAGAGATGGACGAAGGAGAGAGAGTGATTGAGACTCACCTATTAATCGTCTTCATTTCGGGAGAAAATGGGTGAGTGAAGATATATGCCAATTTGTTAAGAAAATAGATAGTGAATGGCAAACTTGAATTTTTACTTTTGTCATAGTGGCATTTTGGGACAAATTAAGCTTTTAGTGGAATGTGAAAAAAAATTATCAAAATAGTGACAAATGAGACAATTTCTCTAATTTTAAACTCACAACCCTGCTAAAAAGATAGGGTAGAATTAGCAACTAGACAACGTTGGATAACTTTGTTATATTGTTAAACAGCAACATCGATTGCTCTAGCTTTTAATTCTTACGCCTATCATATCATGTTCTTAATAATTTAAGCAAAATATGCGACTTTCCCTTGATAGATTTTTTTATAGATATTTAATATAACCACGAGTCTTGTCAATTGTCATATTATTTGAAAGGTAAAAAAATTAGTAATTATCTAAGAATATGTCATGCGCATATCTTATACCCATGATAAATTATTTAGAAAAGAGAATACCATATTACTAGCACTGTTACGTAATAGAGCACAATATCGGAAAACTATTCACTGAGAGTCTGAGATCACGCACTAAATACTACACGACATGGTTTCGAATCTTTCGATCGCTCGCTAATCACAATATTCTCAATTAATCTACCTAATCAAACTTGTGAGTTTGAATGCCATTTAGAAATAATAATAAAATAGTTCAATACATAAAATCTACCAGATATAAGCCGGTTCTCTGTGTTCCTTCTTTTCATATTAGATAAATAGCACATTTTGCCTTTGAATTTACTATAACCAAAATACTTAAACTCAAAAAAATCATTTTAGTGTATTTTTTTAGGATTATTCCAAAAATATGATTAATTTGAAGAATTTTTTTCATTATCTAATAGAAAGATTTTATTCCACTTCTATGACAATAAGTGTTGATATGAATATCGCCAAGATCAACAATCACGTAATTTATCTGAGTAATATTCAATTTAATGCTTTGATGTGAGCTATACTTTCTTAAATCAAAAACATAAACTTTCCGTTTTCACGTGATGAACAAGCGTTTTTAGAGATTTACTTGTAAAAAGAAAAAGTTGCTAATTTGATTGTACTAGATAATTGGCCAGAATTACATGTCCCTTTCTATGCTTGATTTTTATACTTGATCTAACCTTTTTACACGTTAATATTTGTGTTACAAATACGCAATTAGTATTAAATTATATTTATTACACCGATTACATAATTTAAAAAGATGCTTCGTCGAGCTGGGCAATCCCTCCAGTTGCTTGCTCTATTTCGCTCTTCTCTTTCGTCGAGCCTTCTGGGCTGTTTTAATATTCTCTCGTAAGTGGGCTGGCTTTGTTTAACCCTTTAGCTCATTGTTGTGGAATTTGCTGTTGAAGTCACAACAACAGCACATTATTTCATTTGTATAACAAATGAGTCTAAATTGCATTCGTGTCTTTTTTTTGCATATTTGTCACCTATACAATGTCTTAATTACCCTTCTATTTTATATCCAACAAGAATCCATATCCACACCCAAACCCTAATCTCTCATCAAATTCCCTCTCAAACCCTACTCTCTCTAGCTCAAGCTCCGACCACCGCGTCGATCGCCGCTCCGACGAGGCCACCGCCGCCGTAACCCTCGCCGGAGCTCTCACCGGAATCACAGAACCAGCCTTCCCACGGCCTCGAAGCCGCCATGCTCCGATCTCTCTCGGTGTTCGTCTGCGCCAGCGGAGATTCGGACTGGGCTCGACGGAGAACCAGTCCACGGAGTACATGGTTTCGACCATGACGAAGCCGATGAACTCACCATCGCCGCCTTCGCCGGAGTTCGGGATTACGGAGATTCTCCGGATCTGGTGGTGGTGCTCGTCGGAGCAGGCGAGGGATCGGACGCCGCCGGCGCCGGGGACGGCGAGGAAGCTGAGGTGGTGGGAGTTCGTACCGACAGGAAAGAAGAGGACGAAGGAGTCGAAGTTGACGCCGGGGAAGCGGAGGCGGTTTCCGGTGGGGTTGAAGTCGGAGGGGGGCAGAAGCGATGGCGACGAGAGGACGATGGATTTGATGGCCGGAACGGGGCTGAAAACGACCGGAGCTGAGCCGCTCTGGAAATAATCGGCGTATTCGGACCGATCTCTCTTCTTTCCGATCGTCGGAACCCTAACACAACAACAACTCTCTTCTTCCAAGGTGGCCGCGGCGGAGAACGGTACCGATAAGTTGTCCAACGGAGTCGAGGCGCTTCAGATGATCGATTTCTTCTTCTTCTAGTCTACTTTTGTTTCGTAAATATTTAACTGTGGTTCTACTTTCTTCTTCTAGTCTACTTTTGTTTTGCAAATATTTAACTGTGGTTCTACTTTCTTCTTCTAGTTTACTTTTGTTTTTGTAAATATTTAACTGTGATTCTACTTTCTTCTTCTAGTCTACTTTTGTTTTATAAATATTTAACTCTGGTTCTACTTTAAGGGTATTTTGGTCTAATAATAAATAAGAGTGACTTATTTGCAACACGTTTTTTGGTGGTGATATAGATGCAATTTTGTTCATAAGAAGTGACTTTTGGTGCAAATCTCTCCTCGTTGTTTAAATGGGTATGGCTCAATTGGGCTCAATTTGCTGGGCCTATCTTTAGGACGAAGTCCGATACCAACAGTCAGTCCCCCAGTTAAGCAAGTATTTATTACTTATCGAACTAAATGCTACCTTAATTCTCGTGCAAATTCATCGCCTGATTTACTATCCCGCTTCAGCTGATTATTTTATTCGCTATTACTATATGAGCCCTTTACTATCCTTGCGTTCCCACATGTATTGCCTTCGTGTCCGCTTATTATTAGTGTGTAGAAAGATCGAATCATTCCCCAAGCGGTAATTAATTTATGTCTTTCCTTTCACATAAGGAGATGTCAAAATGTCACGCCGCTTCGACTTCCTTCACGTGATTTCGTCAATTGAGGATGTTTATTTCTTTCGAATAGTCGTAGTATATATTTGAATTTTTTTTTTTCTGTTTTTCTTTTTTCGATTCAGTTATCCCGCTCTCCATATTCGGGTAAGTTCTTCTCTCTTTCTTTCATTTCGTTTTATTTTCTTTCTTCTTCTTCTACTAGCTCTTTTTCCTCTCTCTGGTTTCCCAACTGTGATTTATCCTTCTCTTCTTGTTCTTCATGGGGTCGCTCCAGGTCTTTAGTGATGCGATAATACCGGAACATCCTTTCCTATGAAAATGACTTACGCCCTGATCGAAAATCTGAAAGCGAATGATAGTTTCCTATGTCTGTTGACGTACCATGGTCTTATATATATATATATATATATATATATATATATATATATATATATATATATATATATATATATATGAATAGGCCGTTCCTGCATACAAATATATGTGTATATATATATATATATATATATATATATATATACAAGGATTGTTTATATTGAGTAAGGCTGTACAATATCATACTTATACCTAGAAACGCCATGTTGTAGCTGTTGGTCATATTTAAGTAATTTGATTAACACCGACTATTTACACAGAAATGTTTATATTGATTTCCTTAATATGATCTTTGTGATGCTATTCTGAAGATCTATCTCTGTCTCTATTTTTTATTTTTAATATGAGCAGTTTACAATGACCAAGGAGTCTTTGCATCGTTCTGTGTCCCCGAAGGAGCAGTAATACCGTTTGGTTCAATGGAGTCGGAATTAGAGCAAAGCAACTCGACAAAGACATTCAGATCCTCTCTGGAAAAGATCGAAACGGCGAAACCCGAAGGCGGCAAGCTAAACATTCAGATCCCCAATGTCGAGACCATGCACGACCTAAGGTAGTACAGAAAGGGCAGCGAGCTCGATGTTCACAGTAATCATTCGCTTTTAATTTATATGCTCGCACATACTCTCTTCATTATTTATTATGTACACACTTTTATTGAAAACTCGTTGCGCCTTATTTCAGGCTTGCACGGAGTTCAATGATCTAGTCATCGATTACGAGGTTTCTCTGATCAACGAACGTAAGGCGAGACTTGTTGTCAAAGACTCCACTGCTCTTTTCCATGCTGTGGAAGAAGACATCAGATCTCAACTCAGGAACACAAAAGATGCCAATGATCGTAAAGTTCAAGAGTTGAAAAAGAAGCGGAAATACTTTGATCACACGGAAGCCGAGAATTAGGACCTAACGAAGAACAACACCAAAATTTTTGAGCAAGCTCAAGCCATCGCTACCAGAGTCTCTAAGATGACCCAGGAAAATGAGTGTCTTCGTTAAAACATCGAGGTTGACATGTTCGCTGACCAGATGATCAGGGAGGAAATGAGCTAGATGAGCTAAAGGCTTCGACGGGCCCGGCCACAGCAAAGAAAGTCCAAGAGGGAAGGAAAATGGTCGCGATGAAATACCGAGCATTTGTCAAAAAAGCAAAAGTTAAATTCGATGCTCGATATTTGATCCCTTCGAAGGAACAATTCTTGCTCAGTGCCAAGATAATGTCATGTTGCTCGAGGAAATGATGCGCGGCGAGATTCCAAGTGTCGAGGATGAGTTGAAAGCTTGTCGGATGGCCTAAGTCAAGCTCGTGGTGGAGCTAGAAGCGGCCCAAGTTTCTCCGATTAACTTCGGAGAACTATTGTACACGCCTTTCCCTGAACCGATCATGATCGACCTCGAGGATGAGCCTACAAATCCCTAACCAAGTCTTCATATTGATGAATTTGGTTCGAATCAAGGGATTGCCAAAGAGATCGAGACGGAGGTTTGAGCTCATGTCCCTTAAGATTTGCAGGTTCTTGAAGACCAAATTTATCGTGAGTTAGAGGGCTAAGTAGTTTGAGCGGTGGAAGAGGAAGTCATTGGAGAAGGCGTAAATTAGGAGGTAGTCGTTGAAGAGCCAACCAACCCAGAATCAATCAATCCAACAGTCAACTCAGCATCAGCGAACCCAACATCCAGCCAAATCGGATCAAGTTAACCCAAAATCAACTAAGTGACATAAAATTTGCTGTCATTTTTGTTTTGTTTTATATCCTCGTACTCTTAAGCTACTTTTCAGACTTATTTTTTGTTTTGTAAGGCTATTTTGCGCGGGTGGGCTAGCCTTTGAATATTTTATTTTTACTTGCTTGTTTTTTTTTTTTTTTTTTTTTTAATTTTGTTCTTGAAGGGATTTTTTTTCTTCAGGTGGGCTAATCTTTTTAAGACTTAAAACTCCGGCTTTAAACTTCAATATTTACAAATTTCCAATCGTGGATGTCTCTTTTTTCTGAATGCTTTATGCTTTTCTAAATTGTTATGTGCAAGTAAATTTTTACTTGGCTTTAGATAAGATGCGAGCTCGTTTGTTCGGCTTAAATTTGGTGCAAGCTTGATTGCTCGGCTAGTATAGGATGCGAGCTCGATTCAATAATCGCGCAAATTTCATGATAAGTAATCTTTTAGAAAGGTTAGATAAAATTCCATGTTCTATTAATATGAAAGAAAAATTCATCGGCTATCTACGCACCTTTAGAAAGATAGAAGAACCCGAAATGAGCTGCCTACGCAATTTTTGTAAAAGTATCAAGTGAGATCGTAGTTCGTTTTTTTACACACTCAATACTTACAAATTTCAAATCATGGATGTCTCTTTTTGTGTGAATGCTTTATGCTTTTCTAAAATTGTTAGGTGCAAGTAAATATTTACTCGCCTTTAGATAAGATGCGAGCTCGTTTGTTTGAGTTGAATTTGGTGCAAGCTTAGGATGCGAGCTCGATTACTCTACTTAATATTCGCGCAAATTTCATGATAAATAATCTTTTAGAAATGATAGATAGAATTCCATGTTCTATTAATATGCGAGAAAAATTCATCGGCTTAGTTGACCATAATGCGATAGTAAATTCTAGGTTGAATATGTAAATTTCCAGTAAAAATATTTGTATTCCTTTGACTAGGTGGGAGATTGTTAAGAATATTGCTCACTGAAGATAATAAATAAACATGAATGATTACTGAATTGGATAAGAAGTTTGCTTTATAAGCATCATATGATTAGTGGGTTATTTTCTGAATCAGAATCAATAACAACTATCATCCATAGCCTCCGCATTAAACTCAATCACATGCTGGGCATCTGAGTTCGGACGGTGAGCTAAAACATGGTCGATGATTGATACATGCCTAAATAGCTGTATCTAAATCATATATGTGGAACACAAGTGAAGGTTGATCACTTTGTAGGAGCATTCTGCACTTGTGGTAAGTGTACGGCCTGGACAGACTTTGGTTGTTGATGTGTCGTTTGAGTACCGTTAGGACACACTAACCAGGCTCGCTATGATGGTCACAGTGATACTTGATCTAAACCCTGAAGTGATCATAGACTTCTAGGTCATATCGCCGGGTTCTTTGACTCATTCGTTAAAGGTTACTGAGACGCTGGGATACTTATGTCTTGGAAATCCGGAATGTGATCTTAGAAGAAAGTGGTTGACAGATATGGAATCCAACCTTCTTGAAAGAATGTCAATGTTCACTCACCTAAGAGTTGATTCCAGAACCGATAGATTGCTAGCACTTTCGTAGTAAGTAACGTACAGAAGAATCTTTCGCTGGGGAAGCAACACTGCTTATGTTATATATGTATCGAGAAAGTATAACAGAATAATTGACCTTACTCGATATGGGTTGAACCTGGAGGATATTGATCATGAACTGACTAGATCAGTGGACACTCGTCACGATGAGTAAATATAATTCTAGTGATAAGGAGAGTGCAGTCTTGGATTACTTTGTGGAGTATTGAACAAGATTGAACGAATCGATTGAAAAGATAAATTACTATTTCGTCTTTTAATCGAATTTGTAGGAGTTTCTGCTACTAGGTCCATAGTCCCCGATTCGGCTCTGACTAAGGCGGACAAGAACTTTCTAGTAATAATAAAGATAAAGATTATTTATTATTATTACAATCTCACAGCTGTAAATTATTTTGCAGCATTCATTCGGAAATTTTTCTATTTACCGAATTAAATATTTATTGTGGAATTAATTATTTATTGTTAGATCAAGTAAATAATTAATTGAATTTTAAGCTGGGCCTTATGGACACTGTAAAATTCGAAATTCATTGGCCCATTACCATGAAGTTGGACGCCTATTGTGAGTATTAATTACCCAGTTTCTCTCTTTAATTAGTTGCTAGATTTGTGGAAAAGAAATCAAGTAACTAATTATCCCATACCACCATCCTTACCTTGGGCTTGTAGCAGCACAGAAACCTCCTCCCGGGATTCAGATCAGTCCACGAAGTCTAATGAACCTCTTGAACTCCACAAAAGCAAGTACGACCCTTTTCTCTGTGA
The DNA here is from genome assembly GCF_054948205.1 of Urtica dioica subsp. dioica. Lineage (NCBI taxonomy): Eukaryota > Viridiplantae > Streptophyta > Magnoliopsida > Rosales > Urticaceae > Urtica > Urtica dioica. The sequence continues at coordinate 42,311,274 of NC_142758.1, read as the reverse complement.
AGATTTCATCTTCGTCATCGACTGTCCAGTAATTTATGAACGTCGTCGACTAAAGTTGCTGCAATTGCTTATAAAGGATGAATTTTCATCTTCCATTAGCTTAATTTTGTGGTTTCGAACAAGAAAATGAAGAACAATAGAGAGGTGATTCTTAGGGTTTTCGATTTTGGGGCTTTTGTTCCTCGACAGTACAACTCTGATTTTGGGCTTTATTTTTTTGAATTCTCTAATTAATATTTGAAGTATTTTGCTATTAATATTTGTTTTCTAAAACTCCGATAAAATAAAAATGAAGATAATAAGTCTTTGAATGTCAGATTAATTCACGCGTTTAGACATCCAAAATTAACGACTAAATCATTAACGGTGGAACAAATTAGTAAGTTTGAGTATTTGTCCCACAACTTTTAAAGAAAGTGAATATAAGTGGAACAAATCTAAAACTTTGGATCTTTATGTCGTAATTTTCTCAAAGAATTATATAAAGTGTCAATAAGCAAAGGAAGAGAAGGCAAGGGATGATCTAAGAACAAAATAAAAGTTTGGCTTTACGTGTTGTGTTGTTGTTGTTGTTTTTTTTTGTTTTTTTTTTTAAGCAGAAGTTTTGCTTTACTTTTTTTTTCCTGAGGAAAAACCTTTGCTTTACTTTATTAGCTCAACAATTTACTTTAGAGAAACTTTATTTATTTATTTCTATCGAAATAAATCCCTCCAAAAGAGAAAAATAAAAATTCCAACCGTCATGAGAGAGGAACCCAAAAAAGAAAAAAAAAATATGAAAAAAAACCACAATAGAAGAAAAGTCATAGAAACATTCTAATTTGGTTAATATTTTTTTTCTCAGTTCGAAATTTTAATTGAGTGATGTTAATAGGAAGAAGATTCGGAGCAAAAAAAATATAAAGAAGATCTGCAAAAAGAAGCTACGTGTAGTGGAGTTTATGATATGCTCAAAAGAAACAAGGTCCCACACCACCTTCATCCACTCAATGTATTACTAATGTGTTTTATTTTTTTTTACATTATTTGTTTTTTTGAGAGAAAAAAAAAAGAAATAGGGAATCAACTGATCATAACTCACCAGTCATGTTCTTGTAATTACAGATCGCACAAAAGACAATGGGATGACAATTATTCATTTGCTTCCACGTATATATGGAACTCAATTGAGTTGTTTGTATTCAACTGATTTTTTTTAATAGATAAATAAATCTCGAGATCAAATACATCTTCTTTGTGCGAATACTCTAAATCTTCTTGCCGAAACTAGAGTGAAAAACCTCAAAATCCCTCGGCGAGTGAAATAACCATTTTGTTTGTCATAGACTTGGGTATAATGTGCTATTATAACATATTATTTAGTTTAGCACGAATTTTATAAATTTTGTCCTTTATGCTTAGACTTTTATATCTTAAATGTTAAATGTAGACTTTTATACCATTTTATGTTAATGTTTGTATCAAAAACATTTTTTTTTCAAGATCTACATCTTTTCTCTTTTTTTTGCTCTACAGAAAAATTTAGGATTTCTTGATTCTCAATCACCCTCCTCTTTTTAGGGAGTCACTTTCCGGTGTTCTCCAACCTAAGAGGAGATGAAGATTTTGATTATCTTCTCTAAATCATCACTTTCGGAGCATTTCACGCAGTTTTCGCTGGATTCCGACACGCCCATCCTACTGTATTTTGCCTCCCTCATCCCGACGGTGCTCGGCTTCGGTCTCATCTTCAGCGCCTCCATCTCCGATCCCCACGACAACGTCGTTATGGTCATCCTCTCTTACCGCCTCCCCCGGCTCTGTGGCGCATTCCGCCACGAATATCTCCCCATGCGTTGGTGGTGTTTGTTGCTTCTTGTGGTGTGTTTTTAAGAAAATATGTTACTTTTAGCTTAGTTTATCTTTTACAATTAGGTTGTTTAAGTTTTGATGCTTAATCCACTAAACTAGGGTGGTTTTTGTGTTCCAAAGATGACTTGGTCATCTACTGGGTTCTTGGTTTGGGTTTTTTGTTAGTCTTCTTGCGGTGCAAGCACTCGAACGTCTTTTACCACAGTTGGTGGTCCTTGAGCACTTTAGTTCATTCACTCACCTTTGATGGTTTTTTGAAAGAGCCAATTAGTTGCTCGAATTTTAGTGTGGTTTATATTCCGTTCATTGAAAGTTATCACGCAACGTACTTTCATCCGATTTTATAATTGAATTGTTGTTGTCTTGAGGTCTCATTTTATCTTGTTAAGAGATGTAAGATGTTTGTACTCTTGTGATATATACCCATTATTTATTGAAAGCTTTTGACAACTTTTATAAATAAAAAAATGTTAATGTTTGTTTTAAGAAAATTAAAATTATATGAATACTGATTTTGTAAGAATAATAGTGTAACAAAAACTTATAAAATAAAATTAAACCACTTTTCCACACAATCCGACTCACAATACACCGAGAAAGAGAATTAACAATATATTACGAAATATATAGCGCCACATGAATTTTGTTGCTCACAGTTTATGTTCACTGGTTTTGCCACAGAGGTTTGACAAAATATTTTTCCGCTCAAAAACTTTTGACACATATAGTAAATTTACACGATAGATATATTTTTGTACGAATAGATATATCTTTGTCATTAGGTGCTTTTAATATATTTTATTGTACATAATACACACTACAATTCTACCATAAGAATATTATGGATTCTTTTACTTTCTACAACTCATACAACAAAGTCTAATTTATGTCTTCGGTGCATTCGGGTGTAAGAAATATCAATTTCTTTTAATTGTTATCTGCTCTAGTTAAGAAAACTTGTTACAATTTGGTATAATGTGGGTCTCCAAAACACAATGTCATGGGTTCAAATCTCACATAATATGTTTCTCTTAGATCAACATCAATGAAATAGCTTAACCTTCATGATTGTATAAGGCTTTTGGATTAGTATAAGGGAGTGTTGCTAGTCATCTACCTAATATATAAAGATTTTTTTTTTTTTTTTTTACAATTTAGACTTAATAATTAGAAAAATATAAAGGTTGAACTTGTTATTTGAAAAATACCTCAGTCACCCATATTGAATAACATTATGAAATGTTGACATGTATCTTTCCATCTAATTTTAACGAATTGATATTTAGTATTTGCTCGCAATTTTTAAACTATAAATATATAAGTCTTACACGCCTTAAATTTTAAGTATTTTTTGTTGTGTTCTCTTTCAAAATAATACGCCCACTCTTTATATTAATTTTTTTTAATTATTAGGTTCACATTTTGAAATTTGTGTTTAGTAATGTGTATGATTTCCTAATTTAAGAAGGAAAAAATAAAAATAAAAGAAAAAGAAGGGAGAGAATCTAGAAAGCCCATTTAGGCATTTACTTCTCATTTCCTCAAAATCCTGAAAAAGAAAAAATTTGTTGGAAAGAAATATAAGACAGAAAGAGGAAAATAAATAAATCAATAAGAAATAGAATAAATGATTTAAAAAGCAGAGAATAAAAGGAGACCGGATGTTGACAAATTTCATGTCACTGTTCTTAGAAGGTCGTTTGTTTGTGTGAAGATTTCTTATCTGGGATCTCTCTCTCTACAATAAATAAAAATAAATAAATATACTCTCTCTCTCTCTCTCTCTCTCTCTCTCTCTCTCTCTGTCTAAAGCTCTTAATATACTTCATTCTTTTTTCCATTTAGAGAGAGAGGGAGAAAGTGACCCAACGCATGAAATCTCTTCATTTCTTCAACCTTGTCTCGTGACGATCCAAAAAAGAAAAACTCTCTCAATTGTGTTGCAGAAACAAAAATCAAGATCATTTTTTTGGTGGGTATCGCTGAAAAATTCTTTTATTTGTTTATTTATCTATAGCTGTTTGTTGGTCTTTGATAGTGAGCGAGTCTGAGACTCGAGATTTTTTTAATGAGAACAAGTGGTTCTGTTTCTGGGCTTCTTGGGAAACGAGGTGATAAAGAGCACATTAGACTGAGGTAAATTCCATGTCTTCTTTGCTGGTGAATTTGCTTTTCGATGCCTTTGTTTGATTACAAGTATCATTTTTTTTTGTTTCTTCTCAGATTTTTGTTCATCCATAATTATTTTCATGGGTTTTCACGCTAATAAATTGGAATTTTTTTCCATAAGCACCCAAATTATCCAACTTCTTATTCAGTACTGGATATATTAAATTCTCTTGTAACATATTCACTATGTTTAGAATGTGAATTGAATTACTGGGTATTTGATTTTGAGCTGTGATTTTATCTCACTGGTACGTAGATTCTGGGTTCTTGTAATATATGCTAATAATTGAGCTAGATCTATTCTACCAGAATTTCTTTGTTAAATTTATGGTTTTCTAAGTTTGTGTATATTGGTCTCTTCCTTAATTTCCACTCTATCTTTTTTTTTTCCTTCTCTATTTTTGTAAAAAATATAATAAAAAATTGAAACTACAAGCATGTGTGTCTTTGACTCGATTTATATTCGGGGTAATTCTTATTGATAAGGAAAAAAAAAAATATACAGATTCTTTTGTTGCATTGTTTTTAGCTCAAAAATGAACAAGGATATTGTTTATCTTTTGTTTCCATGGTAGATCAACACGGCATTTTTTCGTAGGGGCATCGATGGTCTTGATTCGGGTTTGTTCGTTAGCATATATGGAAATAAAAACTCCTCTTTCCTTTTTCTTTTTTTTTTTGCTTGTGTGGGCGTTCAGGGATGGGAACAAAAGTGCAGTGTAAGAGCTTCTTGCCCGGAGGCTATCCAATGAGGGACCTCAATGAGGATTCCAATACTTGTGGCCGGTCATCATTATACTACGAAGAAAAAGTCTTAACCGACGGCCAGTTCTACAATGGTTTCTTTCCAAACCTCGCAAACGCTTCTTATCCGGGATATGATAAGGACTCGGTCAAGCAGAAGATGCTCGAGCACGAAGCGATTTTCAAGATTCAGGTCAATCTTATTTTTTTCAAATATTTAGCGATATAAGCCACAAAAACATAAGCATTTGAATTTTAGCCAACGTTTTGTAATTTTTTCGTAAATAGCCATAAATATTCCGTAAATAGCTAAAAATATGATGTAACCAATGTTATTTATACGTATAAATAGATTTACGTGACTATTTACCAAAAATTAACGAAACGTTGGCTACTTCGCAATTTTTAACATTTCATATGGCTAGATAGTCATTGGACCCTATTTTTTTTCCCTTTCCCATGTAACTTCAGTGCCCGTAGTTCTGAATTTGTGTATTTTTTTTTATAGGTTTGTGAGCTTCATCGTCTCTATAGAGTCCAAAGGGACATGATGAACGGGGTGCTTCAGAGGAAAGAGCTTCATAGAAACGGAGGCCAATTAGGATCTCAAAATGGGTTTTGTTTGGAGGACGCTGAGGTGTTGGAATCAAGGCCGTCGAAGGTCCGTCGGAAAACGTTCGATCTTCAACTCGCAGCCGAGAAGTACATAGATACCGGGAAAAAAGGCGATCAGCCAGGAAACGGTGTGAAGCTCTATTGTGATCGGAAGAGTGTTGAGGATCGCTCGAACAGTTTTGCCGATTTGAATGAGCCGGTTCGAGTTGTAGATGTTAGAGAGACGAATGCTTCTTCTCCGTACGAATATTGTAACAGGAAAATCTGCGATTCCGATCGATCGGTTAAGAAGCCAAGCTCTTCTCAAGTTCTGGGTTTTCCGAATGAGATATCGCTCAGCTCTTATGGAATGGAAGTTGATGCTCAAAGCAATTCGCATTTGCATAGAAGCGGAATCGGAAATGGGTGGCTTTCCCGTGTCCCCGAAGTTGGTAAGTTTTTTATTTTCTCTTTTCTTTTTGTGCTCAAATTCTAATAGAATATATCTATTAAATAGCCTTGTTATTATTAACAGTCGGAAATTTGAAGGAAAAGTGCAAAAAATAAAATTTGTTTCAGATAAATGATGGGACTTTAATTTTGTTGCCATGGAATCGACGATTGTGTAGTAGTTTTTTTTCATTATTCGTTTGATATGTATGCCATTAAAAACAGTTTTTTTTTAATTGAGGAGCTATTCGTACAGGGCAAAGAAAAAGTCACCCGGAATTTCCAATTTCTCTGAAACAAACAGAAGTCTCTACAAGCAAGGTTCACCAACCGACTTTTTATCGAAAAGAGGAAACAGTTTTCGGGGCAGAGATCTCAGTAAGACCTCGTGATTTCACGAGCGACGGTAAAGTCACATCTCTGGCGATTTCTTCCCCCGAATCGGCCAAGCCTTGGCTTCACACTTTGGAAAAGCAGAGCAGTACCTTCGGCCACAAGCCATTATCGGCTCTAACAAATAGAGCTCCGGACTGGTTTCTCAGTAGCAATGCTACGTCTAAACCGGCTTTTGCAAACGGGTTTTTTCTAGGGTGCAAAGAACAACCCATTAGAATCTCTTCAAATGACAGAGACCCTGGACACTGGACCGGTAAGGCTTCGAATCACGTAGATATGAACCTGGATGAGGTGGTTTCGGAGTGTTTATCTGCTCGACAAATGCCCGTAAATGGACTCGAAAAGAAGAGTGACGAGGACCGTCGATCTGTCTTGCCATGGCTGAGGCCCCCGAAGCTTGTTTGTGAGAACGTGGCCGTGGAATTCAAGCCTATCCTGAAAACTTGCGAGATGAGCTTCTCTCAGACACCTTTGAGCCGATCGCCGAACTCAATCATCGATAAGGCAAAGGATTGTGATCAAAACTCTAATCCTAGTAATTGCCAAAGCAGCAGCAACAACAAAAGGCTTCTCGGTTTTCCAATTTTCGAGAACCCTAGAGCCTCCAAGAAAAATCAAGCGGTGGTTGATAAGGCGAGGACAGTCTTGGACATGAATTTGCCTTGTGAACAGATCGAAGAAGAAAGCACGGTCGTCGCGAAAGTAACAGACGCGGATTCAGCAATAAGTTTCCGGCGCCACCAGATCGATTTGAACTCGTGTTTGAGCGACGGCGAAGAAGAAGAAGAAGAAGAACAACAAGAAGTTTCTTTGAAGCCCTCTTCAACTCCGACAGCCAGAGAAAAATTCGTCACGGAGATAGACTTAGAAGCGCCGCCCATTCCCGAGCCCGAAGAAGAAGAAGAAGAAGAATCCTCTTCTTCGAAGCCGAACGAAGAGGAAGAAGAAAAGAGTATCGCGGGCGCGGCGGAGGCAATAGTGGCCATCTCGGCCTCCGTTTCTCTCCTCCGCACCACCAACGCGGAACCTCGAGAAAAGCTCGCGGACCCGCTCGCGTGGCTCGCGGAGATAGTTTCTTCGCTCGACGACGACGTGGCATCGGGACCGGACAGCGAAGAGTCGGATTTCTTCGAGGCCATGACTTTGAAACTCGCTGAGACCGACGAGCTGGCGGAGATCCCGGCCCCGGGCCTGGGAGAAGAGGCGGGGCCCGCCTTCTCGAAGGCGGGCCGGGGCAGGAAGCGGCGGAGGGACTTCCAAAGGGACATCCTTCCGGGCCTCGCCTCCCTCTCGAGGCACGAGGTCACCGAGGATCTCCAGCTCTTCGGCGGCCTTATGCGGGCCACGGGCCAACCCGGGCCCGCCCGGAGGGGGCGGCGCCGGGCGGCGGTCAGCCCTCCCGCCCTGCCCGACCCGCCCGCTCCGCCGCCGGTGCTCGTCGAGACGGGATGGGGAAAGATTACGAGGCGGCCGCGGAGGCAGAGATGTCCTTCGGGGAACCCGACATTGGTCGCGATGAATTAATTTACTTGAAAAAATAAAAAGGAACATTTCGATATTTTATAGAGGAAATTTGGTGCCGGGGATTTTTTTTTATTTCCTTGGGGCGTCTTTGTTGGGGAGACACGAAAAGAGGACAGACGATCTGGATTCTTTTGTTTGGTGTGATAGCAGGTTTTTTTTTTTTTTTTTTTTTTTTTTTGCACTTTGTGTACATGACTTGTCCGAAATCTGGGTTTTGGATTTTGCATTGATGTATCTGTATTGAGTTGAATTCAAACAGGTACTCATTTTTAATAATGTATTTTTACTCCCACAGAGGAAAGTGCTGTAGTGTACATGTTACATATGTATATTGATATTTTACCATTTGTATTTGGTGAACGTAGTCGGTTATGTTTTTTGCAATAAGCTTCTATTTCCAATAAGCAATTTATGCTGAGAATCTGAATTAATAATGTGATTGCTGAATTAATAAGCAATTTATGTCGATGACAAATATTTAAGAGAATAATTCCGATCCTTGCAAAGCCCTCCGACTCTATCGCCACTTCTCACATCGTTGACCGGTCAAATATGTGAAAACTTATGCATCTTAATGCCAGTTTTGCGGTTCTAAACATACTTTAGTGGTGATATGAGTTCCCGCAGTAGAAATGGTTTTGGAAATACCAAAATCCAGAACTTTAGCATGATGATTTGCATCGAAGAGTATGTTTGCAGGCTTTATGTTTCGGTGGTAAATGAGATTGGATGGTGCAGAAGGCAAGAAGCAAATTACCGCTGCAACTTCCTTTGCAACCCATACCCGCATTTAGTGATGTCAATTGGGTTGGACCGTCCGTGGGCAAACCGGTCTGGTTCTCTTTTTTAGATGTTTTCGGCCGGCCCGACCTTTGTCGGAAAAAATGGTCGGACCAAACCGGGCTTGTTGAAGGCCCTGGACTGGGCTTAGGCCCTCAACCCGGTCTGGTCCGGGCCCTCAAAAAATCCAAACCCGGCCTCGTTCCAACCATTTTTTTAAATAAATTAAATAATTTATTTTGTTTAAAATTTATGTTTTTATGTTTAAAAATACTTTTGAGTTGTGACACATAAATTCAATTTTATTATTAATGATATAAATATTTTTAATTAAATTTTGTTTTGATTAAAGTATATATTTTGATTTTAATTTTGTTTTTATGATTATAGTTCGAGCCCTTTTCAAGCCCGGGCTTAGACCCAACCACTAGGACATTAGGCTTTTAACTTCGGATGACTAATCGCATCCAAAAGAGTCACAAGAAGCGGGGTTAAATTCCCCCATTTTTTTCGTTTAGTTATTGATGTGGCATTATTTTAATTTATTAATTTTTAATTATCATTTGATGCGACTTGTCGTTTCCTTTTAGCTTCACTACTACAAATTAGCATATTGGGTGCGGAAGGGTATTAGGTGCGACATGTCGCACCTAAAAGTCGCACCTAAGCCCATATTAGGTGCGACATGTCGCACCGGATACTCATCCGGATGACTAAAAATTTCGCTAATGTTTAGTGCTATTCGGTGCGACATTGTCGCACCTAATATGAATTTGTCGCACCTAATACCTTTAGGTGCGACATGTGTCGCACCTAATACCTTTAGGTGCGACAAATGTCACACCCAATGAGTTTCAAATTTAAACTTTTCAGCCGAATCCCGCCGATTTTTTTTTTTTATCATATTGGGTGCGACATTGTCGCACCCAATATGAATTAGGGTTTTTAAACCCAAACTTCCTTCTTTTTCACTCATTCTCGCTCACTTTCTCTCTCACTCGATCTGTCTCTCTCTCTGCTCCTCGCCGCCGTCCCTCCCCGGTACGTCTCTCTCTGTCACCGTCTCTCTCTCTCACACACACTCTCTCTCTCATCGTCTCACACTTTCTCTGCCAGTCAGCCGCCGCCGTCCATCCCGCTGCCCCCTCCGCTGCTCCGCCCCACTGCCCCCTCCCGCGCACCGCTGCTCCGCCCCGCTGCCTCCTCCCGCGCCCCGCTGCTCCGCCCCGCTGCCCCCTCCCGCGCCCCGCTGCTCCGCCCCGCTGCCCCCTCCCGCGCCCCGCTGCTCCACCCCGCTGCCTCGCCCCGCTGCCCCGTCCCGCGCACCGCGGCCTCGCCCCGCTGCACGTCGCCGTCCTGCCCCGTTGCACGTCCCGCGTCCAGCCCCGCCAGCCCCCGTCCTGCCCCGCTGCACGTCGTCGTCCAGCCGCTGCCCCGCCGTCCAGTTTTGTAATTTTTTTTAATTAAAAAAAACGTATTAGGTGCGACATTGTCGCACCCGAAAATGTCGCACCTAAAGGTGTGACTATTAGGTGCGACATGTCGCACCTAATGCCTTTAGCGACGGGAGATTAGGTGCGACTTTGTCGCACCTAATGTCGCACCTAATAAATTATTAGGTGCGACATCCGTCGCACCCGATGACGATTTTTGTCCTAGTGCTTTCGAATGTGACTAGTCGCATCCAATGGTCCCAAAGTATGTGACTTGTCGCATCCAACATCCGGTTATTTTGATTTAAAGCCAGCTTCTTCTTCGTCTTCCTCATCCGCCTCTAATTCACTCTTCATTTTTTTTTCTCTTCTCCGACCTCAGTGTCTCAGAGCTCACCACCACCAGACCGCCACGACCTTCGCCATCGTCGGTTCTCAGACCACCACCAGATAGATCTCCGCATTCGTATTCTCCGGCGCCGCCTTCGACCACTACTTGAACGAGACTACTCTTCTTCGACTACCACTCGAAGACCATAATCGCGCTTCACCGAGTTAGATCAAACCACCACCGCACTCAGACTCTCGAACACCACCATAGAGACTAGCCGGTTTCTTGACACGACCACTACCACCGAAGACCCATTGCGAACGTCGCTCGAGAACCGGTCCGACGCTCTCTCACTCTCAGGTTTTCTCTCTCTGTCTCTCTGATCTCTCTCTCTCTCTCACTCATTGTCCCGACATTTCAGCCGCTGACCCGACGCGAAGACGCACTCTCTCTCTCTCTCTCTCTCTCTCTCTCTCTGTTCTCGTCATCACTGCATCTTTGTGTCTCTTCTCAGCAGCAGGTCAGTGTTCTTTTTGTTTTGTTTTTTTCTTTTCCTGTTTTTGAGGTGTTAGTTTAATTAGTAAACTAGTTAATATAATTAATTATTATGATTTAATTTGATATATACTTAATTTAATTAGTATGATTTAATTAGTAATATTAGTTAATATGTTAGATATGATAATTTAGTTAGTTTGTCAAGTTTAGGAGTTGTTTGGTTTTGATTATTAGTTTAGGTTAATTGTAATTGTAATTATAATTGAAATTGTAATTGTTAATTGTTTGTTGTTATATATATATGTGTGTGTTAGTTTAGTTAATAGAATTTGTAATTGTAAAATAGTAATTAAATTAGTGTTAAATGCTTAGTTTAGGTAATTGTAATTGTAATATTTTCAGTTTATTAGTTTAGTTTACATTATTGCAATTACTTAAATTGAAATTGAAATTGGAATGTTTACACTATTTAATTAGTTAAGTTGATTTACTAATTTTCATTTGTTAATTAGTTATATATATATATATATATTGAGTTAAATTTTTTGGTTAATTTTATTGAAATTTTAGTTCATATCTTTATTTTTCTTTTGGTTTTTTGATTTTTCATTGATAAACTGTTGTGACCGAGCCACAGAGGCTCGGTTTGGACTTAGTTGATTAATAAGATAGTTCTGGATGGTACGTATATGATTTTATATGAATATGCAGGTTTTGGTTTGTCAATATTATTAGGGATATTCTGCAGAAATTTCGGTAGAAATTCGAACTAATTAGTCTCAAAATCCATTGGAAACGGTTAACACTGCCAGACTCTTTTTGACCAGTGACGATGATAGATCAACCTTCACCACAACCAATTTTTTGAAATGATGGTTTCACAAAACGGGTTATGGTTAAGGTTGATGACTAGTTAGCGTCGCTGGAGCAGAAAGAATCTGGCCGTATTATACCTTTTTTTTTTTATGGATTTTGAGGCACTTTCGTATCTTTGCTCACAATTTCTACAACCAAACTTCAAAAATAACATAACTTTCACAATCTCTCTCTCACAGTGCTAAATTTTCTCTCGGTTCTTTAGTAATAATTCTCTTTCAAAATTAAATTAAAAACCGTATTTTTCCCTCTCGTTTTCCCCTCTTGTTTAGCGAAATGTCATATCCAAGTAGAGATTGGATTACCGAGAACGATCGATTGAGCTTGAAGTGTAAAACATGGGTTAACGAGTTTATCCGCCTTGCAAGCAAACGATCGAAAAAATGACCAATATAAGTGTCATTGCAAGTCTTGCAACAATGCGAGATGACAGGAAATCGGGGTCGTAAGGTTTCACCTTATGAACAAGGGATTTACCCCAAACTACACTAAATGGTATCATCATGATGAACGTCATGTCCTTACCTAAGAAGAAGATTCCATCAAAACCGATCATATAGGAGTCAGAGGATTGCATGATGTTGTCCATGATATCATGGATCATGAGGATTTAGGCGACTTTGCGGATCTGACCCCGAACGAGGTGCGTGCAGATGAGCAAGTTAAAGACCTATTCGCGGAGTTGAAAGCAGAAATGTACCCTGGATGCAAAGAGTTTTCGTCTTTGTCGATTTTTCGTTTCGTTGATGCACATCAAAGTCACGTACCATTGGACGAACAAGTCGTTCATTGAACTTTTGCAGCTCTTGAGGAAGTCTCATCCAACAGGTAATTGAATCTCGAAAAAGCACTACGAGGCAAAAGCGAGGCTAAAGCGCTTTGGCATGAGGTACGAGATGATCGACGTTTGCATCAATGACTGCGTGTTGTTTTGAAAAGATCTCGAGAAAGAAAACATCTACCCACTTTGTAACGAGAGCAGATGGAAGAATTTGGGAAAAAAATATTGCACAATATATTATGAATGGACAACGGAAGTCGCGAAAGGCCTCTATGTAAGTTGTATTGTTGCATTAACTTAATCCTGTTAATTACTTATTAATTATTATCTAATAATCTTTATTTTTTTTTGAAAGCTTATGGAAATAATCGGATATTTTTATTATGGCCGAGAGTTTCTCTTAAATAGAGAAATTACATTGATAACAAACAATACATAAATCTCGGTATTTATTCCTAAATATATGCATAAATAGAAACTAATTAACTACTAGATAATATCAAATAATATCTAATCTAACCGAGTAAATAACAGAATAAAATCTAATCTTAACCGATTTCTTCACTCCCCCTCAAGTTGGTAAGTATATATCAATGCCTAACTTGGAAATCATCTTCTCAAAAACTGGTCGAAACAATCCTTTTGTGAGAACGTCTGCAGTTTGCTCGGTTGTTCCCACAAATGGAATGCAAATAATGCCGGCATCCAGATTCTCCTTTATAAAATGTCGATCCACTTCAATATGCTTTGTCCGATCATGTTGAACGGGATTATGTGCAATACTTATTGCAGCTTTATTGTCACAGAATAACTTCATCGGCAAGTCAATCCTCAGCTTTAATTCTTCAAGAACTCTTCTTATCCACAGTAGCTCACACACACCATTAGCCATTGATCGGTATTCAGCCTCAGCACTGCTTCTTGCCACCACGCTCTGTTTTTTACTTCTCCACGTCACTAAGTTGCCCCAGACGTACGTGCAATATCCGGACGTAGATCTTCTATCCACATCAGACCCTGCGTAGTCAGCATCGGTGAAGGCCTCTACTCCTCTATCTTCTCCTCTTCTAAATAGTAGACCTTTTCCGGGGCAACTCTTCAGGTAGCATAGTATTCTATTGGCTGCTTCGAGATGCTCCTCAAAAGGACAGTGCATAAACTGACTTATCATGCTTACAGCGAAGGCAATGTCCGGCCTCGTGTGTGACAAGTAGATCAACCTGCCTACCAGGCGTTGGTATTGCTGTGTATTGACCGGAACTCCTTCCTTGATGTTTCCCAGCTTCAAGTTCTGATCTATTGGAGTATCTGCAGGCTTACATGCACTCATTCTGGTATCTTGAAGTAGGTCAAGGATGTACTTACGCTGTGAAACTGAGATTCCCTTCTTTGACCGAGCAATTTCCATTCCCAGAAAATATCGCATTTCTCCCAAGTCTTTTACTTCGAACTCAGTGGCAAGTTTCATCTTCAACGTCTCCATCTCTTTCAAATCATTCCCTGTGAGGATTATATCATCCACATAAATAATCAAAATTGACATTTTACCGTCATTCGAGTGCTTTATGAAGAGGGTATGATCTGATTGAGATTGTTTGTAATCTTGTCGCTTCACGAACTGGGTGAATCTGTCAAACCAAGCTCTCAGGGATTGCTTCAGCCCGTATAAGGCTTTCTCCAATCTGCACACTTTTGAACCGAATTTATCTTCAAACCCAGGTGGTGGACTCATATAGACTTCTTCTTCTAGCTTCCCGTTGAGAAAAGCATTCTTAACGTCAAGTTGTCTGAGAGACCAGTCCAGATTCGCAGCAATGGAGAGCAATATTCTTACTGTATTCAATTTTGCAACCGGAGCAAATGTCTCCATGTGGTCGATGCCGTAGGTTTGTGTGTAGCCTTTTGCAACCAGCCTCGCTTTGTAGCGTTCTAGACTCCCATCAGCGTTGAACTTCGGTGTGAACACCCATCGGCAGCCTACTATCGGTTTTCCTTGAGGCAACCCTTCGATCTTCCACGTTTGATTTTTCACAAGTGCATTCATCTCCTCCATAACAGCCACCTTCCATTCTGGTTCAGATAGGGCTTCCTGTATGGTTTTTGGTATGACAATAGAGGACACATTTGTGGTAAAGGCATTGAAAGACATGGATAGACGGGTGTTAGAGACATAGTTGGACATTGGATACATAGGATGCATAGTACATGACCTTTTTTCTTTTCTCAAGGCTATAGGGAGTTCGGGTTCTAGAATTTCCTTACCTTTTTAAGCAACTTCTTCTGGTTCGGGTTCATGGTCGGCCAAAGGAGTAGTGATTGTCTCTATTTCTTGATTCTGGATCCTCTTTGTATAAAATTTGTCATACGGACTTAAAAGTTTCTTTTTTTGTTCACCGAGACTGTGAGGTGGTTTGTCTTGACTAATATTGTTATCTATAGACATACTCTCTTCAAACCTATCACTTGATATCTGATCATCTATACTTAGGTTAGGTGTAGTTTCAGATTGAATAATACCAACATCATTATCATCAATTTCATTAATTTTAAAAAAATCCAATCCTAAACAGTTTGTGGTAGTTGTCTTCATCTTGGTTCTCCCCCTGAAGATGACTACCAAAAAAGGATTCATTTTCAAAAAAGGCAACGTCCATGGTGATAAAAAAATTTTGAGTTGTAGGATCAAAGCACTTATATCCTTTTTGTGTAGGTGGAACACCTAAGAAAACACATTTTTTACCTCTTGGATCAAGTTTACTTGCTGTCCGGTCGGGATTTTTTTATGAAGACCGTGCATCCAAAATTTTTTAATGGCAAGGAGTTTATGGTACGAGAGTTAGGAAAGTATTTTGAGAAAATGTCAATTGGGGTTTTAAAATCTAAAACTTTTGAAGGCATGCGGTTAATAAGATATGTTGCATGAAGAAGAGCATCTCCCCAAAGATATTTTGGTATTTTTGTTGAAAACATAAGAGCTCTCGTTACTTCGAGAAGATGTCTATTTTTTCTTTCCGCTATGCCATTTTGAGCTGGGGTATCAATACAAGAACTTTGATGAATGACACCTTTTTCAGCAAAATTTTTTTGTAAAGTTTTTGAAAAATACTCTCGACCATTATCACTTCTTAACATTTTAATCTGTGCACTATATTGAGTTTGTACCATGTTAAAAAAAGTTCTAAAAATGGCTTCAACCTCATTTTTTTCTTTCAGCAAGTAAACCCAACTTATTCTTGTATGATCATCAATGATAGTCATAAACCACCTCTTTCCATTTAATGTAGATACTCGAGATGGTCCCCAGATATCACTATGAATTAGAGTAAATGGAGAGGTAGGAGTATAAGTCCGTGTAGGATAATGATTTTTGTGGTGTTTAGCCAAAGCACAAATTTCACAGTGAAAAAAAGAAGGATCTTTATTTATGAAAAGAGTAGGGTACAACTTTTTTAAATAAGAAAAACTAGGGTGTCCTAGTCTAAAGTGCAGTAAGTACACTTCTTTATTATTCATTGGAAAAGAAAAAATCTGAAAACAAGAAGTCTTTTGACCTATTTTATTCATGTCCGATCCATCTTCAAGATAATAGAGACCATCACGTTCCTCAGCACTGCCAATCATCCTCCCCGTTGTTAGTTCCTGAAAGGTGCAATAATCAGGTAAGAAAATGGCACGACAATTAAGCTCTTTGGTAATTTTCCTTATTGACACTAGGTTACAGGCTAAATTTGGAACATGAAGGACTTTTGATAAGGGAATATTAGATATCTTGACATTTCCTATTCCTGCAATTGGTGAAAGAGTACCATTTGCAGTTTTGACTTTCCTATTTCCTGCACAAGGTTTATATGATGAAAAAGGTGAGAGTTTCCGGTCATGTGATCTGTAGCACCCGAGTCAATGACCCAAATACTATTTTCTTTTGAGCATAAATAGGTAGACAAAGAACCTGCGAAGGAACACGAAGGAATATCCGGGTTAGGGGCTTTTTGTGAGAGTTGGAGCATCTTTAGGAGTTGATCTATCTGAGCCTTGGTGAATGGTGGTTGCTCGGAGTTGGTTGACTGCTCTTGCGAAGTATCAGCCATGTTTGCTTGGAGGGCTCTCTCTTTTTTGGTCTTGTACCCGGCTAGTTTGCCGTGTATCTTCCAGCAAGTTTCTTTGGTATGCCAAAACTTCTTGCAGTGATCACACCAAGGCTTCTTCCTTTCCTCGTTCCCTCTTGTAAACAAGGCTGATGTCTCTGGCACTCGATCGGCGGTCTCTTCACTGCCACGCATAATCTTTCGCCGGTTCTCTTCAATTCTGACTTCTGAGAAGACTTCTCGGATTGAGGGCAGCGGTCGTCTCCCGAGAATCCTTCCCTTTACTTCATCAAGGTCACGATTTACACCTGCTAAAAACACATAAACACGGTCATTTTCCTCGCGTTTCTTTTGTCGGGCACAGTCGGCTGCACTCTCCCAGGTGTCGTCATTGTACTGGTCCAATTCCTGCCACAGCGCAACCATCTCGTTGTAGTAGGTCGTCACATCTCGGCCAACCTGCCTGGATTGCCACAGCTTTGTCTTTAGCTCGAAGACCTGCGAAGCATTCTCACGATCAGAGTACGTCTCTCTGATTGAGTCCCAGACTTCTTTGGCCGTCTTCAAGAACATGTGTGGCTTGGCAATTGAGGCTTCCATCGAGTTGAGCAGCCATGCCATGACCTGCGAGTTTTCAGACCTCCAGGTGGCGTATCCATCGTCTCCTACCTTCGGTTGCTTGATTTCGCCCGTCAAGAAGCCAAGCTTTCCTCTTCCATCAATCGCAAGCTTCACGGACTGAGCCCATTTTAGGAAATTTTGTCCTGTTAGTCTGTGCCCAGTTATGAGCATAGACGAGTGAATTATTGGTGAATGGGATGTTTCCATACTATTGATTTGAGTAATAGAGGAAGAGGTATTTGGTGTTTTAGGGTTTGTCGATTTTTCCATAAGAGTATCGCTCTGATACCATGAAAGCTTATGGAAATAATCGGATATTTTTATTATGGCTGAGAGTTTCTCTTAAATAGAGAAATTACATTGATAACAAACAATACATAAATCTCGGTATTTATTCCTAAATATATGCATAAATAGAAACTAATTAACTACTAGATAATATCAAATAATATCTAATCTAACCGAGTAAATAACAGAATAAAATCTAATCTTAACCGATTTCTTCATTTTTTATCGCATTTGTAAAGGAACAAATCCAAAGCCAAATGGTGGATATTCAGCGGCAAGCGGAGGAAGAAGGCGCAAAGGTGGACATCGATGACCTAGAGCAGGCAACGATGTGTATAGTTCTCGGGCGGCGTCGAGATTGGGAAACTGGGATAGGTCACTCGATCCCTAGGGGAGCTTTGCTCCTCGCTGCTGCTCAGGACGCGAGCTCGTCATCGAGTTCCTCCTCTTGCACTCAGCACGATCCAGCAGTTAGCGTGTTACTGTCTACGGTGCAAGCTCAGCAAGCCATGATGGATGAGATGCATCGACAGATCTTTTAGCTCGCACAGAGCATGAGACCGAGTCAACCGTCGTCCTAGACACCGTAGCCTTAGACTGTGTCGCCACCAGGTACAAGGGCTGATGACCAGATGCGAGCTTCTATAGAGTTGTAGCGAGAGCGTCCTAGCGGCATCAGTGCAAGAAGATGCATCAGCGTATTCCGATGCAGAGGCGGAAGAGGATCGGCCACAATGAAAAAGTGGTTTCAAGCGCGAAAGAAATAGTTGTATATTTATTGTTACCGAACAAAACGTTAGTTTAATATTATTTTACAAAATATCTCGAATGTAAAATATTTTCTAATTCAAATTTCTATTTTCATTATTTATTTATTTAGTAAATATCAATTAATTTCTTTTTAAAAAAATAACTATAAAATTGGATGCGACAAGTTGCATCCAAAACGTTCCCACGTTTTGGCGGGAGCAGAATTGGATGCGACAAGTCGCATCCAATAGTCTAATATCTCGCCAAAGTAAATATAGTGGAACAGCTTTGGATGCAATAATAGATGCGACTTGTCGCATTAAAAAAGTTGCATAAAACACCTGGACTTGTGGATGCGAATAGTCGCATCTAAGGTTAACAAATGCGGACTATTTGTCGCATCCATTTTGACCATTTGATGCGACTTTTGAGTTTTGGATGTAAGTCACATCTAAAAGTGCTTTCTATCCTAGTGAACCCTCGGCCCAAAAGATCGAGGGCTTGTTCCTGGCTAGGGCCTAAGGCCTATTCCTTAAGCCCGACCCGGCTTTCTAAAAAGAAGGTTTGGGTCGGGCACGGACATGGACACATGCCTCTTTTGGGGTTGAAAAAAAAGGCCGGGCCCCGTTCGCCCCTTTTAACACCAAGAGTTTGGCCCCATATTCATTTGGATGTCCAACTTTCCTGAATAATTAACGTTTTTTTACAAAAAAATGTGGGTCAAATATCGTTTATGATTGTCCTACACCCATCATTTCTTCATCTCTTTCAGTTCTCTCTCATATTCATACGTGAAAAAATGTATTCTCTGTCATTTTCCCGATCTCGACGTTCTAGATCAAAAAATTCACAACCTCAATAAAATATACCACCCGATCCAAATCAAGATTCTCCCGAGAATTGGTTAATTTTGAAAAAAATTAACCGAATTCCTTACCCAAATAGCCAAAGTTTCACGAAATTTGATCCAACTCCTCAACCTCAATTTCCTTATGAACCTCATACTTTTCAAGATTTTTCGTTCTCCATATGATGTTTCCCCACACCATTATCCACCACTCATCCAAATCTCACGACCACCTGATCATTTTTCACACGAATGTTATGTCCCACAAATGAAGCACCAATTTGAAGGTCCACAAAATTATCGAGATGAAGATGAAGACGACGATGACATAATTCAATCTCAATCCAACGATGAAATGGAGGATGATGTAGATGAAGAAGATCAACCTCTCATCAATGTAATCCAACGGCGGAATTTTTTTTACCACCAACACTCAACAAGCACAAGAAGAGGATGAAGTCTGACCACAAACAAAGTTTTACAAGACGACGTTCCTTCGGGGTTCTCCAACAACGATTTGAAAATGTTGCGGGACCGACAAGATTTTGGAGAAAAGACGTCTTACAAGATATAATCACTGCATGTATAATTATGCATAACATGATAATTGAAGATGAACGAGATCTTAGTGCTCCAATAGGAGTTGCGAGAGAAACACCACCAGCGAATGTTGAAATGGTGGTGGATGATGGCACACGATTTGAGCAATTCGTTGCTCGTTATAGACAAATAGGAGATAAATATGCACACATCGTACTTCGGAATGCATTGATTGAGCAATTGTGGGAAGCGTATTCTAATTTCGAATCATAATTGTTTGTGTCAAAATTACTTTTATTTGTTGTGTTGTAGTTTGTTTTACTTTATTTTAATTGAGTTGTGTTGTAATTTATTTTATTCTAATTGTGTTGTGTTGAATTTTATTTTTTGTGTTGTAATTTTTATTAAATAAGATTTTATTTTATGTAATGTGTATTTATATTTATAATTATAATTAATTTATAGAGTAATATTTTACTCATTATCATAATTCTTCTAAGTTATCTAATTAGTAATAATAATAAAAATATAGGGGTAGAATTATAATTAGAGATAAAATGAGATACAAATAGAGTGGGAAATAGAGTTCGGTTGGAGAGAAATCACTGTTTACTGAAAAATAGAGTGCGAAATAGAGGGATAAATAAAGTGATCGGTTGGAGATGGCCTAAATGCATCATTTAACTGATGACCCATAAATATTGATGAGATTTTCCTGTAAATAAATAGGGGAAATGACATGTGGTGGTGCTTTTCTAAAACTAATCACAAGAATAAAGAACAAAGTATCTAAATTTTTTATCGCGAAAATTTTGTTTTTTTAACTTTTAAACAGTTAATTTTTTTTTCTTCACATTTACACACATATATATATTTAATTTTTTTTTACTCCTGGAAACTATTTAAATAAAAAAATTCATGAACTGAAGAAAAAAACGAAAATGCTGGCGTTTGAGATATAATATAGGTTTAGAGGATGTATGTGTTAAACTGAAGAAAAATATTTGATACTAATGGAAATTGAGAAAATAAATTGTGTATTTCAATTAAACACAAAAATACCGTTCATATTTTCTCTTATATTTATTAATAAAAACTATTTTAAGAAATAATTTAAAATAATATTAGTTTAGAAATATGACTTTTAAAAACTATGTACTTTTTCCGAATAAACAATTGGGTTAAGGCTTAAGCAAGTTCTACTTGGGAAGTTACAACCACATGAAAGTCTTTTCTTCAATCTACCTGGGACTAGTAAGTCCACATAAAAAAGTCTCTTTTTGCGCTACCTCAAGATCTCATGCGAGAATGTAAGTCCTTATTAGACATAGGCCCAACCAAGTAAGGGTTTGGATTGTTACGTGAGTTTGGTAAAGCAGTATCTTCTTATCATCCAAAATCATTTGGGTCTTTGGATTAAATGCGAATATTATATATCTAAGGTTAGAAAGAAAGCACGAAAGGTGGAGAGAGAATCTAGAAATACCCATTTTATTCCCATCTTCACAAAAACCCACAACATTGTATTAATTTTAATTTCAAATAAATAAAGACAGAATAAAATAGACCGGATGTTGACAAATTTCAAGTCACTGTTCTTTACATGGTAAAATGAAAATCATTTGTTTGTGCGAAGATCTCTTTCTCTCACTCTCTCTCAAAACCCAGCAGACAAAATCCTATTTTCTCTTCAATCTGATTACGATCTGAACTCTTTCGATTGTGTCTTATGAAACGAAAGACCTACCTCATTTTCATTTGCTGGTTAATTACGGATAATATCACTTTATTTTTTTCGATACCTGATTCGTTTTATTTTTATTTTTATTTTTTATCAACTAATACCGTCTTGAGTCTGAGAGTGAGACTTTTAAGATTTTTTTTCCCATGAAAATAAGTGATTCAATATTCGGGGATTATTGGAGTAGAGATTATAAAGAGAACGTCTGTGACTGAGGTAATTTATTATACCTGTAATTATTTATTCATTATCTATGACGACGAGTAATTTCTTATTTCCCCCAAACCTCGGCTGTGTTTGCATTTCTTTCGTTTGCTGTTCCTGTATTTAGTGTTTGAATTCATTTTATTGGGCGTTTGATTCTAAGGTGTGATTTTCACGATTTAATATTGCAAGTATTTGGATTTTGTCTAATGGGTCTCATATGTATGCGTGTATGATTGAGCTAGATCTATTGAATTTCGCGATTGCTCTACTGTTTTACACCATTATCACTGTACTAATAACTAAAGGTAATCACATTAAATATTGGTGTATTTCCTTGCACTTCAATCTCCATTGCCACCAAAATGGGTTGTTTCTGTGTACCTTTCCCTTGATTGACCAATCTTTCAGGCGATGACTCGCTATGCACAGAAATTCAGCTCAATTAGGAACAAAACAAAATAGATTCCTTTTTGTCGCCTGAGTAAAGTTTATGCATTGGATTTAGCTCGCAAATGAACAAAGATTTTATTGTTAAAGCATAAATCCAACTTCCTCGAAATCGTCTGTCGCGTGCCTTTTCATAGATGCGAGGAGTAATGTGTAATACGGGTTGTCGATATATGAACAGATTTTGTGCATAGAAGCATTTATGTTTAAAACATTCCTTGTGATCAAATTCGGTTTTATTGGATTGAAATTCTTGTGAAAGAAGTTGATCGATTTATTACCAAGATTCGACTTGCTTTAAGAGTTGCATTGATGATGATTTATAATCTTAGAATTCTTATCCCATAGCTTTTGTTGGCGTGTCTAGGCATGGGAACGAAAGTGCAGGGTAAAAATTACTTGCCTGGCTATCACTCGATGAGGGATCTTAACGAGGATTCTAATAATAGTTGTAACTGGCCTTTATACTACGAAGATAAGAGCTTATCGAACGGGAAGTATTGCAACGGTTTCTTTCCAACTCCCACGACCGATTCTCATTCAGGGAACGACAAGGATTCGGTCAAGCAGACAATGCTCGAACACGAAGCCACATTCAAGAATCAGGTATATTTTTAATTTTTTTTTAACTAATTTTTGTGAGACTCTTGTACTGACTTGATTGATATTGTTGTTTTTTTAGGTGTATGAGCTTCATCGTCTCTACAGAATCCAGAGGGACATGATGGACAGTGCTAAAAGGAAAGAAAACGATAGTAATCTGAACAGAATACCGGTCGGGGCATCGTGGCCACCGAGTCCTCTAGCTTCCCAAATCACGTCCGAAGATCCTCGGAAATGGACTAATCACCACGGATTTCCTTTGCCAAACTCGGTTCACGACAGGCCTTCGACTTCAGGGGTCGAAGCCACTCACTCTCCTTATTCTTCCCAGAACGGAAGCAGTTTGAAGGAGTTCGAGGTGTTGGAATCGAGACCCACGAAAGTGCAGAGAAAATTGTTTGGTCATAGGCTTCCGTGCGGTGACGATGCGGATTTGGACGAAGGGGAACGAGTGAGCAACGGTAAAATAACTGCGATTTCGGGTTCCTCTTGCCCTAGAGGCTTTGAGACGGCGCAAATGAACGGTTTCAAGTTCGGCGGCGAAGACGATGCTCGAAAGGCCGAGGATTGCAGAGGAGGTACCTTGAGCTCTGATCCGATTCTGAGAAGCCCGAACGGTTTGGTTGATCTGAATGAGCCTTGTCGACTTGAAGACGCGAATGAAGCTATCGTTTCTTCGTATGAATTTTGTACCGGTCGGATCTATGACTCTGCTCAGTTTTGTAAGCCAAAGGAGATATCGGTCAATTCTTATGGAAGCAAAATCGATACTCGGAGCAAGATACCATCTCATAAAATCGAAAATGGAAGAGGGTGGCTTTCCCACGTGCCTGAAGTAGGTACTTGTTTTTGCTCAAAACTCTTAATTTTTTTTTTTTTTTCTTTTTCTGATTTGAGCTTTTATTGATTAACGTAGCTTCGTGAACTGAATTTGCACTTTTTACTTGAATGTGCAAGAACCCAAATATTAATAGTTTGTATCATACTAATAACAGATTACCAAAGTAGGTTCGAAATCGGGGCTTAGGTCATCAGATATTCTGAAAGTGGACTGTATTTTAATGGCAATTATGTGGATGCATGTTGAATGCTTAGATTTTTAATTTGTTTCGTTTTTCAATTAAATTATTTAAATTACTTCTCTATCGAAATTTCTTTGTATCATATTAATATAGTTTATACCATGCCACAGAGCGAGGGAAAACCACCGTCCAGTCTCTTCCCCGCTTCCTACGAACCGACTCGCCACACTCTACCCAACAATCTCAAGTTTCTTCAAGCAATGTCGATGAACGGACATTTTACCGATCAGATAAAATCAAGGGGCGTTTACAGAAAGATGAGGCTGTATTTGGCCCAGAGCTTTCGAAAAGAACTCTCGATCTCAACAGTAGTGGAAATTTTGGACCGATTACGAGCCCCAATGTTAGTGGCGGCCCATATCGGGTTTCTCCTCCTAATTGGCCTCACTCGTGGGAAAAGCCAAGCAGTAGCTTCAACCAGAGGCCGAGATCAATCAATGGTTCTCTGGCGTCGGCTCCGAGTGATGGGATTTTAGGGGACAGGTGGCATCTCAATAGAAGTACCAATTCGAACCCAGCTTTTCTCGGAGGGGAAAGGATGAGAAGAAACGGGTTTCATCATCAAGGATCCTTGTTGGGGACAAAAGAACAGCCGATTCAAATCCCATCGAGCAGCGTTGAACGGACTTTGTGCCAATCGGTTATGAAGCCTCCGAAAGATATGAACTTGAATGAAGCGGTCTCGGATTCTTCGTCTGACACAGAGTTGCGTGTAAGCGAAGCCGAAGTCTCGGGAGCCGAAATGAAGTGCGAGGACCGTAGCGCTGTTCCTCCGTGGCTCAGACCTAAGCCTGATTGCGAGGACGCCGTAGCGGGACCCGATAATGTTTCGAAAACCAGCGAGACGAGAGTCTTTCAGCCTTGTCATCAACGCTCTGTGGAGAGTGCACGGTCCATTCCGAGCTCTAGCGGGTTTCAAGCTAGCGAGGTTGAACCGAGCGATTGCACTGCGACGCGGAAACTTCTCGGCTTTCCCATCTTCGAGAAACCCAACGACGACGGTAAGAACGACTCCTCTTCCCGTGCCTCCGCCGCAGAGAAGCCGAAGAAGATGGTCTTCGATATGAATTTGCCGATCGATCCCGCCACGCCCGACTTGTTCAACTTGAACGAAGAGAGCGTGGCTGTAGAGATAGAGACAACACAGGCAGAGTCGGCTGGTCTCAGACACCAAATCGATCTAAACGTGTGTTTGAGCGGCGACGACGACGACAACGACAACGACAATGAGGACGATCCGTCATCGAAACCTTCCTGCCCAGTATCCCGAGACACAGGTATAGATTTAGAAGCACTGCCCAGTCCCAACGCCGAGGAGGAAATCGAAGCTTCACCGACATCACCGGAAGCCGACGAACTCGCGACGGCCGCGGCGGAGGCGATAGTGGCGATCGCGGCATCGGAGCCACCGCCGGAGAAGAACCCGCTCGCCTGGTTCGTGGAGATTGCCTCTCGCGACGCTGACGACGACGACGACGACTCGGAAGAATCGGACCACTTCGAATCCGCGATCTTGCGACTCTCGGAGACCAAGGAGGAAGACTACATGCCTCCGCCTCAGCCGCCTCCGGTCCCCTCGGCCGGCGATGACGTGGCGGGGCCCGGGCGGCCGCGGAGGGGCCAGGGAGGGAAGCGGGGGAGGAAGAAGAGGGACTTCCAGCGGGACATCCTCCCGAGCCTCGTGACTCTGTCGAGGCACGAGGTCACGGAGGATCTGCAGGCGCTGATGCACGCCGCGGGGCACGCCGGGCCCACGAGGAGGAGCTTCGGCCGTGGGAGGCGCCGGGCCCCAGCCAGCCCTCCGCCGATGATCGACGGAGGTGCTGACGTGGCGGGGCCGGAGGAGGATCGGAGCAGCCTGGCCGGCTGGGGAAAGACCACGAGGCGGCCCCGCAGGCAAAGGTGCCCGCCCGGTAACCCCACGCCCCTTCTTTCCAACTAATTATGGGCTCAAGGTTCTTGTACATTTCTCCGCAGTCCATATAATATATGGGCTGTTTTTTATTTATTTATTTATGGGATAGGATTCGTTGATGATGTGTTTGCGTGATTTTACATCAGTTTTTTTTATGTCGTGTATATATTTATAATTTTTTTTTTTTAATGATCCGTGTATCAGGGTGAAAGAAGGAAGTCTTGTGGAACTTAAAGATCTTCGCTGTAACAATAGCTTCTTATGATTTTTATTTTTATTTTTTTTATTCAAGATTTCTAGAATTTTTATGCCTTGCAAAATTCTTTTTACTCGGCCTTTATCTGTGTATAAGGTTAGTTTAAAATATCGATACCGATACCCATACCGAGGTTCTGATTTTACGGATATATCGAGTATCGACGGATATATCGACGGATATTCTATAACAATTTCAATACCGACTACCGATGATATCGGTGATATATCGATGATATATCGATTACCGACGAATATATCGACATAAATCCTATAACAAGTAGATATTTTTAAATAACCAAATATATATATATATATATATATATATATATATATATATATATATATCATGGAATCCAAATTATGAAAATACAAAATCAAATACTACAAAGTTCATGACAATTCCAATTTATCTATCCTAATTTCAATATCACATATTCCCGTCCACAATCATAAATTCCAATTCACACGTTGGAATATCATAATTTCTACACTAACCTTTATAAAGATTCTGAAAATTTTCAACTCGCCGGAAAATTCTCCGGCCGCCGTCAAAATGGGTGGCGGGTCGTCGGAAAATTGAAAAACTCGTCGGAAATTTAAAAAAAGTTGGGGATCTAAAAAATAATCAAGTACTAATCTCAAATATGCAAAAAATTTCAACAAAACTAGAGTTAAATCGATATAAAAATGAAAAAAAAAATTCAACAATATCCGAACTTTATACTCATACCAGAGATATATCGGCTGATATCGGCGATATGGCATAACAATCCTTCATCGTCCGGTGATTTTTCACGGATATATAGGGATATACCGATATATCACCGATATTTTATGGATATTTTATAAAACGATAACGATTATTGATGATTTTTTACCGAGACTTCAAAAAAACCTATATATCGGCGATATATCCCTATATATCGCCGATATTTAAAACCTTGATCCTACGTCAAAATGAGACTCACTTCCGATTTAAATGCTAAAAGTTAACTGACCCATAACTTAGTAAATTAGGCACCGCAAGATTCGTCTTACTGTTACCATTATCATACCGGTGCTTCAATTTTGCGGGTATATCGCTTACCGAAAGAGAAACCGAAAGGTATTCAGACAAAAAAAAGAAATCGGTACCGGCAAGAAACCGTTTACCGTAGAGAAAATCAACAAAAAATGTAGAAAATCGAGGGGTATTCAATCAAATATTTTGCAAAAATAAACATGCTTTTCATATTATGCAAAACTAAACATATTTTTCATAGGTCATCATACTTTAAAGTCAAACCAAGATAAAGTTCAAAGTTCAAACCAAGATAAAATTCAACATAAAATACTATAAAGTTCAAAGTTTTTGGTCGGTTTTCGCGGAAAGTCAAACCTTGATTACAACACGTACGACAAAATATAAAAATTCAAAGTTCAAACCAAGATAAAATTCAACATAAAGTATCATAAAGTTCAAAGTTTCAGGTCAGTTTCTGCGGAAAGTTAAACCTTGATTACAATACGTACGACAAAATCTAAAGCAAACTAATTAGTAATTAGTTATAGGTGGGGTGTCTTGAATGTTTCGTCATCGTGAATGAAAAATCGGTTGACGGCGTTGGCCAACCTCTTGACCCCGGGGTGCGATCTTCTTGGATCAGAGGACCCCAAGGATCCATCGAGACCTTCGTCTATTTCTTCGTCAGAGTCCCCCAGACTTTTTCGGAGGTCGGCTCGTATTGACTATCCAAACTCTCACATTGCTTCTTCTTTTGAGAGCGAACGTAGAGTAACTCTCGCATTTCCTCATGTACTTCCATGAGCAACCTCGTCGCACATCTTCACACTATTTGTCTTGTCCATGTTCGTCAAGTGATTTTTCACACGAGTGATTCCACCACCGCCTATGATGTACCCGCATAATTTTCATTTGCTTGCATTCGATCGTCCTTCGACGGGCTCGAAATACTTCTGTGCCGTGTTGGACACCATACTTTATCATCATAATCAATTCATCAACATATTCATCACCATAAACATTAATTCATCATCATCTTCATCTCAAATCAATATATTCATCATCGTAATTGTTGACGTGAGAAATCACACCGAAGCAGTTACAACAATTTATGAAAGGAAATGGGTTGATTTAGATTTGTAAATGGGTCTCAATTCTCTGTAGCAAGACCAAACATAAAAGCTAGACGAATTAAACAATGAACAAAGAGAAGAAAAAAGAATGTAAAGTAAGCTCGGGGCTGTTTATATTATCATCGCTCAAAATAGTACAGAGATGTTAAATTAAAGACAAGAATCACAAGATCGCAGAGTAAAATAAAAAGTAACGTGCCCAACATGGGCTTGATTATCCTATATTTATAGTACGAGAGACGAGGCTACGAGCTCCGGATTATAGGTGACACATCATGTGTCGGTTGAAACTCACTACTACGTCTTGGGATACCTGTCATTGGAGACCTATTCATATGAGGTGTAGTTACGGATCGACCGGCCTGACGGGCTTCACATTTGCGGGTCTTTGGGGAGCGGTTATCTCGAGCTGGCATTTGAATCTTCTATCGGGCTGGTGTAATTCCTGAACCAGTTAGCAACAAATACGTGGGCTTGGATTTTCTTGTACTGGACCAAATCCCTCTCTTGTTAGATTGAGGACGAAGTCCAACATCAACAATAATCATCATCATAATCATCAATTCATCATCATCTTCATCTCAAATCAACATATTCATCATCATAATCATCAATTCATCAACATATTCATCACTCAAATCAACATATTCATCATCATAATCACCAATTCATCAACATATTCTTCATCACACTCATCTTAAATCAACATATTCATCATCATATTCATGGATTGAAACACAAAATTAGGAAAAAAAATCCAAAAATTCGAGAAATTCGAGTGACTTACCTCACGGGTACCTCGGAAAGATGACAACTTGTGCTTAGGACAACCAAAATCCGAAGGGAAGCACGACGACTGTGAAAGAAATCGAGAATTTGACCGGGAACTGAGAAGATCTCTTCTCAGAGAAACAAAATCCGTCAGCCAAGGGTTCCATCAAAATTAGGATCGGGAAGTTAGTTTTTCCCGAAAATGAGACCAAATTATTCTTTTAAAGAATAGAATCCGGTCCAAAGGGATCCAGTCGGTTCACCGGGTTCCCCCCGATTTCTAGGAACGAAAACGGATCTCGTCTCTACCCTTGCTGATTCCCACCCGGTTCCTCCAGAAAGTTGATCCTTGCCGTGAAGCATGCTATTAAAAAACTGAATGTTTAACGCTTTATTCGATGATATCAAACAACGTTTGACTTTCCGAGGAAACCGGACGGAAACCGACCGAAAACCGCCTTATCGGAGAGGACCGGTTCGCTAGTAACCGTTTCCGTTCCAATTTTTTGGTGGTTTCCAGTTTTCGTTCGTCGCAGCCTTTTTTTTGTCAACTTTCCTTGAATTTCAATAGGTAATCTTCGGGGATTTCTCAGATTTCGAGGTTTGTTTTTTCATTTTTTTGATATTTTTTTTTTAAAACTTTAATCCATGATTTTAAGGGTCTGAGCAATGAATATGAGTTTATTGGTTGTTTTGTATGGTTTTCTATGTATTTTTAGGTTTAATTCGAATTAAAATGTTGATTTTTAATCCGAATATGAGTTTTTTGATGATGAATATGATGATTATGATGTTTTTGAGTGGATGTTCTTGAGATGAATATGATGCTTATGATGTTTAATGATGAGAATGATGTTCTTGAGATGAATATGATGATTTGATGATGAATATGATGATTTGCGATGATGAATTGATATTATGTATTCGTTGTAAGAACTATTTTATGTGTATGAAATATGAAAAGTATTTTTATTTTTGCAAAATATTTGTTTAAATATCCTCCGGTTTCTTATAGTTTTTATCGGTTTTCTCTCCGGTAAACGGTTTTCTAACGATACATGGCACGAGCATGAAATGCAGAGATAACGGCTACTACCACGTCATGCATTTTCCATTAGTTTAGGGTCTAGGATTTAAATTATTCTCGTCTATAAATAGCTTGATGGATAGAAGAAATGGACGTTACTTTTCGCATACACATTACTTGCAACAAATTTCCTATGAAATGTAATATTCATATCAATATAACATTTGTTTTCTTCATCTTCTTGGCTCTTACTTTCTCTCGTTATCTGTTCTTGAATTAGATCATCTACGACGCTAAATTGAGACACAAATAATACAATAAATTGATTCTTTTATTTAAGAGTTTCGTGATCTCGATTTGTCGGCATCAACAGTTGCTTCACTCCCAAGTTATAGACTTGTAGCTTGTGATCCTAAGTACAACCATATACTAGGATCTAACCCCGAGAAAATTGTCTCTCAGATCTCAGCTAAGCCTCGTAACAAGAATCACTCTAAGAATTACAATACAATATCGTCATAACCCCAAGAAAATTGTCTCTCAGATCTCAGCTAAGCCTCGTAACAAGAATCACTCCAAGAATTACAATTCAATATCAACAAGAGCCGTAGGTCTTCACACTATCCTCTAAGATCTTTACACGACATTAATAAAGCCTTGAAGCCGCAGATGAAGAGCTTTGAAGCTAAACTCTTCACATGGAGGTTTCACTTACTCTTTTCAACATCAATGTGTTGGTTTGAAAAAGCATGTTTACACTCCTTTGAAAACAGTTTGATTTGCTCTCATAAAAACTAGTCTATTTTTGGCAGGGAAAGTAGAAGGCTCGTTTTGCATTAATAAATCCAATGATGAGGTGAGAAGTTTTTAAAATTGATTATAAACATTGTTTGTAATTACTAATTACAAGGAGTTCAAGCCACCCCTAACCCACACTAATTTGACTTGCCGATCTTTTTTCTTTTTTTCCTTTTCTTTTTCAAGAAGGCCTGGACTTTATGTCTGAGACCGAGGACATTCGACTCGGAACAAGCGGATAAAATGCTGATTACCGTTTCGGGTCTGGGTTTGAAACCATCCTCTTCCATTCGGTCGTAGAGCTCGAAGGCTTCGCTTAAGAGAGCATTCTTGGCATATGCGGAAATCATTATCGTCCATGTGATCAAATTCTTTTCGGGCATTTTGTCGAACAGAATGCGAGCCATGCCAATATCCCCGGATTTCACGTACCCATCGACCACCGTGGACCAAGCCACGATGTCCCTCTCCGGCATCCTCTGAAATAAGCCAAATGCCTCGTTCATCTTCCCGGCTTTGGCGTACCCATCAATCACAGCATTCCATGTAACATGTCTCTCTCAGGAATTTCATCAATCAGTTGGCGTGCTTCATCAGCCTCACCGAATCTCGCCAAACCAGCGATCATGGTGTTCCACGAGACCATGTCTCTCGCTTCCATGGCGCTAAAAACCTTCCTGGCATCATCAACCCCGGTATAACCGGACTTACAGTAACTATTGGTTAGCGAATTCGGAACGTAAATAGCACTCCGAAACCCACATTTCTCGATATGAGCGTGGATCATCTGAATAAGAGGCAAACATGCGTTAGCGTCGCAAGCTCTAAGAACTTGAGAGTAAGTGATCTGGAGAAACTCCGGTGGATAACATGACGAGAAAAGCTTCGACGGCTCGACTAGGCTTATAGTTTTTAACGTGCACTAGTACAAAATACCCTTTTAGATTCGCTCAAAAGCGACGTGTTATATTTTGTGCGTCATTTTTTGAGTGACGTATATGTTAGTGATGCCCAAAGGTTTGGACGTTGTTTATGACCGAGCGACACTCCACGTAAGCGCCATGTCAGATTGGCGGGTTGTTTTAATTGAGCGCGCTCTTTTTGTCGGCGTCGCTTTATAACGTGGAGTCGCTCAGAAGAAAGCGACTCCAAAAGGTTGTTGAGTAAGATAAAATATCCGCACTCCGTACTTGAAGGTTGTTTCGCACCCTATGATAAAATACATCATTTTTATGAACATATTTATATTAAAATTATGTATGTTTTATAGTACCTTTTCCTTATGCCAAGTGACCTTCAATGGCACGTTAAAATATCTTTTGTACGCTCTACATAAGATAAGTTTAATAAGTTTAAATGCACAATATAATTGTAGTTGTATAATGTCATATACGATAAAAAAAGTTACTACTTACGTTGAGAGGACCGAGTTTAGATCACTCGGAATAGCATGATGAAGATGATCAAAATGATACACATTACCATCTCCGTCCATGACCAAAAGTATCAAATGCCTCCTAAATAAACAAAATTCTTAACTTATAAACTATTTGAAAAAAAACAATAAACAAATATAATAACTCATTAACGAACTTACGAATAGTTCCACGGCATAAGCAACATTTATGTTCCTCTCAAAAATTCAACCGAGATGTAATATGATTCACTCGATCATCGAAGCTTTTAGGTCTAACATCGATTGCAACTTCCTCCGGGTTCACAAATTGATACTCGGCTCGTCGATGAATATTCGCGTACAAGTACCTAATCAATGAACAAGTTATACAAGATTTTCCGTAATTAAAATAAATAATATTTTTAGTATACATACCTCATGTATATCATAATAGTTGTGGCTCCAATCTCCTCGGATGCTAAGAACTGTTCAATATCTTCTTTTAAAACCATTAAATCCGCAGGAGTGCCAAATACTACATGATCGGTGTCCATAGTCTATAAATGATCGTCTGTAGAGTTTGCCACAATATCCAACAAATTCGTAATTGGATTAGCGACATCTTGAGTGAGTGAGACAGTCGGAGGAGGCGGTGGGTGAGATTTTGGTTGCGTTCTAGGCGCGACCGGAGTTGATTTGTCTTTCTTCTTCGAGCTTCGTACGATAACCTGCATACACTTTTCAATTACATCTATAGTAATATATAATATAACTAAAAACCAAAATATACTTACTTCTTCATCATCTGGTATAACTAGTCTCTTTGGCCATGCAACAATAGATTTTCTCGTGTCGGATAGAATCACCATCTCATCATCTACAAGAATGGGAAGTGGATCATTCATGTGCTTGTCTTCTACAAACATCACTGCAACTCTGATATTTTCTGCATCTAGACGCCTCGTGTGCATCACGGGATTCGGGTTCTCATTGATCATTAAAATTCCCGATGCAACGATATTGTCGATGTTCCCAATTGCAAGCAAACAAGTAGTTTCCTATAAGACAATAAACAATAATTATATTCTATTTGAGCGATATTACGAACAAGTCACGACAAATGTACTAACCTTAGTAGATGGAGTACGTGTCGCATTTTCAGCAATTTGAGATGGCACGTACGGCTCGGCTCCATGTGGATTATCGAGTTTTTTGGGTCTCTTAACCTTAGATTTGCGTGGCGGAGGTTGTGGCGAGACATCTCCGGCGACCATAAAGTCTATTAACTTCTCATCTGTGAAATCCGGAGGATTAGGAGAAACAAAAGGTGTGCGAGGTGATCCTTGTTCTTCGGATTCCGGATGTGAAACCTTCTTTTTCAATCATTTGGCTGCCTTTTGTTTGCGCATAACTGAGGGACCGGGTTCTTCCGTAAACGTCTCCTAGTTTAACCAAGATAAATTTATATTATTATTTGATATATGCTAGTAGGATATACCAAAACTACTTGATCTAATTACCTGACGGGGTTGTGGAGCTTGTGGTGTTTATGATGCAAACAATGGAGAACTAAAAGACGGAGGATTAGGAGAAACATGAGGTGTGTGAGATGATCCTTGATCTTTCGTTTCCGGATGTGGAACCTTCTTTTTCGATCCTTTGGTTGCCTTTTGTCCACGCCCGACCGAGGCTTTGGGTTCTTCCACAAACGTCTCCTAGTTTAACGAGAGTAAAATTTATATTATTATTTGATATATAATAATATGATATACCAAAACTACTTGATCTTATTATCTGATGAGGATGTGGAGAATCATGTTGTTGCGGCACTTGAAACAGAGTACGTTGGGGAGTATAGTGCGGTTGAGGTATATGAAACTGAGAACTGAAATCTCCATGATAGGAAGGAGCTTGTTGCCATTGTTGAAAATGAGTACTGAAATCTGGGGGAAACTGAAAAGACGGTCCCCTGCTTCAACCTTCTCGCCTCTCTTGCTCTAAATTTCGCAGTCTCTCTTCAAAAATCTTTCTTTCTTCTGCGTATTGTCTAACTTGCTCGGCAAGAAGCTTATTTTACTCTAGGATCGCCATGTGATATTTTTGACTTTGAAGTTCTGCTTCCTTTCTACTTTGTGAGGATTTTCCCCAATAGCTAGTCGGTGTAGTGGTTCCCCCGACACCTCGCACACGTCCGCTATACTCGGGCTTGTTAATAGCCATTGACAAAATATCAACCCTTCCAACTTCTTGAAAACCTCCCCCTTCTTTTAATGCGTTTAGCCGAGCCTACAAAACGCATATTATTAACACATATTATCATTTCAATAAATGAATCGAACAAATTTCACATTTTACTCACAATTTCTTGTTGAACACCTAGTGCATCATCTGCAAGCTCTCCTTTGGCATTTTTGTGTGACTCTATCCAAACCGAGGCACGATTAGCTCCCTCTGGATGCTTCTTCCTCTATGTTAAGAACATGAATTATAGTAAGTATACAAAAATGGGACGATACATATACTACTAATAAAATAAGATACCATTTTCTCTCGTAACTCCGCGTATGATATTTGCCCTAGTCGATGTGGAGTAGTTGTTAGAAATTGAGTAAAATTAAATAGGTGTTTTAATTAGCTCAATTTAATTTGTTCACTAAAAGACAAAATAGTGTGTTGTTGATTGAGAAAGTGAGTTTATGTGTGGGAAAGAGTCCCACATGGAACAAAATACTAATGTAAATGAGAAAGTGACGAAATCATTTCAGCTCGACTGGGCGAGGTCGACTGGACGAAGTGACAAAGTCATTTCTGCTCGACTGGACGAGCTCGACCTCCAGGCGAGCTCGACCCCAGGTGAGCTCGACACTGGTGAGCTCGACCCAGGTAAGCTCGACCTCTAGGCGAAACGGTACGATCCGCGGGTTTCTCGCGACAATTCTCGCCAACGGTCGCGTCTCCTCATTTAGTAGTTATTTTTGTTACCGTTCGAACTAACGGTCACGTCTCTTCGAAATGAACTATCGTTTGGCCAACGGTCGTGTCGTTTGAGACTATAAACGTAGTTCAACCGAAACAGTACGACTGTTCGCGAAGACCGTTAGTTCGACCGAAACAGTGCGTCTGTTCGTCGAACCTCTTCGCAAATAGGTACGATTGATTATATAATCCGACTTCGGATTCAGTAATCAACACAGGGTTTTCGAACCAACTTTCTTTTTCCCAAAACACTTATCCAGAAACACAGTTCTTGCTTATTTTCAGATTTTCACTCTGTTTTGGTGCAGCCCGAATTAGGCTTGTCGTATCCTGCGGTATTCTTGTACAGAAACCTTAAGACACTTTGGGGGTACTCGAAATAATATAAGGAAAGCGTTCCTATGCGTGATTCAAGCCTCGAAGTCTTCAATTTCGAAGAATTATCTAACAATCTTATAGTATCTTGTGCTATGGCTACCGAGGCGTCTGTTTCGAGTTTGAAAGTGATGAGCCAGGACTTCGTCAAGTTGGATCGCTTTGACGGCACCAACTTCACCCGCTGGCAGGACAAGATGCGGTTCTTCCTCACCGCCATGAAGATCTTCTACGTACTCGACCCGGCGTTAGTGCCCATCCCGGAGCCAACGGACGATGACGATGAAGAACTCAAGGCGGACCGGAAGAAGCGTCAAGAGGACGAGCTGCTGTGCCGGGGTCATATTCTGAACACTTTGTCAGACCGACTCTACGATCTCTACACCGACAATCCATCGGCGGTCGAGATATGGAAGACTCTCGAGTACAAGTTCAAGGCCGAAGAAGAAGGTACAAAAAAGTTCCTTGTCTCGAGTTATTTTGATTTCAAGATGTTTGATGACAAGCCTATACTTGCTCAAGTTCATGAATTGCAAGTTATTGTCAACAAATTGAGGGCTGTAAAGATAGATATTCCGGAGTCTTTCCAAGTTGGTGCGATTATTGCGAAGTTGCCCAATTCGTGGAAAGGCTATCGGAAGAAACTTATTCACAACACCGAGGACTTCTCTTTGGAGCAAATTCAGAAACATCTTCGAATCGAGGAGGAATCGAAGATGAGAGAGAAGAAGACGGATGCCGGTACTTCCAAGGCCAATGCGGTGAGCGCTAAAGGCAAAAGGAAGTGGAATGACAAGGAAAGTTTTTCGGGTTCCAAAAAGGACTCGAAGAAATTCAAGCATTCCGGTAAATCCAAGTCCGGTAACAAGCCCGGATCCAAGGGGTCCAAAGGGGGCTGCTATGTGTGTGGCGAACCCGGTCACTATGCTCGAGACTGTCGACACCGCAAGACGGAAGAGAAAGAGGTTGACGCCACTATGACCGACACTAACATAGTCGCTACGTTGAGCGAACTCATGGCGGTCAAAGGCAAGGTTCAAGGGTGGTGGTACGATACTTATGCTACCGTTCACGTCGCCTATGATAGGGCTGCCTTCAAAACCTATTCTGAAGTCAACGATGGACAAGCAGTTCAGATGGGAAACGAGCATCGCTCTCAAGTTGTCGGCATCGGGAACGTGGATCTCAACTTCACCTCCGGGAAGACGGTCACTTTGACCAATGTTCTCCATGTTCCGGATATGTGTAGGAACCTGGTTAGTGGCGATCTCCTAGGCAAACCGGGGATTAAATATGTGTTTGAGTCGGGCAAGCTTATTTTGACCCGAAATGGTGTATTTGTTGGCAAAGGCTATTCCAGTGAAGGGATGGTCAAATTATGTATTATTGACAATGTTATCAATGAAATTTCTCCTTCTGTTTATATGCTTGATTCCGTTTCTTTATGGCATAGTAGATTAGCACATATCGGTTTTAGCACTATGAAAAGGTTAATTAAATGTGGTTTAATTTCGTGCAAATCCGATAAATTGGATAATTGTGAAATATGTGTAAAATCTAAAATGATAAAGAAACCGTTTTATAGTGTAGAAAGAAATTCAAAATTGTTAGATCTTATACACTCTGATATATGTGAATTTAATGGCATGTTAACCCGTGGGGGAAATAGGTATTTCATTACCTTTATTGATGATTGCTCTAGATTTACATATGTGTATTTATTGAAACATAAAGATGATGCTTTCAATGCTTTTAAGGTGTATAAGGCTGAAGTAGAAAATCAATTAGGAGTTAATATTAAAGTCCTTAGAAGTGATAGGGGCGGTGAATATTTTCCTAGTGATTTTAATGCATTTTGTGAAGAAAATGGTATTGTTCATGAATGTTCCGCACCTAGAACACCACAACAAAACGGTTTAGCCGAACGTAAAAATAGGACACTTCAAGAGATGATAAATGCCATGTTAACGCATTCTGAATTACATTTTAGTTTGTGGGGTGAAGCTTTACTATCCGCATGTCATATTTTAAATCGTATTCCTTTAAAGAAAACCCAAATATCTCCGTTCGAGGTATGGAAAGGGCGAAAGCCCAATATTAGGTATTTCAAAGTGTGGGGGTGTCTAGCCTACTACAAAAATATGGATCCTAAAAGGACCAAGTTGGGTCCTCAAGGGATGCGAAGTGTTTTTATTGGCTATGCTATGAATAGCAAGGCCTATAGACTTCTAAACTTAGAGTCTAATGTCATAGTAGAATCCCGAGATGTGGAATTCTTTGAGAATCTTAACTCGACAGGAAAAGAATCTCAAAATTTCACTGATGAAGAACCTCGACCAGGCGAGCTCGATCTCCAGGGAGGGTCGACCTCAAGGCGAGCTCAAACCCCAGGCGAACTCGACCTCCAGGCAGGTTCGACCTCCAGGCGAGCTCGACCCCAGGTGAGCTCGACCCCTGGCGAGCTCGACCTCCAGGCAGGCTCGATGCCTCGAGAGGAAAGTTCTTCTAGGGTAGTTGTAAAACAACCCGAACTTCGAAGAAGCAAAAGAGTCCGTAAGTATAAGGAAATAGATTCTTGCATCATTTCTTTTTACCTAGTAGAAGAAAATAGAGAGAGCTTTGCACGGAAAATTCCTATTATTCTTCTTATTGAAGATGATCCTAAGACTTATAATGAAGCTGTGGCTTCTCGAGACTCTGCCTTCTGGAAAGATGCTATCCAAGATGAAATGGATTCTATTATGTCAAACCACACTTGGGAAATTGTCGATCTACCCAAAGGGTCTAGACCTATTGGGTGTAAGTGGGTGTTCCGAAAGAAGTATCATAGTGATGGTACTCTTAATACTTACAAGGCTAGATTAGTAGCCAAAGGATTTCGACAACGGGAAGGAATTGATTACTTTGACACATATGCACCGGTAGCGAGGACAACAACAATTAGAGTGTTGTTTGCCTTGGCTTCTTTGTATAACCTCAATGTTCATCAAATGGATGTCAAGACGGCATTCTTAAATGGAGATCTCGACGAGGAGATTTGCATGGAGCAGCCGGAAGGTTATGTGCTTCCGGGTAATGAACAAAAGGTTTGCAAACTTGTTAAATCCTTATATGGATTAAAACAAGCACCCAAACAATGGCATCAAAAGTTTGACTCGATCATACTTTCGAATGGTTTTGTTCCTAACGTTTGTGACAAGTGTTTGTATTCAAAGGTGCGTGGTAACCTTGTGATCTTCCTATGTCTCTATGTTGATGATATGTTGATCATTAGCAATGAGATGAAAGGAATATTAGAAACAAAGAGGTTTCTATCTTCCACTTTCAAAATGAAAGATCTTGGACAAGTTGATACTATTTTGGGTATCAAGGTTCGTAGAACCAGTGGGGGTTTTGAACTTAGTCAATCACACTATGTTGAAAAAGTGCTTGATAAGTTCAAACATTTAAATTTCAAAGAAGTGAATACCCCATTTGATCCAAGTGTAAAACTTGAAAAGAATGATGGAAGGGCTGTGGCTCAATTGGAATATGCTAGTGCGGTTGGTTGTCTTATGTACTTGATGCAATGTACTCGACCAGACATAGCATTTGCCGTTAGTAAAATGAGTAGATTTACTAGCAATCCAAGTGCCGAGCATTGGAAGGCCATTGGGAGAATTTTTGGATTTCTTTTGAAAACCAAAAATCTTGGACTTCAATACGGTAAGTTTCCTGCCGTACTAGAAGGATATACTGACGCAAGTTGGATATCGAGTGTCGGAGATAACAAATCTACGATGGGATGGGTGTTTACACTAGCCGGTGGGGCAGTTTCTTGGAAATCAAAGAAACAAACTTGTATCACTCATTTGACTATGGAATCAGAGTTTGTGGCTCTTGCTTCTGCAGGTCAAGAGGCTGAATGGTTGAGGGATCTTCTTTTAGAAGTTCCATTGGCTAAAGATAATATATCAACCGTGTCGATACATTGTGATAGTCAATCAACTTTAGCTAGAGCATACAGTGAAGTGTATAATGGAAAGTCTAGACATATTAGTCTTAGACATGACTATGTGAGGAAATTGATCAAAGATGGAATCATTTCGCTCACATATGTGAGATCAAGCCTTAATATTGCTGATCCGTTCACCAAACCTCTTGCAAGAGATTTGGTGAGATCGACCTCGAGAGGTATGGGTCTTAAACTCCTTAAGTAGTGATCTGACAATGATGGCAACCCAACCTAAGGTTAGGAAATGACTAACAATAGGTTCAATGGGTACGAACAAGTCATTGAATTGGATATTCGTAACATTATATAATAATGTTGACTATTACAATCGGGAGGTTGAGTTTCTTAAACTCTTAATGAAGTTCAGTCTTGAGGACAAGTATCTATACGTAACAGAGATACTGCAAGAATTTTACCTATGTGAATTTCGGGATGGTGCCGTCCCAAAGTGAGAGTTGGAGTTTTCTCTCATGAAAAAATTCACGAGACAGGATGACCACATGGCCATTAACGGTGCTAAGCGTGTGATATAGGTGAAGAACACTAAAGGGTGTGTTGAGTAACACCGATTTTATCACAAAGAAAAAAGGTTCAAAGCCTGGCTACCTAATTTTCGATAAAGTCTTGTGTTACTTAAACTAAGGATAAGTTCAAATCGAAAGATACTTATCTGTACTAACACTTTTTATTTCGTTTATGGATTCTATTTTGCCTTTTCTGAACAAGTGGGGGATTGTTAGAAATTGAGTAAAATTAAATAGGTGTTTTAATTAGCTCAATTTAATTTGTTCACTAAAAGACAAAATAGTGTGTTGTTGATTGAGAAAGTGAGTTTATGTGTGTGAAAGAGTCCCACATGGAACAAAATACTAATGTAAATGAGAAAGTGACGAAATCATTTCAGCTCGACTGGGCGAGGTCGACTGGACGAAGTGACAAAGTCATTTCTACTCGACTGGACGAGCTCGACCTCCAGGCGAGCTCGACCCAGGTGAGCTCGACCCCAGGTGAGCTCGACCCAGGTGAGCTCGACCCCAGGTGAGCTCGACACTGGTGAGCTCGACCCAGGTGAGCTCGACCCTGGTGAGCTCGACCCATGTGAGCTCGACCTCTAGGCGAAATGGTACGATCCGCGGGTTTCTCGGGACAATTCTCGCCAACGGTCGCGTCTCCTCATTTAGTAGTTATTTTTGTTACCGTTCGAACTAACGGTCACGTCTCTTCGAAACGAACTATCATTTGGCCAACGGTCGTGTCGTTTGAGACTATAACCGTAGTTTGACCGAAACAGTACGTCTGTTCGCGAAGACCGTTAGTTCGACCGAAACAGTGCGTCTGTTCGTCGAACCTCTTCGCAAACAGGTACGATTGATTATATAATCCGACTTCGGATTCAGTAATCAACACAGGGTTTTCGAACCAACTTTCTTTTTGCCCGAAACACTTATCCAGAAACACAGTTCTTGCTTATTTTCGGATTTTCACTCTGTCTTGGTGCAGTCCGAATTAGGCTTGTCGTATCCTGCGGTATTCTTGTACAGAAACCTTAAGACACTTTGGGGGTACTCGAAATACTATAAGGAAAGCGTTCCTATGCGTGATTCAAGCCTCGAAGTCTTCAATTTCGAAGAATTATCTAACAGTAGTGTCTGTCTTCTTTCTCCCTTGTTGCACTTTTCGAAGTTCCTAAGTCAAAACGTAAATTGTTAGAACTAGATTGTATTCAAGAAAAATGGTTACATAATAACTTACCGCAAATTCCGAACTTAGCCGCTTCCTCACATACTTGATCCAATCATCTTTTGGAATACCGTACTCATCTTCATGATACTCTGCGAAACTTTTCGGATTAATGTCCTCTTTAACGTTATTGTAGATCTCGCGTGTCAACCTACTCTTGAAATTACGCCACATTTTTCCAATTTTTTTCATTGCCGCATGTCGATAAATAACGTCGATTTCAAAGGTTGTTTGAAAAATGAGTGTTAGATACTAAACAATTATGTAAACATCATACAAATAGTTTTATACTAAAAGAAAAACTTACATGAATATCGTTTCACTTATATTCTTAAGGTGGAGAGGAACTTCGCGCCAATCATCATAAAGAATGGACACTCTTCTAGCTTGAACACCCAAAAAGCTTGCAAAGCTTCTTGCCTTATCACCGATAGGCGCTCCATACTCGTCCACGTCAACTCCGAGTCTAGTTCCTTGACTCCTCGCATGTACTATCACCGGGAGTTTCGTTGGACCTCTTTTTGCTCTCTCACTAGGCGCATCATCATCGGAATCGGAAGCTTCATTGTCGGACATTTTAAACCTGCACAAACAATCAATAATTATTAATCGGCATAAGAATTCTATAATAACATCATACAGTTCATCATTCTCTTAAACGAATGAACTTACTTCATCATATTTTTAATCTACATAAATGCCCTCTCAATTCTCACGTAAATACAATAACTCCTCGTTGTCAACTAGGATATCATCATCTGAACATAGACCTTTGGTAGGAGTTACGTTTTAGCTAAAATATCACTATCATGCACTTCATCCTGAAGTTCATTTGCGTAATCTTTACTCTGTGTAGCGAATACGTATGACCATATTGACCTGCTCTGACTACGAACATAGAACACTTGTTGTACGTGTGTCGCCATCACGAACGGTTCTTTACGATGATCGATTCTATTATGATCTACCACTGTAAATCCATTCTTGTTCACTTTAACTCCATTATTACTCTCAACCCAATCACACAAAAAACCGGCTTACGAAAGGACACGTAATCGATTTCCCATATCTCTTTGATAATTCCGTAGTATATCATGTTTGAATATATGGGATTTGTGTCTTTTGCACTCGATATCTGCATAGTCTTCGCAATCAAACTCACCC
The DNA here is from genome assembly GCF_054948205.1 of Urtica dioica subsp. dioica. Lineage (NCBI taxonomy): Eukaryota > Viridiplantae > Streptophyta > Magnoliopsida > Rosales > Urticaceae > Urtica > Urtica dioica. The sequence goes on along the minus strand of NC_142758.1, from coordinate 42,269,086 downwards.
CGCTATTTTGCGTGACTCTTTTACGATCACGTTCCTTTGTGCTAAACCGTACACCATTAATGATGTAACCTTAATGCTTGATAACTTCTGTACTCGGTATTTTTGATAAACAACGAAGTGTACAAATAGCATTGTTCTTTGTCAAAACTCTTTCTTCTAACCATTTTGAAAATATGTGCACGTGCTCGTTTTGTATCCGTTTCGGAGTTTTATTTGTCGACGTATGTTGCAATAAATTCATGTGTTCTCTGCATTACGGAGTTTTATTTGTCGACGTATGTTGCAATAAATTCATGTGTTCTCTGCATTTTTTAAGATTAGAAGTTAATATATATATATATATATATATATATATATATATATATATATAAGATTAAAAATATAGGAAAATATAAAGTTTGATAACTTACTCGATAATTGGCTGAACTAAATCGGAGTTCTCTAAGATCGTATGATGCGCTTGCAAAAGCTGTGTATAGGAAACCGAACAAACGACCCCATTATTTATGCCTTTACTTGTAACACTATCTTGAATAGCATCAGTGCGAAGTCCAACTGCTTTCAAATCGTGCAAGTATTCAGAATAACTTTCCACTGATTCTTCGGCCAAGTATCCTTCAACGATACATCCTTCAGGTCGATTTCGATTTCTAACATAACCTTTTAACACTTGCATGAATCTCTCAAAAGGATACATCCATCGAAGATACACAGGTCCTCACAGTTGCAATTCTCTTACCAAATGCACTGTAAGATGAATCATTATGTCGAAGAATGATGGCGGAAAATATTGCTCCAATTTACACAACGTGATCACAATATTGTCAGATTGAAGCTCATCAAGTATCGATGTATCAACAACCTTGGAACAAAGAATGTTAAAAAACGCACATAGTCGTATAACGACATCTCTCAATCCGTCTGGGAGCATCAACTCAATGGCCACGGGCAAAAGATGTTGCATCAAAACATGATAATCATGAGACTCAAGCCCAAATACTTTCAACTCCTCCAAAGAAACATAACTTCGAATGTTTGCTGCATATCGCTCGGGCACCTTAATATCAAACAATCATGACATAACAATGCTTGACGTCTGCGAAAACGATGATTTAATGGTAAAAAGCGTCTATGATTCATATACACAGCTTTTTGCCCATATTTCAGGTATTCACCTTTAGTATCGTCTGCACAAATCGGACATCCCTTAAAGCCTTTCACAGAATAACCAGATAAATTTTCATAAGCCTGGAAATCTTTTATGGTCCATAACAAAAAAGCCCAAAGTGTGAATTCCTCTTTAAGATGTGCATCAAAAGCTTGGACGCCAGTTTCCCACAACAACTTCAGTTCGTCTATCAATGGAGCCAAATACACATCAATGTCATTATCTGGTTGTTTGGGACCGGAGATAAGTAGCGATAACATCATGAATTTGCGTTTCACGCACAACCAAGGTGGGAGATTATACGTCACAAGAACCACGGGTCAATAACTGTATCTGATGCTTTGTAGGCTATGTGGATTAATACCATCGGACGAGAGAGCGAGACGAAGATTTCTAGACTCTTTGCCGAACGTCGGCCTCAGCATTTTTCCAGGCAGGCGAATCTGCGGGGTGTCGAAGCTTTCCATCATCGATCCTTTGGTTAGCATGCCAAGTCAAAATTTGAGCGTGCTTAGGATTTCGTAATAATTGACGAAAACGCGGAATGATTGGTAGGTGCCACAATAGTTTTACATGGATATTAGATTGCTTTTCTGTATCCTTTTCATGCTTCAACCTAGAAGCTTCACACATGGGACACTGCTCAAGAGTTTCATACTCATTACGGTAAAGGATGCAATCATTTGGACATGCATGAATTTTCTTATATCCCAAACCAATAGCCGCTAGAATTTTTTTTGCCACATATATAGATGAGAGTATCTGATTATTTTCTGGCAATATATCTCTTAGCAAGCCAAGAAGTTCTGAGAACATAACATCGCTCGATCTATATTTGGCTTTTAAGTTGAATAACCTTATTAAGGTTGAAAGTTTGGTGAACTTGACACAACCAGAATGTAGATGAGTTTCGGCGTCACTTAAAAGAGAATAAAGCTCGTCGGGATTGTTTTGAAGTTCATCTTGCAAATCATTAACCATCTCAGCGATGTAAGGGGCATCAACGTCTTCTTCATCGTAATTATCTTGAACGACAACATTATGTTCTGCCAGATAATTTTCCCCATGATGTATCCATATCTTATAGCTTTGATCAATACCCTTACATATCAAATGTTCTTTTAGGGTAGTAATGTTACCAAAGCTTAAATTCTCACATTTGACACACGGACATGGAATTCTCTCTATGTTTTCACATACACTAAGACAATGATCCAAAAACTTTCTCACACCATCCACATATTGGTTTGAATCTCTACGAGCCGACATCCATAACTTATCCATAATAAAGCTATGTAAAAAAATTAAACCCAATTTAAAAAACAAAAACAAAAAAGACATCTAAACTACTAGTAAACATAACATATTTGATCATCTCAACACAACAAAATCACACACAATTCACGTGCAACAAAGAAAAAGCGACATCTAAAGTCTAAACTACTAGTAAACATAACTTATTTAATCATTACAAAACAATAAAATTCACACACAATTCATGTCCAACAAAGAAAAAGCGACGTCTAAAGTCTACTTAAACTACTAGTAAACATAACATATTGATACATATATCAAAAATACAAAAAACAATCATTTTATATTCTCTAGTGACACACAATTTTCAAGGGACACTAAATATAATGTGTACAAAAAATATGACGTTATATAATAAAATAAAAACTTACTTGGAAGCTAAAACGGGCGGCGGCGACGACGACGAGTGAAAACCGGATTAAAAGCGACCACAAGCTAATGAGAGGCTGAAAATATATAAAAACAAATTTAATATAATGTTTAAAAAAAAACTCTACCTAACACCGACGACGGAGACCGGACGGAAGAGGGGCGGCGGGACCGGCGGCGACTACGGACGCCAGGGACGGCGGTAAATAACAACAAATCTACGTCCTTCACACCGGCTATGAACAAAATCAATACAAAAAAACCTAAGATTCTTTACTCATAACATTTTGAAATCAAAACAAAACAAAAAAAAAAACCTAAAAAAACCCTAAAAATAATCTCTTACCCGTGAGCCACGAATGAAAACGTTCACCAAGACCACGACGCAGGCTGGAGTAAAGTTGGTGGAGATGTGTGGAAGCCGGCCCCTCTGTCAGTGGAGATGTGTAGTGGTGGTGGAGGTGGGTTTCAATGGAGTTTTTTCGGTTTTTTGGAGAGAATATATCGAAGAAGATGAAGATGTGTAAACTGCTGTGAGTTTATTCTCGAGACTTAGGCATTTTTTTTTTTAAAAAAAGGTCTGGCGTCGCTCGCTTTTTGAGCGATGCCAGGCCACGTGTCTCTGGCGTCGTCGCTCAGAGACCTGGCGTCGCTCAAAAAGCGAGCGACTTTAGGCCACGTTGCCAGATCTGATTGAATGACCTTTATTTTACTCTTTTCACGTCAACCGAGCTCCAAAAAATTATTTTATGCGTCGCTTTAAAATGTACCCGACGCAAATATATCGACTTCTAATAGGTATTTTGTAGTAGTCCGTATGTATTTGAGATGAAATGAAACTGAGGGTCTATTTGATAAGAAATATATATGATTATGGCTCAATGCTTTTAAAAAAAGTGTTTCGAGATCTGATGTTAGAAAAAATTGTTTTCAAAAGCAAATAAGTATTTTAGTCGAAACCAATTTAGTATTTGGTTAAATATATATTAACATTTGTAAGTAATAATTATTTATATAAAATATAATTAATAATAATAAGATATTTTTGGTATATAAAAATATATTAAAGTGAGTGTTTATATATTGTAAAAAAATAAATTATAATTTTTTGTCATAATTTGATAAAACAATATAAAGATAATTAGAATTAAAAGTTAAAATAAGAGAATAAATTAGTTAGGAAAAAGAAAGTAAAAATCAAAAGTTAAAGCTACGTACAAAAGCTTCAAAATGTAGCAAAAGTGATTTTAAATTTTGTTTTTGAAAAAAAAATTGTTTTTTTCAAAAGCAGACATATGTTTGGTAAACTGTTTTTAAATTAGCTTTTTGTTGGTAGCAAAAACAGATTTAGCGTTTAATAAAATAAATATGATTATAGAATAAACAGATTTAGCTTTTTAAATATGATTTGTTGGTAGCAAAAACAGATTTAGCGTTTAATAAAATAAACAGATTTAGCGTTTAATAAAATAAATATGATTATAAATATGATTATTTTAATATAATAAAATAAATATGCTTTTTGTTGAAAATATATATTTTGTTATAGTTATTTGTTAGAGAAATCATAGGAGATAGTTCAAATATTGTGACTCGGTATATTTTGCGAATGGATGTGCGGCTCTTTAAAAATTACAAATGCGTGTATTTTAGCTTCGGTATTTTTTTTTGTTATATCAATTTATGAACGATTGGACGATGATATAAAAGTAATTGTATTACAAAAAAACACTTTTCTCAAAAGCTACGATTTGTAGCTTTTCCAAATTACGTTTAATTTTCAAAATCGCTTTTGAAATTTTTATTGAAAGTTGCTTTACCAAACCGTTCGAAACATTTAAGTTTTTAGAAAAAACTAAAATTGAGCTTTATAAACTTAGTCAAACAGAATAAACATGTTTTCATTTGGTTGAAGTTTGCAATCACTCGTTTTAGTATTATGTTTTTTTGGAAATTCTTGATCATGTTATATTATTTATAGTCTGTTCACAATCTTAAAAAATTACAACAGCTTATAATTCACTCTTATGAATATAAGCTTTTACAAATTTAATGTATGACCATTCATAATTAGAAAAACTCACGTTTACGCAAAATATACTATTTACAAGAATTAACAGTTATACTATTAATTACTATTAATCTGTATTTCCATATATACTCTTGTTAATTATATGCTGTATTACTTAGTATTTACAAAACTAAGTAACAGCAAAAATGAAAGGTTCCAAACTGTAGCAGCAAAACATGTAATTTATAAGATAATTCATAGCATAATTTAAATAAATCTGTCTATGCTTCAAAATAACACATAGCCAACCAAAATCTCAAACAACAAAATTAAAATGGCATCATTCTGTAGCATAAGATTTTGAGTGATGCATTGAATCTTTAAACATAAAACAATAAAGCTAGAAAATAAACAGGAATTAAAGTTCATCTATGCCTACCTAGAGTGAAAGATTATTGGATTCTGAGATCCAATGATCGAGAGAGAGAAAAGAATTTCAGGATTTGAATTGAAAGAAAAGAATGATTGATTAATTGATTGAGGAATTTGAAAATTCCTTTTTGGTTGGCTGTTGCCTTTTTCTTTGTCGGTCTTTTTTTTTTTTTTTTTTTTTTTTTTTTTTGCCTTTTTACTTGTTATAGGGGATTTGCTGCTGAAGCTTGTTTATAGACTTGTCGTAGTTTCTCCACTTGAAAAATATTGATGGTTCACCTGTAACACACTATGAATTCCATTAATATTATTGGTATTTATATTAAGTTATTATTAACACATTATAATTAATTAATATTAACAGTAAATTATAAACCTAATACTAGACAATTTCTCACATAATTTCCTACACTTACTGATAACCAGAATACTTTTTAAACAATAACCAGGATACTTTATTTCAGAACATCAGCAAAAGATTTATTATCTTCACTATTTTATTTACTTAGTTACTAGAATTAATCATAAACACACCACATTTACCATTTATTGAAATACCCAATTTGTTAACTGATAACTATATGGTTTGAATCATAAACGTAGATTCAAAACTTATTCTTTTGTTTGCATACACAACTCTAAATCATGAATACAGTTCTTCATCAACAATTTCTGTAAAACAAGGTTATTTCTCTTATTACCCACGTAAACGAAACCCTAAACTTATCGGGCCAAAATCGTTAATGGAACAGGGAATTATTCATAAAAGATTAGAAAGTAATAGTGAATAAAAGGTTGAAATAGTACCTGAGATGAATCCAGATTCAAACTCTGATCGATTTTGCGACCATGCAAGTGTTTTCCTTTTTCTCTTTTTTGTGCCAAGAACTTCTTCGTTCAGAATGAGACACGGTGTGAATGCAGAAACTTATTGGGTGCGACTTTTTTCGCACCTAAAGGTGATGGGTGCGAAAAGTCGCACAAGATGATCATGACTTTTAGGTGTGTTTTTCCGCACCCAAATTTCCACCCATAAGTCAGAAAAAATGTGCGAAAAAGTCCGCGGGAAGGCCATTTGGGTGCGACTAGTCGCACCCAAATTCACAAAAATTCGCGAAAATTTTCCAGCGCTTATTTGATTTTTGGGTCCGACTATTCGCACCTGAAAGTCCTTTTGGGTGCAACTTTTAGGTGCGAATAGTCGCACCCAAAAGTCATCCGCACCGGAAAACCATATATGTAGTAGTGTTTGTCGAAATTGGTTAACTCGTTAATGAAATCAGTAGTGAATTTGTATATATTAACGAATTCTAACCATTTTTCAAAATTAATACATGTCATTCACAATTTCTCTTTCATTCTTACAAATTCGCTCTCGAATCTTTCAAATATTAACGGTTCACTCTCAATTTCCTAACAATTCATCACTCTCAATTTCATAATAATTCACTCTAAATTTCAAATATTAACGATTCACTCTCAATTTTACCTCTCAATTTCCTAATAATTCAGTCTTACAAAATGAATTCTAACGATTCATTTTTATCTCCCAATTTCCCGTCTCATTCAGAAGAATGTCAAATCCAAGTAGGGACTGGATTACCGAGAACAATCGGTTGAGTTTGCAATATAAAACAGGGGTTAACGAGTTTATCCGCGTTGCAAGCAAACTCCCGAACGAAAACGGTCATTATCGTTGTCCTTGTAAGTCTTGCAATAACGTGAGATGTCTGGACATCGGGGTCGTAAAGAATCACCTTTTGAACAAGGGGTTTACCCCGGGATACACCGAATGGTATCAGTACGGCGAACGGTGAATGGTAGAAGATGCCAGCGAGACTAACCAAAGAGGAGTCGGTGGATTGCACGATGCTCTCCATGATATTATGGATCACGATGATTTCGACGATTTTACGGATCCGACTCCGAGTGTAGTGCGAGCAGATGAGCAAGTGGAAGACTTGTTCGTCGAGTTGGAAGCAGAATTGTACCCTGGATGCAAAGAGTTTTCGTCTTTGTCGTTCTTGGTTTCGTTGATGCACATCAAAGTCACGAACCATTGGACGAACAAGTCGTTTACAGAACTGTTGCAGCTCTTGAGGAAGTCTCATCCAATTGGTAATCGAATTCCGGAAAAACACTACGAGGCAAAGGCGAAGCTGAAGCGTTTTGGCATGGGATACAATATGATCGATGCGTGCATCAACGATTGTGTGTTATTTCGAAAAGATCTCGAGAAAGCAGAAGTTTTTCCAATTTGCAATGAGAGCAGATGGAAGCCAACCGGGAAGAATGTATCACAAAAGATATTACGATACTTTCCCTTGAAAGATCGATTGAAGCGATTGTACGCTTCTCGACACACGTCGCTTGAGATGCAGTGGCACGAAAGAGATCACGTCAAAGAAGAAGGCGTTTTGCGACATCCTGCGGATGGTTCGACATGGAAGAATCTAGATGAGAGATATCCAAATTTCGTTGCAGAGCCTCGTAACGTACGTCTAGGACTAGCTTCTGATGGGTTCAACCCGTTTGGGGAAATGAGTCTAGCGTATAGTATGTGGCCCGTTGTACTAACTGCGTACAACTTGCCACCTTAGTTGTGCATGAAAAAAGAGTAGTTGATGCTGACACTTTTGATACCTGGACCGAGCTCACCTGGAAAAAACATGGACGTGTTTTTAGAACCACTAATTGAAGAGTTGAAAGAATTGTGGGATACTGGGTTCCAAGTGGGAGACGGGGCGAATGATGAAGTGTTTCGGTTGCGCGCCACACTTCTATGGACGATAAACGACTTTCCTGCTCGATCGTATTTGTCGGGATGGAGTGGCCAAGGGTATCTTGCGTGCCCCACGTGCAACATTGAGACGCCATCTATGAAAATTAGAAACAGGATTGTCTACTATGACCATCGTCGATTCTTGCCTACGCCTCACCGATTGAGGAAAAGCACTGATCAGTACGTAAATCATCACGAGAAGCGCCATAAACCTGTCAAGTTGACTGCGCAAGACATACTCGATTAGTTGACTAGTGTTTCTTCCACGAGAACCGGCAAAAATATCGGTAAACGAAAACGTGCTGAGTGCGAATTGAATTGGACCAAAAAGAGCATCTTCTATAAGTTATCTTACTGGTCAGAATTGGAGTTGAAGCACAACATGGACGTCATGCATATAGAGAAGAACGTGTGCGAGAATCTTCTCGGGACGATGCTCAGCTTGGAAAAGAAGAACTACGATACGGAGAAGTCGAGATTTGACTTGATGGACTTGAAAATCAAGTCTTCTCTACACTTGAGGCAACAAAGGAATGGGTGGTACAAACCGCCAACAGCGTACACGTTAACGCTTGAGCAGAGACACCGGTTTACCGAGTTCCTCCAATCTGTTAAATTCCCAGACGGGCTCGCTGGAAATTTGAAGAAAAATGTAACTGCTGACGGGAAGCTCACAGGTTTGAAATCGCACGATTGTCACGTGATCATGCAGAGGCTGTTGGCTGATGGTATTCGCCCTTTTGTGCCAAAACTGATACAAGAGACGATCTCCGAGCTCTGCAACTTTTTCAAGTTGATCAGTTCTAGAACCTTGCGAGTGGATGATCTCGAAAAAGCGCAAGATTCAATCAACGGGGGATATGGGACATTCCTGAAGTTGATCCGATACTTTATTTCTTCTTATCTGATAAGTTTTTTGTGGTTTTTTTTAAGGATCAAATCACCGCCCAAACGATAGATATTTTGCGGCAAGCGGCGGAGCAAAACGCCGTGATCTCCCAAGAAGATGCGGAGATGTACGCGATGCGCGATGTTTTGGGAGTATGCAGAGACTGGGAAGTCGGTTTAGGGCCTTCGATCCCAAGGTCATCGTTAGGTGTTGCCAAAACGCTAGATAGAGGTTCGTCAAGTTCGTCATCTCAGACTGATCTATTGGTTGCCGAGATGCGAGCTCAGATGGATGCCCAACAAGCCGAGCTGCAGGAGATGCGGCAACAAATCGCCTTCCTCAGCCAGATGCACAACCAGCCTCCCACGACTCCCCAACCTCCGCATGCACCGCAACCAGGTGTGACTGATCAGCAGACGCCAGGTTCTACGCCTGGTTCTATGGATTTCTTGCGAGACCGTCCTTACAGAAGCTGCGGAGCGAGCGGCAGCGCGTCAGGCAGCGGTGGACGAGGACGCGAAAGCGGTTCCCGAAGTTCTGGCAACTTATTCGGTAGAGGGAATTCTACTATCGATAAGTTTTATAGGAAAAAAAATTAGGAATTTATTTTTTCGCTTTTTTAGAATGAATTTGTATTTTTAATTAAGAATTCTATTTTAAGAATATTATTTCTAATTAATTTAGAATTTTGTAAATTAATTTTTATTTAATTCTAAATGAATTTTGATTTAATTTTCTAATTCTTTAATTTTTTTAATTGAAAAAACATATTCGGTGCGACATTGTCGCACCGAATATAATGGCGGGAACGGCATTAGGTGCGACAATGTCGCACCCGATATTAATTTACCCGCCAATTTTATTAAATTTGTCAGGAAAAAAGCTTGGGCATTTGGTGCGACATGTCGCACCTAAATGTGTACTTATTGCACCTAAATGTGTACTTATTAGGTGCGACATGTCGCACCTAACGCCTTTAGCGACAGGTTTTTCGGTGCGACGCTGTCGCACCTAAAGTCGCACCTAATAAACTTTTAGGTGCGACATATGAAGTATTCGGTGCGACAATCGTCGCACCGGATGACGTTTTTTGTCCTAATGTCCCCTACGCTCTCGTCAACCGCCTCCTGTGGGCGTTGATCTGGCTCCGACGAGCCTTCGCCGACCTCCTCCGGCGATCTGCATCATCGGCAATAACTTCTTCGACTAGACTGACCCCTTGGCCCGCGACCTCGGCGTCTTCCTCGTCATCTGGGCATGTTGAAGGTTAAAAAAAACCCAGATTTGATTTTGTGGAGAGAGAGAGAGAGTGAGAGAACGTGGAAGAGAGAAAGAGAGAGAGCGTGGTTAAAAAAAACCTAGATCTGATTTTGTGGAGAGAGAGAGAGAGAGAGAGAGAGAACGTGGATTCTAATATTTAGTAACTACCTTCTACAAAATAGGAATTTAACATGCACAAAAAAAGGGAAAAAAAAAGATAACGTGATTTTAAAAAAATACTTTAATTATTGAAGGACAAAAAGGTAAAAAAATATTTTTCCACCTACTACGTTTGGCTATTTCCCTAAAAATCTCCAAACATAGGATAGATCCCAAACCAAACGTTTTAGGTGGCCTAGTTAGTTACAAATCTTTTATCATATACACCAATCTTTATATATATATATATCTATATATTTAACTTTTTTAAGAAAAAATATAGTCTACATCTTAGAATAAACTATATATGTACGGAAGAGCTTACATATTATAACAGATTCAGGGTGGCAAAAAAATTTAGTCCACGTGTGTAGTGGGGGAATCGAAACTAAGACGTTTTCACAATAAGTCAAAGGAAATATGTAGTGAAGTTTTTTTTCTTTTTAAAGAAATTCTCATTAACAAAACAGAACTACCTAAAGCCTTACAAAAGTTCCGGACAGAGATCGGTACCTAATTTAATAGTCATATGTCCTTATATGAAAATTAGAAGCGAAAGACAGACCAATAATACAAAGGAAAACAATGTAGGATTCAAGCGAGTATAAAAGTATTCGTCAAGAACATACTACTCAAGAACTTCATTAGACTCCTTCAACAATGATCTCATGCAAATATTAGAACGAGCAAACTAACACTGCCACAATAGACCAAAGCTCGAATCTTACGCCAATATCTGATTCTCCATAACCAACACTTTTTTTTTCCTTTTTTTTTACCAAAGAACCAGAAAACTATACCCAGCTATGACATAGCACATTGGATATTCCAAAACACCATAAGAGGTGAACTAAAAAAACACCGAGGGGTGAACTAAGAACTACCAGGTAACATGGACAACACTAACCAACACACAATAAAATAAACAAAAAAAAATGCAGAACAAACTAGCTACACTACAAAGAAAAATAAAATCTACCCCCAACTTCACACACTTCTTCAACCTTGTTTCTCCCGGTCGCCACACAAAGATGTGCCATGGACATCACCCATGCCGGAGTAAAGCAGAGCCATACGTCATGAACTCAATTGCCGACGTCGAACGCCCGTCACCGAAGCCAGTCGGCCACTCGAGAACGACACCACGGGATCCTCTATAGCCACGTGGAATAGAGGAAAAGAAAATGCCCAACCTAAAGCTTCAACCAAGGCCAGAGCTCACTCGAAGTCAAGCCCGCCCGGGTGCAAAGCCATCCCGGTTCCACTGGAGCTCGCCTGGAACGGGGAGCATCGCGAGCATCGAATCCATGACCAGATCCAAAAGCCCACACCATTCTAGACTCAAATATAGATCTAAGCCCTGTCTCTTCAAAACGTCCAGATCCACGTCTCACCGGATCCAAAAAAGTGACGGCCGGTGCGTCGAGGTGGAGACGAAAGAAGAAGACTCGCTCTCGGAAGCTAGCTCCATCAGAGGATAGTACCGCCATAACTACATATCCCTTCTCAAAAGCTCAAGAGCAATGCCATCCCCCCTGCTGGATCGGAAACGCGTAGATGGCGTCCCGGGCCCCAAGGGGGCGGCGGCGGCGAAGAGGCACTAGGGTTTCTCCTTTAGAGAAAATGAGAAGAGAGAGAAACTTTATTCTACTATAAATATGTGTTAGTTCCTCTGTGGCATGGTTTGTTTGGAAAAACAATTTTATGTTAAAGTTGTTCGAGTGAAGCTGCAAGAAGATGGTCAAGACACGGGCTACTTGTTCTACCAAAACTGAAAATTCCATGTTTCTCAGTTTAGAATATATTGGGTATATATTATTGGATATTTGGTTTCCGATTCTGTGAGATACGCAAGAGATTTGAGACATGCCTGAGAAGTTCCGTTAGTCAGGGAAGTGATAGCAAATATGCCTGAGAAGTTTGGAGATCCTGCTAGTGCTGCTTATGGATCTCTCATGGTCAGAGGAATGGAGGTGTCAATCACTCCAGAGACCATTAATAACTTCTATGGTATAAATGTCATGGAGGAGTTTCAGAGGGAGCAAGATTTTGACAAGATTGCTCGTGTTTTGACAAGGAGGGAGAGAACATGTTGGATAGACCGTAATCTACCCTCTACAGGTATGAGCACCAAGTATTCTCTCTTGTTTGGCATTGCGATCAAGAACTGGTTCCCAAATCTGCACAAGGGAGCAGTTAACAAGTTTATGGGTCAAGTTTTATATGCCATTGGTCACAAGGGAAGAGTTGACATTGGTCAGATCATTTTCGACCAAATTGCTGCACATAGGGCGTCTGAAAAAGTCAGCCATCCTATTGACTGCCCTTCTTTGATCTATGAGTTGGAGATTGCTCATCATCCTTGGCTGCAGGCGCATGATGGTGCCTTGTCTGGAGAGCCTCTTCTCTTTAATATTGATCTCAAGTTGTTCACATGGAAGCACACCAACGACATTGAAGGAGTGCCTCCTGCTCAGCATGTTCAAGGAGATGTTCAACATCTTCTGTTTCTTCTTCTACGAGGCAGAGAATTATCAGGCAGATCGAGTATGAGATCAAGGAGAAGACTGCAGAGATCAAGAAGCTGACTGTATCAATGTTGAACCCGACCACACTTCTTTGCGATATCAAGTACCCGGTTAAAGAAGTTCGTGCTAAAGATGAAGTCCAAGAAGAAGATGACCCTGTGTTAGGAATTCTTGCCCACAAGAGATAATAAATAAATGTTACTAAATAGAATAATAATTTACTTTATCAGCATCATATGATTAGTGGGTTGAAGTTTGAATATCATAATCAATAGCAACTATCATCCATAGCCTCTGTATTAAACTGAGTCACGTGCTGGGCACCTGAGTTCGGGCGATGTTACTAAAACATGGTCGATGACTGATACATACATGGACAGTTGTATCTAACGTCGTATATGCGGAACACTAGTGAAGGTTGATCACACTACAAGAAAAAAGGTTTTCAACGACATGTGTATAATGTCGTGGTAGAGATATCCCGACATTTTTTCACTTGTCGTTAAATGGGGGTGCTGGGGAAAGTATTTTACTTTTAATGACATTTTATAAGAGTCATAATTAATGTTGTAAATAATTTTAATGACATTTTTATATTGTCATAGTTTTTGTTGCGGATATTTTTAAAGACTTTTTTTTAATGTCGTAATCGGTGTTCTAAATTATTTTTATGACATTTTATACATGTCGCAGTTATTGTTGTAAATTAATTTGTGACAATTTTAAGATGTTATAATTATTGTTGTGAAAACTCTTTTAATGACATTTATATAAGTTTGGTGATTTATTAGATTTGATTTATTGCCTACATTTATAAATTGTTGTTGTTGCTTTTCCTGTAGCTTTTCCTTTTCAAAATTATTTTATGTTATTTATGTAAGAAAGGCTGTGAAAAATTACTTGTACACTAATTCATTAAATATTTTGGATGTACATCGATTGAAAGAAAACTACTATGAACATTGCACAAAAAAACGTATAGTACAATATCAAAAGCACGTTACACATAGTTAACACAATACATGCAAACAATGAGATAACTTGGATGATCTCATATCATTTTATCTAATATTTTGTCACACTCTACTCTTGATGATCCTTGGGCTTCACCACATGCCTTGAAACTTCTCCTGTAATCATTATATTCAATAAGAAATTCAGAATTAGTTGTAGTAAAGAATTATATATACCTGTATATAATTAAAAAAAAATTCGCCTACAAAAAATTGGAATAATAGACTAATTTAATTCATAAGTGGTGGTGTATCAAATCTATTAAAGAAAACGCACTAGTAAAAGAGAGTAAACAACTTACTTTAATATCAATATAAATAAAGCTTATAAGAAAACTATACCAGGGACTAAAATGGGAAGTTCCCATTAAAAGCCTCACCTCTATCAGCGTAGGTCAGGTCCCAATTTCTCTTTTGTTTTCTTAGTACGCGGCCGTAATCGTAATCGTCTTCCTCTAACCCACTTGCCAAGCTCTTTTTCCCTCTCGAGATAGCGCCACCTCTGTTGACTCCCTTTTCCCCAAAGCCCTCCTCGACATTGAGAATTGGCGGTTTGCCTTTCACGAGATGGTTCCGTTGGGGTGTTCGTCGGTGCCGCAGATAGTACCCATATCAGAGTTTCCATTGTTGTGGAAAATAAATCATGCCGTGCTGGAATCCTACACGACGCTGTTGATTCGGGCTGGTCGATGATTCATGAGCGGTTAGTAGCCACTTTCTGATGTTTTGTTTTGTGAAAGAGTAATGGAAACAAAATATCTTTCTCTGATTTATTCCACGATCACTAGAAATACGGGGATCAGTTATTTATTTAATTTTTTTTTGGCGTGGTTATTTGTGTGGTAAATTAGAATAAATCAATATTTTTATTAATTTGTTAACCGTTCTTATTTACACGTTCCCATTAATATATATGGTATACAATATACATCACCATTATATCTCGTTACCTCGAAATTAGATTCTCCACCGTCGTCTCTTTCTCTCTCTCTGCTGTCGACTATGGCTGAGGTACTTTATATCCATTTTATATTCTAATTTATATGGCTTGAATTGGTTAACAAATACTATTTGAAATATGTCTTTCAGTCATCTAAAAAGGCAAAAAAAAAAGGTTGAAGAAACAAGTTCAAGCTGTAAGATATACATTGCGAATATAGAATATATGGATACTAATTACCGTATATTGTATATGGAGTATATTAAGTAAATACGTTATGATATATCTCTCCATTTATGGTCTATCAAATCCCATAATTATAGCAACGAATCAATACACATTAAGCCTCTCATTTCCGTTTCTCTTTGATGGAAAGGAACCGGTTTATAAATTGAGAGAGAGTTGTTTTGGTCCCTAAGCCTTTTAATCTCATTCATAAACACACACCATCTAGTTCGAGGTTATTTCGGTTTAGAAGAGCAAAACGACGTTCCTTGACGCCGGCGAAGCCATTCCGAGTCACCGATAAAGCTCCGACGATTTTCCGATAACAATGGCCGGAGGTAAACGCTTGATCCATTTAGCTTCCGCTTTAAGGTTCATGTTTCTAATCATATGTTTTGGATTAGAGACTATATTATTCTTACATTTGGTATCAGAGCAATATCATATCTCTGCCTTGTTTATTGTTTACGGTGTTGTTATTTTTCCATTTCGAGAATTTTCATGATACACGTTATTTTTTAAAACTATCACGTCCAAACGTTTTAAAATTGTTTTTCGATCGATTCTGTGCTTTAAAATCATGAAAACCGTGGAGAAATAAAGGAGAAACTGTCGGGTTTTTTAACCGGGTTCGCCGGTTTTTATCAGAAAAACGGGTGAAGAAGATGACTTTTACGACATGTCTTTTTCCCTTTGTTTAAAATAAAATAAATTATGTCGTTTAAGATTCTGTTGTTTTGATTACTACTGCTCGGCTATTAGAGTTTTCTTGGGCCTGTCTGATTATATTTGCTTTTATTTGGGCCTTTGTTTCTTATATCCGGGCCTTTGGAGTATATTAGGCATGTGAACATTCTTTTGGCTTTATTGGATGTATACTATTATATTTGGACTAATTTATAATACATCCCTTGATGTGCTTTTTGGTGAAATGCACGGAACCTATATAATAGGTATACATATTTGGCTTTTCAATTACTATTGTTATTTCTGTATATATACGAAAGCACACACATCTGTTACAAGCATCTTTTGGCATATTGGCTTTGTATATTATTATTATAATAGTACATCCTTTTAATTCTTTTATTTGCATTATTTAGAATATGTATGCAAATATTTAGTTTTTAAATTTATATTGTGTTAGAATAATTAAGAAGTTATATGACTGTTTATTATTATTATTTAGTAATATGCATATAACATTTAGCAATTTAATGACTAGCATAATATTATTTAGTTATATTATTTTGTGATTAATACGATCTTTATTAATTAGAGAGTAGCCACAACATCTTTAATTAATTTAGATTGTATATTTAGAATTAAAATCACATTAAAATAATAATTGTGGTTAATCATATGCTATATTATGAAATCTACCCACTGGAATTTTATAATATTTGTATGATTAATTAGGATAAAATATCAAATTATATTTCCTAATTAACCCACAGGTATTAGGAAAAAGAACATAGTTTGACAGTTTTATCATAACGTGTGAATCTAATGGAATTAGAATTTTAGCCCACAGGCAAATTTTATGTCTCTAGATTCATTAAGTACATGTTTTGCATTGGTAAATCATGATATAGTTAATTTCTTCAAAAACATAATTCTTATAAGCATGTTTAATTTCTATAAATTGCAGCTAGTCAAACTGTTAGTTACTCTGATGTTAAGTGCGATGTCCCCGAACTCAAAGGGGACAACTTTAAGGTTTGGAAAGAAAGAGTTCTCCTTCAGCTGGGATGGATGGATATTGATTATGCCATAAGGAAGCCTGAACCCCCTAAAATCACTGAGAAAAGTACCCCTGATCAGGTTGATCTTTATGAAAAGTGGGAGCGATCTAATCGCCTCTGCGTTATGTTCATAAAGACCAAAGTATCTGCTGGGGTTAGGGGTTCAATTGAGGAATATGACAATGTTCGTCTCTTAATGAAAGCAATAGACGATCAATTTGTCACTTCAGATAAGGCTTTGGCTAGTACTCTTATCATGCAGTTCTCATCCGTGAAGCTCACTGGAATAGGAGGTATGCGTGATCATATCATGCGTATGAGGGATATTGCGGCTCAATTAATGACACTGGAAATTGAAATGTCTGAAACCTTTCTGGTTCACTTTATTATGTGCACTCTGCCCCAACAATATGGTCCATTTAAGATTTCTTATAACACACATAAGGATAAATGGTCAATCAATGAACTCGTGACCATGTGTGTTCAAGAGGAGCATAGGTTGGCTATGGAACAGGGTGAGAAAGTGAATCTGACTTTCTCCGAAAGGAAGAAGAAAGATCGTGCCAAAGGCAAAGGCAAGCTCTCTGTCAAACCGGACATTAAGAAAGAGTCAAAGTGTTTCTTTGCAAGAAGAAAGGACACATGAAGAAAGACTGCTCTAAGTTCCAGAATTGGCTTGAGAAGAAAGGTATTCAATTTTCGTTTGTATGTTATGAATCAAATCTAACTGATGTTGATCATAATACTTGGTGGATTGACTCTGCTTCTACAATCCATGTTTCAAATACTTTGCAGGGTATGCAAAACCTATGGAAGCCAGTGGGTAGTGAGTGCTATATCCTCTCAGGAGGGAAGATGAGCTCACATGTGGAGGCTGTTGGTTCTTGCAATTTGGTTTTGAGTACTGGTTTTATTTTGCATTTAGAAAAGACCTTTTATGTTCCTAGTTTTTCAAGGAATTTAATTTCAGTTTCGAGACTTGTACCTTTTGGTTTTGGTTTTAACTTTTTGGATGATGGTTTTACATTATTAAATAAATCTAAAACTGTTGGTTATGGTACATTGTCTCATGATGGTCTTTATTATGTTACTTTGCAAAATAATACTGCTTATAACTCTTTGAATGTTACTGCTGGGTTGAAACGTTGTATTATGAATGAAAATTCTTCTCTATTGTGGCACCGGAGATTGGGACATATCTCCATTTTAAGAATCAAGAGGTTGGTGAATGAAGGGGTACTTAGTACTCTTGATTTTACTGACTTCGAGACTTGTGTGGATTGCATTAAGGGAAAGCAAACCAATAAGTCTAAAAAGGGTGCAAAGAGAAGTACTGAATTGTTAGAAATCATACATACTGACATTTGTTGTCCAGACATGGATGCTAGTAGTCCAAAATACTTTATCACTTTCATAGATGATTTCTCACGATATATGTATCTCTATTTACTTCGTTCTAAGGATGAAGCTATAGATGCCTTTAAAGTTTTCAAGGCTGAAGTAGAGTTACAATGCGGTAAACAAATTAAGATAGTGAGATCAGATAGGGGTGGTGAGTATTATGGTAGATATACAGAGAATGGACAAGCACCTGGGCCATTTGCGAAGTTTCTTCAAGAACATGGGATTGTTGCCCAATATACGATGCCTGGTACTCCAGATCAAAATGGTGTATCAGAAAGAAGAAACCGAACTTTAATGGACATGGTGAGAAGTATGAGGAGTACCACAAAACTTCCTCAATTCTTGTGGACTGAAGCACTAAAGACGGCTGTGTATATATTAAACCGAGTTCCAACCAAGGCTGTTTTAAAAACGCCTTTTGAGTTATTCAAAGGTTGGAAACCCAGTTTGCAACATATACGCATTTGGGGATGCCCGTCTGAAGTGAGAATTTATAATCCACAAGAAAAGAAACTAGACTCTAGGACTATTAGTGGGTATTTCATTGGATATGCCGAGAAGTCTAAAGGTTATAGATTCTATTGTCCATCTCACAGTACTAGGATTGTGGAATCAAGGAATGCAAAATTTCTTGAGAATGACTTGATTAGAGGGAGTGACCCATTGCGTGATTCGGTCTCTGCAATGGATCACAATGAAGCTGAACCTTCTAGTTCAAGTGATAGATTGATTATCATACACACTCCTCAAGCTCAATCGTGTGTACGATAACCAACTATTGAAGTTCCACAAGTTGATAATGCTGATCTTGTAGATCAAGTTGCTGATCAAGATCATGTTGAACAACCTATTGAACAACCTGTTGAACAACAAGATCATCAAGATCATGATGAAGCACCATTAAGAAGATCTACTAGAGTTAGAAATTCAGCAATCCCTAGTGATTATGAAGTATATCTGCAAGAAATGGACGGCAACATTGGAGCCGAGAATGATCCTGAAACGTTTTCACAAGCTGTAAGTTCTAAAGAATCTAACTTATGGCACGAGGCTATGATTGAGGAGATGAACTCTATGGGAAAGAATCAAGTCTGGGATCTTGTCGAGTTGCCTGATTGTGTAAAAGCCATCGGATGCAAATGGGTCTTTAAAACAAAGAAAGACTCACAAGGCAACATCGAGAGACATAAAGCAAGACTTGTAGCCAAAGGGTTCACTCAAAGAGAAGGAATTGATTACACTGATACATTTTCGCCTGTATCAAAGAAAGATTCACTTCGCACAATTATGGCATTAGTAGCTCATTTTGACTTCGAGCTACATCAAATGGATGTGAAAACGGCCTTCCTTAACGGAGATCTAGAGGAAGAGGTTTACATGAAACAACCAGAAGGATTCTCCTCTAGTCACGGTGAGCATTTAGTCTGCAAGCTTAATAAATCCATTTACGGTTTAAAACAAGCCTCCCGCCAATGGTATTTAAAATTTCATGATGTTATAACTTCTTTCGGTTTCGAAGAGAATGTCATGGATCAATGTATATACCAGAAGGTCAGTGGGAGTAAGATATGTTTCCTTGTTTTATATGTGGATGATATTTTGTTAGCGACTAATGATAATGGAATGTTGTACGAGGTGAAACAATTTCTGTCTAAGAACTTTGATATGAAAGATATGGGTGAGGCATCTTATGTCATTGGCATTAAGATTCATAGGGAAAGATCACGAGGCATTTTGGGTTTGTCTCAAGAAACCTATATCAACAAAGTTCTAGAGAGATTTCGGATGAAAGATTGTTCGCCAAGTATAGCACCTGTTGTGAAGGGTGACAAATTCAGTCTTGATCAATGTCCAAAGAATGATCTTGAGCGGGATCAAATGAAGAATATTCCATATGCTTCCGCTTTGGGAAGCCTTATGTATGCTCAGGTCTGTACCAGACCTGACATTGCATATGTTGTTGGAGTATTGGGTAGATATCAGAGTAACCCAGGTCTTGACCATTGGAAAACTGCAAAGAAGGTTATGAGATACCTTCAAGGAACAAAGGGTTACATGCTTATGTTCAGACGAACCAATGAATTGGAGGTGGTTGGTTACTCTGATGCTGACTACGCAGGCTGCATAGATTCCAGAAGATCCACTTCAGGATATATGTTTATGCTAGCCGGCGGAGCTGTATCTTGGAGAAGCACGAAGCAGACGTTGGTCACTACTTCCACCATGGAGGCCGAGTTCGTATCTTGTTTTGAAGCTACATCACATGGTGTTTGGTTGAAGAGTTTTATATCTGGGCTTAGAGTTGTAGACTCTATTTCTAGGCCTATTAAGTTGTACTGTGACAACTCAGCTGCTGTCTTTATGGCTAAGAATAACAAAAGTGGAAGTCGAAGTAAGCATATCGACATCAAGTATCTAGCCATAAGAGAACGTGTTAAAGATGGAAAAGTGCTCATCCAACACATTAGCACTGAGTTGATGATTGCCGATCCTTTGACTAAAGGCATGCCACCAAAGAAATTTAAGGATCATGTGGAAAATATGGGACTTGGTTCCATAATGTAATTTTTCATAGTACGCTACATTTCCATTTATGAAACTCGTATTCAGTTTAATATTTCTCATATGGTTTGTGCACATTCATTATCATTATTGATTTGAGAAGTATTTTATTATGTTTGGACCTAGAATAAACATATGGTTTATTCATTATTTTTTTTTATGGGTAATTTGTGAAAAGTAATATATATGATACATGGAAGATAATACTCATTTATAGAGGACTTATCGCCATGATCTATATATTAATTTTCTTGTGACATATATTGAATTTATAGACCAAGTGGGAGAATGTAAGATATACATTGCGAATATAGAATATATGGATACTAATTACCGTATATTGTATATGGAGTATATTAAGTAAATACGTTATGATATATCTCTCCATTTATGGTCTATCAAATCCCATAATTATAGCAACGAATCAATACACATTAAGCCTCTCATTTCCGTTTCTCTTTGATGGAAAGGAACCGGTTTATAAATTGAGAGAGAGTTGTTTTGGTCCCTAAGCCTTTTAATCTCATTCATAAACACACACCATCTAGTTCGAGGTTATTTCGGTTTAGAAGAGCAAAACGACGTTCCTTGACGCCGGCGAAGCCATTCCGAGTCACCGATAAAGCTCCGACGATTTTCCGATAACAATGGCCGGAGGTAAACGCTTGATCCATTTAGCTTCCGCTTTAAGGTTCATGTTTCTAATCATATGTTTTGGATTAGAGACTATATTATTCTTACACAAGCTGCTTTAGTATCCACAACACACAAGAACAGAACGCTGAGAATAATTGAGGCCTCAAATATTGCGCAAGAGGTACATGAGGTGGAAAACTCAATTGATAGAGGTATGAGAAACAAAAATCATTCAAAAGCTGAAATACGTAATAAATCCAACGTGAAAGAAAAAGATTTAGTAGGTGGTGACAAGAGAGCTAAAAAATTGCAAGCTTAAGCTCAAGTGAATCAGAGTTTGATGACGATATTGATGATCTTTTCCCTGAAAGAACAAAAGAACGAGCTTTTGGGAAAGAAGAATCAATAAATCATTAAAAAAGAAATAATAAACCTGAGAAGTCTAAGATTAATATAGATGTAGAGTTATGTGAGTCAAGTTCTGGTTCATCAAAATCACACGAGCAAGCTGAATTTAGTGAAGTAAAAGAAAAGAAAAAAGTCAAGGGTCCAACACGGCTTGATATTCTTCCTGTGAGCGAGCAAAGACGTAAAAACGTCTGGTGGAATAGATTAGGACAACCAATTGGCAAGTCTTCAATCACACTCAACTCTACGCTTGGAGTAATCGCAAGGCAATACCTTCCAATAACCATCAACAACTGGAAAAAGGTTGATAAGGAATTGAAGGAACGCTTGTGGAGTTTAATTCTGGTATGATTTATATTATATGTATAATTTCATATTTTTTCCCTTATAATCAGCTCTATCTTGCAACCATGTGTTTATAAGAGCTTATTTTAACATTTTATTAAATTGTTGCAAAACTGACCTTTGAGCTTTTCTTATGATTATGTAGCAAAAGTTCATAATTGACCAAATACACAAGACCTATATTATACGGCTTTTGGGAAGGTTATGGCGTGGATACAAAAGCGAGCTCTCTATACAAATAAGAAACCTTGCTAATTGTCCTAACATAGAGCATGAACTAACATTGTTGAAGCCGAATGATGTTAGTTCCGAAGAGTGGAATGAATTTATTCGGATGCGGAGATCTCGAGAATTCAAAGTATTTATCTCACATACTATCTTAATAAATTGTACTCATTATGAATCATGCTAGCTAGCTAGGTTTGTTATTAGTTGATCATCTTCTATTAATTTGGAAATGGAGAATCGCATAGAATTTGTTTATGCATATTCGTTAAACCCATTATTTTTTACTAGATGCCCAAATGTTTGTAGTGATTTTTTTTCTCCTGATTGAAAACTTATGTGTTGATTGCTATTAGGAGAAAAGTGCAAACATGAGTAAAGTTAGATCAAAACAGAAGCATCCTCACAGAACTGGAAGAAAAGGTTATGCAAGGCTCGAAATGGAATTAGTCAGTTTTACAACTACGCTACAGTTTATAGGACGACTCAATTTTCAGCTCGAAATGGAAGAAAGAGTTACGCGTTTGCCATAAATTTTCTATTGATATTTTTATATAGTTACATGTTTTAATTGTACCTGAGAGTTGATGTTATAATATTGCAGCGAAAAGAACAAAAATAAGACCACATTCCTAGAGTTGAAATTTGGTTAGAGGGGCATAAACGAAAGAATGGAAAAGCAATCAATGAGGCCGTGGAAGAAAAAATGGTATGTCATTAAATATGTATAAGTACTGGAAAATTTATAAATTAACATAAAAAACTATATTTTTTTTTTATAATTCAACATCTTTATGAGTAGAGAGAAATTGATGAGGATTCAAAGTCAGACGATACCGATGGCGTCCATCTCGAGGATGATGCCTTGGGAAGAGTATTAGGTCGTGAGCCTCCTGGATATGTGAGAGGCCGTGGATTTGGAGCCACATTGAAGAAACTAGAAGTGGAAGGTCATATCAAAAGCCTAAAGAAATCAGTGTACGACGAGTTGAGGGACCTTAAAGCATGGAAACAAGATATTGAAAGTCTACTGTCATCTGGCCGACTCTCTAAAATAGTAAGCTCAATCTATTTTATTTACATGTTTAAAGAGTGAGTTGACATCTCATTTTTTTATATAGCAGAATCAAGATGATACTAAAGATCATGCAAGTAAAGACTCTCCATCTACAAAGGTACTGTAATTTGAAAAGTGCATTTAAGTTTTTTTAATTATAATATTTTGGTTATGTTGATATATAAACGCGTGTATATAGACAATTCAAGAAAATGGTCAGGAGATTCCAAGAAACAAATCTACTTGTAGACTGTTGCATTGGATATGAACTGGCGAATGTGTTGCCGAAGCTGAAATTGCGTCTACCGATCCAAAGATCATGGTACACCATGTGCCCCTTGGACCTGATTGCTATAAAGTATGGGTTACAATTATACTAGTACCAAATGTTCCGTTGTATCGACATTCAAATGAATTTACTAGTCTTGATGATGCGAAAGGAAGTACGATTGCGTGGCCACACAAATTTGTTATATCTTAGTCTTGATGATGTGAAACAAAGTACATTTATTGTTTGATATTTATATTGTGTGTAATTCATACTCATTCTCAGCAACCTCTCAAATATTTATTTATGACCTCTTATTCCTTATGATAATCTTCTTGCCAAATATTTCTGTATTTTTTTTAAGGATTGTAATTTATGTAATATACAGTTTGCCGCTTGAGCATAAATCTTTAGAAGTTTTAAGCATGATTGCCATAAAATGTATCCTTGAGTATTTATCAAAAGTGGTGTAGGTAATAATCAATTCATGAATATTTCATATATATTTCTATGTCAACTAGGGCATTAAATTATAAATAAAAACTGATTTCAAAATATGATCAAAAGAGAACACAACGAGGACCATTATTGATACAATTCGGAAAGCCCATAAAGAAATTGAAAGCCCAAATACAACACAACATTAGTAAGAACGATATAACAACCACAACACCGCAGATCCGAAAAAAGCAACGCAAATAAGTTGTTTCAACATAGCCGTTCAAGCTTGGCAAATCCGACCACTAGACCCAGGCAGTTTTGAACAATCAAACTAGACCTCTTTAGCACATCTGATATTTCATTACGCACCATTCTTGCGGCCGTAAATATTTTCATCTCTTCGTATATTTCATTACAGGTAATAATTTTTTAAAACTTTTGTTTTAGTTTTTTTTCCCTTGTTTTTTGTTTATTCAGATTCATATATTTATTTATAATCGAGCTCACAAATCTGACCTCCTTACCCTAATAATCTCACGCTCTTATTATTTGCTTGCTCATGTCCATGTTGAATTGGTTAAAAAGGCTTGGGATTTGCCTCTGTTCTGGAATATTTGAACAACTCCACACCATCAATTTTCAATTTAGACCTGATCTCAACGTCACCATTCTTTTATTTTTGGATCTAATTGCACTGCTGAGGTAAACAAAATTTCAATTTTTTTCTCACCAAATTAATACTCATTACATAGGGGATATATATTAAAATATATTGATCTGAATAAGTTTGTATATATTTTTTAAATATATATTGATGGTTCGATTATGAAATATACAGTAGATTACGAACCAGAAACTTGTGTTACCATGTACAAGATGGACAAAACTTGGACAACTTATGAAAGGTACAATTTAATATATTTACTAGAATTGCAAGTATGTGTTATAGGAACCTTTATAACAACCTTTGTTATTTGATTTACAGGTATACACAAGAATATAGAGATGGAGTTAGACGTTTTATTGATGATGCAAGAAAGCATGCAAGAAATCAAGAGAAGATTATTTGTCCATGTGCTAAGTGCAAGAATCTATCTTCCAAAACTCACAAAGAGCTTTATGAAGATCTGATTATCAATGGCTTTGACCCATTATACAAGGTA
This sequence comes from Urtica dioica subsp. dioica, assembly GCF_054948205.1. Taxonomy (NCBI): domain Eukaryota; kingdom Viridiplantae; phylum Streptophyta; class Magnoliopsida; order Rosales; family Urticaceae; genus Urtica; species Urtica dioica. Next base: position 42,243,742 of record NC_142758.1, on the reverse strand, counting down.
TGGGTACTACATGGTGAGCCTTCAACATCGGTCAATGAAAGTATAGATACGTCAAAGGCATATAGTGAGAATCAACCTGAGTATTCTGAAAGAAGAGATCGTCCAGATTTTCGTAAGACTTATGAACAAGCTGAACTTCCTTTATATTCAACTTGTAAAAGTCACACGAAATTCTCAGCAACAATGGCCTTGTACAATCACAAAGCCGAGAATGGTCTCTCAGATAAGGGTTTTGATGAGCTTCTTCAGATTATTCGTAGTCTGTTACCGACCGAAAATAAACTTCCGGATTCTTTGAACACGGTAAAGAGTTTCCTGAAGGAGTTCAATTTAGGGTATGAAAAGATTGATGCTTGTGTGAATGATTGTTGCTTGTTTAGGAAGGAATATGAACATTTAGAAAATTGTCCCAAATGTGAAACATCACGGTGGAACCTCACAAGTTCCAACGAGCCGCAAGGAGGTGTGTCTGCAAAAGTGTTGCGCTACTTTCCAATTATACCGAGGTTGCGAAGGATGTTTAGTTTGGCTAAAACATCAAGGCAGTTAAGATGGCATTACTCTCACAGGAGCGACGATGGGAATATGAGACATCCAGCTGATTTTCTTCCTTGGAACACTATTGACAAAAAATGGCCCGAGTTTGCTTATGAGCCAAGAAATCTAAGGTTTGGCCTCGCAACTGATGGATTTAATCCTTTCAAAGGTCTTAATACTACTTATAGTTGTTGGCCAGTGATATTATGCATATACAATCTTCCACCAGAGGTTTGCATGTCGTACGAAAACTTGATGTTGTCATTGCTCATACCGGGGCCAAATCAACCTGGAAATAACATAGATATCTATTTACAGCCACTAATTGATGACTTGAAGGAGCTCTGGATTACAGGTGTTGATGTGTTTGATGCAGAAACAAATAAAGAGTTTAACTTAAAAGCAGTTCTTATCTGGACAATACATGACTTTCTAGCTTATGGAAATGTATGTGGGTGTACTACAAAAGGTGAATTTGCGTGCCCTGTATGTGCAATTGATACATCCTCAGTTTGGTTAAATCATAGCAGAAAAACTGTTGTCAATGGTGCCCACAAGAAGAGTTGTAGTGTGTATTTATGTACATTTGATGTCATATAGTCTTACGAAGACTCCTGCTTGTAACTGCTTATTTATTAATAAAAGTTGAAACGTTCATTCAATCTTCCTTGTCTGAAGCTTTATGATAAAACCTTAGTCTTTTAGTCCATAAACAAACTAAACAACTTACGAAGAGACAAATGTAGATTTGCATGAACAAACTCTTCGTAGTTTGCTTAAAACGATATATTCTCAATCTTAGGGTCAAAGGACTATTGACCTCAGTACGATTGTTAGAAGAATCTATGATGTCTGGTTATGAGGCATTGAGAGTTGGAGACTCTATAGTTCTTCTAGGTATCTTTCGAAGGTACTGAATTGACTAGTGCACTTCTAGAGACAAGATAAGAACAAACCATTTAACCTCTTATGTCTCGAAGTCACTACGTATGAATTGCATCATGCTTACCTTAATCCTGAAATGAGACATGCCATTTCACAGCTTAGTATTCTCATTTGAGAAAGTCAGAGTTCGGACTCACTATGTGATTCCGAACAGGGCCTATTGGTGAAATACTAAGTTGTGAGAATGTCATGAGTAACTTTGTGAAGTTCTCATAGATATGGAATTCATGTACAAGATTGCTGAAATGCAATGTATGTCACCTCATGCTTTGTTCCTTGGAGTGTGAATAAATGAACTGGCCAGTGTCCAAATTGAGTCCTGACTCTTTTGGATGAAACAATGTGACTTGTTAGCTCCTCGTCAATACATTGTTTCTAACTTATTCACAAGCGACAAAGGAGTTGAGGAAATAACAACTAGAAGGGTAAAATGGTAATTTAGTAAATCCCGACTAGCTGATGACATTCATGAAGGGTAAACATAGATAATATTCAGTGGATCCGCTCATCATAATTAGGTTGAATTCTTGAGTAGAAAATAAATTCATTTGAACCGAGAGATTTTCAGTGTCAACTCTTTAGTGGAGTCAGTTGGCATTAAGCTAAACTTGGAAAAGGTTTGTAAACTTTTGAGTCCAAGTGTTTAGCTCAAGCTTTGTTCATTTGGGTCCATGAGGTCACTGTCACGAATCACATCGAGTAGGAATAGTTAAACTGGAAGCTAAGTCAAAACAAGAACGAAAATTGTCAAAAGGGTATTTTTGTCTTTTGAGACATAGGATGAAATGAATGTCAATAAATTTTTTGACATGGTCATTTGATGACAAGTAACACTCGGCCATAATAAGATTAATTGGGCCTTGTGGATTAATTTCATTTCATAAGAATTTTATTGAAAATTCTTAATGGGCATTTTTCATGTTGTTATGAACAAATGAAGAAGCTTCTAGAAGCCCCTTCTAGAAAGCCACTTGGGCGCCCATAATACCCAAAGAAAGAGAGAATATTTTGTGCATAAATGTATCATGATACTTGCCAAAAGAAAAAGAGGAAACAAATTTCCCAATGTGGGAAAGTATAAGTTCGGCCAAGACAAGTCAAAGAGGGAGAGAATAAATGAGGAAACAAATCCATGTGGCATAGGTGATGCCTTACACGCCCAAATTGAAAAGGAAAACAAGGGATTTTTTCATGAATATGTGATATTCAATATAGAAGAGGAAACTACCTTATTGAAGGTAAAGCCTCTCCTATAAATAGGAGCCTCATTCTTCTCATTTTTCTCATTCCACATAAGTTAGAGATTGAGCTTCTCTCTCTAGACCTTGTGGTGGCCGAACTCCTCTCTCTCTCTCTAGTTTATTTTTTATTTTTGTTTTGGCACCTAGGTCCTCATTTGACCTAGTGTTTAGCTCTGCAACTTCAAGACTCGTTCTTAAGTCGTAGTGTTTAAAAGTGCCCACTCACTAATTCCTTTTCTCTTGAGTGATTTAGTGATAGAAACTTTCGTGGTTGCTCGAGGTACCGAGGAAAGAAAGAGAGACGTGCTGCGAGGGGAGACGAGCATTGCAAACTTTCCAAGATCAAGCTTCAAGAAAGGTTAGTAAACTTCTTAGCTCATAATAGTTTTTAATTACGTGTACTTGCTCTTTTGTCTAGGTTAGTAAAAACTGGTTTTACTTGTAAAAGAAAATTTTTAAAATTCCGCCGCTTACCGAAGCGTTAATTATTTTCTTAAACCCTAGATCGATTCCAACAAAAACAGCATACATGGGTCATAGACGATTCCTTCCCCGAAATCACAAATGGCGTAATAACGCTACATCTTTTGATGGAACCAAAGAAGATCGAAGGCCTCCGATACCGTTAAGTGGTACTGAGATACTAGAGACCCTGCAAAGTGTAGCTAATGAGCGGGAGAGAATCTCGATAGAAGATGCAAAGGAGAAAAATGTGAAAAAAAAGAAAGATTAAAGTTGAAAAACCCAAAGGATTAATGAAAATGTGGAAGAAGAAATCCATATTTTTTGAGTTGCCATATTAGGAGGTGAGCTTTTCAAAAATATTATAGATCTAACGAACTTGATTTTTTTTAATTATATTTATTATAATGTGTTATTTGTGTGTTTCATTATAGGTATTAGATCTTAGGCACAATTTGGATGTCATGCATATTGAGAGGAACGTTTGTGAGAGCATAATAGCTACATTATTGAATATTAAAAGAAAGTCAAAAGATGGGGTTGAATCTCGCAAGGATTTATAGGACATGAACATAAGGAAAACATTACATCCTGAAGAGAAAGGTAATCGTACTTATCTTCCGCCTGCGCCATATTTGTTATCGAAGCGTGAGAGAAAATTATTTTGTGAGAGATTGCACAATTTGAAGCTACCACATGGTTACGGATCAAATATTCAAAAGTGTATCCATATCAAAGAATGCAAAATAGTCGGTTTCAAATCTCATGACTATCATATGATGATGCAACAATTCCTCCCTACTGCCTTGAGAGGACTTTTGCCGAAAAAAGTACGATTCGCTATCTTTCGATTGTGTTCATTTTTTAATGAAATTTGTCAACGAGTGGTTGATAAAAACAAAATTGAAAAGTTAGAAAGCGAGATTGTAGAAACGTTGTGCACACTAGAGATGTATTTTCCTCCTAGTTTTTTTGATGTTATGATTCATCTTATGATGCATCTTGGACGAGAAGTACGACTTTGTGGCCCTGTTCACTATAGGTGGATGTATCCATTTGAGAGGTAATGTGTTGTTAAAAAATATTTATTTTGAGTTATTTGATATGATATCAATTAGAATCTTAATTTGTTTTCTTCTATTAATGTCTCTTGGACAGGTATATGAAGATTTTGAAAGGTTACGTAAGAAATTATGCACGACCAAAAGGATGCATAGCAGAAAAGTACTTGATTGATGAGTCAATGCGATTCTTTCGTATATACACAGATTGTGACACAACCTTTAATACAGAATCTTGCAATGAAGATGATACAGTTGTTGGAGGTCGTCCACTTTTTAAAGGGAAGGCGAAGGAATTCTCAGACAAAATTCTTAAGACTGTTCACATACATGTCTTATTTAATATTGTAGAAGCTGAGTCCTTTGCAACGTAAGTAAAAAAATTCGAATTTATTCATAGTACGCTTCATTCAATTTCAATAATATACATATTAATTTTCTTTATTAACAACAATGTAGAATGCACCTTGATGAGCTGAAACATAATAATAAGCGATTGTTGCGAAATAGTAACATGTTGCAGAAGTTACATTATGATACATTTCCTTCATGGTTATTAGAAAAGGTTAGTTTCTACAGCTCATTAAATGTTGTATATATTTTTGTTTTGGCATAAAATATGTTTTTTTTACTTTGCAGATTAGTAACAATACTCATAATCCTGGTGCGATACCAACATCTGATACACTACAGTGGTTTGTACATGGTCCTCGACGAGTTTACATGTCGCATAAAGGTTACATAATTAACGGTAAACGTTATCATACTTTTGACATGGAAAGGACTACACAAGGCTACGGGGTTTCCGTGGATGCAGAGACCATTTGTAGATCAAGTTCATGAGACACATCTCATGTTCGTGCTAATGTCTCGTATTTTGGCATCATAAGAGAGATAATTTTGCTTAATTTTAACACGTTTAGATTACCCGTATTTTGATGTGATTGGGCTAATACAGTGTCAGGTGTCAAAGAAGATGAAGGTTTTACAGTTGTGAATCTTCATGATGGGCTGAATCAATTTCATAGAGATCCATTCATTCTAGCTACTCAAGCAAGACAAGTATTCTATTCTAGAGAAAATGAGTCTTCGAACTGGTACGTCGTGATGAGAGCTCCACCAAGAGGATTTCACGAGCTAGATGCCTTTGATGAGAATGTTTATACTAGTTTTATACCGAATGATGTAAGTAAACTTGTCACAGACAACATGGATGACGATGAAGAGTCATATGTTAGGGAAGATTGTGAAGGTACTTTTGTTTAGTACGAAGTAAAGCAGTTTAGTATTTTTATTATTTCTAATTTTTGGTTAAAAATGTTCAGTTTTAAAAATATATTCTCTATTTATTTTCTTGTAATTGATGATTGGATTTGAGTATATTGTTATTTCAAATATCATGTTTTATTATTCTTATTGATATTGCTTAGGTTTTCTTCTCAAATGAATGATGTATTTTATATTTGGTTTTATTTCCCAATGCAATTATAATCACATGTGTTATATTATATTGTACATATACGTAAATGTAATCATATCTATAGAACAAATAATTTTCTTATTATTTTAAGAAATCACAAAATGCATAAATTAGTTGACTACCTTTACTAGCTAGTCCTCAAAAGAAATGTCTGTATCATAGTTCAATTTTATTTTTTATTAATTAAATCTGACATGATTTATCTATATATTCATACAACGACATGAATATAAATGTGTCACTAAAAGTATTTTTCATGACATTTTTAAATGTCATTATACTGAAGATTTAACGACATTGAATTACGTACAACAACATGCAAAAAAAATATCACTAAAAAGTATAACAACATGTTTATAATGTCATTATTTCCAAGCGTTAATGACATTAAATTATTGTCCGCAAACTTACAAACAATGGCATTTTACTTTTAAACGTCGTCAAATTTTCTATTGTAACTACATTTGGCGACATTTTTAATAAAAATGTCATTGTACACATGAATTAGCGACATTTAATTATAAATGTCATCAATTTTGTGTGGGGAAAAGTCACTTTTCTTGTAGTGTCACGACCTGCGAGCATTCTACACTTGTGGTAAGTTTACGACCCGGACAGACTTTGGTTGTAGATGTGTCGTTTAAGTACCGTTACGACACACTAACCGGGGTTGCTATGATGGTCACAGTCAGACTTGATCTAAATTCTGAAGTGATCATGGACACTGGATCATGTTACCGAACTCTTTTACTCATTCGCTAAAAGGCTACTATCATGCTAATCATAGCTTATGTCTTAGGAGTTTCGGAGCACGATTCGAGTGAGAAGTGGTTGACAGATACGGAATCCAGCCTTCCTAAAGAAGGTCAATGTTCACTCACTTAAGGGTTGATTCCAGAACCAATAGATTGCCGGCACTTCCAACGTATGTACGCTCGGAAGAATCTTTCGTTGGGGAAGCAACAATGCTTAGGGTGTATATGTATCAAGAAAGGTATAACGGGTAAATTGACATTTCTCGATACGGGTTGAACCTGAAGGATCTTGATCACGTACTGACTAGATCAGTGGACACTCGTCACGATGAGTAAATATAATTCTAGTATAAAGGAAAGTTCAGTCTTGGCTTACCTAGGTAGAGACTGACCAAGATTAGACAAATTGATGTGGAAAAGAGAAATAATTTTTTCGTCTTTTTCTCGGATTTGTTAAGCTTTTATTACTAGGTCCATCCCCGATTCGGCTTCGATAAAACGAATAAAGAACCTCTAATAGTAATGTGTTTCATTATTATAATCTCACTATATGTAATTGTGATTGACAACATCAATTTTGAAATATGGGTATTTGCATAATTAAATAATTATTTATGATAGTATTAATTATTTATTGTTTGATCAAGTAAATAATTAATCAATTACTTATTTGTTTATTGTTGGACCAAGTAAATAAATAATTAATTGGGTTTTAAGAAATTGGGCCTGGCCTAAATGAGGTGGACGAATTTTAGGGTTTCGGGCATTGGAATTTGCTTCAAAACCCCTTGGCCGTGTGCCATAAAAATCGTCCACGTCATATTGGTAGTTACCAATATTTTCTCTTTAGTTGTTTAAATAAAGGAGAGAGAAAAATATTTAAAAGGAAATAAGATATTGTCATTTATTCTCTTTCATGAATATGATGAGAGAATAATATTTAAAACGAAATAAGATATTGTCATTTATTCTCCCTCATGAGTATTAGGAGAGAATAATATTTAAAAGGAAATAAGATATTTTCATTTATTCTCTCTCATAAATATTAATAAGAATAATATTTAAAAGGAAATATGATATTATCCTTTATCCTCTCTCGTGTGAGAATAATATTTAAAATGAAATAAGATATTTACTTTATTCTCTCATTAATAAATATTCTTTATTTAAACGGAAATAAAATCTCATAGATATTAATCTGATGGTTAAGAGAGAAAGTAGGATTCTCTCTATACTGGAGATCTTCAACGACAACTAGCTATTGGTTCTGGCAAGTTTCTTGATCATCCCTTGGTTGGACTTTGCAAGTGCGTGTTTTTTCATTGGCGTGGTTGATAATCTTCATGAGAATATTGAGTGAAACGTAGAGAGGGAGTCTCTAATCTTAGTGGGGCTCAGATTTACATCCATTGAAGATGTCAAAGGCAACAATGTTTGCAAAAATGAGTTTCGTCAAACTTAATATTCCTATTCCTTTGACGATTGATAGTGGATTGTTTACACCTGGACGTATCAGTCCCTTTGAGTAAGTATTTTATACTGAACAGGGCTTGTGTGTCCTTTTTGCTTTCTTCTTGATTGCTTTGTTTGTTTATCATCTTGATTAAAACTGTTAAAAGAAATCAGTTGTTCAACACGTTGTTCCACACTCTAGAGTTTGAAATTCGGCGGGAACCAGACGAGGACCGGTCCGGGAACCGTTTTTTTCGAAGTTCCGGCACTGGAATGAACAAAACCGGAAGTTTCCCGTCAATTTCGGGGAATCCGGACCGGGAACCAGACTGAAACCTAGTTCTCACTTTTCGGTCCGAACCACTGTTTTGTTTTTAAAAAACCGGAAACCAGCCCAAATGTTTTAGAAGTGTCGAGATTGAACCGTATAAATTTTCGCCTCGCCGAAGACAAAATCTCACGCGATTCCGGTCTTTTCCGAGCTTCTCACCCGTTTTCGGCGCTCCGATGGCAGAATCTCACGTCATCCTGGCAGAATGCATTCGTGGACTGAGGTATTGTACCAGATCCCGACTTTTTTTTATTTAATTTTTGATGATTTGGAGTTTTTTGTATTTTTTGTTAATTTTTAATGATTAAGTATAAATTCATAGTTTTGAACATGAATATAGTGTTTATTCTAAGTTTGTGTTCATGTTCTCCATTTTTTTTGTGTAATCCGAATTTATTTTTTGAGTTTCTTGTTAGTTTTTAATAATTATGGTTACAATCATATTTTTAAACTTGATTATTGTTTTATTCCGAATTTCGTATGAATTATTTTCAATTATCCTACGGGTGTGATTGAGGTTTCTATGGTAGTGGTGGAGATGGAGGTTCCTATGGTCATGTCGGAGGTGGTCAAGTTGGATACGTACCACTATCGGATGAGGATTATGACCGTCTTCATCACCCTGCCTTATTTGATTCAGGATATGGGCGCAGAGGTATGAATGATGTCATGTCATTTATGTCTAGCTATGACGTTGATGACTTGTCATACAACTTCGGATCGATATCACTTGCTCCTCAAGGCACGGAGTCCTTGTATGATGAAAGATCTTCCACTTACAACAACAACTACTATCCACCAGCAAATCCGCCGTCGACACAATCCGGCCGTTTCAGGTTATCCCATTCACTCAATGTCTGTTGCTGCAACTCAATATGAGTACGACTATCACTTGGACATGTACTTTCGTGCACATTCTCATTACATGGGTTGATATAATTATTGTAAGACCGTTGCCTACGGGCGCTTTCCAGAGTAGTAATTTACTTCTTCTATTTCTTTTATGTTGAAGTTGAACTATGGTATTTGATTGATAGTATTGAACTTTTTTATTTTAGTTTGTACTTTTTATTGAACTTAGTTTGTGTTGTGTTTGTACTTTGGTGATGTATTGAACATTGTAGACTATTTTCAATTTTATGGTTTTATCCTATGTACTTTGTATATTTTTCACTAGATTCATCTCGGTAAATACGGTATTTGACGGCATTCTTCAACGGTAACGGTAAGTTCAACGGTACAGTTTACTCTTCATTTTTCTGCTTTCCACGGTATTCCTTTGGCGTACCAGTGGTTACTAGTAAATTCTGAACATCGAAACAGTAACGGTAACAGTATTTCGATTCTTACCACACACTAGTTGAATAACTATCTTAATCACGTGAAGTCATTTCAATTAAACTTAATATATATAGTTATTATTGTAAATGATAGATATTTACCTGAAGAAACTTCGTTTGAGAGATGTTGATGATGTTTCTCTTTAAACACTACAGTAAAAAAAAAAAAAAAAAAAAAAAAAAAAAAATCTTTTTAAAGAAATAGTATACATTTTGTTACCTGGAACTTCATGGCTTTAGATTTGGAGTTTTTTTGGATCAAGCTTGGTGTATTTACAATTGGGAATTAGCATCAAGCTAATTACATCTTATTTTTCAAGTTTATTTAAAGGCACATAGAGCATCCAGAATTATCATTGTTTTTTAAAATATTTGAAGATCAGCTTGAAGAAAATAAATACATTTTATTTTCTTGAAGTTGATCTTCAAATATTTTAGAAGCAATGGTACTTGTCAATGTTCCGTATGTCTTTAAATAAACTTGGAAAATTTTGCATAGATCTTTGAGTTGTTTGATTGATGGGAGAATGACTGCTTGATCAGTGCAACCTTCGTAAAAAGTCAGCACATTACATGGCTTATGTATAAAAATTGGGCAGTTTCTTACAAGTTGATAAGAAAAATATTTATCTCAACATCAAAATGTTTATCTAAAATGATATCTTAGTTTTGATTTTTGAGTTTCTCGAGTTCATAAAAAAATATTGCAATGTGCTATTGAAGTGAATATACCTACTAATAAATATGATTTTTTTTTTCATATATCCATTCAATTTAAATAAATGATTTTTTTCCATTCAATTTAAATAAATGATTTTTTTATTGTTACTATATAAAAAAAAAAAAAATTGTATAATATTTGTCTTGGTCTTTTGTGGTAAACTCAACATGCAACGTTCTTTTGCATTGTGACATGACACATTGATACATAAGATACAATTTGTCATCGATGTCATCTTATAAGGCGCTTTCTGATCTTCCACACTATAAAAGAATTTTTTTTAAACGGACACTGAGACCATCGCTCTCAGAGTCATCGCTCCTAAGTCGACAGTAGCAAAATCTTGGATACGTAGATCGAGCTGGAGCCCAAAGTTGAGACGGAAATGGAGATCAATTCAGAATTAGAAGTTGTCGTTTCTATAGCTTCTAATTCCGAGTCAATCTCCCTTTCTGTCTTGACCTTTGGCTCGATCTTAATTTCCATTTTCGAGCTTTTGCCATTGTCATGTTAGAAGCAATATTTAACTAGACCTAGTACACTTAATTTACAGTTTTTCTAACTGGATGATTTTAATAGAAACTATGAATTTCTTATTATACACTTTGGAGCTCACAAATTTGTCATTCCTTTTCAATGTAGGATTTTTTCACATAATATTTTGCCAAAAACTCAAAGTTAGGGACATATATTTTGTTTAAAGAATGGACTCATTAAAAAAAAATATGTTGACCCCATAATGTGTTATTTTTACATAACCCCAAAATGTATTGTGCATAAAAAAAAATATTTTAGTTATATAGTCATTTGACTTATAACGTTTCGTATAATAATCAATCTTTTTTAAATTTTTTGTAAATAGTTATCTCAATTTATTTTTTATACTAAAAAAGACAAAAAAAAAAAACCTCAAAATAATTGAAATTTTTTTTTTAGTATTTTTGTGTTTTTCTAGTGTCATAAAGAAGTTAAAGTGGTTATTTAAAAAAAAAATTCAAAAGATTGACTAGTAATTCCGTCTTATTTGACTTATTTTTTGAAAAAAAAAAACCCAAATGTCCCGTTCTTCTCCGTCGCTCTGTCACCTGAGTACACCCATCGAGGATCCTCCTCCGCCGCTCAGAGAATATAAGGATGATGAAAGAACGGCGATAGTGGATAACAGACAGAAAATTTAACGGGGCGATGACTGTTTACATGCCATTGTTCCGATCATGCAAAACCTTCCGAACGCTGACTCAACTCCACGCCCATCTCATCGTCTCCGGTCTCCACAGAGACCCACTCGCTTCCACCAAGCTCATCGACTCTTACGCCCAAACGGCCTCTCTCGATTCCTCCACCAAAGTCTTCCAAGCCTTCCGAAATCCCGACCCTTTCATGTGGGGCGTTCTGATGAAGTCCTACGTTCGCAACGACATGTCCGAGGAAGCCATCGCGCTCTACAGCGAAATGCTCCGGCTCGGGATCCACATCGGCAGCCACGTGTTCCCGACGGTTTTGCGAGCTTTCGGAGGATCCGCGGATGTCCGAAATGGCGGGAAGCTCCACGGGAGAGTGGTCAAATCCGGTGTCGGAGAAGATGACGAGGTTGTGTTGACTTCGCTTGTTGTTATGTACAGTCAGTTGGGGTGTTCTGATGATGCGCGTAAGGTGTTCGACGAAATGCCTGTTAGAGACGTGGTTGCTTGGAGCTCGGTTATTGCTTGTTCGGAGAGTGGGAAGCTGGGGATGTTTCGCCGGATGGTGGTTGAGGGAATCGAGCCCGACCCGACCGCGATTCTCGTCGCGGTCGATGCTTGCGGCGATTCGGGTGACTCGAGATTGGGCAAATCGGTTCATGGATTCGTCGTGGCTCGCTCTATTGGCACCGAGGGTTGGTTGGGAAACTCGCTAGTCACAATGTATGGGAAATTCGGCGATCTACTATGCGCCGAGGCTGTGTTCCGAGAGATTCCTCGCCCGAGCACCGCTTCTTGGACAGCCATGATTTCCTGCTGTAATCAGAATCGTCAGTTCGAAGAAGGGTTGCGTGTTTTCGAGGCCATGAAAAATTCAAAATCGGAACCGAATTCGGTGACTGTTGCGGCAATCTTGCGATCTTGTGCGGGTTTAGGGTTGATCAGAGAAGGGAAAGCGGCGCATTGCTTTGCTTTGAGAAAAGGTTTAGACTTTGACTTTCTCAACTCGGGTTTAACTGAGCTGTATGCCGGTTTCAAGAGAATAAGAGATTGCGAGAAAGTTCTTCTCGGTTCGGGAGAGAGAAATACCGTTTTGGCTTGGAACACTCTCATTTCATGCTATTCCCGTTACGGGTTTTTCAGAGAGGCATTGTTACTGTTCAAGAAGATGCAGATTCGAGGGCTGATACCCGACTCGTTTAGCCTCTCGAGCTCTCTCGCAGCTTGTGGAAGCATCGGCCAATCGGATCTTGGATTCCAGATTCACTGCCACGTCATCAAGAGAGGACACTTCGATGAGTATGTTCAGAATTCGTTGATCGACATGTACTCTAAATGCGACTTCGTCGAAAAGGCGTACGAGATATTCGACGAGCTCGAACGCAAGAGTGTCGTCGCTTGGAATTGCATGATCGGTGGATTTTCTCAGAGCGGTCAGGCTGCGAATGCGATCGGCCTAATCGAGAAGATGTTCGCCGAAGGACTCGATATGGACGAAGTGACCTTCTTACTTGCGGTCCAAGCTTGTGCCCAATTAGGTCATTTCGAAAGGGGAAAATGGGTTCATCATAAAATCATCATGCGCGGCATCGAAAACGATGTCTTCCTATCAACAGCTCTGACAGACATGTACGCAAAGTCGGGTCTCCTTCGAACCGCCAGGCGGGTTTTTGACTCCATGCCAGAGCGGAGCATTGTATCGTGGAGCGTCATGATCGGCGGGTACGGATTCCACGGCGAGATCGACCGCGCGATCTCGCTCTTCACCGAGATGTTGGAATCGGGGACGAGGCCGAACGGAGTCGTCTTCATGAACATCTTGTCTGCGTGTAGTCACTCCGGGTCAGTGGAAGAAGGGAAATTCTATTTCAAGATGATGAAGGATCTCGGGATCGAACCGAACACCGAGCATTTCGCCTGCGTCGTCGACCTCCTCAGTCGAGCTGGCGATCTCGAAGAAGCGTACGAGATCATAAAGTCAATGCCGGTTCCGGTGGATTCTAGTATTTGGGGCTCCTTGGTCAATGGGTGTCGAATTCACCAGAGATCAGAGTTGCTTGACGGCATTCGAAGTCACATTTCGAGCATAAGGACCGTCGATCCCGGATACTACGTGTTGCTGTCAAACATATACGCGGAAGGAGGGAATTGGGAGGAATTCGGGAAGGTGAGATCGAAGATGAACGATTGTGGCCTGAAGAAAGTAGCGGGGTATAGCTCAATTGAGTTCTGAAATCACGTTGGGATAAGCACTCTTTGAGTAGAAAGACTCGGGACCAATGGAGAGGTAAAGAGGCTTAGAGAGAGAGAGAGAGAGAGACCGATTCGATTCATTGACTGATTGGTTCATATTAATGAAAGATACAATCATATTGTTGCTTGGGCTGACTAAACAACTTCTGTCCTAATCCTTCAGAGCTACCTTACTATACGACTAGGGTGTGTCACCTGTGTAGACTCGGGACCAATCCCGACCTTGACTTTTTGGGGCTCTCTACTGAGAAGAGAGAGAGTCTATCCGCTCAGACTGAATCGGAACAGGTTGGTTTTGTGCTGCTCTCTCTCTCTCTCTCTCTCTCTCTCTCTCTTGGATTTGTGTTTCTTGTCCAATAGTTGGTTTGTAATAGTTCCAGGGAATTTGAATCAGAGGAAAAGTTCAACTCATTTGCTACGACGAGTGCTCTCAGCAGATTTTTTTACTACTGTATTTCAATAAGTTCTGGTGTCGTTTTTCCTTCAAGCATCAGTGCTGTGTCGTTTATATTCAGTTATCAGTCAGTTGAGCTCAATTTCGGTAAAGATCAATTCTTGGAAAGATTTGGAACGAGAAGATTCCACATGATACAATGTCAGTCTATTATTGTCTTTTGGATCACAGAAATCTGATGCTGATTTGAATCCGAAGCCGAGAGAGAGAGAGAGAGAGAGAGAGAAGATGAATTTTTCTTCTTCCACCGCGAGACCGACGAGATCTTGGCCATCAAGAAGATCTCTGTCATCATCGAACGCTCCGGGAGATCGTGATCATCAGTTGCATCGCCCTCAGGTATTATTGTAATACTATTTAGTCAGTGTAATAGTATCATCATCATCATCATCATCATCACTTCAGGGATGTCATGTTATCTCGTGTATGAGCTCACAGGCATCAATCTCAACAAGCTCATTAGGTACATAGCTTCTGTTTCAGACGAATAAAATTTAGAATTGATCCCCTGTCTCATTGCCATCACTTTATTATTAAGTTTGCTGTTTCAAAAAGAGAGAGGAAATGAACTGCCTGAACTATCTACACTCTGCCAATATTATCCACCATGATTTGAAACCCGCGAAGCTTCTCGTGAGCGGGGATAGCACGCTAAATATATGCGAGAGATGAGTTGTTACCACCCTGATGAGGCTGTTCTTTATATAATGACTAAATCACTTGGTTCATTCAATGTAGTGGTGTTCTCTAACGTCGTAAAGCTCTTTTTTGGGGGGTCTAAGATTCGCGTTTTGTAACTGTTGTACATAGTTGAGTAGTGGACTGAAAACTTTGCAACTGTGTTTGGTAACATGAGTTCTTTTGTAGTGGACAGTGTGATTCAGGCCGAGTCTGATGTATACATGTACTTTTTTTTTTTTTTTTCCAATAAGAAAATGAGTTTTTGGGTTGTGATTTTTTTTTTTTTTTTTAACTTATTATATTTGTGCGGTATTCCGTTAGTTTTTTTTTTTTTTTTTTTTTTTACACCAACACCATAAATAAAGGGAATTATACCTAAACTATATCTAATTTTGTTATTGAAAATTTCCTAAACTAGACCTAAGTGGTCTTAATTCATGAAGAGGCCCTAGTGTTGAACTTTATTGGTCTAGATATTTTTGGACCATTTTATCCTTTAAATAAAATAAAATAAATATTTAAAGTAAAATAAATAGATCAAATTAGGGGGTGTTCATGAAAACCGCCAAACCGAACAAACCGATCATCCAAACCAAACCGCGCTCTTTTTTAAACCGCCCCATTAAAACCCGATGAAATTTGGGTTGTAACCAACCTAAAACGCAATTGCTTCGGGTTGGTTTGGTTTTTTATAGTCGTGATATTGGGTTGAACCAAATCAACTCGATGGTGTTAATCCTTTAATTTTTTTAAGATTGCAAATGTTTTATATGTACTACTTGTTAAAAAAATATCATTTTTCAATAATATTATAATTAAATAAAAAAAATACTTAGTATTATACTTTATTATTTGCCAATACATGAAGATTTGTTAGTTAATAATATGCGTAATTTTATTTTAATATGTAAAATTTTTAAAGATAAGTAAAATTTTAATTTTATTTGACATAACGCAATAGATATAATATACATATATGATTTCCATTCAAATTATAAAGTCATTTGTCAAGAGTTATAATCCGAAAAAACCAACACAAACCAACCCGATTATTTTTTGTTTGGTTTGATTTGGTTTTACCTTTCAATCGGGTGAGTTTGTGTTTTAAAACTAAAAAATTAGTTGTAGCGGTTCAAATTGATAACACAAGAAAAAACCGATAACCCAATCCGATTACACCCCTAGATCAAATAAAAGAAAAATATTTAAACGAGAGGAGAGGGAAGACTTTCACTTCATCTTCTTCATTTGTCAAGAGACAAAAATAAAACCTTGCTCCTTGAACCTTCTTCCGCCTGCCGATAGGGGAAGTGTTTTTCAGTGCGGTAATTAAAGCTTACCAAAATACACTATCTCTCTCTCTCTCTCTCTCTCTCTCTCTCTCTCTCTCTCTCTCTCTCTCTACGATTTAGATATGAGATAAGACTTCTCACTTTACGTACTCCTTATATTAATGTTGAGCATTGAAGCGTCCGTCGGAAAAATCCCTATGTGCTCTTTTAGCTCATTTTCTTGTCAATCTAAGCTAATAGAGATCGGAAAACGACTTCCGATGAAGAGAAATAAAGATTGTAAACCATCACTCTCACGCTTCTTGTGACCATTGAGGATTGTGACATTTTTGGATTTTACCGTTCATAGTCACAATTTTTCGTAGTCATGATCCTCTCGAGACCTCTAGAAAAGCGACGTCAACGATATTAACGATGTATTTGTCATCTCGAATCCGTTTCTTGCATCGTCATGTGTGTCTCAAGTGTTGATCAGAGAATTACATTAACACGGACAATGGACGACAGTTGGTCCGAGGATAAAACTGTGGTCGCTTTAGAGCTTGACAATGACGAACATGAGAATGCAAAGGAGCACTTTGATCGCCGTTTGTTGATTATTTGTTATTGATTATAATACGCTGCAAAATCTTCTCCGCCATTCTCACCTTTAGGCGGAGGTGACATGATTTGGCTTTTGTGGAATACATGGAATCAATGCAATTAAGGGTTTGAATAACCAGAATTTGAAGTTTTTATGGAGGGATGAACTTTTTTATCTTACTTCAATTTAAATTAATATATAAATTGATAAAATGCCTGTTTTAGATCAATTTTTCATTCATCATTTGTCTGTAAAAAATATATCCACAAAAAAGTATTTTTGTAATTATGTAAATATTACTAAAATAAATATAAAAAAGACATTTGAGACTTGTTCTTAACCTTGATTCCAAAAGATATACTAGACAATCCCATTACATTCGACATGAAATATGAAAATCATATTTGTATGGTTTTTATGAACTAGGAACATGAAAATCCATGGGAAAAAAAAAAACATCATTCTTTAATAATAGGAGTACTTAGTTCTGTAGCCTAATAGTCAATACAATTTTTAAAGAATAACAAAAGTTTCATTTTATTAAAAAAAAAAACCTACTTGATCCGCAATAAATTAATTAACTAAAAAGTATAAAATGAAACTTGACTAGAATCTTAAAAGGAGTTCGATAAATGTCTAATTACAACAAATTGTTGTTAATAACAAGGAGAGTTAGGTATATGTAGACTTCTTATATTAAAATTTTAGTTTAATTATCTAATAATTAAGTAAATAATTCAAATTAAAATAATGCGCATAAGCTATAATTTTAATTATAACAAACATTTTTCTTAGAATCTGTTGAAGTTTAACTATTCCACAATCGTGAAGCATTTAATATCTGTAAAAAGATATTAACATTGTAATTTGTTAAAAATTAGAATAGTGTTATGATTAACTTAGATATCATTGTACAAATTTGTTAAGAAAGTAGTTTTAGCTCGTGACAAATATTATAAAAAAAATAGCAATTTATCTAAGACAGTTCGAATATTATATATAGAAGGTGACATCTTTGTGTTATTGATTGTACTTGAACATTGGAAAATATATTTTTACAACTATATTTAACACATACTAGATAAGAGCAACTCCAATTGGGGTTGCCCATGCTTAGGTGGAGCTTAGGTGGAAAGCAACTCAAGTTGCTATTGTATTGTGGGCAATTTAAAATGTCATAATTATTATGGCAATGGTGCTCATATATGACACTAATACTCACCAATATTTTTATACAAAAATAATATAAAGTTAATATAAAATAAGTAAAAAAGAAATAATATGTCTTAAAATAATATTATAGTTGACAACTTTTATGGATGCTCACATTGAAGTATTTTGTCTAAAAATTGTCAATTAGAAATATAAAAATAATATTTAATAATATATAGTATTTATGATGATATGTCATGAATGAGCATCTCTTAACATTGGAGTTGCTCTAAGAGCAATTAGGTCAGTAGTTCAATAATCCACCCTCTTTTTTAAAAATAGTCAAAGTTTCATTTTATTAAGAAAATAGTCCACCAAACCGAAATAAATTAAATTAATTGGTATAGTTAATTTAATTTACTTTGGCTGGTGAGTTATTTTCTTAATAAAATGAAACGTTAATTAGAATATTAAAAGAGACTAGAAGATTAGCTAGTTGTAACAAATTCTTCTATTCGATAATATGTAATATTTTTGTCGAATCTAGGATGTTTTTATTTTAATTTAATAATACATTTCAATATTTTCAGATATTTTTATAAAATTTAATTCTTCTATTACATACACACTTTACTAGTTGAATAAATATATTGTCAAGTCATTATACACACACACACATATATATATATATATATATATATATATATATATGTATAAGGAGATCGTTATTAAATTTGAAATACAATGAACACAAAGCTATTTAGTTGTCTTAGAATCTTATATGTGTTTTTGTTCGAGGTAATCACATTCTCAACAAATCTCATGTAATCACATTCTTACTAATGTAAAATTGTAGCGTCTACCTGTAAAATTCAATATGCAAATAGATTCTCGAAAACGTTACATTATTGTAATTGATTGACCATGTAATGTAATGTTATGTTTAATAAAACTAAAAGAGGAATATAACTCAAAATTAATTTATAATTCTTTATGAATGTATTTTTTTATCTGTATTTTTCTCTTAGTTTTGCGAATTTCACATGAGATGTGAATGTCTAACCAGAACAATTTATATAAATAACAAACATCATAGAGAAATTTATCATAAAATTAAATATATGCTTCAATATGATGGGTATACAATTTTTTTTCCCGAATTGGAATCGAACAATAATATAATTTATAATACTGTTGACTTTTAGCTAAAAGAGTATAAGAGAAAAAAAAAATTGTAGAGTGAGACAAAAAAATTGTAGTTTTTTATCATCATATCTTAATTTTACAATAAAATAAAGAAAAAAACGTAGAAAATCAAAATAATCATTTATTTTTTTAAAAATAAAGATTACCATGGGTTGAAATGTGAAAGCCCCATTTATTTTTGTGGCATTAAATTTACCCTATTTTAAGACAATCTTGTTATCTAATTAATCACGTGACTTTTTTCTTTAACATTAATGCATATCAAACAAGATAACCGAAAGGGTATTAATGCATTCCAAGGAATATGATTAAGGAAAAATGGTATGAAGTAGCCAATTCAAATTATGACTTTTGCAAAATAGTCATAGTTTCATTAGGTATAGCAAAATAGCCAATTGAGAGTACTATGACTTTTAATCCTGTCTCGATTAATTTTAATCCAGTTTTCATAAAGTTTACATTCTGTCTTTATAGTTCGTTGAGATTAAATTTAATCCAACCTAGATTAATCTTACTTGGACTACTTTGCTTATAATTAGCAAACTATGGCTATTTTACAAAAACTTAAGTTTTATTGAGCTATATAACCGCTGACCATTATACTAAACGGACCCTAATGCTATCCGGTTATTAGAATGGTTTTGGTCGTGATTGTACAAATCAATCAAAACCTATTAGACCACGAAAGAACACCTGAAAGTCCACATAATAATATTTATCCTAATATTTACTTGACAGCTCCACACTCACATATTATTATGAGAAAAGACGACTAAATCGATCCAACAAACTCTTGATTAATCAGAATTATACAGTTTATCCAGAATTCAACCATCTTTGACGTGGGAATGGGATGTATTGAATTTGTATTGTATATATAAAATGAAAGGTCATTTACACTAATATCTTTCTCGCTATATTACAGCCTCTCAATCATCCCCTTCCTCTTCATCATCAGAATTGAGGGGTATTTCATGCCTTGGCTGATTGAACTTCTCTCGTAACTGCTTCACCGGAATGAGATCTCCTGCTGCGTCAACCCCCAAGAACAGAAACGAGGAATAAGGATGATCAAACCGATTCTGCCCACAAAAAAATTAAGACACGTAAATCAATATAACCCAGAAATACATTTCATGTTCTTCACAGAAACTCTCCATGATCACAACATACCGTGTCTGGCGGGTCAAAGGCGACTAAATTATCCTCAGCAACTGTGGACAAAATATTTCAGCAAATGAATTTAAATTACGCCCAAAAAAAAAAAAAAAAAAAAGTCGATGCAAAATATATGTGCAAATGAATTTAACGAAAATAACAAAGAGAAAATATTACCGTATGCCAATAGAAGATTCGGGTCCTCGCGGACATCAACTAAAACCTTGAAAAGAAAACGAACAAAACATCATCAAAATAAACAAATTCAAAGAAGAAAAAAAAAAACCGAAGTGAAAAGTGTTTGTTTAGTTAGAGAGACCTGATAGAAAGGTTGATTAGAGCCCCGAGGCAACTTTGCGATCTGTGCAGTTTCCATCCATGAACTTGATTCACAACACACGGGATCCATTCCACAAATCACCGCTCGATAGCCTGAAACAATAACAGAGCAAACACTTTCAGGGAAAAAAAATGGAAAACAAACTACTAGTCAAACTAACAATATCCCAATATGTTTAGATTCTATTCTTCGAAGCCTTTGGAACCCTATTCTCCGTATCGAGTAAAAACCAAGAGATGTTTATTTTTCTGTCTTTAAGTCAAAAGAGCAAACCGAGGGATGTTAACATTACCAAAAACTCTGTGCTTCAATTTTTGTCCCAACCGAAATTCGTATTGGGTGTTTTCATGTGCCAAGGCTGTTGCTGAAATGGCAAGTGAATCAGCCTCCAAAGAAGAAATTTCATCTCGAAGCTTCGCCGCCAAGGCATAGTCCTCGTTCTCAACTGCTTTCTGCAAATCCGCACTGCAACAAACACGGAACAAAAAAAAAAATCTGATTCAAAATTCAAAGTTACCAACTTTGTTTAACTAAGAGACGCATATTGTGTCATTGAAAGTCCAAACCCACCGTAAACGAATCATACTAATACCCTTATCTTGCGCTTCACTCTTCGAAGACGACCCTCTTTTGGCTTCTTGCTGTCTAACGACCTCGGCTTCGACCTTCAAAAAATGGATGATACTTCAATTAAGCACGTAACGCGTCGAATGTCTATTTGGCAAGATCTCATGCCAAAAACTAGACCAACCATAGATATTTGAGCAAAAAAAAAAGAAGATAATTTGGGGCAATGATGAAGAAAACTACTATAGTACCAAAAGGATCTTCTTTTACAACCACTAAATATATCATATTAACATTAAAATTTGATATATATAAACTCAAAATGGTGATGAGAAAAAGCTCACCTCGGTGAGTTTGTTCCTCAGCTGTTTAGCCATGTCATACTCTTCCACGTTCAAAGCATACTGCAACATTATCAAAGCGTTGCAAACCACAACTAAGGTAAATATGAAAGTAAAAAAAAAAATGCAAAGCTACAAGCTTTCATCATAGGGTTAGGTACGGAGAGAGCGAGAGAACAACCTGTACACGAGTAGCGAGGTCAAGCTGAAAGAAAAAGACCAAAATGTCCTCGTTAACGCTCTCGCTTTTCTCAGAGCTCGCGTCCAAACTCCGATCGCCACCTCCATCGCCGCCACCGCCTTTGAATAGCCAACCAGCCCTAACCCTAACCCTAGCCATACTCTCTCTGCGTTTCAACGACGACTTGGAATCTCCGTTTCCAGTCACCAGTAACGCTCTGCCTTCCCAAACGCCTATTCTCGTCTCCGGAACGAGATTCCTGGTTCTTCGTGGCGGAGAAGAGCAGCAGGAAAAAACGCCGCCGTTTCGGAAGGTCGATGGTGTGCTCGCCGTTGGAGCGCTTAAGGAAATATTTTGAACCATTTATGTGTGTAGAATCGGAGTTCTATAAAGAATCGGGAATAGAAGGATGAGATCAGTGGATTCGCCGGGAAAGTCGCCGGAGAAGCGAGAGGAATGTCGTGAACAGACAGTTGAGGTGAGAGCTTCAGTGTCCACATGTTTGAAAAGATGGAATAATATCGTTATCGTTCAAAATAAAAGGAAAACGGCGTTAAGTGGTACAGTAACGGCGTATTACTAACGTATATGTGAAAAGGAAATGTTGTTTAATTTCATGAACGGATTTATAAACAAGGGACGTTTCCTTAACTAGGACTAAATTAAGGGACATTTCCATTTTCCTATTTTTTTCAAAAATTTACCAAACTAGGACTAATAAAAAAAAAATTCGTTTTTTCGATGGTATGAGCTGGAAAATAGAAAGAGTTAGAAAAAATAAGAGATTTTATTGGGAAAGATTGTAGGTTGGTAATTAGTATGATGGTATAATAGGAAGATTTTTGTGTATCTCTCATTTGACTTTTGTTTGACCGGTCCTAGTTTGGTAAATTTTTGAAAAAAATAGGAAAATGGAATTTTGCCTTAATTTAGTCCTACTTTTGGCAATTTTCCTATAAAACAAATAGCGTAGAGTGCATTTTTAAATTATAGTCCAATTATCTATTTATTTAGAGAAATAGCTCATATTTCTCATACTTTCAAAATTGTCATTGGTTTTATAAAACTTCGTTTTTATTTGTTTGTTAATTCCAGATTTTTTTCATTTATTCATCATCGGATTTTAATCATGGAATCGTTCGTCAAATCGGAGATATGTATTTTTTTTTTTCGAATGGTAAAAAATATTTACTATCGAATGGCCGGACTGTAAATATTATTTACCATTAAAATTATCCTGCGATTTGCAACCAAGATATTCGACATAATAGATGTTTAGGATCGTCGATTTCGTTCTTCTATTGTTCTTATATTATGTGTTCGTCTAGGTTAGTCATTTAATCCTTCTTAGTTTATGTTTTTCTAGTGTAGGTGTTTAAGTTCTTTGGTTTCTAAAAACTTCGTTCTTATTTGTTTGTTAATTCTAAATTTTTTCCAGTTATTCATCATCAGATTTGAATCATGGAATCGTTCGCCAAATCGGAGACAAGTATTTTGTTTTTTCGAATGGTAAATAATATTTACTATCGAATGACCCGACTGTAAATATTATTTACCATTAAAGTTTCAGAGTTTCGGTTATGGTGTTCTATGGGTTAATCGAATTGGAAATATTATTTACCATATTTTATAATTAATCTAACAGAGAATTAATCGGAGATGCGGGGTAGGGTTTCGATTATGGTGTTCTATGGGTTAATCGAATTGGAAATAATATTTACTTACCATTTTTTCCAAGTCTGAGAACGGAGACGTTTCGTCGGCTTCGGAAGTGGAGAAATAAAAAAATTGGTGGCGGAAAAGGAGGTCGGACGCAATATCGGAGGATTGAAGGATTCGAAATCGACGGAGAGTTCGGAGGCAATATCGGAGGATTGAAGGATTTGGAGTCGGATGCGAAAACTTTGGTGTGTATTTGATGAGGGGTAAGATATGAATATAATATTGTTTGGTAGTGGATTGAGCTAGTTACCTAATTTAAATAATAGTTGGGCTAGAATTTTAAAAGAGATGACCAATTTGGGCTAGATACCGGCCCAAATTTATATTTGCATTTAAAAAGAATACTCAACTTTAACCAAGAGAAATATATACCGTTTATATTGCATATATTACTATTCAATTATTTGATCTTTTTTTTTTTTTTTGTTATGGTCTATTTTCTTTTAGAGAGAATTTGTATTATATATAATGTACTATTGAAATTACAAATTCTATTGATGAAAGAATTTCCTCCAACTATATGAGTTTTTTTGTCTAAAAAAAGTGAAAGTTGCCTAAATCAAGGGTCCTCAATTGTATAACCTACATAATTTGTATCAACCTTATTCTAGGAAAAAAAAAACTAGATATAAATGATAAATGACCCAAACTAAAAAAAAAATTGCATCTTCAAAGTTTGGACATTCATCTTTGCATTTGATTCTACAAAGTAGATACACAACTTCACATCTAAAAGACAATAGCTTATGTTCATATTTACATCAGATCTGAGTTTGATGCTCATAAGTATGGCTTAGATTTCCTTCCGCACATAATAATAGGCTATTTGTAATTAAAGTAATGAAACAACCATTAGAATAATAGAGCACCATGCTTATTCAACAAAGGCTATATAAATGCTAGATTACAAGTAGTCCTTCTCAAGAAAATAATTTTTGCATCTCCGGATTTTGTCTACAAATTGGGTTCAATGCCATCTTGTTGTTTTTCCTCATCAAACTCCGTGTGTAAAGTAAAATACTCTACTTTATCAGAAAAAATCTTGAGCAAGACCAAGTACGAAAATACCCCAAAAGAAAGCACCGTCACTAAGAGAATGCCGAACTGAAGATTCACTAGCGCGTTGGCGCGATGGAGAGCCTCTTGGCCCGAACACCTCACAACTTGGTTGCCTTCCTTATTAACCACCATCGAGCACCCCTTAGGCACGAGCCGTGGGGTCCACAACATGACACCAATCACGACAAACCAAACGCCTATGAAGAGCACGCAAAAAGACCTCACGAAGCCCAACTCGAAGCTCTTGGGCGCCATCGTCGCCGCGAGGGTCGCGACAAGGGCGGCGAGCGTCAAGATCTCGAGAAACAGATGGTATTGTCCCTCGGGCCCCGCGTGGGCATCGACCGAGTGGTGGTGGAGAAGCATGGCCTGCTGGCTCAATGCCATGGCAAAGAGGAGGAATGTTAGGCCGTGTTGCGCTCGTCGCACCTTATCAGACCTCGCGATGAGGTCTAAGGCGAGGGCTAAGATTGAGTAGGCGAAGAATGAAAAGTTGATCAGAAAGTGCTCGAGATTGTGGAGATGCGCAAATGGAATGCTTCCGTCCGGATCGAATGGATGGGCTTCTAAGCCAACGACGAATTCGAGGGCTATTTCCGCGAAAGTGGCGGCCGCGGAGATTAAGAGCTCAAAGTGTCTGACCTTTGAGGTCGGATACCATGAGAGCGACGTGTATGAATGTGGGTGAAGAATATAGGACATGATATTGTTGAGGAGATGCCATAAGCCGTAACACAAATAAATCAAGCCCGGCGCTACATGGCCCACTAAAGAACCCATTTCTCACTTCTATAGTTCTTTCTTGAATAGCAAGCGTTATAAAAGGGAATCTCTTGTGATATATGGCTTTGAGCTGCCTATTCAAACCAAGTGATCAAAAGACGTTGTTAAATAGATTATAGATCAACTACGTATTTCAAACCTACTTAATTCGAAATAGAATTTGAGATCCTAAGTGGGTCCTACGTAGCTGAGTTTTATTAAATTTGGTTATATTTCGTGTTGAGTATACGCTACTTGAAAGTTAAATTTTAGTGACTTTCTAATAGATTTTGATGTGTGCATAATAAACTTTAAAAATGTGTTAATTGTTTGAAATGGTTTTTTCTGTTATACATTCCTGTCCATTGTTATTGTTATATCGTTATTTTCACATGGTATAAGTAACACCCGGATAGCAAAAATTGACATAACAAGCGACAAGCACCAAGCGCAAGCGACAAGTGCCAAACGACAAGCGCCAAGCGACAAGCGACAAGGGACAAGCGCCAAGCGACAAGCGACAAGCGCCAAGCGCCAAGCGCCAAGCGACAAGCGTCAAGCGACAAGCGCCAAGCGACAAGCGCCAAGCGCCAAGCGCAAGCGACAAGCGACAAGCGCCAAGCGCAAGCGACAAGCGACAAGGGACAAGCGCCAAGCACCGATTTTTTTCCTATAAATAGTTCATTCATTCTCAACTCAAAACTCAATTCACTCTCAAGTCATTCTCTTGACTCTCAAGTCATTCTCTCGACTCAAAATATTCTCTCAACCCCAGAATTCTCTCAGCCAAATACTCTCTCAACTTCAAAATTATCCCGGATCATAAACAAAGACCGAGAGCCACTTCTCGACGGGAGGAAGAAAAACAAAAATCCAAGAATCCACTCACATAGCAAACACACTCGCCCTGAACTACGTCATGACCTGATCCCGCTAAGCGGGTACGTAGGCAGCTCACGAAGAGCACGGTCACACCCCTCATTCACCCTACTCGTTCCTCAAAAAACACAAATCCTTTTGAGAGCCGAGGAAGCGTGACCCTGACAACAAAAGATCGAGGCACGTCGCAAGCTCACACCCCGACACGTGTCCCGCAAATGTTATCCGAGAAATCGCATTAACATTTTGGCGCTAGAAGGAGGGGTTCCCGAGAACAACCACGGGTTCTCCACCAGCAAACTCTTTTCCTCAGCGGAAAACTTTCAATACGACGAATATTGACCACAAAATTCACCGACCACAAATGGCTAACCACTTAGCCATCTCCGAGGGCGGCGCCCCCCCGACGGAAAGCGTTGCACTCAACACTCGGGCCCGGGCCCGCCAATCTCAAGAGAACAACAACCATCGAGACGAGGCTCACCCCGTGCCCGTTCCTGACGACCGAGACACACGAATAGAGCGAATTGAGACAAGTCTCTTCCAACTTGCCGACATTATTGGAAGGATCGGAGGCCGCGGCACTGTCATTGGAGACATCTTCAATGATCAAGACGAACGAGACGCACCGGAGTATATCCCATTGGGACCCGAGATACAAGACTCGGAGCAAGGTCCAAACAACGACCCTAACCCTGAAGACGAAGACCTCGAGCCCCACCAAGAAGTTAGCGACGACGCCCCCGACCCGAGTATTCGTGACATCAGGCGCATTGTCCTCGCGGAGGCGAGAGCTAATCGTGAACGTCACCAACATCATGAGGTGCGTGAGGCTCGCCGAACGATGATTGAGCCAAGTCCACAAAACCACCAAGCCGCATCGCGAAGCTTTCACTCATTCTCTGAGGCAAGAACAAGACACTCGCGTCCATCCGCTTTCGATCGCATAAGCCACGGAGAAGACGTGGGGGATAGCGGCGACGCTCGGAGATTCACGCCACCAAGGCGCCTCCACGACCCGAGGCCCGCACCCCACCATGACGAGGACCTAAGACAACAACTCAATGCTCAGTGGGAGATTCCACGGAATCCACCCCCTCTCGAACCAACAAATCTTCGAGCGGAAATGGGACCAATCCCGATCAACCCGACTCCACCACGCATTGCACCTCTCGACCAAGCGTCAAATGAGAGAGGACACACGGACATGATGACCCTCTTCCAAGAGTTGAGGGACGAAGTGCGAGGTCTACGAGCTGCTCAAACATTGACACCCGACATCCGCGGAATGATGGAGGACGTCGCCTCACCTTTCACTACTGAAATCCTGGCAGAGGACTTTGCGCATGACTTTCGCCTCCCGACCACGTCAACCTATGACGGGAAGACCGATCCCCTTCCTCACATCCAGCATTACCAGATGTGGATGAAGGTAGGAAGACACTCGCCGGCAATCATGTGTCAGGCGTTCTGCCTCACCCTAAGTGGCCCTGCATATCAATGGTTTCTCAAGTTGAGGCCTAGGACCATCCAATCCTTTGAAGAACTACAACGAAGCTTTCTTACTCGTTTCAGCGGTTCTAGAGAACGAAAACTTGGGAAAAACCATCTCCGCACCGTCAAGCAGAGAAGGAACGAGCCTCTGCGCGAATACTTGTCGCGATTTACTGAGGAATCAAACAAGGTCGATAGGTTTGAAGACAGCGACGCTATTTCGGCGATCTTAGATGGACTCCAACTTGGAGGCTTCCTCGACTCCATGATTAAGAAGGAGCCGAGGACAATGACTGAACTTACCACCCGAGCCAGAAAGTACATCACTCTTGAGGAGTTCGTTCATGGTCGGAGAATCAACGACCACGTAAGTCGTAGAAGGGATGAGGACGAATCTGAGGACGAACGAAGGAAGAAGGCAAAAACGGATGCCAACGGTCGTCCCCCGACTGACCCAAGGCGTGGCCTAGTGCACAAATTTCAAGAACATACCAATTTTACTCCGCTAAACACGAGGCCTGAAAGAATCTTAGTACTAGCTCGCGAGAAGTTCAGAGCCCCCGAACCTTTGAGGATGGAACCGGGAAAGAGAGATAGGTCAAAGTATTGTGAGTTCCACAAGGATCACGGGCACTTAACCTCCGAGTGCTTCCATCTAAAAAGGCAAATCGAGGCCCTCATCCAGCAAGGAGAACTGAAAGAATTCGTCCTCGACATGATCAACAACGCGAGAGCCTCCACAAGCCAACAAAACGCGACCGCCAACGGAGCAGCACATGGCCGTAACAACCGAGCGGCAACTCCCCTCAACATCGTCAACTGAAGAGCCGCCCATCAGATTAGAAATCCGTGTCATATACCGGATCCCAAGGCTCAGATCGCCTATTTTGAAATTGGAATTCGCGACCCCCATGGGGGAATGTTTTAATTTTGCTTTGTCTTTATTTTTGTAAACCCCTAAGAGGGTCCGACTTTTGTAATCCGCATCCGCGAAAGCCCTTTTTGCAATGAAAAAATATTTTTCCGCTCACATTGCTGCTTTTGAATAATTTTCAAACTTATGCATCTAGAGGAAAAAGAATTAAGAAATAACTAGCCTTACGAGGCCACGTCCCACGGGACTCAATCCTACGGGATCAGCCTTACGAGGCCACGTCTTACGAGATGTAACCCCACGGGGTTAGCCTTACGAGGCCACGTCCCATGAGACTCAATCCTACGGGATCAGCCTATCGAGGCAACGTCTTACGAGACGCAGCCCCACGGGGTTAGCCTTACGAGGCCATGTCTCACGGGACCCAATCCTACGAGATTTAGCCTTACGAGGCCACGTCCCACGGGATGCAATCATACGGGATCAACCCCACGGGGTTAGCCTTACGAGGCCATGTCCCACGGGACTCAATCCTATGGGATCAACCCCACTGGGTTAGCCTTACGAGGTCACGTCCCACGGGACTTAAATTTTGCAAAGTCGCGCCCCACGAGGCATACCGCTACAAGATACGTATCTAAATCACAAATGGAAAACCAAACAGTCTAAAGACATCAACGACGAAGCTCTCGGGGAATTCAAATTAAATTTCTCGCTCGACAAGTCGCTCAAGAAACTGGGGGGTTAATGTTATGTCGTTATTTTCACATGGTATAAGTAACACCCGGATAGCAAAAATTGACATAACAAGCGACAAGCACCAAGCGCAAGCGACAAGTGCCAAACGACAAGCGCCAAGCGACAAGCGACAAGGGACAAGCGCCAAGCGACAAGCGCCAAACGACAAGCGTCAAGCGACAAGCGCCAAGCGACAAGCGCCAAGCAACAAGCGCCAAGCGCCAAGCGCAAGCGACAAGCGACAAGCGCCAAGCGCAAGCGACAAGCGACAAGGGACAAGCGCCAAGCACCGATTTTTTTCCTATAAATAGTTCATTCATTCTCAACTCAAAACTCAATTCACTCTCAAGTCATTCTCTTGACTCTCAAGTCATTCTCTCGACTCAAAATATTCTCTCAACCCCAGAATTCTCTCAGCCAAATACTCTCTCAACTTCAAAATTATCCCGGATCATAAACAAAGACCGAGAGCCACCTCTCGATGGGAGGAAGAAAAACAAAAATCCAAGAATCCACTCACATAGCAAACACACTCGCCCTGAACTACGTCATGACCTGATCCCGCTAAGCGGGTACGTAGGCAGCTCACGAAGAGCACGGTCACACCCCCCATTCACCCTACTCGTTCCTCAAAAAACACAAATCCTTTTGAGAGCCGAGGAAGCGTGACCCTGACAACAAAAGATCGAGGCACGTCGCAAGCTCACACCCCGACACGTGTCCCGCAAATGTTATCCGAGAAATCGCATTAACAGTTATGTTTTTTTTTCAACCAGTCTTAACTCTTAACCATCTCATTTATTTCACGTTGTACCGTGATTTGGGGAGATGAGCTTTATAGCTAGTAGTTATTTTCAAAAAAAAAAAAAAAAGCTTTATAGTTAGTAGTTAGTACAATGGTTTGTGAGTCATCCTCTTTTTCTAGCGTAGAAAAGAAAACTCTAAAGTAGTCACATTGTAAAACTATGTATCTCATTCAACTTGGATTAGATTTTATATTTAAGCTTTTTAGTTCTTAGGTGATAATTTTTTTTAAACAATTAAAATACGATAAAGGAATAGTTTTAAACAAGGGTTTTGTTAATACATAGCCTTTATACATGGGGGAGTTTAAAATAATAACCAAACTATGAATTTATTTAGGTAAATAGCCCACACTTATCAAAAGTCCAAAAATACCCTTTGCCCACATCTTGTTGCACATCTCATTTCGTCAGTGCCAAGACCAAGAATCCTGAGCTTCACAAGCGATATTCAAATCAAGCCAGTTAGGGTTTCGTCGAATGGATCTCCGTTCGGGTCGTTCTCCGAGGACATCGAATCGGCGGAGGCCGAGCCACTTCACGACGTTCCATCGCCTCTCATGCCGAGCCACTTCAAGGTGTTCCTCCACGGCGTGATACGCTCGGCGAGATCGTTCGTGAAGGTCGTTAAACGGAGTCGGCGAATTGGGATCTGGACACGGCGGCGAGATTTATCGAGTCAGGCGCGAGTTTCCGGCGAATTTCGAATGGCCGCCACCTCTGCATTGACGACGGCGGATTTTGAATGGCCGCCACCTCTGCGTTGACGACGGCGGATTTCGAATGGCCGCCACCTCTGCGGCGGCGGGGAGATGGGCGATCGAGAGCTGGAAGGCGAAGACGGCGCTGCAGCAACCGGAGTATCCGGATCAGGCGGAGCTTGAGTCGGTGCTGAAGACGATCGAGTCATTCCCGCCGAACGTGTTCGCCGGAGAGGCTCGGAGCCTGGAGGAGCGGATTGGAGAGGCCGCCATGGGAAACGCGTTCCTCCTCCAGGGCGGCGATTGCGCCGAGAGCTTCAAGGAGTTCAACGCTAACAACATCAGAGACACCTTCCGAATCCTCCTCCAGATGGGAGCCGTACTCATGTTCGGCGGCCAAATGCCCGTTGTCAAGGTCACACACCAAACCCATTCTTATTATCATCATTATATTGCCTTCTAGCAATTAGACGAATATGACTATTCTGAAATTGATTAGGAAAAAGACTCAGGGTTGACTCGTATTATGTTATTCATGGTTATGATTTTGCGGTTGAGTAGGTGGGAAGAATGGCGGGGCAGTTTGCGAATCCTCGGTCGGACGGGTTTGAGGAGAAGGACGGCGTGAAGCTGCCGAGCTACAGAGGAGACAACATCAACGGCGACGCCTGATTGGTTGTTTTAATGCGGCCATTGATTTCAACTCCAAATTAGTTTAGTAGAATTTTTGTCTCAAATTTATGTTGAATTTATCCAACGGTTATATTTACCATAGAAACGAATGATTTACTTAATGATTAATATGATTTACTGTCCTCGATTGTTCATGAAAATAATTAGTAAATCATATTTACTGCTAGATTAACTAGTCTTCATCTCTGATGTGAAAATGAAAGAGAAGAGCGATATAACAGTAAATCGGATTTACTGTTATATTTACCATAGAAACGAATGATTTACTCAATGGTTAATATGATTTACTGTCGGATTTTTAGTCCTCGATTGTTCACGGAAATAATTAGTAAATTGTATTTACTGTTAGATTAACTAGTCATACTTACCATAGAAACGAATGATTTACTCAATGGTTAATATGATTTACTGTCGGATTTTTAGTCAACGATTGTTCACGGAAATAATTAGTAAATCGTATTTACTGTTAGATTAACTAGTCATATTTACCATAGAAACAAATGATTTACTCAATGGTTAATATGATTTACTGTCGGATTGTTAGTCCTCGATCGTTCACGGAAATAATTAGTAAATCGTATTTACTTTTAGATTAACCAAGTCCTCATCTCTGATACTTTTCTGTTAGATTAACTACAAAATGTTACGGTAAATAAAATTTACTTTTGTTCTTGTTACGGTAAATAATATTTACTTTTGTTCTTATTACGGTAAATAAAATTTATTGTTTTCTTGTTATGGTAAATAATATTTACTATTGATTTTGTTACGGTAAATAAGATTTACTATTATTCTTGTTACGACAAATAAGATTTATTATAGTTTTTGTTATTGTTAATTAGATTTACTAATTTTTTTGTTATAAATAATATTATTTACTATGATAGTTAATAATATTGACCTAAGGGTATAATTGGAATATTGAAATGTTGTCATGATAAGTTGGCTATTTTCCTAAATATGTTAATAGTTTGGCTATAATTTTAAAGTAAGGGTATCATTTTGGCTAGTTCTTTAGCCGGCCCTTTAAACAATACTATTTTGCTAAAAAAAATTAAGAATCAATATATCACTCGGACTTGGTAATAGCGGTATTAGACAGAGACAAACCATGCAAGTTTTTTATTAGAACTTATCTTACAACATCATACAAATAGAAAGAATATCATTATTTACTTTCTTAGACAACAGATTAATTTCTGCTAATAATAATAAAAAATAAAAATAAAAACCATCAAGGAACCACAACTTTATTCTACAAAAAGTTAACCAACAAATTCCCACCTACAAGCCACGGTTAACAAATCAAACGAGTGAGAAACAAAATAAATGAAATTTCTTGACTGCCAAGTAACGTGTTGAACTTCTGCTACTAAGGCCGATGGTAAACGTATTTCGTTCTCGGGTCCACAATCAGACCCTTTCCTCCATTAACCTCCAAATCGTGCCTGTGTTTAAAATATCGATTTCAACATCAGAGTCGAACACATAACAAAAAGAACAAGATGATATGAAAGAACAAAGAATGAACAACAATACTCAACTGGAAAACAAAGTCGGGGATGGTCAACTGTTCCCGAGGAACGTATCTGAAGAGCTGTAAAAGCCGGTCGACATACACTACTTTCTTCCAAACCTAAGAATTAATATCAGAAATGTCCTATTACAGAATAAACCTCCAAAGGAAAAAAAGGGAATTAAGTTTCTACAAACAATAATAATAATTAAAAATTAGAGAAGAAAAAAGTTACATACCAAGCTGTCGACAAACATTTGCATTGCAAAAACGGCCGTTTTAAGCCCAAAGGTCGGGTGCAGGACATATATAGCCTAAGATAGAAGGAAAACTAAGATCAGAATCATAATCGCTAATTAATTTATTTATTGCTAAATAATTTAGACTGAGGTACGTAGACTGTCGAAAAGCATTACATGAAGATTACGCTGGTGCTTCCGACCAAGTATTTGCTGTAATCTTCTCATCCACCCAAAGTCTGGCTGACTATTTCAGGAATACGAATAATAATAGATAAATAAATACGAACTATTACTTCACATAGAGTTTCATTCACAGTACACGGAAAAATTCATCTATCATACTTACATCTGTAGAGATGCGGCTGAATGAAAGTACACGATACTGTAAGGCTTCTGTATAACAGGCTCAAATTCCTGAAATCAATAAACAAAAGCAAAGAGTTAAGCTCCATAAATATATATTTTTGATGACTTTGGATATAATTGCCCGACAGAAAATGAAGTTGTTACCTTGACTACATGCAGCACAAAGCGCTCCAAATCAAGACATCGGAGCAGGAAATGAGCTCCCACAACGACCATAACAGGACGACCCTCGCTGTCAACCCCACCGCGATAACTAAAACATTTTTAAAAAAAATTAAAATTAAGAAAAATAAAGAACCATTGTTTCAACACAATCAAATATTAAGGTAAGAAACCAGCAAGATTATGAGACCAAAAACAACATACACAATCTTCATCTCCGCTATCTCAGAGAGATTAAGAGAGTTTGCCTTGGCAAGATATCGGGAATGGAGCGAATACTCTTCAGAAGCTGACAAAGGAGGTCCTCCAAGTTCACCAAATCCGAGCATTTTAGCACAATTGAACCCACTTCGAGCTTGAGCAGTTTTTTCCCATTGTTCCGTGCGTCTCTGGTCGGGATCTTTTATCAAGGACATGAATGCGGGATCCAAATAGGTATCCAAATACGTTGAATTCCTAAAAGAGTTAAAACCCGTATGAGATATCAGTTAGCATTAAGATAAACATAACTAAATGCAATTCATGAGTGTACAATTAACGAACGAATGAGTTTAAGAAATATGCACTATACGATGGTATAAATCTCTAATTTCTGTAGCCAATAACCGACGCCGAAATCGATCTACATATAAAATAGAATGAAAATAATGATGCTATCATCTTAAGAGAAACTGAAATTAGGCGACCTTCGAACCAAGCCCACGTCGCTGACAGGAAGTTCAGGTGAAGCCTGGGTAGGAGGCTTTGGAATAATAGCTTTTTTGGGCAATGGTTTAATTCTGATTTTACGTTCGTCGATAATTGTCTCCCCATTTTCATCTCCAACATCTGCGGGTAGTTTTGTAATGGCGATCTCCTCTTCGTGTTTGTCTCGGGGAAAATAAAGAGGAAGCAATCTAACATCATAACATGAATGCAAAATAAGTGTGTCAAAAGCATAGTAATTGATAGTACAGATCACAAACTTGAGGTGCAATAAGTACATGTTACAAAACCTTTTATATATTTCTGTATCGGATGAGGTAGTAGTACAAAACACAACAGCCGTGATTTTATCTTTCTGCTTCTCAAGAAACCGTCGCACGGTCCCTAAAAAAAAAGGAATTGAAATGACAGTAGGACTAGCACTCTTGTGAAAAGAAAAAGTAGTTCCAAAACTATTATGCGAGTGACATTTTGGTGCCTAAACTAATTTTGTTTGTAAAATGGTCCGCGAGCTACTGAATTTTTTTTTTTGTTTGCATTTTAGTCTTTTTCATAAAAGATAAAAATAAAATTGAAAAATTTACAACCTAAGAAAGTTAATATATATTTTTCAACTAAGGGACTTGTAAAATTTATAAAAAAAATAATTGAAATTATAATGTAACTTTACAAACACTCAACACAAATCATAACACTTTCGGATTGTTCGAGTAAATTGTTGTATTAATGATACTTTTTTTTAAATTTTTAACAAGTTATTTAATTTTGAAAACGTGATTTAAGTTGTTTAGGTATTGGATTTCATTGGAAAAGTTTATTATTCGTAGAAGGGGATAAAATACTAAAAATCAGTAGCTTCACCCATAAATTTAGTCTACAGGCCAAAATGCCACTGGCGTAATAGTTCAGGGACTGTTTGGGCTAAAAACTCTATTTCGCCTAAAAGATCAATTTCTAATACTATGTTATGTGTTTCTATTCACAGTTCCCATGGAGCAACATTGCAACAAATCTTCTTTTTCCCCGAAACATTGCTGCTGTGATATCAGGAGCACTGGCCACAATGGGCAAACGAAAGTCAAAAGACTTCTAGCTCATATATTCCCACTACTTTTTTTCATGTGGAACCATATAAGGAATGGTATCTTTATCCATGGATCAATGTATAGAGGGCCAGAAATGAGTTAGTGCTCTATCTAGTATCACACTGTTGAAAGACTAGCTAGCTCTATTGTTTTTAGAATACCAATTTTATACTTCCTAAAGTATGTTAAAAGTAAGAAAATAAGAGAATAACTCACTGATTGCAACATGGGCAGCTGGTTCACGAGGATAATTCTTGGTCTCGGTGTAAATACAGCCCATCGCAATACTACATTTTATGCACAAAAAAATAGAAGGAAAAACAAAAAAACAAAAAAAACATGAGACCCGTGATCAACACTCGTGGGAAAATAAAATGCGGGTAGGGAAAAAGAGGGAATTAGTGCTTTCAATGAACCTCTGCAATCCATTCTCAATGAGAAGTTCAAGGCAAGAGCGATAACAATGGCTTAGAGCATTCTCTGCCGCAGTATGGTACTTCACGGCATACTTTGGACCAACGGTATGGATTACTCGCCTATTAAAAAGAAAAATAATATACATAATCTTAGTCATAGTACAAAGACAAATATAGTATTTAACGAGGATATGCAAACTCGGGTGAGTAAATCAAAATCACCTGAGCTTGGCATACATCTACAACAGATACAAATGAACAAAACAACTACGAATGTAAACATTTATTTTCTCCAGAAAAAGAAAAATAAAACTACACAAAAGCAAGGCATTTCTATCGAAAAACACACCTAGCAGGAAGATCATAAGCTTTAGTAACCTTTGCCATCCCTGTTCGACATCCACCCTGGAAAAAAAAAATTACTGCATAAAAAAAAACCATCCCTAACTATGCTTTTGCAATGCGATTCGACTTCAAGACCTAAGGACAAAAATCGAGCATTATTTTCTTTTATGTTTAAATTTTTGTGACAATGACTTCCCAATAAGTCACCGAGTCTATTACTAATCTCGCTCGAGCCTTAGTGTTGGTACAATTCGCATTATCGAGCATACTTTATGATCAGGAAAAATGTCATAATATCGAAACGAAAAATGAAAAAAAAAAAAAAAAAAAAAAAAAAGTGGATTGTACCAATGAAGCACACTCTTCCGCTAGACCGGGACCCGCCGCAGCGTGTAACCCGACACTACTGTGAGCTTCATCCAAATTCTGTTGAGCAAGCAAAACAAAAGCTCATCAGAACCTGAAAGCAAGAGAGAAGTTCATCGGAACCCAATGCAGGTTTCACACCGACCTCGTTCGTGGAATTGACCACCGCGTCGACTTCGAGGTTCCATGGATTCCCTCTCCAGAGGTATATCTTCGAGTTGATCTCGTGGTCCACCGGGAACCTCGACACCGTACAGCTCTCGGGCCCGCCCTCCCCGGATTCCGGCGAAGAGGTCAGGGGATCGGGGAAATACGAGTTCGAGAATGATGGGTCTTCTTCTCCTCCGGCGAGCTCTGCCGCCACGGTGGACCGTTGCTCCGCGTCACTCCACCGCGGAACCTGGTCCAATCCCACCACGTAGTCCACGCTGTCG
This sequence comes from Urtica dioica subsp. dioica, assembly GCF_054948205.1. Classification (NCBI taxonomy): domain Eukaryota; kingdom Viridiplantae; phylum Streptophyta; class Magnoliopsida; order Rosales; family Urticaceae; genus Urtica; species Urtica dioica. The sequence continues at coordinate 42,206,666 of NC_142758.1, read as the reverse complement.
CTCGGAGATCCGCCACGTGTCGGCGCAGGAGCCGCCGTAGCCACCGGCCTGTACATTTGTAATTTTTTTTTTCCCCAACCAAATTCTCTTCTCTACAGCAAAAAAAAAAAGTTTCAAATTCAATTCAAAGTCTCGGCGGATTTCTAATAACCGTATATGTTTTCCGATTGGCCGTAATTGGATTCCGAGCTACGTTACCTAGGGCTTTGTTCTGCTTTTTTTTTTTGTGTATGACAGAAAAACGAAATCAAAATGTAATTTTGGCAATGATCAACGAATGCAATTGAGAATCTTGATCCAGCAACGCCTTCATGAATCTTCTTCTTTGACGTGAAAATTGAATTGAAAAAGAAGAAAAAAAAAACCTGAGGAGATTATTACCTGATTTTGATGTCTCTGGGTCTGGGTTATCGCGAATTATTGTTCCTTTTTTTTTTCTTTTGGATTTTTCTCTTACGACATTATTATAAGGAGGCATAAATACAACTATGTATCTGCTGTGTCGAAAATTAACCTGAAAATAGGAAATGCAAAATAAATAAATAAAAAGTCACATTAGCGTATTTTGTTTTTAACGTATATTTTTATAATGTCATTCACTCAGCACACCACTTGTTGCAGCGGTAATTTGATATTAAAAATTGAGGTTGATGCTAGAATTCGGTATCAATGATACCGTATCATCCAACGCATAATTAAGCATCGGTATTATTTTAATTAACAATTTAACAGTAACGCATTGTATATGTTTCAGCATCATTTATTTTAAAAATAATATTGCAAAATTGTATGAGAAGAAAAAATGTCGTTCATTTTGCTTTAAAATTGTGTGATTTAAGTTTTATGCAAAATTTGATAGGTTCTTTTTTAATTTTTTTTTATCTCTCAACCTCTACGTGAAGATACAAATAGGTTTTACAATAATAATTTTTTTTTATATAACTTATCAGGGCTTAGGGATTGCTAATCAATTTCTTAAAAAAAGGATTGCTAATCAATAAAGCAATACCATGTGAGCACGAAGTAATTAACATGTCATTTCTATGAATGACAACGGCTAAAGATGTGGTCGAGTATACTTATTTTGTTATTTGTACCCGATTTTTTAAACATACAAAATATATATTTGTCGGGTAAACATTAATACTCATTCAAGAAAAAAAAAACCAAAAATGTCAAAATATCACCCAAACATATCAAGAAAATAAAGACTAAGAATTTGATTTCTATGTTGTAGTTATCTTTTTCGTTAGTTCAAATGAACATAAATCAAATAAAAATAAACATTAACACACGCGTAAAATGTCGATTCAATGGTATGTTTACAAAAAAAAAAAAAAAAAAAAAAAAACAACTTTCCGTACCGTATCTAGATCGGTTTAAACTATAACGAGAATTACACGCGGACTCTTGATTAAGCTGTTCGTTTAAACCGAAAACGGATAAAATTGTCATCCATATTACCAAAACTAAAAAGACCACGTTTTTAATTTAACTACATCTCAGATCTCACCCATGTTATGACCAGAGAGTAGACAACTAGAAGGCCTATAAGAATAATCAACATGACAAATTGTTCTACAAATAAATGTGACAGCATTCTCTTGTGAAATTAGTCAATATTTTATATTGATATAAATTCATTGGTCAACCCCGGCTTTCTTCTTCAACATGGCAATGAAACTCTCTCTCTCCGCTTCCGACATTCCGTCCGCCGAGCAATCTCCGACTCCCCATTCCGCCCCTCTCAGACAGTACTTGTCTTGAATTTGTTGCTCATTCCTAAAATTCGCCATCACAATATATACTATTACATTATCGATATTTTTTCATGTTCTATCAATAAATATGTCATTAAGAAGCAAGGAATTATATAATACAAAATATCATTTGAACTAATTGATTAGTAATATAGTAGCCATTTTTTTTTTAACATTGTGATTAATATAAATAATTTTTTATCGTAGGATCAAAATAATTCTTGAAACATAGTTCTATTGGCGCATTTTGACTTTTAACTAATTTTACACAAACCTTAACTACTTTATAAACTCATTAATTTGGATTTTTTTTGCCGGAATTTTTTTCTTCTTCAAATTAATGGGTTTTGACTACTTAGCTAAAACACCCTAAAATAAACTATTAGTCAAAGCCATAAAATGAAATGAAACTAACCTGGAACAAAATGCACTTTATAACGAACTATAGACTAAAAAATAAAGCATATAGACCTCACATGAATTGTTCTATTCTATCTACGCTTGTAGGTTGTTTTTTATTTATTCCTAAAAATGAAAAAATAATTAAAGAAAAAAGGTTGAAGGTCTTTTTACTTCTGTTTGTTCAACTTGGAGCGCTCCAGAAGCTGTTTGACGATAGGAGATTCTCTGATTCTTGCATCCGATTCAGCGTACTTTTTCTGCCTTTCATCTAATAAAAACCAAAGTAGATTGTTTTATGTATATTTATTTTCAGAAAAAAGAGAGATTGTTTTATGTTTATAATGATTACCAATGATGCGATTTAGAAAGTCTATTTGAGGTATCTGAGGGCCTGGAACCGATTCTATGCCTGCCGATCCTGACAGAAAACCAGCTTTGGCTGCAATTTAATATTCAAAAATATATATTTTGGTGAGATAATGATTATTTACAAATAATGAATTAAAAAGCGTCAAAATATAGAAGCTTTGGTTTATACCTGGATATGAGGAGATGAGAATGAGTGCTGAAGCGGCCAAAGGAAGAGACTTTTGAAGAAACCATGTAGAAGAAGAAGAAGAAGAATAAGAAGATTGAATTGGGTTATTCTTTGAGGCCTTAATTTGAAGATTAGTGAGTTGAATTGTGGGTTTTGGTATGGACTGAGTAGTGTGAAAAATGGAAGGATGAGAGAGAGCCACTGCAGAAACCATTTGGCTCTCTTTCTTCCTTGCTCCAAATAAGCAAAAAAATAAAAATAAAGAAGAAGATTATCTTTCGTATTTTTTGTTTTTCGCATAAATAATAGACTAGGCCAAATTTCAAAACAACCCCTATCATATGACAGTTTTTTTTTACAGGCTCTTTCAGTTTAGTTATATTACTAGGGCGAACGTTTTTTTTTTTTTTTTTTTTTTTTTTTTCCATTTTACAGCTTGTTACTACCTTCTTTTATTATTATTATTTTTTTTTTTGAAAAAAAACTTGTTGCTAGCAGCTCAAGCGCAAGCGATACTATTAGCCAATATTACATGATTTATTCTAAATCCTAAGGGGACATGCATTTCTGCCCATAAGACTTGAACTCAAGATCTCTCAGACGAGATATGTGTAAAATTATCACTACACCAAACTAGTTACCACTTAAAATTGTCTAAATATGAAATGTATCATTTATTCAAAAAATATATATATATGATTTGTATAATTTTGACCCGATAATTTCTGCAACTCATGAGACTTGAACCCATGATTTCTAAGACGAGATGTGTGTGGGATTACCACTAGGCCAAACTGGTGGAGAATTTTGGTACCTAAATTGCGGTATTTAAAAAAAGTATATAATGTAGTCGAAATTTTAACCCATTGTCCAACTCATGTAATATATCAAAAAAGATATATAGTGGAGGTTTGAAGTTTGTGTTAGAAATTCTTACCCACGAGAATATTTTATTTTGTAATTCTCACTTAAATTATTAATAAAATAAAGTTCGACATTTATTCTCTATTTAATTTGAAAGAGGTTATTTCTTATAAAAGATTTATCAAACATTCATCAATCCGTAGTCTCCGTATTAAACTGTGTAATGTATAAACTTTTGTAAATGCTCGACTTGTGAATTTGAATAAAATAGATGAGTTTTATTCCAAATTCTTGTTGCATATGAGACGTCCTTAAATTTTAAATATCTTCGAAAATAATAATATTTAAGGTCGACGAAATTTTGGAATGAGAATATTCGAGTGAACTCGATATTATTTCCGAATAAAATTATTCGAAATATACACGGAGATTTAAAAATCTCGAGAGTATAAATAAATTCCGGAATCCCTTAAATATATTCAAGATAACGGGAAATAATAATAATTTTCTCGGTTATTTTTCAAGGTTATTTTCAATTAATTAAGGACAAATTTGTGAAGTTTTATTTTGGAAGGATTTATGTGCAGCAAATAAGGGACGAGATTGAAAGGAAAAATTGAAGAAAGGTTGTTTTGTGAGAGACGTGTCCAATATGTGGGGGGCCACCTGTGTACACGTGGCTCAAAGGGAGTGTGCCACGTAGCCACATTTTTCTCTCTTGCCCTCTCATTTTCGGCAACCTAACCCTTCTTCTCTCTCTCTTCCTTTCTTTCTTTCTTTTTTCCTTCTTCTCTGTTCCGCGCGAGACAGACAAAGAAAAAAAAATTTGTTGTTAGCTTGAATCTTCACTCTTGCCGACCATCTCATCTCTCTCCTTTTATCCTCTTCACAATCGCGCGCCATCATCCTCACCCGTGACTCTACACGACCGCGCGCTCTGAGCTGGGAAGAACAAGAAATCACCGCGAGCCGCCGTGGCCGGCCGACCGGGAAGCGAACGTTGGGAGAGAAAGAACACACACCGAGGAAGTTGAATCCCGCGAAATAGGTGAGAATTTCTATCACCCGAAATGGATTTTTAAATTCAGGGTTTGAAATTGATTTTGGGGCTTTTTGGATTTCGTGTTGTTTGGGTAAAATTGATTGGCTTTTGATGATCGTTTAAGCTTGATTGTGATGTTTAGAACTCGGATCCATGGATTGAAATTGTCATTTGGATTTATTTCTTGAAATTTTTGGCCGAAAATTAGGTTTTAGGGTTTATGAGAATTGATTTTTGGGGATTTTGATTATAGATGTGTTGGATGATTTTTGAGATAAGATGACACTCGGATTGGTGATTATTGTGGATATCTGATACGGATTTGAGCTAAATTGAGCCATTTTTTGAAGCCAGGTTTGTTAGGCTTTATATAAAATAATTTTTTGTTTCCCCTTTTTTTGTATTTTCCCTTGAATAGTTATAGAAAAAAATGGTTTCTGGTAAAATCAATGCGAATCCGGTGATCTACGAGAAGAAAGAGCGTCGTGTCCGCGGAGCTCAGAGCGATCCGGATGAGTATGCCGTCGAACCCATTGACCAACAAGAAGTTTTCGATATCCTTTTCAACGCTCTTGTGCTTATTTGAAAGAAAAATGTCAAGGCTTTGCTTTGAAAATAAATACGCGGAGTATGTTAATTTTTTTTCCTTGACAATTCACACATCACATTAGAGATATTAAAGACCCAGAGCACCCTTATTCTTTGGAAGAGCTCAAAGTAATAACAGAAGATGCGGTCGAAGTCGACGATGATCGCAGTTACGTCAGGTAATGTGAATTTTTTCAGCTCCTCTTTATTCCTCTTTACAAAGCTTGAATTAAGCATCGGAGATTTATGTTTATTAGAGAACACGAAGTGAATTTTTTTAAAAAAAGGGGCTATCTTTTTTCAGGGTCACTTTTACCCCCACAGTTGTACATTGTAGCATGGCAACGATAATCGGTCTTTGTCTGCGTGTGAAGCTTCTGAGAGTTCTTCCTCTTCGCTACAAGGTGGGATTTTTCAACCAAATCCGTTTGGTTTCATTTTTGTGTCTGATCAAGAGACCTTCGAATCTGATTATGCCACAGTTTTTCTTGATTCCAGAGTTAAATATTGATTTATGCATAAGATCACCAATGAATGAAAGGCACTGCTTTCAGAAATTCTTGGCTTGCCATCCTTTTTCTTTAGTCAGAATTGTTGAACCATTTCTTTTGCTCTTAGATTTAGGTGCAAGTCACGCTTTTTGCAGTAATTTTTTTTCTACCAAATCAGTTTAGTTTCAGTTATGTGTCTGATCGAGAGACCTTCGAGCCCGACACAAGTTTTGACACAAGTTTTTCTAGTTTGGGGCTTTATTTATACAAGTTTTTCTCATATCTGTATATGCCACAATTTTTCTCAAGAGTCCAGAATTGAATTTTGATAAGATCGCCAATGAGTGAAAGGCACTTCTTTTGCTCTTAATTTAGGGTGTAAACCACGCTTTTGCAGTATTTTTTTTCCTTACAATTTTTATTTATCAGGTGGATATTCGAGTTGCACCTGGATCCCATGCGACCGAAGCTGCCGGTACTCTTTTTCTCCTCTTTTATTGTTATTATTCTTGTTTATTTTTCTGCTCAAAAGCTCTTATAGAACACATAAAACTACTTTTCAGACACTTTAACTATATCAACTTGTATGGCCATCAGAATTAGTATTCTCTCTGCTTAAACAATTCAACACAAAAAAATGCTTTATTTATTTTAAAAAATAAAAGTTAATTTTAAGCATTTGTATTTGTTGTATGTTCAGTGAATAAGCAGCTGAATGACAAGGAAAGAGTTACGGCAGCTTTGGAAAACCCAAACCTTGTGAATATGGTCGATGAATGCCTTGCTCCAACCTTTGACTGACCTCTCACATATCTTTGTGCAATTTTGTTTTGTTGTAATATATTATTTTATTTATTTACAAGAAATAGGCTCCGGCGTTGCCCGAGAGGCTTGATAAATTTTAATTTAGATAATAATGTGAACGGTTTGCAATTATTGGTTATCACTTATCATACGTAAAAGTTAGCATTTCTTTTACCACTTTTTAATATATATTTAAACCATTTGAATTAAATAATAACTCAGATATAAAAAAAAAATTAGAAATAGTAATTTACATGCATTATTCCGCATTAACTTCTATGTAATTATGAATACGATTTTTTTTTAGCAATGCAAAAATTATGATTAATCAACATCATTACTTATATGTTCATTAGTTTTCAATAATTGTACTGATTATAAGTAATTTGAATTATAAAACTATTAATCGGTTAATAATTGTTATCGTTTTAAAGTTAGTTATTTTCATTTTTAGAGTTATTTTTGGAATTTTCGCTTGTTTTTGAAATTTTCGTTTTTTAAAGTTGTTTTGGAATTTTGTTATGCGGTTACTTATGTAATTTTAAAACTTAAATAGGTATTTTTGGAAATTTAAAAAAATGAGAGTTACTGTAACATGAATAGGAAAAAGTGGGTTTTACTTTATTTATATATATATATATATATATATATATATATATATATATATATATATATATATATATATAATGTTCATTCCTCTCTTGAAGTATCTTGATTTTGCACTTTTGGTCGACTCAAACGCTTTCACAATCTGACCAGAGATCTTTTCACTTGTATTTATTCCAACAATTACATACATATTAAAAGTTCAGATAAACTGAGAAACTTATTTTATTCATATACCATCAGTCTATAAATACATGTGCGTAGCATAGAAAGAGGAAATAACTACTATAGTATAGGAGATAAATTAGGAAACTACTAACTATTGCTAAGGATGTGATCTGTTATAACAATAAGATAATAACAGATCCTATAATATATATACCTAGTTATTTTACACGTAACTATAACAGATAAAATAAATTATACTACGTATCTTGACACGCCCCCTCAAGTTGGTGCATATATGTCATACACGCCCAACTTGCTTACAAGAAAATCAAAGGTGAGTTTAAACAATCCTTTGGTCAGAATATCTGCTGTTTGATCCTTTGATGGAACAAACGGAATACAAATTACTCCAGCCTCTATGTTTTCTTTGATGAAGTGTCGGTCCACCTCGATGTGCTTGGTCCGGTCATGTTGTACCGGGTTCTGGGAGATGCTGATTGCAGCCTTGTTGTCGCAAAAGAGCTTCATCGGCATTTTGTTTTCGAGCTTTAATTCCTTGAGGATTCATCGTATCCACAGAGCCTCGCATACACCATCTGCCATGGCTCTATATTCAGCTTCGGCTGAACTCCTTGACACCACATTTTGTTTTTTGATGCGCCATGTCACAAGATTTCCCCACACATAAGTGCAGTACCCGAACGTTGACCTTCTGTCTGTTGTTGATCCAGCATAATCAGCATCAGTGAAGACTTCCACAAATCGGTTTTCTCCCTTTTTAAACATAAGACCTCGTCCGGGACACCTCTTCAAGTACCTGAGTATCCGATGAGCAGCTTCAAGATGTTCTTCGAATGGTTTGTGCATAAACTGACTAACCATGCTAACAGCAAAAGCGATGTCGGGGCGAGTATGAGACAAATAAATTAGGCGACCAACAAGTCTTTGGTACTGCTGCACATCAACCAAAGTACCATTAGTAACATTGCCCAATTTTTTTATTAGCATCAATCGGAGTCTCAGCTGGTCGGAAACCACTCATGCCAGAATCTTTGAGGAGATCTTGGACATATTTGTGCTGAGAAACCACTATCCCTTTCTTTGATCGTGCACTTCCATAGCAAGAAAGTATTTCATCTCTCCCAAGTCCTTGATCTCAAACTCATGTGATAATCTGATCTTTAGCCGCCTCAACTCTTCTTGATCATCAACAGTAATTAATATATCATCCACATAACCGCTATTTTCCCATGTGATAATGTAGTGAATAATGTATGATCAGCATGAGTTTGAGTGTAACCTTGTTCTTTTACCACTTGAGTGAATCTCTCAAACCATGCCCGTGGAGATTGTTTCAGGCCGTACAAAGGTTTTTGCAGTCTGCTTACTTTTGACCCGAAATCTTCTTCAAATCCTGGTGGTGGAAGCATGTAAACTTCTTGCTCCAAATTGCTATTTAGGAAGGCATTCTTTATGTCAAGTTGGTTGAGAGGCCAATCAAGATTGGCTGCGATCGAGATCAAGATACGAACTGTGTTGAGTTTTGCAACTGGGGCAAACGTCTCAGTATAGTCGATGCCATAGGTCTGTGTGAACCATTTGGCTACTAAACGAGCTTTGTGCCTCTCGAGAGAACCATCTTCTTTGAACTTTGGTGTAAATACCCAGCGACATCCCACAGTTGGTTTCCCTTTTGGCAATTCTTCGATCCTCCATGCCCGATTTTTCTCAAGAGCACTCATCTCCTCGAGTACATCTTTTTTCCACTCAAGAACACGTAGAGCTTCCTGTACACTACTTGGAATTTGGACTTTGGTGACATTAGTGATTAAGGCTGTGAATGAGTTCGAGAGTTTTTCTAAAGACACAAAATTGAACATGGGATACTTGACACGTGACCTTTTTTCCTTTCTTAGGGCAATAGGAAGGTCGGGATCAGGATGCTTACCAATGAATTCTTCCGGACTTGGTTCAGACTCTTAGCTGTCCACAGAAGTGGTGATCTCTGCCTCTCGATGAGTGGTCTGCTTCTGATACTTCTTCCCAAAGTGTTTTGCAGATTGCAAACGTGTTGTGTCTTCAATAGTATAACGATGAGTTTTATTTAGTGAATCAACTTCAGGAACCTGACTATGCACAATTTTATCCCTTTGATCACAAACTAATTCAATTTCTTGTTCAATTTCCATTTGATTTTGACCACTAGTCTGCCCAAATTTATTTTCTTCTATTATTTTTCCTCCTACTCCTTCAGCTCCTAGGAAGTCAAGTGTAACAGAATTATCAAAATTATGAACCAGATTTTCTAAGTTTTGGTGATGATTTTGTAAATTCAGATTTGTTTCTCTCATTGGAGACTCATTCTGACCTTGTTTTTTTTTTAAAAAAAGGTTGATGTTCAAAAAATTGTGTGTCCATGGTTACGAAATTTTTTGTTGTTGTTGGATCAAAACATTTATATCCTTTTTGGTTTGGTGCTATTCCTACATAGACTCACTTTCTAGACTTCGGTTCTAGTTTTCCTGCATTCCTATCAGGATTTTGAATAAAAATCGTGCAACCAAATATTTTCATAGACATGGAATTTATTATCCTAGAACTTTAGAAAAATATTCCCTACCATTATGACTTCTTATGACTTGTATTTTAGTATCAAATTGTGTTAGGATCATGTGATAATTTTTTTTTTAAAATCTATTCAACTTCCGCTTTTTCTTTCATCAAATACACCTAACAGACTCTAGTGTGATCGTCAATTAAGGTAATAAACCACCTTTTACCATAGCAAGTTGTGATACGAGATGGACCCCAAATATCAGTGTGAATTAATGCAAATGCTTTAGATGGTTGATATGGTCTAGGAGCGTAAGTGGATCGATGATATTTAGCAAGAGCACAGATTTCACATTTAAACAAAGAGGGATTTTTATTTTGAAATAATTTGGGAAATAGTTTTGTCAAATAATGAAAACTTGGATGTCCTAGCCTAAAATGCCATAAATAAATTTCATCATTACTATTGACGACAGAAGACATTTGCAAGCAGCAATCCCCTTGAGCTTCTTTATTGGATGCAGACCCTTCGTCGAAAAAATAGAGACCATCACTTTCTTTAGCACTGCCAATCGTCCTCCCCGAGACCGGTTCCTGTCATTCACATTGAGAGGATGAAAATTTAGCTATACAGTCAAGATCTTTGGTGATTTTACTAACTGACATGAGATTGCAGGATAATTTAGGAACATGAAGCACTTTGGATAGGGTTACTGAAGGAGAGATTTTGATATCACCAACACCAGCTATGGCTGAGTAGGATCCATCAGCAACTCTAACTTTTTTTTTATTTCCTATAGATGGTTTATAGGAGAAAAATGAGTTTGAATAATTTGTCATATGGTCAGATGCACTTGAATCTATTATCCAGGTGAGTTTAGATTGGGCACAATTGAAGGAAGACCAGAACTAATGTTACCATTTTGAACAAAGGAGCAAGAAGGGTTTTCACTAGGCTTTGATGTGTGGAGTAGCTCTGGGAGCTACTCAATTTGTTCCCGAGTGATTGTGGCTGTACCCGGTTTGATTTGTTTCTCTTGAGATATCTCAGTAACAGTGTAGAGTACCCGTTCAGCCTTTGGTTTCCAGCCTGGCGGTTTTCCGTGGATCTTCCAGCAAGTATCCCGGGTGTGCCAAAGCTTCTTACAAAAATCGCACCATGGATTCTTCTTCTTGTCTCCACTTTGGTCATGATCGTGACTGATCAGAGCGTTGTTGTTCTCAGCGGGATGGTTGCACATGATCTTGCGTTGGCTTTCCTCGAGTCGAACTTCGGAGAAGAATTCACGTATAGATGCGAGAGGTTTGCGTCCGAGAATTCTTCCTTTGACCTTCATCGAGGCTTTGATTGACTCCGGCAAGAAACATAAAGACGCGATCATTCTCTTCACGCTTTTGTTGGCGGGTGTAGTCATTCGTGATTTCCCACACATCTTCGTGGCATTGGTCGAGCTTCTACCATAAAGCCACCATCTCGTTGTAGTAGGTGGTAACATCTCGCTGGCCTTTCTTCGACTGCCACAGTTGGGTCTTTAGCTCGAATATCAAAGAAGCATTCTCAAGGTAGGAATAGGTTTCACAAACAGATTCACACACCTCATTTGCAGTCTTCAAGAACATATGAGGTTTGGCGATTGGGGCCTCCATGGAGTTCAGCAACCATCTATGACCATGGAATTCTCTGAGCGCCAACTTTTGTATGTCGCTTCATCTGATTTGGGTGTTCTTGTTGGTTTCACCAGTTAGGAAACCCAATTTGCCTCTGACGTCGATGGCCAACTTCACAGACTGACCATTCCAAGATCGAGGAATGAGTCGCATCTGGAGTGACAGAAACGGGGACAAGAGATTTTTTGTAACTAATCTCGGATTCAGAAGCCATGATTTAGGAAAAGATTGGCTCTGATACCATAAAAGTTCAGATAAACTGAGAAACTTATTTTATTCATATACCATTAGTCTATAAATACATGTACGTAGCAGAGAAAGAGAAAATAACTACTGACTATAGAATAGGAGATCAATTAGGAAACTACTAACTATTCCTAAGGATGTGATCTGTTATAACAATAAAATAATAACAGATCCTATAATATATATACCTAGTTATTTTACACGTAACTATAACAGATAAAATAAGAGAAATTGCTCAAACTACCACATTCTCACTAACTTTTTCCAATAATCCACCAAAACATAATTTTGGCCAAAAATACAAGTTGGCTCATTGTGAAAAACCAATTTTACCCTCTACTTGAAATTTTCTTTCAATCTCACACCTACCTCTCCAAACTAATTAATAACATAATTTAATACCATTTTATTATATCTATAATTAATAACCTCATTTATTATCATTTGTTCATTTATCATTTAATATAACTTGTTCATCTCATCTCTCTCTCGTCATTCTCTCTGCAGCTAAGAAAGAAAAAAAACCTCAAAACCAAAAGAGAACCAAAACCCTAGATTTGAGCTCACCCAATCTTTACCAAAGTTGAGCTGACCCAAACCCTTGGATTTGAGCTCCGACACGCTCAAGGAAGCACGACCAAAGCTCATAGATCCGGTCACGACAAAGAACGTAGCTCCGACCAAGCACGTAGCTCCGATCGTCGTCCAAGGTTAGTTTTTTATTCAAACTTTTCCTTGGTTTTTGGGTATGTTTATTAAAGGTGTGTTTGAGATTGGCCAAAAAAATGAGACTCTTTTTGTTCTGGGCAATTTTTATTGTTTTTAGGCGAAGTTCATCAGTTGTTGACATCAGATGTCAACAGTTGACGCAACTGTTGACATCTGATGTCATTAACTGATGAACTTCGTTGATAGTAATGTCATTGAAGTTCATCAGTTTTAGATGTCAACAGTTGACGTCAACTGTTGACGTCAACTATTGACGTCAACTGTTGACATCTGATGTCAACTGTTGACGTCAACTGTTGACATCTAATGTTAACAATTGACATCAATTATTGACATTGGAAGCCAACTGTTGACATTAGTGCCAACAATTGACGTCTACTGTTGACATTGTTGACATTGGAAGGCAACTGTTGACATTAGACGTCAACAATTGCATATGAGAAATTGTTGCAAATACGCCGCCCTCACCAGTGACATTAGACGTCAAATACATATGAGAAATTGCTCAAAGTTGTGGAATGTGAATTGCATTTTGATTGTGGAATTGAATTTTGATTGTGGAATCTGTGCATTTGAAATTGTGATATATGTGCATTATGGTATCTTAGGATGAATTGTGGTATGTGTGCATTTGAAATTGTGGAATTGCACACCGATTAAACCTGAAATTGTGTGAATTTATTGTTGAGATGGTCTATAATTGATATCAACTGTTGATTCGAATGTCAACAATTTATGTCAATTGTTGCTATTTTAAAGATTTTTTTTATTATTATTGTTCCCTCCCCGATTTTAGTTCTATTTTTGTGGTTTTCAGGGCTGGAAGAGGTATATTCCAGAAGAGAAGGTTGTGGATCGTAACATGTACCGACAAAAGTTCGCAATCTATTTATACCGATACGGGGCGGTGAAGTTAGCGACATATGTTGGATCGAACATGGAGATGGATGACAATTAGGAACAATTTTGTCTTTATGTCTTTTTCTTTTTGTTTGTTCATGTACTCTTTATCTTTTTCCACGCTTGACATTGCATTTCATGATATCCTTTAAACTTGAATTTTAGACAACCTTTTGAATGATTTTTATGGACAACAATGTCAACAGTTGATGTCTACTGTTGACATTGATGTCAACAGTTGATGTCTACTGTTGACATTGATGTCAACAGTTGACATCAATGTCAACAATAGACATTAAGTATAGACAAAATAAGAACTCACAATCTGAACAAAAGAGTAATGAATTCAAAAAGAGTCATACACTATAAAGAACTAAGAACTCACAGTTTAAACAAAAGTGTAATGAATTCAAAAAGCGTCACACATTAAGAAAGTGTGGAATTAAAGAAAAGAAGTTTGAAATGCATAAACTAGTCCGAAATAAAAAAAAAAAAAATTTATCCGTGGACAATCGAGTAGCACTACTGCATGTTTGACGATTGTGGCCAAGTACTCCACAACGCGCACACTTGCGCCTCCTAACTTCCTACCCTTGAGAGGGTATTCTTCTCTTTTTTGGCCTACCGGCGGCACGCGCTGTGTGTTCCGGCGAACCAACTATGATATTTTCTACCTCTGGGGGAATATCCCGACCAGGTTCAACCCAAGTATCACTGTACTTGAATAATAAATAAATATCTACCATCAGTGCGTACAAAAAAACGAGAAACAAAGGCATAGTTAGTAAATGTTGACTTCAGATATCAACAATAGACGTTAATTGTTGACGTCTAATGTCAACAGTTTTCTTCCAATGTCAACAGTTGACGTCAACAATTGACTTCAATGTCAACAGTTAATGTCAACTGTTGACTTCAATGTCAACAGTTGATGGCAATTATAGACCATCTCAACAACAAATTCACACAATTTCAGTTTAATCGGTGTGCAATTCCATAATATCAAATGCACTTATACCACAATTCATCCGAAGATACCATAATGCACATATTCCACAATCAAAATTCAATTCCACAATCAAAATGCAATTCACATTCCACAACTTTGAGCAATTTCTCATATGTATTTGACGTCTAATGTCACTGGTGAGGACGGCGTATTTGCAACAATTTCTATATGCAATTGTTGACGTCTAATGTCAACAGTTGCCTTCCAATGTCAACAGTAGACGTCAATTGTTGGCACTAATGTCAATAGTTGCCTTCCAATGTCAATAATTGATGTCAATTGTTAACATTAGATGTCAACAGTTGACATCGGATGTCAACAATTGACGTCATGACATCAGATGTCAACAGTTGACGTCAATAGTTGACGTCAACAGTTGACATCAACTGTTGACATCTAAAACTGATGAACTTCGATGACATTACTATCAATGAAGTTCATCAGTTGTTGACATCTGATGTCAACAACTGATGAACTTCGCCTAAAAACAATAAAAATTTTCCAGAACAAAAAGAGTCTCATTTTTTTGGCCAATCTCAAACACACCCATAATAAACATACCCAAAAACCAAGGAAAAATTTGGAAAAAAAAAACTAACCTTGGACGAGGATCGGAGCTATGTGCTTGGTCGGAGCTACGTTCTTCGTGGTGACCGGATCTATGAGCTTTGGTCGTGCTTCCTTGAGCGTGTCGGAGCTCAAATCCAAGGGTTTGGGTCAGCTCAACTTTGGTTAGGATTGGGTGAGCTCAAATCTAGGGTTTTGGTTCTCTTTTGGTTTTGAGGTTTTTTTTTTTTTTTTTTTTCTTAGCTGCAGAGAGAATGACGAGAGAGAGATGAGATGAACAAGTTATATTAAATGATAAATGAACAAATGATAATAAATGAGGTTATTAATTATAGATATAATAAAATGGTATTAAATGGTTTGGAGAGGTAGGTGTGAGATTGAAAGAAAATTTCAAGTGGAGGGTAAAATTGGTTTTTCACAATGAGCCAACTTGTATTTTTGGCCAAAATTATGTTTTGGTGGATTATTGGAAAAAGTTAGTGAGAAGGTAGTAGTTTGAGCAATTTCTCATAAAATAAACTAAACTACGTATCTTGACACATATCATAGGCTTTTTTCTTTTTCTTTTTCTTTTTCTTTTTCTCAAAATGTGAACAAATGAAATCTTATCTCTGATAGGATCTAAGATAATTTCTTGCAGAAACAACAAAGTTAATAGAATATCAGAGTGCCCTTTTGCCATCCATCCTTAGTACAAAATTATTCTGAATATCTCATAAATTAAGCATTTTTGTTTCCTGAAAGCAAAGGCCTCAATCCAATGCCGACTTGATGACGCTTATACAACCACAAAAAATAACAATCACGATTTAGGCTATGGATTCAACAAAGAGCTCCGTAAGAGAATTTTCTTGTTTTTATTTTTTAAACATAAAGAAACCGTAGATACCTTAAGCACCAAGTCATTAGGCAAACATAAAGAAAGTGTTGAACACCAAGTCATCAGGCACGATTCTTAATCTTGTCGGAAACTAACTCACAACATACGAATAAGCCTTAGTTGTTGATTCACTCACGGGTCTAGGAATCAGGATCTCCCTATGCCCTTCGGTGTCGAGATTGTATGACCGAACCCGTTCCTCAACATCTTCCTTCAACACTTCTCGCTCCTTCTAAAAACGCCACTGTTGTTACGTTATATGTTGGCTTTATTTTTTAGTGCAAGTTGTTTGGAAAGATGTCGGTCTTCATGCTCCAGCTTCTGGTACGACATCCTTCCTCCTGTGTGCAGACAGTATTTCGGGCAAGTTTCCAGCATTGACATATTGCCTCGCTGGTGACTTGATTATGAGATATTGCCTCGCTGCTGACTTGATTGCAAGATATTTGCCTCGCTGCTGACTTGATTGCAAGATATTTGCCTCGCTGCTGTCTTCATTGCAAGATATTTGCCTCGTTGGTGACTTGATTATGAGATATTCGTTTGAGGCTGGATAAGGAAAATCTAGATTCACTTCCAGGATTGTACAGCTGCTATAAAAGCCATGCGCTCCCCCCTTAGCAGCCTTGACGCTTTATCAAAATACCTAGAGCTCCTAGACGTGCAAGACCGGCGGATTGAGAGGCTTTGTGTTTTGATAAGAGCGGTGTAATTCCCCAAACACTATTCCACAAAGATTGAGTGTTTGTGAGATTTGGGTTTTGTGTTCTCGTGGTTGAAGGTTCACGAGCAGCTGAAGACTAAAGGTCATCCGAGCCAGGAGGTTGCTCGAAGGGTGGAATTGAGACGGAGCTCAAATTCAGGGGGAGTCCCTGACTAGGTGATCACTGGTGGTAATAGTCTCTAGGTTTTATTGATTTGTTGATTGTAATCAGATATAAACCTTGTGTGTACTATTGACTACAAGATAGTGAAATCCTTTCCACTGGTAGCGTGCCCCCAGACGTAGGTGTGTTTCACCGAACTGGGTAACCATATCGTGTGTATTTTATTTACTGCACTGTTTGTTGTTTATCCATAATCTGTGTTCAAGAAAGTTGTCGGACACATTGTCAACACATTGTGTGCGACATCTTGTCTTTGCAACTAATCAGAATTTCAATTGGTATTAGAGCAGGCACCTTGATCGTTTTGGTGGTTTCCTGGATTTTTTTGTCTGATTACCTAATATGGATAGTTCCCGAGAGGGAGGTTCTGTCAATCGCCCTCCAGTACTTGACGGAACCAACTATGGTTATTGGAAGGCATGCATGACTGCCTTCATGAAGTCCCTTGATAGCAGAACCTGGAAAGCTGTGATACACGGGTGGGAAGCTCCTATTAATGTTGATGACAAAGGAGTCTCTACTGGTCCAAAACCCGAAAAGGACTGGACCCCCACTGAAGATGAGGCGGCCCTTGGTAACTCTCGTGCTCTTAATGCGATTTTTAACGGAGTCGATAAAAATGTTTTCAGGTTGATAAACACATGCACAAGTGCCAAAGAGGCCTGGGAAATTCTTGTTGTTGCCTATGAGGGAACCACGAAAGTGCGTGAGCAAAAACTGCAGTATCTCACAACAAACTTCGAAGCTCTCACTATGCTCGAAGATGAATCAGTGGCTGAGTTCAATGTTCGCATCCGAGACCTTGCTAACGAATCTTACTCTCTTGGGAAACCCATGACCGATGAAGATCTTGTTCGGAAAACTCTGAGGGCCTTGAGTCTCAGATTCAAAATGAAGATCACGGCTATTGAAGAAGTTCATGACCTCAAAACCTTGAAGTTTGATGAACTTATGGGATCTCTCATGACATTTGAGCTCTCCCTGCCCAAGATGGAGAAGAAACACAAAGGGATGGCCCTAAAAGGATCTATTCATGAACAAAAGGATCAGGTATACTCAGATTCTGATAGTGACATTGACGATACTATAGCTATGTTTGCAAGAAATTATAGCAGGGTCATGAAGAGATTCCACCAGATGAATGGAAAGAATGTCTCACAAGATGTTAAGGACAAGTTTCAACAAAGATTCCTGAAGGATGCTAACCCTCACAGGAACAGTAATAGCGGTGAACGATCTGGCAAAGGCAAAGGAATTCAGTGCCACGAATGTGAAGGTTTCGGACATATTCAAAAGGAGTGTTCCAACTTCCTCAAGAAACAGAAAAAGGGGTACAACGCTACCTTTTCGGATGAAGAAGATGAAGATATCGACTCTGATCAGATAAGTAACTTTGTGGCCTTTACTGCCTCTATCCATACTCATGAGTCTACTAATGAATTTGGAGAATGCTCTCAGAAATTTGTTCTAGATGGAGAACTATCTGACAATGCCATGAATGACGCATACAATACCTTGCACACCAAATGGGTTGAGGAGTCTCAGATTCTCGACAAACAGAGTGCTCTTATTCTCACTCTGACTGAAGACAAGGCAAGGCTCCTAGAGACGATTGTGGATCTAAAGAAGGAAGTCAGTCGGCTGAATGGAGAGCTAGATCAGATGACTAAATCAGTCAGGATGCTGAACTTCGGCACCGACAACCTTGATAAAATTCTCACAGTTGGAAAGCCTGCAAAGAACATGAAGGGGCTTGGGTATACTCACAGTGCTTCCACGTCTCAGACTACTTTTGTCCCTCAAAAGTCTGCTTCCCAGATGCCGCGAAATATGTCTCAGACATCTGGTCGTGACAAGTTCCAGAATTAGCATCAGCAACATCCTTATAGACCAACCAGGTCTCTTGTCAACAGACCTCGTTGGGTCTGCCATCACTGGGGACGTAGGGGTCATATTCGGCCATTTTGTTATCGTCTATATGGGAGGAATCTTCATCGGCATCAATCCTCCCATAGGCAAGCTCAACCAAGTCGTTCCCCCTCATCTCGTATGGAATGGAGAGTGAAAAATGAGTCATATCGCGCCAACATTGCTTACACTTCTCAGCGTGCCTCCACTGGTAACGATTGGTACTTTGACAGTGGTTGTTCTCGACACATGACAGGTGATCAAACCTTTTTATCCAACATAAAACGTTACTCTAACTGCCATGTTACTTTTGGTGATGGAGTGAAGGCCAAGATTATTGGTAAAGGTCAACTTAATTATCCTGGTTTGTCTTGCTTAACAGAGGCTTTGTTGGTTGAAGGCCTCACTGCTAATCTTATTAGCATTAGCCAACTTTGTGACTTGAACTTACGTGTTAATTTTACTCGTGATGAGTGTGTTGTGATAAATGAGGAACATGATGAGCTTATGAAAGGAACCAGAACTCCGGACGACTGTTACATGTGGTCCCCGGTCAAAGACTCTCAAGTCACCAAGTGTCTCCTGTCCAAGGCAGATGAAGCTAAGCTATGGCATAAAAAACTCGGTCATCTGAATCTCAGAATCATGAACAAGATTTTCTCTGAGAAGTCACACAAGATAGTGCAACATCTTACCACTTCACGTGTTCTGGAGCTCCTACACATGGACTTGATGGGTCCTATGCAAACTGAAAGTCTCGGTGTAAAGAGATATGTGTTTAACTGTGTCGATGACTTCTCCAGGTACACGTGGGTTGATTTTACTCGTGAGAAATCTGACACTTTTGCTGTGTTTGAAACTTCATGCAAGAAAGTGCAAAGAGAAAAAGGAGGAAGCATAGAAGGAATAGCTCCTGAATTTTCTGCCCCCATCATCCCACAACAAAATGAGGTGGTTGAAAGGAAGAACCGGACCCTTCAGGGAATGGCTCGAGTGATGATGCTTGCCAAAGACACTCCTCTTCTCTTAAGGGCTGAAGCGATCAACACAGCCTGCCATATTCATAACAGAGTTACCATTCGTCCGAGACTACTGTAACTCATTATGAGATATGGAGGGGGAGAAAGACATACGTCGAGTATTTCCATGTCTTTGGCTCTGTGTGCTACATCCTTGCTGATCGGGATCCTCGTCGTAAGCTTTATCCCAAAAGTGATGAAGGTATCTCTCTTGGGTATTCCAGAAATAGTCGTGCTTATCGTGTCTTTAACAAACGCACCGAGTTTATGATGGAGTCTATAAATGTGGTTGTTAATGACATTTATGATGATTTTGAAAGTGCTGATGACGAGGATAAAGTTTTATCTAGTAGCACAGATGTCAGGACAGATGTTGGTGACAAAGTGGTCGACATTGTGTCTGAAGACGATTCTCCTCGTGATAAGTCGTTCCCTGACAAGGAGACTGAAGCTTTGCCTCAAAGATGTGCTCCTTCTACGAGAATTCAGAAAAATCACCCTGTTGAAGAGGTTATTGGTGATATTGAAGATGGGATACGTACTCGGACGAAGAATCCAGTCAACTACAGAGTAATGATCAAACAGATAGAGGATGATATTTTTATATCTCAAAGTAAGCGTGCCAAGAACATTGTGAAGGAGTTCAGCCTTGAAAAATCTTCTCACAAAAGCACTTCCACTGCCACTCATGTAAAAAGTACTAAAGATGATCTTGGTGAATCTGTTGATCAAAGCATGCACATAAGTATTATTGAAAGCCTGTCATATCTCACTACCAGCAGTCCAGATATTGCTTACTTTGTTGGTATGTGTGCTCTGTATCATTCTAATCCTAAAGTTAGCCATCTCTCTCAGGCTAAGCGCACTGCAAGGTACATCTCTGGAACTGCTGACTTTGGGCTCTTATATTCCTTTGATGTTACTTCTACTCTTGTGGGATACTGTGAGACTGACTTGACATGAAGTGCAGTTGATAGAAAAAACACTCCAGAGTCTGAATATATTGCAGCTGGCAGCAACAACACTCTACTCTTGTGGTTGAAACAAATGGTTGTTGAGTATGGTGTTGGCCAAGATGTCAAGACATTTTCTGCAAAAACATCAGTGGTATGATTATTTCTAAAAATCAACTAGCCGACATTTTTACCAAGGTTCTGGATGCTGACTGTTATGAAGATCTTTGGTCCTCACTTGAGCTTTGTGTTGTTGTTCAATAGCAATTACTGGGTCTAGGCCAATATTGTCTTTTGAGGGCCTTTGATTATTGGAAATTCTTCTCTTTTTATTCGTGGGCCCATTTATCTGGTTGGCTCATTCGACGCGTATACAGGGCTCTTATGCCATTTTGGTTCATAGTTTGGACTTCGTACTTGTTCTGGCCCAGTTGCTCCCTTTTTGTCGGTTGGGGAAACTCTGTCATTCTTTGCCCTAATATCCTTTTGAGTAATCCCTTGGCCCAGTTTATCTCACGACGTCGTTTTGTTCCTTTCTGGTTCTCAGCTCATGCTATTGACATTTCTCTGGTTAGTGTAACCACTCTTTGCTTCGTGTTATTTTGTGGAGGTTATCTTGCAAATTTTGTCAGAGTGGTTGGAACTAGAAGCGGGAAGAGAACATCTGCCATGGTGAAAAAGAAAGTTGTCGTGAAGGAAGCCATAGAGTTTCAGATCATCCAACGTGGTGTTCGAGTTAAGGGAATGTCCTCTAGGAAGAGTGCCGATGGTCAGGCCGGAGGTGCTCAACCTAGAAGACTCTCCCTACAAGAGAAAGTATTATTGCCAAGAAGAATGGTGTGATGATTGTTCCAAGGAAGGCTGTTTTGTCAATCCAAGATATCATTGGGTCTGTCTCTTCCAGGCATCATCTGCTGATCTCTACGATGAAGATGTTCCCTCCAAAGAACAGGGTTCAGTTTCTCCAAGTAAAGTCCCTCTTGGTGGATTCAAGGTATTTCTGGTTCTGTCCCTACTCCCCGTGGTGATTGAGAAAGAAAAAGAGGTTAGGGATGTTGATGTGATTGATGAGAACCCTGAACCTAGCGCTATGGATGAAGATATTGTAGAGAGTGTTTGTGATAACTTGGGATCTCCTCTTGTTTCCTCTGATCCCCACATGCTGATGTTATCATTTAGATTTCTTGGTATATCTCATTATATTGCTGCTGACAATCCGGTCAGTGAGAAGGATGTCCCACAAGATGTCCTTGCATCTTTCATGAAACTGAAGTAGTAAGTGTGCCTCCTAGTGATTCAACTATGGAGATAGCAGAAGAAGTTGTTAGTGCTGGTACCTCTCTGTTATGTGTTCACATATGCTTCGTGATAGTTTTCTCATGGGCCCATTTTTCTGGTTGGCCCATTCGACTGTATTTCCGGGCTAAAATGCCACTTGTTCTTTTCTTGGGCCTGAGACGGACCATGGCCCATTCCTTGCTTCAATGTCGTATTACTCCTTGCCATGCAGACGGCTACGCTTTCGAGAAAAGCAGGGAAGTTACCTCTTGTTCAAACTTTGAAATTTCCTGCATTTCTTCACTGTTTTTGTGCTTTATTTCCCTTATTTGCGCTTTCATCTCTCTCGACAGTTATTTGTGTGACAGTTTTGTTCCAATTCCTTTCAAAATGGTTGGAACTAGAAGTGGGATCAGCACTACCATTCCTCCCAAGAAAGAGAAGACCGCGATGAAGGCGAAAGATGTTAAATCAAAGGGGCCCGGGCTGAAGAGTAATAGACACGGTGTCCGGGTTCGAGGTTTGCGATCCAATAAACGCGCTGATGGTCAGGCCGGAGGTGCGATTACTGGGTCAATTCCTCCTGAGAATCCCTCACTCTCCGCCGCAAAAAGTGCAATGCTCAAGAAATCCTCTCCCTCGATCACTGACTGGAGAAGTAAGGTCCAGCAGGTCTTCTGAAGAAGAAGAAGAAGAAGAAGAAGAAGAAGAAGAAGAAGAAGAAGAAGAAGAAGAAGAAGAAGAAGAAGAAGAAAAGCAAGCCTGTGAAGAAGGGGTTTGAACTAGAAGAAGCTGAGACAGAGGAATGTTGAGGAAGAAGTCTCTAACATCCTGGACGACATTGAGAAAGTGGAGAGTTACACAAGATTGTCATAGATTTTGGTCCTCTCTTTTCAAGTTGGTGAAGGAGTTTGTTATGAGCATGTATGCCTCTTTTGATCAACCGCATTATCTAGAGTTCATAAAGGTTTATGTGCGTGGGCACTGCTTTGATGTCTCTCTCTCTGTGATCAACGACTTCATGAGTCGTGGGAAGATTATTAATGCTGATCGTCTACCTTCCTTGGATGTTGTGGCCAAAGTGCTCTCTAATGATGAGAAGAAGTCTCGGCCAAAGAAAGGTCTTTTGTCGCTACTGTTGTCGCCGCCGGTGAATCTTTGAAGGTTGCTGTTTTTCCGAGATTGTTCAGAGTGACATCCTCAAGGCTCTTATTCAGGAAGTCTCTGCTCTTAAAGAGATCTCTAAGACTTCTTTTCCTCGGAAAACTGCATGTGAGGTTCCTATTAAGGTGGTGACCTCTCTTTCTAGTACTAATGATGCTTCTACCTCGCCGCCGGCACAGTCTGCTCAGCCTGCTCCAAAAGATGAAGATAATAAAGTTGAAGATGAG
Organism: Urtica dioica subsp. dioica; assembly: GCF_054948205.1. Taxonomy (NCBI): domain Eukaryota; kingdom Viridiplantae; phylum Streptophyta; class Magnoliopsida; order Rosales; family Urticaceae; genus Urtica; species Urtica dioica. The sequence continues at coordinate 42,183,412 of NC_142758.1, read as the reverse complement.
GATGAGGAAGAAGATGTGGTCGATAGTGGTGAAGAGGAAGATGAAGATGACGTTTATGAAGGTTCTGGCGGGACTCCTACTTTCTAGAGTCTCTCTGTATTTGGTCTGTTCTATCATAATATTTGGTCTCTTTTAGTTGTTGATGCTGTGGTTGATACACTCCTTGGCTCCTCTTGGTGATCAGCCTCTACTCTCATCTTCGGTATGTGTATTCAGACTATGTTGTCTGTGGTTTCTATCTTCTGGTTGTTTTAGTTCTCATCTCCTTAATCAGGCTGTTATGTTCCTCCCTCTGTGTTGGTCGATCCTTGCCTTTGGTATTGTTTTGAGGCAATCAGGGGGAGAGGCGTCATGAGGTCATTTATTTTGATTCTCTTCTCTGGTAATGACGCTTGTTTGAGAACTGTTCCTGGAAGTGCTTGCCTAAAAAATAGCCAAAGGGGGAGATTGTTGTTACGTTATATGTTGGCTTTATTTTTTAGTGCAAGTTGTTTGGAAAGATGTCGGTCTTCATGCTCCAGCTTCTGGTACGACATCCTTCCTCCTGTGTGCAGACAGTATTTCGGGCAAGTTTCCAGCATTGACAGATTGCCTCGCTGGTGACTTGATTATGAGATATTGCCTCGCTGCTGACTTGATTGCAAGATATTTGCCTCGCTGCTGACTTGATTGCAAGATATTTGCCTCGCTGCTGTCTTCATTGCAAGATATTTGCCTCGTTGGTGACTTGATTATGAGATATTCGTTTGAGGCTGGATAAGGAAAATCTAGATTCACTTCCAGGATTGTACAGCTGCTATAAAAGCCATGCGCTCCCCCCTTAGCAGCCTTGACGCTTTATCAAAATACCTAGAGCTCCTAGACGTGCAAGACCGGCGGATTGAGAGGCTTTGTGTTTTGATAAGAGCGGTGTAATTCCCCAAACACTATTCCACAAAGATTGAGTGTTTGTGAGATTTGGGTTTTGTGTTCTCGTGATTGAAGGTTCACGAGCAGCTGAAGACTAAAGGTCATCCGAGCCAGGAGGTTGCTCGAAGGGTGGAATTGAGACGGAGCTCAAATTCAGGGGGAGTCCCTGACTAGGTGATCACTGGTGGTAATAGTCTCTAGGTTTTATTGATTTGTTGATTGTAATCAGATATAAACCTTGTGTGTAATATTGACTACAAGATAGTGAAATCCTTTCCACTGGCAGCGTGCCCCCAGACGTAGGTGTGTTTCACCGAACTGGGTAACCATATCGTGTGTATTTTATTTATAGCATTGTTTGTTGTTTATCCATAATCTGTGTTCAAGCAAGTTGTCGGACACATTGTCAACACATTGTGTGCGACATCTTGTCTTTGTGACTAATCAGAATTTCAGCCACCAAGTTTACGATGATCACCAACGGCTCGACCCTAAAGTGTTTGGCCCAACCACTTCCGTCTCCGTCCATCTCCCACATCTCCATAGAGATTGCACGCATTTTGTAGCTGAAAGAGATCGCACGCAACAATTTTATTTTTTCAAACTAATGAAAGGGTGGATACCTTAAATGCCAAGTCATTAGTATTATCCCTAGTCTTGATAGAAACTAAACTCTCAACATATAAACCAGCATTAGTGTTTTCTAGGTACACGGGTCTCGGAATCGGAACCTCCCTGAGCTTTTTGGTGTAGAGGTTGTATTTCAGCTCGTTGCCAGTTCGACTTGCACCACAAACCTTCCCCCAAACAAAGCAACGAGCCGTCCCGAGTTCGACCTCTCTTTTCCGACTAGTTCCAAGCGTGTACACTTTGGCCTTGGAAAATTGCTCCGTCGTCGAAATCCTGACGAATTTGTATTGGTCGGATTTGGAGTCGCATATTAATAAAAGTATGTATTTAATGTTAGTAAGGGTAGTTATATATAAAAAAAAAAATTAGTAAAGGGTATTTGGCTATATATTTTAAGAAATATTTAAACAAAAATGTCGAAAAAATGTGTTAACTAAGGGATGATTTTGTAAAAATGTGTAGACAAAAGAGATATTTTTATTTAAAAAAAATGGTTAATCAAATGGGAGGTTTAAGATACGGTGGTAAAAGTAAAACTAAGGAGATGATTATTACACTACGTTTAAACATATTTTACATAATTAAAATTTTCATTGTTTTTAAAAGAGTGAGTTGTCCATTTTCCCATACACACCTTTTGTTTAAATGAAATGTCGAGTTTAACTTTTTGTTTTAAAAAATGTCGAGTTCATACTCTATGTTTAATTAAAATAACGAAATTATACTCCAAAATAAATAATTGTGTCACAAATATCTCTTATATTAATTTTTCATTAATGTTGACTCTGGTATTTATATGTGAACCTCATTTTACTCTTACCTATATGTAATTTATTGTTAAAAATAAATAAATAAAAACAAACTTGACATTTTTGAAAACCAAAAGTTAAACTCGACATTTCACTTAAACACATGATATATACGTGTCATTTTCACTTTTCCCTAACGTATATATAAAAAATAAAAACTTTATTTTCCTTTTGAATTATTGTATTATGGTGGTCATATTGCCACATTATTTAAAAATAGTATTTCTAGTCTATATAAATTAAGGCTCAAGCATATGATTTTTAATAAAGGATCGATTAGGTATATAGTCATATTTACAGTTTTATATTCTTATATAATCAACATTTCGTAAATCTTAAGTATATAACTACGTCCATGTATTTACACGTGTGAATTAACGTAAATACCCCACTTTTTTTTTTCAATGAAAGGGTAAACCAATAATGCCACATCATTTTTATGACTATTTACCTAAAATTTACAAAACGTTGATTATATAACAATACCTAAACGTTTTAGTTGGCTAGTTACCTATTTTTTATTTATTTTTTTGTTTAATAAATCCTACAAGAAGCAAAATGTTCCGACGATGCAGACAATCTGGTCTGAAAGCATAGAGGCCTAAACAAAATCCAAGTATCAGACGACAACCAAGACATAATTTAAAATTTTAAGAGAGCATTCAATCACCAATGAACATAACTCTAGCTCCTTTTTTTTTGGCTTTATCAATCAGAGTACAAGAACTTCCTATTTTCCTAGTTTTGGGATTGAATGGACAAACACGAATCTCAAAGGTTCATTCTTCAAGCACGGCCTTCGCAGCATCTATGAGCATCGCTCTAAAATCACCAAAAGCACGACCAAGCACCGTGTACCCTTCCTTGTCTTCCACATCCACATCCGCTCCGTGCCTCACTAGAAGAAGCGCCGTCTGAATCGAGCCAAAAACCCAAAAATCAGTATCAGAAAACCAACACAAACAAAGAACTCTAAGCTTTTGAAGACAAGCCGCCTAGAGAGTTTTAACCCTTTTTATTTCTTTTCTTATCTACCTCTTTGTTGTCGCAGATCACAGCATTCATGAGAGGCGTTTGTCCAGCTCTGTCAACGGCGTCCACATCAGCGCCTTCCTCGATCAGAAGCTCGCACAGCTCCGATTGCCCGGTGCTCGCTGCCCGATGCAAGGGAGTACAACCCACCTGCCCGAATTAAAATAACAAGAATTATAATGACCGAGAATTAAAAAAATGAAAGAAAGAGGTGTTATTATATGAAGTTACAAGCCTTGTCTTTGAGATTGATCTTCGAGCCGTGTGAGATCAGAGTCTCTGCAATCTTTTGCCACCCTTTGCTGGCTGCGTAGTGAAGGGCCGTACGACCACCCTCGTTCTTTAGATTAACATCGGCTCCTGATAGATATACAATTCATTCTCAGTCGATCCATACTTCTCTAATATTTTGTGATGCCATATTTGAATTTGATCAAACCTACTAATTCTATCAACTGGCCCAAATGTATGAAAATTCGATTCTGATTTGTTCAAAAGAACACAGACCAAAACTGAACTACTGAAAGGACTAGATTGACAACATTAAGTTAGAAAAATAAATGCCATGCTCTCTATGCACAATCTAGCAAGACAGATCTCTAGTTTCGTCTATGAATTAGAAGTTGGCATGATAAAAAAAAAAAAAGTCACTGAAACGCATAGCAAGAAAATCGGAAACTTCATTACCTAAGCTGATCAAAATGTCGAGAATTTCAGAATTTCCAATGCTCGCTGCGGAGTGAATCGGAGCCCATCCTTCTTCATCAACGCTGTTCACCACGCTCGCTGCTTCATCGGCACCCGATAAAACCTTCACGACCTAAAAAAAAAAATCAACATTTTGTCAATCTTCGAATCACGCCTTAGTTTCCCTAAATCCCTAGATATTTATTAACTTTCTCTTAAGCAGTTAAACACGGAAAACGACAACGAACCTCGAGTTTGCCGGAAGAGGCGGCGACGTGGAGGAGCGACCGTTCGTCGTCGTTCCTGAGCGCGAGGGACTTCGAGAGTTGGTCTTTGGATAGAGCCTCGAACGCCGATGAATCGCCGGCCTCGGCGGAATTGAAGAGGTTCTCTGGCTTCGGCGTAGGAAGATCGATTTCCATTTCCATGGCGTACGTACGGACACTAGGGCTTTTAGAGGGTTTTGAATGGAGTACACTTCGTTCGGTCCCTGTATGGAGAGTATTTTTGGCGGTTTACTTGACCAGAGAGAAATACAATTTTGTCGTTCGTAATATATATTTTGTTTTTTAGGCAGTGCAAATGCAAGCTTGGTGGCTTAACTAATTTGTTAATCTCGATTTTAAGTCTATTGATTAGCACTCAATCCCTAGATTTATTAGACGAATCATTCATGAAATAAATTGAATTATCACAAAAATATCAATAATCATATAGGCAAAATTTAGCTATGGCATACAATTTATAATTATTTATTTGTTAAGTGATGGGATTTGTGGTAAGACGAAGTAGTTGTGGTGGATTTTTACTTTCATATATTTTTTAAATCATTCGAGATGCTAATATAATCATTACATATTTAATAGTGATTCAAATTCATCTATTCCTTTTAGAGACTACTTAGCATCTCTTGTTTGTACCTATTGTTATTGCTGTTGCACATTTGTTTTGTAGTCCTTCATAAATCTTAAAGAGAAATTGCCCAATTTGTCATCAATTTCATAACATTTTCCAACTTTCCACAAAAAGACTAATTTAGCCCAAAATACCACCATCTATGTCAACAATGTTGATAACATCTATTTTTACCCTTCACTATTAGATGTCAACATTGTTGATATATCGGTGGTATTTTGGGCCAAATTAGTCTTTTGATGGAAAGTGGGAAAATGTTATGAAATTGGTGGCAAATTAGGCAATTTCTCAATCTTAAAGCAATATGCATATTCTATTAAATTGCACCAAAACATCCTAGGGTTCTAAATCTTCAGGGCCACAGCTTCGTTCGGGTCCCCGAGACTTTGATATCTGAACTTGGCTAACGGATGACTCTCTACAAACGGATAGGGTTTTTATCTTCTTCTCTCTATTTTTGTTGTTTTGCGTTAATTTCGATGCCAACTGAACATTTCCAAGTCTTTGCGGCTGTCGTTTAACGTCTCCCCATCGCTGTGAGCTTGTCCACATCGAATCAGCGTCGGTTGATCCCGCCCCATTATTGACTTTTTATTATTTTTATTTGTTACTCTATGTTTCAATAATCCTGATTTAAACGAGTTAGATATGACTTTTTGTATCACCAAATCTTTGATTAGTGTGGTTTATATTTCCCATTTTTAGATCTTAATCTCATATATGAATAGTTTTTTTTGTTGTTTAGGAGTCGATCGACGAAAAATGACAATATGAAACAAGTGAGGGCAAAAATTTATAATATTATATTGTGTTGAACAAACCGGCAACCCAACATTCCCGAAAGCGAATAAAATTATTTGCGAATACCTTTCATCTTAAGTTTTCCTTTTCAATCTTTTTAGCTTTTATGCTAGATTTAGTATATTCAATACTGTTTAAACTCTAGTTAAAACGCATTACACCCGAATGAAGCAACAAAAACCGGAACTACTTAAAACAATTCCTTTCTTTCTTTCTTTCTTCCCACTCAAGTTCGTACAACAGACAATCAAGCCATTTCTCACAAACATAACTTTATCTACAAGGCATAATAATAATACAACTTGATTTCGTTTCTCACATATTCACGCCGTTATTTCTCTCACGAGCCGCTTCAGAGTCGGGTAAGTGAAGTACAACACCAACACCGACGGAATCGCGAACAGAACAGTGAGCAGAAAATAGATAGTCAAGATGATCGCGCTCCCGGGAATAACACAGAACACGATCAAAAGAAGCATGATCACAAATGGAAACTTCGACGTGACGTGCACGAGCAAATCCAGAGACTTGTGCAGCGAAAAGTACCGCCCTTCGACTCGCTCGCCCCGGGGACGAGAAGAGCTCGAGAACAAGGCCCTAGCGCCGGAGGAAGAAGAAGCGATCCGGGCCGTCGAATCTCCGTCGTCCATCGAGGGGCAAGATTTGACCCGATCGCCGTTCAGGCTCTCGACCATCCAGAGGAGGAAGAAATTCTTTCGGGGGAATTTCAGGTTTCCCTTGTAGACCAATCGGAGGGACAAGAGGTGGCACCAAGGGCACGAGACGAAGAACGGGACGGCGATCTGTTGGGCCTGGAATCTGATCACGGCCCATTGGAGGCCCAACACGCAGTTCTTGCAGAGCGTGTGTCCGCACCAGAGGACATACGGTACGTTCTCGACGATGTTGAACGACTCGCAGCAGATCGGACACTCGAGCCCTTCTTCTTTGCTCTCGCTCGAACACGACTCCTCGTCGTCTTCGTCGTTTGAGCAGTCCGAGCAAGGCTGGCTCTGGAAGCTCTGGTTCTTCCTCAGTCCCATGCTCGAGACTGCGTTCGAAGCGAAACCCCACATCGTTTCGAAATCCGAATCGAGATCTGGAGGTTTTTGTTAGCGCCGTGGAGTTTGACTGATCATGTGGTGAAGATTCATGTGAGCCATGTTTGATTTTGATTTTTTTTTTTTTTTTTTTTTTTTTAGCTTCTCACAATCGAACCTAAACAGATAAACAACTTATGAGAACAATCTCAGGTTGATAAGAAATGTACCTAAAAAAACATAAAATCATTGGGAAACAACGAAATTAGGTAGAACGCTCTATCCAGAATTTCTCAATTCATGGACCAACTAATCTACGACATATGATTGCTCGATTTACAGATTAGAGAGAAACGAAAAAAAAAAGAAAAAAAAAAGAAGAAAAACTTTAAATCCCCAAAAGTTTAATTTGTATTCTTTATTAGACTAATAAAAAAATTAAACATAGGTACGAAACAAATCAACGTTTCAGTCAAACGAGGTCATCAAAATGCCGCGGAAACATAGACAACAAGCGAATCGGAAAAACAATCGGTGAACCATCTAAACCTCAGGCAGATTCGAAAATTCGACGACTTATATTAAGTTTTTTTTTTTTTACCTTGCTCAGATGTAAGTCGATCGGGAACAAGGAAGAACAAGATGAGAGAAGAGATCGAAGAGGAGAATAATTTCGCCGTCGCTTGCTCTCTCTCTCTCTCTCCCCTCTCGCCGATGAGAAATGTTAATTGTGAATAATCAAGTGTACGGTGTCGTTTTAATTCAGTTATTGCGATGTCTGGTTTTTTGTCCCTTTGTTTACGAGTTAGTTGTGATTTGAAATTTCTCGGCTCTATTTAATTTCCTGGCCTCTTGGATCCCCACGCTATGGTATGGTACGGACAACATGGGCGTTTATGATATTTCCATTACTTTAATCATTTAATTAGAAAAAAAAAATTGTCAAATATAGCATTAATTTTTTCCCCTGCAATAACACAATAATCGTGCATACTTAACGGTTATCAATAATCATTAATCTTGCATTTTTTCAGAGACTGTTTAGGGAGGGTCACTCATTTCGAACAGGGATGAATTGCATATCTTTTGTATGTGGGAGGGGCAGCCTATACGAAGCCATACATGCAAGGAGCTACCATGTAAGAAAGCTCGAAGAGATAATAATAATCTTGGTCAAATAAACAAATTTAACTGAAAAATCAAATTATTATTTACGCCATTAAAAAAAACTTTTCAAGTTTTTGTGACGTAGAAAGAAGAAAATGGATGGATGAAAAATTAAAGAATCATCTCTTGCTTTTTAGGTCATTAAAACAAATATCTTTTCTAACTTTATTGATGCAAGAAAAAGAAAAACAAGTGATGGAAAATCAAAGAATCATCGTGGTCATTGACATGTAAGGAATTCCATATCCAATTATGACACTTGGAAGCAATGATTGACTTTTTGGGGTACTAGACGAGAATCAGCGAACCAGAGAGGATCGAGAAGGTAGAGACAAGAATCGTTTTCGTTCTTAGAAATCGGGGGAACCCGGTCAAACCGGACCGAATTTCTTTGGATCGGATTCCGTTCTATAAAAGACCAATTTAGTCTCATTTTCGGAAAAACCTAGCTTCCCGATCCTTGCTTTGACGAAGCCCTTGGCTGACGGATTTCGTTTCTCCAAGAAGAGATCTGCTCATTTTCCGGTCAAATTTTCCGATTTCCTTCACAGCTGTCGTGCTTCCCGTTGGATTTCGGTCGTCCTAAGCACAAGTTGTCAGCTTTTCGAGGTACCCACGAGGTAAGTCACTTGGGTTTCTCGAATTTGGGGATTTTTCATTTTTTTTTCTTCTTCTTAATTTCGTGTTTTAATCCATGAATATGTTGATGAATTGATGACTATGATGATGAATATGTTGATTTGAGATAAGTGTGATGATGACTTGATGATTATGATGATGAATATGTTGATGAACTGATAATTATGATGATGAATATGTTGGTTTGAGATAAGTGTGATGAAGAATTGATGATTATGATGGTGAATGTATTGATAAATTGATGATTATGATGATGAATATGCTTATTTGAGTGATGAATATTGAAATTCTGATTAGTCACAAAGACAAGATGTCGCACACAATTTATTGACAATGTGTTCGACAACCACTACAACAAATACGACAATTACCGACGATTTTTTTCGTCGGTAATAATCCGATAATCGTCGCTAAATGTATTTAGCGACGATTTTAGCGACGATTATTATCGTCGCTAAATGTCCGTGCCTAAATATATTTAGCGACGATTTATTCGTCGCTAAATATTTACCGACGACATTAGCGACGATAATTTCGTCCTTAAATGGTGTGACGAGAAGTTTTTTTTATTTTGTGACAGAGAATTAGCGACGACTTTTTCGTTGCTAATTCGCGCGGGAAATTAGCGACGAAAAAGTCGTCACTAATACGTTCAGTGTGTTAATAATTAGCGACGACTTTGTCGTCGCTAATTATTATTATTATTATTATTTTTTATTTTTTCGTCGTTAATTATTAATTTTTTATGGTTTTTTGTTTATGAAATTCTAAGATGAAAAATCAAATAAAAACTAAATTATATTATCCAAATCAACAAATATATAAAATCCGGTTACGTACGTTTTCGGTTATCGAGAAATATGAAAATAATAATCTATCATACATAAAGTATCTAATAAAACACTAGTCACGACGTTTGCTTTGTCGTCCCGCCGTTCGTTTTCCCCCTCCTCGACGTGAAACGCTCTTCGGCTGGCGCTGAGACTCTGCATGCTGCGGCGGAACAATGTGCTGATTAGTAGACTGACTTGGTCCGCCGGGCGTCGTTTGCTGGCTAGCGTCTGGAGTCCTCTGTTGGCCGCCCGTCGGAGTGTGCAAACAAGCTCTCGAAAGCGCCTGTCTCGGCGCTCTTCTGCATGTAAACAAAACTTCAAGTGTTAGATAATTTTAACGATTTGATGTATCATATAAACATAAAACTTACGTTCTTCATGCGGTGGGTCGAGAACCCAATCATCCCCTGTCGAGTCTTCGTCTTCTTCTTCGTGCGATTCGCCTTGTTCTTCGCTTGTAGGGCCTGTAATATAAGTAAACGTACACGTAAATAACAAATCGTTTAATAAAAGGATAAACACATATTTAACGTAAATGATTTGATTACCTTAAACTCATCGCTCGTATATCGTTGTATCAGCGTCTCCCATTCGTTGTCGAGCTTAACGGTCCTCGGTTTCATCGACCGCGCCACCTGTACGCTGCTCTTGCAATCGATGTCGAACCACGACCGCAAGGTATGCCTCCAATCGCGAAGACGAGTCTTCGCGTCTCGAATGATTGCCGCATCGACAATCGTCTTCTTCTTCCCGGTTGCATCACCATCGACTCGAATGTCGTACTTGTCTCGAATCGCTGCTCGGATCTCGACCTCCTTCGCCGGCCCCACGTTCGCATTCGTCCACCTTGGGACCGTAGGCGAGATCTTGTCTCGGACGACCAACCCGAGCGTGTTCGCGAACGTCGCGAGATCCGGATCCATCTCGCGCTCTGGCTGCAAGAACGACTGAAACTCCTCGTTATAAATAACGACTTCCTTCACCCCGGGGCGCCGTGCACGCTCAGATCGAAGCCCGACCGTCGGCCCACGCGCGGCCGGTTCGATATCATCGTCTTCTTCTTCGATGCCATCGTGTACGGGCGTCGACTCGCAATAATTCGGGAGACGGGCTAAGTAGTCATCTCCGCCTCCGCTGCCTCCAGCTCATGTAGCCGCAGCCATCTTAAATTCAAAACAAAATTTATTTAGTTATGCATTCGTAATGATTTAAATCAGTTAATTTAGTAAGTAAATGAAAAATGTTATATACTATCAATCATCGTCGTCTGACAAATCATCTTCTTCCATCAAATCTTCGTCCTCAGTTTCTTCGTCATCGATAAACTCTTCTTCTTCAATATTTTCCAAGTTCACTCCGTCGTTGCTCACGGGCTCTGGTATCGCAGACTGATGACGCGTTGACAATGAATCTAAATCTGACGGTTCTACTGACAACTGAACTGAAGACGAAGATTGACCAAGAATGAGAATATCAGGAAGATCCCACACATTTCGATGATTACACTTGTTGCGAATTTTCTCGCACACGCAAGTGCACGTGGTCGCAATAGTAATAAATCGTAAGAACGAGTCGATCCCACGAGGACTAGCTAAATTGAAGATTCAAGATTCACAAGTTTGAATGAGAACCCAAAAATAATGATAGAAGGTTTGTCATAAAATTATCTAGCAAGTAAATAAAATAAACAACAAAACTAAAGAACAGTTTTACAATTATGAAGACGGAGGACTATGGTTTCACGAGTTCAATCTACGGTTCGGATTCACGGAAATTACGCACGATTATTGTTGTTCATATATTACTACTCGTACTCACGCTAATCGTATCACTAAATCTCTCTCGAGCATCTAGCAACCTAAACTCAATGCCGGAGTTTTATCTCTCGATCTCAACTCCTAAAAAGCACGGTAAGCATTCACAACAAGAGTACACACACGAGTCTAAAACAGCCTAGCTATCTCTAGCCTAGGAATGTATTTTAGTAATCCAAAACAAAAGCACAACAATCTAATCTTTCTCAAGCATTAGAATTGAACATAAAACATGCATAAGGTAGCTAATCTCATACAAGGCATTAAACATGGAATTGAACTAAGCAACATGACAAGAGCAAAAACAATAAAATCAATCTATTTAGGAATCCATAACCGTCAAGAACTCGCTACACCATAGCCCTATGGAGGCTTAGTTCATGGTGATACAAAGAACAAAGCAAACATAAATCAAGAACAATGAAACCAAAATAATCTTCATAAATAAATGGAGTTCAAGAGATAGAGGAAGAGGATAAAACTATGGTGGTGGTGGCTGGACGAATTCCGGTGAGATGGCACTCCGATCTCCTTCTTCTCCAAAGCAAAACCAAGAGAAACTCTAAGGAAAAAATGAAGAACAAAGAAAAGCTCTCTCTTACATGAGATGAGATGAGATCCCCAAACCCTAGCATGCCTTAGTATGATTGTATTTGTGTTTTTAAGGATGAATGGGGTCATTTTCGGAGCCATCTGGACCTTTCATTTTGATCCAATGGCCAAAATCCGCTCAGAAACGCAACATTGAAAAAAGCTGATTTCGGGACCGCGCGGCGCGCAGATCATTTTTTCAGCTTCGCGCGGTTCGCGCGTACGACTCTGGAGGCAAAAACGGCGAAATTTTCGTCCGCGCGCCGCGCGCTTCCCGGTTCGCTGCACACCGTTTTTTAAACGGTCGTAACTCCTAGCTCCGATGTCCGATTTCTGCAAATAAACATGCGTTGGAAAGCTAAGAGGGAGCTCTATCCAATTCTGGAAGTGGATCATCCAGAATCATCATTAAAAATCCCAAAATCCTGCCGAAGAGGACGTCATTCCTTGTTTCGCTCCAAGTTGTCCAAATGTGTATGAATCTCCTTGAAATTGTTCGGAATCGTCACATGATGCGCTAATAACCTCCTCAAGACCCAATTGACCTTTTAAACCTGAAAATCACTCACAAACATACAAAAACTATCAAAAACACTTGAGGAGTCGTTAGTTTTTAGTCTGGGAAATAGGAGTTTTACACGTAATAAACGCACCTATCAACACTCTTCGACGATTCGCCAATCAGGACCATTCAAGTTATCTTCCAAGTAGAAAACTTGTTTCGCCTGAGTTGCCAAAATAAATGGCTCGTCTTTGTACCATTCTTTTGCCACATACACGCTTGTCAAGTTATTGTCGTTGCGTGTCCTTTTCCTCGGATCTTGGTCACCGAACCAACGACATTGAAATAAGACGACACGACAATTGTTCTGATAAGTCAAGACAATGACGTTTTCTACTTGACCGTAGAAGTCGTGACCTCCTTCACTTGGTACACATACCCCGCTATTCTGAGTCGTTCTTCTGCTATCACGTTGACGGGAGATAAATTTAACTCCGTTCACTACACAACATGGATACGTCTGTGGTGCGAAATGTGGTCCCAATGCCAATGCATATAATTCGGAGGATACAGATAATCCGTCTTGGCTCATGCGAAATACCTACATACAACCATTAACGAGTCGGTTAGTGTCGAAGCGAATTTAATCATATTCTTTGAGTTAGTCAAATACCTTTTCCCAAAACCATTTTGGGAACTCAAGTCGATGCGCTTCTTCAATATCTGGCCGACCTTCTAATTCCATGAGATCTATGTGTTCACTGAAATAAAATTCATGTTCATTTAGTACATCACTTCGTATAAATAATTCAAGTTCATTTATTTCACTCATTTACCTCGTGAAATCATCAATTTCGGGACAATTTCGTAAAATGTACCACTCAGCGAGCAATCGTATATTCTCATCTAAGCGTATCGTGGTCATCTTCCCGTAAGGCCGAAAACTTGATGACTGAAACACCGATAACTCCCGTTTGACACCTTCGAAGTTAGACGCGACGTCTGTTCGTTGGGGCATGTTGAAACGATTCTCAACGCCTTCTAGATACCTTGAGCAGAATGTCAATGCTTCGTCTACAACATAGGCTTCGGCAATTGAACCCTCTGGTCTAGCTCGATTACGCACAAAGTTCTTGAGCGTTCCAAGGTATCTCTCAAATGGATACATCCACCGCATATGAACTGGACCTCCGTTAATTGCCTCCTCCGGTAGATGCATTACCAAATGAACCATGATTGTGAAGAAATCAGGCGGGAAAATTCGTTCCTGCTTACACAATATAAGCTTCACATCCTCATGCGCCTTCTCAATGTCTGAAATTACCAGCGTTCTAGAGCAAATAAGTCTGAAGAAGTTGCAGAGCTCTATTATGGCATCTCGAATGGTTCGATCCAGAAAAGGACGAATAGCAGGAGCCAATAGGCGCTGCATAATCACGTGACAATCGTGAGACTTCAAACCCGTCAACCTCCCATCCGCGGTAACATTCTTCTTCAAATTCCCCGCAAAACCATCGGGAAATCTGACAGATCTCAAGAACTCAGTAAACCGCTTCCGTTCTGAAGGTGTCAGAGTGTATGACGACGGCGGTTTCATCCATCTATCTCATTCTTGGTACAAATGAAGCTCGTGCCTTATGCTCTAGTCCGCCAAAGTCAACCGCGCCTTATCTGTGTCTTTCGTCTTCCCCTCGATGTTCAGCAAGGTACCCAGAAGATTGTCGCATACATTCTTTTCTATATGCATTACATCGAGGTTATGCTTCAGCGTAAGACTCGACCAATACGGCAACTCGAAGAAAATACTTTTCTTTGTCCAATTCAGCTCACTCGCATCGCGCTTTCGTTTCTTCCCGCCGAAGTCAGGGTGCTTCCTCGGGGTTACATCTCCCACTAATCGCAATTGTCGAAGTATGTCGCTCGCTGATTTTCTCACTGGTGGTGGTCGTTTCTCATTTCGTACCTTGTACAGTTTGCTCTTCCTCATCGGGTGTAACAACGGCAAGAATCGACGATGATCGCACTAAACAATCTTGTTTCGAGCCTTGAAAGATGGTGTGTCGTTGTTACACGTCGGACAAGCAATGTACCCTTGACCACTCCATCCCGACAAACTGCTTCTCGCTGGAAAATCATTCACCGTCCATAGAAGTACGAAAAACAACCTGAATAGCTCACCGGTCAAACCATCTCTCAACACAACACCGGTTTCCCACAATTCCTTCAGCTCATCAATCAGCGGTCGTAAGAAAACATCCATGTCTTTTCCCGGCGCACTACGACCTGGTATAAGCAATGTTAACATCAAGTACGATGTTTTCATGCACAACCACCGCGGTAAATTGTACGCAGTCAAGACTACCGGCCACATACTGTACGATAAACTCATGTCACCAAATGGGTTAAAAACCATTGGCGGCAAGTCGAAGCCGGACGTTCCTCGGTTCTGCCGCAAACATGGGATATTTTCGGTCGATCTCCTTCCACGTTGCTCCGTCTGCAGGATGTCGCAGTACACCATCCTCCTTAATGCGTTCATTCTCGTGCCACTGCATCTCTAGAGCTGTGTGCCGACTCGCGTACAGTCGCTTAAGTCGATCTTTCAGTGGAAAGTAGCGCAACACTTTATGCGCTACTTTTTTTCCACTGTCTTTCTTCAGCCACCAGCTCTCATTACAAACTGGACACTCGTCTAGATTGGCGTTGTCCTTCCAAAACAACGCGCAATCGTGTTTGCAGACGTGAATCGACTCGTAACCCATACCAAATCGACGCAAGTTGGCCTTTGCTTCATAGTGTGACTCTGGAATCGTGTTGCCGATCGGATGAGACTTTTTCAGTACTTTCAGTAGCTGATCAAACGAATTATTCGTCCACTTGTTCATCACTTTCAAATGCATCAACGTGACAACAAAGGAGAGTGACGAATACTCCGTACAACCCGGCCATAATTCTGCGTTTAGGTCGCTGAAAAGGTCATCGAACTGTCCACTCTGGTATTCTGCATTCGGGTCAATACTGTCATCGTCACCGTCTACGTCGTTGTGATCTAAGATATCGTGTACAACATCAAACATCCCGCCTCCTCCTCTGTAATCCGTCTGATACTGCATTACGTCATCTTCTTCCTCCCCGTGAAAGTTCCACCTCGTGTAATTCCTCTTAAATCCTCTGATAAAGAGATGATTCTCTATATCAGGAATTTTTTGCATCAACACGTTGTTACACCTCTTGCATGGACACTTAACTCGTCCTTCGACATTTACGTGTTGTCGGGCCATTGCCATGAACTCTGTCATGCCAGCCGCAAACTCAACGCTTAAACGTTGGTCCTCGATTATCCAATTCCTATTTGGATAACTCATTTTACCTATAGATTGAACATTTCAAAATTTAGTAGTTTTCAGATTTTATTTTATAATTTCACGATCCTACCGAAATTTCGGCAGAACCTCCCCTATAAACTTAACAACCCGGCATCAAGCCTTTAACTTTAAAACCTGCATAGAAACATCCTAAAACTAACAATAAATCCAACCTCAGTGGTTCGATTATTAAAATTCATAATCCATATCAACTAATTAATTTCACATTTTTAATAATTTCTAACAAGAATTAAATACAATTCCATTTAATTTACATAAACTACCTAATTGTTTTTACATGTTTTTACATAATTTTACCTAATATAAATATTTATAACTAATTTAAATATTTATACCTAATATTAAAATTTGTAACTAATTTAAATATTTGTGTAAACAAAACTAATTTAAATATTTATAAAATTTATAACAAATATATAACTAATTTATAACTAATTAATTCATTTATAATTTATAAAATTTATAAAAAATATATAATTCTATAAATATAAATGATGTAAATATAACTAATTAAATCATTTACATTTATAACTAATTAATTCATTTATATTTATAACTAATATATAAATAAAGTTATATATATAAATAACTAATATATATAACTAATATATTAATTCTATAAATAATTAATATATATATATATATATATATATATATAAAGTTATAAAAAAAAAACTTACCGATCGAGATGTATGTTCGGGAGCGCGCGGGAAGGCATCGGCGGGGAAGCGGACAAGGACGGCGTCGGCGGGGAAGCGGCTACGGCGTCGGCGGCGGAGCGGCGGAGTAGTGGCGGAGCGGCGGAGTAGTGGCGGAGCGGCGGAGGAGTTGCAACGGGAGAGAGAGAGGTAAGGAGAGAGATGTGAGGAGAGTGAGAGAAGTGAGGAGAGAGAGACTTACCGGGGAGGACGAGGTCGGCGTCGACGACGTCGGCGGCACACGGCGGACACGGCGGACGGACGGCGGATAGGAGAAAAAGAGAGAAAATGGCGATTTAGGTTAAGAAAATGAAATTGCGGAACTCGGTCGCGATCTGGTATTTAAAGACCTTTAGCGACAATTAAATCGTCGCTAAATGATTACATTTCGTCGCTAAATGCACTTAAAAAACGAAATGATTTAGCGACGACTTCTTCATCGCTAATAGTTGTCATAGAGATTTAGCGACGACGTAGTCGTTGCTAAATCATTTCGTTTTAATGAAATGGGATGGATTTTTCCCTCTTTAAATTTCGTTAAAATTCGAAAATATTTAGCGACGAATAAATCGTCGCTAAATGTATACAAAAATATTTAGCGACGAGAAAATCGTCGCTAAATGTTTTCGTCTTAATTAAATTGGAGGGATTTTTCCCTCTTTAAAAATCGAAATTAATTCTACAATATTAGCGACGATATTATCGTCGCTAAATGAATTCACAAATCATTAGCGACAAATTTATCGTCGCTAAATATTTTCCCGCGAACTTAGCGACGACAAAAAAGAATTAGCGACGATAAATTCATTGCTAATTATCTTTTCCGCCAAACTTTAATATTTTTGGCACCAAAAAATCAGCGACGATATTATCGTCGCTAAAAGGGTGATTAGCGACGATTTATTAGCGACGATTAAGTCGTCGCTAATAGTTTCGTCGCTAAATGTGGTATTTCTTGTAGTGAACTTGCTTGAACACAGATAATGGAAAAACAACAAAACAATGCAATAAATAAAAGACGCACAATATGGTTACTCAGTTCGGTGCAATAACACCTACGTCTAGGGGACTCTGCCAATGGAAAGGATTTCACTATATAGTAGTCAATAGTACAAGCTAGGTCTTATATGATTTCAACGCAAAATCAAAGCCCTAGAACCTATTACCACAAGTGAATACCTAGACCAGAGACTGTTGGTGAATCAAACGCGTATCAGACACGAACAATCGTTTTGATACCACTCGTTGGAGATGATTCTACCATATAACCATATTAATGCGGAAAAATAATTAATTACGCTGATCATAAGCTAATTAAATTATGGTTATAATTAACAAGATCTAGTTATGTTTAATTAATTTAATTCACGAGAGCATATTTATCAAGCAACCGATTTGAGCGAAAAACGAATACTTACATTGATTTTCGGTTCAACTACAGAACGCTCCTAAATCAATCGCGTACTCTTTGCGTCGTCTTGATGAAGGACTCGAGGATGACACCTTAGTCTTCCGAAACGTAATCTCCGAGACGAATAAGAAAGATGAGTGGACACAGTCTTTATCTCACTAGATGAGAAACGTGGTGTTTCAAATCTCGCTCTTATTTTACTAAGAATGGAAACGAATTTCCGAGGGGGAGAGGCATAAAATTTCGCACGGCCAAGAGGGAGAGCCACAAAATTTTTCCACAAATTAATTGCTTATTTATGCCTTCTCATGAACCCCTATTTATAGTAGTAAAATGAGATATTCATGGAATCTTCCAGAATATTTTATTTCCTTTTATTGTGTTCACACTAGTGGATTAAATCTAGGCCATTGGATCTCAACAAGTGAATCCTACTTTTTCTCTCATCCATCAGATCAATATCTATGGGATATTATTCTATATTTAAATAGAGAATATTTTATTTAGTTAGAGAGAATTTATTTATTTATAGTAGTAAAAGGAGATATTCATGGAATCTTCCAGAATATTTTATTTCCTTTTATTGTGTTTACACTAGTGGATTAAATCTAGGCCATTGGATCTCAACAAGTGAATCCTACTTTTTCTCTCATCCATCAGATCAATATCTATGGGATATTATTCTCTATTTAAATAGAGAATATTTTATTTAGTTAGAGAGAATTTATTGGATTGTCAATTTATTTTTTGACTGAGACTTTGTCTTATGAGTAATGCTATGGAACTGCTTGCCTACAAAAATAGCCAAAGGGAAAGTTTGTTGTTACGTGTGTTGTTGGCTTATTTTTTACTGCAACTTTATTCGGCAATATATCTTTCAACATGCTTCAGGATATGTTGATACATCCTGGCCTCTGTGCGCAAAAATGTAATTTTGGCAAGTTTCCTGTTCCGCAAAAATTGACTTAGAAGACTTTCTGCATTTGTTTTCTCTGCATGAATAGGTAAAGAAACCCTATTTTTGACTTACAAGAGATCTAGACCACTATAAAAGAAAGCATCTGCCCTTAGTGATCATTTAACGCATTCATTCACACAATTAGGGTTCTTAGACATGTAAGACCGATGGACTGGAAAACTAATTGTGTAGTGATTGCGGTGTAATACTTTATATGCTATTCGTCATCTTATTAAGTGGTAGAGTTTATTTTGTGTTTTGTGATTTCGTGATAGACGAGCGTTGACATCGGAAAATGTCAAACACTGAGAAAGTGGTTGAGAGTGCAACTGAGAGGATTTCATTCGGGGAGAGCTTGATTAGAATACCAAATACTGAAAAAGCGGGATAATGAAATTGAGGAGATCTCAAATTCAAATTCAGGGAGCCTGATTTGAACAACGAGTTCAAATGGCTTTGGTTCAATATCCATAAAAGAAAAAAGAAGGTGCTACTAATAGCCGCAATGCAAAATGAAGGACTTAAAGAAATTGCACGCTTCTGAAGAGACAAAGACAATCAAGTTTCAAACAAAACATGCGTTATTTTGGTTTATTTTTCACCATAACCTTCGTTACATTATGTTTCCAATTTCTTATCCACATTTTTTTGAGAGAGAGAGAGAGAGAGCAATCAATATCAGATCTAGAAAAAGAGTAAATATTACATAGTGAATTAGCACAACAACAAATTACAAACCACACCAAATACTAGATCAGACGTGACATTAGGGCTGACAAATAAAAAAACACCAAGCGCTAATAACACATACATTATTAATCATAATTAATTATGATCATCATCACGATCTCTATCAACCACTACTTCATGAAGCCCTGAGCCATCTTCAAGTAACCCCCAACACCACCACCACTCTCCTCAGATTTGTTCTCGTCCTGGTGATCGGACGGCTTAGCGCCCCCATCGTACTTATCAAGATGTGGCTGCTGGTCCTGATCGTGAAGATCGGACGGCTTAGCGGTTCCCTCGTACTTTTGAAGGAAACCCTGCGCTTGGTCGACGTACTTTCCGTAGCCCTTCTCGGAAAGCTTGCCGTAATCCTCGGCGCCTTCGAGGAGGTCCGACGCAGCTCCGGCGGCCTTGGCCTTGTCCACTTTCTCCGTTCCTCCGCTCGCCGCGAGCTTCGCCGCCTCAGCCACCGTCTTCGCGTCCCCAAAGAGCTCCGATGTCGAGTGCTTCGTGGTGAGGTGGGTCTTGTTCTCGCCGGGGTTTTTGTTTTCTTCTTTTCCGGCGCCGGAGAATGACTTTAGCAGATCCATTGCTCTAGGCTGTTTATCTAGAGAGAGAGAGAGAGAGTGTGTTAAATAATTGCGTTTCTCTGTATTTTGGTTGTTTGACACAGTATGTGTGAGTGTTTATATGTATATATAGAAATGAGATGATTGAGTAGCTTGATTTTTGTTTTTTTTTTTTTTTTTTTTTAAATTTCCTTGGTCTCCGAATCATATATGTTTCGCGTGGATAAGGGATTCGTTTTCAGTGTTGAATACGTGTGGATAATCGAGAGTGGGAGGTATATTACTCTTTTAATTAATCCACGGTTTCTTTCTCTTTTCTACACGTGGGTGGGTCCTTACTCGTGGTATTTACCATTACTCTATATCTTGTAGCTATACATTCATTTGTAATTTGTTGAACTTGATTTATTTTTTTTCCTTAAAAAGAATTAGACTTCTCAAAACTTATATAAACTAGTTTACAATTAAAATTTTGAATTTACAACTTAAAAACGGTTTAAAAGGATTGAGCTTAAAAGAAATTCGAAAATTAATGGGTACGAGTTTAATTGAGTCTTCTTGGACACCCCTCATATCCATTTTGCATAGTGCTTTTGTCGGTTTGATCTCACACACCTTTCTTCTATTTTTTTTTTTTTTTTTTTTTTTTTTTTTTTTTTTTTGTGTGTGTTTTATGAGCTTCTCTATTATTTGTAGAAGAACAAAAATTGGTCTAAAGGTAGACAAGTCTCAAACTAGATATGAGTAATGATATATTTTTCAAATACCCATTAAAAAGATCATCATCGTGTTACACGTATAATTTATTACAAAATTATATTAAATATTTTGACTATAAGTTTTTTATTTATTTATTTACAATAATTAAAAAAAATGATTTAGCTAAATAGCCAATTTAAAGTTATGCATTTGTAAAATAACAAAGGTTTGTCTAAAGTTAGTGAAATAGTCAAAATTTATTTGACCCCATCATTAATTTTTTTTTAAAGTGATATATTACAATTGTCAAAATTTTAATCTTTTGTATAAAAAAATTTGAAAACGTAAAATTAGTTACTTTGCTGAAAAGTTGAAATTTTGGTTATTTTACTAATTAATAAGTTTGAAATGAATATTTTGTATAATTCCTCCTAAAAATACAAAAAATTAAGAAAATAGTCAACTTAAACGTTTGATTTGCTAAATAGCCAACGTTTCGTAAATCTTAAGTAAATAGACATAAATGATGACATGCCTTAATACATGACAGTAACTATTACTAAAGATTTGCGTTTGTAAATATATGAAATTGTCTATTTATTTAATATTTATCAAACAATGATTATTTAGAAATATCAAACGTTTAATTTGACTATTTTCGTAACGAAAAAAAAAACGCTAGTATTCTCGAACGGATAAGTTATGGTCACATCTAAACTTTTACAAGTTTGTGTTGAGATCATATATTGACCACACAATTGTGGCTTCGTGTTTGTTTCCAATAACTGCTTCTCGCTGCCGACACTACCATGTATTTTTGTATCTTAAATTTGAGCGATTCGACCTTTAGTTTTAAGTCTTTAATATGACTAATTATTGATTGGAAGCTGACTTGTAACGAAGCTAGAGGTGCAAATGAACGATGGTGGAGATCTTGTGTACGTAGATCCTCTGAATTCATAGCAGAGAATGAGATACGAGTAGAGAGATATGAGAAAAATTGGTTAGTCTTATAAAATCTATCTTAGTTTGTAAAATGATACGTGGATACGTTTATAAACATAAAATGATAGAGGTTGTTTTTAACTTCAAATCTTAAGTATTTGTTGTAATTAGACAATCTTCTAATTTATTTTAAAATTCTGGTCAAATTTTTTATTTTATTAATTAAATAGTCCATCAACCCGAATTAAATTCAATTAACTAAAAAAATTTAATTTACTTCAACATGTGGACTATTTTATTAATAAAATAAAATTTTAGTTATTTTTTAAAAATAGAGTAAATTATTGGGCTGTTGGACCAATTGTCCCAATCTTATATTATATTTTATTTTGCCTGTTAAATAATTAGCATTTTTAGGTATAGAAAAAATTACAAAAATATTATTTGCACCCGAGCTTGTTTGGGCAAGTGGAAATACCATTTTTCCTTTTACGGGTAGGACGTGGGATCAAATTCCACGGATAACATTGTCCATATTTATTTAATTCTATGGTGTGTTTGTGTGGTAGCATAATTGTTGAAATCGAGCTCGTCAGCTCGCCCTTCCGCGTCGAGCTCGCCAGCTCGCCCTTCCGCTAACAAGCTTGCCTCGGAAGTCCTCTCCTTGGAACTCATTCCACATGGGAAATTGTCGCATTTATTTCTCATATTATTTCCTATGTCTTGCTCTCTGTGTATATTTATTATTCTCTTTTTCCTAGAAGTAGTTATTACACATGTATTTATTACACTCTCTCTTGTACCCACCATATGTATAAATATGTGATACAAATTAATATCAAATATAAGAAATATTCAAAGTCTCGGAACACTTTCTCTCTTCTCCGATTCTCTCTTTCTCTATCTTCTCTCCAGATTCGACTCTCTCTCTCTCTCTCTAAACTTCAACATGGTATCAGAGCAGGGAAAATCAACCACCATGAACACCACTCAGACCACACCCACTCAGTCACAATCTAAATCCTTCTCCCAACATATCACGAGCCACAAACTCAATGGCCACAACTTCCTACAGTGGTCCCAATCTGTGCTCATGTTCATATCGGGACGATGTAAAGATGACTACCTCACAGGCGTGGCCACATCTCCTGTGATCGAAGATCCGACGTTCAAAAGTTGGAAGGCCGAAAACAGCATGGTGATGTCCTGGCTCATAAACTCTATGCTCCCCGAAATCGGAGAAACCTTCCTCCTTTACCGAACGGCGGCAGAAATCTGGCAAGCAGCTAGAGAAATCTTCTCCAACTCAGAAGATATGTCCGAGCTGTTTGAAATTGAGAACACTCTCCACAACCTACGTCAAGGAGAGATGTCTGTTACTCAGTTCTTCAGCTCACTCACACATCTATGGCAGAAGATCGACCTCTACGAACAGCACCAGTGGACCAGCTCCGAAGACTAAAAAATCTACCGCATGATAGTGGAGACCAAACGTGTGTTTAAACTACTATCCGGCCTCAACCAAGACCTTGATGAGGTCAGAGGTCGGATACTTAGTACAAAACCACTACCATCTCTCTGTGAAGCCTTCTCCGCGGTTAGACACGATGAAAGCAGGAGGAAACTCATGCTGGGAGTTATCAAATCGAGCTCACTTCCGGGCTCATCCTCAGACTCGTCCGCCCTCACCACACATGGAGACGAAGTTCTTGCAGCCCGCGTCTCAACAGAGAAACCTCGCAAACCTCGCCCCTACCGCGATCATTGCAGACGACCTGGACACCTCCGAGAAACCTGCTGGAAGCTGCATGGGAAACCACCGAGCTCGAAGTCAACTCAAAATACTAAGGATCCGAACTCAGTCGGAAACTTAGTATACACCTCGTCCGCTGCCTCGACCTCGACATCAGACTCCTCTCCCTTCAGCAACGACCAGCTCGCTATTCTCCAGAAGCTTCTTCAACAAGTCCAACTCAGTGGAGAACACTCGGGCATTGGTCCTCTAGGTAACTCTCCTCGAGCCCTCAATGTAAGCTCAGAGAATCCCACAGCATGGATTGTCGACTCCGGTGCCAATGATCACATGACTGGTAATCGAAGTCTATTCACAACTTACTCCGCTTGTAATAAAAGCATATCAGTCACCATCGCCAACGGAGCCAAAACTCAAGTCACTGGTATTGGCACCGTTGTCTTGACGAATTCCATGAGGCTAGACTCGGTGTTCTTTGTGCCTCAACTGCAATGCAATCTCTTATCTGTGCATAAGATCAACCAAGACTCTAAGTGCCGAACTGTTTTTGATGGAAGTTCATGTGTGTTTCAGGAACAGGTCACGGGGAGACAGATTGGTAATGCCGAGCTGAGTACCGGACTCTATGTCATCAAGCCAGATCAGCCCGCCATGTGTCAGCTCGCCCAACATTCACCCCAGTACAAAGAGATCATGCTCAATCACCTTAGACTAGGGCATCCAAATTTCATGTATCTCAAAAGAATGTTTCCTTCTTTGTTTATCAATAAAAATATCAATTCCATTCAGTGTGACATGTGTGAGTTCGCCAAACATTCTCGAAGCTCATATCACCCCACCTCGTACAAACCATCTCGTCCTTTTGCCACAATTCACAGTGATATATGGGGGCCCTCAAAAGTTCCCAATATCACTGGAGTTCGATGGTTCCTTCTCTTTGTTGACGACCACACTAGACTCAGTTGGATATACATGATGAAACAAAAATCTGAAACATCCAATCTATTCAAAACCTTTCACAAAATGATCCAAACACAGTTCGACACATCCATTCAAATTGTCCACACTGACAACGCTCGAGATTACTTTAATTCTGAGCTCGGCGATTTCTTCAAAACACATGGCATAATTCACTCCAGCTCGTGCGTTCATACCCCGCAACAAAATGGGGTAGCCGAGCGGAAAAATCGACACATTCTCGAAGTCGCCCGAGCCATCATGTTCTCCTCAAACGTCCCATCTCATTTTTGGGGAGAAGCTGTCCTCACAGCCACCTACCTCATAAACAGAATGCCATCTCGTGTCCTTGGCTATAAAATCCCATCTCAAGTCCTTCTAGAGACATACCCTCACTGTCGACTTATCTCAACCCTACTTGCGAAAGTGTTCGGCTGTTCAGTCTTCACCCATTCTTATGGCCAAGGTAAACTTGAACCAAAATCGCTCAAATGCATCTTCCTTGGCTATTCAGCAACCCAGAAAGGCTACAAATGCTATGAACCCCGATCACGAAAATTCATAGTCTCAATGGATGCATCTTTTCATGAGTTCAGTCCTTACTTTGCCAATTCAGCTCGTCAGGGGGAGAATGACGAAAATGACTTCCCAAATTGGCTCATCATAAACCCAGAATTCAGCTCGCCTCAAAATCCGACCTCACTTGTTCAAGAAATTCCCAGCTCGCCTCAAAATCCGACCTCACCTGTTCCAGAAATTCCCAGCTCGCCGACCTCACCTGGTCAAGAAATTCCCAACTCGCAAGCCTCTGAACCCTCTCCATGCGAACTGAATATCACCCAGAGTCCGGTACAAGCTCGCGACCAAGATGTCTCTCCGAACCTGAACCACGACACTATTGAACAAGGTAACATCGAATCTCCAGACTTACCCATTGCATTGAGAAAACCTCCTCGGTCGTGTGCTCAATACGGGATGGCGGATTATGTGTACTATGGGAATTTATCTACGAGCTACCAGGCCTATGTGGCGAAGTTAGATGAAGGAAAAGTGCCGAACTCCATCGAGGAAGCCCTTCAAAGTTCCGAGTGGCGAGACGCAAGTCATGTTGAGATCCAAGCCCTCGAAAAGAATGATACGTGGGATATCTTCGAGCTACCACCAGGCAAGCGAACTGTTGGATGTAGATGGCTCTTCACCATCAAACACAATCCAGATGGGACAGTGGAGAGATACAAAGCCCGACTTGTCGCAAAAGGGTAAACGCAGGCGTATGGCATTGACTATCAAGAAACATTCGCTCCAGTTGCAAAGTTCAATACCATCAGAATCCTCCTTTCACTAGCAGCCAACTTAGATTGGCCTCTCATCCAGCTCGATTGTAAAGAATGCTTTTCTAAACGGCGAACTGGAAGAGGAAGTCTACATGCAACTCCCACCAGGATTTGACAAAGATCAAGGAGCCAATAAAGTTTGCAAACTCAAGACGTCACTATATGGACTAAAACAGTCCCCTCGAGCATGGTTCGGAAAATTCACCAACGTGCTCAAACGTTGTGACTACGAGCAGAGTCAAGCAGATCCAACACTCTTCTAAAAAATCTCCACACAAGGCAAGCACACCATTCTTAGTGTGTATGTGGACGATATAGTCATCACCGGAGACGACCTGGAAGAGATCAGGAGGCTGAAGCAAACTTTGTCATCTGAGTTCGAAGTTAAGGACCTCGGCAGCCTACGATACTTCCTCGGCTTGGAGGTAGCTCGATCTAAAAAGGGCATCTCTGTTTCCCAGCGCAAGTACACGTTGGATCTTCTCAAAGAAACTGACATGCTTGGCTGCAAACCAGTTGACACTCCGATGGATGCCAATGTGAAACTTCTAGCTCGCACCAACGAGGCCGCCACCGACAAAGAAAGATTTCAGCAGCTCGTAGGAAAACTCATTTACCTAACTCACACGAGACCAGAGATTGAATTCGCAGTAAGTATGGTAAGTCGATTCATGAGTAATCCCTCAGAAACTCACATGGACGCAGTCATGAGGATTCTCCAATACCTCAAATCTGCCCCAGGGACTGGTCTCTCCTTCAAGAAAAGACGAAGTCGAGGTGTCGAAGTATTCACAGATGCAGACTGGGCCGGATATGTTCTAGACAGACGATCAACATTAGGCATGTGCACATACGTCTGGGGAAATCTTGTTACCCGGAGAAGCAGGAAGCAGTCCGTTGTCTCAAGAAGTAGTGCTGAAGCCGAGCTCAGGTCCTTAGCAAGTGGAGTATGTGAAGGCATCTGGCTGAAGAGAGTTCTCGACGACCTCAAGATCATCATCGAAGGTCCAATCAAGCTCTTTTACGATAATCAAGCTGCTCTCAGCATAGCCAAAAATCCAGTCCATCATGATAGAACAAAACATATCGAGATCGACCGATACTTCATCAGTGAAAAGATTGAAGAAAAATAATCGATATGGAATACATTCCGTCAGGTCATCAGCTCGACGACATTCTCACCAAAGCCCTTCCGCGAGCAACCTTTTCCGAGCTATGTAGCAAGCGTGACCTCCTCAACATATACAGTCAAGCTTGAGGGGGAGTGTTGAAATCGAGCTCGTCAGCTCGCCCTTCCGCGTCAAGCTCGTCAGCTCGCCCTTCCGCGTCGAGCTCGTCAGCTCGCCCTTCCGCGTCGAGCTCGCCAGCTCGCCCTTCCGCTGACAAGCTTGCCTCGGAAGTCCTCTCCTTGGAACTCATTCCACATGGGAAATTGTCGCATTTATTTCTCATATTATTTCCTATGTCTTGCTCTATGTGTATATTTATTATTCTCTTTTTCCTAGAAGTAGTTATTACACATGTATTTATTACACTCTCTCTTGTACCCACCATATGTATAAATAGGTGATACAAATTAATATCAAATATAAGAAATATTCAAAGTCTCGGAACACTCTCTCTCTTCTCCGATTCTCTCTTTCTTTATCTTCTCTCCAGATTCGACTCTCTCTCTCTCTAAACTTCAACAATAATAAATTCTTATATTTGTCCAGTCCAATATGTATATATATATATATAAATATATATATATATATATATATATATATATATATATATATTTATATATTCATCTTATATAAAAAGAAATATTGTTTGCACATCAGAAAAATATAATTTATGTCCAGTTTTTGCATATTTAGAAATGATAATTTAATCTACGACTTTGTCAAAGTTTTTATTATAAAAATTCCAACAATTTTTTTTTATTATTATCTTTTATCATCACATACATTTACTCTAAACCAAAAACAGAAACAAAAAACTTGTCAATAATATAAATTGATTAACATTTATATTTTATTGTTGTCCCAAAAGTTGAGCGAGTACGGAGTCGAGTTTCACCTAAGAACGGCCATAAAAGGCCAATCCTGATCTTATTTCGTAGCGGAGTTTTCTTACAACCCAAACTTTGATAAAGAGAAAGAAGAGACCAATGACGACCCGTTGGTTAGAAAGATAAAAATAGACCCAACAGATTCAATATGGGAATTACATGTAGACAAAGCGTCAGATGATCGGGAGCTGGTGCCGACAGTGGGCTAACAAATCCGTACGAGAAAAAGGTTAAGTTACGCCATCCCTACGGATTCCATACCTCAAACAACTAGGTAGAATGCGAGGCTCTCATTTTCGGGCTCGAGCTGGCACGAAAGTTCAAAGCCAAGAACCTGCGCATAAACTGCGAATCGCAGTTGATCGTCAACCAGGTCAAAGGTGATTATACAGCAATAGAGCCCAACATGATTGCTTTTGGCGAAGACGTGCACAAAGTTCAAGGCCTTCTCCTGGTTTGAGATCCTCCAAGTTCCCGATCAAACATCATACATCAGTGCAACATTAAACTTAGCAGACATGAAAATGGCTTTAAGTGTGTCTTTGTCTATGTAATAATTTTTTAGAATTTCCCTACGTAGAGTACCCCTAGATGTGACATTCCCAACTTTGGATTGATTTGGTTTCCTTTCGATCCCTTCAGAGCTACAGAGCCAAACACAAGTATGAAATTGGCGATTTTAGGGTTTGCGCTTTCAGTCCTTTTATGATTCAGTGCGCTGAGTGAATACTATTTTTTTAAAGGTGAATACTATTATTCATGGCAGGTGAATGCTATCAAATATTCTAGTGAAATGTACCAATTTATACATCATTTCTCATTCTCAACTAAAATGCTAATTTTGATAATTCTATTAGTTAGTCCAATGTGCAAATACTCTTTTGCCCTATCTTTTATCTTTCTTTCTTTCATTTTCCTCTCTCTCTCTCTCTCTCTCTCTCTCTCTTTCTCTCTCTCTATCTCTCTCTCTCTCTCTCTCTCTCTCTCTCTCTCTCTCTCTCTCTCTCTCTCTCTCTCTCTCGCTCGCTATGGTTCCTCACTGCCAATACAAACACTTCACCAATCTCTATGTGAAAAAGCAACTCACTCAAAATATAGAGATAGAAGAATCAGAACTCTCACTCTCTTCATCCTATTCTCAATAAACGATAATGATATGGCGGCTCTTCTTCTACTCCTCCAAAACCAAGTTGTCATTCCAAACCCTAGCATTCACCGTCGTATCTTCACCATTTTCGACCTCGCTTCTGAATAAGAAACTCCATAAAAAGGTTTCGCTGCCAAGCTGAAGCGCGTTCTCCGCATCCACGCCGCCAGAAGTCTCTGCCTCGAGCACCCCCTTCGTTTACCAGACATATCCTCACTCCAATGGAAAGCTTTGGATCGGCTTCACGACACCATGGAAGACCTTTTCAAAGAAAAAGGCAAACTCTCACGTTGTGCAAACCGCGTCAGGACTGGCACATGTTCCGGAGCTGCCACCTGGGGTGCGAGCTTGGCGGTGAGCGCTCTGTAAAGAGAGTTCATGACCGAAGAATACAAAGGGAGAAAATCGTTCGGGTTCAGGTTCGGGTCAAGATTGTTTTTTCTTTTGCCTTCTATGTGTTTGTTGAATTTACTCACTGAGTAACATTCTCTTGTATCCTTGAGGGAAAAAAAATTGAAACTGTATAAATGGACAAGTATATGGAAGGAATCAGTACTAATTTAGCTAAATGTAAATTATTTTTTGGAAATAGTAGAATACAAAATTAAGCATTTAGTTCCTAGATATATTAAACATGAATTTAAAAAAAATATTCTTTTGTCGAAGAAAGTGGAAGACTTCGGGTGATTCGACTCAAGGCTGGACCAAGTGGTTGCGCCCGAGCCAGGTTTTAGAAACTCGAAAGTCACGAGTCCGCTCTCGTAACCTAAGAACGTTCTTTGTTCGTCACGGAGACCTGAGGGTAAGAAGATGAAGAAAATAATCTTAGAGGGGCACAGAGGCGGTGCCTCTGGCACGCGTTCCGACGCTCAATATTAGTCGTATTGCTATGTGTGTGACGTGGGGGTGTCATTATTATTTGAGAAGATTTGAGAGAATCAGGCTCGATCAGAGTTAAATTACGTGCGGAGGATCCTTGGCAGCGTTTCACGACTCTGAAATCGAGTAATTGTGAGAGAGAGAATTGTGTTCTGTGAAGGACAGAAGTGTGTACCTTTTTTACTCTGATGAGAAGGGTATTATAGTGGTTGGGGGGCTGAAAAGAGCCTTAAAAGTAGGAATGGACGAAGGCAACGCGCCCGCGGAAGGCCGGGTGTGCGCATGAAAATACAAGCGCGTGCGCCTTGCGTTCACACTGGAACGCAAGGTACGGCGCACCATGGTCGTTTTTTTGTTTTGTTTTTTTTTTTTACCTTTTTCTTTGTTTTTCGTTGCCTTTCGTCGTGGGCTCGTCTCGATTGGATTTTTTTAGCCTTTGTGGGCCCGGATCGGGCCTCTTAGTGGAATTCTTTATAAATCATAAGGAATTCAATCATTTTCAAAAATGACCAACAACATATTCAATGACATTTGTGATGGACGAGACGAGACTGAGACATATGATGTGGAGGACCACCGCCTTTGCACACCTAATATTGGGAGTTGGACATGAAAAAAGTGATTTATTTCCTTGTTTATTTAATACACAATAATTTGCCCTTACAAGAAAATATTTATGGATTAATATTAGTGTGCATAATTTATGTGTATGTTTGTGTATTTCTTCGTATTCTTGCAGAAAATTTGTGTAAAATATTAGCATAAATAGTGAAGAAATTGTGTATTCTATGTCAACAAATCATGTCATGTCAACAAATTGTGTTATTTGTTGACATATATATCAAAAAATTATGTCATTTGTTGACATATATATGTCAACAAACAAATTGCACTTCAAATTGTGTCATTTATTGGTATATATATGCAAATAAATAGTCAAATAAACCCAGATTTGTTGACATACACGTGACTCAGAGAAAAAAAAATAGAACTAAAAGTGAAGAAAAAAAGAAGAGGGTAATAATATATTGGGTCTAATGGCTATATAACCATATGAAATGTTAGAAATTTCTAAATGACCAACGTTTTGTTAATTTTTGGTAAATACCACGTAAATTTATTTACGCAGGGTAAATTTTTAGTAAATATATGTAAATAATGTTGGTTACGTCATATTTTTTGCTATTTATGAAACATATATGGCTATTTACGAAAAATTTACAAAACGTTGGCTAAAATACAAATGCTTATGTTTTTGTGGCTTATATCGCTAAATATTTGTAATATATTTGCACATTGGTTCCACTAATAGAATTGTCCAAATTAGCATTTTGATTGAGAATGAGAAATGAATTATTAAAGATTAATAGATTCGTCCATTTTTCAATATTCTATCGTAAAAGGATTAAATTGGGAATAATTTATGATGCACCGAGATAGAGTATTAATACGGGAGATTGACATTAATAATACTAAATGAATGTCACTTACCAAATATAGCCCAAAACCCAAAATTTGACACATGTAGTACCTAGTCCAATGAGTAAAGACTATTTTACCCTCAAAATTCATTTAAACCAAAAATCCAAACCAATTCCCACTTCATCTTCTTCACTCTGTCAGATTAAAACCACACCCAAACACGCATCTTCTTCTTCTTCTTCACTGTCTCTGCTTGGGGGTTTCTACAGCCTAGCCCAGCTCACTACCTTTTCCGGCGAAAATCCTCCTCTCCGACGAGAACTCCAGCGACGGAAACTCCGACCACTCCGACGAGGAGGCTCTTCAAGCGGCCATTTCCGCCGCTATCTCCGGTGAAGCATCTGAAGGCAGTGTTGGCTCGGCGGCACGGCGCGGTGAAGCCGAGCGCAGGCGCGACAGCGGAGGGGAGCGACGGCGGTGCTCCGGCGGCGTCGGCGGTCAAAGTCATCCCCAAGGCTAAGGTAATCAACTCTCTCACTTCACTTTCTTACCTTTGAAGACAGTGAGAATGTTTACATAGTCATGGAGTAAGCTCTTAAACAGTGGTTTTGAACTTTTGGGTTTTATTTTTTATTATTTCCTTTTTCTAGTTGATTGAAGTCTTAGATCTGCATGGGTGGTAGATATACAGAGGATGATGCCAAAAAAATGATGATACAAATATTAAATGTAGTCACCCTTTTTTTCGGTTTAATTTTTTTTTTCTTCTGATTGTTGTGCGGTTCTTTTGGAGTCCGATTCTGTGGGAGTTTGAGAGAGAAAGCTGTTTGTCTTGTTTCTTTGTTGTGATTTTTTGTCTGAATTTGGGACTTTTTTTTTTGGATGGGAATCAGGGAATATTATGATAGAAATGAGAGTTTTTTTTTAATCTAAAAAAAGGCTTTTTTGATTGGGTGATTCAGATTCCAGTTGGGATTGAAATAGCATTTCGTAGATGGTTTTCTGGAACTTCGATCCAAGATTGTCTGTTGACTTGAAAAAAAAATTGTAGATACTCCACTTTCAGGTTGAGATGTGATGCCTTAAAAGCTTCGTGGGGATATTAGAACAGTTGGAATTCATTAATCAATTGTTGGATCAGTCTCCTCTGTTCATGTTGGCTTCATAATTAAAAAGCTTGCATAGTACCCTTTTTTTAACAATAATGATTTGCTGTTGAGAGAATTATTTGGTTCTATTAACAATAGTCAATTTGATTAGTGAGTAGCGAAAATTGATAAAGTGGAGAATTCTTTGGTTTTTCTTACCATGGCATATGGTTCTTCCTATTGCTGTCGAGGATGTGAAGCGAGAGGTTAAGATATTGCAAGAACTCACAGGCCACGAAAACGTGGTTCAGTTTCACAACACATTCGAGGACGATTCTGTTGTCAATGGTGCCCACAAGAAGAGTTGTAGTCTTTATTTTGTACATTTGATGTAATAAAGTCTCATGAAGACTCTTGCTTGTAATTGCCTATCTATTCATTAATAAAGTTGAAACGGTCATTCATTCTTTCTTTGTTTGAAGCTTTATGATAAAACCTTAGTCTTTTAGTCCATAAACAAACTTAACAACTTACGAAGAGACAAATGTAGATTTGCATGAACAAACTCTTCGTAGTTTGCTTAAAACGATATATTCGCAATCTTAGGGTCAAAGGACTATTGACCTCAGTATGATTGTTAGAAGAATCTATGATGTCTGGTTATGAGGCATTGAGAGTTGGAGACTCTATAGTTCTTCTAGGTATCTTCCGAAGGTACTGAATTGACCAGTGCACTTCTAGAGACAATATAAGAACAAACCATTTAACCTCTTATGTCTCGAAGTCGCTATGTATGAATTGCATCATGCTTACCTTAATCCTGAAATGAGACATGCCATTTCACACCTTAGTATTCTCATTTGAGAAATTCAAAGTTCGGACTCACTATGTGATTCCGAACAAGGCCTATTGGTGAGGTACTAAGTTGTGAGTCTGTCATGAGTAACTTTGTGAAGTTCTCATAGATTTGGAATTCATGTACAAGATTGCTGAAATGCAATGTATGTCACCTCATGCTTTGTTCCTTGGAGTGTGAATAAATAAACTGGCCAGTGTCCAAATTGAGTCCTGACTCTTTTGGATGAAACAATGTGACTTGTTAGCTCCTCGTCAATACATTGTTTCTAACTTATTCACAAGCGACAAATGAGTTGAGGAAATACCAGCTAGAAGGGTAAAATGGTAATTTAGTAAATCCCGACTAGCTGATGACATTCATGAAGGGTAAACATAGATAATATTCAGTGGATCCGCTCATCATAATTAGGTCGAATTCTTGAGTAGAAAATAAATTCATTTGAACCGAGAGATTTTCAGTGTCAGCTCTTTAGTGGAGTCAGTTGGCATTAAGCTAAACTTGGAAAAGGTTTGTGAACTTTTGAGTCCAAGTGTTTAGCTCAAGCTTTGTTCATTTGGGTCCATGAGGTCACTGTCACGAATCACATCGATAGGAATTGTTAAACTGGAAGCTAAGTCAAAACAAGAACGAAAATTGTCGAAAGTGTATTTTTGTCTTTTGAGACATAAGGATGAAATGGATGTCAATAAATTTTGACAAGTTCATTTGATGACTTAATGTTACTCGGCCATAATATGATTAACTGGGCCTTGTGAATTAATTTCATTTCATAAGAATTTTATTGAAAATTCTTAATGGACCTTTCTCATGTTGTCATGAACAAATGAAGAAGCTTCTAGAAGCTCCTTCTAGATAGGAGTTGGGCGCCCAAAATACCCAAGAGAAAGAGTTTATTTTGTGCATAAATGTATTTAGATACTTGCCAAAAGAAAAAGAGGAAACAAATTTCCTCCAAGAGGAAAGTGGGAATCGGCCAAGTGAGAGACAAGGCAAGGCCTTGAACAAAATAGGAAACAAATCAAGGCTTCTAGAAGCCTTGAGTTGGCCGAGTGTCTCAAAGGGAAAAAAGAGGAAATTGCTCATGAATATGTGATATTCTATAGAAGAGGAAACTACCTTATTGAAGGTGAGACCTCTCCTATAAATAGGAGCCTCATTTCCTCACATTTCATTCATCCAACTTTAAGAGATTTGAGAGACTCTCTCTCTAGAACTTTGGCCGAAAATCCTCTCTCTCTCTCTAGTTTATTTTCGATTTTTTCTTGTCTTGGCACCTAGGTCCTCACTCGACCTAGTGTTTAGCTCTGGGACTTTGAGACTTGTTCTTAAGTCGTAGTGTTTAAAAGTGCCCACTCACTGATTCCTTCTTTTCGAGTGATTTAGTGATAGAAACTCTCGTGGTTGCTCGAGGTGCCGAGGAAAGAAAGAGAGACGTGCTGCGAGGGGAGACGAGCGTTGCAAACTTTCCACAAGCTTCTTCAAAGTTCAAGCTTCAAGAAAGGTTAGTAAACTTCTAGCTCATATTGTTTTTTTTAATTACATGTACTTGCACTTGTCTAGGTTAGTAAAAACTGTTTTACTTGTAAAAGAAAATTTTTAAAATTCCGCCGCTTACCGAAGCGTTAATTATTTTCTCAAACCCTAGATCGATTCCAACAAATGGTATCAGAGCTATGGTCAAAGATTAGCATGTACATGTTTTTAAAATTATGAGCTTGAAAATCGTTTTCGAAAGTTTACTAATTTTGTGACAAGTTAGAATTGTTATCTTAGATTTTTTTTTTAATTTATTGCTCTTGTCTTTAAATTAAAAAGCATGTTGATTTTCTATGAGTTTGGGATGTTTTTAAAACACATTAGAATCAGTTCTAAAAGTTTTTAATTTTTTATATTGAAAAACGTGTTTTAAAGGTTTGAGAAATTTCGAGTAAAATTTCGTGACTAGTTATATTGTCTTGCTAGTTTCGTTTATTTACTTGAATCGTTTTATGCATTTTGTTATTTATTTTATTCTATGTTATTACCCTGCTAATAAAACACAAATAAAAGCTTTAAACAACATCTTAAAACGTTCTGTTACACTCGATTCTTTTTCGCACCTAAAAAGGACCAAGCTTTAATTTATTTCTTTTTCTTCGAGCTGGAGTAAACCCGCATTAAAAGTGGCATAACTCTCTGCTCAGAAATCTAAATTTAATGATTCTTAAATCAAATTAAAGCTCTGTCTGTCCTCTGTCCAATGCCACCGGTTTCGGCTCAAAAAGACATCGGAGCCGCCAGATATGGCGATTTTACTCCGAGGTGCGCGGCTGTCTGAAACTCCAGTTTTTTAGAAATCCGGATTTTCAAACCCCACTACCATGAGTTATAGAACTCTAATGAGAAAATTTTCTTGAGCAAAAATGTTTTTCATATGATTATAAACATGATGTGTAAGATTAAAAGTTTTGATTTTTGAAAGATTAATTGAAATTGAATTTTTACAAAACTAGTTTGAATTTTGAAAAACCGTTTTCACTTTCAAACTTGAAAATATTTTGTCATCCAAATCAAATAAATTTTCAAAATGTTTTCAAAACTATATCTATATCACATATGTTCAAAATCTATATGCTCTTGAAAATTTGAGTGGGAGGTCTCCTTGTAGACAAGCCGAAAAATAAAAAGATGTGTGATCTCAAACTTTCAAGTGTTCGAGTGAGTTGAAGTTCACACTTCCCTCACGCACTTTCCCGAAATAGAAAATAGGAAAAGATCGAGTATGTACCTTGTGCCTTTATGCACTAATACTGCTCTGAACATGTCGATCTAGGATTCTCTTCTAGTTGTCCGCTCTGTCGCTCTCTAACTAGGAAATTTGTTTCCGAACTTATAAGAGTCGATGAACCAACTCCAAAAACTAATTGGGAGGGTTATATTCGTTGTTTGTAACCCACGATCCCCAACACTAATGAAAGATGCAATAACGTGGGACTAAGAGCCGCTCTTGCGACCCTCACTTAAATGTGAGTACTCCAAGGCGTTATTGCTTCGATCATTGCTCAATGAGCTACGTCCGAGAGTGATGCAATGATGGCAAGGCCTCCCCTTGGGGGATTGTTTTTCAAAGCTGATCTTTTGGACTAAGTGGTTGGTTGCACACTTAGGCTCAATCCCTAGTATCCTCCCTTGAGGCTCTGCGAAAGGATGTGAGTGATCAAACCAATTTAAAAGGTGGCTAGTCTAAATAGATGTATTGACATCTTGGCTTAGCATTAATGATGTGTCATTTACTTATAAATGGAGATTTTTTGCGGCCTTCTCTTGAGGGAGTAAATTATCGTTTGGTTTATAACACCTTTGGATTTTACAAAAGTCTTAATAAAACTTAAATCCTAAACCAAAGACTAATCATAAACTTGTTTAAACTTTTATAGGCAATATGTCTCTCAACCCTCTCTCTACAATTCTTTCCTCGAATAAACTCGAAGGCGACAATTACGTCGACTGGAAACGTAACCTCGACATAGTCCTTACTGTCGACAAGCACAAATGGGTTCTCACCACCCCATGTCCTCAAACGAATGAAGATTCGACGCAAGAGGAGAAAGACGCCCTGGCGGCCTGGCTTCGATCCGATGAGATTGCGAGGTGCTATATTTTGGCATCGATGAACAATGTGTTGCAACAACAACATCGTGATTACGAAACTGCCACCGATATGCTCTACAATCTCCATGAGATGTTTGGAGGGCAAAGACGTCAAGCTAGGCAACAAGCGGTCCGACAATTCATGAACTGTCGTATGAAGGCTGGAACTCCCGTTAGAGATCATATGATGCTGATCATTAGCTATCTCAACGAGATGGAGATTCTTGGATCTGAGATTGATGGGGAGACTAAAATAGATATGATCTTGGAAACTCTCCCCGAAACCTTTGATACCTTCAAGTTGAATTATTCCATGAACAAGCTGGAGTACACTGTTACCGAGCTCATGAAGGAACTTCAAACCACTGAGGCACTCACTAAGAAAAAGAGGGCTCAAGGAGAAGTACATGCTACTGCCTCCACCTCTGGATCTAAGAAGAGACCTCGCAATGCCGAGAAGAAGAACCAACCTAAGGTTCACACGAAGAAGAAGGCGCCAAAGGCTCCAAAGGTGGACAAGTCTAACAACAAGTGCCAGATTGCTGGATCGTATATTGGCCCAGTATTTTACTTTGTGGGAGACGGCCCTTTTGGGATAGGACCGAAGATGGTATATTTAAGGAGGTGTAGTATGTTCTTAATGCGCATTTACTATTAGAATCTGATTTATGTATTGGAGATGTTTGTAGACATATCTTAGTGTTTGTCACATGTTATGGTTCTTTTGACTTGATTTTTTTAGGTTTTATCTTCAATGACGAAGCTGAACGAAACCAAGGTTAAGGAGGCCTCAAAAAGTGTTCGAAAAAGTCCTAGGAACACGCACGGTTGGAAAAACATCCAGTAGTTCGTGACACTAGTGTCAGGAAGTGAATCCAGTTCGTGACACTAGTGTCAGGAAGTGAATCCAGTTCGTGACACTAGTGTCACGAAGTGAATCCAGTTCGTGACACTAGTGTCACGAAGTGGATCCAGTTCGTGACACTTCCCGATTTTTCCAGGGTGTCACGAAGTGAATCCAGTTTGTGACACTTCCAGGTTTTTCCAGGGTGTCACGAACTGGATTCACTTCGTGACACTAGTGTCACGAACTGGATTCACTTCGTGACACTAGTGTCACGAACTGTATGTTTTTCCATGTTAATAACCGTTTTTTAATATTCATATCTAATACGAGTGAACGTATACATGTGTGGCGGAAATATGTTTATATTCATATCTAATACGAGTGAACGTATACATGTTCGGAGAGGGGTTTAGCCATTTGATTATTTATGTTTTTAGTCTTGAGTATGCTTGTTGATCTATTGTTTACTCTGCTTAATTTTGCTTGTGTGATATACTATTAGTGGCATTTCAGTTAATTTCGCTTCCATCCAAAGGAGAGAAAATTGTGGAGGAAGAAACCATAGCGCCTTCTGTTAATGTGTGAGTAATTTTTAAAA
This sequence comes from Urtica dioica subsp. dioica, assembly GCF_054948205.1. Taxonomy (NCBI): domain Eukaryota; kingdom Viridiplantae; phylum Streptophyta; class Magnoliopsida; order Rosales; family Urticaceae; genus Urtica; species Urtica dioica. The sequence goes on along the minus strand of NC_142758.1, from coordinate 42,145,078 downwards.
TAACTCATGTTTTTAGCTCAGTTCGTGATAGATGTGCCGGCAAATAATTCCGACGATAACGCGTTCATTGTCGCACCTAAGATTAAAAACGTATGGAATACAAACTAAGATACCCCTTTGGATATTAGGTGTTTTTTTTACGTTTTTTGTGACCTATGTGGCTTATTTATGATGATTGGGTTGTTTTTTGGTTAATACGGAGTAAAAACACGGTCGAGATTTCAGGCGTTGCGACGACCTTGGAGAATCTGTCAACTCCGATTTCCTGAAAGGTAAGTGTCACAAAGTGAATTCAGTCTGTGACACATGTGTCACGAACTCGAGTCATTTCGTGACAGATTTGCCAAATTAAAAACACATAATAAACATAACATAATAACCAAAATCAATTAAAATGGTGTTTTTTGTTGAAATCCCGATTTTTCCAGGGTGTCACGAAGTGGATCCAGTTCGTGACACTTCCCGATTTTTCCAGGGTGTCACGAAGTGAATCCAGTTTGTGACACTTCCAGGTTTTTCCAGGGTGTCACGAACTGGATGTTGGAATTGATCTAGGGTTTAAGAAAAAGATTAAACGCTTCGGGAAGCGGCGGAATTTTAAAAAATTTCTTTACAAGTAAAAACAGTTTTTACTAAACTAGACAAAGAGCAAGTACATGTAATTAAAAACTAATATGAGCTAGAAGTTTACTAACCTTTCTTGAAGCTTGAACTTTGAAGAAGTTTTTGGAAAGTTTGCAACGCTCGTCTCCCCTCGCAGCACGTCTCTCTTTCTTTCCTCGGCACCTCGAGCAACCACGAAAGTTTCTATCACTAAATCACTCGAAATAAAGGAATTAGTGAGTGGGCACTTTTAAACACTACGACTTAAGAACAAGTCTTGAAGTCGCAGAGCTAAACACTAGGTCGAGTGAGGACCTAGGTGCCAAAACAAGAATAATCGAAAATAAACTAGAGAGAGAGAGAGAGGAATTTCGGCCACAAGTTCTAGAGAGAGAGTCTCTCAAATCTCTTAAACTTGGATGAATGAAATGTGAGGAAATGAGGCTCCTATTTATAGGAGAGGTCTCACATTCTATAAGGTAGTTTCCTCTTCTATAGAATATCACATATTCATGAGCCAATTACCTCTTTTCCCACTTGAGATGCTCGGCCAACATAGGCTTCAATAAGCCTTGGATTTGTTTCCTATTTTGTTCCAAGCCTTGCTTTGTCTCTCTCTTGGCCGAAGTTATGTTTTCCTTCTAGAGGAAATTTGTTTCCTCTTTTTCTTTTGGCAAGTATCTTGATACATTTATGCACAAAATAAACTCTCTTTCCTTGGGTATTATGGGCGCCTATTCTCATCTAGAAGGAGCTTCTAGAAGCTTCTTCATTTGTTCATGACAACATGAGAAAAGCCCATTAAGAATTTTCAATAAAATTCTTATGAAATGAAATTAATTCACAAGGCCCAATAATCAAGTTATGGCCGAGTGACATTAAGTCATCAAATGAAATTGTCAAAAAATTTATTGACATTCATTTCATCATATGTCTCAAAAGACAAAAATACCCTTTTGACTATTTTCGTTCTCGTTTTGACTTAGCTTCCAGTTTAACTATTCCTATCGATGTGATTCGTGACAGTGACCTCATGGATCCAAATGAACAAAGCTTGAGCTAAACACTTGGACTCAAAAGTTCACAAACCTTTTCCAAGTTTAGCTTAATGCCAACTGACTCCACTAAAGAGCTGACACTGAAAATCTCTCGGTTCAAATGAATTTATTTTCTACTCAAGAATTCACCTAATTATAATGAGCGGATCCACTGAATATTATCTATGCTACCCTTCATGAATGTCATCAGCTAGTCGGGATTTACTAAATTACCATTTTACCATTCTAGCTGTTATTTCCTCAACTCCTTTGTCGCTTGTGAATAAGTTAGAAACAATGTATTGACGAGGAGCTAACAAGTCACATTGTTTCATCCAAAAGAGTCAGGACTCAATTTGGACACTGGCCAGTTCATTTATTCACACTCCAAGGAACAAAGCATGAGGTGACATGCATTGCATTTCAGCAATCTTGTACATGAATTCCATATCTATGAGAACTTCACAAAGTTACTCATGACATACTCACAACTTAGTACTTCACCAATAGGCCCTGTTCGGAATCACATAGTGAGTCCGAACTCTGACTTTCTCAAATGAGAATACTAAGCTGTGAAATGGCATGTCTCATTTCAGGATTAAGGTAAGCATGATGCAATTCATACATAGTGACTTCGAGACATAAGAGGTTAAATGGTTTGTTCTTATCTTGTCTCTAGAAGTGCACTGGTCAATTCAGTACCTTCGAAAGATACCTAGAAGAACTATAGAGTCTCCAACTTTCAATGCCTCATAACCAGACATCATAGATTCTTCTAACAATCGTACTGAGGTCAATAGTCCTTTGACCCTAAGATTGCGAATATATCGTTTTAAGCAAACTACGAAGAGTTTGTTCATGCAAATCTACATTTGTCTCTTCGTAAGTTGTTGAGTTTGTTAATGGACTAAAAGACTAAGGTTTTATCATAAAGCTTCATACAAAGAAAGAATGAATGAACGTTTCAACTTTATTATTAAATGAATAAGCAATTACAAGCAAGAGTCTTCATGAGACTATATTACATCAAATGTAGAATATAAAGATTACAACTCTTCTTGTGGGCACCATTGACAACACTGGATTCAGTTCGTGACACTAGTGTCACGAACTGGATGTTTTTCCATGTTAATAACCGTTTTTTAATACTCATATCTAATACGAGTGAACGTATACATGTATGGCGGAAATGGTGTTTGGACATATCTAATACGAGTATTCGTGACATCATACACCTGGATTCAGTCTGAACGAGTATTCGTGACACAATTGTCATGAACTGGATTGGGTGTTTATGATACCCATGAAAGATACGATCTTTGGCGCTAAGAAGAAAATGAGAAGAAGAAGATGAGGAAGAAGAAGAAAGAATGGTTCTTGAACGCCATTGTTGATGATGAAACTATTCTTTCTTGATTCTTTCTCTGTGAAGGGAATGTAGTTTGTTGAATTGGGTGTGTGATTTGGTATGTAACTGTTAAGTCTAGAGTGTTGTTATATATGCGAGCTTCAATGCATTTGTTTTTTTTACTTGACGAGAATTATGTGAGAATAAAGTGGTTCTGTTGAATTGGGTATGTGATTTATTGATGATTTTTTGTTGTTGAATTCCACCATAAAAGTTGAGTATTTGGTTGCATAGTATTCTTCGTCAATTGACAATGGTGTCTGTCAAGTTGGGCATTTGGGTATTTGTTGCATAATATGGACTTTAAAAGCTAAAATCACGTAAATCCTTTTTTTAAGTGATTACAGAAGGTCGGCCCTATAATATAATAAAAAAAACGTGTAAAAATTAAATTTGTCACTAATTGATTGTAATTCGTGGCAAACGTGTCACGAAATTCCTTGGTTCGTGACAGATATGTCACAAAATCTCCAGATTCGTTATAGATGTGTCACGAAATACATTGGTTCGTGTCACGAAATCAAAAACATGCCCTATTTACTTGAATAACTCCTTGAATGATACAGTTTATGTAGAAGACTAATACAAAAACATACCCTAATTTTATCTTACACTAAAAGCTAGTCTAAGATTGTCTTTGGTTTGACTCCAAATTTTTTTCCCCCAGAGCGGCGATTAAAGTGGGACCCCCTCGTCGAAGTTGCATTAAGCTTAACGTAGCCCAAAACTCCTGGTTTGCATCAAGCTTTGGTAATTCAAGTTGATAGGCAGTAAAAGTGTAAGAGTACCACCCTCTTGGTACACGCCTGGTTGTACCCACTTCCCGCTATGCTTAGCATATAGACATATTTCCTCCATATCTGTATAAAATTGGTCACATTAGATCATAGTCTTTAAACAAGGTTGCTAATATAAAAAACACATTTAATTCGTGTCACAATTGTCACGAAATGCATCATGTTCGTGACACAAGTGACACGATGCAGTTCGTGGCAATTGTGTCACGAACTGAATGCATTTCGTGACAATTGTGTCACGAACTGGATGCATTTCGTGACAATTGTGTCAGATATGGAGGAAATATGGAAAAATATTAGATATGAGTATTAGATATGAGTATTAAAAAACGGTTATTAACATGGAAAAACATCCAGTTCGTGACACTAGTGTCACGAAGTGAATCCAGTTCGTGACACCCTGGAAAAACCTGGAAGTGTCACAAACTGGATTCACTTCGTGACAAAATTTATAGAGTAGATACCCTGATATAGAGTGTCAAAATTTAACTACATTGCTGAATACCTTTTTCTCAAAAGAAATCGAAAAAGTTTATAAAAAGAGGGGAAGCTTCATCTAGAACGAAGCAAAATACAAACTAGATCGCACGCGGACAAAACCCAATGCTCCTCAAAATATTGTCCCACAGATCTTTGAGGTGGAAAGGGACGTCTTCAAAAATACATCTATTCCTTTGATTCCAAATATGGTTAATTACTAAAAACCTCCTCGGCTATTTTGCTAATCAATTATATACAGAATGGTTAAATTATAACCTTAAAAAGGTAGAAGAAATTGACTAATATGAACATACCGACTGTAGAAAAGCATATATGCTCCCTGAGAAAGCACCTCTTCCAATTCAACTTTGGCGACCTAAAACACACACACAAGAGTATATATTCATAAAAAAAATATTTTGTCAAAGGCCAATCATAAGATCTGGCAGAGGGATGAGATGACAGTTTGTGGTGGTTACCTTGCAATCGTCAAGTCTATACCAGTTTCCGGAGAAGTCCTTTACATAGCAGATATAGTGGCCGAAGAACGATGCATTAAGCATGTCCACGTGGACAACAACTGCATAGAGCTTGTACACATCATCATCGTCCCCACTCTCTCCTCCCTCGTTCGTATAAGCACTAAGATCCAAACTCTCTGGGAAAGTCACTCTTTTGTTCATCTTCCCAAACCTCCCACTCTGCAAACATCACTATCTTAGTTATATTATATCTTATGATACAATGCAAGATGTTATGACAGTGAATTAAAAAAAAAAAAACACACACACACACACACAAAAAGAGGGTGAAGCTTAAACCTGAAATCGTTTCAATGCAATGGTAAGAATATTTGGAGGCTGTTTAATAGTTAGTCGTTTCCAAGCTTTGACGTAGTCATTGCACCTGAGAATAGTACAATTAAAGCAAACGATATAACATTAGGAATTACAAGATAAACAGGCCAATCCATTTTCAAACACGAACATAAATCAAAAACTCATTTATGTCATCATCGAAAACAAACTCTCAAATTCATACCCACCAAGTCGTTTATTTTAAATGTTCAACTATATCATAATAAGTTAATACTAAACACTAAACCGAGACTTTGCGAGTCTCCGAACAAAAACCGAAGGCCTTTCCTACTCGGCCCACCCTCGGCTTGGTCCGGCCCCGCCTCGTCAACACTCGCGCGGCAGCTCTGTCACCTCTCGGACAACGTCCTCGCCGTCCCGAACCCGCTGCCCCGGTTTGCTTCTTTTTCCCTTTCTCGACTTCGTTTTTCTTCTTCTCCTCTGGTTTCTTTGAGGTCACCAAAAAAAAAAACACCAAAAAGCTCTAATCCATTCTTTGAGGTCAGTGTCACAACTTCAAGGTAATTAAATTAATAATATGTGAAAGAAAAAGGCCAAACCAGTGCCTCATTGACCCCACTTGGAACCAAAACTCAAATGATTTCGGAAACGGCCAAAAAAATAAACCAAGAGAAAAACTGACCAGCATTGCCTGACAGTGATGTCTATATCTTCTATGATAAAGTGAAATAGAAAACAAAAAATTAAAAAAAAATTAAAATTATCTACCTAGTTGTATCGATTTGTTCATCATCAGATTCCACAGCAGTGGCTTCAAACCCATCGATGTCTCCTCTGTAACTGATTATGGGCTCTCCTTCAATGGTTACAATGTAAACCTCTGATCTCACTGAACCCACAACAATGGCTAACAATACTATCGCCACACCAAATCCAAAACCCAATGCTCTCATTTTTATTTAATTTTTTTCAATGATTTAAGTCTGACACATGAAATAAGAAAATCCCAATTCAAACTCTCAAACTCATACCCACGAAATCAGAAAATCCCAATTCAAAACCCTAATTTCATTTTTCCTCAAATCCGAACCATAGAGGAAGAGAAATTAAAAATCGAGATTACCTTCTCCGTCGCCGTCTCTCTCTCCTTCTTCTCCGGCGAGCTCTTCTCAGCCGGTGTCCTTGAAGACGCGCGATTTTTTTCTTTCCTTTTTTGTTTTCTTTTCTTCTTCTCCTGGGTTATGTTCTCAGCAGAAAAAAAAACGTAACTAAATGAGGGAGGGTAGGGGTGAGGGTAGATGGGGAAAAATGAATTTCTCTCACCTACCAAAAGTACTACTTGTGTCAAACTTTTCATTTTTGGCTATATTTGATAAGAGACATTCATATGGTATTATGTGTGTCAATTCCCCTATTAATACATGTACATAATAGTAATAATATTTATAAAATATTATTGATGTGAAACGATTGTTCAGGGGCCACGTGGGACACCGGTGTCAATGATATTTAATAAGTTTAAAGAAAGAAAATAGAATCATTATATTGAATGTTTTTTCAGACTGGTAACCTGCAATGAACAACCAACCACTTTGCGATTGTTGATAAAATAACGTAACTCACAATCAGACACAAATACAAACATGAGTGTTATATGATGTCACTGGTTTCATAATCTCACGGAGATTTCATACCCCACCAAATCAATAATTCAATTATCATAGGCAAGATCACATCAAATTTAATCTTTAATTAATTAATTTACTACGGGTTTGGTGGACTATTTTTATAAGTAGAAATTACTATTAGCATCGTATTATTCATTACTTTTTGCAGAAACGACATGCGATTGCTTAACATTTTTATTAAGAAGAAAAATTGTGAGCACAAGAGATGGGTGTGAAAATTTATTTTGAAAAAAAGTTGTAAAATCAGGAGCTAAAACGATTCTCAGAAGGCTTCTCTTTGCTTATTTGAGTGAAAGGGATCTCTTCCAACTATTTGCCAAGCATTGTTTATCATGTGTATTTACAATATATATATATATATATATATATATATATATATATATATATATATAGTATTTGATGAATAATATCGCCAAGCATTGTCTGTTTAATTTACTAATTTCATAATGACATTTTTTTATGTTAACCATGTTTTGTCGTATACATGTATATGTATAGAATAAAGTATCAAAATCGTTGGGTCACCTAGAGTAAAAAACACTATTACTATTCTCAATACATTGCATGTTGTATCTGTTAGGAAATTATTTTCATGGAATGAATGAGTAGATACTAAATAATATTAATTAAGGAAGTTATGGGTTTCCTTAGAAAACTGTCTATACTCTTAGAGTTAGACTTTCAATTTTTTCGTTGGAGGAATAAAGTGATTTTGCAAAGGAAGACCACGTACCACCATCAAAGTTTTTCCGTATCAAGTGGTGATCGACCAAGATAGATCCATGTATTCTTTTAATCCTTAATAATCTAATAACATGTTGATTATGAGAAATACTATTAGTATATAAGTTTTCATTCAAGTGGTATTAGAACAAACATTGTTTGTTAGATTATTAGGTTTCAGTCTCTCGAATGATTAAGATGCTTTTGTATGCATTCTTTGATCATTCCGGATTTTTTTTTCAATTTCATATTGCCATTCCTGAATCTTGAATATATGGTTTTATCATGCTATATATATATATATATATATATATATATATATATATATACATAAAAGAAAGAAAAATAACATACCTTTTGATCAAGATAAAACCTTGGTATATGTTGACAACAACATAAAAAAAAGGACAATTCGTATAGTGTTCTTACGTTTTTTTTCTTTATCAGCATATATTTTTTTTTTGGACGTTTTGTGTTATTAGGTTGATATGTATTCATTCAATAAAGAGTCTTTATTTCTCTTTAATTATCATTGTTATTGTCATACCTTTTTTTTTTTTTAAACTTCAGGCTGTGTCAGGAGTCATCCTGGGCATTCGGACGGGAGAAACACGGAAGGATGGAATTCCGTGCCTCCATTGCGCCTCGTGGGAGTACCGCTTTCCGTGAGCTGGCAGACGGAAGTGTTCCTTCCGAACAGGTGACGGATCTTGGCAGAGAACAGACGGAAGTGTTCCTGCCGATAAATGTTTGGTTTGGTTTTTTTTTTTTTTTTTTTTTTTTTTTTTTTTTTTAAATCTGGACCGTTGGATGTAAATCCAACGGCCCATATCTCCTACATATAGATGGAATAATTTTGGAATCAGGCTGATTTTATATAACTAAATTCTAGGTATACATCTTTAGTTATAGAAAATTATTTATTTTAAAATCAAATTGAACCATCAATTAAGTTTATCTGATATATTTTAATTGAGTTGATTCAAACAATATGTTGTCAAAGTAGCCTTTGTTGTGGAAAATTAATTTAATTAAAATTATACGTATAGATGTTTGTGCGAAATTATTCATGCGAATTAGGCTCCGAACCCAAAGGAAGACATAGTTTGACCGAATAACAACGTGCTTGCAATGATAAATGCGTGATAATTATAAAGTGTCATTAATGTGAACTATGAAAACTCCAAAGACATTTTATAGTTTGACAGAACTTATTATCAGTATTTGATCAATGCATTAAGTGTACCAATTACAATTAATTTCTCTGTCCAAAGACTAGGAATTAATGTTGTGCTAGGAAGCTTTAGATGGTTTATTGATTTAATTATGTACTAAAGTGAGCATATATTTTCTTTATTTTGTTCGTGGATCCAGATTCGATTTCAACCGCTTCTAACATGTCTAGCCAAGTGAGCCACATTCCTATGCTGAACGGGACGAATTTCAAAACATGGAAGGAGACCGTGGAGATTGTCCTTGGTTGTATGGACCTTGATCAGGCCCTACGACAAGATCGGCCCATTCCTGTTGCTGGAACTGCTGAAGATGCAAAGACTGACAAATGGGATCGGTTAAACCGTATGTGCTTGATGATCATGAGGCATTCCATCCCAGAAGAGCATTCCGAGGCTCCATTTCTGAGAGGGAAAGTTCCAAGAAGTTTCTGGAGGAGATTGAGCAATATTTTATCAAGAACGAGAAATCAGAAGCGAGTAACACTCTGGGTAAGCTCATCTCCATGAAGTATAAGGGAAAAGAAAACATCAGGGAGTACATCATGGAGATGTCTCATCTTGCTTCAAAGCTGAAGTCACTGAAGCTTGAGTTGTTTGAGGATTTTCTCGTGCGTTTTGTTTTGCTCTCTCTCCCACCGCACTTTGGGCAATTCAAAGTGAGCTATAACACTCAGATTGACAAATGGTCATTGAATGAGCTTATTTCTCATTGTGTGCAAGAAGAGGAGCGGCTCCAGTGGGACAAGACTGAAAGTGCTCACGTGGCGACCTCATCTCGAAATAACAAGAAGAAGAGAACCAAGGAAACTGCGGGACAACCATCTCAGCCGAAAAAACAAAAGACGAAGGAGAATGAATTCCCCTGTTTCTTTTGTAGGAAGGTAGGACACATGAAGAAGGAGTGTCCCAAGTATGTTGCATGGCATATGAGGAAGGGTAAGATTTTGACTTTAGTTTGTTCTTAAATTAATTTGGCTTTCGTACCTAAGGATACTTGGTGGGTAGATTCTGGTGCTACTACTCACGTAAGTGTATCCATGCAGGGTTGCCTGTGGAGCCGACCGCCAAGTGATGATGAAAGATTCATCTTTGAGGGCGATGGCAATAAAGTTTTCGTGGCTATTGGAATATTTAGATTGCTTTTATATGACTGGTTTTAATTTGGATTTATTTAAGACTTTTCTTGTACCGTCTTTTAGGCATAATTTGGTTTCTGTTTCTATGTTGGACAAATCTGGTTTCTCTTGTTCATTTGGAAATAGTAAAATTAGTCTCCATAAAAAAATTCAAATTTCTTAGGTTCCGGTTCTTTAATTGATAATTTATACATGTTTGATATTGTTAGTTCTAACAACGAAATATTAAATACAAGCTCGCGTGGTACAAAATGAAAATTAAATGAGAATTCTGCCACTTTATGACACAAGCGTTATGTCATATCTCTAAACAGAGAATTCAGAGGCATGTGTCAGATGGAATTCTTGAACCCCTATATTTGACAAACTTTCAAGTCTGCATTGAGTGTATCAAGGGGAAACAAACTAATTCTAGAAAATTGGGTGTCAATAGAGCTAAGGATGTTCTTGAACTAATACATACTGATATATGTGGTCCATTCCCTGCAACTACTTGGAATGGACAACGGTATTTTATTACATTCATCAACGATTATTCTCGATATGGTTACCTATATTTGATACACGAAAAGTCACAATCATTGGATGTTTTCAAGTCATACAAGGCTGAAGTCGAACTTCAACTTGGAAAGAAAATTAAGGTTGTTAAATCCGACCGTGGTGGTGAATACTATGGCAGGTATGACGGATCTGGAGAACAACGTTCATGACATTTCCCCCTTTTCCTCGATGAATGTGAAATTGTTCCGCAATACACAATGCCAGGGAAACCTAGCATGAATGGTGTTGCCGAGCAACGAAATCGAACTCTTAAGGATATGGAAAGGAGTATGATTAGCCATTCTTCCTTACCAGAGACTCTTTGGGGAGAAGCGTTGAATACTGCAGTTTATGTCCTGAATCGGTACCAAGTAAAGCGGTTACCAAAACCCATTATGAGCTTTGGACTAACAAAAAACCAAGCATCAAGCATTTACACATTTAGGGTTGTCCAGCTGAAGCTAGGCCTTATAGGCCACATGAAGCAAAGTTGGACTCACGAACAGTTAGCTGTTATTTTGTTGGTTATGCCGAACATTCACGTGGTTTCAAGTTTTACAATCCTACATCCAGATCCTTTTTTCGAAACGGGAAATGCCAGATTCCTTGAGGATATTGAGTTTGTGGGAGAAGAAAATACTAGGAGTGTTGTCTTTGAAGAAGAATATTCAACTATCGGTATTCAAGATATTATACCTCTTACCGTTCAAGACATAATTGAAGATATCATTCCTAACGTTGTCCCTAACCAGGACAACATTGAGATTCTTCCTCAAGACCTGCCCATAGAACAAACTCAACAACATCAAGAAGTACCATTAAGGAGATCCACTAGAGAGAGAAGAAGTGCGATTTCTGATGATTATATCCTTTTTCTCCAAGAACATGAGGATGGCATTGGTCTGACAGAAGATGATCCAATCAACTTCCATCAAGCCATGCGTTCTTCTAAATCTCAAAAGTGGATCGATGCCATGAAAGATGAGATGAAATCAATGGAAGACAATGACGTTTGGGATCTTATTGACTTACCTGAAGGTGCGAAGCCAATTGTTTGTAAATGGATATTTAAAACCAAGTTGGATTTAAAGGGTAATGTTGAAAGGTATAAGGCTCGTCTAGTCGCCAAAGGCTTTACTCAAAAGGAAGGCATATACTATAAAGAGACTTCTCTCCGGTTTCATCAAAAGACTCTTTTAGGACTAATATGGCACTAGTAGCTCATTTTGATTTAGAGCTATATCAGATGGATGTAAAGACTGCGTTTCTCAATGGAGACATTGAAGAGACAATTTATATGACTCAGCCAGAAAACTTTGTGTCAAGCAATCCAAAGTCTATGGTTTTCAAGTTAAAAAAATCCATCGACGGACTCAAATAGGCATCCCGGCAATGGTATCTCAAGTTTCATCAAGTTATTACTTCATACGGATTGGAGGAAAATATTATTGATGATTGTGTATACCAAAGTTCAGTGGGAGTAAATACATCTTCCTAGTTTTATATGTCGATGACATGCTGCTCGCTAGTAGTGACATTGGTTTGCTACATGAGACCAAGAAATTTTTGACGGAGAATTTCGAAATCAAAGATTTTGGTGAAGCTTCTTTTGTATTAGGAATCAAGATACTAAGAGATCGTTCTCAAGGTGTTCTTGGATTATCACAAAAGAGCTATATTGATAAAGTTCTGAGCATATTCGGAATGAAAGATTGTAAGCCAGGAGATACGCCCATATCTAAAGGAGACAAGTTCAGTCTCAAACAATGTCCCAGTAATGATCTTGAAAGAAATGAGATGCAAAAGATTCATTATGCCTCAATTGTTGGGAGTCTTATGTACGCTCAAGTTTGCACTCGTCTCGACATTGCATTCATCGTGAGTGTCCTTGGTAGATATTTGATGATCCAGGTTTGCAACATTGGAAGGCAGCAAAACGTGTGATGCGTTATCTAAGATGAACAAAAGACTATATGCTCACTTATCGAAAATCAGAGAGTTTGGAGGTCGTAGGTTTCTCTGATTCCGATTTTGCTGGATGTCAAGACAACAAGCGCTCCACATCAGGCTATATTTTCATGTTAGCAGGAGGATCTATTTCGTGGAAGTATGCTAAACAGAGACTTATAGCTTCTTCGACCATGGCAGCGGGATTCATAGCTTGTTTCGAGGCATCCAACCACGGAATTTGGCTGCGGAATTTTGTCACTAGATTGCGAGTTGTAGATGGCATTGACAGGCCATTGAAGATTTATTGTGACAACAATTCTGCAGTTCTTTACTCCAACAATAACAATAGCTCGACGAAGTCAAAGTTCATCGACATCAAGTTTCTAGTTATGAATGAGAGAGTTCAGGATGGACAAATTTCTATAGAACACACAGGAACCGATTCTATGCTAGCAGACCCATTGACTAAAGGTTTAACGCCTAAGGTGTTTCATGAGCACACTGCTCATATGGGCGTTATTCTAGATAATACCTTGGTTTAGTGGGAGTTTTGTTTTGTGTACTTTGTGTTCTATATTCATGTTTTGATTGATGATTTCTGCAGAATAAAGTTGATTTTTTGTTATCATTGTCCTGAATTCTAAAACTTGCAATATTATATTGCATAAAGAAACAACCTCACTAAAGACTACATTAGCACCAATTGAAAATGAACATGCCTAAGGACATATTGCACGTTATTTTCATGCTACTCATCCATATTTAATCTATGTCATTAAGTGTGTAGGTATGGTGATCATGGTAGTTTAGTCATAACGTTCATATGATTAAAGCTGCATTGGTTCTATATTTATGCATAAGATGGACCAGATTGTTTAAGAAAAATAAAACAAAAAAATAGCATCCAGAAATGCGCATTCAGATTTTGGTAACATAATTATCGTAAATATAAAGCTCAAGTGGGAGATTGTTAAGAAATTATTTCCTTTTAATGAGCTGTTATATTTCCTATAATTATGATAGCTATTAATTTGTGGTTTTATTTGGAAATGAATATTGGTAAATATTTGTAATTGATATGGAATGAATGAGTAGATACTAAATAATATTAATTAAGGGAGTTATGGGTTACCTTAGAAAATTATATAAAGGCTCACACTTGATTATGGTCCCCAATGCAAATAAAAAACCGTCTATACTCTTCCCATAGAGAGTTAGACTTTCAATTTTCTCGTTGGAGGAATAAAGTGATTTTGCAAAGGAAGACCACGTACCACCCGACTCGTGTTCGTCCGACCACCGATCATCAAAGTTTTTCCGCATCAAGTGATGATCGACCAAGATGGATCCAGGTATTCTTTTAATCCTTAATAATCTAATAACATGTTGATTATGGGAAATACTATTAGTACATAAGTTTTCCTTCAGTATCTTCATTTTTTTAATGTCTAATTATTTCTTATTGCATGTTTACTTATTTTTTAATTATTAATATTTTTATTGGTATTAAAAATACAGATTTAAATTTAAATAATTCCTCTCTCCGAAATTTATTTATAAATTTAAAATAATATATCTTCTTATTTTTGCATGTAGTTAATTTTAAGGACATTCTAGCAAACTAACCATTTTGAAACGTTGTAATTTCAATTTAGTCAAAGTTTCAAACGTTTTAGTTAAGTAGCCATTGTCTTTTATTAACTTACTCAAATACCCTTTGCCGCCTATTTTTTTTTTATTTAAAGCAAGCTTGTATTGAAAAAAAAAATTTAAAATTAATATCTCAACCGATTATCTAAAAAAACACAAAACCATTTAATTCTCATTAAAAAACTGAGGAAAACAATTGTTAAAAAACCCGACATGATATAAAACACAATTATAAACATAGAAAATAGTAACTATTAACAATAATTAACAAAAATTTACTAAAACATAAGTGAAAATATAAAAACTATGGACACACATAACCTCTTAACATTAATTAACGAATATGTATTCACAAATCTGAAGAAAAAGATACGAATACCATAGAAACTAGCTAACAATTTACATTAATTAATGAAAATTTACAGTAATTTACAATACAAGTTTCAAAAGTGAAATATGAGAAACCATTTAAATAACGCTAAAACTAACCTACATTAACGAATCTAGAACAAAATTAACGAATCTGAAACAATAAAAAAATTCAGAGAAAGAAAGAAAAAAAGATGATAACAAGAACACAACACAATGTTTAATGTATAAAGATTGGTAATGAAGCGGAAAATATTTCACCGATAGTATTGAAAAAAAAAATATAATAATTAATATCTCAACCGATTATCTAAAAAAACACAAAACCATTTAATTCTCATTAAAAAAACTGAGGAAAACAATTGTTAAAAAACCCGACATGATATAAAACACAATTATAAACATAGAAAATAGTAACTATTAACAATAATTAACAAAAATTTACTAAAACATAAGTGAAAATATAAAAACTATGGACACACATAACCTCTTAACATTAATTAACGAATATGTATTCACAAATCTGAAGAAAAAGACACGAATACCATAGAAACTAGCTAACAATTTACATTCATTAATGAAAATTTACAGTAATTTACAATACAAGTTTCAAAAGTGAAATATGAGAAACCATTTAAATAACGCTAAAACTAACCTAAATTAACGAATCTAGAACAAAATTAACGAATCTGAAACAATAAAAAAATTTAGAGAAAGAAAGAAAAAAAGATGATAACAAGAACACAACACAATGTTTAATGTATAAAGATTGGTAATGAAGCGGAAAATATTTCACCGATAGTATTGAAAAAAAAAATTTAATAATTAATATCTCAACCGATTATCTAAAAAAACACAAAACCATTTAATTCTCATTAAAAAAACTGAGGAAAACAATTGTTAAAAAACCCGACATGATATAAAACACAATTATAAACATAGAAAATAGTAACTATTAACAATAATTAACAAAAATTTACTAAAACATAAGTGAAAATATAAAAACTATGGACACACATAACCTCTTAACATTAATTAACGAATATGTATTCACAAATCTGAAGAAAAAGACATGAATACCATAGAAACTAGCTAAGAATTTACATTAATTAATGAAAATTTACAGTAATTTACAATACAAGTTTCAAAAGTGAAATATGAGAAACAATTTAAATAACGCTAAAACTAACCTAAATTAACGAATCTAGAACAAAATTATCGAATCTGAAACAATAAAAAAAATTCAGAGAAAGAAAGAAAAAAAGATGATAACAAGAACACAACACAATGTTTAATGTATAAAGATTGGTGATGAAGCGGAAAATATTTCACCGATAGTATTGAAAAAAAAAATTTAATAATTAATATCTCAACCGATTATCTAAAAAAACACAAAACCATTTAATTCTCATTAAAAAAATTGAGGAAAACAATTGTTAAAAAAACCCGACATGATATAAAACACAATTATAAACATAGAAAATAGTAACTATTAACAATAATTAACAAAAATTTACTGAAACATAAGTGAAAATATAAAAACTATGGACACACATAACCTCTTAACATTAATTAACGAATATGTATTCACAAATCTGAAGAAAAAGACACGAATACCATAGAAACTAGTTAAGAATTTACATTAATTAATGAAAATTTACAGTAATTTACAATACAAGTTTCAAAAGTGAAATATGAGAAACCATTTAAATAACGCTAAAACTAACCTAAATTAACGAATCTAGAACAAAATTAACGAATCTGAAACAATAAAAAAATTTAGAGAAAGAAAGAAAAAAAGATGATAACAAGAACACAACACAATGTTTAATGTATAAAGATTGGTAATGAAGCGGAAAATATTTCACCGATAGTATTGAAAAAAAAAATTAATAATTAATATCTCAACCGATTATCTAAAAAAACACAAAACCATTTAATTCTCATTAAAAAAACTGAGGAAAACAATTGTTAAAAAACCCGACATGATATAAAACACAATTATAAACATAGAAAATAGTAACTATTAACAATAATTAACAAAAATTTACTGAAACATAAGTGAAAATATAAAAACTATGGACACACATAACCTCTTAACATTAATTAACGAATATGTATTCACAAATCTGAAGAAAAAGACACGAATACCATAGAAACTAGCTAAGAATTTACATTAATTAATGAAAATTTACAGTAATTTACAATACAAGTTTCAAAAGTGAAATATGAGAAACCATTTAAATAACGCTAAAACTAACCTAAATTAACGAATCTAGAACAAAATTAACGAATCTGAAACAATAAAAAAATTCAGAGAAAGAAAGAAAAAAAGATGATAACAAGAACACAACACAATGTTTAATGTATAAAGATTGGTAATGAAGCGGAAAATATTTCACCGATAGTTTTCATACCGAACGTGATTCTAAATTGTATGGATATATTGAGAAGAAAATTCACCTGCTTCACCCACCCTGAAGGCACTTCGTACATACAACATTATCATAATGATTTAAAACCATCCACTTATAATAGGAAAAAAAAATAGCACTTATCATAACATATTTTTGGCGTGGTACAAGATCATATGATTAAAACAACAAATTTTTATATAACAATCGTATATAGAGAAGACAGAGCGATGGAGATAAAGAGAGAGTTGAGCGATATATATATATATATATATATATATATATATATATATATATATATATATATATATATATATATATATATAGAGAGAGAGAGAGAGAGAGAGAGTACACGTTAAACAAATATGTTCAATAATAACTACTTTTTATTATTATGAAAACAAAATAACTAATATTTATAACAATATTTTTTAATAAAAAACATACCGTCTGTTATTGAGGAAATGGCATATTCGATAATATTACACACTAAAAAATTGTCACATCAGCGTAAATGGTTATTTAGCTAAACATTTTAAAACGTTGGCTAAAACTAAATTCTCACGTTTAATGTGACCTAATTGGTTATAAATTTGTAATTGTAATAAATATTTAGATAATAATATCATTTATTAAATTTTAATAATAATTGCTATTATTGAAACAAAATTCAATCTCAAAGTCCTTTATGTGGAGCATGTACTTGAAAGTTGAAACTAATTGTTGACGCTGAAAATTGAACAACAGTTGGAAGACTTCGGACGGTTCGACCCAAATTCGGACCAAGTGACCGCAGCTGACCCCATATTTGCAAAACTCGAAAGTCATGAGTATGCTGTCCTAGCTTAAGAACGTTTTTCGTTCGTCACGGAGACCTGCGAATAAGAAGAAGAAAAAGAAGAAATGAGGTTGTTGGTTTAAGTCTCCTATCTTCGTATACACGTGGCAAGCTTCAGCAGGTTTAGCAGCAGTCAAGGTAGTGGACCGTTGGATCATCTTCAGACTTTGCTTGGCAGTCAAGGAAGAGTTGTCGTTGCCTATATATATGTTTTTAGATGCTTGTAACACCTAATGCAATTTCTCTGAATTTGTTTACAAACTGGGAAAACACTGAGAGACTTGAGACAAGCGAGCTTGGGAATAACTCGTACTCGAGTTAGGGGTGTTTTGAGTGATTTGTAACCGGGAGTGAGAGAGTGTCTTTTTCGTTGATAGTTGATTGGCTTGAATACTGGAGTAGTGTTAGAATTATTACTTCAAAATATTTATTTTTCTGGAAAAATAAAACCGACAGCTTAAGGAAAGGAAATAAAAAAAATCAACACAACAATATTATGAACAAAAGAAAAATAAACAAAATGAGAAGCAAAGGCCGAGGACCGTTCGACGGTCTCCTTAAAGTAATATTGCCCTCCCCGTGGGTGCCGGAATCGACGAGCAATTTACCTCCCAGGATACAACGGCGGAAAGAGAAGAGGTTTGCACGAAACGGACTTCTCCGGCGAACTAAATCTGTAACAGAACTAAGCACCGACTACAAAAAGAAAAAACAATTTCTGGGAAAGAGAAGGAGCTGAGAGAAGCAGTAGAAAACTCTCTGTGTCCTTTGAATGAGATGAGCAAGCCTCTATTTATAAAGGCCAAGGCTGCGTTGGTTGAAGTCCAAAACTGTCCACCCTTAAAGGCATTTAAAGCAGGTTATTACAACCAGTTAAAACACCGTTTTGAATTCAAGGCCAAGCGAACAGTCCAACGTTTTCAGCCTTAATGGCATTATTACACAACCATAAAGCGCACTTAAAGCTCAAAGAACCATTGAATTGAGGAATACAAACTGTTGGCTTTAAGTCTCAAACGTACACTTCGTCTGGTCGAGCTCGTTCAGTCGAGCTCGTCCAGTCGAACTGGAATGACTTCGTCTACGTCCAGTCGAGCTCGTCCAGTCAAACTGGAATAACTTCGTCACTAAGTCCAGTCGAGCTCGTCCAGTCGAACTGGAATGACTTCGTCACTAAGTCCAGTCGACCTAGCCCAGACGAGCTGGAATGACTTCGTCACTTCGCCCAGTCGAGCTGGAATGACTTCGTCACTTCGTCCAGTCGACCTCGCCTCGCCCATTCGAGCTGGAATGACTTAGTCACTTCGTCCAGTCGACCTCGCCTCGCCCAGTCGAGCTGGATTGACTTAGTCACTTCGTCCAGTCCGTCACTTTCTCAGTGTGTGATAAAGCATACTTCAAACATCAATTTCTCATTCATTCTAGCTCCGTTTTTGGCAAAATTATAATCGATATTATACCCCATTCCGCAAGGAAGAATAATACGAAAGAATTATCAAATTCCGTTGAGTGGAACCCACTCAACCTTTTTGCCTAAAGTCAGCAGCTTAATATACAATAAATACTCAATATTGTCTATTTACTTCTCTAATACTCCAACAATCCCCCACATGAATGAAATTGCATGACGACAACAAAAAGACTCGACACGACTCAATATGGTGATCAGTTCTACGGTCAATACCAGTATAGGATAGGTAGACAAAGTCCTTGAACCTTCCCTCATAGAAGTATGTCATGTTTACGGACTACTCAGTAGACACGATGTCCTTGAACTGTTAGTCGTTTGTATATAAACGATGAGCATATATCTCCCTGATATCTTCCTGCCACAGGTTTTAGTTCTCATGGTTATGTTCATTTCGGCCCTGAACATGCGCCTGGTTCTGTAAAAGTTTCTAAAGAATTACGCCCCTTTAATTCTCTTTCGAAGCGGCCTCACTTCTCTCTCACATAGGTGATCCTTACGCCAAAGAGTAATCCCGCATTACTCATTCGGAATCTCAAAGATCCGATTTCAAAGAATCATTAAAAGCACAATGCTTAGCCTCGTACGGGTGTCACCGTTTTTATCACAGGAATAGGACCGGGGTTTTCCCCCACAGTGACCTCACTTCATTCTAGCAGTTAGGTTGTCCCTTTGAACCAAGTTCTTGGGATCTCCAGTCATCATATGGTTGGGTTTCCTTTGCTAAAACTTTTATTTCATGGGCTTTAGTCTCATTCCTATTGACATCTTCTCTACTTGGTCCCTATTTAACCCCTTGGTTAGCGGATCCGCAATATTGTCTTTGGACCTTGCATAGTCAACACTTATGACTCCAGACGAGAGAAGTTGTCTAACGGTATTATGTCGTCGACGGATATGTCTAGACTTACCATTATACATAACACTTTGTGCTCTACCAATTGCAGATTGGCTATCACAATATATACATATTGCAGGCACAGGTGTTGTCCAATTTGGAATATCCTCTACAAAGTTTCTTAGCCACTCAGCTTCTTCACCACACTTATCCAAAGCAACAAACTCAAATTCCATCGTGGATCTAGTTATCACGGTTTGTTTTGAGGATTTCCAAGACACAGCTGCACCACCTAAAGTGAATACATATCCACTTGTGGCTTTAGAGTCTTGTATATCAGATATCCAACTGGCGTCAGTGAAACCTTCAATGACTTCAGGATGTCTAGTATAGTGTAGACCATAACTACGAGTAAATCGTAAATACCTCAGTACTTTCACGATTGCTCTCTAGTGCTCAGAACTTGGATTACTCGTGTATCTCGCAAGTCTACTTACAGAGTAAGCTAAGTCAGGTCTAGTACAATTCATCAAGTACATTAGACTTCCTATTATTCTAGCATACTCGTTTTGAGACTCGCTATCTCCTTTATTCTTAGACAAATGATGACTAGCGTCGATTGGAGTTCTAGAGACTCCACTATCATCCTTTGCAAATTTGTCTAGAATTTTATCAACATAGTGTGATTGACTCAAAACAAATCCATTAGATGTTCTTTTAATCTTGATCCCCAAGATAACATCGGCTAATCCCAAATCTTTCATATCAAACCTCGAATTCAATATATCTTTTGTGGATTTAATCATGCTTTCATTGCTCCCAACAATAAGCATATCATCTACATATAGACACAAAATCACATAACCGCGTTCGGTCGTTTTAATGTAGACACACTTGTCACACTCATTGATCTTGAAGCCATTTGACATCATGACATTGTCAAATTTTTCATGCCATTTTTTTGGGGCTTGTTTGAGTCCATACAATGACTTAATCAGTACATACTTTCCTCTCTTGCCCATGTGCAACACAACCCTCGGGTTGGTCCATGTAGATCTCTTCTTCGAGATCACCATTTAGGAAAGCAGTTTTGACATCCATTTGATGGATTTCAAGGTTGCGCAAAGTGGCAATGGCTATAATCAATCTTATAGATGTTATTCTCGTCACGGGAAAATAAGTATCAAAATAGTCAAGACCTTCTTTTTGTCTATAACCCTTAATTACAAGTCTCGCCTTGTATTTATCAATTGAGCCATCCACTTTCATCTTCCTTGTGAAGATCCACTTAGAACCAAGAGTTTTACTTCCAGGAGGAAGGTCAACTAGTTCCCACGTGTGGTTATGCATTGTCGAGTCAATTTCACTTCTTATGGCGTCCTTCCATAAGTGACCCTCGACTGAATTTACAGCCTCTTTATAACTTAGAGGTTCGGCCTCTAACATATAGGTAAGGAAATCAGATCCAAATGACTTCTCCACCCTAGCTCGCTTACTTCTTTGAGGTTGTTCAGATTCTATCTCATCCTCGGATTCCTCATAAAAATCTTGAGATATTTCTTTTATATTCTCAAATTGTTGATTTGACGAACTCGGCTCATCTTCCTTAGTCTTATACGGAAATACATGTTCAAAAAACGATGCATTTTTAGACTCAATAATAGAACCTTTGTGTATATCAGGATTCTTAGATTCATGCACAATGAAGCGATAAACATTGCTATGATGTGCATATCCAATGAATACACAATCTACGGTCTTCGGACCGATCTTCATCCTTTTAGGTGCGGGAGCCAAAACCTTGGCCAAGCACCCCCACATTCGCAAGTATTTATAGGAAGGCTTCGTTCCTCTAAATAATTCAGACGGGGATTTATCCTCTTTCTTTCGAGGTATCTTATTCAAAAGATAATTCGCAGCCAAAATGGCTTCCCCCCACATTTCTTGTGGTAACCCCGAGCTTAGCAACATCGCATTCATCATCTCTTTGAGAGTACGGTTCTTTCGTTCGGCAACGCCATTCGATTGAGGAGAATATGGTGGAGTGACTTCATGAATAATTCCATGTTGAGCACAAAACGCACCAAATGGTTCCACATATTCACCTCCACGATCACTACGCACCATTTTAATCTTTTTACCAAGTTGATTCTCAACTTCCAATTTGTACATGGTAAATTTCTCAATTGCCTCATCTTTGCTTTTAAGCAAATACACATAACAATACTTCGTACTATCGTCAATAAAAGCCACAAAGTATTTGTTACCGCCCATCGTAGGCATGAATTTCAAATCGCATAGATCGGTATGGATTAATTCAAGTGACTCACTTTTCCTTTCAACACTATGAAACGATGTTCTCGTTAATTTGGCTTCAACACATATCTCACATTTGTGTTTAGAATCAATATTAAATTTTGGTATACAATCCAAATTAATTAATTTGCGCAAAGTATCATAATTCACATGACCAAGTCTACCATGCCACAAATTAGATGACTCAAGCATATAAGCAGAAGAGGAAGCATTCTCATTATTATTCTTGCCAGTAATGGCGATTACATTCATCTTCCACATATTATCTTTGATATAGCCTTTACCCACATGCATCCCATTTTTACTAAGAACAATCCTTTGAGACTCAAAAACCATCTTAAACCCATGGTTACAAAGGAGAGTTCCAGAAATAAGATTCTTCCTAATGTCGGGTACGTAGAGAACGTTGGTGAGCTTCATTTCCTTCCCAGAGGTCATTTTGAGGATGACGTGGCCAATCCCCATGA
The DNA here is from genome assembly GCF_054948205.1 of Urtica dioica subsp. dioica. Taxonomy (NCBI): domain Eukaryota; kingdom Viridiplantae; phylum Streptophyta; class Magnoliopsida; order Rosales; family Urticaceae; genus Urtica; species Urtica dioica. Next base: position 42,122,303 of record NC_142758.1, on the reverse strand, counting down.
CGTCGGAGGTGGCCAAATTTCCCATGAACAGCTTCTCCCCAGTCGGGCGCATGTCGAGCGAGCAAAACGCGTTTTTGTCGGAGCAAACATGGCGGGTAGCTCCAGTGTCTAGCCACCACTCCTTGGGGTTTGAATCGACCAAGTTTACTTCGGAGACCACGGCGACGAGAAATTGGTCATCTCCCTCGGTCTCGACGGCATTGGCCTCACTCTTCTTCTTCTTTTGCGGCTTACGGCAATCCGCGGCGCGGTGACCTTCTTTGTCGCAGTTGAAGCACTTTCCAACAAACTTTTGTTGGTTCTTCTTCTTGAAAGCAGCCCCTTTAGCCCCAAGCTTGTTGGCGGGCTTCTTTCCTCTTGAGCCTTCACCATGCTCGACGATGTTGGCTCTCTCGGACGTGGTTTTGAACCTCTTGTCGGAGCCACGGTTGTCTTCCTCTATGCGAAGGCGAACCACCAAATCTTCAAGACTCATTTCCTTTCGCTTGTGCTTAAGGTAGTTCTTGAATTCCTTCCAACCCGAATGTAGCTTCTCGATGACGGAGGCAACTTGGAAAGACTCGCTAATGGTCATTCCCTCGACTTGAATCTCGTGAAAGATAAGTTGCAAATCTTGCACTTGACTCACAACCGTCTTATTGTCCACCATTTTGAACTCGAGGAAGCGGCCCACGATGTATTTTTTCAAGCCCGCGTCGTCGGTCTTGTATTTCCGATCGAGTGATTCCCAAAGCTCTTTAGAAGACGCCTCGGAACTATACACGTTGTATAGGGAGTCCGCTAGACAATTCATCACATAATTTCGACACAAATAGTCGGAATCCTTCCAAGCGAGAAACGACATTCTCACTTTCGGATCGGTCTCGTCCTCTTGGAGAATCGGAGGATCGTCGGTCAAAAACCGTACAAGGCCAATGGTGGTCAAATAAAAGAGCATCTTTTGTTGCCATCTTTTGAAGTTCAAGCCATCGAACTTCCCCGGTTTCTCGGTCGGCATCATCATGGGAGGCCCTCGGACCGCGCCCGCATTTTGAACATGACCAGCGGGTCCGTTCATGGCCATAGCCGCCATCGATTGAACAAGACCCGCGGGTCCGTTCCCGGCCGAAGCCTCCGCCGAATTTTGCACGACAATGCTCGGGTTTGAGGCGTTGGTCGTCAATACCTCCATGTTGGAAGGCAGCGGGATGATCGGGTTCCCCGACGCATCCACTCTGTTCACAGTGTTGTTGTTGTTGTTGTTGTTTTCCATTACTACAAAAGAAAACACCCAAGTCAAAATTGTTGAAAAGTTCAACACAAAAAAATATATATTCAATCTCCTTCCACGAGCAAGCTGTCTAAGAGCAAGTTATTACTTTAAGATTGTTAGAATTATTACTTCAAAATATTTATTTTTCTGGAAAAATAAAACCGACAGCTTAAGGAAAGGAAATAAAAAAAACAACACAACAATATTATGAACAAAAGAAAAATAAACAAAATGAGAAGCAAAGGCCGAGGACCGTTCGACGGTCTCCTTAAAGTAATATTGCGCTCCACGTGGGTGCCGGAATCGACGAGCAATTTACCTCCCAGGATACAACGGCGGAAAGAGAAGAGGTTTGCACGAAACGGACTTCTCCGGCGAACTAAATCTGTAACAGAACTGAGCACCGACTACAAAAAGGAAAAAAAAAAATTCTGGGAAAGAGAAGGAGCTGAGAGAAGCAGTAGAAAACTCTCTGTGTCCTTTGAATGAGATGAGCAAGCCTCTATTTACAAAGGCCAAGGCTGCGTTGGTTGAAGTCCAAAACTGTCCAGCCTTAAAGGCATTTAAAGCAGGTTATTACAACCAGTTAAAACACCGTTTTGAATTCAAGGCCAAGCGAACAGTCCAACGTTTTCAGCCTTAATGGCATTATTACACAACCATAAAGCGCACTTAAAGCTCAAAGAACCATTGAATTGAGGAATACAAACTGTTGGCTTTAAGTCTCAAACGTACACTTCGTCCGGTCGAGCTCGTTCAGTCGAGCTCGTCCAGTCGAACTGACTTCGTCTAAGTCCAGTCGAGCTCGTCCAGTCGAACTGGAATGACTTCATCACTAAGTCCAGTCGAGCTCGTCCAGTCGAACTGGAATGACTTCGTCACTAAGTCCAGTCGATCTAGCCCAGACGAGCTGGAATGACTTCGTCACTTCGCCCAGTCGAGCTGGAATGACTTCGTCACTTCGTCCAGTCGACCTCGCCTCGCCCATTCGAGCTGGAATGACTTAGTCACTTCCCAGTCGACCTCGCCTCGCCCAGTCGAGCTGGAATGACGTAGTCACTTCGTCCAGTCCGTCACTTTCTCAGTGTGTGATAAAGCATACTTCAAACATCAATTTCTCATTCATTCTAGCTCCGTTTTTGGCAAAATTATAATCGATATTATACCCCATTCCGCAAGGAAGAATAATACGAAAGAATTATCAAATTCCGTTGAATGGAACCCACTCAACCTTTTTGCCTAAAGTCAGCAGCTTAATAGACAATAAATACTCAATATTGTCTATTTACTTCTCTAATACTCCAACAAGTAGGTCATTTTAGACCGAACCAGGGTAAAAGATTGTGTCTCTTTTCTTTTCTTGTTCATCATCATCACGCAAAGCCAGATCGTCGACATTACTTGCACAGGAAGTAACTGGTCGAATTCAAGAAAAACTCAAGCAATAGAAGGTTTTTCGTAACAGAGGTAAAAGGGCGTAGATGCGATACCTCCGGTGCGCTCTATGATGCTCAACATTAGTTTGATTGATATGAGTGAGGTGAGGGCGACATTATTTGAGAATATTTTATGAGATTTGTGCTCGATCAGATGAAACCATGTGCGAAAGGTCCTCGGCAACGTTTCAGAATTCTAGAATCAAGTAATTTGCATTTAGAATTGATTATGATCGGAAGATGCATGCCTCTCATAATGGAACTCGACGTGCTAAATCCCATTTTCTATTATTGATAAGTATTTTGGGAAAGAACGGCGAAGTCCATATAATCGTTTTTTCTATTTATAGGGATTGGAGGGTTGAAAAGAGCCTTAAAAGTTGGATTTGACGGAGCAAAGCGTATGCGGAAGGCCTCTCGTGCGCGCGCCAACCATAGACGAGAGAGAGAGAGAGACATAGAGATAGAGAACTACATTACAACAATAATAATACAACAATCACACCAGAATATACAAGATCACTACACGTGACTCATAATAATAAGAAAGAGCTTAAGCACTACTATACACAAACACATAGACACCCGGCCATACACACACACCAGCACCTGATCAATATACACATACTGTAGCATAATGATCATGCGTGTCGTTTATTTATTAATACCACTTTAAAGTCGTCCTGAATTAATTATAGGGTTTGTTAATTATATTATAGCCCTCTTGACGTAGCCTCCGTCAGCCTTGCCTTCCGACTTCTCGGGCTCGGTCACGGAAGGCTTGTCAAAGTACTCTTTGGCCTGGCCCACCACGTCCGATGCCGCCACGCTAGCCTTGTTCGCGCCCTCTGTCACCGCTGTCTTCACGTTCTCCACAAACCCCGGCCCCGCCTCCTTCTCCTCCGCGGTCTTCTTGTCTCCGGTGCCAGTCACCGAGTTCAGCAGATCCATTGGGACTGTGTTGAGAGAGAGAGAGAGAGAGAGTAGATATAATGTGTTTATTGTGTTTTTTTTTTTTTTTTGCTGGTGATGATATGATGGGCATTTGTGGGCTGTGTTTATAGACTAGTTTTAATTATTGATTCTTTTTCTTTTGTTCCTTTCATTGTTTGGATGATTATATGGATCACACAATTGTTAGTGTGCCTTTGTTCCTTTTCAATAACTTCTCATTACCCACACAAACCACCTGATATTTATTTGTTAGTATGACCCATCTGATGATTTTGTAGCTTAATTTGCCTTGCTATTTAGAAGAGAGTAACATATGTTTAGGAATCTCAAAGTATATTACACTAGTACAAATATTGGATTGCAACAGCTTAAAACTATTTTGCAAAACTTGCAAGACAGTTATTTGTAAACTGTTTTGAAAATTGACAGTTTAAAACTGTCGTGCAAATGACTGTAAAACTGTTTGTCCGTCACATCAGACATAATGTTTTCCGCAACGGGAATCATTGCACGACATTTATAAACTGTCGTGTGCATCCTAGTTGCTTTATTTTTTTAAAAAACTTTCAGCCGCGGCGGAGGAAATCATTTTACTCTGCTGTGATTTAAATAATTCAAAAATAACATAACAAAACAATCTCATATAAACAAGAATTACTAAACAAAATTTGAAAATCATTATCATACTTCAGAAAGCTGTACATTTTGTGAGGTGTAATCTTGACTTGGTCAAGATGTTAATTTTTTTTTTTTTTTATTTGTTTTACTGATTGTCTGTTAGTTTCAGCAAATAATACACGTTCAACAGGAACGTTGCTTTTGACCAAGTATTTAGGATCATGACCAAGAATGTAGGCCACTAACACCATGATTTTTTTATTCCTTCTTTGTACGCTGTATTTCCTTTATAAATAGCAGTAAAAAAGCCAGAAAAGCTGTGACTTTAAACAGCACCAAAATTCTCTGTTGTTCTATATATTACTACCTACGTGTGTATATATATATATATATATATATATATATATATATATATATATATATACTTCTTTTCAGGTTCTGCAACAAGAAGTGGTATCAGAGCGTCTTGGTGTTCGATCTAAACCTTTGTAGCCGATCGGTGTTCGATCCGCTTCGGCAATGGCAGGACAAGGAGAAGAAGGCAACAACAGCAAGGCAGTGATTTCATCATCTCCGCCGAAGGCACGACTGAGCAGCGGTGGCGGTGACGAGCTGCGCACCGTGGAGCGGGTCGTCAGGGAGAGCGACGGTGCAGCGCACTTTCCGCTCCTCACGCGTACAAATTACGCAGATTGGGTGATCCTCATGAAGGTACAACTGCAAGCGCAAGGCTTGTGGGATGTCGTTGAAGACGGTCCTGGTGATCACCGCGAAGACAGGCGGGCAATGTCGGTACTACTCCGGGCAGTGCCGCCGGAGCTGATCCGTACCCTTGGCGTCAAGGAGACGGCCAAGCAAGCTTGGGACACACTCAAGATCATGCGGGTCGGTGTCGAGCGTGTCCGGGAGGCTAAGGCGCAGACACGCTGGACCGAATTCGAGAACCTCACGTTCAAAGACGGCGAGGAGGTGGAGTCTTTTGGCATTCGACTCACGGCGATCGTCAATGACCTCGAGGTGTTGGGTGATCCGGTGACCGAGCACAAGGCGGTGCTCAAATTCCTTCGAAGCGTACCGCGCGCATACAAACAGATGGCCATGGCGATCGAATCGCTAGTGGATCTCAAGTCTTTGTCCATCGAAGAACTCACGGGGCGGCTCCTAGTCGTAGAGGAGAGCGGCGAACTCGACGACCCTCCGCCTTCCGGTGGGCGCCTACTCCTCACAGAAGAAGAATGGCAAGCCCGACAGCGACAACGCGAGCGTGGGGACAAGACAAAGTCGTCATCGAGCGGCGGCGACAACGGCGAACGCAAGAAGGGTAACTGCCGATATTGTGGCATAGCCGACCATTGGGCTAAGGAATGCCGCAAGGCAATGCGCGACCGAGAGCAGCAAGAGCAGGCAAATCTCGCGCGTGCCGAGTCGGAGGAAGATGATGAACCGGCGCTGCTAATGGCGCAGACCTGTACATTGGCTCACGAAGCTGCCGAAGACGCGCCCAACAAGCTGTTTCTGAACGACACAACGTTCACAACCCTCGACGAGACCACGCACAACACTGTGCACTTTGGCGATTTCTCGGAGTGAACAAGATGGAACAAGTCAAGCTTACGGGGGAGATTGTGAGGTGTAATCTTGACTTGGTCAAGATGTTAATTTTCTTTTTTTTTTTATTTGTTTTACTGATTGTCTGTTAGTTTCAGCAAATAATACACGTTTAACAGGAACGTTGCTTTTGACCAAGTATTTAGGATCATGACCAAGAATGTAGGCCACTAACACCATGATTTTTTTATTACTTCTTTGTACGCTGTATTTCCTTTATAAATAGCAGTAAAAAAGCCAGAAAAGCTGTGACTTTAAACAGCACCAAAATTCTCTGTTGTTCTATATATTACTACCTACGTGTGTGTATATATATATATATATATATATATATATATATATATATATATACTTCTTTTCAGGTTCTGCAACAACACATTTTCTCTTTCTACCAAGAAAAAAAAAAACACTCCCAACAGATCCTAGTGTAATTTATGTCATTTGTCAAATCTAGGCTTATTTGATTCCTTCACCTTCAATCCACTTTCCAAAAGCTGCACAGCCTTCTCACTCTAGTGACGTATCACGTGATTTCTGCCTGAGAATATCAGTCTCATACTTACCAAGTAACTATGTGATACTAAGCAAGATTATACATTTACCTTCACATTGCCTCCGTTTTAATCTTTCATTCTCCTTCAATTGCTTTGGATCATTTTTCACTGAAGCAAACAATAAAGGAAATGACTTTGTTAATAAGTTGGAAGTGCAATAATCTTATTGAAAGGCTGAGATTTTAAGACATAAACTACAGAAAAGAAATAGATGAATAACATACAATACTGATGAAAAAAAAAGTACAGCCCGAATAACCCTTACACAAAATAATAATAATAATAATAATGATGCAATGCAATAACCCTTAATACAAAAAAAAAAAATTAATAATTCAATAACAGAGTCTCGTGAGCTGGTTCACCTCACCAGAATTTGTTGTCAGACATTTTATCAAACAACTACAATGCAATGTAAAGAAAACAAAAATATCATTCAGTGCCTTTCTAATTGCGTCCATTTCGTGAACTTCTTTAAAGTAGTGATCACTTGCACTGCCCATTATTTCTAACAAAAAAATCTAACAGAACAGTCTAGGGTTTATAGCTCATACAAGCTAAATTCAAGACCATAAAAAACCTTAGTGAAACGAACTAAGACAACAAAATGTATAGTAAAAACTCTAAAACTGAAAAGTTAATCAACACCAAGAAAAGGCCTTAGTGAAGATACCAAAAGCCATATCAGAAATACCAAAAAACTCTAACTCAAAAAAAGGTCCTAGTGTAGATCTATACAAACACACAAGATCAAAAATCTCAAAAAAGGCCTATACAAAAACGCACAACAATAAAAAAAAAAAAAAAAAAAAAAAAAAAAAAAAAAAAAAAAAAAAACACCTCCATACAATTACAAAAAAAAAAAATTCCCAATTAACAAGCCAAAGAAATCTTTTTCACTAAACTTTTAATAACCACGTTATTCCTTCACCATTAAATGAGAGCTTTAATAAAATTTCTCCGTGGTACCGACCACGTTTTTCCAAAAAAAAAAAAAACAAGCCAAAGAAATACTCACGATTTCAATCACAACCTACTCAATCTAGTGAAGAGTTTTGATTTTTTAAAGATAATTTAAAAAACACCAGATTTTAAAAAAAAAAGATAATTAAGAAAAGTTAATTGTAAGAGTTGAGTATATCTAACCAAGGATTAAAATTTCGGGAAAAGTCGAGGAAATGTCGTCGGAATACCGTTTTTTGAAGGAGTCCGGCCAAAAAATTGCAGTTTGTCGTTTCGCGTAATTATGTCGTCGAAATGGCGTGACAATGTTGTTTTTTTTCCTTCTATAAAACCCAAATTTTTGGGGAATCGCAGCGACTTTTAGTCGAAAAAACCTAAAAATTTATCTCCCTGAAGTCGACGAAAATGAGCGATAGAACTTCGTAATTTCCGCCGAAACCTAGCCACTGTCGACGCTCTGTGAGCGAATTCGACATTATGAAGGTAAGTTCGCCGTGATAGCACTGTGATTTCCCCGTTTTTTCCGTGTTGTGTCGGTTGGAGAAAAAAAATGTCAATTTTCGTGTTCTTTGAATTTTTTATTTTGTGATATGTTGTTGAATGAAACATGTTTATCCATGATGTGCGGTACATTATATGTTTTCCAATTTTTTTTTTTAAGAAATTCTAAAAATTGTTGTTTTAAATAGTTTAGATTTATTTTTATAATGTTCCCAAAATTGAGGATGATACTTGAAATTTGAAATGTTTGGTTTCATGAAATAATGATGATAATGTCTGTGAAACCCCAATTTTGCATATTAAAAATATTTGAGACATTTATATATGTACACACATAAAGAATTACGTTCATATATTTTGTTTACGATCAACTTGTTGCATATATATAGCAACAAGTTGGAATCTGTGTTCCACCGAGAGCCAAAAAAATAAGAAAAAATGGCATGAACTAGCCAATTCAAACTATGGGTTTTGCAAAATAGCCATAGTTTCATTAGATTAGGCAAAATAACCACCTCTAATAGGAAGAAAAAAAAAATAATCCACAGAACGAAGAAGAACGCCGGCACCGCCGCCAGATTTTTCCAAGAGCTCTTCTCTGCAACTTCGGACTCATCACTCCGAAGAAGAACGCCGGCACCGCCGCCGGAGGCAAAGTCCGGCGAACCTTTCCAGCGAGGAAGCCCTCCTCGTCGCCGTAGCGTGACGGAGAGTCCCGAATCTCCGTCGATCTCCTCGCCTTCGCCGCCGTAACGGAGAGTCCGACGGGAGGTAAGATCGACGGAGCGATCGGGAACATCGCGAGCGTCGAGGATGCAAGAATCGCGTCGCCGAAGAAGGAGATGTTTCGGTTCTGTTTCAGATCCTCGATTTCCAGATTGTCATTAAATTTAATCCTGCCTCGATTAATTTTAATCCAGCCCTCATAAACCTTACATTATGTCTTTATAGTTCGTTGGGATTAAATTTAATCCAACCTAGATTAATCTTACTTTGGCTAGTTTGCTTATAGTTGACAAACTATGGCTATTTTGCAAAAGCTTAAGTTCTATTTGGCTATATAGCCGCTTGAGGAAAAATGGTATGAACTAGCCAATCCCAAACTATGGCTTTTGCAAAATAGCCATAGTTTCATTTGTTTGGTAAAATAGCCATTTCTCAAAAACACGTTAGGAATATGCGATTAAATTTAGTTCTATTCTGTCTTTAACATGCGAATGTCGAGGAAACCTCCTTCGACGGCGAGTAACAGCGGGGACTCTCTGGCGAGGTTCCGAAGGCAGAGCTGATCGTCCATGTGGCGCCCAAGAAGCAGCTCAGCCACAGCGGAGAAGCCGTGCCGGACCGCCACGTGCAGGGCCGTGTCGCGTGCGTCAGCATCGCCCCGCTGTCCTCCACGTCATCGCTCGCCGCCAGGATGAGCCCGACCATCTCGGCTTCGCCGGTCCTCGCCGCCACGTGCAGAGGCGTTTCGCCGCCGGAGTTGGGCGTGGTTACAAGCTTCGGGCAGTGACCGATGACCTCAGATCCTCGTTTCGGTTCTGCTTCAGATCTGTTGGATTTCCAGATTGTCATTAAATTTAATCTTGTCTCGATTAATTTTAATCCAGCCATCATAAACCTTACATTCTGTCTTTATAGTTCGTTGGGATTAAATTTAATCCAACCTAGATTAAGTTGGCTAGTTTGTTTATAGTTGACAAACTATGGCTATTTTGCAAAAGCTTAAGTTCTATTTGGCTATATAGCCGCTTCACCCAAAAAATAATAATAAATTAAAAGTTATTTGTTATTTATTTATATATTAAGGAGTAACATCAGGAGTACGTGTATCAATTTTGTTTCCTAAATGTATATTATATATTTTAAAAATTTTTAAATAAAAACAAAAAGTAATAAGAAGCTTTAACCACGTTACATTACGGTTTTTTTTTTTTTTTTCTGTAACGCACCCTATTTCTTTTCTTCCAGCTTCTCTCACGATCTATCTCCCTATTCATCTCTATCCCACTTTTTCTTTCCCTCAAAACTATAACCACCCTATTTCAAAGCATCTCCTATTTAGGAGTACTAGGAAGGAATTTTTCTTCAATCACAGAGGTAATTTCGTGGTCCTGGTGCTTTCATACTCTTCATTGTTCTTATGATTTAATACTTTTTATGGAGAAGAAAAGAATAGGCTGAAGGTTTCCGGTTATTAAATAAGTTTTGAGCAGTGACAACGTCAATTTTTGTTAAAATAGCTATGAACGGTTTTTGAAGCTAATATTTTTACAACGTCTACTTCCAAATGTTTTTCAGTCTTGGTTTAAATTTTATAATTTTTCAAACTATGAATATTATTTTATGAGTTTTATCCAAATAGTGCACAGACTGTTTTTTCCTGTCCGCCAAATTTTGAAAAACGTTATTGGTTTAAATATCTCTAAATTTCATTTTAACCTAAAACCTTAATACGAGATTCATTTATATGTGTTGTCGGTCGTTTTCAAAAAACCTGGAACATCGAGAAGACAAGCCGCTCAAGGGGCCGATGGTCAGGCCAGAGGTCCTAAAGAGTGGCAACCTTCTTCCACGAGTCGACTGACAAGTCCTCGTGTCGTAACTTACAGCTCCTCGAGTCGAATTTTGCGTCCACGAGTCGACTGACGAGTCATCGTGTCGACCTTGATTCCTCGAGTACAGTCTTTCCCATTTCATGCGACTTGCGCGAAATCCCGAACTCCGAAAGCCCAACGGGCCGGGTCGCCAAAAGACCGCTGAGGCCCACAACGGCTAGGGCCCATACAAACGGCCCAAAAATTCCAAGACCATGCTCCCACATAGAGCATGGAGTGGGCATCGCGCGCTCCCCGAAAGGGGCACGCACTCGGCGCGCCCTTTAAAAGGAGCGCACGAGCACGCTCCTTGAAAGAGAGTGTGCGCGCGACGCGCATAGCGCATGGCGCGCCGCTCCCAGCGCGCTCGCACTGCATTCCTTGAAGCCATGCGCGCGCTCCTTTTCAAGGAGCGCGCGCCCGGGACCTGCTCCCCTCTCCATGAGGTGCGGCCAAAGGAGCGTGCGTCCGGGACCTACTCCCCTCTCCATGAGGTGCGGCCCTAGCTAGGGCCTCCTAGGCCTCCTCATTCACTATAAATACCCCCTCTCATTGAGGGGGAGAGAGACATTCATTTCTCTCAAAGATTACTCGCTCTCAGAGTTCTGAAACGCTGCCGGAGACTTTCTGAACACAATTTCCTCTGATTGAGCGCTCGATCTAGAGCGCAAGCCGCTCCTACGATTTTCCACAGAAAATCCCTTATGCGTCTAACACACAAGACGCGTCCACGATTTTCCACTGAAAACCACCTACACGTCTAACACACAAGACGCGTTCACGATTTTACACTGAAAATTGCCTACGCGTCAAACGCACCAGCCGTGTCCAACGCACCAGCCACGTCCACGATTTTCTACTGAAAATCCCCTACGTGTCCAATGCGCCCGGAATTCTCCACAGAGAATCTCCTACGTCTCCAAAAGTGAGAAAACACACATTCCCCTACGCGTCCTAGAGTTCTGAGACGTCGCCGAGGACTCCTCCGCGCTCTGTCTCCTATGTCGAGCACACCCTCTAGGCTCCGGGCCTCATATAGCGTTACATACGCCTTGAACTACGTTCTGACTTGATCCCGCAATGCGGGTACGTAGGCAGCTCACAAGAAGCACAGTCACACCCCCCATTCACACCATTCTCTCCTCAGATAACACCTCCGACTGGAGGAAACCTCAACTCGAGACTTTCGAGTTCACACCTTGGCTCGGGTGCGGCAAATTGGTATTTTCGTGCGACAACAATATGATATCATTTTGTGATCTAAGTTTTATAATTTTTTTGGATGCACAAAGGGTATTTTCGGATTTATTTTTGAACAGCACGAAGACTCGTTTTAAATCAGTCCTTAAAAAAAAGCGTCTCTTTTGTGTTTTAAGCCTCTATTATTTTATTTAATGTTCTAAACCAATTTTGACCACGTCGCTTCAGGATAAAATGTTCAAAATATTTTTTTTTACCTCTTATTGTAATTTTTCCAGGTTTGTTTTCAAAGTTTTATTTTTTCCGAGTCCAAAGGTTTTTTAGTAATTTTTTCTTTCAGCCGCAATCAAGAAAATTTTCAGAATCCTAGTAGTTTATTAAATGTTATAATTATCATAAAATTAACTATCGATTCTTTCAATTAGGTTCCGAGTTGTTTAGAGCGTCTGTTTCCGTCAAAGATCTACGATTGTAACTTCCGACTTACAGGTGAGAATCATCTAACTACAACACAGATTAGTTTAAAAATAAATTTGATGAGTATGTTATTCATGACATGGTTTATATTTATATATATATATATATATATATATATATATATATATATATATATATATATATAGTTATCTATGCTTAAGTACGGGTTTTACTAGTTGATGGCGTGATTGTTTTTAATGGTTTGTGATTTGAGTGATTTATGTTTTGCATGTTATGTGATGTTTATTTGATGTTCAAGTTAAAGTAGATCTAAGACAATATGTTCTTAAAGCGTTATCTATGTTATTGTATGAGCATATGTAGGAAAGTATTGTTTTTTTTTTTGCAAACTGACAACGTAACCATTATGAAATATGATTTTTCTTTCTATCCCACGTTTGGTTAATTTTGCAATCTAGGCATTTACCATAATAAACGAACATAAAATACCTGATTTACCCCTATTATTTAAAAGTCGTTTATAAAACACTAACCCACGTTTGACTATTTAAATTAAGTAATTTTATTTCAGAATTGTTAATTAGGTGATTGTAAATATAAAAGGAAGGGGATTGAATAACTAATTGAAGGAACAAATATTCGGTATTGATTTTTTTAAAAGGAAAAAAATTGTTTCCAAAATAATATTAAAAGTTGTTGAGTAATTAATGGGTACGTGTGTAATTAAATGCATATGTAATAGTCTCTCACTTCTTTATTCTAATCTCATTTGAATTAGTTTATTTCTATAAATTATCTCAGTTGCGGTTTATTTATGTTAATTTGCAGATTAGTTCAAAATAAACAAAATTAACGAGTAGTTTATTTATGTTAATTTGCACATTAGTTCAAAATAAACAAAAATTAACGAGTATGTAACAAATTGATATCGTGATTAAATGAGCGATATATTTCAAAATTTAACAATAAAACATAATAAAATATAATCCCTAAAAACTGGGAATTCGAATTTCATCTTGTAGAGCTTAAAAAATATCACGAGCAATATTGTTTTCCTTCCCATTAAACTAACCCGCAAAATAGGAAAGTCAACTAACTAGATTTAAATATGTGCATTAATTAAGTAAAAAAGCTACAAATTAAAATTTCCAAAATAACGTGACAAAAAATTAAAAAAAAAATATGCCGATATTTTTTCAAAACGTGGCCTAATGTTTTTTCACAAAATCAAGTCAAGGTTATATTGGTAACTTCCATTTCCTATAATTTTGACACGTCATCTTTTTGGGCTAGATTTGAAACTAGTGTGAAACGTGGGCTAGATCACAATTGCAACGTTTGAAGTGGCTTAGTTCGACTAATTTTTTTTTTTGTCACACGTCATATATGTATGTAACGTAAACCATAATGTGAAAAGCTAAGTATAAGAGAGTCGTACCGCCTCGAACTATGGAGGTCTTAAAGAGAATTTCTCGAGCCGACTTATGGGCTCAAATGGAGATTTCTCATATGTTATTATTTTAAAAGATGGAGCGAAGTATGGGACCTTGCAACCCCATATCTTTGTCTCCAAAGTGCACACAGAAAATTCGTACGACGACTCTAGGGGAGCCCCGAATAAAATATTATAAGAGTTATGGTATGAAAGACTATGACACCGTTAGAATTAAAATACTAATAACTAGTTCATGCATTGCATTACTCATCCTTTTTGTGAGCTTTATAGTATTTTTGCTGGGCGTAACATCTCAGGTGAACAACCAACGACTATAAGAGAGTTGATTAAGGTGGACTAGCGGCATCGATAGCGAGAGAGTTGGGTTGTGTTTGCCACGAAATAAGTCATCCGCTATTAATTATAAGATCAAAGAAATCACTTGCACATACTTAAGAGTTGATTAAGGTTTTTTTTTCTTTTATGATTATAAGTTATGAAATTTTAAAAGCTTTATTTATATTCGTTGAGTTTAATATATTCATTTACATCTTGATATTTCACTATCATGTTTTTGTTTCAAATTTTCAGTTCGTATTTTCTTAAATTCTTTTATTACATTTCAGATTAGTATTTTTAGGTTTTAACGTTTTAAACTTGACTTTTTTTTGTAAGCTTTATTTTTCTATGATACTTAGATTTAAACTTGTCATGATTTACAATGTAAAAAAAATTCTCTAAATTTTTCTAAAGTATTAAAAAGTAAGATAAATAAGACGGTCTGAAAAATCGGGTCATTAAAATGTCATAGAATTGTTAGTTGATATTTACTAATTTGTGGACGAAATTATTGTTCAATGCTTGTAAGTAAAGAACGATGACGGATGAAGACGTACGAAAGCATTGTACCAAAGTAGTCGGGAGCCTTAATCATTTCACATGCAACTAGTGTGGAGTTATGACAAGAGGAGGATGTGTGACACGTATGAAACTTCACTTGAATGAAACCGGCCCGAAGAAGAACGTGAAGCAGTGTGAGAAGTGTCCTCCAGAAGTTAGAGAAGAGATGAGGTTGTTGCTACATGAGGCTGAAACGAAGAAAAAAAAAACAAACCATTGAGGAGATAATTCAGAGAGAGATGCGTGCGACTCTTGGTCTAGCTAGTTGATGAAGAAAGAGACTTTTATATTTAGACAGAGTGTGAACTATACAAGACAATGAAGAGAAGTCGTCAAGAAGTTGTTATGGCAAATTGGAGATCCGGTCTAGGTGGAGGTTCACAATCACAACGTGATTTGGGAATGTTGATGTCAACAGCTGCACCATCTTGTTATCGATCAGATAGTGCACGGCAAGCAACGCTTCATCCGGAGGCAAAGACTTCACTTAAGAAGCGTATGGGTAAAATTGTGAGTTGTTTCTTCATTCATGAGAGTGTGCCGAAAAACAAAGTGAAGTCCCATCTTTTTAGAATATGATGCACGAAGCATCAAAATTTGGTAAGAGAACTTTTAAAATTGTCAAGTGAATTGTGATTATTTGATTAAAGGATTTCTGATTATTGGATTGCGTAAATTTTTTTTGTTTACATGTCGTGGTATCCCTTTACCTTCCCCGTTCGAGATTCACAACACATACCTTAAAGAAAAGGTGATGGATGCACAAGCGTACGTTAATAGTCAACGACCAATATGGTAAGAGTATAGGTGCACCATAATGTCTGACGGTTGGATTGGACCAACTCGATTAAGCATCATCAATGTCATGGTCTACTCAGCAGGTGAGACTTTTTTTCTTGAAGTCTATCGACGTGTCTGACAAGATAAAGAATTGAGATTACATTTACAAGATATTGTTTGAGGTGGCGAGAGAGGTCGGGAAACAAAACGTGATCCAAGTTGTGATGGATAACGGATCGGCATATAAAAAGGCCGGTAAGAAGTTGACGCAGAAATTTAATTTGTATTGGATACCATGTGCCACTCATTGAATGGACTTGATGTTGGAAGATGTTGGTAAGAGAGATACTATCTCACGGGTCGTGAAGGATGCAAAAAAAATTACCAAATTCATCTACAACCACGGGATGGTGCTATCGAAGATGAGAGAGTAAGGTGAAGGTGAAATTGTTCGTCCATGTCCGACAAGGTTCGCCACCAACTACTTAGCCCTTACAAGCTTAAAATCTTAAGGGGTAATAATGAAGGGTTGCGAAAAATGTTCACTTCTGATTGGTGGTAGACGGCCACATTCCGAACTACTTCGATCAGAACATTTGTTGAATCAAAAGTACTTGAGTACATGTTTTGGTTACACCTTGACGGAGTTTGTAAAATGTTCGAGCCCATGTATACCGCTTCGTGGATATAGAATTTGTCCCGACCATAGGTACGTGTTTGAAATCAGTATATTTTGAACTTATTATTTTTTAAACTTATTATGTTTTGAATTTTTTAGGTGCATTTTACCACGTCTTCAACTTGATGAAGGCAAAGTTGGAAAAGATTCCAAACAAGCAATGGGTTGTGGAAGATCGAGAGGTGGGAGAGACAACTTTGTCACTCATTACACGAGGCAAGCTATTACCTAAATCCGAGGTGTCAATATAATCCGAATGTCGTGATGAAGCCAGAGCATGTCACTACTGTGAATACCGTATTTGAGACCTTGCATCCACATGATGATTGCTCTACCCTTGACAAGGAGGTACGTTTATTAAAATTGTACATGTTTTATTGACATTGTATATACAAACTTATAATTTGTAATGAACCTTGTTTTTAGATTATCCAATTTCGTGAGGCAAATGGATTTTTTGGGAAGAAAAGTGCACTGGCTAACCGAGAGAAGATGGCCGCTGGTATGATTATCCAATTCATGTAGATCAAATTTTATGGTATAGACATTCATTATCAATTATCAATGTTTGATTATATTGCTCATTTTGTCGTTGAATGGTGGAGCATGTTCGAGATCGAGACATCCACGTTAAGAAGGTTGGCCATGCGAATACTCTCGCAAACATCGTCAGCATCGGCTTGCGAAAGAAATTGGAGCTCTTTCGCGCTAGTCCACACCAAACAACAGAACCGTCTTGCTTACAAAAGGTTGGAACAACTCGTCTTTTGTACCTACGATATGAAGTTACAACTCCGAGACCGAAAAGACAAGTACGAAAATAATGAGAAGCGAGATCCATTGGACATCATAGAAACTTCAATGCAAGTCATGGGGGACAATGTGGACGACAATATTCTTCTTGAATGGATTCGACCAGTCCACATTGATGATGAATCTCAATGACCCGAGCCACAAGTAGCTGCAGAAGCTCAATCAGAAGGTATCAATGTCGAACGAGTCTTGCGTGAAGAGGTAGGTGTAACTTCATCTGAAGATGACCTTGATGGTGGTGATGGTGGTGGTGGTGGTGGTGTTGGTATTGGTAGTGGTAATGATGATGGTGGTCTTCCTCGTGTTACTTCGACTATGGAATCGGGATACCAAGGTACGCGAGATGAGGACCATGGAGCACACGATCCAGTTGGAAGGTACTACTATATCGTGATATGTTTATTACTACGTTTTATGTATTCGATTGATTCTCATGCAAATTAGTATGTCTATCAAGTCCGACCAATTCTATGACTTTGAGACAGAGCAGTACACTGGTGGTACACAGATGAATATGGGTTCCACCATGTCCTCTACTGATTACGATGTCGATTCCATCGCGAGTCAATTTAGCTCAATGTCGTTTGATCAAATGTCGTACCAAGGAGATGAAAGTTTGTATCCATATCCTTACACATGTCCTTACTCAATGCCCGTGCCTATCCCTGTTCATGTCCCCACCTCCATGGACTCCGTAGATGATGACTCGCCTCAAATTGTTGGATATGATGTATCTCGTCCCCACCTAGTTGGGGTATTACCTCATTACCTCAGTATCATGTCCTCTGCAATGTTGTCGGAGGTAACCAACAACACTACAATATGCATCTCAACAATTACACTACGGCGGATGTGAGTCACATGACATGGTCTGACTACTATGACCTTCAAGCACGATCCGAGGGTAACTATTAGCCTCACCGCCACTCAAGTTACTATTGACTTTTTGTTTTATCTGTTTTGAACTTATCTTTGCTTTTGAACTAATTATGTGTTTTGAATATGTTGTTTATGTTTTATTATGTGTGTTTGAGACCTATGTTTGAAGTTTGAACTGATTATGTGTGTTTAAGACTTGCGTCTGACATTTGAACTTATTATGTGTGTGTTTGAAAATAATTTTGTTATATGTATGAAAGTATGGAATTTAGTTTTTATATTTATAATTATGCAATATTATTTTCATCGGCATTTTCTTGATTTATCGAAATTTCCGTCGGCACAATTTTTTTCAAATTTTCACATTATTTCCATCGAAATTTTCACCGGGCACCGCAATTTTCAATTTTTGAATCATTAGAACGAAATCGGCAATCGGCATTTCAATCCTTCAATCTTTGTATCTAAAAAAACGCTTACCATATATGGGCTATGGCTAGTTGTTTATTCTTAGATACACTGAAAAAGATAACTTCACCATTATTCATTACTTACCACGTTGCTCTTTTTGCTTTTAGGTATACTTCGCTCTCAAAGCGCTGAGTCATCCTGGCTTCTCGGATGGCACACCCACGGAAGGAAGCACTTCCGCGTGTGAAGTGGGCCTCACGGAAATTCCATCTGCCGCGTGGCAAGGAAGCTAGCAGCTTCTTCCGAGTGGCATACGGAAGTGGCAAAGCTTGTCATATAGTTTCGGAAGGCATTAATGCCATTGGGGAAAGGAAATAAGAACGTTGGTGTATATAACGCGTGTATGTATTTGTTTCAGTTTTTTTTATTTTTTTTAATTAATCTGAACCGTTAGATCATCAACGGTTTAAATCTTAACGGCTAAAAAAAAGTGTCTGTTTTATTACCGTTTGAGCTCGGAATTTAGCCGTTTTTTTGCAAAAAAAACCCCCACATTTACTTTTCAGTATAAATACACACCAATTCTCACCATTATATTCACAACTCAAACTTTCTACTCTATCAAACTCTCAAATCCTCTCAAATTCTCTACAAATATTTCTCTACGAACATATAATTACTTAATTAAGTTTTATAAATTTTAAATATATAATTAAGTTTATATTCTAATTTTTGTTATATAGTTTATTTTATGTAATTTTTTATATAGTTCAGGTTTTATTATTTTCATTATATAATTAATTTTAAATTCTAATTATTGTTATACAGCTTAGTTTATGTAATTTTTTTTATATAGTTAAGTTTTTTAAAATTTTATCATATAGTTAAGTTTTTAAAATTTTCCTTATATTATTAAGTCATCCAAATATATATTATAGTTTTAATTATAATTTATACTATATACTTAACTTCATATTACAAAATTTAATTTATAAATAAAAATCATGTCTGGAGAGTCATCATCTCAACGTGGTTCTCGTAGAGGTTCCTGAGAATTGCGTCGAAGTTCTAGGCGTACTCTCACGCCCTCGCAATCACAACAACAAGATGAACAACACGACGAAGTTCAACAACCCTCTCTAATGAACCAATTTCCACAAAATTGGATAAAACCTTCCAACGACCACAATGGCATCCACCAAATGTCCCTTGAGAATTACCCCGATTCGCCCGGATCTCCCCTATCAACCTGAATATCTACCACAATTTCTTTCACAATAACTTCCACCGCATCCCCGTCCAATTCACGAACAATATCATACACAATATCCTCCTCCTCATCACCAACCTTCTAGCTCCCACTAAAATCCACACGAAGACCCTTACATCGTGTACTGAGAACAACTCCATAGATTTGAAGAACAACAACAAGAGGCATCTCAACATGAGTCACAACCTCCTCCACATCAACACGAGTCACCTCAACATGAGTCACCTCCTCTACCACCTCAAGACGAAGCTCCCGAAGCACAACAACCTCCACAAGAGAAGAAGAAAAGAAAATCTTGTTCCAAAATGTGGAACTACTTCATCGACTTCAACGACGACGAAGGAAAGGATGGTATATGTAACAAATGCGGGAAACACGTCAAAGCCGATTCTACCTCTCATGGTACTTCTTCATTGCGCCACCACTACAGGGTCTGCGTCTTGAAGGTGTCTACATCTATGCTAAGTACCCATGATCCCTTAGAATTTAGAAAAGAATTAGTTAAGTACATAGTTTCTACCGACCAATCTTTTTCTCACGTAGAAAGAGAAGACTTTGGTAGATTTTGTTGGAATTGATCTAGGGTTTAAGAAAAAGTTTAACGCTTCGCAAAGCGGCGGAATTTTAAAAATTTTCTTTTCAAGTAAAAACAGTTTTTTACTAACCTAGACAAAGAGCAAGTACATGTAATTAAAAACTATTATGAGTATAGAAGTTTACTAACCTTTCTTGAAGCTTGAACTTTGAAGAAGCTTTTGGAAAGTTTGCAATGCTCGTCTCCCCTCGCAGCACGTCTCCCTTTCTTTCCTCGGCATCTCGAGCAACCACGAAAGTTTCTATCACTAAATCACTCGAAATAAAAGGAATCAGTGTGTGGGCACTTTTAAACACTACGACTTAAGAACGAGTCTTGAAGTCGCAGAGCTAAACTCTAGGTCAAATGAGGACCTAGGTGCCATAACAAAAATCGAAAATAAACTAGAGAGAGAGAGGGAGGGACGGCAACCACAAATTCTTATGAAATGAAATTAATCCACAAGGCCCAATGATCAAGTCATGGCCGAGTGACATTAAGTCATCAAATGAACTTGTCAAAAAATTTATTGACATTCATTTCATCCTTTGTCTCAAAAGATAAAAATACCCTTTTGACTATTTTCGTTCTTGTTTTGACTTAGCTTCCAGTTTAACTATTCCTATTCGATGTGATTCGTGACAGTGACCTCATGGATCCAAATGAACAAAGCTTGAGCTAAATACTTGGACTCAAAAGTTCACAAACCTTTTCCAAGTTTAGCTTAATGTCAACTGACTCCACTAAAGAGTTGACACTGAAAATCTCTCGGTTCAAATGAATTTATTTTCTACTCAAGAATTCAACCTAATTATGATGGGCGGATCCACTGAATATTATCTATGTTTACCCTTCATGAATGTCATCAGCTAGTCGGGATTTACTAAATTACCATTTTACCCTTCTAGCTGTTATTTCCTCAACTCCTTTGTCGCTTGTGAATAAGTTAGAAACAATGTATTGACAAGGAGCTAACAAGTCACATTGTTTCATCCAAAAGAGTCAGGACTCAATTTGGACACTGGCCAGTTCATTTATTCACGCTCCAAGGAACAAAACATGAGGTGACATACATTGCATTTCAGCAATCTTGTACATGAATTCCATATCTATGAGAACTTCACAAAGTTACTCATGACATTCTCACAACTTATTACTTCACCAATAGGCCCTGTTCGGAATCGCATAGTGAGTCCGAACTCTGACTTTCTCAAATGAGAATACTAAGGTGTGAAATGACATGTCTCATTTCAGGATTAAGGTAAGCACGATGCAATTCATACGTAGTGACTTCGAGACATAAGAGGTTAAATGGTTTGTTCTTATCTTGTCTCTAGAAGTGCACTGGTCAATTCAGTACCTTCGGAAGATACCTAGAAGAACTATAGAGTCTCCAACTCTCAATGCCTCATAACCAGACATCATAGATTCTCCTAACAATCATACTGAGGTCAATAGTCATTTGACCCTTAGATTGCGAATATATCGTTTTAAGCAAACTACGAAGAGTTTGTTCATGCAAATCTACATTTGTCTCTTCGTAAGTTGTTTAGTTTGTTTATGGACTAAAGACTAAGGTTTTATCATAAAGCTTCAAACAAGGAAGATTGAATGAACGTTTCAACTTTTTTATTAAATGAATAGGCAATTACAAGCAAGAGTCTTCATGAGACTTTATTACATCAAATGTACAAAATAAAGACTACAACTCTTCTTGTGGGCACCATTGACAACAGATTTGTGCATTACTTAGTTCCCTGTATAAACTTCATTTCAAGAAAAACTCTTCGAAGTGATATTATGAGAAATTTTTTGGAAGATAAAGACACACTTAGAGCCTGCTTCAAGTCTGCTCGTTTTAACGTGGCCCTCACTTCTGACATATGGTCTGGAAATGCCAAAATGGACTACATGTCTGTTGTAGTTCATAACATAAACGAGGCTTGCAATCTCAAAAAGAGGATCGTAGCCTTTAAGAGAATAGAGGGTAGTCATACCGCTGATGCCCTACTAGGAATCCTTCTAGACGTTATAGAAGAGTGAAATTTTCAGGATAGAATAATCTCAATAACCCTAGATAACGCCACAAACAATGACGCCATGATGAGAGCCTTACGTCTTAAGATCCCCAATCAAGAGGTGTGCAACCCACATCATAAACCTCATAGTGAAAGCCGGGTTTAAGCATTTTGAGGAGTGTGTCTGTAAGATTAGAGACGTCATAGCTTGGTTAAACAGTTCGAACCAAAGGGTAGACAACCGTAAGAGGCATTTTTTAATCAACAGTCTTGACGAGAGGTAATTCCACACCGATAACAGGATTAGGTGGAACTCAACATTTTTAATGTTGCAATCTTTCTTGTCCGAAAGATATGTAGAGATTACACGTGAATTCGTGAACAGAAACGGGGGCCATGACATAATCGAAACAAACATCGCAATGGCTAAGGTCTTTACTCATTTTTTCACGTTTTTTTACGATGAAACATGTGCATTGAATGCTGTTTACACACCCTATCTTATTTAGCCATACATAATGTTACAAATATTTCCGAACATCTTCATGATTGCAACCATTTCGAAATTTTTCAACCATGCGTAGAATCTATGAGAGAAAAATTTTCAAAATATTGGGGAACTTCAAAAATTCCTTACTTATATGGGTTTGCATGCATTCTAGACCCCCGAATGAAATCTAGGGGTTATTTGATAATTTTTACAGTATTTAAAACGTCATACTGGACAAGATTATGTTACACATGATCATGCTAGGGTTGTGGAAGAGTTTTACTCATTTTTCAAGTTTTACCAGAGACAAGCTCCAGTGTTTCTCGAGCCGAGTCCACCCCGACACTCATCGACAAGCAAATGAATGTTTCGAGGCATAGATCGTTTTGCCTGAGGTGGAACTTCATCTCCAAGATCGTCACCGCATTCCCAAACCACTGAAGATACGGCTTCCAACAACGAGATCGCGTTATACACCTTTCATCAATTTACCTCCACGAACCAAGATGACCTCAACTTGCTGGAGTGGTGGCGTCAACACGAGAGCATGTTTCCGTTCTTGTCGAAGATGACCCGAGACGTACATTCGATCCCAATTTCAACGGTGTCGTCCGAGTCCGCATTTTGTAGCTCAGATCGCATCCTTGACGATCGAAGGCAGAGTTTGAAACCCGAAATGGTCGAGGCTCTCACTATATACAAAGAATGGTGTCAACACGAACAACGTTCGCAAGAAACATTTGTGAACATTGATCTTGTTGATAACTTTGATATGAACTTTCAAAACATGACTATTAATGAAATGTAGTCTTATTGTAATGTTTTATTCATAATATTGTTGTAATATTTTTACTTTTTTTAAAAAAATTATTAATAAAGATGAAATTCAGTTTACATATTAGTACCTTCTTTTAAAATTTTAACAGTTTAGTCCATTTCATTTACCATTTAAGTTTGATTTTTTATTTTTTTTTAATTACTTAATGGAAGTTAATGGAAATCTATATTTCCATTAAGCTTAACGGAAATTTCATTTCCAATAAGCAATGGAAGGCACCAATTTACCTAATGGAAATGTTATTTCCAATAAGCAATGGAAGGTGGCTTGTTGAAAATGAAATTTTCATTACCTTCCAATAGACAGAATGAGCACTGAGTCATTTAAGATATACTGATTCATAAGATAACCTATAAAAAAAATTAAGCTAAGAAAATTAAATTAGCCAAATAAACCACCGAAAGTCTAAAAATTGCGAGATAGCCAACATTTTTTAAATCTTTTGTAAATAGTCAACTCAACTTATTTACAGCACTCAAAAAGACAAAAATATCAAAAACATTCCCGCCTATTTTGGATTTTTTTTTTTTTGTATTTTTGAGTGCTGTAAATAAGTTGAAGTGGCTATTTATAAAAAATTTACAAAAACTTGATTATTATACAAAACGCTATAAGTCAAATGGTTATATAGCTAAAAGACTATTATTGTTCCTCATATGCATATGTCATATGACTATGAGTTAAGACACCATTTACCAATTATATTATTGCACTTTGCATAATTTCATTAATAAATAAATAAAAATTTATTATTTCTTCAGATAAAGAAAAGTGGGACCGTGGTTGCAAGAGCAAGAAATACACAACAAAACAACATTTTAAAGGAAATAAATAAATATCCAAATAATTATAAATTATTGAGCGGTACAATCTATTTTCTTTTTATGGATAATTAAATAGATCTATCTGGGGTAGAGATGACAATTCATATCTTCATGTATATGATTCTTCTTTTTTTTTTATTATTCATTTTCAGTTTAATCAAAATATTCTTATATTTATTAGTTTTCCTTTTTCTTTTCTCATCTTATAGTTCGAACCAAACATCACAACTTAAATCTAAACAAATGATTAAATTGAATTAAGGCGTCTCCCAAAGCTCATATATGTAAAGCTTAAATCCAAAGAAATCAAATTATAACAGTAATACGATACTTGTATTCATGTATGTACTCAGTAGTAATTAATAAGATCCTGTACTTTCATATAATATCGTTCCTTCTTCCTTGGGGCTCGGGGGTTAACGAGGCGGCCATAATTTGTAATTAGGTGTCTAACCGGCCCAAACTCACCGGGGGCCCTAGGCGAATCAATATTTTGGGGCCCTAAAATACTAATAAAAATTTAAATTTTTAGGGTAAAAAATGTAATTTTTTTAAAAAATGGGCCAAAAGTGTAAATTTTTAGGGTAAAAAATGTAAATTTTCTTAAAAATAGGCAAAAAGTGTAAATTTTTGGGGCCCATCCACATATGGGGCCCTAGGCCTGGGCCTAGCTCGCCTTAGCCCAGGGCCGGCCTTGAATCTAAGAACCTCTCTCTCTCTCTCTCTCTCTCTCTCTCTCTCTCTCTGTTACACAACGGGACCTCGTTCGGTCAGAGGACGGAACGGAATTTCTATTATGTTCAATGGGCGGAGACTCTCCACATAAAATTAATATAATTTATTTAATTTCAGCATTGAAAAAAAAAACTCGTGATATTATGAGACGAAGAATGTAGTTAAAGCCGCAAATAGCATTTAAAACAAATTAATCTTGTTTATCATTAATTTTTTAAGATATATATCATATTTCACAAAAAAAAATATTTCCTTAAAATGAACCTAAATTAATAATAGTTATCATAATCTTTCCAACAATATTATTCTGGGTGATATAGCTAAACAGCCAATGAAAAGTTATGAATTTGTAAAATACGTCAAATTTATCTTAATTTAGTGAAATTACCAAACTATGCAGAAATCTTGTTAAAAAAAATTAACCGCAAGATAATTTTTTTAAGTGATAAATTACTTATAATAATCGTAAAAAATTTTAATCTTAACTGTCAAATTTTTTTTAAAAATGTAAATTTAATTAATTTGCTAAAAAATTGAAACTTTAACTATTTTACTAATAAAAAAGTTTCAAATGATTATTACATAGCGGTATAACCTATGCATTAATGGCGATGCAAACAAAGGGCTCAGGAGAGCCAATGACCCTCTCAATTTTTGAAAATTGTAAATTTTACTTTAATTTTTTTTTTTTTATAAATTCTAATAATTTTGCTCAAATTTATATAATTTTTCTAAATTTGTCCTTTGAATTTGTTTTTTAAATTTGTCCCCTCATCGGAATTTTTTGCTCCGCTACATGAATAAATTCAAATAACATTCAATCAAAAGAACATAATATGTGATGCAAAAAAATACGAATATAAAAAAAAAAGATTAGATTCCTAACAAAAATATAAAAAAATAATAATATAATGAAGTCCTATGTTTCCTATATCTTATCCACAATTTTTTTTTTTTTAAACGTAACTTTTTCATACAAAAAAATGGCCAAACATGCATAGAGTCATAAACTATTTCGTGAGTTGATAAGAAAAATACGAGAGAGAGAGAGAGAGAGAGAGAGAGATTTCAAAGTCAAACAGTACCAGATCGGGAAAAATAAAAATCAATGAGCACAAGAACAACAAACAATACAACAATCACGCCATAATCCAAGATTATACTACACGTGACGTCATGGCTCATAACAATATCAAGAGCTTAAACACTGCTACAAAGTACAACAAACACACACTCACACAACCACACATGCACATGATCATGATCCGCGTCAATTATTATTACCATTAATTAAAAGAAACTGTAACTTATTTCTTTTCACCGCCACCGGTGACGAAATCCTGGGCCTTCTTGACGTAGTCTCCGACGCCGCCGCCTTCGGTCTTCGCCGGCGCCGGCGCGGGCTTGGTCTCGGCGGGCTTGTTGAGGTAGTCCTTGGCCTGGCCAACGAGGTCCGACGCCGCGGCGCAACCCTTGTTCACGCCCTCCGTCGCCGCCGCGTGCGCGTTCGCCGCCCCAGTCTTCACGTTCTCCACGAACCCCGGTCCCGCCGGCGCCGCCGCCGCCGCCTTCTTCTCATCGGCGGCCTTGTCTCCGGAGCCGGTCACTGACTTAAGCATATCCATTTGCGCTGTTGAGATTTCTGAGAGAGAAAAGAGAGAGTATCTGATTTGTTTGTGTTGTGTGTTTCGTTTGGGTGGTTTTGATGTAAATGGTGTTGATGCGGGGCTGTATTTATAGACTTGTTTTGATGATTTCTCTTTTTCTTTTCTTTTTTATACGTGTCAGCCTACGTGGATAGACTAATCGTGTGTATTAATAACACCTGTTGAAAGGAGGTCATCAACATTACAAAATTATTTTTTATCGAAAAAGAAATAATGTTGCTTTCTTCATAAAAAAAAATTAAAATAAAATATATAAAATTAATGTGGCTTGTTTGTGTTAGGTTGTGTGTATATTATTGGAGAGAAGAAAATACATGATGTATGTATTTTTTTTTTCGAGAGTATATTTTTAGGTTTATTGGCTTTTTTTGTGTTCGCGCGGCGCGTGGAGACGTGGAGTTAAACTAGTGGCGTGTATTGTTCGGTCCAGAAGTTACTCACTCTGTTCATTATATACTTTTTCTGTCACATTAACCAAAAAAAAAAAAAAAAAAGCAAGTGTGAAAACTGAAATGTGAACAAAGTTGAAAGACTCGAAACTATGAAAAACTTATATTATGGATAAAATTTTGGTTTACTTTGGGTGAAAAATACCCCATTGTCTATGAAGCATGTGAGTATGTGACCTCTCTGTCTAAACGCTATTTTATGGTGTATACTGTATAGATGATGTTTTATCAATTCTAAAATACTTTTTATAATGAAAATATATAAAATTTGATCAAATAAGAAAGTTGACCCAAATGAAAATAAACCAAAAAGGAAAATAAGCTAAATTTGATCAAATTGCTTATTCAAAACTTAATATGTTTTACTTACCTATTAATTAAGTTTATAAATTCTAAGATTTTTATATAATGAAAGTATATAAAAATTTATGGAATTGGTTTGAGTCAATGTAGTTTTTATATTTGAAAAGTTTGAGATCGATTTGAAAATTTATGCTGGACTGAATGAGGAAACAATGATTTTAGATTAGAGATTAACACTTTTAGTATCAGTATTATTGTTACTAAAATCTTAAAACATGTGACTATCATGATTTACTTTGAGAGGCATAGAAAAAAGGATTCCTATTGGATAGATATACTATAAGGACAAGGAGATATTGATCATTCATGGTATCTTTTACTTTCATAACTCATGATCCATGGTTTCTTTACTTCTCTACACGTGATCCCTGAACATTTCATCTAGTTATACATTCATTACAAAGTTAATTTATTCATTGATTGCTAATTACATACTTATTTTTAACTTTTGTGAGAAAAAAAATTACCTCTCAAGACTAAAATGAACTAGTTAAAAACCGAAAAACTAATTTACGCGCATTCAAAGCTTTTTTTTCTCTTGGTGCGCGTGTGACATAATTTAATTTTTTTACATTGTGACATAATAATTAAATTCCATTGAATATGAAACTTAAGAGTGTTAATCACTTTTTCCTCATTCATATGGGATGGGACTAGTAAAAAAAACAATATAATTAATTAAATTTCAACAACTACGTGTGTGTGAGTCTGTGACTAGTTACGATATCTTAAAAGACTTATTTTTTTTTTATTATTATGGGATACGCGGCGCTATATTTACCACAAAAATGTGGTGTCTAGCTGCTTGACACCGACCCTACCACCTGATATTTTTTTAATAATAATAAAACCATTAGATATTTGTGTGGCTTAATTTGTCTTTTTGCGAGTCGACATGTTGGATATTTAAAATCTGACTTGATCTGTAAAAAAGATATCTCCGATATTTGGTTAGAAGAGACTAGAGAGGAACTTATGTTTAAAGAACATAAAACCAACATCTGTCTTTTTATAACTTAAATAATCTCATATAGGTTTTTTTTTGTGACGTATATATAATTTTGTAAAATGATCATATATCTATCTGAAAGTAGAGTAGTCAAAAACTTATATTCCCTTAAAATTTATAGGGTAATCATATATAATTTCAATTTATATTCAATATTACAAGATTACACTATTAATTTTAAGGAAATATAAGTTTTTGACTACGATTGAGTATGAAATTCAGGGAAAAAAAATTAAATACAAACAGTCAAAGAAAGGAAAATAAGAAAGTACATAATTTTCCAACAAAAAGACAACATGTGTATTTTGATATTTTCCAAATATGTTTCCAATTCCAAATATACAACTTTTTCCTCTGTGCTGAGGACATGTGGCTTCTTGTTACAATTGAAAATTAGTGGAACGCCTACACACGTCCCAAAAGTAGTAAAAGGTCAAGCACTCAATACACAGCATATACTATTTAAATACTCTATTCGAAATGAGACCGCATGACACGTGTCTCTCTCAAACACGAGATTGAACAAACGGAACATATTAGGTTTGTAAGAATGAATATCTTCGGATGACTCAACATTGAAAGTACGTCACTCTTATATTATATATAGAGCGTCTAAATTGCCTCTAATTTACACGTAAAAGTTAGTTTAAAAAGCGTCTAAGTTAGTTTATATTGATGAATTCAAGAAAGAACATGAAAACATCATCTAAAGATGTGGAAACTGGGCTAAAAACATAAAATAGATTAGCACGAGAACAATAATATATGACACAAACAATCACGCCATAATACAAGACTACGTACACGTGACACCAACAACACAACAAGAAAAAAAAAACACTTGAGCAATAACAAACAACAACACATATAGATCATACTTGCATAAACGTGCTATGCATGCATATGACATTATTATCAGCATATATATAAACTCATAATTTCAATTTAAAAAAAAAAAATCACTTGCTCACGAAATCCTTAACCATCTGCACGACGCCTTTCTTCTCGCCGTCCTTCTGATCGGACGGGTGTAGCGGCTCGGCGGCCTTATGATCGGACGGCTTTAACGGCTCGGTGGCCTTATGATCGGACGGCTTGCCGACGTGCTCCCTGGCCTGCACCACGAAATCTCCCGCCTCGTTTTTCGCCTTAGCGGCCCCGACTTTCACATTCTCGACAAACCCGGGACCCAAATCCGGCTTCTTCTCCTCCGCGGGCTTGTTTATGTGCTCCTTTGCGTGCCCCGCAAACTCCGAGGCCGATTCTCCGGCTTTGTTCATTCCGTCCCCGGCCGTGTTCTTCGCGTTCACGGCTCCGACCTTGGCGTTATCGACGAATCCCGGCCCCGACTCGGTCTTTTTCTCCACGGCGGGCTTGTTGTCTCCACTTCCGGTGGCTGACTTCAGTAGATCCATGTTGTATAATTTGTATATATCAAGAGAGTAGGAATATGTGATATGTTTTGATATTGTTTGCTTACTTGGTGCTCATATAGTGTGCATATGTACATGTATTTATAGGCTAGTTTTGTTGACTCTTTCTCTTTTTTTTGCCTTTTTCTTTTTGGTAATTATGTGGCTCCCTTAGGTAAAAAAACACTAGTGGTGTTAGTGTATATAACTGGGACGATTTCTAACGGTTTGAAAATATAGCTATTGAAATAGATTAATTAAAGGTAGAACTATGTACGTATATGATGTTGACGTTAAAATTCTAGTGTAATTATGTAATAATTAAGAAAATATGTGCTATGTCATATACGAATTGAGCTACATTTTTAATATTTGAATAATTAAACAAAAATTTTACTTGAAGGTAGCTACTATTCGACCATTTGATATTTTTTCTTATTAAGTAAATGTGATTAAACTATTTTATATTAGTCCATCGTGATTAGGTAAATTTTTTTTATCATAATTCTAGACATAAAAAAATCGTACAAATGCGTGAACAAAATTCAAACATGTGGGTCTCACGTGGAGCTCATTTGTATTTGTTTATGTTGAGATGTGGAGCCAAATCGATCAATGAGTTGCCACGCTGAAAAACGATCACTGAACTGACAAATTGAAGAATGGACTCGAGCTGGCATGTTGAAGAGTAAGGTCGATCTGCTGAGCTTGAGATCGACTACCTAGCTAACTAGGCCGAGCTGGAGACAAACGATGTTGTGTATGTCGTTTTGGTCAGGATATCAACTCAAGGGCATTTTGGGAATTTTTAAGTTTGTTTGTTGCCCTAGTTGTTCTCTATAAATATGTCATGTAGATGTCTTTTGTATGTGTGTCAAAAATTCGGTACAGAGAAAGAAAGAGAGAATGATTGTAAACACCATCCCATATTGATCTATAGTGATATTTGCAGCGACAAAGTAGGCGTTGATCTAACGTTAAGATCGAACCACTATAAGTCTCGTGTCTTATTATTTGATGTTTGTTTGTTTTTCGTCTTCTGATCTGAGAGGGATTAGTGTTAAATCTCGACAATTTCCTTGTAACGGTGATAAATATAAGTGCTCTTGACTAAATTATGTGCTAATAGTTTACATGGTCAAGACCAATTATCAATTTAAATCTCCTAAATTTTTATTAAATAGGATAATATTTTGTAGGCTGGACATAACAATTTAAGATTGCTTTTAAATTGGACCGAATTAGCAGTTTAAAAATTCAGCGGTAAAGTCCGATCAACAATGATTTTTTATAGACACTTATTACCTTAGATCAAGGATCTAAATTTCGCTATTTTTTTCGAATTTGTCGCAAAATTATAGTCTTTGGTGGTTACCGGCCATCAAACAAAGTTTCTTATTTCCGTTAAAATTTTGATGATGTTTTATTAAAAAAATCATTTTTGTGATCATTATAACTTGATCAATTCTGATTTAATTTACTATTCAAGGAAAATTAGCAATATTTCGAGAAAATAGCCATGAAAAAATTAATTTAATAAGTAAATAATTTTTTTTTTATTTTTTTGCATAAGTTTATGGACGAATGTGTGTTCAACTGCTTCAATATATATCATAAAACTATTGTGTATATATATATATATATATATATATATATATATATATATATATATATATATATTTTAAGGGGAAAAACTATTGTATATCAAGCAATATTTCCCATATTTTTTAAATCAATTGACGCATTACCTATCTCAAGTTATTATTGATGCATGTTTTCAAAATGTGAAGTTTATTTGAATTTATTATGCGTGTATTTTTTCTAGTTATGATCTACTTTCATTGAAAGTTTCAACGTAAGTTAGGTACGTATTAACTATTAAACAAATAATATACTTATGAGACAATTAGATCAGTAGCTCAATAGTTCACTCTCTTTTTTTAATTTTAAATAGAGAAAAAAATTTGTTTTATTAAGAAAATACATCATTAGGCCGAAATAAATTAAATTAATTGTTTTAATTAGTTTAACTTCAGTCTAGTAGGTTATTTTCTTAATAAAATAAAATTTTTAGTAGAATATTAAAATATGCTAGAGGATTAACTAGTTGCAAAAAATTCTTCTATTTTTATATTATGTAATGCAATATTTTTTTAATAAACTATTCCAAGTCATGCCAATTTTACACAAAAATTTTAAAATCGTTCACAAAATAATTAATAAATTTGTGACCGAAAGGTCACAAACTTTTGTATTTCGTGACAATCATCAAGGAAATATGAAAATATTATAGTTTTTTATGATTTATTTAGTAATAAAAATGTTGTTAAATTATGGTTGATTTTGGTAAAGTCAATAGTCATAAAATTAACAATATTTTAATAATATATCTCAAAATTATAAAAGTATATTATGTATTTTTGTTTTGTTTTGTTTATGTGGATGTTGGCTCTTACACTTTTCATCTGTCTTTTTTTTTCTTTCTTTTCAATATGCTCGACATGAGATGGAAAATGGAATTTAATTTTTTTTTTTGTTGACATTAGAGAATAGAGATTCGTTTATGTGTTCTTTATAAGTTTGAGTTACCGAAGTAACCAACGAGTTACCGTGCGATATACCGTTTGCTGTCAGATCACAGTAGCAAAACTTAAAAAACCACAAAATATCCTTAAAAACGGAGTTTACTGCACCGGTACCGATAGAGAATCCCGTGATGCGAAAAACCGAACCGATCCAGTTAATAACATCATAAAAATTGTGGTTAACCGTGATTCTAAATAAAAATATAAATAGAATAAATTTAAAAAATAAAAGTTATGAAAACTTATTTTATATTTATTTATTATGGAAAATTTACCGATTTTTTTTCTTCGAAAAATTCACGGTAAACTTTTGCGATAAAAAGTATACCCATAAAATTTGAGTCCCGAATGATAGTGATAAACGATATATTGTTCTTTACGTAAAATCTGGATAGTCAGCGTACAGTTTTTGTGTCTTTTTTCTTATGCCACTCAATTTAAGCGTGATACATTATAATCTCTTGAGAAAAAAATACATAATAATCTATTTTATTATAGGGAAAATATCAACAGTATCCCCTGTGTTTAATCGAAATGTGAGATTTATCCATTCGATTTCTAGAAATATAAGACATATCACTTCAGTTTAATATAAATGACATATATCTCTCCTAAAAAAATATTATATTACAAATATAACCCTTTTTCGTTTATTTTTTACAAAAAAAAAAAAAAAAAAAAAAATTGAACTCCCCTAAATACACTTAATAAAATAATTTTTTATTTTCTATTCTATATGCAAAAAATTAAATTAAAAAATTTCTTTATAAAAAGTTAAGGATTTTTTTTAAAGAGATTTTGATTTTTTTTTAATAAAATAGTAAATAAATATTTATTCTAATAAAATTATTTTGGGAGTTCAAATTATTTTTTTGTAAAAAATAAACAAACAGGGTGATATTTGTAATATAACATTTTTTAGGAGAGATTTATGTCATTTATACTAAACTGAAGGGATATGTCTTATATTTTAGAAATCGAATGAATAAATCTCTCATTTCGATTAAACACGAGTGATACTCTTGATATTTTTTTATTATATTTTATTCATTTTCTTATATATATATTTGACGTAAAACTTGGATATTGTCCGTACCCTTTTCGTATCGATTTACTTCTGGTTCTGCTACTCAATTATAGTGTGAAACATATTGATTTATTTTATTTATTTTGGTAATGGCTTAATGATGCATGGTTTCGGTTTCTTTTCTTCATGTGATCCCTTTGTATAGTTATACATTCACTTAGACTCAATTAAACATCAATTTTGTCATATTTTTTTACATAATATTTTTATTTTTAACTTTTGAGGGAAATAATTGAATTTCCTAAAACAATATGATTATATGAACTACCAAAAAGAGACATATATATATATATATATATATATATATATATATATATATATATATATATATTAACTAATTAATAAATAAAAACCTATAAACTAAGTTACACTAATTCAAAAGATTTTTAGGATTTAGCTCAAAGAAACTTTGAAAATTAAATGTAAGTTATGTTTAAAGATTATACACAATATTGATATTTAGAAGCCACTGATATGATTATGAAAACTATCAAAATGTGAACACTATCTAAATGAACAAACAACGCAGATAATGGTTATGTTTGACTCAGCTTATTAAGTTTGATTTTAGTTTTTTTTTCTAAAAGTTAAATCATATTTAAGTGTTTAGTAAAATTATTTTTTCTAAAAATTAAAAAATCTTTTCAAATATTTAAACTAAAAAACTAAAAGCTACAATTTGAAGTTTTTGTACGTAGATTTAGTTTTTAGTTTATAGTTTATCTCTCTTAACCTTTTTTTACACTAACTTTTAATTCTAATTATCTCTATATGTTTTTATCAAATAATTTTTTTAAGACACCAAATTTAAAATTTATTTTTTACAATCTATAGGCACCCACTTTGATATATTTTTTATGTACCAAAAAATATATTATTATTATTATTATTAATTACGTTTTATATAAATAATTATTACTTATAAATATTAATATGTATTTTTACCATACATTAAATCATTTTTTGCTAACAACTACAACTATTTTACAATAATTTACTAAATACTCATCTGTTTTTAAAATATCAGTTTTTTCGTACACCTATTTAAAATCACTTTAAAAAAAAAAAAAAAAAAAAAAGAAGCAAAACTACGCCAAGTCAAACGCAGCCAATAAAATATGGAATATGATACAATTATTTATTTACACATATATCATATTCCAGTAATTATGAAACTGTAAGTAGTTCTAATCAATTTCTAATACAGTTTTTCACAGCAGTTTTAATAAAAATTTAATAAATGAATCTTTTCAAGTGTGTGTGTTTAGTTGTTGAGAAGAGATGAAATCTGAGCCATAAAAAAAAAAAAGAAATAAGCGAAGTTTTTTTTTTTTTTTTTTTAGGCAAATCTGCCAAAGCCATAAATAAGCGAAGTATGGCCACATATGAAGCTCTAAGTTCTAATCAATTTCTAATAAGTTTTTCACAGCAGTTTTAATAAAAAAAAAAAATATAATAAATGAATCTTTTCAAGTGTGTGTGCGTGTGTTTAGTTGTTGAGAAGAGATGCAATCTGAGCCATAAAAAAATAAAAGAAAAAAAGAGAAATAAGCGAAGTTTTTTTTTTTTTTAGGCAAATCTGCCAAAGCCAGAAAAAAGCGAAGTTATGGCCACAGAAGTGACAGAACTGGCTTTGTGTTTCCTTCCATCCAATAACTTCTTCACGAAGTCAGCTTGTTGATTGTTATTTGTCAACTTATTACCGACATTAACCCCTGATATTTTTTGTAGCCTTCTTTTAAATGAAAGATATTTTTATAGCTTAATTTGTCCTTTTGTGAGTCGATTTTTATTTATTTACTATTATTCTTATTCAATAATCAAGATAAAGCAACTTTGGTGGTGAGTGGCTGACATTAAACGCTAGAGGTTAAAAATGAACGAAGAAGTTGAGATATTTTTTTAGATCCCTAACAAATATCAGATTGGAGAGGAGAGATATTTGAAAATTGGTTTTGTCAAGTCTTATAAAACTTTAATTTGTAAAAAAAAGATATCCGAGTATCATCTCTTTTTTCTTCAAAATCAAATCATATATTACTATTACTTTTCATACTTTAATCATATCATGCATTTTATTGTGTCACTTGAGCATATTTAATTACGGAAAAAAAGTATGAAATATTATTTTAATTAGAAAATATGGAGTTTCTCTATATATTCTAAAAAAATATATTTTACCTTTTAATTTTAACCTCCAGTTATTTCTAATTTTGAAATTGAAATCATATTTTTATATTTTTAATTGACGAAAATAAAATTAGAAATCCGAGAATACCCTTATTTTTTTTCCAAAACTCCACCACCGATATTTAAATGAATAAACAAACCGGACTTTAGTTAACAAAACCGAAAATTGAACCCTAATTTTTAAGTGGTAATTGCTTTTGAAGGCTTTTCTTTTTTGTACTTTATCAAAAGAATATCGTGTGTTTAAAGTTATTACGGCAAACATAGCATTTTTATATTATAAATAATCATTCTTCTTGATTTTTCTTAATGTTTGTAGCTTTTTTAAATTTGTTTATTGGTTTGAGTTATTTAGTTAATTTAATTTATTGCGAGCTTATGAGCTATTTATTTTTTAATAAAATGAAATTTTGACTACTTTTTTAAAAACATGATGAGCTATGAGTCAAACAGGTCGACAAATTCAAGGATAGCAACGCCAACTCAACCATCCTTGACGACATCCAATTGTGTGAGCTCCTCTATTCCATAAAGAAGGAACCGAGGCCGATGGTCAAACTAGTGGAATTCATCCAAATCCGAAGGAAGAGTGACCAAGGAAATCGTTGAAGGGAAGACGACGACATGAAAAGGAGGAAAGTTGCACCGACACAACCACCCGTCTTCAGATCGACCAAAAATGTCTATTAGCGAAGAAGTTTCTAGACTACACAAATTACACCCCGTTGGATGCCAAGTCCTAGAGAATGTTGGCACTAGCACGCGAAAAATTTAACGACCCGAACCTCTAAAACTCGAGCCCAAGAAGCGGAACATATTGAAATAATGCGATTCCAACAAGGGTCACGAACAACTAACCTCCAAATACTCTGAGAAGGAAAATCAAGGCACTTATCCAACAATGGGAGCTTAAGGAGTTCATCCTCGAAATGATCGAAACGCTAGAGCTTCAATGAACAAGCAAGTCGTCGACAATCAAATACACAATAACGCTTGAGCAGAAAATAGGCCCTTCAACATCACAACTTGAAGGCCTATTTATGAAAATAGAGGCCCATATCATAGATCGGACCCCCCAAACACGAACAAATTTTGTGACCTACCCTTTTGTTATCCACAATGTGGAGAATCCTTTTAAAATTCCCTACAATGGAACCACGTTCTTTTAACCCGTTTTACGGATTCTAGATAATGAAAATTATTTCCCTTTTTATCTTCTTACTGTACTTATGATATGCACTTATACAAACAAGAAGACGAGGAGATTAAATGAGGCCACGCTTTACGCAGCTACGCCTTACGAGAAATACTTTACGAGGCCACGCATTACAACACCACGTCTTAAGAGACCACGCCTTATGAAGTCATGCCTTATGAGGTAACACCTTGCGAGACCATGCTTTATGAGGTTAGGCCTTACGAGATCACTCTTTACGAGGCCACACCTTTCAAGCCCATGGCTTACAAGGCAGTCATGTGAAACCATCGTCTTCCAAGCGTAACTTGAAGATCCATATACAACTCAACAAAGAAATGAAGAAAGAAACCAAAAAGATTGAAGTTTCCCGCACAACAAGTTGCATGCAAAATTGGGAGTTAATGTTGTTCATCGTTTTCACAATAAAAACAACACATCAATTAGCAAAAATGACACAAGAATAAAATGTCAAAACCCCACATGCTCGACCCAAAAGGAACATGCCCAATCTCAAACCACCCATCTGAGTGAGCCGCCCTCGTGCCGTGTTGTGGCGCTCGCTGACGTGCCAAAACTGGTAGCTTGTCAGGGGCAAATCCTCCAAAAGCCTCTTAATTCACTTTCTTATTTCCTTAAGTTGACGAAGACTGAAAAATCAACTTTCCGGCGAGGAGAAGATCAAGACCAACATCTCCACCTCAATTGTCTATCTCAAGGCCCCTTGGAGATCGTTGTTGCTCGGGTCCAACCCCGATTCGCCGCTATTTTCTTGCAACTGATAGAAGCAATCTCAATCTCCATCGCAATTCTGAGGACCCTCTTAAAATATTGACATTTTAGGTCCATCCCAATAAGTCACGACCTTTTCGAGACCGTAGAAAAAGAGACTCCAAAGACCTTTAGCGACGCACGCAAAAAGTCCACCCGGCCGTGTGTCTCACAAGTGCCATCTAAGAAATCGCACTAACAACCAATTCAAATCTAGATCTCTTCTAATCATTATAAAGTTAGAATTTATATCATTTTTACTAATATATAATCATGCTTCTAAGTAATGAATCTAGTCATCCTGGGTAACATGTGACGACCTGACTTTTCGGACCGTCTTACTTATCTTACTTTTTAAAATTTAAGAAAATTAGAGATAAATTTTTTTTAAAC
Organism: Urtica dioica subsp. dioica; assembly: GCF_054948205.1. NCBI lineage: Eukaryota > Viridiplantae > Streptophyta > Magnoliopsida > Rosales > Urticaceae > Urtica > Urtica dioica. The sequence goes on along the minus strand of NC_142758.1, from coordinate 42,084,415 downwards.
ATAACTTAAAATATAAAGTTTGAAAACTCATAACCTAAAAATAAATTTTCATTTAAAACTTGATGAACGAAAACAACCAAAAAGTCGAAGTTGCATAAACGAAAATTAAAACCCAAAAATACTATTTTAAATAAATACCATAGATAAAGTCATAACCTTTAACGGAATTGAAAAACTGAAAAATAAAACCGTGAAAAATAAAACTTTGGGTTTGGATTATTGAAAAACTGAAAGCAAAGCGGAAGTCTTTTATTTTCGAAAACGGCAACCATAACCCAACCCTCTCGCCATCGTCGCCACCCTCCTCACTTGCTCATAGGTTGTTTACCTACAACACGGACGAATATACATAGGTGAGCTAACACTCAGCGAGAATAACTATACTCACAAAACAAGAGCAATAAATATGCATAGCCAGTTATTAGTATTTCACTTGCTAAATGGTGACACATGATATCAAAAAGTAAAGTCTGACATATTTTAATTCGGGGTCCCTTAGAGTAGTCGTACCAATTTCAATGTACACTTTGGTAACGAACTATAGGGCTGCAACCTCTCATAGAACGTCTCATCTGTCTGATAAACTTGTGAGGAAATTCTCCAGGTGAGCCCTTGATTCGGCTCGAGAAGATCCTCTAGTTACCTCCTTGGATCGAGGCGGTACAACCCTCTTATTTACTTGTTAATCTTATTACTTGATTACGTCAAATGCAAGAATAACATACGTTATTGACATACTTGATAACATGCTTAGAATAAGAACATATTGTAGACACTACAAGAAATATGACATTTAGCTATGAAACTATTAGCGACGACTTAATCGTCGCTAATATATCGTCGCTAAAAGCATGATTAGCGACGAAATTCTCGTCGCTGATTATTTGGTGCCAAAACATTTAAAGTTTGGCGGTAAAGATAATTAGCGACGATATTATCGTCGCTAATTCTTTTTTGTCGTCTCTAATTTCGCGGGAAAATATTTAGCGAAGATATCATTGTCGCTAAATTGTTTTGAATTCATTTAGCGACGATAATATCGTCGCTAATAATTTAGAATTAATTTCGAATTTTAAAGAGGGAAAAATCCCTCCAATTTAATTAAAACGAAATCATTTAGCGACGATATTATCGTCGCTAAATATTTTGTGTCGTCGCTATACAGTTAGCGACGATATAATCGTCGCTAAATGATTTCGAATTAATTTCGAATTTTAACGACTTTTAAAGAGGGAAAAATCCCTCCAATTTAATTAAAACGAAATGATTTAGCGACGATATTATCGTCGCTGAATATATATAAAAAAAATTATTAGCGACGATATAGTCGTCGTTAAATGCCTGGTTATGAACTGAAAAGCTAAGTTCATTTAGGTACGAAATTTAAACATTTTGCGACGAAAAAATCGTCGGTAAATGTCTTTAAATACCAGATCCCGCGTTCAGTTTTCCCCATTTCAGTTCTCCCCATTTCAAACCTAAATCCCCGAATTAAAAACCAATTTTATCCCCTCTGCCATCCTCCGCCGCCGCTGTCCTCCGCCTCCGTTGTCCTCCGCCGTTGTCCTCTGCCGCCGCTATCCTCCGCCGATCATCTCCTCACGTCTCTCTCTCTCTCCTAACCGGCCTTTCTCTCTCTCCTCACGGCTTTCTCTCTCCGGTCGCGCGTCTGAAGCTGCGCCGTCCTCCACCGGCTTTCTCTCTCTCCTCACGTCTGTAAGTTTGTCGCTATCCCCCTCTCTCTCTCTCACTTTCACTGCTCTCTCTCTCCCTTTTCTGCTCTCTCTCTCTCTCTCCTCTGGTCCTCACGCCTCTCTCTCCCCATTTGCAGGTCACCCGAGTCCCGCCGCCGTCCTCCGCCGTTCCGCCGACGACGCCGAAGTCCTCCGGTCACAATATATACAGGTATGTATATATATATATATATATATATATATAAATATTAATATTTACATAAATGTTTAAATTATGTATAGGCTAGGTATAATTATTTATATTTATATATATATATATATATATATATATATATAAAAAAATTAGGATTAGAGATATAAATATTTATATTATGAAATGAAATTTTGTTTGGATTAGTAAATTAGAGATTATTAAATTAAGAAATGTAATTTTGTTAGGATTAATTGAAATTGTATTTAATTTTTGTTACAAATGAATAAATTAATTAGGTGGTTATGGATTTAAAAATGAATAAAAATGTGAAATTAATTAATTGGTTATGGATTTAGAAATGAATAAAAATGTGAAATTAATTAGTTGGTTACGGATTTAAAAATGAATAACAATGTGAATTTAATTAGGTGGTTATGGATTATGTATTTTAATAATCGAACCACTGATGTTCGATTTATTGTTAGTTTTAGGATGTTTCTATGTAGGTTTTAAAGTTAAAGGCTTGATGCCGGGTTGTTATGTTTATAGGGGAGGTTCTGCCGAAATTTCGGTAGGATCGTGAAATTATAAAATAAAATCCGAAAACTACTAAATTTTGAAATGTTTAATCTATAGGTAAAATGAGTTATCCAAATAGGAATTGGATAATCGAGGAGCAAGCGTTGAGTTTGCAGCTGGCATGACAGAGTTCATGGCAATGGCCCGACAACACGTAAACATCGAAGGACGAGTTAAGTGTCCATGCAAGAGGTGTAACAACGTGTTGATGCAAAAAATTTCTGATATAGAGAATCATCTCTTTATCAGAGGATTTAAGAGGAATTACACGAGGTGGAACTTTCACGGGGAGGAAGAAGATGACGTAATGCAGTATCAGACGGATTACAGAAGATGAGGTGGGATGTTTGATGATGTACACGATATCTTAGATCACAACGACGTAGACGGTGACGATGACAGTATTGACCCGAATGCAGAATACCAGAGTGGACAGTTGATGACCTTTTCAACGACCTGAACACAGAATTATGGCCGGGTATGTGTACCAAGTGAAAGAGGTCACGACTTCTACGGTCAAGTAAAAAACGTCATTGTCTTGACTTATCAGAACGATTGTCGTGTCGTCTTATTTCAATGTCGTTGGTTCGGTGACCAAGATCCGAGGAAAAGGACACGCAACGACAACAACTTGACAAGCGTGTATGTGGCAAAAGAAGGGTACAAAGACGAGCCATTTATTTTGGCAACTCAGGCGAAACAAGTTTTCTACTTGGAAGATAACTTGAATGGTCCTGATTGGCGAATCGTCGAAGAGTGTAATCATCGAAATGTGTGGGATCTTCCTGATATTGACCTCATTCTTGGTCAATCTTCGTCTTCAGTTCAGTTGTCGGTAGAACCGTCAGATTTAGATTCACTGTCGACGCGTCATCAGTCTGCGATACCAGAGCCCGTGAGCAACGAAGGACTGAACTTGAAAAATATTGAAGAAGAATAGTTTATCGATGACGAAGAAACTGAGGACGAAGATTTGATGGAAGAAGATGATTTGTCAGACGACGATGATCGATAGTATATAGTAGATTATTATTTACATATTTCTCGATAATAGAAATCGTAACCAGATTTTATATATAATTTGATTTGGATAATATAATTTGGTTTTTATTTGATTTTTCATTTTATAATTTCATAAACAAAAAAAAAAAATTATTAATTAGCGATTAATTCTTAAAAAACTGGAGTTATTAGCGACGACTTTTTCGTCGCTAATTCGCCCGCGAAATTTTCCCGCGTGAATTAGCGACGATAAAATCGTCCCTAATTATATTTCACAAAATTAAAAAAACTGTTCGTTTAAACATTAAGGGACGACATTATCGTCGCTAATCTCGTCGGTAAATATATTTAGGCACGGACATTTAGCGACGATAATAATCGTCGCTAAAATCGTCGCTAAATAGATTTAGCGACAATTAAAGGGTTATTACCGACGAAAAAAATCGTCGGTAATTGTTCTATTTGTTGTAGTGAGATAACATGCCTAAGTGAATCATAACATATCATAAACATGAAACATAACATATCATCATATCACACATATCAAAACAATCAAACATATAAAGTCACATAACACAACTAAAACAGATCGCATAGTCGCTAATTTTATTTTCGAACAAATCCGTGTTGTAGTGAGATTATTCTCACCTTCGCTTCAGAAATAACGACCACTGGTCGATGACGGCTCGGGAAAACTAAACAGGTCGGAAAAGCTACGCGGCTCGGAACCTAATCGATGGGAAAATATTATTAAGTTACTGTTGAAAAGTTCTAAAGACAGCTCAGGTTCTGGAAATTTTCAAAAACGACTTTCAGAGTGAAATTACCAAAATACCCTTGGCTATTAGGGTTTCGGTGAAAAACTAAAACTCTGAGAAAACTTATATAAAAACTCCAGTACGTATAAACATAATTTTGATCACTTTTTGTAAAGGCACTACGGCCAAAATAATTTTTTAACTATTTATTAAAAATAAAAGAAGTGCTAAAATATAACTTTAAAAATTTTGCCAAAAACTGTCTGCGCACCGTTTTTAAAATAATCAGAAAATATTTTGTATTTCATAAAAATATTTTTCGATTAAAGGTTTAGATAGAAGACATTTAAACCTAAATTTTCTAAAAAGAATCAACGCAAAACCAAATTTGTTGAATCCACAGTAAGCGTTTAAATTCTGAAAATCGGAAATAGGTCTCAGATGTGTGCACTGATTTGAAAATAATCGGAAATTATTTTTTATTTCATAAAAATATTTTTCGATTAAAGATTTAGATAGAAGACAGATAAACCTAACTTTTCCAAAAAAGAATCAACGCAAAACAATACTTTTTGAAACCAGAGCAAGCGTTTTAAGAAACCGTTTTCAAGGAATCCGAACCAAGTAGAAAATAAAACATACCTAATTAGAGCTACGAATTTCCAAACAAAGAGAGGGATGAGGAGGGAGAGCAGAGAAGAAGCGTTAAAAGAAAAGGATGAGATGTTTATATATGGCTTAATTAAACCAAGTCCAAACCCTAATCCTACTTATATTCTTAATATATTAATAATAATAATTATTATTACTATTATAAAGCATACACATCATCATGCGCTGATTGAATGACCATGCATATATATATATATATATATATATATATATATATATATATATATATATATAACTTACTATAATATATATAGATATTATTATAATATATATTATGTATTATGGTATGTTAGTTACGTACATATATATTATATATGACCTTTAATTTATAACTATAATATATATATATATATATTTATATAACAATATATGAAAATTATGTATATTTATACACACATAATTTATTTATAATATATATAACTTATATATATATAATATTCATATTTTTTAATCTAAAGAGTATATTAAGTAAAAAAAAAAATACCCTAAAGCATACATAAACAAATCATTCACTACTATTTTACTAACAAAAAAAATACTAACGTAACTCGAACACAAAAATTTTAGCCTTTTAATTAAACTAAAAAAAATTGGAATTTCATACAACATATGTATTTTAACCATAAATGACATTATTACTAAACTTCCACTTTTCTCAGAAAAATTACGTCATTTTAATTGCCGCAAAAAAAAAAATTTAGACACACTTGCCCCATTTGTTTTAAGCCATATTTCTATGGCTAATTCAAATATTTTATCTAATTATAAATTATATGTAAATTTTGGACATTACCTAATTTCAATTAAAAAAAAGGAAAAATTGTATGAAATAGCAAATTCAAACTATGACTTTTGCAAAATAGCCATAGTTTCATTAGGTATAGTAAAATAGCCAATTGAGAGTACTACGACTTTTAATCCTGCCTCGATTAATTTTAATCCAGCCTTCATAAAGCTTACATTATGTCTTTATAGTTCGTTGAGATTAAATTTAATCCAACCTAGATTAATCTTTACTTTGGCTAGTTTGCTTATAGTTGACAAACTATGACTATTTTGCAAAAGCTTAAGTTTTATTTGGCTATATAGCCGCTTGACCCTAAAAAAAAAAATACAAAAGGGACATACAACTCTTATCGTTATAATAGAAGGGGCAACAACTAATGCCATTTTTTTGGGGGTCAAATTATCATAAATCAACATGTCAAATTTTGTTGTCGTCAAAATATCATAAAACAACATGAAATTTTTCTCACTTTAAAAATTCCAAAAAACTACATGTCATTAATTTTCACTGAAAGTTTTTTTGTTTTTTTAAGGCATGTCGTTCTTTAGGTCTCTACTTCACCCAAAAAAATAAAAAATTTGACCCACGAATCTGTTTTCTAAACTTGAGGAGTTCGCCATTTCTCCATGATTTTTATGTTTTTAAAGCTTAAAATTGATATAATAACTAATTTTGAAAACTTCATAATCCTTTGTATTCCAAAATAGTACAAATAATGAAAATAAAACCTAAATTTTTAAATGAACCACTATAGCCATAAATAGGTCAGAACTATAAAGAGGCTTTGATAGCAAATGTAAGTTATTTATGTGATCTAAACGTGTTTTACGTCTAAATTCATAATAAAAAACAACCTTGTTATCTCATGACATTGTTGTGTTCATAGGCGACTTTCGGCTCCTACGAATTTTCTTGGATCTTCTAAGTTTTCGCTCTCAGTTTCCAAGATGGAGTTGGTTTACTAAGATGTGAGTAAAATTATTTTCTTTCATTTTAAACTCTATCATTTAAGAAACTGTTGAATCTGACCGGCATTTATCGAACTTAATTTGAATTAAGGAAACGACTTTTTTTTTTTTTTTTTTTTTTTTTTTTTTTTTTTTTTTGCAACAACGTCTACATAAGGAGCCATTGTTGCTCTTAATTCAAATTAATTTCATTAATTCTGATGACTTTCGATGATCTTTGAATATCATTGAAATTAATTAGAATTAATTTAAATTAAAAGCAACAAAGACTCCTTTTGTAGTCGCTGCTTCCTAATAGACTCGTTGTTTCCTTAATCGGGATTAATTTTGATAAACCCCTAATTTTTTTTATAGATTTCGATGAGATTCAATATTCTTCAATGATATAATTTAAAATATTTAAAAATTAATTATGCGCGTGTTTGTTGGAGATAGTCGGAATTCGTTGAGAGAGAGAGAGATAGAGTTAAAATGAGAGAATAAAATAAAAACTTATGTTTTAACTCTTTGAGAGAGAGTTGAAATGAGAGAATAAAATGAAAACTTATGTTTTAATACCTTGAATGGTATTTTAATTGGTCTGAAAATGGGTCAAAAGTCCCATCTCACAGTTTTAAAATAACAAAATAACAAGTCCATATTTCTAAATATATTAGATCCTTATTATGATATTTCTCATATATATATATATATATATATATATATATATATATATATATATATATATATATATATAGTATCATAATTATCAATAGGCAATATTTTCATCCCATGATCATAGGATAAAAAGTGTGATTTTGGGCTTTAATATGAGCCTGATTTTTGTCAAAATTATTGGGTCAACTTACATATTATTATTGTTGTTACGTTATATTGGCTTTATTTTTTAGTGCAAGTTGTAAGGAAAGATGCCGGTCTTCATGCTCCAGCTTCTGGTGAGACATCATTTCTCTTGTTCGCAGATTGTAATTCTGGCAAGTTTCCGGTTTTGCCAAATTGGCTTGCTGGTATCTTTATTATGCAATATTCTTGCGAGTATGTGAAAGGAAACCCTATATACACTTCCAGAATTGTATGACTGCTATTAAAGCCCTACGCTACCCCCTTAGCAGCCTTGACGCTTTATCAAAATACTTTAGACTCCTAGACGTGAAAGACTGGCGGACTGTGAGACTTTGTGTATTGATAAGAGCGGTGTTATTCATCAAATACTATTTGAGAAGATTGAGTGTTCGAGTGATTTGGGTTCTGTGTTTACGTGATTGAAGACTCACATGCGATTGAAGAGTGAAGTCGTCCGAGCATAAGTGTTTGCTCGAAGAGTGGAATTGAGGAGGATCTCAAATTCAGGGGAGTCTCTGGTCTAGTTATTCACTTGTGGTAATAGGTTCTTGGGCTTTGATTTTGCGTTGTAATCATATAAGACCTTGCTTGTACTATTGACTACTATATAGTGAAATCCTTTCAACTGGTAGAGTGCCCCCAGACGTAGGTGTTGTTGCACCGAACTAGGTAACCATATTGTGCGTCTTTTATTTATTGCACCGTTTTGTTGTTTATCCATTATCTGTGTTCAAGCAAGTTGTCGAACACATTGTCAATACATTGTGTGCGACATCTTGTCTTTGTGACTAATCAAAATTTCAATTATTATTATTATTATTATTATTATTATTATTATTATTATTATTAATTCCTTTTGATTACAAGAAGGAAAAAAAATTCTCTAACTTACTAAGTCATTCCAAACATCATGTTTTGGATATAGCCAATGTTTAAAATCTTATTAAAAAAAATAGCCAAACAGATGAGACGGCACTTGAATAAGCAATTTGAATTTTCCATCTTATCCTTTGTTTAAAGCAGCATTTTTTTTTGCTACGGTTCGCCACCTTATATCTCTCTCTCATACCATTTTTTTTTTCTTCTCATCAAAATTTCAAAAGTCCATATCCTCATATGAACTCGAAATTAAGTGATTCAAAATCCTACGGATTCGTTGCGAGGAGAGCTTAAAAAATAAACCCATTGTGTTGGATAAAAGGTCATGTCTACTGCTGTAGAATTCCTCCGGAGTCCACCATTGGTACATTTTCCGTTCACCTGCGAGAAGTGGTTTTTGATCCGCATTTTCAAGACCAAGCCATAATAAAACTTTAGGGTCGTCATTATCGTCGTCCTTTCTTCTCAGTGATACTCAAAGCTTTAATTTATATGAAAAAGTAGAAATTTATGTAATTTTTTATGGGAATTTCCGGAAATTTTTTGAAATAAATGGTAATTTAATGAAGATTAGTATGAATTTTTGGGTTTACAGAGAAAAACTAATAAACGGAATTTGTGAAAAAATTATTTTTAATAAAGAAAGTCCATTGAAATTTTTATAGAAATTCGGAGCCCATAACACTTGTCATTAATTGTCGAATTATTTAAATTATTTACATTTTTTGTTAATTATACAATGTTTAATATTAGGATATTTAAGTCAAATATAATTGTCATCGACTATTTTCTTAAACGTTTGCAAATGTTGGCTACATCCCAATTTTATAATTTATTTTTTACTATAAATCTACAACATCCTTAAAAAATCCAAAAAAAAAAAAAAACACCACTTCATGCTGGAGTTTCTTATTAGTTCTCTCGTTCTTTAAAAATTTGAGCATGGATTCACAAAAAAGACTTCTTTATATGTTTAATTGAGTGAGTCCACAATGGATACCCGTTAAATTGTGTTCACTCATGTTCTCTAAGTCCAACAAGTTAGGCTATTAGAATTGTGGCTCCTCAATTTACAAGTTATAATTCAATTTGGAATATTTACAAAGTGATTTTCGTCCTTATAAATCTCCTTTAATATTCAATAATAACTCTACAGAGAGTATTGATTGTTGAAAGAGAAGTGAAAGTTGGGTGTCACTATAGAGCATGAGATGCAATGGCCGTAACCCCCATATTGTGCTTGACGTTAAGACTAGACTTGGTTTTTCTAAAAAATCACAAGGTTTAATATCAAAACCAATTGCAGAGGTGTAACCGACTCTTGTTAGATTTTAACAATTCCTCTTTTTGGGTTCACTCGTCTTCAACCAAAACCCAATTATTTTTTAGCTTTGTTGAGCTCTAATTAATACCATGTAAAGTATCACAGAGTTTCATCTAAAAACTAATTGTTAATAAAATGACTCATAACTTTATAAACTCTTATTTAGTTCTCATTTTTTCCAATGTAGAATTCTGAACAATGTTAGATTGCCTATTCAGGTTTTACCAATAAGATATCAAGTAATCTTAGTTGCTACTTTCACGAACACTTTTTTTTTTTTTTTTTTTGTGGAAACAAAAATATTGCATTTATCTAGACTTAAAATTATTGGTCTCAACATTTGTTTTAAAGATCTATAGCTATGATATTCTTATGACAGAGAAGAACTAAAAAAATCTTATGATTTCATATGTTGTCTTGTTAATTACACTCTGTAAGGTGCCTTTGCCAAAATCACGCTCGTTCTCTATTTTCATACTATGCATGATAAATTACATGTGGTCATTTATTACTTGGTTACTATAGAAAATTGTGATCAAACGATGTCAAAACCTTGGTCCAAATTCTTCTTGCTTGCTTCTTGATTCGTTAGTAATGTACCTTTAGACTGCGAGGATCAAGGATTGTTTAGACAACAGTTTCCATTTTGGGTAAATACTATGAGATAACTAAATAACTCATATGCGTTGATAAAATATGAGCCAGTGAAACCAAGGATTAAAATATGGCCGACTAAACAATTAGTCAAAACAACACTCCTATTTTAAAATTATAGTCCAATTATTAACATATTTAGGAAAATAGCTAATTTATCATGACAACATTTCAATATTCCAATAATACCCTTAAGTTAATATTATTAACTATCATAGTAAATAATATCATTCATAACAAAAAAATTTGCATGTAAATCTAATTAACAATAACAAAAACTACAATAAATCTTATTTGTCGTAACAAGAATAAGAGTAAATCCTATTTACCGTAACAAGAACAATAGTAAATCTTATTTACCGCAACAAGAAAACAATAAATCTTATTTACCATAACAAGAACAACGGTAAATCTTATTTACCGTAACAAGAGCAACAATAAATCTTATTTATCGTACCAAGAACAAAAGTAAATCTTATTTACCGTAACAAGAACAACAGTAAATCTTATTAACCGTAACAAGAACAACAGTAAATCTTATTAACCGTAATAAGAACAACAGTAAATCTTATTAACCGTAACAAGAACGACAATAAATTTTATCAGGTACATTTACAGATTAACTATAACATTTTCTAGTTAATATAACAGGAAAAATATCAAAGATAAGGACTAGTTAATCTAACAGTAAATACGATTTATTAATGATTTCCGTGAACAATAGAGGACAGTAAATCTGAAAATAAATTATATTAATCATTGAGTAAATCATTCATTTCTATGGTAAATATAGCAGTAAATCATATTAATTTAATATCGGTGGGAGTTGAGGCCAACGCCTCTTCCATGCTCTCGGCCTCGAAGCTACCCTCTAACACTCTGTCCAATCTCAACTTCATGAACCTGCACACAAACTCGTGTGACGACTTTGAAACAAAAAAACCACATGACAACAAGTCTTTTACTTGCTCTAATTTTACACAAACTCTCCATAACATGGTATATGTACACGTGTATTAAAAATGACGATAACATGTCATAATTAGGCAGTTTGAAGGTGACTCATAGAAAACTGTACTCATTCTCATAAATCCTACAGAGATTCCTATTTTTTTTCAATCTCAAAGCCAAACCAAGATACCGACTCATGAGCGACATTCATTGTCCCTTAATTTACAACACTTATAAAAACAAAGAGTAATGTAGCATAAAGAAAAATTCAAGCGAAAAAAAAACTTTCTTCTTCGATGTTGGTTCCGTGATCGGTGGACAACTGCAACGCGGTCAATCTCATCATCCCCGTCGTAGGAAGAGGAGGAGCTTCGTTCTCGACGTTCACAGCCTGTTCGCCCGAGGACTCCTCGAAGATTCCCTCGGCCACCACGCACAACCCATTCTCTGCAGGCCCGACGGCGCTGGGGCCTACTTCCTCGAGGAAGCACTGGGCGACGATGGCGGTGAGCTCTCCGTCGTCACAGTCTTCCTGAGGGAATGCCATGGATTCTAATTATCACTCTCTATCTCTCTCTCTCCGAGCACTCAATCAATTTAGGGTTTCGTTTATGGAGAGAGAGCAGAGAGTTGAGAGAGAATTGAGGCCAACGCCAAGTGCGTGGAACTGGTGTACCAAAACCTCGGAAACCTCTGGTCGGAATTCTATCCCCTCCCTGGCTTTGAATAACTTACTCCGATCCTCGGCCTCATCACCTACGACGCCGTAAACCTAACCGCCGCGAATTTGTTGGAGCTCGATCTGATCGCCTTCAGCAAGCCGATCTCCAACGATTCGGAAGCCTCCTATCTGTGCGTGTTCTTCGATCTCCATGGCTGTGAAGGCGATGAAGGATTGAAGGAGGAGAAATGGCGATCGAATCGAAGAAGGTGTAATATGGGAGACTAGAGGAATATCGCACGATAATTTGGGGGTAAAAGGGTATACTTGTTGGAATTGATCTATGATTAAGAAAAGATTTATCGCTTCTAGCAAGCGGCAAGATATAAAAAATTTCTTTAAACAAGTAAAACGATTTTTACTAACCTAGACAAAGAGCAAGCACATGTTATTATTAAAACTATCTAAAAGCGATTACACGTTTACTAACCTCTATGAAGCTTGATCGTTGAGAAGCTTGTGGAGGTCGAATCGCTCGTCTCCCCACGCAGCTCGTCTTTCTTCGTTCTTCGGGAACTCGAGTAACCACGAAAGTTTCTATCACATAAATCACTCGATGTAAGAAGGAATAAGTGTGTGGGCACTTTTAAATACAACGACTCAAGAACAAGTCTTAGAGTCGAAGAGCTAAAATAAACGCTAGGTCAAATGTGGACCTAGGTGCCAAAACAAAAACGAAAAGAGTTAGAGAGAGAGAGAGAAGTTCTCAATCTCTAAAATTCTAGAGAGAGAAGCTCTCAATCTCTAAAATTGTGGGATGAGAAACAATGAGAATGAAGGCTCTATTTATAGGAGAAGGATTACCTTCAAAAAGGTAGTTTCCTCTTCTATAGAATATCACATATTCATGAGCAAATATTGCCCATCTTCCTCTTATGTCACACGGCCAAGAAGAGCTTCTAGAAACCCTTGGATTTGTTTCCTCTTTTGTTTTCTCCTTAGTTGGCCGAAATCCCTCTTCCCATGTAGAGGAAATTTGTTTCCTCTTTTTCTTTTGGCAAATATCTTCATACATCAATGCACAAAATAATCTCTCTTTTTCTCCTTGGGTTGGACGTGTGAAATGCTTCTAGAAGGAGCTTCTAGATATTTTTTCATTTGTTTATGACAACATAAGAAAAGCCCATTAAGAATTTTCAAGTAAAATTCTATGAAATGAAATTAATCCTCAAGGCCCAAATTCTTCAACTTGGCCGTGTGGTTTAATTCATTGCCATCATATGACAATGTCAAAAAAACTTATTTATTGACATTTATTTCTTCCTATGTCAAAAAAGACAAAAATACCCTTTAGACAATTTTAGTAAAACTTGTCTAGTTCTTGTATTGACTTAGTTTCTAGTTTAACTAATCCTACTCAATATGACTTGTGACAGTGACCTCATGGATCCAAATGAACAAAGCTTGAGCTAACATACTTGGACTCAAAAGTTCACAAACCTTTTCCAAGTTTAGCTTAATGTCAACTGACTCCACTAAAGAGTTGACACTGAGAATCTCTCGGTTCAAATGAATTTGTTTTCTACTCAAGAATTCAAATTAATTGTGATGAGTGGATCCACTGAATATTATCTATGTTTACCCTTCATGAATATAATCAACTACACGGGATTTACAAAATTACCATTTAACCCTTCTAGCTATTATTTCCTCAACTCTTTTGTCTCGTCTGAATAAGTTAGAAACAATGTATTGACGAGGAGCTAACAAGTGTTGCGATTTTTACGCGCGCAAGTGCACGTGTCGCTTAAGTAATATAGTGTATTAAGTACGAGTGTCGATCCCACGAGGAACAAGCTTAATTATCAAACAAATCACCTAGCACGAATTGAACTAAAGAGGAGATGGAAAGTTGTCACAAATTATTGACAAGTTCTAAAATAATTAAATAACAAAATACTCAAATAAAAGTTGTAAGCAGAAAAAGAGGCTAAGGACCAAGGCTTCACAGGTTTATTCAACGGTTTGGATACACAAATTTGACGCACAATCAATAATCAACTCACTACTCTTTGCTAACCATACTCACAGAATAATATTGCTAAATCTCTCTCGAGCATGTAACAACCTATATAAAAATTAGGAAAATCTTCTCTCGATCTCAATCCCTAACACCAACATGCATTCATATCAAGAGCATTCACACGATTCTATGGCAACCTAACTATCTCTAGCCTAGGCATGCATCATAGTAATTCAAACCAAAACGCTAACAACCTAATCTTTCTCAAGCATCAAGTTGAAGTATAAAATCATGAACAAGGTAGCTAATCTCGATCAAGCATTAAAAACGGATTTGAATTAAGCAAAGTAGTAGAGAATGAAAATTGAACTTCAATATATTAAATCATATCTATAACCGAATCCTAAACCCGCTATGTCATAATCCTTAATGGAATTAGTTCATAGCGTAGCGAGAAAACAAAAAGAGAATAAGAAAATAAAAATAAGAAATCATAATTAAAAACTCAATTGTGAATTAAAATACGGGAGTTCAAGAGTAAATGAGAAGAATAAAACTGTAATTGGCGCGAATTGATGAAGAACGGCTCTCCTCTTTTTCTCTATCTCTCCCAAACACTAAGTGAAAACAATAAAAAAGAGCTAACCTGCCTAAACAAGAGATTGAGAGGTGTATCTATAGGATTAAGTCGAAATCCTTGGGTTTCTCTTAATTTTTGGACCAGACTGGGTAATTAAAAGTGATACAACGGCTCAGATCGACTCCAAATCCGCGTTTCCTCTTTTTTTTTTGTCTCGGCGGACCTCGTGGCGTGCAGTTCGAGGGTCGCGCCGCGAGGTTGACATCCCGGCGGACCTCGCGTTCTGCGCTTCATGCTCGGAGATCGATTTCGGCGATTTTCGGAACCTCGCGGCGCGATGTCTTGGGTCGCGCCGCGCGCTTTTTCTTCCCGCACGCACCGTTTTTGTAACGGCCATAATTCCTAGCTCCGATGTCCGATTCTTGCAAATAAATATGCGTTGGAAAGCTAAGAGAGAGCTCTATCTAATCATGGAATTCGATCATCCAAAATATTTACTTCAAACTCTCAGAATTGTTCACAAGAGGACCTGTATTTCTTCTTTGTTCTAACTTGGCGAAAAGTCTTCGAATCTTCTCAAAATTGCTCCGTTACTTCACGTGATGCTCTACTAACCTCATTTATACCTCATTGGCCTCTAAAACCTATAAGTCTCTCAAAAACACACAAAAAACATCACAAATACTCGAGAACAAGCTCGAATTTAGTCGAGAAAATATGAGTTTTCCGCGTGATTAACGCACCTATCAAATACCCCCAAACTTAAACCGTTGCTTGTTCACAAGCAAGAAAACAAATAACACAAAATAAAACACACAAAAGAAGTTACCTACACTAAATTGGTAAATCTCAAAGTTATACGTGAAATAACTGACTCATATTTTCCTCAATTTCAAACTTCTAGACTTACATTTACACGGAAATCCATGGTTTTAAACTCTACGTCAACTACCCAATGTAAAAGAATCCATACAAGTTCGTGTTAGCTCAAGCCGTTTGCAATGTCTTTTTGTCTCGATTAGCTTTCGATTCCCAAGTCTCGTAGCCTTTCCCAATCCTAATATGCAACCACAAGAATCGATTCTTTGAATGATAGTTTATTCGATTCGACACACCATAAGCCTTCTCTTCACCCTTGATCTCCACTAATGCCCACATGTCATTCCTAGCTCGTCAATAGGTCTTAAAGGCTCGTAATGTTTTAGGCTAGGGTCAAAGGTATGGAATGGAATTTTTAGTGGCTCAAACATCGACCTTAGCGACTCAAATCTCTCACCAAAATCACAACCTCATACAAAGCTCATTCACTCACCCATCCCCACGTTCTTGGCATCAATTTTCGCCTAACGAGAACGTTTTACTTAGTCTTTTATTTCTCGTGTTTCCCCTCAAACTTCAACTCAACAACAATAAGCGACACGTCTCTAAAACAAAAACATAGAACACCACGCCAAAATTAAAATGTATGACATAAATAGACACTTTTTTTTTCTTTTGCTCTTTTTTTTTCGTAACATAACAATTGAAATAAACACCGGCGTGGTGTGTCTAGTGGACAATGTAATATGTAGAGACGAGTCGGAGAACATGTCATCAAATAGAACAAAAAATTTCACTCAACCATGTCACTCAAGAGTCGCTAAAGTCAATGAGGTTCTTTGTGGGATTTTCAAATCATTGGCTCAGCTTTTTCTGACTAAGTATCGAGAAA
Organism: Urtica dioica subsp. dioica; assembly: GCF_054948205.1. Lineage (NCBI taxonomy): Eukaryota > Viridiplantae > Streptophyta > Magnoliopsida > Rosales > Urticaceae > Urtica > Urtica dioica. The sequence continues at coordinate 42,068,136 of NC_142758.1, read as the reverse complement.
GGTAAATCGTTCGGCTTTTTGTGAGTGGGTTCTAATTGATACATATTCTCGGGTTGGCTTTTTGGCTCGACAGGTTATTCCTAATGCCTATATCATTCTTACTAGATCAATGTGCGCTCAATTTCACTTCGACTAGTGATCCGAAAAGGTTCTTAGTGTGTTCGGTGATCACTTTTCAGAACTTAGTTAGACTACTACTCAAGGTCTTCTAAACATCGAGATCAACATTATTCGGACTTTAAGTGATAACACAAAACTCAATAAGATTCTTTTTCACTCGCTAATTCACAGATTTTTTTTTTCACATGTCTACGGCTTAAGACTATCCATATCATCGGCAAACATTTATTGAGTCAGTTAAAACACACAAAACACCAATTTTTACCAATTATCCTAAAAAAACCTAGAAAATTAACTACTAATGTGCAGAAATTCCCCCGCAAGACAAGTGATTACCCCCCCAAACATAAAACTTACATTGACCCCAATGTAATTGTGCAAAACATGGATAGAGGGACTTACCTTGCGGGGGTGGTCGAACTCCCCTACTCGTGACCGCCGCGCTCAAGCGGCGTTGGATCTTCATTTTCATTCTGGTGCTCTGTTTTCTTCCACACCTCTTTAAACGGTGTTGGCCATTGTCCTCGCGTCGGTTTGATTGGTGATTTTGGCGTCGCATCCTTTCTCTTGCCTTTTGTAGTTTTTTCCGGAGGAGTACGTGGTGGTGATGGGAGGAGTACATGGTGGTGATGGGAGGGGAAGAGGTCTGTCTTAAGGAAGAAAACCCATTCTTTCTCATTTTCGTGCTTTCGGGCTTTGTAGATCCCGAACGTCTCTTCCTCGTTCTTCACTCGCGTCTTCAGTTCACCTTTCGTCACGTCGATGAAAGCACCACATGTGGCTAAGAAACCTCGTCCCAAGAGTATGGGGATGTCGCGATTCTCGTCCATGTCGATGATGTAGAAATCAGCTCGAAAAGTGAATTTTCCGACTATGACGATGATGTCTTCCGTGAAGTCGCGCGGACACCTTACAGACTGGTCCGCCAGTTGGAGAATAGTGTGCGTGGGTTTTAGTTCACCCACTTCCATCTTGTTGAAGATGGCCATAGGCATGAGGTTGATGCCCGAACCTAGATCGCACAAAGCGTTGTCGATGCAGACATCTCCAATGGTGCATAGCAGCGTGAATTGGCCGGGATCCTCCAATTTTGGTGGAAGTTCTTGTTATAGTCTCTTCTTAGTCTTAATCAATTCGGGTTTTCTAAAATCTGTTAAGGTTATTAGATCGCCGAGATCAAAAAATTTTCCCTTAAGATTTTAGGCCGAAGTCGTATAATGATGTTTCTGGATTCGCTAAGTCTTTTAGATCGTCGAAGTATCTAAAAAGTTTTCCTGAGGCCGAAGTCACGTGGACATATGTTTTTTATATTTTCTAAGTCTTTTAGATCGCCGAGTATCTAAAACGTTTCCCTTAAGCTGAAGTAATCAAATGAATTTTACCCTGATGTTATTAAGTCTTTTAGATCGTCGAGATCTAAAAAGTTTCACTTTGTTTTTCTTGGGTGAGGTCAACCTTGTCGAGGTGCGGCCTCTGATTCAGATGTTACGTGAGATGACGAAGTGAGATTTCGGGTCTCGCCTTGGTCGTGAGGTGTTCACACTGTAGTCCCAGTTCGGGGTTTGGACCTCTCGGACGAAGTGTGGGCTACGGAGCCCTATTATCATATTTTTGTGATTTTCTCAAAATGATCAGTTTGAGTATTTTTATTAAGGTGGTACTCTGCCTTTGCAAAGAAAATCTGCCTATGTACCCTTATGTATGGATCAAGTCGGACGTAGTTCAGTTCTTATTGGGACTACATTCAGTGTATCATGTTCATAGACGCCGGGGTGGGCGATCCTGGTGACTCTATAAGGGCATTCTCAATTTGCGCCCAGTTTCCCGACATTATTCTCGGCGGTGTTTTGAAATGTTTTTCGGAGGACAAAGTCTCATACTTCGAATTTTCTAGAGCTTACGCCTTTATTATAGAATCTGGAAATAGACTGTTTATAGTGGGATAGCCGTATCAAGGCCGACTCCCATTTTTTGTCTATAAAATCCAAGGTGTAGCGATTTTTCATTTTTTGGCTCATCCTCGTGTGCGTGCATCATCCTTAGAGTCTGCACTTGGTGTTCGATCGGGATTACTGATTTGACTCCATGTACTAAGGAGAACGGAGTTTCCCCTGTCGACCTTCGCAGGCTGATTCGGTAGGCCCAGAGCACACCCGGTAGCTCTTCTGCCCATCGCACTTTTTTAGTCATGAGCCTCTTTCTGATGGAGTTTACGATGGTGTTATTTTCTGCCTCTGCATGTCTGTTTCCCTGAGGGTATTGTGGTGTCGACATCCTCAGTTCCACGTTATTATTGTAGCAAAATGTTCTGAATTTTTTGGATATAAATTGTGACCCGTTGTCCGCTACGATCTCGTGGGGAGTCCCGTGCCGACAGATAATATTTTTCCAAATGAATGCTTCGACATCGACGTCTTTGATCAAGAAGAAGGTGCCTGCTTCGACCCATTTCGAAAAATAATCCGTTAACATTAGCAAAAATCTTTTTCCACCCGGGGCGGCCGACATTGGTCCTACGATGTCCATTGACCATTTCATGAATGGGTATGGAGCCGTGATGGAGGACAATTCTTCTGCGGGTCTTTTTATGTTAGGTGCGTGGCGTTGGCATTGGTCGCAACATCGCGAATGTGCCTTGCAATCTGCCAACATGGTCGGCCAAAAGTAGCCTTGCCTCTTTATTTTGATGGCGAGCGCTCTTCCCATGCGCGAGTTCCGCATTCTCCCTCGTGTACATCTTCTAGGATTCATTTTGACTCATCCGTTCCAACGCACTTAAGGTATGATCATGCGAAGCTTCTTAGAACAGGTTTCCGTTTATCACGCAGAATCTTGCACTTCTCAGTACGAGTTTGCGTTTCATCATTTTGTCGGACGAGACCGTACCAGTCATGATGTAATGAATGATTTCGTCTCTCCAATCCCCTCTTCTATAGTAATGACTACGGTGATAGTGATGGCTATCGAATGTTGTTGGATTGTTTCGACTTGTATGATCCTTTTAAGGTCCGGATCCGAAGTGGACGCCAACGCGGCCAGTGCGTCTGCCGACGTGTTTTCACCCCTAAGGATTCGCGTTAGAGAGAATTGTATGAATTGCGTCATAAGGTCTTTTATGACATTTAAATAGGCTTCCATTCGCTTGTCCCGCGTCTCGTATTCGCCGGAGTATTGATTTGCTACGAGCTGAGAGTCACAAAAAGCTTGTACTTGCTTAGCTCTGACAGCTGTAACCAATCTTAGTCCGGCTATTAGTGCTTCTACTCGGCCTCATTGTTGGATGCAACAAAGTCGAGTCTAAATGATTGCTCGATGATTTCGTTGTGGGGGGATGTTAGGTGTATTCCTACTCCTGCCCTTTTTAGTGTCCCGGCGGGGTCTTCTCTCGAGAGTTTGACGAGGAAGTCCGCTAAAACCTGAAATTTAGTGCACGTCCTAATTCGATACTCGAATGTCATATTCGCTCAGTTCTACGGCTCATTTGGTCAATCTCCCCTACTGATTAGGGCTGTGTATGAAACTTCTCAGCGGTTGGGTCGTAATCACTATTATGGAGTGGGATTGGAAGTACGGTCGGAGCTTTCGTGCGGCGAAAACAACGGCTACGGCCAATTTTTCCATCATAGGATATCGAGTTTCTGCATCGACGAACGACTTACTCACATAGAATATGGGTCGTTGGTCCCCTTGCTCTTCCCTGACGAGCACTCCACTAACCGCCGTTTGGGAAACAGCGACGTATAGGTAGAGTGGCTCTCCTGCCACGGGTTTTGCTAGAATCGATGGTGTCGATAGATATTCTTTTAGTTCTTTAAATGCTTTTTCACATTTTTCGTCCCATTCGAGCTTCTTCTTTCCTTTGAAGAATCGGTAAAATGGGAGACGTTTGTCCCGTGGTTGCCTCGACAAGTTGGTCAATATGCGGCAATGGGAAGCTGTCTTTGGGGCATGCTTTGTTCAGGACCGTGAAGTCGATGCATACCCTCCATTTTCCGTTCTTTTTCTTTACGACGACAGTGTTCGCTAACCAATCCGGATATTTGACTTCGCGGATTGAATCAGCTTTAAGGAGTCTTTCGACTTCGTCGTTGACTACTGATGCTCTATCAGGACCGAGCTTGCGCCTCTTTTGTTTTACTAGTTTGAAACTAGGATCAACGTTAAGCTGGTGAGACGTAACGTTGATACTAATCCCCGGCATATCTTCCGTCGTCCAGGCGAAGGTAGATTTGTTTCGTTTCAGGAAACAAATCAACTCTCGCCGTATACTTCCCTTCAGCTCGGCTCCGATCCCTACGCACTTCGAAGGATCGAGGCCATCGAGTTGTATCTGCACTGTCATCTCAGTACTTGAAGAGTCCGTTTCTTCTAGTTTAGAGCTTTCTTTCTTAGTTGGCTCTACATTAATTAATTGCTATTGTTTCTCGTTGGCCTCTTTAGCATTTTACCTGTGGCTAGTGAGATAGCAGCTACAGGAGGTTTCCTGGTTTCCTCTGATCTCTCCTATTCCTCCAGGCGTTGGAAATCGGATACACTTATGAAAAATTGAGGCAACGGCCCTCATCCTATGTATCTATGGTCGTCCTAGGATGATGTTATAGGGGGGAGACATTCCAGAACCTGGAATTCGACTATCTTATTTATCCCATTTGTCTTTACAGGCAACTTAATGGTTCCTAGCGATGGAGTAATCGACCCGTTGAAGCCTGTTAATTGGGTATGTTCCCTTTCGATCTCAGATTCCTCAATTCCCATTCTCTTGAGGGTCTCTTTAAAAATGAGATCTACGGAGCTTCCTCCATCGATTAGGACTCGAGCGACCTCGCAATTGGACACGTCGATCGTTATCACAAGCGCGTTGTCATGCGGGTATGTTGCCCCTTAGGCTTCTTTTTCGGAGAACGAGATTTGAACATCCTGTTCTACCCCGATCTTGGTGGTATTATTCATCAGCTGACACTGATGAGCTTTAATTAAGTTAACTGAGCTGTTGCAAAATTTTGAACCGCCCATTATGAAGTCGACTCGATGTTTCGCCGTGGTCGGAAGGGATTCTGGTTCCCCTTCTTCAGTGGGCCTAGTCCTTTTAGGTGAGGGGTTGCCTCTCCCTCGGTTGTTGTTAAAAACCTTCTTTTTTGGCGGGGGACCCAAATTGATATTCCTCAGCTCCCCCTTCACATATTTTTCAGCCAAAACTTTGCGTATAGTTTCACAATTTATCATAGCGTGGTCGTTGGTCTGATGGAAATCGCAGAATGCGTTTGGGTCCCTGGTCTATTTTTTTTGCTTGGGGACCTCCCTCCTTCCTTTCTTCTCCTATGTAGAAAGCTAACCCCGGAGCGGCGTGCTGCTTTCTGACCTGTCGCCCGGCCTCCTGGGGGTTGGGCCTTCAGGGGTCGCCCCCAGCACTTACGGGCCACACCCACGTGTTTCCACGTGGCTTCTTTTCGGTCGTACGCTGTTTTTCTAAGGAGGCGAATTCCTCCTCCGCCTTAGCGTAATTTGCGGCCTTATGGATTGCATCTTCCAATGTAAGGGGGCGGTTTACAGTCATCTCTAGTTTGAATGTCGACTCATGCCACAGACTGTTCCTTAGAAAGGTTATGATAGATTTGAGATCAACATCATAGATTTTTCAGAGAACGTCCTTGTAACGAACCATGTAGTCCTTCAAGGACTCGTTCTCCTTCTGCTGGACCCCCCCCCCCCCCCCCCCCCCAACAGATCTTCTATCATGAGTTCGTCCTCTACGAACATCGAATAATGTTTCAGGAATGATGCCGATAGTTTGGCAAAACTATCGATAGAGTTAGGCTAGAGTATGGAGAACCACTCTAAAGCAGCTCCAAACAAGCTTTCAGCGAATAGTTGAAAGTACTATGTCTCTTGTTCTCTCTCTGTTAGCATAGCCTGTCCTATTGCAATTCTGAAGGACATGATGTAAGCTTTCGGGTTTGAGGTCCCATTGTACCTAGGAAGACGAACTTTTCCGGCATCTCCAATGAACATGTCGGTGATGTTTTTAGCGAAATGAGTCATTCCCGTTTCTGCAACGAGTCGTTCTATTTCAGGAGCTGAGCTTATCGCACTTTGAAATTTTGAGTGGACTGTTTTCAGTTCGGCCGTCACTGATTCCTTGAATCTTTCGAACTCAGTCATGCTGGGTTTGCCCTCTTGAGAAGGGCGAAGTCCCGTGCGCACTGGGGTGACTGTAGTGACTTTGGTCTAATTGTACTACGTCTGGTTCTTCCCACCAAAATATTGGGGGGTGAACATTCGAGAGGTCGTCAAAGGGCCAGGTCCGAAACTTGTTGGGAAGGATCCCGGGGGTGCTCCCGCCTGCGGGGGCGGGGGCAGTCCGGTTGGATTGATCGTAGCTTCAGTGGCGGCCTCTTCTGCAGTCCCCCCGAGTTGTGAGCTCGGACCCGGGGACCGATCTATCCATTGGGAGACCTGGATCCTGGTGAAGTCCAGGCGGACACCAGGAGGAAGAACTTGGCTCGTCTGCGCGGCTGGCGCCGCGTTACGAGCATATTCTTAAGCGGTCATTTCGTCGGATCCCACTGGGGATCCGGAGTATTTTGAGGGGTCGAGAGGGAATCCAACCGAGCATTAAGAATCCGGTTGGTTTCTTCTTGACTTTCTATTTTTTTGTTCAGCAATCTAGGATTGCCCTGATCCTCGGTGGGATTTCCTCTCCTGATTCATAATGAGTCGAGGTGGAAGACATGGTGTTTTTTCTCTGATGAACTAGCTTCTTTCGAGGTTGGTCTTTCTAAGATTTCCTACAGACGGCGCCAAATTGTTGATGTCGATTTCAACAATCACAAATTATAATATGATATATATTTGATTTATTTAAATATGGGTTCCAGAAGACTTCGTATAAGAAACAAATATTTTAACTCGGAGAAACGAATAAGAACGAATAAAAGAATAACAATATCTTTATTAATGAGCGAATGAATCACAAATGGACGAGGTGACGAACTTTAGCAGGCGAACCCAGTAGTGAGAAAATAGTAGAGAAATAACAAGAATAATTGTGTAAGCTTGTGTATGCGAAAATCAGCATATCGGCTTCTATTTATAGTAGGAAAGAATTCGTCGAAGAGGACACGTGTTGATCAGTTCGGTTCTGCCACGTCGCTGGTCGAAGTTATCTCAGATCCTGTACTCGCGGCGAGGTCTTCTATCTGATCAAGACTAGTTCCTTCGACTGGGTCAACACTACCGACTCATCCTTCCTTTGGCGAACTGGGCTTCCGAAAGGGCTTGGGCTGACCTTCAGGAGTCGAGCTGGGCCTAGATAAGTCATTGAGAGTCGGACTGGGTCTGCTGTTGGGCTTTGGTCGAACTAAAGCCCAACTTGAATGGTTTTATTTTTAGAAAATTGATTTTTTGACCCCACATTATTCTTCTATAAAAAAAATACGTTTTCATCAGGCAATATCATGATTTGTTTAGGATTAATTTATTAATATTTATCACAAAACAAAAAACTACAATATTAAATCTATCCGTGTTTTTAGGATTAAAAACTCGTAGAAGATACTTTCAAAATGTTTCAAATATGAAATGATAAATTAGAAAAATTTACCTTAATGGGAAAAAAAACATTTTTAGATAAGACACTGTAGTTTAGTAGGCCATTTAGAAACGCTGAATTTCATTTTAGCCAACGTTTTTCGTTAATATTTGGAAATTAGCCACTAAAATTATTAACTAATCAAAATGGACAAAAATACCCTTTGACTAATCTTAACTAAACATACATAATTTTTTTTAAATAACTATAATTTATTGCTGACTATTGAATAACCAAATGCTCAAAATAAGCTATTATTTTGACTTAAGAATATAGAAAATCGTAGTAAAATGATAAATCATCATTGTTTTTCCGAAATTTTAATTGTAGATCAGCATTCAAAATTGAAGGTTAATAATAGTTAATAGTTAATATTAGTAAATAGTTGTTAAACATTAGTTAATACTTGTTAGTAATAGTTAATACATAATAATATTAGTCAATACTTGTTAGTATTATCAGCGTCCGCTCTAGAATTCCAGCTCCGTCAAGTGATCTCTGAAGGGGCGCGTCGCTGAACATGGTGGCGATGATGGGTGCCCATTTTTATGCTCGGTAAAATCCAACCGTCCCTCGGTGCCAAATCCAATCAATGGTCGAGACCCTTTAAACTCCGCGGCGATGAAGCTCTTGTTCACGTGGCCTTGGTAGAAGTTCATGAGGTCTTCGTTGCTGAAATGCTTACCGCCGAAGAAGGATCAAGCCTCGACTTTGTCGTAGTAGACATGCGTGGATCTTGTGGTTATGGTTTTGGAAAAAGATGTTGCGTGCGAGGTTGTAGTTGAAGTTGTTTGTGACGGCAGAGTTGCTGAGATTGAAGGCAGTGAGTCTGCTGTCGTCGATGTGGAATCTTACGGCGTGAGGAAAAGATGACGGCGTAATTTATGGCTTTGTATATGAGAGAACGTGGTTGAGAGAGAGAGAGAGAGAGAGAGAGAGAGTAAAGTCAAATAATTGTTTCCTAAAAAAATCAAATCTCTCAATCAGCGCGAATGTATTTCAATTAAGATTTTTCTTTAATAAAAAAAATCAATTCAAAATCCGATAAACAATTAATAACGTTAATATGGGTACATAAAATTTTGATGCAATAGCCACATAAACGCAATGGCTCACTACTAGAAATATGATATTTAGCGACGGAAGTATTAGCGACGACTAAATCGTCACTAATTTTTCGTCGATAATCAACCTTTTAGCGACGATAATTCCGTCGCTAATTATTTGGTGCCAAAACTTCTAAAGTTTGGCGGCAAAGATAATTAGCGACGAATTTATCGTCGCTAAATGTGTAAATTCGTCGCTAAGTTCGCGGGGAAACAATTAGCGACGATTAAATCGTCGCTAATAGTGTGGAATTAATTTCGAAATTTAACGAAATTCAAAGAGGGAAAAATCCCCCCAAAATAATTTAAATGAAATGATTTAGCGACGATTTTATCGTCGCTAAATGTGTAAAAAATCTATTAGCGATGAGTAAATCGTCGCTAAATGCCTGGTTTATGAACTGAAAATTTAAGTTCATTTAGCTACGAATTTTAAACATTTAGCGACGAGTTAATCGTCGGTAAATGTCTTTAAATACCAGGTCGCGTATCAGTTCCCTCATTCGCTCCCAAACCCTAAAATCGAATTTTTTCTCTCTGTTTTCTCCTCCTCCGCCGTGTGCCTCCTCCGCCGTGTGTCGCCGACGCCGTCGACGCCGATCTCTACCTCCCCGGTAAGTCTCTCTCTCCTCACTTCTCTCTCTCTCCTCACATCTCTCTCTCTCCTCACATCTCTCTCTCTTGTCTGCAGCTCCGCCGCCGCTCCGCCGCCGACGCCGTCGCCGCTCCACCACCGACGCCGTCCTCGTCCTCGTCCGCCCCGGTCCGGCAGCTTGCGCTGCTCTTCCTCGTCCTCGTCCACCGTCCTCTACTCCCCGGTAAGTTTTTTTTTTTTATAACTTTATATATATATATATATATATATATATATTAGTTATTTATATAATTAATATATTAGTTATATATATTAGTTATTTATATATATATAACTTTATATAAATAAATGGAATTGTATTAATTAGTATATAGTTATTTATATTAGGTAATTTAAATTATTTAAATTAGTTATAAATAAATGGAATTGTATGAATTAGTTATAAAAATTGTGATATTATGCTTATTTTGGTGTTATAAATATTTATATATATATAAGTTATATTTTATATAATTACATAATTTAGTATATAGATATAAGTATTTATATAATTAGTTATAATTATATAGGATATAAGTATTTACATAATTAGTTATATATATAATTAGTTATAATTATATATACAATTATTTAGGATATAAGTATTTAGGATATAATTTAGTATATAATTTAGTATTTAGGATTTAATTACGATATAATTTAGGATGTTTGATAATTTAAAATTGTAAATTAGGATTAGAGATTAATTATGTATATAAGTATAGTAGATTAGAGATTAATAAATTAGGAAATGTAATTTTGTTAATTACGATTAGAAAATTTAAAATTGTTTAAGTTTGTGTAGTTTATGTATGAATTAATGAATTAAAGGTAGTTTAACGAATTAGTTTAAAGGTAATTACTAACCGATTCTCTAAAGGTAACAAACTTAAATTAATGAATTAGTTTAACGAAAATTAGGTAGTTTATGTGAAATTAATTAATTGGTTATGGATTGAAATTGAAATTGGATTTAATTTTTGTTAGAAATGACTAAAAATGTGAAATTAATTAGTTGTTTATAGATTTAAAAATGATCGAACCACTGAGGTTGGATTTATTGTTAGTTTTAGGATGTTTCTATGCAGGTTTTAAAGTTAAAGGCTGATGCCGGGTTGTTAAGTTTATAGGGGAGGTTCTGCCGAAATTTCGGTAGGATCGTATTTTGTTTTGAATTTCAGATGGCTGCGGCTACAGGAGCTGGAGGCAGCGGAGGCGGGGATGACTTCTTAGTCCGTCTCCCGAATTATTGCCAGTCGGCGCCCGTACGTGATGGCGTCGAAGAAGAAGACGAGCATATCGAACCGGCCGTGCGTGGGCCGACGGTCGGGATTCGATCTGAGCGTGCACGGCCAGAGCGCGAGATGGATCCGGATCTCGCGACGTTCGCAAACACGCTCGAGTTGGTCGTCCGAGACAAGATCTCGCCTACGGTCCCAAGGTGGACGAATGCGAACGTGGGGCCGGCGAAGGAGGCCGAGATCCGAGCAGCGATTCGAGACAAGTACGACATTCGAGTCGATGGTGATGCAACCGGGAAGAAGAAGGTGATTGTCGATGCGGCAATCATTCGAGACGCGAAGACTCGTCTTCGCGATTGGAGGCATACCTTGCGGTCATGGTTCGACATCTACTGCAAGAGCAGCGTACAGGTGGCGCGGTCCCTGAAACCGAGGACCGTTAAGCTCGACACTGAATGGGAGACGCTGATACAACGATATACGAGCGATGAATTTAAGGTAATCAAATCATTTACGTTAAATATGTGTTTACCCTTTTATTAAACGATTTGTTCTTTACATGCACGGTTACTTATATTACAGGCCATTCAAGCGAAGAACAAGGCGAATCGCGCGAAGAAGAAGACGAAGACTCGACAGGGGACGATTGGGTTCTCGACCCACCGCATGAAGAACGTAAGTTTTATGTTTATATGATACATCAAATCGTTAAAATTATCTAACACTTGAAGTTTTGTTTACATGCAGAAGAGCGTCGAGACAGGCGCTTTCGAGAGCTTGTTTGCGAACTACAAGCGCCAACATCAGTCCGACAAGTCCGAATGGCTGAGTCCTGAAGCCTCCGCACGTTATGTAAGTTTACATTTATTTTTCTTATTTTTCGATTAATATATACTAACTAGTTAATTATATCAGGATCGACTGGTCGCTAGGTTCAACACGTTGCGAGCGGAGGCTGAGCACCAAGGAGCGGATGTTGATATTTCCGTTCTAGAGCAGCAGGCGATCCGCGATATTATGGGTTCGCGGACTGATCACTTGACCGGCGTCGGACGTTTGGTGCCACAGGGAGCACGGATGGCGGCTGAAGTCGCCGAAGTCTACGGTTCGGAGGCTGGGACGTCGCAACCAGGATATGTCTCGCAGGAGGTGTTGACATCGACCCTCGCCGCGTTCGCCGAGACAATACAGAGTCAGGTGCCCGGCCTCAACCTTAGCTCGTTCATGTCCCAATTTCCGCAGAGTTCACAGCAGGCTCCGTCATCCCACAGCCAGCAGACTCCGACGGCTGGCGTCCACACTCCGACGCCCGACGTCCACACTCTGACGGGCGGCCAGCAGAGGACTCCCGACGCCAGCCAGCAGACGACGCCCGGCGGACCAAGTCAGTCTACTCCGACGCCGCAGCCTGCAGAACTTCAGCGCCAGCAAAAGAGCGTTTCACGTCGAGGAGGAGGAAAACGAGCAGCGGGACGACAAAGCAAACGTCGCGAGTAGTGTTTTATTAGAAATTTTGTGTATAGTAGATTATTATTTACATATTTTTCGATAATCGAAAACGCACGTAATCGGATTTTATATATTTCTTAATTTGGATAATATAATTTAGTTTTTATTTGATTTTTCATTTTAGAATTTCATAAACAAAAAACCATAAAAAAATAAATAATTAACGACGAAAAAAATAAAAAATAATAATAATAATAATAATTAGCGACGACTTTCGTCGCTAAATATTATTACACAGAAGTAATTAGCGACGACTTTGTCGTCGCTAATTCACGCGGGAAAGTCGTCGCTAATTTCCTGTTTCAAAATGGAAAAAAACTTCTCGTCACGACATTTAGGGACGACATTATCGTCGCTAATATCGTCGGTAAATATTTAGCGACGAAAAAATCGTCGCTAAATAGATTTAGGCACGCATATTTAGCGACGATTATTATCGTCGCTAAAGAGATTTAGCGACGATTTCGGGGTTTTTAGCGACGAAATAAATCGTCGTTAAATGTCGTATTTGTTGTAGTGATATATATATATATATATATATATATATATATATATATATATATATATATATATATATATATTGTAACGTAGGCCACTATGAAATTTCCACGTTTAAATAGGCTTAGTTTTTTATAAATTTCTTTTAGATATGGTCTACCGTTGGACTTTAGTCGAATTAAAACCCAACTTGAATGGTTTAATTTTAAGAAAATTGATTTTTTGACCCCATCACATCATGACATACTAAAGTTAACATGCCATATCCGCAAATCATAATCACGACTTGAAGAAGTGTAAGCGATGATCAAGCACGAATCTAGGTGCATACAGGGAGGAATATTGTTGAGGCTAATTTTAGTACTGTTGTTTTCTTTGATAGGTTTTTTTTTTTTTTTTTTTTTTTTTTGAAATAATTAGCCCTCGGTCAACAAATCTTTTGGCTTCGTCCCTGTCTGTAACCCACTTTGCCTAGCATATCGTCCATCCCATATCGTCACACGATTCTTCCACCTCAAAAGTGAATACAATTATGATTGCCAAAATAGTCTTATAAATCCCTTCAAAATTTCAATAGTCGTCGATTCTCTAATTTAGATGTATTGATCAACAACATGTGTAAACAACTGTTGTCAACAGCACCATCTTAACGTTGCTTGGAGTATTGTCCATTATCCTTCACCGATTCAGTAATTCAAGATTTTGAGTTGATCAAAACCATCGATCAAATATTTTCTCATCGTTTATAATTTGACCACCGGCAAAGTAGTCTATATGAACAATGATCTGACTCACCTTCCCGATCACAATGGATCGCGTGATGACTGAGAGTTGACCCTCTAATGTCATGTTGTTGCTGTTGTACAAGGAAATTATCGTTGATAATAATCTATAAAAATAAAATAAAATAAAATATTTGTTCAGTCTTCAATAGCTCGTAAATCCCAACGTATCTCCTTTTTTTGTCCATTAGGTGTATAACCATATATACAATTTTACATTCCTATATAACCAACGTTTCATAAATTTTAGGTAAATAGTCACGTCCTTTCATTTACACATGTAAATTTACGTAAATACCTCACAATTTTATTTCAATGAAAGGACGAACCAGGAATACTACGTCATCTTTGATAATTTAGAGATGGTGGAGTGTTGCATATAAACAAGTGAATAATAATACAATAGTCTGGTAAGGCTTATATAGCCATACAACCAAAAACCCTAAATACAATGATGACTAAAATACCCTTATACGATGATGATGATGATAATAATAATAATAATAATAATAATAATAATAATAATAATAATAATAATAATAATAATAATAATACGCTAATATCCCCCCGCAAACTCACTATGCTACAGCAATAAGCATCGAGAGTTTGTCAGATAAGAAGCGAAAACGCGAAATGGAGTGAGCCTTCGTGAACAGGTCGACAATCTGAAGAGATGAGGGAACGTAAGGCGTGTGACATGACAATCAATCTCAATGTCCTTGGTGCGCTCATGAAATACAGAATTGCGGGCAATCTGGATAGCACTCTGATTATCACAATACAATGACGTAGGATGGCGAAGAGTAATTCCCAAATCAACAAGCAACCACCGCAACCAAACAATCTCACAAGTAGTCGAGGCCATGGCACGATACTCAGCTTCTGTAGAAGAGCGAGAAATAACATCTTACTTCTTACTCTTCCAAGAAATGAGTGAATCACCAAGCAAAATGCAGAACCCAGTGGTGGACTTTCGATCCGTAGGATCACCAGCCCAATCAGCATCCGAGTAAGCGCGCAACTCTAACGATGATGAAGAAGGAAACAATAGGCTCTGAAACTGAGTGCCTCGAAGGTACCTGAGGATACGAAGAACAGCAGCCTAATGAACTATAGTAGAAGCGGTGACGAACTGACTAACCACATGGACGGCGTGCACAATATCTGGACGAGTAACCGTGAGATAGACCAAGCTGCCTACCACAGTACGATATAGGCTAGGATCAGGTATAGGAGACCCATCTGAAGGAGAGTAGCGAGCATTGCTCTCAAGAGGAGTGTCAGCCGTCTTGTTGTCAGTAAGACGTGCACGGTCAAAGAGATCCGCTATATACTTTGACTGGGATAGAAGGTAGCCTTTTGGGGAAGAGGCAACCTCTATACCCAGGAAGTAACGTAGCGAACCCAAGTCTTTCATAGCAAAGCAACGAGCCAAGTCAGACTTCAACAATTCAATTCCATCATAATCATCACCAATAATAATCATATCATCAACATACAAGGAGAAGAGAATACGACCTGTAGGCGTGCGCTTGACGAACAAGGCTGAATCGTGGTGACTAGGTATAAAACCAAGAGAGATGATCACGATGGAGAACTTCTCAAACCATGCTCTGGGGGCTTGCTTGAGACCATAAAGAGCTTTGCGAAGCTTGCAGACATGCTCGGGTTGATGCGCGATACCCGGAGGATGTGTCATATAGACTTCTTCATGAAGATCACCATATAAGAAAGCATTCTTGACATCCATCTGCAAAATTTTCCACCGATAAACTGAAGCTACTACAATCAGAGTGCGAATGGTCGTCATTTTTGCAATAGGTGCAAAAGTCTCCTCGTAATCCATCCCATACTTCTGTGAAAAACCTTGTGCAACAAGACGAGCCTTGTACCGTTCCACAGATCCATCAGATTTTGTTTTAATCTTATAGACCCATAGAGAACCAATGGTACCCTTCCCAGACGGCAAAAGAAGATGATCCACGATCCCATGAGGTGATTGAGCAGTCGTATGAGATGGCGTCGGAGGTGTCTCGTGAACCAAAGTATCAGGAGTTGTGGGTGTAACCTCGTTCGTGGTGGCATCAAAAGAGTCAATGTGAATGAGATCTGACTGAGTCATGTGATGTGAACTAGCGGGAACTGAGAAGAAGGGAATGTGCTCCAAAAAGATGACATGACGGGATACATACAATTTTTGACTAACCGGATCAAAACAACGATATCCCTTTTGACCCATACCATAACCCAAAAAAACACACAAGGCAGACTTAGGAGACAATTTAGTACGCTCGACGTGAGGTCGAAGTACAAAGCAAGTGGAACCAAAGACATGCACGGAGGAATAATCAGGTGTGGTTCCGAACAGTTTTTCAAAAGGAGACAAACCTGAGTTGTGAGAGGTTGGAATTCTCTATTAATGACATGAGCGGCTGTATGAATGGCTTTCCCCCAGAAAATACTAGGAACCTCGGCTGACAACAAGAATGAGTGAGCTATTTCAACAAAGTGACGGTGTTTTCTTTCGGCAACACCATTTTGGTGAGGGGTGTCGGTGCATGAGGTTTGACGTATGGTCCCATTAGAAGCAAGTAATTGAGAAAAATCGTTAGAAGTGTATCCCCCCCCCCCCCCCCCCCCAAATCACAACGAAAACACCTATTGATAGCAGAATGTTGTGTTTTAACAAGAGCTCTAAAGTCACAATAAATTCCCAAAAAATCAGATCTACGCTTCATAAGATAAATCCAAGTGTAACGAGTGAAATCATCAATAAATGAGACATAATATCTGGAACCCCCTTTTGTGGACACATGAGAGGGTCCCCATACATTAGATTGCACAAGAGCAAATGGAGCAAGAGATGATGAAATACTGTTTTGAAAAGGAAAAGCAGAAAATTTTACAAGTTTACAACCACTACAATCAGAAAGATCATGAGAGTTCAAATTACCCAAAACTCCAGTAGAGACTAAAAACTTTAAGCGAGACGCGGAAACATGACCCAAACAAGAATGCCATAAATAAAAATCAGAAGAAGAATGACTCAAACGAAAAGAAGATAAATCCACGGTAGAGGCAGCAACATCTGATACTTTGAGTTCGTCCAAGACATAGAGTCTCCTCTGCCTACAGTCTGTCCCAATCACCTTTTGAGAACGCGGATCCTGAAAAAAAAAACAAGAGGAAGAAGAAAAAGAGACGAAGAAGCCAGATTCACACAATTGACTAACATATACAAGATTTATTGCAAGATTAGTAATATAGTAGACATCAGGAAGAGAGACAATAGACGTGACAACCAACACCTTCCAATGGCATATGAGTACTATCGGCGGTCATGATAGACAAACTCGAATGTGGAGACAATGAAACAAAAGACGACAAATGGGGAGACATATGGTGTGAGACACCCGAATCTAGAATCCATCGGGAGGGTGTAATACCTGAGGCAAACGATGGTAACAAACCATTAGAAGAGAAGGCAGACATGGCATGAGGCTGCGAGGCAAGGAACTGCTGAAACTACTCCATCATAGACTGGTCCAAGGGTGGGGCAGCAACCGCACTAGTGAACTGAGGAGGGCGTGGTGTCCATGGAGCGTGAGGACGATGGTGGTGTTGTGGTGGTCGTTGTTCCTGCTGCTGTGGTGGTCATTTTTGTTGCGGCTGCTGCTGCGGTTTTCCTCTGCTCAACAATAATGGACATTGAGCCTTCCCATGACCCTTCTTCTTACAAAAGGGACACTCATCTTAGGATACCTACACACCCGACTTGCTCATGTGGCCACTAGATGATCTTTGCGGGACAGCAAACACAGAAGGCGGAGTGGGTGACAGAGGCTCCTTATCGATCTTAGACTTGAGTCGAATCTCTTCGGCCAGCAACTCATTCACCACAAAGTCAACAGATGGAAGGGGACTGCGATGAAGAATCGCCCCACGCAATCCCTCAAAGTCATCACGGAGGGCAATCAGAAACTGAACCAATCATTGCTCCTCTCGCCTGGCGATGTAAGGTGCGAACGCCGGCAAAGCAGATGACTCAGTCAGTTCCAACCGATCCCACAACGAGGACATGGCAGAATAGAACTCCCGTACGGTCATCTGATTCTGTCGCAGCGCCCGGATATCACTCTCCAACTGAATTGCTTCGCAAAATCGGACTGGGTATATATTCTCTCCAGATGATCCCAGACCTCTTTCGCAGTCTCATACTTAGCCAACAGAGCGCCGATAGAGTGGGTAACCGAATTGTTGATCCAGGTTATTATCTTCATGTTCTCGGTCTCCCAAACATCAACCAGATTCGCATAGTCCGTCGCCTTCTCATTGGTAGGCTTGACTCGTACACCTATAACGTAGCCCCACATAGATTTCCCACGCAAAAATTGCCTCATGACGTAGCTCCAATACGAATACTTCGTACCATCCAATTGAACACCGATCGACTGGGGGGAATCATCTCTACGACCTGTCATCTCGAAAAACAAAAACAGACCCAAACCCCCCGAATATCCAAACAGCCCAAAAAAAAAAACGAAACCCAAACAGAAACGAAAAAACCCCCAAAATCGAAAGCAACACTCCAAGTACGAAAATCAAACAGATTCGAAAAACCCCCAAAATTTAGCTCGACCACCGTAATTCCTAATCCTAGCGCAACCAAAATCAAGGTCACTTAAGGATACGGCTCTGATACCATTGTTGTTACGTTGTTTTGTTGGCTCTATTTTTTAGTGCAAGTAGTATGGAAAGATGTCGGATGTTATGTTTCATCTTCTGGATTGACATCTTTCCTCGTGTGTGCAGACAGTATTTCAGGCAAGTTTCCAGTTTCGACAGATTGCTTCGCTGGTGAATTTTTGCTGAGTTATTGCCTTGCTGCTGTCTTCATTACAAGATATCTGCCTCGCTGGAGCCTTCATTGCAAGATATTCTCCGCTGCTATCTTCATTGCTCGAATATTCTCTTTGATGGAGTCTTTACATTGAGATATTCGCTTGAGGCCGGGTAAGGAAACCCGAGATATCTTCCAGGATTGTCCAGCTGCTATAAAAGCCGTGTGCTCTCCCTTAGCAGCTCGGACACTTTTGATCAAACACTCAGAGCTCTTAGACGTGCAAGACCGGCGGACTGGGAGGCTGTGTGTTTTGGTTATAAGTGGTGTACTCTCTCAAACACTATTCTTCAGATTAAGTGTATGTGAGATTTGGGTTCTTGTGCTTTTCGTGATTGAAGGTTCACGTGCTTCTGAAGACTGAAGGTCAACCGAGCCAGGAGGTTGCTCGAAGGGTGGAATTGAGACGGAGCTCAAATTCAGGGGGAGTCCCTGTCTAGGTGATCACTGGTAGTAATAGTCTCTAGGTTTTATTGATTTGTTGATTGTAATCAGATATAACCTTGTGTGTACTATTGACTACAAGATAGTGAAAATCCTTTCCACTGGCAGCGTGCCCCCAGACGTAGGTGTGTTTCACCGAACTGGGTAACCATATCCTGTGTACTTTATTTCTGCACCTTTGTTGTTTATCCATATCTGTGTTCAAGCAAGTTGTCGGACACATTGTCAACACATTGTGTGCGACATCTTGCCTTTGCAACTAATCAGAATTTCAATTGGTATCAGAGCAGGCACCTTGATCTCTTAGGTGGTTTCCTGTATTTTCTTTCTGATTGCCTATTATGGATAGTTCCCGAGAAGGAGGTTCTGTCAATCGCCCTCCAGTACTCGACGGAACCAACTATGGATATTGGAAGGCACGCATGACCGCCTTCTTGAGGTCCCTGGATAGTCGAACATGGAAAGCTGTGATACATGGGTGGGAAGCTCCTGTGACTACTGATGACAAAGGAGCCCGTACTGGAACCAAGCCGGAAAAAGACTGGACCCCCACTGAGGATGAGGCGGCCCTTGGTAACTCCCGTGCTCTCAATGCTATATTTAATGGTGTTGATAAAGATGTTTTCAGGTTGATAAATACTTGCACTACTGCCAAAGAGGCCTGGGAAATCCTCGCTGTTGCCTATGAGGGAACTACAAAGGTCCGGGAACAAAAACTTCAGTACCTCACAACCAATTTCGAAGCTCTCATGATGCTCGAAGACGAAACTGTCGCTGAGTTCAACGTTCGCATTCGTGATCTCGCCAATGAATCTTATTCTCTCGGAAAACCCATGACAGATGAAGATCTTGTTCGAAAAACCCTGAGAGCTTTGAGCCCCAGATTCAAGATGAAAATCACGGCCATTGAGGAAGTTCATGACCTAAAGACGTTGAAATTCGACGAATTAATGGGATCTCTCATGACGTTTGAACTCTCTCTTCCTAAGGTGGAAAAGAAACAAAGAGGGATGGCCCTCAAAAGTTCTGTTCATGAACCGAGGGATCAGGTATATTCAGACTCTGACAATGATATTGATGATACTATTGCTATGCTTGCAAAAAACTATGGCAGGGTCATGAAAAGACTTAATCAAATGAATGGGAAAAATGTCTCACAAGATGTCAAGGACAACTTCCAACAACGTTTCCAGAAAAATACTTATCCTCACAGGAATAGTAAAGGTGGTGAACGATCTGGGAAAGGCAAAGGCATTCAGTGCCACGAGTGTGAAGGATTTGGACATATTCAGAAGGAGTGTCCCAACTTCCTCAAGAGACAGAAAAAGGGATACAACGCTACTCTTTCAGATGAAGAAGATGAAGAGAGCGACTCAGATCAGATAAGTAATTTTGTAGCCTTTACTGCTTCTGTTCATACTCATGAGTCTACTAATGAATTTGGTGAGTGCTCTCAGAAATATGTTCTTGATGATGAACTATCTGACGATGCTATGAATGAAGCCTACAATACCCTTCATACCAAATGGGTTGAGGAATCTCAGATTCTAGACAAACAGGGTGCTCTCATCCTTACCCTGACTGAAGATAAAGCTAGACTTCTCGAGACTATTGTGGATCTAAAGAAGGAAGTCAGTCGTTTGAACGGCGAACTCGAGCACATGACTAAAACTGTTAGAATGCTGAACTCTGGGACTGACAGTCTTGACAAAATCCTCACCATCGGCAAACCCGCGAAGAACATGAAGGGACTTGGATATACCCATGGCGCTTCATCATCCTAG
This sequence comes from Urtica dioica subsp. dioica, assembly GCF_054948205.1. Lineage (NCBI taxonomy): Eukaryota > Viridiplantae > Streptophyta > Magnoliopsida > Rosales > Urticaceae > Urtica > Urtica dioica. The sequence continues at coordinate 42,047,530 of NC_142758.1, read as the reverse complement.
ACTACGTTCGTTCCTCAAAAGCAGACTAACCAGATGTCACGAAACATGCCTCAACCATCTGGTAATAACAAATTTCATGACATTTCTCGATATCATCAATCTGGACCAAACAGGTCTCCTGTCAACAGACCTCGCTGGGTATGCCATTATTGTGGAAGAAAGGGACATATTCGTCCTTTCTGCTATCGTTTGTATGGGAGAAATGTCCGTCAACACAGGTCCATCCACAGAAATGTCTCTTCTCATCAACAACCTGCTACTCGGCTGGAATGGAGAGTGAAGAATACCTCCTATCGTGCCAATATTGCCTACACCTCTCTGAGCGCCTCCACCGGGAATGACTGGTACTTCGACAGTGGCTGTTCTCGTCATATGACTGGGGATCACACCTTTCTGACCAACATAAAACCTTACTCGAACTGCCATGTTACCTTTGGAGATGGAGTCAAAGCCAAAATTGTGGGTAAAGGTCAATTAAACTATCCTGGTATGTCTTGTTTGACTGAGGCTTTGTTGGTAGAAGGACTCACTGCTAATCTCATTAGTATTAGTCAACTTTGTGATCTGAATTTGCATGTCAACTTTACCCGTGATAAGTGTGTGGTGATTAATGAAGATCAGGATGAACTTATGCGAGGAAATAGATCACGTGACAACTGCTACATGTGGAACCCCGCACCAACCAGCAAGTGTCTCTTGACCAAAGCAGATGAAACCAAGCTGTGGCATGAAAAGCTCGGTCATCTAAATCTCAGAAGTATGCAGAAAATTGTCTCTGAGAATGCTATCATCGGTGTCCCAAAACTGAAGATTGTTGAAGGTAAAATTTGTGGTGAGTGCCAGTTTGGGAAACAGGTCAAGAAGTCCCACAAGATGGTGCAACATCTTACCACGTCTCGGGTTTTGGAACTTCTCCACATGGACCTGATGGGACCGATGCAGGTCGAGAGTCTTGGAGGGAAGAGATATGTGTTCGTCTGTGTGGATGACTACTCCAGGTACACTTGGGTTGATTTTATTCGTGAAAAGTCTGACACTTTTGCTGTTTTTGAAGCTCTTTGTAAGAAGGTTCAGAGAGAAAAAGGAGAGAGCATAGGCAAAGTGATCAGAATTCGGAGTGATCATGGGAGGGAATTTGAGAACATAAGCTTTGCTAAGTTTTGTACTGAAGAAGGGATAGCACATGAGTTCTCAGCTCCTATCACACCTCAACAAAATGGAATTGTTGAACGAAAAAATCGAACCCTTCAGGAGATGGCTAGAGTAATGATGTTGGCCAAGAATATTCCACCACATTTCTGGGCTGAAGCTTTAAATACTGCCTGCCATATTCACAATCGAGTTACTATTCGTCCAGGTACTTCCAGCACTCATTATGAAATATGGAGGGGGAGAAAGCCAAATGTGAAATACTTCCATGTTTTTGGTTCGGTGTGTTATATTCTTGCTGACAGGGATCCACGGCGTAAATTTGACCCGAAAAGTGATGAAGGTATATTCCTTGGATACTCTAGAAATAGTCGTGCATACCGTGTTTTTAACAAACGCACTAAGACTATAATGGAATCAATAAACGTGGTGATAAATGATGATAATCATGATGCTACTAACAGTCCTAATGATGAGGATGAAGTTTTTCCCAGTAACCCAGATGACAGGACAGATGTTGCTAACTCCTTGGACGACATCTCCACTGGAAATCCGAATGTCAGGACTGATGCTGATGACAAAGTTAGCGACATTGTTCCAGATGAAGGCTCCCCTCCTGAGACTGAACAAAAAGTCCCCTCTCGAAGAATTCAGAAAAATCATCCTGCTCATGAGGTGATTGGCGAAATCAGTGAAGGAATAAAGACTCGTCCAAAACCTTCTGTTAACTACCGGGAAATGATTGGTAATCTCTGCTTCGTCTCTAAGATTGAACCAAAAAATGTTAACGAGGCTATTGATGATGAATATTGGGTTAATGCTATGCAAGAAGAACTGGTTCAGTTTGAAAGAAACCAAGTCTGGGAGCTGGTCCCCAAGCCTAACAATGTAAATGTCATTGGGACTAAATGGATTTTTAAGAATAAATCTGATGAACATGGTAATATAACTCGCAACAAAGCTAGACTTGTGGCGCAGGGCTATTCACAGGTGGAAGGTGTTGATTTTGATGAAACCTTTGCCCCTGTTGCGAGACTAGAAGCTATCAGACTTTTGCTTGGCATCTCGTGTCACCTGCAATTCAAGCTCTATCAGATGGACGTTAAGAGTGCTTTCCTCAATGGGTACCTTAATGAGGAAGTTTATGTAGCTCAACCAAAAGGGTTTACAGATCCCAGCTCTCCACAACATGTCTACAAACTCAGAAAAGCTCTCTACGGCCTTAAGCAGGCCCCTCGTGCTTGGTATGAAAGACTTACCCAATTTCTTGTGCAGAATGGGTATACTCGAGGTGGCGTTGACAAGACTTTGTTCGTGAAAAAAGAGAATGGCAATCTCATGATAGCTCAGATTTATGTTGACGACATCGTCTTTGGAGGAATGTCGAGCAAGATGGTGGATCTTTTTGTTCGACAAATGCAGTCAGAATTTGAGATGAGTATGGTCGGCGAATTAAACTACTTTCTGGGCTTTCAGATCAAACAGATGAATGATGGTATCTTCCTTTCCCAAAGTAAGTATGCCAAAAACTTGGTGAAAAAGTTTGGCCTGGAGAAATCCTCTCACAAGCGGACCCCGGCCGCTACTCACATCAAACTCACTAAGGATGAGCATGGAGAATCTGTTGATCAAAGTCTCTACAGGAGCATCATTGGCAGTCTTCTTTATCTCACTGCCAGCCGACCAGATATAGCCTACTCTGTAGGTGTTTGTGCGCGCTATCAAGCCAATCCCAAAGCTAGCCATCTGGCTCAAGCTAAGCGAATCATAAGGTACATCTCAGGTACTGCTGATTTCGGTTTACTATATACCTATGATACTTCCTCTACGCTTGTGGGATACTGTGATGCTGACTGGGCAGGTAGCACGATTGATAGAAAGAGTACTTCTGGTGGATGTTTCTATCTTGGAAACAATCTCATCTCCTGGTTCAGCAAGAAGCAAAACTGTGTTTCCTTGTCCACAGCTGAGGCTGAATACATCGCTGCTGGGAGCAGTTGCACTCAGCTTCTCTGGATGAAGCAGATGCTCGCCGAGTATGATGTTGGACAAGATGTCATGACATTATTCTGCGACAACATTAGCGCCATCAACATCTCAAAGAATCCTGTTCAACACAGTAAGACCAAGCATATTGAGATCAGACATCATTTTATTCGAGATCTCGTGGAAGAAAAGAAGATCAAACTCGAATACATTCACACCGAGAAACAGCTTGCAGACATTTTCACCAAGGCTTTGGATGCTAACCGGTTTGAAAATCTCAGATCCTCTCTTGGGTTATGTGTTATTGATCAATAGCAATTATTGTTTATCGAAGGATTTTTTGGTCTTAACTTTTGCGCTAATCCTTCGCTGACGCTTGTTCGTGTTACTGGTGTGTTATTTCTCTCATGGGCCCATGTTTCTGGTTGGCCCATTCGACTGATTTGCCGGGCTTTATTGCCAAGTGTTGTCTCTCAGGGCCCAGGAACGTTCAAGGCCCACTTGAAGTTGCGACGTCGTTTTTCTTGCCATGATCTCACCCATGCAGACGGTTGCTCTTCCGAGAAAGAAGGGGAAGTTATTTCCTGTTTGAATTTCGAAATTTCCTATTCTTCTTCAGTACTCCTAAGATTTGTTTCCCGATTTTGCTTTCTTACCCATTTTGACAGTTACCCGTGTGGCAGTTTCCCTAAATTTTTATTCAAAATGGTTGGGACGAGAAGTGGAATCAGCACTACCACTCCTTCTGAGAAAGCCAAGATGAAGAAGAAACATGTCGCCTCAAAGAAACCTGGGGCTGAGAGTAACATGCATGGTGTCCGGGTTCGAGGTCTAAACCCCAGCATACGCGCCGATGGTCAGGCCGGAGGTGCGAACGCTGGGTTGACGGTCCCTCCTAAGAACCCATCTCTCTCTGCCGCCAGAAGTGCTATTTTGAAGAAAGCTGCTCTTTCCATCGCCGACATCACAGGAGAACCAAGCTCCAGCAGTTCCTCCTCGGAAAAGGGACAAGACATTGCTGATCGCGAAGAAGAAGTCAGGTCTGGAGAGTCTCCTATCGAGAGCCCTCATAAGATTGTTCGAGGTAACCCCAAAGCTCCTAATGCTCCTGATGTTAGTTCTAGAGATGAGATTTCGCGCCCTGATGATCATGAGCCTACACCTGAGGATGTCATTGGTGGCATGATGGGCTTGAACAAAGATGTCACGAAAGATGTGCCCACATCTTCCCAAAGGGAAAAGAGGAAAGGTGATCAGGTTCAGGAGGCTGCAGAAGACATCCTGGCTTCCCTGAAGAAGAAGACTCAGAGAGATGATGATGTGTGCTTGGCTACTCTTCTGTCTGAAAAGAGGAAGAAGATGAAGTCTTCGGAAGAAAGCTCTCCAGTTGTTCCCATCCCGGCTCAGAAGAAGAAAAAGAAAAAGATGGGCATGATCAAGAAACGTGTGAAGAAACCGGCTCAGACTCCCTTGTCCCCAGTTGTTGAGGATCAAGTGATTGAAGAAGAAGACTCTGTTATTCCTCTCGGGTTGGGAAACAAAAGGTCCGTAGGAGGACAAAAGCTGCCGAAGAATATTCCTGCTGCTCCCATGGATAATGTCTCCTTCCACAAAGAAGACGGTGTTCTCAAATGGAGATATGTCTATCATCGCGCCATTTTTCCTGAAAAGGAACTGTCCACTGAGGCACTGAAAATTGATGCCATTATGGAGCTTCTTCACGACGCCGAGATGCTGAAGACTGTCACTGGCATTGGAGCATTCTATCCGGCGCTGGTCAAAGAGTTCATTGTTAATCTCTCCTCTTCCTTTGATTCTCCAGAAGACCCAGAGTTCAGGAAGGTTTTTGTCAGAGGTCATTGTTTTGAGATCTCTCCTGATGTGATCAACAAGTTTTTGGGTCGAGGGAAGATCATCACTGCTGATCGTGTTCCCTCTCTAGACGTCATCGTGCAAGAAATTACTGGTAATGAGACCAAGGTCTGGCCCTCTAAGGGAACTTTGCCCTCTGCCGAGCTCACCGTCAAGTACTCTGTCCTGTATCGCATTGGCATCGCCAACTGGGCTCCCTCCTCTCATGGGTCCAGCATCACCGCAGATCTCGCTCGGCTCATTTTTCAGATAGGTACTCGCTCCTCTTTCGACTTTGGTGATTTTGTTTTTGATCACTTGGCAAAGCATGCCAAGTCTTTTGCAGTAAAGCTTCCCATCGGCTTTCCCTCTCTTATCACTGGGATTCTGCTTGATCAACACAAGAACATCCTGAGGAGCTCTGATGTGGTGGGTAAGCGTCCTGGTGCCCTTTCCTTCAGTCCCAAATTATTTGAAGGGAAACATGTTCAGGATCTTGTCAGACCTTCTGGCGAGACATCTGACGCGCCTGCGAGCAATCTTCACTTGAGTTCCATGACTGAAGGTGTTCAGAGAAAAGTGGTGAAGGAACTCCTTGAAGAGGTTGAGATTCTGAAAAAGACAATCGAGACTCTCTCATCCAGGAAAGTCATGTGTGAAGCTCTTCTCAAAGATCTTATTGCCCCGAGCTCTGCCACCTCGTCTCAACCAGGTCCTGCCGCTGGGTCTCATATCTCTGAAGCCACTGAAGACTCTGACTCTGAAGAGGATGTGTATGTCTCTGAGAATGATCAGGATACTATTGGTTGATTCGGTTCTGGTCTGTAATATTCTCTGTTCTAGACATCGTTTGCTACTTTTCCTTTTATGCTTCAGACTGATATGTTTCGTTTTGGATGTTTGTAAGACAGCTCTATCGTACTTTTTCTGCTGAATGATATGCTGTTTTCCTAGTTCTCATTCCCTTTTCAGGCTTTTGTTCCTCCCTCTGTGTTGGTCGATCCTTGCCTTTGGTATCTTTTTGAGGCAATCAGGGGGAGAGGCGTCATGAGGTCATTTATTTTGACTCTCTTTCTGGTTTTGACGCTTGTATGAGAACTGGTCCTGGAAGTGCTTGCCTAAAAAATAGCCAAAGGGGGAGATTGTTGTTACGTTGTTTTGTTGGCTCTATTTTTTAGTGCAAGTAGTATGGAAAGATGTCGGATGTTATGTTTCATCTTCTGGATTGACATCTTTCCTCGTGTGTGCAGACAGTATTTCAGGCAAGTTTCCAGTTTCGACAGATTGCTTCGCTGGTGAATTTTTGCTGAGTTATTGCCTTGCTGCTGTCTTCATTACAAGATATCTGCCTCGCTGGAGCCTTCATTGCAAGATATTCTCCGCTGCTATCTTCATTGCTCGAATATTCTCTTTGATGGAGTCTTTACATTGAGATATTCGCTTGAGGCCGGGTAAGAAAACCCGAGATATCTTCCAGGATTGTCCAGCTGCTATAAAAGCCGTGTGCTCTCCCTTAGCAGCTCGGACACTTTTGATCAAACACTCAGAGCTCTTAGACGTGCAAGACCGGCGGACTGGGAGGCTGTGTGTTTTGGTTATAAGTGGTGTACTCTCTCAAACACTATTCTTCAGATTAAGTGTATGTGAGATTTGGGTTCTTGTGCTTTTCGTGATTGAAGGTTCACGTGCTTCTGAAGACTGAAGGTCAACCGAGCCAGGAGGTTGCTCGAAGGGTGGAATTGAGACGGAGCTCAAATTCAGGGGGAGTCCCTGTCTAGGTGATCACTGGTAGTAATAGTCTCTAGGTTTTATTGATTTGTTGATTGTAATCAGATATAACCTTGTGTGTACTATTGACTACAAGATAGTGAAAATCCTTTCCACTGGCAGCGTGCCCCCAGACGTAGGTGTGTTTCACCGAACTGGGTAACCATATCCTGTGTACTTTATTTCTGCACCTTTGTTGTTTATCCATATCTGTGTTCAAGCAAGTTGACGGACACATTGTCAACACATTGTGTGCGACATCTTGCCTTTGCAACTAATCAGAATTTCAACCATGATAATTTAGAGATGGTGGAGTGTTGCATATAAACAAGTGAATAATAATACAATAGTCTGGTAGGGCTTATATAGTCATACAACCAAAAACCCTAAATACAAAGATGACTAAAATATCCTTACACAATAATAATAATAATAATAATAATAATAATAATAATAATAATAATAATAATAATAGTAATACTAATACGCTAATAATCTTTATGGCTATTTATTTAAGAGTTACGAAATGTTCATTATATAACAATCTCAAACGTTTAAGTTAGTTAGTTACCTAAATTTTTTTTGGAAGTATTCCAAGGTATTTCCTTGTCGTTGACAAAAGAAAACCACATCTTTGGTCATCATACTTTGCAAAGACTTCTTATATATAATTTGTTAATTAATTATATTCATGATTACATTTGCAAGTATATGTAACACACACAAAAGCTGGCTTTCATTTTACTTGGTAAGGTTAAACAAACTCTAAAATTTATGCGGCTTAAAAGGTCAATTGTTTGGCATGCGATCATCATGGGTCGTCTTATTATTTCACATACACCCACGTAATTTCACGCTAGATAAAGTTGTATCTACACACATATCTATAGCTAACTATATATGAAGAAAGAATGACGACATTATGTGTCCACGGTGTTTGTCACATATTTGGATCTATAATACACACAAACCCTAACGACACTATGTGGCCACATTGTTTGTGACACGGCCATTATAAATACAAATTTGAAGCACCTATTTTTATCATAATTATTAGAGCGAGCAATACAATGGCGTTGAATTTGATATGGGAAAGTGGCACACCCCAGAGGTGTGACTCCTGAGAATCCAAGACTTGTCTTTGCCTTTTTGCTTACGACTTACGAGCCTTGTGTTCTCAGGTCACCCCTTTGGGCTGTTACCATTTCTATAATTTTTAGTCAGACGATGGAGTGACGTAAGAGGTTAGCCTAAATTTCTTTGTTACTTATTTTACAATATCATATATGCACTTTTGCCTTTAACATAGTAGTACAAAGCAATGGAAATTACATGGCATATATTCTTTGCAATTTTAATCTCTCAAGTACCTCATTAGTTGTTTTATTTCATAAGTTTCTTGTATACAATATTTTATCGTTTTATTGAGCTTTATTCTCTTTACCGTTTCATTTAAAATAGAGGCAAAACTGTCTGATTTTTGTTTAAAATGCGGTTTATGCAATTTCCCGAACATAATATTACTAGAGCTAATGTTATTGGGATTTCGATCCAAGTATTAGTAAAATCGAAGATTTTTCTCAAAATCAACCAAAAGTATAATTAAGACAAATATATCAATGGACCCTTATGTATGTCAACAAATCCATGATTTAATAATATCTATGTCAACAAATTATGGGCCCACTAATACATTAGTCTTATTTATGTTTTTGTTTGATTTTAGTAAAATTTATTTTATTCTACTAATATTTGGATCTAATTCTGAATGTTATTTACACTTAAATGATAATGTTTGCTCTGGTAAGAAATAACCTCATCTCAAATTTTTTTTTTTTTAATAAGTTTTCGAATAGAAATGCGATGATACTTTCACTAGTGCAGATTTCAAACTTCCTAGATGAAAGCGCTCGTGGGTGATATGAAGACACAATGGATTGGTCGATAATTACGAGGAACCAAAATCAATTGATCAAAGAAAGAAAGAAGACGGCCGATCCGAGTCTTGGATAGACAAAAATCTAACAAGACACATTGTTGAATATATATTCTCAATCTAGATTATCATAGGCTCTCAAAATCGTGTCTGCGTTTTGTCAAGTTAAATTATGCTTGTGATTGTTGTGAATCCTCATATTAGGACATGTCAATTCCTCTTCCTCTACTATATAGATTTAGTGTAATTGTGCTTATTTTAGAGAAGTACAATAACATTAGCTCTAGTAATTGATTACAACCGGCGATTTGATTATATGATTTGGTCAATTCGTGTGATTATTATTATTATCAAATGTTCTCATTCCGAATGTAAGAATTTTTCTATCATTGAATCCATATAATTCAAGACTAACTGAGACATTATATATATAAAAATAAAAAAATATATATAAAAAAGACACAAACTTGAACAAGGAAAGTAAAATAGCCACAAACTTGTATATACATAGTAATCAATAAAACAATGTTGTTATTATACACATAGATATTGTAACATGGCAGTATATTAATCAATCAAAGATGTATGATGTGTGAAATTCAGAAGCAAGAACATGTACTTGGAACTTTCCCAGTTTTTCTCATTTTATTTGCCTTCTCTTTCAACTTCAACTCATCGTTCTTCTTCTTTTCCTCCGCCTTTCCTTTGGCTCCTCCAACAACTTGGTCGATACTTAGAATGTCTCCTCGGTATTTCACCAGCGCATTTTTCCTCTTTCTTTCCAACTCTCTCTGTAATTCAGCCAAGTCATCCCAACATTATTAGGAAGCCATGAATGAATGATGCTAGTTTTTTTCAGGTCTTGAAAGTTTTATAGTTTATATTAACCTCTGTTTTATCAAGTCGACGTTTTGCCTTCGCCTTCTTCTTTTCCTCCCAAGAGAGAATAGCGGACTTTTGCGCGTTATACCTGAAAATAATGTCGTTATCGAAAAGATTTTACCTATGTCATTGTCAGTTGATATTAAGATGAAACAAGTACTTGGTCTAAAATATGAGTGGGCTTGGAGAGCTGCCTTAAGCATTGCACATCAGAGAGATAAATAGACAGAACACGATATCTGTGTTACGTCTCGAACTTTTGAAAATCTTTTCTCAGGAGAAGAAAAAAAAATTAGGACTTTAATACATACCTTTCTGTGATCTTGGCTGCCTTGGTTTCTTCCCATATATCCGCTTGAGATTTTCCTATTCCAGTTCTAGATGAATTTTTTCTTTTGTCATCTAGTTGAGGGACAAGTTTTGGTGTCGTTGCCAGATTCGGTTTCAACGTCGAACCATGCTTGAAACTCTCACTTCGTTGCTTCGATGTTCCACCGCCACTCGATTGCTTGAAACTTCCTCCGAGTTGCTTATCAAGAGTAGAGGCTGTTTTCTTGAACGATGGAGTGCGAAGCAAATCCTTCTCAGGCTTCTTAGCATCCGCGGCGATTTGAGTGATTTCTATTAAAAGTTGATGAAAATATTTTTGAGCCTTATGGCTGATATATTTATTATAGGGTCCAGCGGCTATCTAGCCATATGAAACATTAGAAATTTTCAAATAACCAACGTTTCGTTAGTTTTTGATAAATAGTCACGTAAATCCATTTACGCGATCGAAATGATAAAAAACGCAGAGTAAATTTCTAATAAATATGTGTAAATAACATTGGTTACGTCATATTTTATGCTATTTACGAAATATTTTGGCTATTTACGAAAAATTTACAAAACGTTGGTTAAAACGCAAACACTTATGTTATGTGGCTTATATCGCTAAATATTTGTTTATTATATGTATATATGTAAGTTTTGTTTTTTTAATGAAAAGTCTACCCGAGATTTTCTTGCCACGGTCAGGGATTGGGATTGACGAGTCTTCTTTCTTGCTCTTGATTGGAACGGTAGAGGCTTTGGATGCTCGTTTGTGTTCGGAGACTCGAAGCTCTGCAAGTGAGGTAATGGCATATGCCGCGGCGGCCACGGCCATTGCTTGCTCGTCTGCCTTGTCGGATTCGTGATCTTGACTCATTTTCCACGTCACTTGTTTTCGGAACCAATTTGGCTCTTTCTTTTTATCTACAAAGTTTTAAATTCAGTCTAAAACGGTCTAGTCTGGTTTCGAGTATCGAAGCCATAATTTAAACTAGACTAGGTCGGTTCTAAATTAAATAAGTTTAGTTTGTTTTTCGTATGTTAAGGTAAATTTAAAATCTTTTTTTTTCTATTTAAGATGATTTGTTATGGTGTTATGGTTAGTTTATGTTGACTAAAAGAGATAAATCAATTTTTTTTTGAAACATTTTGTTACAATACCTTTGAAAGATTGAGTTTTCTGGAGCGGAATTCTCTGATCTTTGCTACTTCCAATTTCTTCCCTCGTCTCCTGGTCGCTTCCCGAAAATCCGAGCCTAAAAAGAATACGTTTAGCTAAAACATTTTTTTCACTCCTTCAATTACTTTCAAAGTAAAGAAAATAAAAGGTGATAAAAGGAACATTATAGTACCTTGTCTGCTTAAACAAATTATCCATTTCTGAAATAAGATTTGGTCCGAAACTTGTGTCTGGTCAATATGAAGTCCATGGGAATGATTGATGTTTATTTGAAGAGGAAGGCTAAGAAATGGCAGGTTTCTTAAAAGGCTTGGTGATTATTGGCTGTAATATTAAAAGCACATGAATGAGAAGCAAGTTTAGGGATATATGCTTTGCATGTCAGTCCTGGTCAAGTAAAGTATTTGTTATTTTCCTCTGTGCAAGGCTTTCCATATGTAAAGTCAGATGAGCCACTAAAAAGCATACAAGCAAACCATCTTTTGTTTCTTCATGAACACTCTACTACTAAGTCTTCCATTTGAAAATATTCCATACGTTGACCTTTTTTTTGGGCAGTATAAATGAAAAAAAAAATTATAAAGAAAAATCAGAATTATTTGAAAAAAACAATGAAGAACAAATAACCCTGCAAATCAATAGTAATTGAATCTATCAAATATTTTATTTTAAATATGAAAAAAAAAAACTGTGTATAATTCCATAAATGTGTAAGAAATTAATGATGGCTACATGAAACGCTCTTGTAAGTCAAATGGTTATTTTGCTTATTAAGTTGAAACGTTGGTTATTTAGCAGCTGAAATTTACTTCCAGGTAAAACAAAAATAAGCAATCACAAGCTCTCAATGGCATATACATTTGATTTTTTTCAATTTAGGCAAGTTATTACCCTTTTTCAGTTCAATTATTTTTTGAATAAATCTCATTTTTACCCTCTGGACTCGTACCTTACTTACATTTAGCCCACTGGACTCGAAAATGTTGCAAAACTCAATGCACAACTCAAACACGTATTACAAAGTCTCACTTCCGTCAGTATTTGGACGTTAAGTTTCACGTTTTGATGACGTGGCAAGATTTAAAAGGGTATAATAATATTTTCTATTATTCTAAATACTTTTAATCTTTAAATATTATTATCAGATATATTAATTGCTATTAAATATTTCAATTATTCTCTCTCTCGGCTCTCTCTCTCTCTCTCTTTCAATTCTTCTTCTTTTCTTCTCTGCATTTTTTTCTTTCCTGGGATTGAGAAAAAAAACAGTGAAAAAAGTAAATAACAAGAGTAAAGAAAACAAACAATAGCTGGTCCACAAAAAATAAAGACTAAAATTCGTCACTAAACAAACCTCATCAAGTAAAAAAAAATGAGAAAATTAATAAGCAATTTCGTATTTATATACCTCATCTTGATCATTATTGTTGGAATTTCCACGAAACGCACTGCTCTTCTGGGGTCTCCAACGAGTCCTCTGGCCTTCTCTCGCCATTTTAGAAGCATCGGAGCTTCTGTGGGACTCGAAATCCCACATATTTGCACAGAGCTTCCCAGCAGAGGCCATCGGTGATGTGTCACCGCTAACGAACTCCGCAAAACGCTTGTCGTTGTTGCTGCGATCGCGAAGCTTCCATTTCGGCGGCGGAGTCGTACAGTTCCTTCCTCTTCTCGCTGCCAAAACGACACCTCTGCTCATCTTTCTCTCCGTCGGCAATCCCTTCTCTCTCTCCTCTCCTTTCTCATTATTTCCCATTCTCTCTCTCTCTAGCTTCTTCAAAATCTAGAATCCCCACATAGCCTCGAGTTATTGCATAACCACGCACTTCATGTCCTGCGCATACCCACGCACTTCATGTCCTGCGAGCCTCTCGCGAAGATTTTGCCGTGCGGGTCGAGGTTTGCCAAGAACGGAGGGTGGGCCCACTTTTCGTGCTCGACGGGGACCACGTCGGTGTGTTAATTCAGGAGGATCGAAGGCAGAGAGGGATCGGAGCCGGGCCATTTCAGGAGGACCAGAGGCTTCCCTTTCACGAACTCAAAGGTCTGGGATTCTTGAGAGAGAGAGTCTTGGCTTCGGAGAGTATGAAATTCGCTGCTTGCTGATAGTCAAGCTTTGGTTGGGCGGTATTGATTTTGAGGTATTCTTGGAACCTCGACACGATTTCTTCGGGCGATGAATTCGTTAACGCCAATAGGTTTTGTGGCCAAAGTATTGCCGAGATTAAGAAGAGGCATAGAAGATTATGGAACGGAAACATGTTTCCCACTACAGAACTTGAGTTTCTCAGCTCAGTTCAATCAAGTCGTTCAAATCAAGCTCTTCTCTGATCAAAGAACCAACAACCAAACAAAATTACGTTTCCTGTTGTTGCAATTTTTACGCGCGCAAGTGCACGTGTCGTTCAAGTAATATAGTAAATTAAGTACGAGTGTCGATGCCACGAGGAACAAGCTTAATTAACAAACAAATCAACTAGCACGAATTGAACTAAAGAGGAGATGAAAAGATGTCACAAATTATTGACAAGTTCTAACGCAAATAAATAACAAAATACTCAAATAAAAGTTGTAAGCAGAAAGAGAGGCTAAGGACCAAGGCTTCACGGGTTTATTCAACGGTTTGGATACACGAATTTGACGCACAATCAATAATCAACTCACTACTCTTTGCTAACCATACTCACAGAATAATATTGCTAAATCTCTCTCGAGCATCTAACAACCTATGTCAAAATTAGGAAAATTTTCTCTCGATCTCAAGCCCTAACAACAACATGCATTTATATCAAGAGCATTCACACGATTCTATGGCAACCTAACTATCTCTAGCCTAGGCATGCATCAAAGTAATTCAAATCAAAACGCTAACACCCTAATCTTTCTCAAGCATCAAGTTGAAGTATAAAATCATGAACAAGGTAGCTAATCTCGATCAAGCATTAAAACGGATTTGAATTAAGCAAAGCAATATAGAATACGAATTGAACTTCATTACATGAAATCATATCAATAACTGAATCCTAAACCCGCTACGCCATAGTCCTTAATGGAATTAGTTCATAGCGTAGCGAGAAAATAAAAGAATAGGAAGAAGAAGAAACCATAATTAAATACTCAATTGTAAATTAAAAATACGGGAGTTCAAGAGTAAATGAGAAGAATAAAACTGTAAATGGCGCGAATTGATGAAGAACGGCTCTCCTCTTTTTCTCTATCTCTCTCAAACACTAAGTGAAAACAATAAAAAAAAATGCTAACAGTCCCTAAACAAGAGATTGAGAGGTGTAGTTATAGGCCTAGGTCGAAATCCTGGGGTTTCTCTTAATTTTCGGAGCAGACTGGGTAATTAAAAGTGATCCAACGGCTCAGATCGACTCCAAATCCGCGTTTCCTCTTTTTTTTGTCTCGGCGGACCTCGCGGCGCGCAGTTCGAGGGTCGCGCCGCGAGGTTGACATCCCGGCGGACCTCGCGTTCCGTGCTTCATGCTCGGAGATCGATTTCGGCGATTTTCGGAACCTCGTGGCGCGAGGTCCTTGGGTCGCGTCGCGCGATTTTTCTTCCCGCGCGCACCGTTTTTGTAACGGCCATAACTCCTAGCTCCGATGTCCGATTCTTGCAAATAAATATGCGTTGGAAAGCTAAGAGAGAGCTCTATCTAATCATGGAATTGGATCATCCAAAAATTTTTCTTAAAACTCTCAGAATTGTTCACAAGAGGACGCTGTATTTCTTCTTTGCTCTAACTTGGCGAAAAGTCTTCGAATCTTCCCAAAATTGCTCTGTTACTTCACGTGATGCTCTACTAACTTCTTTTATACCTCATTGGCCTCTAAAACCTATAACTCTCTCAAAAACACACAAAAAAACATTACAAATACTCGAGAACAAGGTCGGATTTAGTCGAGAAAATAGGAGTTTTCCACGTGATTAACGCACCTATCACCTGTCAAATTTTTACATCTTAGATTCTGATTTTTACTGCATAAAACCTCTTTTTTTATATATTGTGTTTTCTTTGCTTCTATTCTCTCAGTGTTTCAGAAAGTTCTATACTCTCTCTTTCAGCTCTCCAAGAGTTACAGCAGTTTGTCTTTTCTTAAGAAATTACACTACACTCTTTGTTTTCTTTACTCTTGTTATTTACTTTCTTCACTGTTTTTTTTTTCTCAATCGCAGGAAAGAAAAAAATGCAGAGAAGAAAAGAAGAAGAAAGGGGAGAGAGAGAGAGAGAGAGAGAGCCGAGAGACACTACTACAAATTAACATATTGGGTGCGGAAGGGTATTAGGTGCGACATGTCGCACCTAATAGTCGCACCTAAGCGCATATTAGGTGCGATATGTCGCATCGGATACTCACCCGGATGACTAAAAATTTCGCTAATGTCTAGTGTTATTCGGTGCAACTATGTGCACCTAATATGAAATTGTTGCACCTAATACATGTAGGTGTGACAAATGTCGCACCTAATACCTTTAGGTGTGACAAATGTCGCACCCAATAAGTTTCAAATTTGATTATTAGGTGCGACAATGTCGCACCCAATAGTTTTAGGGGTTTTAAACCGAGCCTCTTCTTCTCTTTCACTCATTCACTCTTCTCTCTCTCTCTAACCTTCTCACTCTGTCTCTCTCTGATCTCCACTCCGCCGGAGCTCCCCGCGCCGCCGCTGCCTCCCTGGTACGTCCCCCTCTCTCTCTGTCTCACCGGCCGTCTTTCTCTCTCTCTCTCTCTACCAGTCAGCCCCGCCTCCGTCTCTTACCGCCGCCGCCTGGACCAGCCACTGCCCAACCCGCCCCGGCACGTGTTGGAATCGATCTAGGGTTTGAGAAAATAATTAACGCTTCGGTAAGCGGCGGAATTTTAAAAATTTTCTTTTACAAGTAAAACAGTTTTTACTAACCTAGACAAGTGCAAGTACATGGAATTAAAAACCAATATGAGCTAGAAGTTTACTAACCTTTCTTGAAGCTTGAACTTTGAAGAAGCTTGTGGAAAGTTTGCAACGCTCGTCTCCCCTCACAGCACGTCTCTCTTTCTTTCCTCGGCACCTCGAGCAACCACGAAAGTTTCTATCACTAAATCACTCGAAAAGAAGGAATTAGTGAGTGGGCACTTTTAAACACTACGACTTAAGAACGAGTCTCGAAGTCGCAGAGCTAAACACTAGGTCGAGTGAGGACCTAGGTGCCAAGACAAGAAAAAATCGAAAATAAACTAGAGAGAGAGAGAGAGAGGATTTTCGGCCAAAGTTCTAGAGAGAGAGTCTCTCAAATCTCTTAAACTTGGATGAATGAAATGTGAGGAAATGAGGCTCCTATTTATAGGAGAGGTCTCACCTTCAATAAGGTAGTTTCCTCTTCTATAGAATATCACATATTCATGAGCCAAATTCCTCTCTTTCCCATTGAGACACTCGGCCAAGCTAGGGCTTCTAGAAGCCTTGATTTGTTTCCTATTTTGTTCAAGGCTTGCCTTTTCTCTCAACATGGCCGATTCTTTATGCATCCCATATGCAAAATTTGTTTCCTCTTTTTCTTTTGGCAAGTATCTAAATACATTTATGCACAAAATAAACTCTTTCTCTTGGGTATTTTGGGCGCCCAACTCCTATCTAGAAGGAGCTTCTAGAAGCTTCTTCATTTGTTCATGACAACATGAGAAAGGTCCATTAAGAATTTTCAATAAAATTCTTATGAAATGAAATTAATTCACAAGGCCCAGTTAATCATATTATGGCCGAGTGACATTAAGTCATCAAATGAACTTGTCAAAATTTATTGACATCCATTTCATCCTTATGTCTCAAAAGACAAAAATACACTTTCGACAATTTTCGTTCTTGTTTTGACTTAGCTTCCAGTTTAACAATTCCTATCGATGTGATTCGTGACAGTGACCTCATGGACCCAAATGAACAAAGCTTGAGCTAAACACTTGGACTCAAAAGTTCACAAACCTTTTCCAAGTTTAGCTTAATGCCAACTGACTCCACTAAAGAGCTGACACTGAAAATCTCTCGGTTCAAATGAATTTATTTTCTACTCAAGAATTCGACCTAATTATGATGAGCGGATCCACTGAATATTATCTATGTTTACCCTTCATGAATGTCATCAGCTAGTCGGGATTTACTAAATTACCATTTTACCCTTCTAGCTGTTATTTCCTCAACTCCTTTGTCGCTTGTGAATAAGTTAGAAACAATGTATTGACGAGGAGCTAACAAGTCACATTGTTTCATCCAAAAGAGTCAGGACTCAATTTGGACACTGGCCAGTTCATTTATTCACACTCCAAGGAACAAAGCATGAGGTGACATACATTGCATTTCAGCAATCTTGTACATGAATTCCATATCTATGAGAACTTCACAAAGTTACTCATGACAGACTCACAACTTAGTACTTCACCAATAGGCCTTGTTCGGAATCACATAGTGAGTCCGAACTTTGACTTTCTCAAATGAGAATACTAAGGTGTGAAATGGCATGTCTCATTTCAGGATTAAGGTAAGCATGATGCAATTCATACATAGTGACTTCGAGACATAAGAGGTTAAATGGTTTGTTCTTATATTGTCTCTAGAAGTGCACTGGTCAATTCAGTATCTTCGGAAGATACCTAGAAGAACTATAGAGTCTCCAACTCTCAATGCCTCATAACCAGACATCATAGATTCTTCTAACAATCATACTGATGTCAATAGTCCTTTGACCCTAAGATTGCGAATATATTGTTTTAAGCAAACTACGAAGAGTTTGTTCATGCAAATCTACATTTGTCTCTTCGTAAGTTGTTAAGTTTGTTTATGGACTAAAAGACTAAGGTTTTATCATAAAGCTTCAAACAAAGAAAGGATGAATGAACGTTTCAACTTTATTAATGAATAGATAGGCAATTACAAGCAAGAGTCTTCGTAAGACTATATGACATCAAATGTACATAAATAGACACTACTACTCTTCTTGTGGGCACCATTGACAACAAACTCCCACTTGACTCAAAGAAGATGTGAGTAGTCCTACATGCCTAATCCCTCTCGAAGTTGGTCGAAGACCATGTTCGCTAGGGCCTTGGTGAATAGATCTGCGAGGTTGTCCACCGTTGAGATCTTCTTCACTTCCACGTCTCCGCGCTGCACGATCTCTCGAATCAAATGGTATTTCCTCTCAATATGCTTAGAGCGCTTATGGCTTCTAGGTTCCTTTGAGTTAGTGACAGCCCCACTATTATCACAATAAAGGGTCATGGGCTCGTCGACGTTTGGAACAATTTCCAAATACTTAAGGAACTTTCTAAGCCATACAGCCTCTTTGGATGCTTCACAAGCAGCCACATATTCTGCTTCCATTGTGGAGTCAGCAATGCAAGATTGCTTAATACTCCTCCACACAACAGCTCCACCATTAAGGATGAACACAGATCCCGAAGTGGATTTCCTGGAATCCTTATCCGCTTGAAAATCGGAGTCGGTATATCCCGTCATAGTCAGGTCAGTACCTGAGTATGTAAGCATCAAGTTCCTAGTTCTTCGAAGATACTTAAGAACATGCTTAATACTCCTCCACACAACAGCTCCACCATTAAGGATGAACACAGATCCCGAAGTGGATTTCCTGGAATCCTTATCCGCTTGAAAATCGGAGTCGGTATATCCCGTCATAGTCAGGTCAGTACCTGAGTATGTAAGCATCAAGTTCCTAGTTCTTCGAAGATACTTAAGAACATGCTTAACAGCAATCCAGTGCTCGGGTCCAGGGTTGGATTGGTAACGGCTAACTACGCCAACGGCGAAACATATATCAGGTCTAGTGCAAAGCATAGCATACATGAGGCTTCCTACGGCAGAGGCGTAAGGAATCTTCCTCATGTCTTCAATCTCTTGTGCAGTCTTGGGAGACTGGTCCTTAGAGAGTGAAACTCCATGCCTAAAGGGTGTTTGACCCCTCTTGCAGTCTTGCATCGAGAAGCGATCCATCACCTTATCAATATAAGATGCTTGAGAGAGCGACAGGGTCCGGTTTTTCCTATCTCGAAAGATTTGGATTCCCAGAATGTACGCGGCTTCTCCTAGATCCTTCATATCGAATTGCTTTGCTAGCCAAACCTTAACCTCAGATAACTTACCCACGTCATTACCAATGAGTAGTATATCATCGACATATAGTACCAGAAACACAACTTTGCCTTCGTGTATTAACTTGTAAACACAAGGCTCATCTATTGACTGTTCAAAGCCGAAGCTCTTTACAGTTTCATCGAATCTAATATTCCATGACCTAGATGCTTGCTTTAGTCCATAAATGGATTTAAGCAACTCACAAACCTTGGTCTCTTGACCTTTATCCACGAAACCGTCTGGTTGAGCCATGTAAATGCGCTCGTCAAGATTGCCATTCAGAAAGGCTGTCTTGACATCCATTTGCCAGATCTCATAGTCGAGAGCTGCAGCTATGGATAGGAGTATGCGGATGGATTTAAGCATCGCGACTGGCGAGAAGGTTTCTTCATAGTCAATCCCTTCTTGTTGGGTATAACCCTTTCGCCACAAGTCGTGCTTTGAACGTCTCGACGTTCCCATCAGGACCCATTTTCTTCTTGTATATCCACTTACACCCTACGGGTTTAATCCCTTCAGGAAGGTCTACAAGTTTCCAGACTTTGTTGACATACATCGAGTGCATTTCAACTTTCATGGCGTCAAGCCAAAGGTTTGATTCAGAACAAGCCATTGCTTGGCTATAGGAAACAGGGTCATCCATGTCGGAGACGGCTACAAGAGAGTCTCCATAAGACATGTACCTGTCAGGCTTTTGAGTAGCCCTCCCACTACGTCAAAGTACTACTTGACGAGATTCTGATGAGTTAGGTTGTGTTTCAGTTGGGGTAAGAACAGTTCTTACAGATGAGGTAGAAGCTTCCTCACCCAACTTTTCTTCAAGCACAATTTTGCTTCTAGGTTTCGCATCCTTCATAAAGTCCTCCTCAAGGAAACGAGCATTCGTGCTAACGAAAGTCTTATCGTCCTCGGGACTATAGAAAGTAAAACCTTTGGTTTCCTTCGGATATCCCACAAACAGGCACAATTCTGACCTACTAGCCAACTTGCTAGTCTTTTGCCTCAGCACGTGTGCAGGGCAACCCCAAATTCGGATGCGGCCAAGATTCACTTTACGGCCAGTCCATCGTTCATAAGGAGTACCAGGAACCGTTTTGGACGGAACTTGGTTCAGAATGTAGGCGGCTGTTTCGAGGGCATATCCCCAAAAGGAAAGCGGGAGTGATGAGTAACTCATCATTGATCTAACCATCTCCATAAGAGTTCGGTTTCTTCTCTCTGACACTCCGTTTTGTTGAGGTGTGCCAGGTGCGGTAAGCTGAGAAGTGATACCTTCTTCTTTAAGAAAGTCATCGAACTCTCCAGACATATACTCACCACCTCGATCAGATCGAAGGGTTTTGATCACTTTGCCAGTTTGCTTTTCCACTAAAGCCCTAAAGACCTTAAATACGTTAAAGGTCTCGGATTTGTGTTTAAGCAAATAGACAAACCCATATCTTGAGTAATCATCAGTGAAGGTAACGAAGTATTCGTATCCGCCACGTGCCTGTTGGTTGAGCGGACCACATACATCAGAATGTATTAGTTCCAGCAACTCAGTGGCTCTTCGACCCTTATCGGAGAAAGGTCGCTTAGTCATTTTTCCTTCTATACAGGATTCACAAGTAGGTAGTGAGCCTATTGCAGAGGCTTGGAGTGGACCATCCCTCACAAGTCTCTTAATCCTATCTAGACTGATATGACCAAGTCTTAAGTGCCAGAGGTATGTTGATTTTGTTAGATCGGAGGATTCAGAAAGTTTGATCCTCTTTGGCTCCCTAATTAGATCGTTATCTATTTCGGTGTCTAAAAGAGAAGGTTGAGTGGGATAGATGTAAAAAAGACCATTCTTCATACATGCATCAGTGACGAAAGAATTAGAAAAAGAAATACGAATTCCATTCTTTATAAACTTTAAATAATAATCTTGCTCGAAAAGTTGAGCAACAGATACTAGGTTTTTCCCAAAGGAAGGAACATAATAAACATTATTCAAATTTAAAGTTCGATCTTCAAAAGATAGCGTCACGGATCCCACAGCCTTCGCAGACACCACGCTCTCATCACCCCACTTGAAGCAGAAGTCGCCATCCTCTAAGCTTTTGCTTTTCCTAAAACCAGTCAAGGAGCAGCAAATATGGTTAGTAGCAGCGGAGTCAACAATCCACGATGATACATTATCAGCTACTAAACAGGCTTCAGTAACAAGTACAATACCTTTTGCTTTGGTTTTGAGGTAGGCAGGACAGTTCCTACGCCAGTGACCAGGCTCGTTGCAGTGGTGGCACTTGTCGTTAGACTTATCCACCTTTGGAGCCTTTGGCGCCTTCTTCTTCGTGTGAACCTTAGGTTGGTTCTTCTTCTCGGCGTTGCGAGGTCTCTTCTTAGATCCAGAGGTGGAGGCAGTATCATGTACTTCTCCTTGAGCCCTCTTTTTCTTAGTGAGTGCCTCAGCGGTTTGAAGTTCCTTCATGAGCTCGGTAACAGTGTACTCTAGCTTGTTCATGGAATAATTCAACTTGAAGGTATCAAAGGTTTCGGGGAGAGTTTCCAAGATCATATCTATTTTAGTCTCCCTATCAATCTCAGATCCAAGAATCTCCATCTCGTTGAGATAGCTAATGATCAGCATCATATGATCTCTAACGGGAGTTCCAGCCTTCATTCGACAGTTCATGAATTGTCGGACCGCTTGTTGCCTAGCTTGACGTCCTTGCCCTCCAAACATCTCATGGAGATTGTAGAGCATATCGGTGGCAGTTTCATAATCACGATGTTGTTGTTGCAACACATTGTTCATCGATGCCAAAATATAGCATCTCGCAATCTCATCGGATCGAAGCCAGGCCGCCAGGACGTCTTTCTCCTCTTGCGTCGAATCATCATTCGTTTGAGGACAGGGGGTGGTGAGAACCCATTTGTGCTTGTCGACAGTAAGGACTATGTCGAGGTTACGTTTCCAGTCGACGTAATTGTCGCCTTCGAGTTTATTCGAGGAAAGAATTGTAGAGAGAGGGTTGAGAGACATATTGCCTATAAAAGTTGAAACAAGTTTATGATTAGTCTTTGGTTTAGGATTTAAGTTTTATTAAGACTTTTGTAAAATCTAAAGGTGTTATAAACCAAACGATAATTTACTCCCTCAAGAGAAGGCCGCAAAAAATCTCCATTTATAAGTAAATGACACATCATTAATGCTAAGCCAAGATGTCAATACATCTATTTTGACTAGCCACCTTTTAAATTGGTTTGATCACTCACATCCTTTCGCAGAGCCTCAAGGGAGGATACTAGGGATTGAGCCTAAGTATGCAACCAACCACTTAGTCCAAAAGATCAGCTTTGAAAAACAATCCCCCAAGGGGAGGCCTTGCCTGATTTGCATCACTCTCGGACGTAGCTCATTGAGCAATGATCGAAGCAATAACGCCTTGGAGTACCCACATTTAAGTGAGGGTCGCAAGAGCGGCTCTTAGTCCCACGTTATTGCATCTTTCATTAGTGTTGGGGATCGTGGGTTACAAACAACGAATATAACCCTCCCACTTAGTTTTTGGAGTTGGTTCATCGACTCTTATAAGTTTGGAAACAAATTTCCTAGTTAGAGAGCGACAGAGCGGACAACTAGAAGAGAATCCTAGATCGACATGTTCAGAGCAGTATTAGTGCATAAAGGCACAAGGTACATACTCGATCTTTTCCTATTTTCTATTTCGGGAAAGTGCGTGAGGGAAGTGTGAACTTCAACTCACTCGAACACTTGAAAGTTTGAGATTACACATCTTTTTATTTTTCGGCTTGTCTACAAGGAGACCTCCCACTCAAATTTTCAAGAGCATATAGATTTTGAACATATGTGATATAGATATAGTTTTGAAAACATTTTGAAAATTTATTTGATTTGGATGACAAAATATTTTCAAGTTTGAAAGTGAAAACGGTTTTTCAAAATTCAAACTAGTTTTGTAAAAATTCAATTTCAATTAAACTTTCAAAAATCAAAACATTTTAATCTTTACACATCATGTTTATAATCATATGAAAAACATTTTTGCTCAAGAAAATTTTCTCATTAGAGTTCTATAACTCATGGTAGTGGGGTTTGAAAATCCGGATTTCTAAAAAACTGGAGTTTCAGACAGCCGCGCACCTCGGAGTAAAATCGCCATATCTGGCGGCTCCGATGTCCTTTTCAGTCGAAACCGGTGGCATTGGACAGAGGACAGACAGAGCTTTAATTTGATTCAAGAATCATTAAATTTCGATTTCTGAGCAGAGAGTTATGCCACTTTTAATGCGGGTTTACTCCAGCTCGAAGAAAAAGAAATAAATTAAAGCTTGGTCCTACTTAGGTGCGAAAAAGAATCAAGTGTAACGGAACGTTTTAAGATGTTGTTTAAAGCTTTTATTTGTGTTTTATTAGCAGGGTAATAACATAGAATAAAAGAAGTAACAACAAGCATAAAACGAATACGGTAAATAAAAGAAACTAGAAAGACAAAGTAACTAGTCACAAAATTTACCGAAATTTCTCAAACCTTTAAAACACGTTTTTCAATATAAAAAATTAAAAACTTTTAGAACTGATTCTAATGTGTTTTAAAAACATCCCAAACTCATAGAAAATCAACATGCTTTTTAATTTAAAGACAAGAGCATTAAATTAAAAAAAATCTAAGATTACAATTCTAACTTGTCACAAAATTAGTAAACTTTCGAAAACGATTTTCAAGCTCATAATTTTAAAAACATGTACATGCTAATCTTTGACCATAGCTCTGATACCATTTGTTGGAATCGATCTAGGGTTTGAGAAAATAATTAACGCTTCGGTAAGCGGCGGAATTTTAAAAATTTTCTTTTACAAGTAAAACAGTTTTTACTAACCTAGACAAGTGCAAGTACATGTAATTAAAAACCAATATGAGCTAGAAGTTTACTAACCTTTCTTGAAGCTTGAACTTTGAAGAAGCTTGTGGAAAGTTTGCAACGCTCGTCTCCCCTCGCAGCACGTCTCTCTTTCTTTCCTCGGCACCTCGAGCAACCACGAAAGTTTCTATCACTAAATCACTCGAAAAGAAGGAATTAGTGAGTGTGCACTTTTAAACACTACGACTTAAGAACGAGTCTCGAAGTCGCAGAGCTAAACACTAGGTCGAGTGAGGACCTAGGTGCCAAGACAAGAAAAAATCGAAAATAAACTAGAGAGAGAGAGAGGATTTTCGGCCAAAGTTCTAGAGAGAGAGTCTCTCAAATCTCTTAAACTTGGATGAATGAAATGTGAGGAAATGAGGCTCCTATTTATAGGAGAGGTCTCACCTTCAATAAGGTAGTTTCCTCTTCTATAGAATATCACATATTCATGAGCCAAATTCCTCTCTTTCCCATTGAGACACTCGGCCAAGCTAGGGCTTCTAGAAGCCTTGATTTGTTTCCTATTTTGTTCAAGGCTTGCCTTTTCTCTCAACATGGCCGATTCTTTATGCATCCCATATGCAAAATTTGTTTCCTCTTTTTCTTTTGGCAAGTATCTAAATACATTTATGCACAAAATAAACTCTTTCTCTTGGGTATTTTGGGCGCCCAACTCCTATCTAGAAGGAGCTTCTAGAAGCTTCTTCATTTGTTCATGACAACATGAGAAAGGTCCATTAAGAATTTTCAATAAAATTCTTATGAAATGAAATTAATTCACAAGGCCCAGTTAATCATATTATGGCCGAGTGACATTAAGTCATCAAATGAACTTGTCAAAATTTATTGACATCCATTTCATCCTTATGTCTCAAAAGACAAAAATACCCTTTCGACAATTTTCGTTCTTGTTTTGACTTAGCTTCCAGTTTAACAATTCATATCGATGTGATTCGTGACAGTGACCTCATGGACCCAAATGAACAAAGCTTGAGCTAAACACTTGGACTCAAAAGTTCACAAACCTTTTCCAAGTTTAGCTTAATGCCAACTGACTCCACTAAAGAGCTGACACTGAAAATCTCTCGGTTCAAATGAATTTATTTTCTACTCAAGAATTCGACCTAATTATGATGAGCGGATCCACTGAATATTATCTATGTTTACCCTTCATGAATGTCATCAGCTAGTCGGGATTTACTAAATTACCATTTTACCCTTCTAGCTGTTATTTCCTCAACTCCTTTGTCGCTTGTGAATAAGTTAGAAACAATGTATTGACGAGGAGCTAACAAGTCACATTGTTTCATCCAAAAGAGTCAGGACTCAATTTGGACACTGGCCAGTTCATTTATTCACACTCCAAGGAACAAAGCATGAGGTGACATACATTGCATTTCAGCAATCTTGTACATGAATTCCATATCTATGAGAACTTCACAAAGTTACTCATGACAGACTCACAACTTAGTACTTCACCAATAGGCCTTGTTCGGAATCACATAGTGAGTCCGAACTTTGACTTTCTCAAATGAGAATACTAAGGTGTGAAATGGCATGTCTCATTTCAGGATTAAGGTAAGCATGATGCAATTCATACATAGTGACTTCGAGACATAAGAGGTTAAATGGTTTGTTCTTATATTGTCTCTAGAAGTGCACTGGTCAATTCAGTATCTTCGGAAGATACCTAGAAGAACTATAGAGTCTCCAACTCTCAATGCCTCATAACCAGACATCATAGATTCTTCTAACAATCATACTGAGGTCAATAGTCCTTTGACCCTAAGATTGCGAATATATCGTTTTAAGCAAACTACGAAGAGTTTGTTCATGCAAATCTACATTTGTCTCTTCGTAAGTTGTTAAGTTTGTTTATGGATTAAAAGACTAAGGTTTTATCATAAAGCTTCAAACAAAGAAAGGATGAATGAACGTTTCAACTTTATTAATGAATAGATAGGCAATTACAAGCAAGAGTCTTCGTAAGACTATATGACATCAAATGTACATAAATAGACACTACTACTCTTCTTGTGGGCACCATTGACAACAGCACGCCCAACCGCCATACGCCTCATGTCCACACCCCCCACACGCCAACCCGCTCCGGCCCTCCCAACCCGCCCCGGCCCGCCCAACCGACATACGCCTCCTGTCTACGCCCCCCGCGCACGCCAACCCGCTCCGGCCCGCCCAACCCGCCCCGGCCCTCCCTCGGCCCAGCCCCGACCCGCCGCCGTTGAACCTCCATCGGCCCAGCCCCCCGCCACCGCCCGACCTGCCCCGGCCCGACCTCTGCCCTCCCTCGGCCCAACCCCGACCCGCCGCCATTGAACCGCCCTCGGTCCAGCCCCGACGTAATCAGCCTTAACCCCGACATCGTTATCTCGAAGGTTAGTGACAATTTTTATATAATTGTTATTTAGTAGTTTATTTAAATTGAAATTAAAATTGAATTTGAAATTTGAATGTTTATTTGATTTAATTAGTTAAGTTAATTTAATATTTTTCTCCTGCTAATTAGTTTTATGGATATATGTTTAGTTAAATTGTTCGTTAAATTTGATTGCAATTTGTTGAAAATTTGGTTAATTAGTTAATTAGTAACATATTTAGTTAGATTAATTAGTAATAGATATGACTATATTTTAAAATGAGTTAGTAACATGTTAAATTTAACGTAATTATATTGAAAGTTTATTGCGATCGAGCCACGGAGGCTCGATTTAGTATTTAGTATGTTAATAGGGTAGTCTTGGTTTGTTATATATGTGTTTTTTTTTAATTGCAGATTTTGGTTAGTCAATATTTTAAGGGAAACTCTGTCGAATTCTCGGTAGAATAATACGTATTTGTCAAAAAAAATTAATTCTTTCAATAATGTAACGAATTCTAACCATTTTTCAAAATTAATACATGTTTTTCACAATTTCTTTTTCACTCTTACAAATTCGCTCTCGAATCTTTCAAATGTTAACGATTCACTCTCAAATTCCTAAAAATTCATCACTCTCAATTTCATAATAATTCACTCTAAATTTCGAATAGTAACGATTCAGTCTCAATTGCAGGATGTCTACTTCAGGTGATCCCCCGCAGATGCCGAGGAAGAAGCGGGAACCAACGACTGGCCTCGTTTCTGCAAGAGCTGGTGTTGGGACCCCTGGAGCGAACATAGTTCGCTACGATCACACTGCGCAGGCGTTCTACCAAGAGGTCAGGGAGCAATATCCGTTGATCGGGACGTTCCAAAACCGATTAGGAAACCTGATTAAGAGTACAATTCCAGTCGACCTCCCAGACTGGAATCATGTGCCTGCGCAGAGTGTGGCGGCTCTTATGAACTCGATTCATAACGAGTACCGCTTCGTTTACGCTCATCCCGACACTGGCGAGCTTATGCCTGCAGATCCTATTCGCAACGAGATTGATATGGCTATCATTCGCGATGTGAAGAGGATGCGCCGTGGCCAGAAGTTGAGGTTGTCGCAGCTCTTCTTCAACACATTTTGCGGGAGTAAGGATCTCGCTAAAAACGAAACTCCCGAAGGCTATAACCAGGAAGCCTTGTTGAAAGCAATAGAGACGTTCGACTCGCCGGAACATAAGGTATAAGTTGAACTTCCGATGGTTATTTGAATTTCTTAATATTAAACTTAACAAATTTATGTCTCGCAGGCGAATTCTGTCCGCAACCGGGAAAATTCGAAGATGAAGTAGACGAAAGCGAGACAAGGGTCGCTTAGTTTTTTTGGTCATCGCTCGAGGAACGTAAGTCGCTTAATATTAATATGCAATATATATGTGATTCATATTTTAATGTTCAAAAGTTACAGCGAAGGGAAGATGGGAGTATAGGCTCGGCTTTAGCGATATGGTCAGAAAAACACCATGACGCTAAGGGATCGTGGACGACGGACTACGCGAAGTCGCAATTCGTAAGTTATTTGTTTTATTTACTATATTTAATTATATAAATTATTCTTATCTAATAAGTTTTTTTTGTGAAGGATCAAATCACCGCCCAGACGATAGATATTTTGCGGCAAGCGGTGGAGCGAAACGCCGTGATCTCCCAAGAAGATGCAGAGATGTACGCGATGCGCGACGTTTTGGGAGTACGCAGAGACTGGGAAGTCGGTTAGGGCCTTCGATCCCAAGGTCATCGCTGAGTGTTGCCCAAACGCTAGATACGAGCTCCTCAAGTTCGTCATCTCAGACCGATCCATTGGTTGCCGAGACGCGAGCTCAGATGGATGCCCAACAATCTGAGCTGCAAGAGATGCGGCAACAGATCGCCTTCCTCAGCCAAATGCACAACCAGCCTCCCACGACTCCCCAACCTCCGCCTGCATCGCAACCAGGTGGGACTGATCAGCAGACGCCAGGTTCCACGCCGGATTCTACGCCTCGTTCGATGGATTTCTTGCGAGACCGTCCTTACAGAAGCGGCGGAATGAGCGGCAGCGCGTTAGGCAGTGGTGGACGAGGACGCGGAAGCGGTTCCCGAAGTTCTGGCAACTTATTCGGTAGAGGGAATTCTACTATCGATAAGTTTTATAGGAAAAAAAATTACGAATTAATTTTTTCGCCTTTTTAGAATGAATTTGTATTTTTATTTAAGATTTCTATTTTCATAATATTATTTCTAATTACTTTAGAATTTTGTTAATTAATTTTTATTTAATTCTAAATGAATTTTGATTTAATTTTCTAATTTTGTAATTTTTTTTAATTTAAAAAACATATTCGGTGCGACATTGTCGCACCGAATATAATGGCGGGAATGTTATTAGGTGCGACAATGTCGCACCCGATATGAATAACCGTCGCACCCGATATGAATAACCCGCCAATTTTTATCAATTTAGCAGGAAAATAGTTTGAACATTAGGTGCGACAATGTCGCACCAAAAAGTGTCGCACCTAAAGGTATGACTATTAGGTGCGACATGTCGCACCTAAAGGTATTAGCGACGGACTTTGACTTTGTCGCACCTAATAAACTTTTAGGTGCGACATATGAGGTATTTGGTGTGACAATCGTCGCACCGGATGACGTTTTTTGTCCTAGTGAGAGAGAGAGAGAAGAGAGAGAGAATAATAGAAATATTTAATTATTTAATAACAATTAATATATCTTATAATAATATTTAAAGATTAAAAGTATTTAGAATAATAGAAAATACTCTTATACCCTTTAAAATCTTGCCACGTCATCAAAACGTGAAACTTAACGTCCAAATACTTACGGAAGTGGGGCCTTGTAACACGTGTTTGAGTTCTGAGTTGAGTTTTGCAATATTTTCGAGTACAGGGGGCGAAATGTAACGAATGTACGAGTTCAGGGGGTAAAATTGAGATTTATTCTTTTTTATTATTATTATTAATTACTAGAAAAACGATAAACTCCTCAACTTTTCTATTTTGATCTTTTAAAAAAAAAAATAATAATAATAATAATAATAATTGATCTTATATATTGATAAATATTTAATTTTACTACATTATTTTATGGGTCCATTAGGTAAATAATCACATTTACAGTTTGACATTGCTAAATAACAACGTTTCGTAAATCTTAGAGCCACTTTCATATATTTACAAACATGAATCTTAGGTAAATAACCACTTTTATTTATTAGATCACGCAGGGCCGGCCCAAACTCACCGGGGGCTCTAGGCGATTCAATATTTTGGGGCCCTATAATACTAATAAAAATTTAAAATTTTAGGGTAAAAATGTAAATTTTTTAAAAAATAGGTCAAAAGTGTAAATTTTTAGAGTAAAAAATATAAATTTTCTTAAAATAGACAAAAAGTGTAAATTTTTTGGGACCCATTCACATATGGGACCCTAGGCCTGGGCCTAGCTCGCCTTAGCCCAAGGCGGGCAGTGAGATCACGTCATCTTTATAGTTATTTACTTAAAATTTACGAAACGTTGACTATATTGCAATTCCAAACGTTTTAGGTGATTATTTACCTAATTTTTTTGTTATTTTATAGATTATTTTATCGCTAATTGGTATATCAATAAATTCTAATTGATAAAATTGATATAGGTAGTTTAAAATATATATTAGTATATCAGTTCATAACTATGAAATATATGGTACTTATCAGTCGACATCTCATTAAAATTAAAATATCGACATGATCAGTAGTGGTATTGATATTTTTATACCTTGTAAACCATTTTGGATATACTCGAAAGAGTCTGTCCACAATCAAGGAGCTGATCAAATTTGTAGGCATTGATGAATTAAGCTGGTGAATATGAAATGTCGCAGAAAGACTACTTCTACTAAGTTTACTAGGGGACTTGAAGGACAACATTTCCTCTGATAGCAATAGCACTGATAAATACCTTATCCTTGAAACCCTAAGAACATGAAAATGGTAAATTTATTGCCGTACTCGTAGAATTGGATTATGCAATACCTGTTTAAAACACGTCGGCCTTTCTTCTTTTTGCAGATTGTTTGGGGAACAGACATATCATGAAATATATTCGAGAATTAAAAGAAGACAGAACGGAAAATATATGTATGACTATTGATTATGCTCTCGTTGAGAGTTGAACTCAAGACCTCCCGCTTACTAAACGGGTGCTCTAACCAACTGAGCTACGAGAGCTGGCTATGATGAATAAAATACTTATTTAATATATATTTATTTTTAGGGTAATTTAGCAAAATAGCCAAATCAAACATTTAACATTGCTAAATAGCCAAGGTTTTGTAAATACTAAGTAAATGGCCAGATATCATTTAAGACACTTCTACATTTACTAAAAAGCTCAGGCATTTCCCGCCCATAAGCTCACGGTTTACTTAAAAAAAAAAAAAAAAAAAAAGAATTAACGTGTAAACGAAAATGGAGGAAGTAATAACTGCAATTAATTATCGATTATCTCTCCACCAATATTCAATCTGCCATTAAGAAAAAAATCTCTCCCAAATATATTTTCAAAATATCTCCTCTCTCCGACGAACAGGAACTCCATTGGCGACAACCGACGAACTGGAACGATTTTTCAGACAACCGACGAACCATTTACTGGAACGACGAACAGTAAATGTGTGTAAATATTAAGTACTATTATATTTGGATATCTGGTAGAGTTTATTTACGCATATTTACTGCAGAATTTTTCGTAGCCTTAACTTATTTACATATATAAAATGTAAGTATGTATTAACAAATGTGCACTAATTTCAGGGCATAACCACTTAACTCACCATGGCAAGAACAAAAACTCCAGCTATCAAAAGTAACGTACCATGTGATTTCCCTTTCAAAAATGTGCCATCCACCGAAATAACAGGCCTACAATACTGGAATCCATGGACCGAAGCCCCAAGAGCCAAGAAAAAATATTTGAATGACTTAGGATAAACTCTGTAACACAGTATGAACCTGTGTAAATATAGAAACAGTAAATCAGTTATGATATATTAACTGCCAAAGATGTAAATCAATGTAAATACAAATACAATGCTACATACATTTCCAGAAAATATCAAAGCCAGAGAGTGATACTTAAAAATCGAAAATACCTGGATTCTATATTTCTGGCCGAAAATAACAGATATAATATATAAAAAGAAACAAATAAATTACAACTTCCACGTCCATTTAGTTCCTAAAATAAAGGGAATCATAAATTGACTAAATCATGTTCACACCTATATCAGGAAAACAATTCAAAAATTTTCGGGAAAAAATTTAATCCGAAAATTCAAATATATAATTCAAAATTCAAACGCACATGGGCAATTTTCGGAAATAAAAAAACCTATTATTGGGCCACGTCATCAGCATGGCTATTTACTTAGTATTTACAAAACCTTGGCTATTTAGCAATGTTAAAGGTTTGATTTGGTTATTTTGCTAATTTTTTGTTATTTTTATTTCTCAAATTTTTTCCTTTTTACTGATTATTATTTTCATCTTTAGGGATACTTTTGTACCAGAAACGACGATAATAAATGACCAAGGATAAATTCATCAATACCGTACCGTTAGTATACTATAAAATACTATAATTAATAGATAAATTTATAAAAATTCCAATATAATTAGAAAATTAATCATATTTATATTTTTAGATTGATATATATCCAATTTTTAGTAAATATTTGATAAATAGCCACAATGATTACGATTTAGCGTGTGGATGATTTACGGTTTTCAGGTTTGTTTTTCTGATTTTGTAAATACATTTAGTAAATATTATTTTTATGGCTATTTACCAAATATTTACTAAATGTTGGCTAATTGCAAATCATACATGTAAATGTGATTATATATCTATTGGCCGTATTGATAATACATATAATTAGGTAACTACCTATATTGACACTTTCATTTTAACTAGGTATAATGCCACAAACATGATGTGTTATTCTTGATTTGCCATTTTATTGAAATAAAAATGTGGGTATTTACGTTAATTTACGCGTATAAATACATGTGCGTGATCATTTACTTAGTATTTACGAAAGATTGTTTATATAACAATGTAAAAGTGTAAATATGACTATATATTTAATGGACCATTAACGATTAGTGATTTGTATCTTTAAATAAGATTCAGATAAAAATAAGGAGGAGGCTATCAATAAATATACATTTTTAATAATAAAATAATATATATATATATATATATATATATAATTGAAAAATGATTAGGTAAATCATGATAAATTATAATTTTTTTTAGGGAGTAAATTATAAGAGCATCTCCAACCATGATGCAAAATTTTGATCTAAAATGCATCTTTGCATCAGTAAGCAGTGTTT
The DNA here is from genome assembly GCF_054948205.1 of Urtica dioica subsp. dioica. Taxonomy (NCBI): domain Eukaryota; kingdom Viridiplantae; phylum Streptophyta; class Magnoliopsida; order Rosales; family Urticaceae; genus Urtica; species Urtica dioica. The sequence continues at coordinate 42,014,632 of NC_142758.1, read as the reverse complement.
TTCCACTTCAACCTATCTCTATTTTACATCTCTTTAAAAAATATTTTGGGTATATTCTTTCCCACTTGAATTTTCTTAAAATTACAGTTTACTATACTACTTTTATATTTAACAAATTTGCCCAAAATAATTATTTTTTCATATCACCAAATTTGTATATGTGATTTAATTTTATGTATAAAAACACATGAAATAAAATTTGGCTCTATTACATCAAACATGCCAATTTATTAATTGACAAGAAAGTACATAAACCAAATCATTACATTTTAATAATAAAAAGATACACGCCAAAACAAAATACATAAACCAAAACACTACATTTAAGAAGTTGAATATTATTCCCACAAATGATCTATCAGTGCATCACGTAATGAAAAATGTGCATCTTTATCTCTAATTTGTCGATATCTGCTCATAAATTGTTGAAACCGTATGTCTTCATCTACCACCATTTCTACTTCAGGAGGTGGTCCGATCACTTCTTCAATTGGGGCATGTAAATCACGCTCGTCTTCAATTATCATGTTATGCAAAATAATGCACGTTGTCATTATATCATGCAATACGATCAGCAACTTCACGATCTTCATTGAATCGATATACGATCATTGAATCGAGGGATTTCAGCGAAGTAGTCGTCGAACAAATAAATGGTTGGATGTTTTGTTGGTTGGAGGGTTTGTTATTTCTATTAATTAAATTAAGTATCAATTGGTGTGAAATATCAAACTCTTCCAAATCAATGGTGGAGATGGTGTAATCATCATCATCATCGGAGGAGGATGAATCTTGATTCATTTTCTAGAGAAGGAAATGGAGAGATATAATGATTAAGAGCGAATGGTGGAGTGAAAATGAGATATGTTTATGAGGTGTAGCTACCTAGTTTTATAATAGCATTTATGGATAAGAAAATCCAATCCAACATTGCTATCTTAAGATAAGAAAATCCAATCTAATGGCTGGGATTCATTTGTCTACTTTGCATTGAATGATCATATGAGCCATCAGACAATAATTCAGGAAAGAGATAAGAAAATCCAATCAGACGGTGGAAAAAGAGATAATGAAATCCAATCTAACGGCCGGAATTCATTTGTCTAGTTTGCATTGAATGATCATGAGCCATCATAAAATAATTCAGGAAAGAGATAAAAAAAAAAAAATCCAATCAGACGGTGGAAAAAGAGATAAGAAAATCTAATCTAATGGCCGGGATTCATTTGCCCAGTTTGCATTGATAATTTTTTTTTGTCTTTGATATTTTTATTTCAATAGTCTATGTAGTGTATTGTGGTTTGATTGTAGTAGTTTTTTTTTTTAATGCCTTTGTTATATTTATTTCAATTATCTATGTAGTATTGTGGTTTTTTTTATATAAGAAAGAATTGTGGGTTAATTGTAGTATTTTTTTTGTTAATGTATGAGTTGTATTTAAATTGAAGTATTTTAGAATATATATTTAATAATTTAAACAGTTTTATTAAATTATATACATAAAGGACAAAATTTTAACTATAAATTCAAATAGGATCAATAATAGAATTATTAAAAGTTTTGGTATTAAAAAAAGTTTATACATCTATGAATAGTGATGATCTATATTTGGATCATCGAAATAAGATGCAAATAACAAATAAATAAATAAAAAATAAGATGCAAATATAGAGAGTGCATCAAATTATAGATATGGTTGGAGTGAAATCTCACTGATGCAAAATGCATCACATTGGAGATGTCAGAGACCTTGCTCCATAAATTCGAGTCCGTCTTTTTTTTTTTTTTTTGAAAAGGATTCGAGTCCATCTTCTCTTTCTCTCCTTTTTTTTTTTCAACATATTCGATTCTGGGGTTTCTTCTCGACACATTTTCTCTTTTTTTTTTTTCCTTTTCATTTTTTTAAGGGGATTTTTCTTTTCATTTTCCTCGTATAAAAATTACACATACTTATGTGAATGACTCTCATCAATGTCAGCACACTCTGCGACTACCAGATGTCTCTCACTCTTGGAGAAATGCAAAACCATGGAACACCTGAAACAAGCACACTCTCTGCTCTTCACAGTCGGTCTCGGATCCAACAAATTCGCTCTGAGCAGAGTCTTGGCCTTTTGCTCAGACCCACGAAGAGGAAGCCATTCCTACGCCTGGAATCTCTTCCGACACATCCAAAATCCCACCATCTGCATATGGAACACCATGTTCAAGGCTTTCTTGCTCCACAATCAACTCGCCCAAACCGTCAACTTATACAGAGAGATGCTGAGAATCGGCACGGTGGTTTGCGATAATTACACGATCCCGTACGTCTTGAAGGCTTGCGCTAGGCTTCAGAGCTCTCTCCATGGCCAGTCTGTTCATGGGCAAGGGTTGAAATCGGGTCTGGAGTTCGACATTTTCGTGGGGAACTCTCTGCTTGCCATGTACGTTGAGTTTCGGGATATGGAAAGTGCGGGGAAGGTGTTCGACGAAATGCCTGAATTGAGTTTGGTCTCCTGGACGATTATGATCTCCGGGTACGGAAAAGTCGGCGAGGTTGAGAGAGCCAGGCTATTCTTCGACGTGGCTCCGGCGAGAGATAAGGCGGTTTGGGGAGCGATGATATCTGGGTATGTTCAAAATGCCTGTTTCAAGGAAGCTCTCTCGTTGTTCCGATCGATGCAATCGGAGACGGATATCGAGCCCGACGAGGCTGTTTTCGCGAGCGCTCTTTGCGCCTGCGCTCATCTCGGGGGACTGAAACTCGGGATCTGGATCCACCGTCGGATGGATCGGCTAGGGCTGTCGAGGGCCGTCCGATCCGGGACCGGGCTGATCGACATGTACGCAAAGTGCGGAGACTTGGACTCGGCCGAGAAGATCTTCCGCGAGATGCCGATCAAGGACACGGCGTGCTGGAACGCGATGATCTCGGCTTTGGCCGCGCACGGCCGCGGAGGATCCGCGCTCAAGCTTTTCGGCGAGATGGAAAATTCCAGCGTGGGGCCCGATGACGTCACTTTCATCGCGGTTTATTCCGCGTGTAGCCACGCGGGCTTGATATCCGAGGGCTTGAGGGTGTTGGAGAGGATGCGTAGAGTGTACGGGATCGAGCCAAAGAGCGAGCACTACGGGTGTATAGTCGATCTTCTGGGCCGGGCGGGGCTATTGGAAGAGGCGAAACGAGTGGCTGAGATCGAGCCGTCGAAGGACGAGTCGTGTTGGAGGGCCTTTCTCGGGGCTTGCATGAAGCACGGGCGGGGCGGTCTGGCGGGGATTGCGTCGGAGAGGCTTTTGGGGCGCTCGGAATATTGCGAGAGCGGGTCTTATGTTTTGCTATCGAATCTGTACGCGATTTCCGGGGAAGTGGGCGGTGCCGGTAGAATGAGGACTCTGATGAGGAGCAGGGATGTGGAGAAGGTTCCGGGGTGTAGCTCTGTCGAGATCTTCGGGGCTGTTCATGAGTTTGTCGCCGGAGAGAAAGATTCGCCGGAACTTGGACGAAATTTACTCTGTTTTGCAAAAGATCAATAAACACTTCTAGCTACTTTACTCCTTTTTTTTAGAGTTAAAAGTGAAGATTCAGTTGCCGAATATTGGTCGACGGTGTCGTTCAACGGAAATGCCAGCGGTCAAGGAAAGCGCCTGCAAATTAATTTTTTTTTAAAATGCCTATATCAAATATTTACCGGAGTTTCTGAAATTTCACCGGTTTCAAGAGCAATTTCTTGGTTAGTGGAAAGAAAGAAAACGGAATTTCAAATATTCTGCAAAATGTAGAAGAAAACAAACCTGCAAAAATCAGAACGAAAGTAAATATATCAACTTTGAATTGGACGAAGGACAACAACTGACAACGAAAAACTCAATTACTTTTTATGGCATTTAACTCCTTGGTGAATTATTTTTTGAAAAAAAAAAAAATTGAAAAATATCCAACCCTTAAACGTGCAAAACCCGAGTAATTTTACTGCAAGTCCTTCACCAATACCACTTCTTGATTGTTGCTATCTAGACTTCTGTTAGCAATAAGCTAATCATAGAGAATTTTCAAGTCACTAAAAATGACTACTATAACTTATAAGCCGATGGCTATGTTTATATTGGCCATCAGGCCAATGAGTTTTTTCCAGGACTTCCTCTATATTTATACAGTTAAACCTTATCGAACTGGAATCACAAACCTATAACAGTTCATTAATAGAATGATTTTAACCACGAAGACGAGTAAAATTTTACATTTCTTTACCAAGGATAGAACGCTAAGCTCAATTACAAGCTTACGTGCCAAAAAAAAAAAAAAAAAAAAAGTGGTACGGAAACTAAACAAGAAAATCAGTGTCAGTGAGTTCCAGAACTTTGTGAGAGCCAATTGGTTTCACACCTGAACGGAACGAGTTTCCTTCAATGTACCTACAAGAAAGAGATCACCAGATATAAATCTATCCATAATTCCCTGCAAAATTCAAGTGCTCTAATTGCCTCAAGTTGACCGACACTCACATTTCCTTCAAGAATGGGTGCTTGTAGAAGGCATCAGGAATTCTTCCAGTAAACTGGTTGTGATCCAAGTACCTTAAGAAAAAAATTCAGGTAGCGGTCATATTTTCTGAACTAAAAAATTACACACAGGAATATAGCATGTAGACCCAAACTACACATAAAACATGATAAATGAAGTCAGTTCTTCTGAATGATTCCAAAAAGAAGAAACTGATGAGAATATTCCTAAAACATACCACTTACAAACAAGAAACTTACAAATACGTTAATTTGGGAATACGACCAATCTCAGATGGTATTATCCCGGACATCTTATTGTAGGATAGGTACCTGTAGCCCCCAAAAAAGCAAATGAATCCAATAATTATCTCAAATCTAAAAGGATGATTTATTTAACTTTTATTTTCCTTTTGCTTATTCTTTCTTTCTTGCGGATGGCATAAAGAACTTACAAAATTTCCAAATTCGTCAAGTTTGAAAGCTGTGATGGAATTCCTCCGGTAAAGTAGTTGTTATTTAAGTAACTGCACGCCATAGAAAGAAAAAAAAAATTACTTGAAATTAGTCCTCAATGATAAGGAATAAACGCAAGTGATCGGTAGTGAAACTGGATTGGATGGAATTGAAAATACAGGTTGCGAAGAGCCGGGAAGCAGCCCTCAACGCGAATGAGCTCTCTTATCGTACCCACCAAGTGATTGTTACCCACATCCCTGACAGTACACAGAGAGACTTTAGTATTCGGGTATGAAATTCTTTCAAAGTCTAAAATGAGTGCGCAAAGGGATTTATGTTTACAAGTGTTGCAATTTCGGTAGCGTGCCCAATTCTGCTGGAATTCGCCCAATCAAACGATTTTCGTGCAGATAAAGATAGCGTAGCTCGGGAAGGTTAGCAAGCTCCTTGGGAATCTCTCCCTTGAAATTGTTGAAACTCAAGTATCTGAAGAAATAAGCACATAGCTTTATAGAATCCAAAATACACACGACAAGCGATTATATCATATGAGAAAAAGGTAACTAACTCACAAATGGGTTAAACTCTTCAGCTCGCCGATTTCGGGAGGAATCACATCTTGCATCTTATTCCACCTCAAATTACTGGGAACACGACCACATCGGTAAATAATAGAACGAAACAAACTAAAGCCCTGTTGCATAAATTAGTGACACCGAAATAATATTCACATACAGTATCTTGAGACGCTTCAACCGTCCGATTTGAGCTGGAATCGGTCCCGTCAACTTGTTGTTATGAAGATCCCTGTCGCAGAGCAAAATAACACTCATCGTCATGATCGGTTCCAAGTAATAAGCTACTTAAGACAACTACACAATGTGTAAGATTCTCTTCACTTTGGGCTATGTAGAAATACATCAACGGACATTTCCCAAAATACTTGGGAATCTAATAACTGTGGTCGTTATTGGAAAAATAAACAAGCGTAGATCAAAGCAAAGATTTTGCAAATGTCTTACAGCCTAGTGAGATCCAATAGATTCGTAACTGCCGTTGGAAAAGGACCGACAATTGACACAGCATAAACTTCCCTGCAATGCCGAAAAGAAAAGAAAAAACAATCAACAAAAATATTCAGAACCTTCATTTTTCTTCTGCTTCTTAACATCGTTGCCAAATTCAGACAATCCAATCCGACAAAGAAGGAATTTTGTTTTTGTTTTTCAAGAAATCCGAGCTTCGGAAGTGCTTACAATTCGGTGACGACGCGATAATCGCCCTGGGTGGAGCAAGTGACGCCGGACCACGGCTGAATATCGCCGTCGCCGCAAGGATCGTCGCCGACCCAGGCGTAAACGACTCTCCATCCGAGCGAGGCCTTTATCTCGTTCAAAGCTTTTACTGCAAATTAGAAAAAGTAAAAACGAAACCCTAGAAATGAGTGGATAGCAACAGAAACGACGACGGAGAGAACAGGAGATCGACGAGAAACCGACCGTCGCGTTTGAGGGTTTTGGCGGCATGAAAGAGAGGCAGAGCGGCGAAGATGATCAGGCAGAGCAACGAGAGAGAGGGAGATCGAACCGCCATTGTTGAGATCCTCTCAGATCTGTGTGGGTTTTGGGATCTCTGCGAGTGTGAGTGTGAATTCGAGCTCTCAGTGGCTACTCAACAAAACGCGTAAATGCGAAACATGGAATTGGATTTTTTTTCTTCTTGTCTGTCTGTTTTAGTCGGTACTCGGTACCTCCAAATAAAAAAAATATAAAGGAAGTTGTTTTAAAATGACCCTGGATTATTACATTTTTCAGCTTCTAGCCACAAATTTTTTCCGTAACTTTGAAGTTAAAAAAAAAATTATTATTATATTATTTTTTAAAATTTGCTTCGACTAGGCCTAAGCCTAGGCCATTTCTTGCACCTAAAATCAAAATTTGTTAGTAAAATAAAATGGAACTACCAATGTAAAATCCTCCTAAAAAATTCATCAATGACCCGACCCACGATTCATCATTGAAAAGGGGTCTTATTCAGGGGCAGAGCTATTTTGGGTTAAAAAATGGCAAATGCCCTCTTAAACTATCAAAAATTGTAATTTTTACTAAAAAAAAAAAAAAAAAAAAAAAAAAAATTAACGTTTTTTTTATATTTTTTTACTCAAATTTATATGATTTTTTCAAATTTGCCTCCTATATTTTTTTTTAAAAATTTGCCCCCTCTCTCTCCCTACTTTAGTTTTTAGCTCCAACACTGGTCCTACATCATCGACGAGCTCTGCCAAACCAATGATCATCCTTCATCAAAAAGAGCTTTAGCTCACTCAACATAAAGTCTATGACATGTTATCTCAACGAAGTCATCGTCAATAATGTGGATGTTGTCGTAGTCAAGATGAACACGATTTAAGTATTCTACGATGCTTATTGTTCCAAAAATACTCGAACAAAGTCCTTTCCTCTTGAGCTACCAAAGAAATCGTACCTTTTTAACCCGATTTTGTCGAAACCCTTGCCATTCGCTATGGGGGGTCAGAGACCTTGGTCTTAGGAATAGTTTCACGGATAAGATGATTATTATGATTATTTTGTAACTGTTACTTGATAAAATAAATAAATAAATAGACATTTTTATCATCTAATTTGAACCTTTGTCTCTTTTGTTTGGTAATAATATTCGTCAAATTCGTAGTCTTATCATAACTCTTCGGTCATCAATGGAATCTTATTCCGGTCAATTTATATGACTCTTTTGTAACTTAATCCATATCCTTTCTATCTATGTTAACTTTTAACTATTTAAATCGTACATGCTAAGTTCACAGATATAAATAAAATCACGTATATGTTACATGAGAAAACCAAAATCCGTTATTTTATACACATATTTAAACGAAAAATGAAATCTCAAATTTTGATATACTTTTTTCCTCAAACTTTTCTCAACCAAAAAAAAAAAATAAAGAAATAAATAAAAAAATGTATTTTTGTTCCCGTTTGATTTTTCAAATTCTAAACGTACTCTTAAGAAAATTGATTCTCATATAATTTCTATCACATTGGCTTGTCTTCTAATTCAGCATATCTCATTTACCTATTTTCTTTATAAATCCATGTTTACATCGGACCACACTGAAGTTGAACATAAAATTCTCATTTATCATTGCTCTAAATTTGACAAACTAATACAAAGGATTTGTATCTGTGTTGCAACGTGTGTGGGTCTCACGCAAATTATTGTCACATAGATTAATATGATCAATAAATTCAACTTTAATACCATTTTCCAACACCAATTATAATTAATAAGGTGGTTAAAAGAAGTTATAATTAATATATGAATTTAATTATATACTTAAATCCGATCGACCGCTTCTCAAAAAGAAAAGAAAAAAAATCCGATCCGCCTAGTTTTTGTTTTTTCTAGAAGCAAGCAAAGAGGTTCGATTTCTTAGATGAAGGATTAATTAAGGTCATATATGTAAACATATTTAAAACTATATTTCCTAAAATCATAGCTATTCCATTGTTGGAGAGTGACGGTGCAAGTTCAATCTATATGCGGATTTCACTAACCTTAGCATTAAATTCTTAACGTCGCTCTCGCTATTTTCAGGGCAAAAATTTGTCTAATTTTAAAATCCCAAGGATTAATTAGACGTAAATTTCTCTTTTACAATACAAACCCGGTCAGACTATTCTTTTTTTATTCCAAATTTTGTCTACAAAGTCCATGCTGTAGTTCCAATAACAAAAGCAATTTCCATTTCCATCTCATCTCATTTTCTCTTTATTTGTAGTGAATTATCCGATACAGGTAAATCAACAAACAGCTAGTTAATGAATAAATTAAAAGCGTCCCATTGTATCAGAAAAGGCAATCACTTATAGCACTGCTTTTATATTTTAGCGTGCGCATAATTTCTAAGCCAGAGTCACTATCTGTATATCATATGTAATAGATTTAGATAATTTAGTCAAAATTACATATTCTTGGTTTTTCTATGTTGGAATTAAAAAAAACACACACACAGAGAATGTTACAGGACTGCATTGCAAAACAAAGAGAACGAAACAAAAAAAAAAAAAAAGAGATACTGTCGAATTAACTTGTATTAAATATTTGCGTAACTTGTGAATTTGAACTTCACAACGATTACTACAATACACGAGTCCACGACATCTCATATTTAATGCAGATTGCAAAACGACTCAACATACATGAGTAGTGCGCATAAGGAAAAGTCCACCTTGTCCTCCTTAATAAATTATTAAGAAAGAAAGAAGAAGATATCTTATTTTTAGCTACTGAATATTTTTGGCGATCGATTAACTGCTACAAATTTATTAAACTCATGGGTTTCCTTTGAATTAAGCTAAACCCAAAATGTACCAAAATTCGCAAAAACTGAACACAACTTAAAGAAAGGACAAAATTCAATTAAAATTATGAAAAAATAGCGAATCCCATTTCCATATATTGACTGCATGGATTTGGGACTAAAAAAACAAGCATGAAAATATCAATGTAGCCCTAGCTAGATATACGTATATATATATATATCAAAATTAAATAGTACAATTTCAAGAAGATATATATCATACTAAACACCACGTCAACTATATATATTATCTATACTATATATATGTATATATATATATATATATATATATGTATATCGCTCTCTCTTGGCATCTGCTTCAGCACTTGGAATGTAAGCAAAGATTGCCAAGAAACCCCCCAAAAAACGACATAGACATAAAATAATAGCGAATGTAACAATTTCTCACTTTAGATCTTCTTCTTCTTGGTCTTGATATATAAGTTTAGTTGTGAAGAGGGTTTGGCCCAGAAGGAACGAGCCTCTTTTCGACGCCGTATCTCGGGTCGATCTCCGACGGTGGCGGCGGCGGCGGCGGCGGTGGAGATATCAGATGAGGCCGGTGGTTGCTGTGTGGGCTGATTCCGTGGAACCGTTCGCACAGAGAACGAGTTTTCTCGTGAGAGAACGAGTCGCAAGGCCGTTGGTGGTGATGATTGTGGTTGTTTCTTGAAAACGACGTCGTTCTTGTCGTTGGGTTGGAGAGACAACGACACGTTCTTGATGACGAAGCTACGAGGAGAAAGACTAGAAGTAGAGCCACGTGGATGTTTGGTACTGGCCGGAATCGACGATCGGTTCTTCTGGTATTGGGTGAAGAAAGAGAGTTCTTCATTGTGTGTGATTTTTAGAGAGAGAGAGAGAGAGAGAGAGCGGGAAAAAGGGGGTTTTGGGTATAATAGAAAATGGAGAAATGAGAGTTGTGTTAGCTAGTTAGAGAAAAACGAAAAATAAAAATAAGAAAAATGAAAAAGAAAGGAAGAGCATTAATGCGAAGCGAGAGACACATGAACGAATAGAATAGAGAGAGGTTATAATTGGTCATTACAGTTTATCACAAATATTGGCATCGAGTGGTCGGCAAAGTACTATTTCGAAAATAAAAGAGTGTCACGTATTTGTTGAAGTGTAATTCAAGGAAGTCAAATCACCACCTCTATTATTTTTATTCTTTTCATTTCCACCTGATATATATATACATACGATATATATACATAAGATATATATATATATATATATATATATATTATGGACCACCTGAAATATTTTAAATGTTTATACATTTAATATCCATAAATTTTCACACTTTCACTATATGTACAATAATATTTGAAATACCATTATGAAATCAAAGTTTACCGTACTTGCTCGACTTGATCTTTTTTTTTTTTAAAGGGATCATCTTAGACTAGACTTTCTAAAAATAGAGTAATTTAACTTAATGACAAAATAAATTATATTTAAAAACTCTAACGAGTTTTTAAAAAATGAGAGATCTCGTTCTTCTTGTTTAAATTAATATTTTTATAGTCGTCTTGCAAAAATTCAGCCACGTTTGCGCTTTCTTGCTGTTCTCTGTAATTAGTCATCGAGTTTGTGAATTCAACACTTATTTCACTATTATGGCTGTATTTTTTTACTCTAATTGGCTAGTTTTATTTTACTTAATTTGCTGCTTCGACGAGTTATCATTGTATTTGTTTGCTGCTTTGACGAACTATACATTTCTCGATTAATAGTCATTTTGGTCATTAACTTGGATTTTATTTTACACGTTGAGCACTACTATGATCAGGGACGGAGCCAGTTATAAAATTTCATAAAATTTAGGGGGCTAGGTGAATTTCTATAGGGGAATTAGCATGAAATGTTTATGCGTAAAATGACAAAAAAATAACAAAAATTAAAAAAAAAATTCGGTGGGGATTTTAAGACCATTAAGCCAAAACTAATTATGTCCATGAATATGTTTTAAACCCGGATATAACACTATGCATATTTTATATAGTAAGGTAAAAGTAAACCCTTGAGCGGAGAGTGTAGACAATGTGTTCTTTTTAGTTTCCATTGCATCGATCAAATGATGTTCCCAACTATTTAAGCTTGATTTTGTGTCATTTTTGGTGAAGCTTTTGATCACTTGTGTTTGGTCAATTTACCTCTTGAAGATTAAAGAGTTGTCATTGTGATAGTGACAATAGGAACTAGAATGATAGAACAAGGTATATTTGCCTGATTGCAATACGTTCGTTCATCATTTAAAACAACTTCCAGAAACGACTATTTGACTCATAGTTAGAGGTTGCTTTTAGTACCAGCAGCTTTATAAATGAAATATATATTACAACTTGTCACAATACACACGACAACTACACATACACACACACACACCAAAAAAAAAAAAAAAGGGGACATTTCCTTAACTAGGACTAAATTAAGGGACATTTCCATTTTCCTATTTTTTTCAAAAATTTACCAAACTAGGACTAATAAAAAAAAAAAATCGTTTTTTCGATGGGATGAGCGGGAAAATAGAAAGAGTTAGAAAAAATAAGAGATTTTATTGGGAAAGATTGTAGGTTGGTAATTAGTATGATGGTATAATAGGAAGATTTTTGTGTATCTCTCATTTGACTTTTATTTGACCGGTCCTAGTTTGGTAAATTTTTGAAAAAAATAGGAAAATGGAATTTTGCCTTAATTTAGTCCTACTTTTGGCAATTTTCCAAAAAAAAATAGTCACGGGCTCACGGCTTTTGAATTGATGATTTGGACTCCACATAACAGGCCTAGTCCATTTCTCTGGCCCGTTTAAAACGATTTGGGCTTTTGATTTTAATCTCTAGATTTATTTACATGACGTTGAATTGACGCTACAAAGTGATCTCTCTCTCCCTCTCTTTTTTTTTTTGATTTTTTTTTTTTTTTTGGTTCTTTAGCTTTCACGTACTTTAGGATAAAAGTCCTTCTCTATTCTTGTTACAAAACTTGACATTTATTTTTCTCCCATTGCTTGTTTGCTTGTCATCTCAGCAAAAGCAGATGAGCCATATTTTTGGTCAAAAAGTTGCATATCTACCTAAAATACAGTCAAGTCTATTACTATGTATCCATGGCCGCTTAATATGATTTGTTAAAGAAGCCATTATATTCTTTTGCAAGTATATTTTCAATGTTTAGTTGTTGGAAAATTACGAATCTATATCTAATAGCTAGGGAGATATGAATTACATGAACATGAGCATAAACGAGTGACGTCGATCTTATTACAGCGATGTTCAGAGAGGAGGACGCTGCGGCGATCCTGAGCATTCCGTGTGGTGGTGAGGGTACTCCTGACGTGCGTCGCTGGCATTTCACTGAGAACGGAGAGTACTCCGTCAAGAGCGGCTTCCGTGTCGCGATGGAGAGAGCCAGTACTCCGGTCGCCAGCTCTTCAGATCCGACGGTGATGGAGAAGTGGTGGACGAAGTTCTGGCAGCTGAGAGTTCCTCCTAAGGTGAAACTCTTCTTTTGGCGAGTCTGTTTAGGCCAGATCCCGGCCAGAGCAGTCTTAGCCAAGAAGAGGATCACCTCTGACGACAGCTGCCCTGTCTGTCAGGAGGCGAGAGAGACTGTTTTCCACGCGTTTTGGGGTTGCAGGTGGAGCAGGAGAGTCTGGAAAGAGGTGGGCTTCGGCCACATTCTTCCGCCTTTCAGAGACGGCGATGTTTTCGACGCTATCCTCAGAGCGACGGAGACCCTCGAGGTTCGTTTCCATGAGCTTTTCATTACCATTATTTGGGAACTTTGGAACCACAGGAACAATGTCTTGGCCGGGAGATCAGTTTGGAGCCAGCCACAGCTAGTCCAGTGGACGGTGAGCTTCCTCGAGGAGTACAGAGCGGCTATGGTTGAGGAGACTCCGACGAGCACGAGGGTGACTACGACCCCCAGATGGACCTCCCCTAGGGACGGGACCCTCTCGATTAACGTCGACGCGACACTCGCTCGCGACCGTGGAGGCTTCAGTGTCGGTTGTATAGTTCGAGACCACACCGGAGAGGTGATCGCCTCGCAGATGCTTTTCCTGGCTAGGGGGTTCTCCCCCTAGCTTGCGGAAGCGTATGCTGTCCTCCAGGGCATAGAGCTAGTTCGCAGCGTCGGTGGCAGGAGAGCGGAGATCCAGTCGGACTGCTTGGGGGTGGTGAGGATGATCGATGAGGGCGTGACGCCTGCGACTGAGCTTGGGACGATCCTGCACCGCATCTCCAGAGAGGTGAGGGAGCTTGAGGTTTTTCGCATTATGCATATTTCTCGTCTTTGTAATGTTGCAGCGCATAATCTAGCGCGCTATGCGGTTAACCATCACTCGTCCTCGACCTGGCTGGGTTTAGTCCCGCCTTGTTCGGAAGAGGCCATCAGGGCCGATGATCGCGCGTTGAGGTCTCGCACGGCCTCCTAGGGCCCTGTTTGTTTGAGTTTATTTCTGTTTTCTTTACCGTTGGTTTCTGTTTCATTCTTATCTTTGTAACCACGGTTTTCCTCCGCCATACGTGAGGGCATTTATGATATTTCGTGGCACCGACCACGTTTCCTCAAAAAAAAAAAATCATTTAGTTCATCTTGGTTCACATATACTCTGACAGTTTGGGATTTCTTATGTGTTCTATCTTTGTTTTATTTATGTTTTTTATTGAGAAGTTTTGTATATTCGTAATTATAGTTTTCTCAATAATTAAGATATAGTGACTATCTAGTTTCCGAACTCTATTATCAAACGGATAACACATAGAAAATGAGGGGAATAATTTAATTTTATATTATAATACAAAAAATAGCTATTGATGAGGACATCAAAAGTGAAGAAGAAAGTCCATAGCTTCAATAACATTATTTTGGACGTTTAAGTTATTTATTTCTTTTTGGTATGTTTTGTTTTGTTTTTGTTTTTGTTTTTTTGTTTTTTTTTTGTTCTTGTCATTCTTTAAGTCTGTACGTAACCTCTCGTGCATTTATTCGAATTTTTCAATTAACCTCATGGGATAATATTTTGAGGTTTTATTTTGTTAATTAATTTGTGGTTGTTAGAATATGTATGATGTTTTTAGGGAAAGTTATCTTCTCTATACATAATTTTGTAAGCTCAAGTATGTGGACATATTTGAAAGAAATAAAAAGTGCGTTTGTGTGTTTGGAGAAGATTCTCTTAGTTCTAGAATTTATAAAAAGTTACGCTCGAAATACTTGTGGCGTTCGTCCGATTCATCGACGAGGATTCCGCAATCTATTGTGGTACCATTCGATCCATCTCAATTCAAAAGTTTCAAATACGAAAACTTTGTCTATATCCGAACTTTCCGATAGACGGTCCGTTAAAATATGAACTCCAATAAATCCATCTGGTGAGTTCATATCAAGTGATATAAGAGGTTAGTTCTATCAAGGTTTAATTTTACTTCTATTTTTATTTCTTTTAATTTTGGTTTGTATTCTTCTTCTTCTTCTTCTTCTTCTTCTTCTTCTTCTTCTTTTTTTATATTAAACAATTCTAGAAGAAATAAAACTCCCGAAAAATAAAGAGAAAAGAAAAAGAAAACAAAAAAGAGAAAAAGAAAAAAAAAATGTTTCACGACTGAAACAACGACGACTGACTATGGAATTTTGATTTTCTCTGAGGTTTGATTGAAGATATGAATGAGAGATTCATCATCCTCGAAGAACCAATCCTACGACCTTCCGCACCACCACAAATTCCACCATCGCAACTTCCACCACCACGAACTCTTAACCCAATGACACGAGAGACTGTCAATATCCCGATGAGCCCGGGAGCGGTGACCAATGCAAACACCATTTTGCAAGACTATCAGTGTCGAAAAAAAAATTTAATACATACATATTGATTAATACTATTATTAATATATACGATTAATAAAAATACTATTATTAATATATACATATTGATTAATAAAAATTTAAAACATCCTCTCTCTCTCTCTCTCTCTCTCTCTTGAACATACATAGAAAAATGATTGCTTATAAAAAAAACACCTTAACACTTCGAATTAATGACTCCATTTTTTTGTTTAATTATCCTTGAAAAATTATATTGTTCGTCTGTTTGTGTTTTAAAAAAAACAAAGAGAGAGTAAATTATATAAAATATTTAATTTTAATATTAAAAATAATTTAAAAAATGAAAATATGATTTAAATATTTATTTTTAATATTAATAATGATAAAAAAAATGAAAATATAATTTTACCCTTACATTCTGTTAAATATTTGACGGAAAACATGTTTTGAAACAAACAAAAAAGGTAGGATAGAGTTTGTTACATGTGCTATAGTTTAGGGAACAAAGATGAAAATTATGTCATATTATTATTACAGTATCGATTCACTCAGAGTTCATCCTAGAAATCGGGTCGGAAGCACACGAAAGGAAGGGCTTCCTTGTGCTCATTGTGACTCACGAAAATTTCCATGTACAGACAAGCACAAAAGCGGCAGCAGGCGTTTCGACAGGTGTCGGAAATGGCATGAAGCTTGTCGGAAGTCACGGGCAGGCGATTGAGCCGTTGGGGGAAAAAATGAACGTTGGAGAAAAAAGTGGATGTTGGAGAAGAAAATGAATGTTGGAGAAAATTTTTACCGTTTTTTACACTTTCATCCCTATTTCATTTTACACTATAGTCGTTTTGCCAGAGGCAGAACTTCATCTCCAAGATCGTCACCACAGCCCCCAACCACTCAAGATACGTCTAAACTCGACGAGATCGCGCTATACACCTCTCAACAATTTGCCTCCATGAATCAAGACGACCTCAACTTGCTGACATGGTGACAGCAACACAAAAACATGTTTCCGATCTTATCCAAGATGGCTCGAGATGTGCATTCGATCCCGGTTTCAGTAGTGTCGTTCGAGTACGCATTTAGTAGCTCGGGTCGTATTATTGATGATCGATGGCAGAGTTTGAAATCCGAAATGGTCGAGACACCTACCGTTCAAGAAACATTTGTGAACATTGATTTTGTTGATAATTTTGATATAAACTTTCAAATTATAACTATTGTAAAGTTATTAATAAATATAAAATTCATTTTAGATATTAGTATATTCTTTTAAAATTTGAGTCTTTTTAATTTATTATTTAAATTTGATTTTTTAATTAATTAATAAAAATTAACGAAAATGATAATTTCTATTAAACAATAGAAGGTACCACATTACTTCACGAAAATATCAGTTATATTAAGCAAGCAATGTAAGACACCTAATTGGAAATGACATTTATATAATCGTCCATAGTTGTCAGAATACAAAGCTCCAAATACATCTTAACTAGTAATATCACAAATATGTCTTAAAAAACACATAGAAAATAAATATTACGCCCAAATTATAGAGAATCTAAACAATAATCCCGTACATAAATAAAATACTAAAAAACCTCCAAAACCTCATTAAGACAATGTTACACGTCAAATAAAAAATAATGGAAAGAAGTCCATCAACCACCATATTCACAGATTCCCCTTGAACGAAGAGCCTCTCTCACTCGTCGACTGCACGGTAAGCAACCATGGTCCTCCTCCTCTGCCTCCTCTTCTTCTCTCTCCTCGCCGCCTCGACGGAGCAGAAAGTCACGATCAGTCTGAACACCACAACTCTGTCCAGATCAGGCGACTCCGTGCAGATCCAATGGTCAGGAATCGCCGACCCCTCCGACCTCGACTGGCTGGGAATCTACTCTCCCCCGAACTCCACCCACGACGACTTCATCGGCTACCTCTTCCTATCCTCCTCCGCCACGTGGCAGTCCGGGTCGGGTCAAATCTCCCTCCCGTTGACCGACCTGAGGTCCGAGTACGCCTTCCGAATCTTCCGGTGGACTCGATCGGAGGTCAACCCGAAGAAGATGGACCACGATAAGAACCCGCTCCCCGGGACGGCCCGGCTCGCCGCGGAATCGGGTCGAGTCGGATTTAGGGCTGGTCGAGGGCCGAGTCAGATCCACGTGGCGTACACGGGGAGGGAGGACGAGATGAGGGTCATGTTCGTGACGGAGGACGGAGGGGAGAGGCGCGTGAGGTACGGGGAGCGCGTGGACGCGGTGGGGGAGTTGGAGGCGGTGGCGCGCGTGAGGAGGTACGAGAGGGAGGATATGTGCCACGCGCCGGCGAACGAGAGCGTGGGGTGGAGAGATCCGGGGTTTATTCACGACGCTGTTATGACTGGTTTGAAGAAAGGAGTCATGTACTACTATCAGGTCAGCTTCTATGATCTCTCTCTCTCTATCGCTTAATTTTAGGATAAAAATCAGGAGTCTTGAAGTAATTTCATTTCCTCGTCTTGTTTGAGTGTTGGATTTTTTTATTTTTTTTTTAAAGGATAAATACATTGATAAATGGCGAGGAAAATCAAAATCTAACGAAATTCACGTTTTACTTATGCTGACACTTTTTTTTATTTTCCAGTTTTTATCGTTGTTTTTTTTCCATCAAATTTTCTATACACGTCCAAGCAAAAAAGAGGAAATAACAAGAAAATTTCAGTTTTCTTCTTTCAAATTTTTCAATTTTGATTTTGACGCCAATTTTCCTTGTTACTTTCGCATTTCCCTTCAAATTCTCAATTTTTTATTTTTTATTTTTTTATAGAGAATCCAGTTGTTCCAAACCAAGCCATTTAAGTTTGAATCAAAATGAAGAGTTATTGGGTTCTTATCAGTGTTTAGGTTTAAAGTTCGAATCTTTACACTAGTCCGATGCATTTAACTCCTTAGGTTCACAGTTTTTACAGCTGGGACTCTTGCTAGTTCCTTTTCTATTACAGATTTAGTAGTACGTACTCTTGCTAGTTTTGATTTTGACTCTCATTTTCCTTCAAATTTTCATATTCCTTGAAATTCTAGTTTTTCCTTGGTAGAATAAACCAAGCATTGATTATCAATTTTATGTAGTATTTTGGGTTCTTATGATTGTTTTGGCTTAAAGTTTGAATCTTTACACTAGTTCGGCACATTTATCTCCTTAGGTTCGGTTTCTATGGTAGATAGATATTATTATTAGCCCCTGAGGAAAAAAAAAAAAAAACTCATTTGGAGAAATGAAAACAGGTGGGAAGCGATTCGGGCGGGTGGAGCGAGACGCAGAGCTTCGCGAATCCGGACTTCGAGTCGTCGGACGAGATAACGGCGTTCATGTTCGGCGACATGGGCGTGGCGACCCCGTACCGGACCTTCATCCGGACCCAGGACGAGAGCCTCTCCACCGTCAAGTGGATCCTCCGAGACGTCCGAGGCCTCGGGAGCGGAAAAGCGTCGATGGTGTCCCACATCGGCGACATCAGCTACGCCCGCGGCTACGCCTGGGTGTGGGACGAGTTCTTCCGCCAGGTGGAGCCCATCGCGTCCCGCGTCCCCTACCACGTCTGCGTCGGCAACCACGAGTACGACTGGCCCGCCCAGCCCTGGCGCCCCGAGTGGGCCCGCCCCATCTACGGGAGGGACTCCGGCGGCGAGTGCGGCATCCCTTACTCCCTCCGCTTCCACATGCCCGAGCCCGCCGGCGCGCGGGCCCCGCCCACCCGGAACCTCTACTACTCCCTCGACCTCGGCCCGGTCCACTTCGTCTACTTCTCCACCGAGACCGACTTCCTCCCGGGGAGCGAGCAGCGCGAGTTCCTCGTCCGCGACCTGGGCTCGGTCGACCGGACGAGGCGCCCCTTCGTGGTGGTCCAGGGCCACCGCCCGATGTACACCACGAGCAGCAACCTCAGGGACGCCCCGTTCACGACCCGCCTCAGAGAGAGCCTCGAGCCCGTTTTCGTCGAGAATCGCGTCACTCTGGCCCTCTGGGGCCACGTCCACCGCTACGAGCGGTTCTGCCCGATGAGCAACTTCACTTGCGGCGAGGGGCTCCCGGTTCACGCGGTGATCGGGATGGCCGGGCAGGACTGGCAGCCGATATGGGAGCCGAGGCCCGACCATCCCGACCTTCCCATCTTCCCTCAGCCCGAGCGGTCCGTGTACCGCGGAGGGGAATTCGGGTACACCCGGCTCGTCGCCACCCGGGAAAAGCTCACCTTCTCGTACGTCGGGAACCACGACGGTGAGGTCCACGACCAGGTCGTGATCCTCGCTTCGGGGCGAGTCGTCAATGGAGACGAAGATATCGTTGGTGATGGTGATGGTGACGAGGCCGAGGAGGTTGAGTCGACTTTCCCCGTGTTTGTTAAGATAGGGAGTCTTTTGCTGATTGGGGCTTTCTTGGGGTATGTTATTGGGTACCTCTCGCACGCGAGGAAGAGGTCGGCTCCGGCGAATAATTGGACTCCGGTGAAGAGCGAGGAGACCTGAAAATACCTACACTGGTTCTACAAAAAGTTTCAAATATGTATATTTAGCAACAAAGGTTCTGGGTATTGATTCACATGATATGATGAGCAGAACTGAGTGTTCGAGTGTGTTTAGAAAGCAAGGCAGTTGTAAATATAAATATACACGGGTTTACTATATTGCATGGGATTTTGTAGTTACACAACTTAAAACGTGTCATTTTTTTCTTCTTTTCAAATAAAGGCACCTCATTGCTTCCCTTTTTGTTTTTGTAATTCGCCAGGATTTCCCTCAATTGTTAGAAGTAAACTTTTCTAAATTCTCTTCGCCTATTAAAGGACAGTCAAAAGTGTTTTAGATACTCGTATTAGATCTAGACAGACTATTTCAGATCATTGCGTCTAATCTTTCTCTAGTTTGAGCAAATCAATAATAACCCACAACCTAATGGCTCTATGACTCTGACAGGTCTGGTTCATCCTGTTGTTGTCTCTATCTATACCAATAGCATAAGAATGGCAAATCACCACCAGTGAGAGAGAATAATTGGTAACCATCATTCAGACTTACCAGGGCCGGCCCAAACTCACCGGGGGCTCTAGGCGATTCCATATTTTGGAGCCCTATAATACTAATAAAAATTTAAATTTTCAGGGTAAAAAATGCAAATTTTTTAGAAAATGGGCCAAAAGTGTAATTTTTTAGGGTAAAAAATGTAAATTTTCTTAAAAATAGGCAAAAAGTGTAAAATAATTTTTTTTTGGCCCAACCCAATTGGGGGCCCAAGGCACAAGCCTTGCCCGCCTTAGGTCAGAGCCGGCCTTGAGACTTACTATAAAACACAAGAATTTCATTAGCCTTCTCTGTGAGTAATACATCATCCAAAGGTCCTTCATTCTATGAGTAAACAAATACAAAACTCAAAACATTGAGTTTTAACGAAATAAAAGTGATATTGAAAATACAATTGCTAGATTGCTGGGTAAATCTTGTTCAGTAATCTGTGCAAAAAAAAAAAAAAAAAACCGCCGAATCAAATGTGAACGAATCCTCACTTCCCAAGCAACCGGCGCGTGCGCTGATTGGCACCTTTCACTCGAGAGTTAAGCTCGTCCACGTCATCAGAGAGATGATCCATTGCCTTGTTCTGCCTGCAAAAATTTCCAGAATCGCCTTTAAACAATAAACAAAAAAACCGGATAAAAGTGCGAATAAAAGCACAATGCTCAATATAAGAAAATATATTAACCTATTGAGTTCATTCCCCATATCAACAGCCATGCTTTTCAAGTCACCCAGAATGTTGCTCAGATCGGAAAAAGCATCGTCTTGCTTTTCCTTCTCAACCTGATAGTCAACTGATATACATGAAAAAATCCAGAGGAAAAAAAAAAAACCCATCCACAAAAAAAAAAAAAAAAAAAAAATCAACCTGAACTTTCTGCATGAAACCATTAGGCTCAGGGGTCGGTGTCCGATTAGCCGACCTTCCTTTCGGCACCGGAGCTAGACCCAACTTTTGCCTCTCCTCCAAGCTGTTCTCGCTTCTCCTCGGAACAGTATCTGCAAAACAAAACCAACTCTCAAATCTTTTTTCCGAGTATTGTGATAGTTGAGCAAGTATGTGATTATTCAATATGGGAGTACAAAAAAAAAAAAAAAATAGAACCTGGTGTTGTAAGAGGCCCATTGATTTCCCGAGTCTTCTTCGGCTTCCATGTCTTGGAAAACATCCCACCAAGATTGTTCAGAAGTTTCTCGCCCTGTTCTTGACAACCACAATCAAACATTATGCTACAGAATATTCTAACTAGGGAAAAAAAAATTAATAAAAATTTCGTAAAAACTAACCCGACTTAGATCCTTGTCGATATCAACGGCCATCGCGTGGGTCCTTGTGATCTGCTCGCCCTGATGATTTAGCATCTCGAGAGTCCTCGTCGCGTCTTGTCTGATATCTTCGGCGATCCTCAGACAGCCATTGACGCACTTCGTTGTCTCTTCGGCCTTGTATGCCGCGTAGCTCTCGAGCTCCTGAACGCTCTGGCTCTCCAACCCACCCGAGTCCCGAAACCCGTTCTTATACTTCTCCCTCTTGAGGTCGTCCTCGAACTCCGGCGGAACCAGCATCGGCTCCGAGGAGGTTCTTCGCGAGGGATTTAGCGCGTTCTTGGGCTCGTCGTCGTCGAATGGGTTTGTGCTGTGGGAGATTGTGAATCCCGGGTCTACTGATTTCTGTTTGAAGATTCCAGTCGCCGGGGATTTCATGAACCCGAACATTTTGAAACGAGGATCAAGAAGAGTTGTTCCTGTGTAAAAAAAAAAAAAATTCAATTTTTTTTTATTATTTCTTTCTTTGGTCATGTGAAAAGAGGAATTTAAAGTTAACAGAATTCGCCGATGAACTCAACCAAGGAAGCGAAACCGAAACCCAAAAAATTCAAGAACAACAGAAACAAATCAAGAAAGATCATGAGTGGAGACCTGCGAATGGCGAGAGCTTGATCAAAACAGAGAACTCGGAAGCATGACGATACAATGAAAAAAACTTAGATTAATTTTTTTTTTCTTGGAACAGGGATTTCGAGAAGAAAGAAATGAGAACAGTTTGTTTGGGAAAGGAGAAAAAGAAGATCGAAAGGGAAATAGATCGTATTAACGAGAGGAGCCGCGTAAATGAAGAGGATTTTGTAGCGCTCTCTCTCTCAAATCGGTCTATGAATCAGCTTTTGGATTTTGGATTCTATTCCATTTATGACCGTTGGGATTTTATTGCTATATATGATTTATGATTTAATATATATATATGTTCAGACAATTAGACGCTCGGGCATACCAGGTCCGCTTCAGATTGGGCGTGAGAGTTGGCGAGGCCCATTAGAGAATTAAATGGGGATTGAACCTGATGATCTTTTAAGAGGATTGGACATAAATTTGAACATGGAAAATAATGCATATCTACCCTGTATTTAAGTAAAATATTGACTTTAACTCTTAATTTTCAAAAATATCGAGTTTATACAATTTGTTTAATAAAAATGATGAAATTGCACTATAAAATAGATAATGTTGACTCTATGATATTTATATGTAATCTCTATTTTACTATTATTCATTCGTGCCTTAGAGCAACTCCAATGAGGTTGTCTATGGTTAGGTAGAGCTTAGATGGAAAGCAACTCAAGTTGCTATTGCATTGTGGGCAACTTAAAATGTCATAATCATCAGGACAATGATGCCCATATATGACACCAATGCTCACCAATATTTTTTATACAAAAATAATATAAAGTAGATATATATAATAATAATAATAATAATAATAATAATAATAATAATAATAATAATAATAATAATAATAATAATAATGTCTTAAAATAACTGGCAACTTTTATGGATGCTCACATTGGAGTATTTTGTCTAAAAAATGTCCATCAGTAATATAAAAATAATATTTAATAATATATAGTATTTATGATGATGTGTCGTGATTGAACATCTCTTAGCATTGAAGTAGTTCTTATAGTCTCTCATATGTAATTTATTTATAAAAAAAAACCTCGTAATCCTCAGCTTTGAAATCGAACTAAATCAAAATAGACCAATCAAATTTATACCTCTCAAATTGCAACTTTGATTCCTAGATTTCACGCTCAAATTAGTGATTTTTATGATTTTCGAATGTCGATTTTTATCCTTTCATCTGTTTATGTGAATTTTGAGATCGATGTATTTATTTATTTATTTTACAATAAATTACATATAAGGCTATACCGCGCGAATGAATAATTGTAAAATGTGATTCATATATAAATATCATAGCCAACATTAATGAAAAGTCAATAAGAAGAATATTTGTGGCATAGTTACCTATAATTTTATCATTGTAATCAAACAGATGGTACAAACTCGTCCTTTTTTAAAACTAAAAGTTAAACTCGACATTTCAAACATAATATATATGTGTCGTTTTCCCATATGAATATGAGATTTGGACTCTAATATTAATAAAAATTGAAGATTTTTATTTATTTCAAAAATCAACTAAAAGTATAATCATGACAAGTTTATTAGTAGGTTACACAAATGTATGCCAATAATTTTTTTTTTCATATATATGTCAGCAAATCTATGATTTGATGATATATGTATCAACAAATTCTGAATTTGTTGACATGCATAGAATGAGGTCCACTAATACAAGTATATTTTTGGTTGATTTTGAGAAAAACATTTGTTGGCATTTACTAAATTTTTTAAAAAGTATGTCTCGGTTTTTTTTAAAAATAATTTTGAAGCGGCTAATCACTTCTAAATACATAACAAATCTTAGAAATGACTAGTTGTTTTTTGTTAAATCTAAGAGATTTCAATTGCCCATCTCTTCCAATGTCGCTTTTACAGGTTCGGTCAAAATCGATTATTATACCTCTCTCTCTCTCTCTCTCTCTCTCTCCATGCTCCGCCACTCCGTAATGTAGCCATATGTCTCTACTGCTCCAATGTACTCTACCTTTCTCTTTGTCACTAGAGCCCGGTTTCCCCGACAACCTACTACATCACCCTAATGTATGATCTCTCTCTCTCTCTCTCTCTCTCTACCGCTCCACCGTGCTCTACCTCTCTCTTTGTGGAGCCTGGTCTACACCATAACCCATTGATGATCTCTCTCACTATCTATTTCTCTCTCTCTCTCTCTCTCTCTCTTGCGCTCTACAAAGATAATCGGCGCACAGATCGATCTCCGAATAATCGTCGAAAGATCTTCACCTCGTCAACTCGGCAACTGATTAGGATCCACACACCAATATCTCTCTCTCTCTCTCACCCAGTTGCGCCACCGTAGTCCCAACTACCACAACCTTCCCCAACTCTCTCTAATCGAACCTTGCCCTACTGCTATACCCCCTCGATCTCTCCCTGCCTGCCACAATCATTCCCTCGCCACCACATCTCATCCCCAGCCTTTCTTGGTCGTGTTTGGAGCACTTGAGACATGTGCGGTTCTTCACTAATACACAAACAAAAATTGGATGAATCATGCTGCAGGACAAGCCTATGTAAATTGTCTTTTAAAATTCATTCACATGAACTAGTCTTTTTTTTTATTAATTAACTTATATAATTTATTCATTCATAAATGGGATCAGACTGTAGGGCTCATCGCTAATATACAAACAACAAGTGGATGACCCCTTCTCGTCTGTCATATCGCCTCCCCGGCCATCACTAGTGGGCTACGATAAGGATGACAAAAGAGAGTGGATGGAAAAGAGTTTAGAGAATTACACCACACACATCATACAATTAGTTTCTCAGTCCGTCAATCGTGCACATCTAAGAACCCTAAAAGAATAATAAATGTGTCAAAACTACTAAGGGTGATGCGCTTGGTTTTTATAGTAGTCAACACATCTGGAAGTCTATCTAGAGTTTCCTTACCCATACACTCAAAGAGAACCAATGTAGAAAGACTTCCGCGAATCATTCTGGCACAACATGAAACTTGCCAAAAATACAGATTTGCACACAGTGGTCAAGATGTCTCAACATATTCTAGGGCATGTTATCCATCGTTGACTAATTTTTAGGCAAGCACTTCCAGATCAAGTGACATATTGATCAAGTCTCAGTAAAAAATAAATTGACATGCAGAGACTGGTAACTAACAAGTCAAAATAAATGACATATTAACCCACCCACCCCCCTTGATTGTCTACAAAATAGACCAAAGGCAAGGAAAAACCAAAACAGAGAGAGGCACAAATCTGATAAACACACAAGAGTACTGAAACACAACAACAAAATCAACCAATATCCAAACGAAAAGAGGTCTGAGCACATATACCAGAAGAGGGGATGATCGATACACACAACCACAAACAAAGTCTTAAAAAAACCAGGAAAAGAGCAAAATGAACACAACCAACCGTAAAAAACAAACCTAAATAGTACAAACCAAGAGCAAGACAAATCAAGAAGTATGAGAACCTGCAGAACCATCCTCACCATCAATGTCTTTGTCATCTTCAGACTCTTCAACCTCATCTTCAACATTTTCTTCATCATCGTCAACTTCATGAGCATGGGAAGTTTGCTGAGAGGAGGAAGCACAATTGTAACGAGCTACAGAGTCATAGCCTTGATCAAACCTTCCCAAACTACTTTTCGGCGAGTGGAGGTATCAATAAATTTCTTGGAGTGCAATGACTTCATGGATACGAGCTTTGAGAATATCACTCTCTACAGTCCCTAACAAAGGCGCAACAACAAGAGTTTCACCAGAGGCGACATATATCGTAGCAGAAGGCTTGACAATGTCACGAACATGTTTCCCTTCAAACAGCTTATGACAGAAAGTAAGCTTTCCCGTAACTACTCCCATAATATCAGAATTATGCACAATGTCCTTTTGAGAGAGAAGGATCCTAGTAATTAGCCCGATAATCAGACTTAACTCTCCAGACTTTGAGGTTGTTTGAAGCTAGCATATTTTGAGGTCTATGTGAGAATTGAGGTCGATGATGATCTCCCTCATAGAGACGATAGCAGAAAGGACGAATACGACCACAATGACCAAAATAGTGACAGGTCCAGGGAGATTTCAATCCTTGATTGACATGAGTCATCGTTGATCTAATAACTTGTTGTTGAGGATGCTTTTGATGCATGTCGAAACCAGATGTCTGAGGTTTCATTACCCATACACGCAAAGAGAACCAATGTAGAAAGACTTTCGCGAATCATTTATGGCACAACAGGAAACTTGCAAAAAAATAGATCTCCACACAGTAATCAAGATGTCTCAACATATCCTGGAACATGTTATCCGACATCTTACCTAACTAATTTGCAGTAAAAAAATAAGCCAACAACATACGTAACAATACTGAATATTTATATTAAGAATTTATAAGTATTAGTTTAATGGTTCGGGATCAATTAAAAAAATTGCACGTCTTAACAAGCCAAAAGATGATTTTTTATCGAGTACTTTCTCGATGAGATAAAATTTATTGAAAGTTTTAGCAAAAAAAATATAATACATAATACGTGATTTTTTTGCATAAAAAATGAATACATGATTTAGATGATACGGAATAAAGATGTTCTCAATTTTATAATATAATGGTATGTTTTGAGACATTATTAATTTCTTAATACATAGCCATCCTTAATTTAAATTCTTAGTTCTGCAACACCCATTGATAATCATCTATCTATATGTGTATGTGACGTAAAATGAAAAGGGGAAGAAACAAAAAAAAAAAAAAAAAAACTAACTAGTGATAACATAAACTGAAAAATGATTCGAAATGCATGCTATTAACCAACCAAGGTTCTATTGAATGGCTTAAAATTATTCGAAATGTAGATGTATTTAGCCGCGTTGGAATTTAACTATTTTGTTGCCAAGAGAGCGACCTGGTTTATTGCCAAAAGTATTGGAGGTTTTTTTTTTTTTTTTTTTTTTTTTTTTTTTTTTTTTTTTTTTTTTTTTTTTTTAAGGATAGTGTAGCAAAATAGTCAAAATGAAACTATAAAATTTGTTTTTAACCTATGTTTCACAATTTTTAGGAAAATAGTCAACATGTTTATGTGGCAATAATTAAGATCTGATTTGCCCTTATTTATTAACAAATTCGTCGTTTTCTCTCTCTTACTTTTTTCCTACACTTTTTTTTTACATAAAACTTCAAAATATCATATCTATCTCATATGTACTCGAAAATTGAGTGATTCCAAATCCTTTGGATTCGTGACGCCGAGATCTTCAGAAATAGATCCATTGTGTTTGATGAAAAATCATGTTTAATACCATAGATGTAGAAAAATCACTTTACTACCTTAAATATGGAAATAAGTGAAATTTTTTGAAATTATCGAAATAAATATAATTTTTCATCAAACACAATGGGTCTATTTTTGAAGATCTCGACGCCACGAATTTGTAGGATCTGAAATCACTCAATTTCGAGTTCGTATGAGAAAAATACGAATTTTTGAAGTTTTGATGCAAAAAAAAATTATTTGAAAAAAATAGGAGAGAAAAAGTAACGAATTTGTTATTAAATAAGGGCAAATCAGACCTTAATTATTGCCGCCACATAAGCCATTTGGCCATATCCCTAAAAATTGTTAAACATATGTTAGATCCAAAATTACATGTTTAAAATGACTTAATTAGTTACAAATCTTTTTTTTAAGCTGTCAAGCATTAATTAATGGAAGCGTACCATCATTGATCACTCAGAATCTAAACTATTAATTATCATCTCTTTCACATGTTGTATAGAAATTGTCGGTAAACTCCGAGAGAGATCCAAAAGAGAGAAGATAATAACCCCAATAATTTGTGTCGGTTAGAAAGAGAGACCCCCAAAAGATAGAACATCACCAATAATATGGGATTGCCCTACATGTAAATGCTATATTACGTACGAACGTAACTTTAAATAGATAAATAGTCAATTTTATATATTTACAAACGTAAATATTAAGTAAATAACCACTGTCATATTAAGCCACGTCAACGTTTATGACTATTTATTTAATATTTACCAAACCTTGACTATTTAGCAATATCAAACGTTTAAGTTGGATATTTTTCTAATTTTTTGTTAAAAAAATTGTTATTGTTATAATTTACAATAACATTATGTGGCATTGCCTCTTCTTAAAAGTATTGACGTTTTGTCTTTCGACATGATGATGTACATAGCTTTTACGAGCATACTTCTTTCATTTTTTATTCGGAAAATATTAAATCGATATCTCCTGTATTTAACAAAAAATGCAGAGACTATTAATATAGTGTTAAAAATATCAGACGTACACTTTAACATCACTATTGATATCAAATAATGCTTTATTAACGCAAATACCATCCTTTTGATAAATTATTTTTTGATTTTCTCAAAAAATAAATGATAAAAATGAAATACTCTTAATGTAAACATGTACAATAAAATAAAAATTTAAGATAATAAATAAATAAAACCTAACTTTGATTCCTCTTCTTTAATTATCGTGTTACCTCGTTTTCTTCTTTGACCAAGAAAATAATTAAAAAATTCCTAAATTCCATTTCCTCTTTTGAACAGAAAGACGAAGAAGATAATTATTTGCCTCAGAGTTTCTTCAAAACCTTCTTCTTGTACCTTCCTCCAAATGATTCATAACTGAGTTAATGATACTTATAATAACAATTATTATTGTTAATGTCGGAAAATGGATCAACACTTAAATCGATCCGCGGTTCGGTCTAGGGTCAGATCCTATGATCGCGCGGTGATCGAATGAAAAAGATATCTCTCAACTTCACGCCTTCGCCATGCCGGGAAGAAGTTCCCGACGGCTTGTTACCTAAAAAAAAAGA
Source organism: Urtica dioica subsp. dioica (assembly GCF_054948205.1). Lineage (NCBI taxonomy): Eukaryota > Viridiplantae > Streptophyta > Magnoliopsida > Rosales > Urticaceae > Urtica > Urtica dioica. The sequence continues at coordinate 41,985,603 of NC_142758.1, read as the reverse complement.
GAAAGTCGCTGCCGAGCTTGCCACCTTCTCCTATCGGAAAAAGGTTTCCGAGTGTGCGCTACCTCGAAAAGAGAGAAATGTAAGCTGGAGGGGCGCGGAGGGATTCCCTCCGTGGCGCACTCTGACGCTCAACTTTAGTCCAAGTGCTACGTGAGGTTGAGGGGTTTTGAGAGAGAGAGAGAGATAGATAGAGAGAGAGAGAGAGAGAGAGAGAGAGAGAGAGAGAGAGAGAGAGAGAGAGCCGGAGATTTTTTAAGTTAAGAGAAAACTTACCTCCAGATGATGAGATTATAGTTATTTATAGTAGAGTGATGAAAGTCGGTTAGTTCTGTCATTTTTTTTTTCTGTCAGGACCTCTCACTCTGGAGGGTCGCATCTCATGGCTTTTTATCCTCGTCGGGTCGCATGACTTTTCGCCCTCATCAGGTAGGTCACATGACTTTCTATCCTCGTCGGATCACATGACTTATTATCATCGTTTATCCTCGTAAGGTCGTGTGACTTATTATCCTCGTCGCACCACATGACTTTTTATCCTCGTCGGATCATATGACTTTTTATCCTCATCGCGTCACATGATTTTTTATCCTCGTCAGATCACATGACTTATTATCCTCGTCGCGTCACATGACTTTTTATCCTCGTCGGGTCACATGACTTTTTGGACTTGCTGGGTAGGACTTTTTACCCTCGTCGAGTCACATGACTTTTTGGACTTGAAGTAGGATTTTTTATCCTCCTCAGGTTACATGACTTTTTGGACTTGGCGGGTAGGATTTTTTATCCTCGTGAGGTCACATGACTTTTTGGACTTGACAAGTAAGATTTTTTGCCCTCGTCGCGTCACCTAATTTTTTGGACTTAGAGGGTAGGACTCTTTGCACTCGTTATGTCACCTGATTTTTTGGACTTGGCGGATAGTACTTTTTGCACTCGTCGCGTCACCTGATTTTTTGGACTTGGCGGGTAGGACTTATTACCCTCGTCGTGTCACTTGATTTTTTATCCTAGCCGGGCTGTAGGACTTTTTGGACATGCTTGTTCACGTGGCCTTAATTCTCTTTGGGCTGGGTCTTATGAGCTACTTTCTTTTTGTTTTGGGTTGGACCATCAATTTTATTGAGAATGGAAAACGACCCATAACAATAATTATAATAATAAATTTATACTTAAATTATTTTCTTTAAAATTAATGACAATGCACATTAACTAATATTTGTACCTGGATCACCTGTGCCAAATGATGCTCCCTCCAACAACATTACGACGCGCACATCAAAGCTAAGCTCGAGTTTCGCTTGCTAGACACAATTTTAAATTTTATTGATCTAGCCACAATTTTTTTTTTTTTTTTTTTTTAAAACCATCAAAGCTAAGCTCGAGTTTCACTGGCTAGGACACCTAACTAGCTCAGTTGAGCACATTGCCGAAGAGACAGTCCTCGACTAATTCGACTATTTGAGCTTATCAATAAATAAATGCCGAGATATCACTGGATTAGCCGAGTTTATAGAGAAATTGAAAACCAAAATCAAGGATGAGGCAACTTTAGACTAGTCGAACGTGTCATTTGTTGGAAATTGAGTAAATAAATAGTATTTATTTACATGTGTATGGCTGATTTGTGGCAACAATTTGAGTGGGGTCCAGTCATCGGATTTGAATAATTCCAAGTGATACGGATTCCTCGTAACGAGGGGTATAAAATTGAATATTTTTTTGCGAAAATTGGACCTAGGATGAATGAGAAATTGATGCTCAAAGTAGGCTAAAGAAACACATTTATGTTGTGTTGTGGAAGTGGAATACCAAGAGTCCCACATTGGGTGGGGATGTGTGTTGTTGTAGTGTTTAAATACTATCCTCTTTAATTAGTGGATATCCAAGTGCAAGAGAGGAGAGTATGTGTGGGTTAACCCTTAACCCCTCACGCGCGCGCACACACACACACGCGCACCGCCGAGCCGAGCCGGGCCGGGTTTGGGTTTGGGTTTCGGGAATTGTCTCGGTCTCGGGCTCTCTTTTTATTGCAAACTTCACTTCCAAAATGTTTTAATTCCAGAAATAACTCTTTTGTTACGTTGGGAATTAAACCTTGGGTTAATGCCACCTTTACTCGCGGGGATTAATGCCATGAAGGCTGAACGTTGAACGGTTGAGCAGTGTGTTAATGGCCGGTGGTAACTGTTGGGAATATTGCCCACTTGAAGATAATGAATAAATGATTACTAAATTCGATAATAAGATTACTTTATTAGCATTATATGATTAGTGGGTTGATTTCTAAACAGTTAGAATCAATAACAACTAGCTTCCATAGCCTTCGTATTAAACTGAGTCACGTGCTGGGCACCTGAGTTTGGGCGGTGTGCTAAAACATGGTCGATGACTGATATACGCCTGGAAAACTATATCTAAAGTCATATATGTGGAACACATATGTGAAGGCTGATCACTATATGTGGGAGCATTCTACACTTGTGGTAAGTGTACGACTTGGACAGGTCTTGGTGTAGATGTGTCATTTAAGGACCGTTACGACACACTAGCCGAGGTCACTATGATGGTCACAGTGAGACTCGATCTAAATCTTGAAGTGATCATGGACACTGGGTTATGTTACTGAGCTCTTTGACTCATTCGCTAAAAGGCTATCCATGCTAATCACAGCTTATGTCTTGGGAGTCTCTCAGAGCATGATTCGAGTGAGAAGTGATTTACAGATACGGAATCCAGCCTTCCCGAAAGAAGGTTAATGTTCACTCACCTAAGGGTTGATTCCAGAACCGATAGATTGCTAGCACTTTCGAAGTAAGTAACGTTCGAAAGAATCTTTCGCTGGGGAAGCAACAATGCTTAGGGTTGATATGTATCAAGAGAAGTATAACGGAAAAATTGACTTCTCTTGACACGGGTTGAACCTGGAGGATCTTGATCATGAACTGACTATATCAGTGGACACTCGTCACGATGAGTAAATATAATTCTAGTATTAAAGGAGAGTTTAGTCTTGGCTTACAAAGTGGAGTATTTGACCAAGATTATACGAATCGATGGAAAAAGAGAAATGACTATTTCGTCTTTTTCATCGGATTTGTTAAGCTTCTATTACTAGGTCCATAGTCCCCGATTCGGCTCTGATAAATGCGGATAAGAACTTTCGTATAATAATGTTTATCATTATTAATCTCACTTGCTGTAATTGTGATTGACAGCATTAATTCTGGAAAACGGGTATTCGCAAAATTAAATAAATATTTATGGTAGAATTGTTTATTTATTGTTTGATCAAGTAAATAAACAATTATTAATTATTTGTTTATTGTTGGACCAAGTAAATAAATGATTAATTGGGTTTTAGGCAATTGGGATTTGCACACATGGAAAAGTCGAATTAGGTTTTTTGGCACTAGGGATTGCGCAAATCACCTTGGCCGTGTGCCATCAAGTTCAAAAATTTCAAATTGGTATTTACCAATATTTTCTCTTTAGTTGTTTAAATAAAGGAGAGAGAATAATATAAGATATTGTCTTTTATTCTCTCCTTATTTAAAGGAAAGTATTTAGGAGAATATATTTAAAGGGAAATAATATATTCTACTTTATTATCTTACTAAATAAAATATTCTCTATTTAAATAGAAAATAATATCCCATAGATCTTGATCTGATGGATGAGAGAAAAAGTAGGATTCACTTGTTGAGATCCGATGGCCTAGATTTAATCCACTAGTGTGAACACAATAAAATGAAATAAAATATTCTGGAAGGTTTCATGAATATCTCATTTTACTACTATAAATAGGGGTTCATGAGAAGACAAAAATAAGGAATTAATTTGTGGAAAATTTTGTGTCTCTCCCTCTTGGCCGTGCGAAATTTTCTGCCTCTCTTCCCCTCGGAAATTCGTTTCCATTCTTAGTAAAATAAGAGCGAGATTTGAAACACCACGTTTTTCATCTAGTGAGATAAAGACTGTGCCCACTCATCTTTCTTATTCGTCTCGGAGATTACGTTTCGGAAGACTAGGGTGTCATCCTCGAGTCCTTCATCAAGATGACGCAAGGAGTACGCTACTGGTTTATGAGCGTTCTGTAGCTGAACAGAAAATCAATGTAAGTATTCGTTTTTCGCTCAAATCGGTTGCTTGATAAATATGCTCTCGTGAATTAAATTAATTAAACATAACTAGATCTTGTTAATTATAACCATAATTTGATTAGCTTATGATCAGCGTAATTAATTATTTTTCCGCATTAATATGGTTATATGGTAGAATCATCTCCAACGAGTCGTATCAGAGCGATTGTTCGCGTTGATTCTCCAACAGTAACAGCCTCATCATGAGTGTTAAATGCCTTTAAGGCTGGACGGTTTTTGATGTTTCAAAACCGGACCCTTTGCTGAGCCTTGGCTTATATAAGGAGGCTTCAGCTCTCATTCAGAAAACACAAGAAATCCTTCTCTCCCACTGTTCCGAACTTTCTCCTATCCAGAAAATTTTCTTTTTCTTTTTGTGTTAGTGATAGTTTCGCACAGGTCCTAGTTCGCCGAGAGTCAAGCCTATTGTTGCTAAGCTTGCCTCTGTAGTATTTGTATCCTGGGAGGCTTTCGCTCACGTTTTCCAGCATCCATGGGAGAGCGATAAAAAGCTTCAAGGAAACCGTCCAACGGGCCTCGACTATTTCTTTCCATCTTCTCCGATTTGTTTTTCCCGGTTCTAAGGTTTAGCCGGTTTTTATTTGTAATTTGTTATTTCCGTTTTATTTTCCTTCCACGCAATTTGTCTTGTATTTTTCGTCAATATTAATATAATATTGCTAACATCATTGTCAAACAACAAAACCAAAGGTTCATCTCATTGAGATGTCATCGATTATATTGTCAACGGTTATACTACATGAGTTTACGAAACTACGCTTTCGAGAATGTTGGAGAGGTTTTCATGACGCTAATTTTTTATGATAAAAACCTCTTCGCCATGCGACATCCGATAACGTAGGCACTAATTACTAATTGAAAAAAAAAAAAAACAAATTAGTTTAGATAGTGGAATGTAATACTGAGAGGCATTAAACTTTTGAATTTTATAGATCTCATTCTTAAACTATCATATTTCATTCCTTCTTAAATTTTTAATTTTACTAATTTAGTCATTAAATTTTAATTTTTTACTATAATTTTTAACACTTATATTCTAATTATTTATACAATTTGTTTACCCTGAAATTTAATTGCGTTAGCTAGTATTCGGTATATATATATTATCTATGTTCAGTTAGGAATTAAAATTAATTATAAAAAAAATTAAAGACAAAATTAGAAAAGCATAAGTTTAAGAACAAAACTGTTGAAATTTAAAATTTCAGAAGTGATATTAGAAAATTTAAAAGATAAATATTGACATTGAAAGAATTCAGAGTTTAATGGATAAAATTGAATAATTTTTATTTATTTATTATCAAATAAATGCTCACAATTAAGAAATCAAGGAGTAGTTGCAATAATAATAATAATAATATGCTGGCGTGCATTTTAACATAGGTTTCTTCCAAGTTTTTGTTTTTGTTTTTGTTTTGTATCAATCTACCTTTATGTCATTCTTGTTGAAGCATACACAGGTTGAGTGCAGGGCGGACGAAAATTATCGGAACTTAGGTCACATCCCGCTTTATAACCGTCTATGTCACGAGGCAAGAAAATTATCGATATATAACCGTCTATTTCTAATACAAAAAGACAATTACCATGCCGATGTCACGTGAGAATGACGTGGACATACATTTATTAAGGTAATCGTTCGAACGTGGATCTGATCAACCCACTCACAATCCTCATCTATAACGACTATAAAAGACGAGATAAGAGGAAGAAAAAGGGTTCATACATTTACGCACACATGCACATAATACATTTTTATATAATTTATTTACGTTTCTCTTTTGTATTGTTCACTTGGACTAAATCTTATTTTCACCCCGACAGTTATAGTACATTTTTTGTTATATCAACATATACATATGTATATTATACTGTTTCATAAAGTTAATTATCAGAAATTTAAAAAAAATTGCCAAAACAAACGTATAAAAAAATATCCTTTATATTTACAAGCTGTTAGGACTAGATAAGGACTACCAGTGTAAAACTTTACCAATAAGGCTTTTCTCCTATTAAAAATTATTTGAAGACTGAATAACGTAATAGGTTCTAATACCAAAAAAAGAAACACTTATATTTCTTGACATATATATATATATATATATATATATATATATATATATATATATATATATATATATATATATATATATATATATATGCGTAATTCGTTCGTGTATGGTCAGCATAATGATGATATATAATCACCAAGTAATGAAGTGTGCTAGAATATGATTCTCTCATCATCTTTTCTTTCTTACTTATCTCTCAACCAACGTCACGTTGAAACCAATTGTATGTTAACAACATAGCTACTTGCCTAGATTTCTAAAGGTTAACAAGAAGATAACAGATCTGATTGGATCATATATCTCCACGCTCTTACTTTTCTAATAGTATATCTCTCACTCTCACGCGCGCGCAACAAAAGCATGAATAATTAAGCCTGTAATCAGCGTTTGAGTATTTAACTGTCATTCTATCAACACTGTTAATGTGTATTATATATATTTGAAATTTGCTCAGAAAATGGTTTCCACAATTAAAGGCACCCAATCATATGGACGGCATTTAATAGCACGGGTAATTCTATAACTAAGATTTTTATTATTATTATTATATATCCGAATTAATATCTTAGTAGCTACCACTTCTGATCTTTGAAAATCTAATTCCTCTCATTTTAACTACTGACAGTTGCCTAAGTATTTTGTACATATCGTCAAATATAAAGATAGAAAGGACTCCCACAAAAAAAAAAAAGATAGAAAGGACAAAAAACAAACAAGTTACTGAGCTTAATGTGGTAATTGTTTATCATTACCGCTTTTTATACTATCATAAAAATAGTATATTAAAAGTTTTTATTACAAAAATAAGATTCTTTAAGTTGTAAATAGTCATTTTCTATGTTTTTAATTTATTTATTTTTTGGGCTCTTTTTAACCATATATACTGTTTATAATTTCATTTATAAGAAAAATAACTTGTTTCCGATTTAAAAACTTTAAAAATGTTATTTTTTAAAATATTTAAAATGATCAGCTTGGTTGAGTTATTCGATCTCATATTTGAGCAATAAGTTACTCGACCGTTCAACTATTAGTAGACTTTAGAATTGAAATAATTGAGGAGAGCTATCCGAGCTTATATTTGAGCTTGTCTTCATATGTAATGCTATTTGATAACGCTTTAATGCTTAGTAAATTTTGGAAACTATAACTAAGTATGACGACTTAGTCAAGCTATAATTCCAAAGCTTTGAGCTCATATTTTTAACGTGGATCTTTCGATCAATGATTCATTGTTGATCATTGTTTGATTTTTTGGAAGTTATAACTAAGTTTACGTATTTTTGAGCTTTGAGCTCGTAGTTAAACTCAGGGCTTTTGTTTGATGCTTAGTTTTTAAGAAGCTTCATAAGTTTTTACTTAATTGAAAGGGTCGAGCTTATTATTGAACTTTGAGCCTCTCGTCAAATTAAAGTCGTCTCATTTTAATGTTTAGGAAATTTTTGAAGTTTTAACTAGAGACAGTATACTTTTTTTTTAGACAATCTTGCTTATCTTGCTTTAAGTGCTTAGATAAAATAGAGAATTATTTTTGCATAGTATAATATCATAAAAAATAAATTAAAAAAATTGAAACTTTAAAACATAAAGTTAGAATTTGAAGACCATATAAAACTATTTAACTAAAAATATGGTAATACTTAATAGAAGTTCAGCGCCAGAACATGCTAGCTGAATTAATTGACCAAAACAAAACCATGAAATTCAACGTTGAGCAAAGAACTTATAACAAATTAACCATAAAGTTCTCGAACTAACAATTAAGAAACTTATTAGTAGGAGTGTTCATTACACGAGCGGCAACCACAACTCAACTCTTTAGCTATAGACAATGTTGATATGTGGGTTTTTTTTTACCTACTTCACAAATACATATTTTTATAGAAGTGAGCTAATGTTAAGCATGTATAATATAAGCTCATAAAAAGGATGAGAAATGCAATCCATGATAGTTATTAGTATTTTAAGTCGAAGCAGTGACATACATTTTCTTATTTTAAATGAGACTTTTGGTATGCTTACCATTAATAGTTGTTCAAGTCTATAAATACCCATTCGATTTAATATAAGTATAATTGAAATTATATTTTGAAAATATTGTGAGTCTTTTCTTGAGTACTTGTTGAACTTTGATTGAAGTTATCCACACAAGTAGTGTGACGTTCATCCCCAACTAAATTCGAGATTGGATTTACGTGTCCTGGATGATTTGTACTTTGGAAAACTATTCCAAGATGAAATACGTCATGTTTTAACATCTTGGAAAAAAAATATTATCATGCTTCTCAGATTTTGCTATATTTGATTCCCCAAGTATTCTGTGCAAAGAGATTTGCTTTCGATTTTATCTCATCGAATCAATTTACCATTCGGAGCGTTAGTATGCATTGTGAGTTTTTGAGAAGTGTTTTTGAGCGAAAACTGGGATAGTATATTTGAGTGCGTTAATTTTTGTATTGTGTGTTCAAATTACTTATGAGCGATAGAGGTTAGGTTTGTTTTTCATGATATTGTAAAGATCACATGCTATTATAAACATCACGAGAGTGTAGTTTCATAAATTCATAGATCCTTACCACGCTGCAAGTTCTTTAAGTGTCTCATTAATACTTGTAAACTCAATGGTCTTAACCATGTGTAATTTGTAAAAGTAGATTTATTCATGCATCTTATTGAGCTTTGGGTTCATATCTAACCTTTGAGTATTATTAAACTTATGAATTTAACTATATATCCATTTCTCTCTATAGAAGTGTGAAACATTATCGAAATATTACATGCTGTTTACGCTTCATCACATATACTTTATTAATGTACAAGACATGTTTGAAGTGCTCGGTTAATTATGCAATACTTGTCAATTTGCAAAATTCTTAATCCCCTTTTCACAGATGTGTTCATTTGAGCTTGTTGTAAATGATGCACATATTGATTGAGTATTAGAATAATGTATCTCTTCTTGGCAAACCGCTCCAATTAACCTCTTTTCGGAATTCCTTCATTTTCATTTCTGCCAATCATCATGAAATTTCAATGATTTTTGAGTTCTTCGGCTTGAAAAAAGCCATTACATGAGTTTATAGGCTTGAAAAAAGATATTGGTAAATCAAACCCCCTATTTTTAGCATCAATGGTTGAAAATTGAAATTAAGATAGTAAAAATCAAGTGTTAGAATAAGAAATATGAGTGAAATAATTAAACAAACTCACGAGTTCATGGAATCTCACCACAAAAATTTGTCCTGTGCTCTTTTGAGGTTCAAACATAAGTGTTTCACTATATATAAATACTACATAAGTTATACAAATATTCCAACAAGAGAATGGTTGATCCTCTCTATTAGAAAGATTACTGTATAAGACAGGGCTCTACAAAATTCGCAGTCTTCTATCTCAAATATTTGAAAATAACAAGATAACTGATTTTGACATGTATGTCGCATGATTGATAAGTTGAATCAATAATCAATGTGGTTTGTTTGAGGCGACTCGCATCCATATAGTAGTATAACCATTATGTATATATCAATGTGATGAATATTGATTTTGTTCTTAACTTTTAATGTCATGGAATAAATGATATTGTTCCATAACATTCTATTGTATTTTTGATAATTTAATTATCATCATAGAATAAATGATATTGTTCCATAACATTCTAGGTTTCATGTCTAATTAACTTAAAGATAAAGATATGATCATATGACACATGATGATTAAATATAAGGTGAAATTTCTATTATTCAATATTAAAGCATGTATTCGATTATCAATTCAAATTTTATTCAAACTGTTTATAGATAAAAAAAAATGCTTGTGGAAAGATATACATATTTAGGAAGTGACAATAAATATAAAAATGGAGCATTTAAGTATTATCATTGAAAAAAGTGTATTCACTATATTTTCTTGATGTCTTTAAGTTTTTGTAAGATAAGTTATGCAACACTAGACTATTTACTAGATTAAAATGACAATAAAAACTGTAAATCAAGATACAAATAATTGGTAACCCAATTCGGCCAATCGTGTCTACTTATGGAGAAATGATATTCCCGGGGAAAGAGAACTTCACTAATAGGTAGAATAAGTACAATGGCGGACAACCCTGAATGATCACCTTTTAGGTTTCCTAAACTTCAAGACTACCCTTGTGAATTTTAACAAAAGTTCCCCCTGTGTTTGAGCTGCTCTCACTTTTCACTCGACTCACTCACTAAGTCACCAAGTGATTGATCAATGTTCATAATAATGCATGATTTACAACATCACAAAACAAAAACCTAACTCTGAATATTGCACAAGCAGTGCAATGATGAAAGAATCAGACTAACATCACACAAATAACAATATTGTTTTCAGCGTGACAGCTCTCTTGAAAATCCTAAGTGTGTAACCCTACCCATGAGAGTAAACCCAGCCGAGCGTCTTTTGCTAGAGTTTCCCAATGCTAATGCTGAAGCCTCATTGGTCGATCAGAAAAGTAGAGGTAGAACATGCAAATAAATTTTTTTTTGAAGAAAATCCATGTAACTGATCATGACGCGCAACTTTTACACCACATGTTACAAGATAGATGTTCTAATAACGTAGAGACCATTAATTTTTCTAAATAATAAAAACAGCCAATCTATCGTAACGATAAACTCCATGGGTGTTGATGTTGGCATTGGTGTCCACAAGAAGAGTAGTAGTCATAACTTATATACATTTGATGTAATAAAGTCTCACGAAGACTCTTGCTTGTAACTGCTGAATAATTAATAAAGAGTTGAAACTTTCATTCATTCGTCCTTACTTGTTTGAAGTTTTATGATAAACCTTAGGCTTTAGTTCTTAAACAAACCTAACAACAAATGAAGAGTCAAATACTGATTTGCATGAACAAACTCTTCATGGTTTGCTTAAAACATCATATTCACAATCTAAGGATCAAATGACTATTCATCTCCGTATGACTGTTAGAATAACCTATGATGTCTGGTTATGAGACATAGAGAGTTGGGGACTCTATAGTTCTTCCTAAAATATCTTTTGAAGATATTGAATTGATTAGTGCATTTCTAGAGACAGTATAAGAACAAACCATTTAACCTCTTTTATCTCAAAATCACTATGTATGAATTGCATCATGCATACCTCAATCCTGAAATGTGACATGTCATTTCATAGTACGTACTCTCATTTGAGAAACTCAGAGTTCTAGATTCACTATGTGATATAGACAAGACCTATTGATGAAGTACTAAGTTATGAAGATGTCATGAACAACTTTGTGAAGATCTCATAGATATGGAATTCATCTACAAGATTGTTGAAATGCAATGTATATCACCTCATGTTTTGTTCCTTGGAATGTGAATAAATGAACTGGCCAGTGTCCAAATTGAGTCATGACTCTTTTGGATGAATCAATGTGACTTATTAGCTCCTCGTCAATACATTGTTTCTAACTTATTCACAAGTGACAAAGGAGTTGAGGAAATAATAACTAGAAGGGTAAAATGATAATTTTATAAATTCTATCTAGTTGATGATATTTGTGAAGGGTAAACATAAATAATATTCAATGGATCCACTCATCAAAATTAAGTAAAATTTTGAGTAGAAAATATATTCATTTGAACCGAGAGATTTTCAGTGTCAACTCTTTAGTGGAGTCAGTTGACATTAAGCTAGAATTTGGAAAAAAGTTTGTGAAATTTTGTGTCGAAGCATGCTAGCTCAAGCTTTGTTCATTTGGATCCATGAGATCACTACCACAAGTCATTAGAGTATGATTTGTTAAACTAGTAGCTAAGTCAAACGAAGTTCAAGTGTTGAACTAGACGAATTTCACGAAGATTGTATAAAGGGTAATTTTGTCCATTAGGACATAAGATGGTATAAATTTCAAAATAAGATTTTTTACATTTATCATATGATGATAATGTGAATTAATTCACACGGTCAAGAATTAGATTTGGGCCTTGAGGATTGAATTTCATTTTATGTGAAAATTCTACATGGGTTTTTCTTGTATTGTCATGAAGAAATAAAGAAACATCTAGAAGCATGTTCTAGAAGCAAAAACCATGGCCATCAATAGAGAAAAAGGGAATTTATTTTGTGCATTGATGTATGAAGATACTTGCCAAAAGAAAAAAGAGGAAACAAATGTATAACATGAAGCTATAAGGTTGGACGGCCAAGAGTAGAAAAAAAGGAAACAAATTTCCAACCTTGGTATTATGATAGGAATTTGAAATAAAGATTGTGCTCATGAATATGTTAAATTCAATAGAAAAGAGGAAACTACCTCTTCAAGGAAATCCCTTCTCCTATAAATACCACACCTCATTCACAATGTTGAATACACAAGTTTTTTAGATTGACTCTACTACAAATACAGTTTTTTAGATTAACAAAGATAATGGATAAAAAACAAAGAGTGCGTAAAAGTAAAGGACACACAATATGGTTACCCAGTTCGGTGCAACATCACCTACGTCTGCGGGCTCACAGCCAGTGGAAAGGATTTCACTATCAAATAGTCGTACAATTAGGACTTATATGAATACAACAACTATCAATGCCCTAGAAACTATTACTACTAGTTATTACCAAGAACATGGACTCCCCCTGAATTTGAGACCCCTCTCAATTCCACTCTTCAAGCACGCGCCTATGCTTGGTCGACTTCAATCTCAACGCACATGAAGACTTCAATCACAAAACCCTAATCTCACAAACAATCAGACTTCTGGAATAGTGTTTAAGAAATAACACCGCTCTAAACAAAACAACTAGGTTCACAGTCCACCGATTGAGCACGTCTAAGCACCCTAATTCTTTTGTTAAAGCGTCAAGACTGCTAAGGGGGCCTTCATACATCTCTGTAAGTAAATCTAGGGTTTCCTTATCCTTAAGTGCGAAAAGATTACCAAGAAAAGTCTTCAGCTATACGATCTGGCAAAAACAAGAAACTTACCAGAAAAACAGTATGCGCACAGGGAGAAGGATGTCTCGACAGATACTGAAGCATGTAGACTGACATCTTTCCTTAACAACTTGCACTAAAAAAATAATTTCAACTCGAACGTATCAACAATCTCCCCCTTTGGCTATTCTTTTTTTAGTCAAGCACTTTCAGAGCAGTTCTCAGTCAAATAAAGTCATAAGCAGAACAGTCCAAAATAAATGACCAAGTAACAAGCTATCCCCCTAATTGCCTAAAAAACATACCAAAGACAAGGATAGACCAAGACAAGGAAGGGAAACAAAAATCTGAGCACAGAAATGAGAACTGAAGCAAACAGCAGATAAACAACAGTCACCACAGTCTGAACATAGTCTGAACAAAAACATATCAGAGAAGTAGTAGAGGTTGAATACAAATAGAAGTCAGGGTGTTTCAACCAAATCATACACCAAAAGAAAATAAAAGTCACAATTCAAAAGTTACAGACCACATAGAAAACAGACTAGAGGGCAGTAGTCTTGGAGGAGTCATCATCACTCTCATCTTCAGAACCGTCTGAGTCACTGCTGCCAGAAACCTCATTATCATTTTCACCACTAGTACCTTCAATATCAGCGTCCTGACCAGGCTGAGAAGTAGAAGCTCCATCTTTATCAAGAGAGGACGTCATCTCTTTGACAAGCCCTTAACAAATAGACTTAATGCGAAAGGAGGTCTCTATGGTCTCTTTGAGACCATCAATCTCTTCCTAGCACGTACCATTTTTGAAACGGTCATAAGTCTTTAGCTCCCATGTCTGATTATTGCAAATAAATATGTGTTGAAAAGCTAAGAGAAAGCTCTATCCAGTAGTTGATATAATTATTCCTGAATATTTGATAGAGAATCTCAAAATCATATAGAAGAGGACGCCGTGTTTCTTGTTCCGCTCTAAGTTGCTCGAAAAGTCTTCGAATCACTTCAAAATTGCTCCGTAACTAACCTTCTTAAAACTCAATTGTTCCTCAAACCTGTAAATACCTTAAAAACACATCAAACACACCAAAAGTTACTCGAGAACGCATGTAATTAAAGTCGAAAGAATAGGAGTTTAACGCTTACGAAATGCACCTATCAAATACCCTCAAACTTGAACCATAACTTGTCCTCAAGTGATATAAAAAAAAATACACAAGAAGTTAACTAAAAACAAAATTAGCAATGTGTCAAGTGTTAGTTAAATGTCTCATCCTACAAAATTTTTCGAATCTCAGTCAATTATCATGTGAAATAAATAAAATATAAATTGATTAAGCGCTGAATCGTGCACTAAAGAAACTGAGTCGCAGAAACAAACAACGTTGTTAATTTTAAAAAATTTATCTTCGTCGAAAACTAACACGTAATCGCCAGTTTTATTTATTTTTTCGTTCGTTTGCGAAGATGAAGGAATGTCGAGTGAAGTGATGAGGAAACAATTATATCCGGAAAGGAAAGAGAATAAATGCGTTGATATAACTAAACATATCACGGTTACCTATATTTTAGTGTGCCAATTAATATTCTTTAATTGATCCAGATAATCACATTGAATTTGGTCAACACTAAAACTATCCGTTTTTAGTTCATTTCGGCCATCTCTCATTAAATGCATCCACGAGCCCAAAATATGAAGCATCGGCATTTCTTATATTTTATCCCGATTTATTTTGGTTAATTGCCAAAACACAAAATTTACACAACAATGACTAGATTGCATACAAACATAGAACAACCGGATCATAAGTCATATATAATTGTATTTAAAATAAGATACACTATTAATATCCATCTACACAATGCATACAATTGAGATGATAATAATTAATCAAATGAGACACTAGGCATAGCGTAACGGCATAGAGGGCACAAGCGACTCTTCTTCAGCCATTGAACTATGCGAACACGGCATCTTCGCAGCCGTACGATCATGATCTCTGGTGAGTAGATCTTCCAAGCAAATAGTGCGCTGGTCTTGATTGTTGTCGTTTTCGTGCATGGCCACCAGTTCCGGAAGAGCCTCCACGGACGACTCGCTGGCTGGGACGGTCCGGAACGAGTTGTGAACGCCATCGTCCCTGTGAACGGTCAAAGTCATCCGAACGGGCACCACCGCGGCCCCGCCATCTCGGGACACGGCTTCTTCGGTGATGAGGTAAGCGGGGAGACCGATGCGGGGCCCGAAGAGTTCGAGGCCACGCGACAGGAAAGCTTCCCGGGAGTCCAGCAAGCCCAGTTCTAAAACTTGTGAGGCCTAAAGCAAATTAATTTTTATATGCCTTTTTTAATGTTTATTTAGAGGGAAATGATTTTTGTCTCGATTCACGAGTGGGAACGATCCACTCACGTGTTGACACGTGGCAACGAACTGCCACGTGTCAACACGTGAGTGGATCGTTCCCACTCGTGAATCGAGACAAATAGCTTCGCTCTTATTTAGATTATTTGAGCCTAAAAAATATATATTTAGGCTTAAAATATATTAGATTTAGGCTTTTTTTTACATGATTTAGGGTTTTATTTAGTGGGGGCCTAAAGCAATTGCTTGACCTCCCTAGAGGTCAAGCCGGGCTTGGAGTCCAGTGGGTGACGGCGCCGGTTCGATCTCCCTGCCAGCTGTCCGGACGACACGAAGAGGAACGATGAGAAGACGGCAAAGAATCGCTCGGCGGCTGCGGTGGAAGATGGCGATAGAGGCGGAAGAGTCACGGTCGTGTCGATGCAAATCTCCAGCGTGCACCGAGTCATATTGAAGGCGAAGAATGATATTCTTACTTACATACTTAATGCTGGGTTTATTTGTTGTGGTGTTGGTTGTGTTTATAACTTTATACGAAGGGAATATAAGATAAAATCATTGCATAGTCGGATTTGGAATTAGAATATTCAATTTATTTTTTTGGCTTCGTATCTTTTATCTTATTGGACTTAGGATAATTAAATAATCAGGCTTAAGCAATTACTTTGAGTTACGCTTGGTGGCGTAAACGTCATTTAATTGACTGTATAATTATTCAACTATTTGTTGCAAGTATAATTATACCCTCATTAAACCGTTTTGTTATTTTTGGAGTAAATAAAGTCAGTCCGACATCGATTAATATACATTACAAGTACACTCTTAAACGATAAAATCACTGATTCATCGCTAATTTCCAAAATAAATTTAAACCAATTTTTAAATTTTATTATATCCCAGAGATTTTAATTTTACTATATTCTTAATTTTATTTTTTATATTTCATATTTTCTTAAAGGCGATTTGGTAAATAGTCGATTTAAAGTTAAGAATTTACAAAATATCAATATTTGCTTAAAATTAGAGGAATAGCCAATACTTGCACTAATTGGATTTTAAAAACAAGATTAATCATAAAATTAATATTTTTAAAAATGATAAGTTGTATATATTAATTTTCAAAAAATTTAATTTTGGTGCCAACAACATTTGACTAACATAACTTTAGCTAGTTTCCTAAATATTTCAAATTTGACTATTATGTTACTCAATTAATTTCAAAAGACTATTTTGTATAATACTATTTTGCTAATCAATTACTTTCAAATGATTATTTTGTATAATTTGTTTTTTATGACTACTTTTTTATGGGAATATTCCTAAACTATGACATTCACACTAGTTTATGACCAAAATCTAATATGTCTAATTTAATCCAAAACTACGACTATCTTGCATTTTTTGGTACAAAAATACCCTCAATAAAACATTTTTTCTTTTTATTTTCATTTTATTTATTCTCTCTCTCTCTCTCTCTCTCTCTCTCTCTCTCTCTCTCTCTCTCTCTCTCTCTCTCTCTCTCTCTCTCTCTTCTTGTGCTTAGCTAAGAAGGATTTCACAATTTTCATTGACTTCATACTTAATAACTATTCTTAGAATTTTGAAAAGTTTGTAAAAAAATTTTGAAAAAATCTGGAAAATCGTTAAAGATTTATTGACATCGTTGTCTTTTTATTGACCTCGATGCCACTAAATCTACAAACAATTCTGGAAAAATCCTTTAAAGATTTATTGACAATAAAAGAAAAAAATGTCAATAAATTTTAAAATGAACTCACAGTTTTTTGAAAAATTTGGGAAATCATTGAATATTTATTGACATCGTTGTCTTATTATTGACATCGATATCAATAAATCTTCAAACGATTCTGGGAAAATCCTTTGAAGATTTATTGACATCGATGTCAATAAAAGGCAAAAATATCAATAAATCTTTAAACGAATTCGCATATTTTTATTTTCTCCAGTTTTTCCAGATTTCAAAAAAAAATCTTATTGGTGAGCTTTCTCTTCGTCGCGTAGGGTTAAATAATATTAAGGTTTTTGATAACGTGGGTTAGTTTTTTGAAGAGCAAAAAAAGAGAAAAAAGTAAAGAAAAATGATAAAAGGTAAAAGCATAATTGCACAAAAAGTGAGGTCATAGTTTTGGATTAAATTAGACATATTAGATTTTGGTACTACACTAGTGTGGAGATCATAGTTTATGAATAATCTCATTTCGTAGTGTTTCCTGAAAGATCGTTATTTATTTTAATAATTTTTTTTATATATTTAAGTGATTTTGCCGAGCCGGTCGCCGTGGTCTATCCAATCGCCGTCGTCGAGCCAGTCGCCGTCGTCAATCCAGTCGCCGTCGTCGAGCCAATTGCCGTCGTCCATCCTGTAGCCGTCGTCGGGCTAGTCGTCGTCATCCATCTAGTCGCCGTGGTCGGGCCAGTCGCCATCGTCGAGCCAGTCGCCGTCGTCGATCCTGTCGCCGTCGTCGATCGAGTCGCCGTAGTCGAGTCGCCATCGTCGATTCAATCGCCATCGTTGATCCAGTCGCCGTCGTCGATCCCGTCGCCGTCGTCGATCCCGTCGCCGTCGTCGATCCCGTCGCTGTCGTCGATCCCGTCGCTGTCGTCGATCTAGTCACCGTCGTCGAGCTAGTCGCCGTGGTAGAGCCGGTCGCCGTGGTCGAGCCGGTCGCCGTCGCCGAGCCGGTCGCCGTGGTCGATCCGGTCGCCGTGGTCTATCCAATCGCCGTCGTCGAGCCAGTCGCCGTCGTCAATCCAGTCGCCGTCGTCGAGCCAATCGCCGTCGCCCATCCTGTCGCCGTTGTCGGGCTAGTCGCCATCATCCATCTAGTCGTCGTCGTCGAGCCAGTCGCCGTCGTCGATCTTGTCGCCGTTGTCGATCCAGTCGCTGTAGTCGAGTCGCCATCGTTGATTCAATCGCCGTCATAGATCCAGTCGCCGTCGTCGATCCCGTCACCGTCACCGTCGTCGATCTAGTCACCGTCGTCGAGCTAGTCGCCGTGGTCGAGCCGGTCGCCGTGGTCTATCCAATCGCCGTCGTCGAGCCAATCGCCGTCGTCCATCCAGTCGCCGTCGTCCATCTAGTAACCGTGGTCGATCTGGTCGCCGTCGTCGAGCCATTCGCCGTCGTCGGTGCTGTCGCCGTCGTCGAGTCGCCATCGTCGATTCAATCGCCGTCGTCGATCCAGTCGCCGTCGTCAATCCCGTCGGCGTCGTCGATCTAGTCGCCGTCGTCGAGCTAGTCGGCGTGGTCGAGCCGATCGCCGTGGTCGAGCCGGTCGCCGTCGCCGAGCCGGTCGCCGTCGCCGAGCCGGTCGCCGTCGGCGATCCGGTCGCCGTGGTCTATCCAATCGCCGTCGTTCATCCAGTCGCCTTGGTCGAGCCGGTCGCCGTCGCCGTGGTCGAGCCGGTCGCCGTCGCCGTGGTCGAGCCGGTCGCCGTCGTCGATCCGGTCGCCGTAGCCGAGTCGGTCGCCGTCGCCGAGCCAGTCACCGTGGTCTATCCAATCGCCGTCGTCGATCCGGTCGCCGTGGTCTATCCAATCGCCGTCGTCGATCCGGTCGCCGTCGTCCATCCAATCGCCGTCATCGGGGTAGTCGCCGTCGTCCATCTAGTCGCTGTGGTCGGGCCAGTCGTCGTCGTCGAACCAGTCGCCGTCGCCGATCCAGTCGCCGTTGTCAATCCAGTCGCCGTGGTCTTGCGAGTCGCCATCGTCGAGCCAATCGCCGTTGTCGATCCAGTCGCCATCATCGAGTCGCCGTGGTCAAGCCGGTCGCCGTGGTCGAGCCGGTCGCCGTCGTCAATCCGGTCGCCGTCATCGGGCCTGTCGTCGTGGTCAATCCAATCGTTGTCATCGAGCCAGTCGCCATCGTCAATCCAGTCGCCGTCGTCGAGCCAATCGCTAACCTCCGGATACCAATGTTAATAAAGAAAAAATAATCGGATACCAATGTTAAGAATAAAGAAGAACAAATTGGCATAAATATCGAAAACAAACATTTAAAGAAGAAAATTAACCCTCGGCTCTTGTTTCGAACAAGAAGCAACATATCATATAGATTCCGAAAAAAAAACCATACCTAAAATGGCTAAAAGAGAAATACTTACCTTGAATGATTTAGGAATACGCGATCACGAGGCTCTTGACGAGTTCAATCGTCTATCCCCGGTGCATCAAGGCAGACATTTAGATCCGATGCTCGCGAGGAGATTGGAGGGACACCTGGTTTATGCGCACTGGAAAGTGGAGGAGCGTATATGGTTGCACGTTAATTCAAGGCAGTACCCGGACGTCCATCCTGTCGCCGTCGTCTGGCTAGTCGCCATCGTCGATCCAGTCGCCGTCATCGATCCAGTCGCCGTAGTCGAGTCGCCATCGTCGATTCAATCGCCGTCGTCGATCCAGTCGCTGTCGTCGATCCCGTCACCGTCGTCGATCTAGTCGCCGTTGTCGAGCTAGTCGCCGTGGTCGAGCCGGTCGTCGTGGTCGAGCCGGTCGTCGTGGTCGAGCCGGTCACCGTCGTCGATCCGGTCGCCGTGGTCTATCCAATCGCCGTCATCGAGCCAGTCGCCATCGTCAATCCAGTCGCCGTCGTTCAACCAATCGCTAACCTCCGGATACCAATGTTAATAAAGAAAAAACAATCAGATACCAATGTTAAGAATAAAGAAGAACAAATTGGCATAAATATCGAAAACAAACATTTAAAGAAGAAAATTAACCCTCGGCTCTTGTTTCGAACAAGAAGCAACATATCATATAGATTCCGAAAAAAAAACCAGACCTAAAATGGCTAAAAGAGAAATACTTACCTTGAATGATTTAGGAATACGCGATCACGAGGCTCTTGAGGAGTTCAATCGTCTATCCCCGGTGCGTCAAGGCAGACATTTAGATCCGGTGCTCGCGAGGAGATTGGAGGGACACCTGGTTTATGCGCACTGGAAAGTGGAGGAGCGTATATGGTTGCACGTTAATTCAAGGCAGTACCCGGACGTCCATCCTTTCGCCGTCGTCGGGCTAGTCGCCATCGTCGATCCAGTCGCCGTCATCGATCCAGTCGCCGTAGTCGAGTCGCCATCGTCGATTCAATCGCCGTCGTCGATCCAGTCGCTGTCGTCGATCCCGTCACCGTCGTCGATCTAGTCGCCGTCGTCGAGCTAGTCGCCGTGGTCGAGCCGGTCGTCGTGGTCGAGCCGGTCGCCGTCGTCGATCCGGTCGCCATGGTCTATCCAATCGCCGTTGTCGACAATCGCCGTCGTCCATCCAGTCGCCGTCGTCCATCTAGTACCCGTGGTTGATCCGGTCGCCGTCGTCGAGCCATTCGCCATCGACGGTCCTGTCGCCGTTGTCGATCCAGTCGCCGGAGCCATTCGCCGTCGTCGATCCAATCGCCGTAGTCGATCCCGTCGCCGTCGTCGATCTAGTCGCCGTCGTCGATCCCGTTGCCGTCGTCGATCTACTCGCCGTCGTCGAGCTAGTCGGCGTGGTCGAGCCGGTCGCCGTGGTCGAGCCGGTCGCCGTCGCCGAGTCGGTCGCCGTGGTCTATCCAATCGTCGTCGTCCATCCGTTCGCCGTCGCCGATCCGGTCGCCGTCGTCGATCTGGTCGCCGTCGTCCATTTAGTCGCCATGATCGGGACAGTCGTCGTCGTCGAGCCAGTCGCCGTCGTCGAGCTTGTCGCCGTCGCCGATCCAGTCGCCGTCGTCAATCTAGTCGCCGTGGTCTTGCCCGTCGCTATCGTCGAGCCAATCGCCATCATCGAGTTGGTCGCCGTCGGCGATTCGGTCGCCGTCGGAGAGCCAATTGCTAACCTCCGGATACCAATGTTAATAAAGAAAAAACAATCGGATACCAATGTAAAGAATAAAGAAGAACAAAATGGCATAAATATCGAAAACAAACATTTGAAGAAGAAAATTAACCCTCGGTTCTTGTTTCGAAAAAGAAGCAACATATTATATAGATTCCGGAAAAAAAAAAAAAAACCAGTCCTAAGTTGGCTAGAAGAGAAATACTTACCTTGAATGATTTAGGAATACGCGATCACGAGGCTCTTGAGGAGTTCAATCGTCTATCCCCGGTGCATCAAGGCAGACATTTAGACCCGGTGCTCGCGAGGAGATTTGAGGGACACCTAGTTTATGCGCACTGGCAAGTGGAGGAGCATATGTGGTTGCACGTTAATTCTATACAATCGCCGTCGTCCATCTTGTCGCCGTCGTCGGGATAGTCGCCGTCATCCATCTAGTCGCCGTAGTCGATCCAATCGCCGTCGTCGATCCTGTCGTCGTCGTCGATCCAGTTGCCGTAGCTGAGTCGCTGTCGTCGATTCAATCGCCGTCGTCGATCTAGTCGCCGTGGTCGAGCCGGTCGCCGTGGTCGAGCCGGTCGTCGTGGTCGAGCCGGTCGCCGTCGCCGAGCCGGTCGCCGTCGGCGATCCAGTCGACGTTATCGAGCCGGTCGTCGTCGTCGAGCCAGTCGCCGTCGTCAATCCAGTCGCCGTCGTCGAGTCAATCGCCGTCGTCCATCCAGTCGCCGTCGTCCATCTAGTAACCGTGGTCGATCCGGTCTCCGTCGTCGAGCCATTCGCCGTCGTCGGTCCTGTCGCCGTCGTCGATTCAATCGCCGTCGTCGATCCAGTCGCCGTCGTCGAGTCAATCGCCGTCGTCCATCTAGTCGCCGTCGTCCATCTAGTAACCGTGGTCGATCCGGTCTCCGTCGTTGAGCCATTCGCCGTCGTCGGTCCTGTCACCGTCGTCGATTCAATCGCCGTCGTCGATCCAGTCGCCGTCGTCGATCCGGCGCCGTCGTCGAGCCGGTCGCCGTCGGCGATCCGGTCAACGTGGTCTATCCAATTGCCGTCGTCGATCCAGTCACCGTGGTCGAGCCGGTCTCCGTCGTCGATCCGGTCGCCGTCGTCAATCCGGTCGCCGTGGTCTATCCAATCGCCGTCGTCGAGCCAATCGCCGTCGTCCATCCAATCGCCGTCGTCGGGCTAGTCGCCGTCGTCCATCTAGTCGTCGTCGTCGGGCCAGTCGCCGTCGTCGAGCTTGTCGCCGTCACCGATCCTGTCGCCGTCAGCGAGCCAGTCGACGTCGTCAATCCAGTCGCCGTGGTCTTTCCAGTCGCCATCGTCGGCAGCTCCAGCTCCACCTCCGACGGATCCCGTACTAGAAGGACAGGTTATTCAAAATAACTTGAATGTACCTGCCTTCAACGATCTTGTCGGCAATGAGTCTGTCGACGTCGTCAGGCTAGTCACCATGGTCGAGCCAGTCACCTTCGTCGAGCCAGTCGCCGTCGTCGAGCCGGTCGTTGTGGTCTATCCAGTCGCCGTCATCGAGCCACTCGCTGTAGTTGATTCAGTCGACGTCGTCGATCCAGTCGCCCTCGTCGATCCGGTCGCCGTCGTTGATCCATTCGCCGTCGTCGATCCTGTCACCGTCGTCGATACAGTCGCCGTAGTCGAGTTGCCATCGTCAATTCAATCATCGTCGTCGATCCAGTCGCCGTCGTAGATCTCGTCGCCGTCATCGATCTAGTCGCCGTGGTGGAGCCGGTCGCCGTGGTTGAGCCAATCGCCGTCGCCGAGCCGATCGCCGTCGTCGATCCGGTCGCCGTGGTCTATCCAATCGCCGTCGTCGAGCCAGTCGTCGTCGTCAATCCAGTCGCCGTCGTCGAGCCAATTGCCGTCGTCCAACCTGTCACCTTCTAGGGCTAGTCGTCGTCATCCATCTAGTCCCCATGGTCAGGCCAATCGCCGTCGTCGAGCCAGTCGCCGTCGTCGATCCTGTTGCCGTAGTCGATCCAATCGCCGTAGTCGAGTCGCCATCGTCGAGTCAATCACCGTCGTCGATCTAGTCGCCGTCGTCGATCTCGTCGCCGTCGTCGATCTAGTCGCCGTCGTCGA
The DNA here is from genome assembly GCF_054948205.1 of Urtica dioica subsp. dioica. Lineage (NCBI taxonomy): Eukaryota > Viridiplantae > Streptophyta > Magnoliopsida > Rosales > Urticaceae > Urtica > Urtica dioica. The sequence continues at coordinate 41,962,163 of NC_142758.1, read as the reverse complement.
GTTAGTCGCCGTGGTCGAGCCGGTCGCCGTTGTCGAGCCGGCCGCCGTCGGCGATCCGGTCGCCGTCGTCGATCCGGTCGCCGTGGTCTATCCAATCGCCGTCGTCCATCCTGTCGCCGTCGTCGTTCTAGTCGCCGTCATCCATCTAATCGCCGTCGTCGAGCCAGTCGCCGTCGTCGATCCTGTCGCCGTCGTCGATCCCGTCACCGTCGTCGATCTAGTCGCCGTCGTCGAGCTAGTCGGCGTCGTAGCGCCGGTCGTCGTGGTCGAGCTGGTCGCCGTCGCCAAGCCGGTCGTCGTCGGCGATCCGGTCGCCGTCATCGATCCGGTAGGCAGTACCCGAAGGGCGATCCTTACCCTAACCTCCGGACGGCTGTCCTCCAGCATCTAAGCGACCACCGTCGGCAGCTCCAGCTCCACCTCCGGCGGATCCCGTACTAGAAGGACAGGTTATTCAAAATAACTTGAAAGTACCTGCCTTCAACGATCTTGCCGTCATCGGGTCTGTCGATGTCGTCAGGCCAGCCACCATGGTCGAGCCAGTCGCCGTGGTCGAGTCAATCGCTAACCTCCGGATACCAATGTTAATAAAGAAAAAACAATCGGATATCAATGTTAAGAATAAAGAAGAACAAATTGGCATAAATATCGAAAACAAACATTTAAAGAAGAAAATTAACCCTCGGCTCTTGTTTCGAACAAGAAGCAACATATCATATAGATTCCGAAAAAAAAAAACCAGACCTAAAATGGCTAGAAGAGAAATACTTACCTTGAATGATTTAGGAATACGCGATCACGAGGCTCTTGAGGAGTTCAATCGTCTATCCTCGGTGCATCAAGGCAGACATTTAGACCCGGTGCTCGCGAAGAGATTGGAGGGACACCTAGTTTATGCGCACTGGCAAGTGGAGGAGCGTATGTGGTTGCACGTTAATTCTATACAATCGCCGTCGTCCATCTTGTCGCCGTCGTCGGGCTAGTCGCCGTCATCCATCTAGTCGCCGTAGTCGATCCAGTCGCCGTCGTCGATCATGTCGTCGTCGTCGATCCAGTCGCCGTCGTCAATCCAGTCGCCGTGGTCTTGCCCGTCGCTATCGTCGAGCCAATCGACATCATCGAGTCGGTCGCCGTCGGCGATCCGGTCGCCATCGGAGAGCCAATCGCTAACCTCCGGATACCAATATTAATAAATAAAAAACAATCGGATACCAATGTAAAGAATAAAGAAGAATAAAATGACATAAATATCGAAAACAAACATTTGAAGAAGAAAATTAACCCTCGGCTCTTGTTTCGAACAAGAACCAACATATCATATAGATTCCGAAAAAAAAAACCAGACCTAAAATGGCTAGAAGAGAAATACTTACCTTGAATGATTTAGGAATACGCGATCACGAGGCTCTTGAGGAGTTCAATCGTCTATCCCCGGTGCATCAAGGCAGACATTTAGATCCGGTGCTCGCGAGGAGATTGGAGGGACACCTGGTTTAAGCGCACTGGAAAGTGGAGGAGCGTATATGGTTGCACGTTAATTCTAGGCAGTACCCGGACGTCCATCCTGTCGCCGTCGTCGGGCTAGTCGCCATCGTCGATCCAGTCGCCGTCATCGATCCAGTCGCCGTAGTCGAGTCGCCATCGTCGATTCAATCGCCGTCGTCGATCCAGTCGCTGTCGTCGATCCCGTCACCGTCGTCGATCTAGTCGCCGTCGTCGAGCTAGTCGCCGTGGTCGAGCCGGTCGTCGTGGTCGAGCCGATCGCCGTGGTCTATCCAATCGCCGTCGTCGAGCCAGTCGCCGTCGTCAATCCAGTCGCCGACGTCGAGCCAATCGCCGTCGTCCATCCAGTCGCCGTCGTCGAGCCAATCGCCGTCGTCCATCCAGTCGCCGTCGTCCATCTAGTACCCGTGGTCGATCCGGTCGCCGTCGTCGAGCCATTCGCCATCGTCGGTCCTGTCGCCGTCGTCGATCCAGTCACCGGAGCCATTCGCCGTCGTCGATCCAATCGCCGTCGTCGATCCCGTCGCCGTCGTCGATCTAGTCGCCATCGTCGATCCCGTTGCCGTCGTCGATCTAGTCGCCGTCGTCGAGCTAGTCGGCGTGGTCGAGCCGGTCGCCGTGTTCTATCCAATCGCCGTCGTTCATCCGGTCGCCATTGCCGATCCGGTCGCCGTCGCCGATCCGGTCGCCGTCGTCGATCCGGTCGCCGTGATCGAGCCGGTCGCCGAGCCGATCGCCGTGGTCTATCCAATCGCCGTCTTCGAACCGGTCGCCTTCGTCCATTTAGTCACCGTGATCGGGACAGTCGTCGTCGTCGAGCCAGTCGCCGTCGTCGAGCTTGTCGCCGTCGCCGATCCAGTCGCCGTCGTCAATCCAGTCGCCGTGGTCTTGCCCGTCGCAATCGTCGAGCCAATCGCCATCATCGAGTCGGTCGCCGTCGGCGATACGGTCGTCGTCGGCGATCCGGTCGCCGTCGGAGAGCCAATCGCTAACCTCCGGATACCAATGTTAATAAAGAAAAAACAATCGGATACCAATGTAAAGAATAAAGAAGAACAAAATGGCATAAATATCGAAAACAAACATTTGAAGAAGAAAATTAACACTCGGTTCTTGTTTCGAACAAGAAGCAACATATTATATAGATTCCGAAAAAAAAACCAGTCCTAAGTTCGCTAGAAGAGAAATACTTACCTTGAATGATTTAGGAATACGCGATCACGAGGCTAATGAGGAGTTCAATCATCTATCCCCGGTGCATCAAGGCAGACATTTAGACCCGGTGCTCGCGAGGAGATTGGAGGGACACCTAGTTTATGCGCACTGGCAAGTGGAGGAGCGTATGTGGTTGCACGTTAATTCTATACAATCGCCGTCGTCCATCTTGTCGCTGCGTCGGGCAAGTCGCCGTCATCCATCTAGTCGCCGTAGTCGATCCAGTCGCCATCGTCGATCCTGTCGTCGTCGTCGATCCAGTTGCCGTAGCCGAGTCGCCGTCGTCGATTCAATCGCCGTCGTCGATCTAGTCGCCGTGGTCGAGCCGGTCGCCGTGGTCAAGCCGGTCTCCGTGGACGAGCCGGCCGCCGTGGTCGATCCGGTCGCCGTGGTCTATCCAATCGCCGTTGTCGGGCTAGTCGCCGTCATCCATCCAGTCGCCGTCGTCGAGCCAGTCGCCGTCGTCGATCCAGTCGCCGTAGCCGAGTCGCCGTCGTCGATTCAATCGTCGTCGTCGATCCAGTCGCCATCGTCGATCCCGTCACCGTCGTCGATCTAGTCTCCGTCGTCGAGCTAGTCGCCGTGGTCGAGCCGGTCATCGTGGTCGAGCCGGTCGCCGTCTCCGATCCGGTCGCCGTCGTCGATCCGGTCGCCGTGGTCTACCCAATCGCCGTCGTCGAGCCAGTCGCTGTCGTCAATCCAGTCGCCGTAGTCGATCGCCGTCGTCCATCCAGTCGCCGTCGTCCATCTAGTAAATGTGGTCGATCCGGTCGCCGTCGTCGAGCCATTCACCGTCGTCGGTCCTGTCACCGTCGTCGAGTCGCCATCGTCGATTCAATCGCCGTCGTCGAATGGTCGCCGTCGTCGATCCGGTCGCTGTCTCCGAGCCGGTCGCCGTTGTCAATCCGGTCGCCGTGGTCTATCCAATCGCCGTCGTCGAGCCAATCGCCGTCGTCCATCTAGTCGCCGTCGTGGGGCCAGTCGCCGTCGTCGAGCTTGTTGCCGTCGCCGATCCAATCGCCGTCAGCGAGCCAGTCGCCGTCGTCAATCCAGTCGCCGTGATCTTGCCAGTCGCCATCGTCGAGCCAATCGCCGTCGTCGATCCAGTCGCCATCATCGAGTCGCCGAGGTCAAGCCGGTCGCCGTGGTCGAGCCGGTCGCCATCGTCGATCCGGTCGCCGTCGTCGGACCTGTCGCCGTGGTCGATCCAATCGCCATCGTCGAGCCAGTCGCCGTCGTTAATCCAGTCGCCGTCGTCGAGCCAGTCGCCATCATCGTGCCAATCGCCAACGTCGATCCAGTCGCCATCGTCGATCCCGTCGCCGTGGTGAATCCAGTCGCCGTCATCGATCTAGTCGCCATGATCGAGTCAGCCGCCGTCGTCGAGCTAGTCGCCGTCGTCGATCCGGTCGCCGTCGTCGATCCGGTCGCCATCGTCGGGCTAGTCTCCGTGGTCTATCCAATCGCCGTCGTCGAGCCAATCGCCGTCGTCCATCTAGTCGCCGTCGTCGGGCCAGTCGCCGTCGTCGAGGTTGTCGCCGTCGCCGATCCAGTCGCCGTCAGCGAGCCAGTCGCCGTCGTCAATCTAGTCGCCGTGGTCTTGCCAGTCGCCATCGTCGAGCCAATCGCCGTCGTCGATCCAGTCGCCATCATCGAGTCGCCGAGGTCAAGCCGGTCGCCGTGGTCGAGCCGCTCGCCGTCGTCGATCCGGTCGCCATCGTCGGGCCTGTCACCGTGGTCGATCCAATCGCCGTCGTCGAGCCAGTTGCCGTCGTCAATCCAGTCGCCGTCGTCGGGCCAATCGCCGTCGTCGATCCAGTCGCCATCATCGAGCCAATCGCCAACGTCGATCCAGTCGCCATCGTCGATCCCGTCGCCGTGGTGAATCCAGTCGTCGTCGTCGATCTAGTCACCATGATCGAGTCAGCCACCATCGTCGAGCTAGTTGCCGTCATCGATCAAGTCACCGTCGTCGAGTCAAGTCACCGTCGTTGAGCCAGTCGCCGTCGTCGATCCAGTCTCCGTCGTCGAGCTAGTCGCCGTCGTCCATCCAATCGCCGTGGTCAATCCAGTCGCCGTCGTCGAGCCAGTCGCTGTGTCGCCGTGGTCTTGCCAGTCGCCGTCGTCGTGCCAATCTTCGTCGTCGATCCAGTCGCCGTCGTCGAGTCAGTCGCCGTCGTCGATCCAGTCGCCGTGGTCGGGTCAGTCGCCATCGTCGAGCCAGTCGCCGTCGTCGAGCCAGTCGCCGTCGTCGATCCAGTCGCCGTCAGCGAGCCAATCACCGTCCGGCCCAATAATGAAGGGTCCCGGTTCGACCCAACCCAAAGTAGAGAACCATCAGGTGCAGCCCGGGCCTAGGCACAAGGCCCTCTTGTTCGCGGGCCGGGCCTGGTCCTGGGCCTGGTCTTGGGCCGAGTCTGGGTTTGGTTCAAGTTTCGTCTTAGTCTTTGTTTGGAGTTTATTTTGGTCCTGTTTTGAGCTATTTTGAGCTTTTTTCAAAAGTCTTATTTTGAGCTATTTGTTTTTTAATTGTTTTGGCTGCTTAAGGGCCTATTTTGAGATTGAGATTGATTTGTATTTTTTTTTTTTATATAAAACACTGATAAATTATAAAAACAAATTAAAAACGAAAGCCCAAAGCATGACCAATTTAAAAATCGGACCGGCCCGGCCCTTTTTCAATCCGGGCTAAGCCAGCCCAAAACCAATTAAAATAAGGGTCGGACCGGGTGGCCCGCGGGCGGCCCGGCCCAATTGATAGCTCTAATATCGGGGTACTTAAATTTATTATATCTGGTGAATTGTTCTGTTCCTCATGATTTGATGATTTGTATTTATTATATTGTATTATTTATTAGAGAAATTGCTCAAACTACAACCATTTCAATACTTTTTTCCAAAAATCCACCAAACTATAACTTTGGCCAAAAATACAACTTCCTCAAAAGTGAAAAACCAAATTTACCCTCAACTTTATTTTTTCTTTCAATTTCACACCAACCTCATTTAATATCATTCCAAAATAAAATTTCTATTTTTTATCTCTTTTTTATTCATAATTATTTATATCTCTCTCTCTCTCTCCCTAACCGTGTAAACCCTTTACCATTTACTCTCTCTCTCTCTCTCATTCGAACTCACCCAGAATCGCCTCTCTCTCTCTCTCTCATTCGAACTCACCCAGACCTCGCGACTCTCTCTCCCTGAATCGCCTCTCTCTCTCTCCCTGATTCGCGACCAGTCTCACTCACCCAAAATCGCGACCGAACCCGAATCCTTCACGACCAGTCTCACTCTCTCTCTCTCTCTCTCATTCAACTTTGAGCTCACCCTCCGACACGCTCAAGGAAACACCACCAAAGCTCATAGATCCGGACTCAAGGTTAGTTTTGTTTTGTTTGATCAAACTTTTCTTTGGTTTTTGGGTATGTTTATTCTGGGTATGTTTGAGATTGAAAAAAAAGACTCTTTTTGTTCTGGGCAATTTTTATTGTTTTCTCTTGTTTTTAGGCGAAGTTAATGAGTTGTTGACATCAGATGTCAACAGTTGACGCAACTGTTGACATCTGATGTCAACAACTCATGAACTTCGCTGATAGTAATGTCATCGAAGTTCATCAGTTGTTGACATTAGATGTCAACTGTTGACGTCAACTGTTGACGTAAATTGTTGACATTAGCGAGATTTAGAGATCAACTGTTGACATCAACTGTTGACATCTGAAGTCAACAGTTACTAACTTACCTTTGTTTATTGTATGCAGTGATGACGGAAATTTATTTATTATTCAAGCATAGTGGTACTTGGGTTGAACCTGGTCGGTATCATGAGAAAGGATCTTTCGGAATTATGGTGCCGTCTGAAGTGAGCTTCGCTAGTTTGATGCAAATAATTTACGCGTATTTGCGCAAATCACCATTTACCCATACAATTGGCGTTTCATATTCGATGGCTGGTGCAATGATACCTGTTGAGATAACCAACGACGACTCGCTGAAAGGTTATTTATACTTGAGAAGAAGGAGGGAAGATGACACGGAGAAATTACAATTGATATTGGACATAAAAGAAAAACCATCGGGGCTCGATTCTCCAAGAGTTGGATCCACTCGCAACAGCCGTGATAGTGGTTGTGACGGAAATCCCCTTATGCCATCAATAGCCGAGGAGGGGTGTGATTCGGTCCCAACTCATGAATCGGCAATTCGTTCTACGTTAGGATTGGATGACATTAGGTTGTCAGACAATGAGACACAACAACAACGACGAGGCTTCCCACCACGAAACCCAACTCCTCCTCCACCACGACGAAACTCCCCTCCTCAACCACCACAAAACTCCCCCCCTCAACCACCACAAAACTCCCCCCCTCAACCACCACGAAACTCTATGTCTCCACCACGACGAAACTCCCCTCCTCAACCACCACAAAACTCCCCTCCTCAACCACCACGAAACTCTATGTCTCCACCACCACGAAACTCCCCCCCTCCACCACCACGAAACTCCCCCTTCCACCGCGAAGAACAAGTCATCCACCGTCCCCTCCACATAGTGTGCCAAGTTCGTCTACTACGAGAGAGGACACCCTTATTTTGGATGGTGATTCCCCTGTATTTATTGAGCGTTATGCATTGTACTCGAATAAAAAGACTTTAAAGAAACACTTGATGTTGTTCGCCATAAGCAACAACTTCTCTTATATGACAAAGAGCTCGGACAAAAACACCTTGCACGTTGTTTGTCCGGGAGAGCATTGTAAATGGGCTGTTCGAGCTGTGAGAAAGGAAAACACACCCATATTTCAAATTAGAAGGTAAACTCTTTGTTGAATTATGAATTTGAATTAGAGTTATCAACTGTTGACATCAATTGTTGACGTCAATTGTTGACATCTGTGAGATATTTCCTCTCAGTCAACAGAAGGCAAATAAGTCACAGATGTCAACAATTGACGTCAACTGTTGACATCAATTGTTGACGTCGGTGAATTATTTTCCTTCTTTTGACTGAGAGCGAATATCTCACAGACGTCAACAATTGATGTCAACAATTAATGTCAACAGGTGATAACTCTAAAATCAACAGTTGACATTTTGGTTTTGAAACTAATTGTGTAATTTTCATATTTTAGATTTGACAATGAGCACGCTTGTCCCCTAAACTTAAGACAAGGACGTCACCCTCAAGCAACAACTTCGTTAATAGGAGAGATGGTTAAGCATAAGTGTATTGATCCAACCGTTGGAATGAGCAAACCAAAAGAGATAAGGAATTACATGCAAATGGATTACGGAGTGTCTATGTCTTACAAAAAGGCTTGGCGGTCCAGAGAAGAGGCTCTAAAGTCCATCTACGGCAATTCGACAGACTCGTACAAGTTCTTGCCTAAGCTAAGGTACATGATCGAGACTAAGAATCCGGGTTCTTTTTTTGACCTTGTCACTGGTGATGGCGGTGTATTTGTAAGTTTTTTCATGTCACTCGGGCCATGGAGAACGGGGTGGAAGTACGTAAGGCCTGTTATTATTGTCGATGGTACGCATTTGAAGAATTATTACAAAGGGACGTTATATACGGCATGTGGGATGGACGGAAACAAGCAGATTTTTCCACTAGCCTACAGTATTGGTCCTTCAGAATCTAACGAGGCTTGGATTTCCTTCTTTGAAAAATTAAAGGACGCAATTAGGGAACGGGAGCAACAAGTATTTGTATCCGATAGACATGCTGGTATAATCAATGGCCTCAAGACGGTATTTCCAAATTGTGATCATGGTTTTTTCATGTTCCATCTACACGGTAATTTGAAGACTACTTTCAAGGGGATCACGAAGGAGGTGAAGTGGAAATTTTACGGTGCCGCAAAAGCATACACTCAGCGGGAATTTGAAAGTTTTATGGTCATGTTGGACGCTGAAAATCCTGAAATACGTCGCTACTTAGCCAATGATGTCGGGTACCAAAGATGGGCAAGGTGTATGTTCAGGGGAAAGAGGTATGGTATCATGACGAACAACAATGCGGAGTCATTAAATGCATTAAATGTAAAGGTGAGACAATTTCCAGTTTCAAAATTGATGGATTGGCTGAGAGAGCAAAGTATGAGATGGTTTTATGAGCGTCGAGAAGCTGCGGCAAATACACAAACCATTTTGACAAAAGAATACCAAGCCAGAGCAGAAAAATACACTTCATATGCTGTTCGAATGTTGGTAAGTGTTTGAGAATTAACTAACGATGTCAACAGTTGACGTTTGTTGACGTTGATGTCAACAGTTGACGTAATTTGTTGACTTTGATGTCAACAGTTGACGTCAATTGTTGACTTTGATGTCAACAGGTGACGTCAATTGTTGACATTGATGTCAACAGTTGACGTCAATTGTTGACATTGATGTCAACAGTTGACGTCAATAGTTGACGTCAATTGTTGACATTGATGTCAACAGTTGACGTCAATTGTTGACATTGATGTCAACAGTAGACGTCAATTGTTGACATTGATGTCAACTGTTGACGTCCATTGTTGACACTGATGTCAACAGTTGACGTCAATTGTTGACATCTGTGATGTATGAGCTCTCTGTTTGTTGACATTGATGTCAACAATTGACGTCAATTGTTGATGTTGATGTCAACAGTAGACGTCAATTGTTGACATTGATGTCAACAGTTGACGTCCATTGTTGACACTGATGTCAACAGTTGACGTCAATTGTTGACATCTGTGATGTATGAGCTCTCTGTTTGTTGACATTGATGTCAACAATTGACGTCAATTGTTGATGTTGATGTCAACAGTAGACGTCAATTGTTGACATTGATGTCAACAGTTGACGTCCATTGTTGACACTGATGTCAACAGTTGACGTCAACTGTTGACATCTGTGATTTATGAGCGCTCTGTTTGTTGACATTGATGTCAACAGTTGACGTCCATTGTTGACACTGATGTCAACAGTTGACGTCAATTGTTGACATCTGTGATGTATGATCTCTCTGTTTGTTGACATTGATGTCAACAATTGACGTCAATTGTTGATGTTGATGACAACAGTTGACGTCAATTGTTGACATCAATGTCAACAATGTAAGAATTCTCAGTAATTAAATATTAAATATGATTTTTTGTGCCAGGTGAGGCCATCTTCAGTCGAGGAGTTTGAGGTAGTTGACAGAGAGGGCATTGTATATGCCGTTAACTTAGAAGAACATACATGCTCATGCCGGCGATGGCAAGCTCATGAATTTATTTGTCCACATGGAATTGCGGCTTGTCGTGAACGTAATCTTCCGGTTGAGAACTTCATTTCCAAGTTCTATTCAACCGAGTATTTGAGGGCAACCTACGCAGATGTACACCATCCTCATGGCGACATTTCGAGTTGGGTTATCCCCCCCGAGGTGGAGAATATCGTAGTTCTTCCGCCTGAACACGCAGCGCGTGCCGCCGGTAGGCCGAAAAAGAGAAGAATACCCTCTCAAGGAGAGGAAGTTAGGAGGCGCAAGTGTGCGCGATGTGGGGTACTCGGCCACAACCGTCAAACATGCAGTAGTGCTACTCCATTGTCTACGGATTAGTTATAGCTTTTCTCTTGTATTAATTATACTTTCTTCAGACTACTTTTGTTAGAGAGAATGTCTTTGTTTAAGAATCTCTTTGTTTAATTATACTTTGTTTAGAGTACTTTTGTATTGTTGACATTGACGTCAATTGTTGACGTAAATTGTTGAAATTGATGTCAACTGTTGACGTTAATTGTTGACATCAATGTCAACAGTTGACGTCAACAATTGACATCAATGTCAACAAACAGAAAGGTAATAAATCGCAGATTTCAACAGTTGACGTAAATTGTTGACACCAATGTCAACAATTGACGTAAAAACCATTAAAAAGAGAAATACAGATTGATAATTGAAATATTGTTGATATTAATTAAACATGATATCATAAAATAAAGAGAAATGAAAAGTTTGAGAAGTTTCCTAATTATCATCTATTGTTAACATTGCTTCCTAATTTACCAAAAGATTAAGATAATAGTACTACGTGAACAACATTTTTTCCTAATTTACCAAAAGATTAAGATAATAGTACTACGTGAACAACATTTTTTCATAATTTTCATCTATCTCCATGTCCGATCCAACATGGGTCGCCAACTTCACTGCCCCATGCCTGTATAAGTCGATCGTGAGCTGTTGTCGGTGCATGTTCATATGTTCTTGTTTGACCCCAAGCAGATCTATGCCATGACTCATAAACTCCATAGCCTTGACGACAAACATGCCACAATCACCACTGTTTTGAACAAATTTGCGATTAGACAATTTGTTCATCATATAAATACGGTATTATTAAATAATAGTTATATATGTACCCATTGCTCTATTGTGGCATGGTGAGCGACGTGGATACTGTGAACGGGGCTGAGCTCGTGTCTTCAATACTCATACGATCAAACGCGTCAATAGGGCACAGGACTAGTGGGAGGAATTCTGCAATTTTTTGGACGTGGCATGTCACCATTTTGTTATGAGGCTTGTTGCTTGACATAGAATCATAGATTGTAATGGACCGTTCTCGAATCGATACAACCAGAAGCAACCAGTGCGTCCTATCCTTGAAACAACAGGGCAAATAGACGTGATCGACGTCTACCCAGGGCTGTCAGGGACTTGTTGGTCGCGGTTATGTAATCATAGATCCGAGACTGCCTTGACCAATTAAACTTGTCCTTGTCTTTGCATTTCATCCAAGCGTCATACCCAAGGAGGCAATATGTGACAAAGAAAGCCGGTATAATTGAGAACGACTTTTGCAATTTCCCAGTCATTCTCTTCTTCCGGAGGTAGTAAGAGATGATATCAACATGCTGTCACAAAATATTGAGGGATTAATATTAGAGAACAAAGAGCTTTTAAGTCACAGATGTCAACAGTTGACTTCAATTGTTGACAAAGATGTCAACAATTGACGTACAGTTGACGTCAATTGTTGACATTGATGTCAACAATTGACGTCAATTGTTGACATCTGTGTCAACAAACAGAAAGAAATCGCAGATGTCAACAGTTGACGTCAACTGTTGACACAGATGTCAACAATTGACGTCAACTGTTGACATTGATGTCAACATTTGACGTCAACTGTTGACATCAATGTCAACAGTTGACATCAATTGTTGACATCTGTGTCAACAAACAGAAAGATAATAAATCGCAGATGTCAACAGTTGACGTCAATTGTTGACACCTATGTCAACAGTTGACGTCAATTGTTGACACCAATGTCTAGACTTCAAAACCATTAAAAAACAACAGTAGAGTTGAATTGTTGTACCTGATCGCTAAGCCATTCTTCTTCGGTCCAGAGGTTACGGAAAAATGTCTTTGATCTAATTTCAACTTCTGTGAAATTCCATCCCCATGGCAATTTATCTTCCAGTGCCTCGTACCAACGTTGTTCATCATCTTTCTTCTTCAACAATCCAAACTTCAGCCATGTCTCCATTACAGTGATGTCCTCAAGATTTGATGGAGTAAAAGGAGGAGTCAATGGATTTTTGAATGGACGCGAAATTCCTTTTGTAAACTTCGCGAACGGCCTCGGAATGGGTGTAGGAGTGTACCTATCCGGCGGTCGAGTGATTCTCACAGGTCTTTGCGGTGAATCGTCTATGTTAATCGGAATCATCTTCCATGAATCCCGATTTTCCTTATCCTTTGCGGCATTTAACACGTCCTCCATTTCCTCGCGGGTTCGTCCCTCAGGAACCGAGCCTACATAGATAACTTGACTATCATCATACATCTCATCTTCAAACTGCTCACAATCTAATTCTAGAAGGCGGGCTCTCGATTGGGACTCAGTTAGTTCTTGACTTGATTCTAACTGGCTGTCTTTGATCAACCCTGAATTTAAAAAGATGAATGTCAACAATTGACATCAACTGTGGACATCAATGTCAACAATTGACGTCAACAATTGATGTCAACTGTTGACGTCAATTGTTGACATTGATGAACATAGATAGACCACAAACCACAAACCAAAAACTTTTCAAAAAACACAAATAACAAACTTTTCATAAAACCACAAACCAAAAACTTTTCAAAAACACAAATAACAAACTTTTCATAAACAACAAAAACCAAAAACTTCATAAAAGACAAACCAGAAACTTTTCATCAAACACAAACCAAAAACTTCATAAAAGACAAACCATAAACTTTTCATCAAACACAAACCAAAAACTTCATAAAAGACAAACCAAAAACTTTTCATAAAACACAAACCAAACTCGACTCTTCAACCAATAATACCTTCTTGAGTCTCTTGTGTATCTCTTATGTCATCTCCTATGCTGACAACCGGCTCAACATCTCCATCTTCTTCTTTGTCTTTTTTTCTCTTTTCAGCCTCTTCCTCATCACCGTCTTTCTCGGTCGAATCTTCTGGATCCTGTAGCTCTTCAGGTTGTGCATCTTGGACAGCTCCGGGTATCCTCTTGGCCAGCTCCATCAACTTTTCATTCACACATCTAGTGAATTCTTTGAAGCTCTGTTCCATCTCCGTCTTGAACGCCGCGAACTCTGTCCTTATATGGGTGACAGAGGCTTCAACGACCATCAACCGAGCCTATGTTAAAAGTAGACGTAAGCCAATGTTTTCTATTGACATCAACTGTTGACATCAACCGAGCCTATGTTAAAGAGTAAATCATGTATGAAAGATTTACAAACCTCAGAGTTTTCTCCGATGCCGGACGTATGTGTTGTATACGGAGTGGATGTGCCTCCACTTGATTCCACCGGTGCCTGTCAAAATTAATGTCAACAAAGGTTAGGCAACTCTCATAAATCACAGATGTCAACAGTTGACGTCAACTGCTGACATCATTGTCAACAAACACAAATGTCATAAATCACTGATATCAACAGTTGACATCAATTGTTGACATTGATGTCAACAATTGACGTCAACTGTTGACATTAATGTCAACAATCAGAAATGCCATAAATCACAGATGTCAACAGTTGACGTCAATTGTTGACATTGATGTCAACAATTGATGTCAACTGTTGACATTGATGTCAACGATTGACGTCAACTGTTGACATCTGTGATTTATGACATTTCTGTTTGTTGACAATGATGTCAACAGTTGACGTCAACTGTTGACATCGATGTCAACGATTGACGTCAACTGTTGACATCGATGTCAACGATTGACGTCAACTGTTGACATCGATGTCAACGATTGACGTCAACTGTTGACATCGATGTCAACGATTGACGTCAACTGTTGACATCGATGTCAACGATTGACGTCAACTGTTGACATCAATGTCAACGATTGACGTTAAAACCATAAAAAAACACATAATCAAGATTAATCGATTACCTTCTGTTTCAGCTTCGGTTGGCTCGGCTTCTTCATTGTCTTCAAGCTAACCTTTTCTCCTCCCATTGGCTTGAACACAAAGTTCTCAGATTGCCACGAAATGGTTGAGAACGTGTTGTCAACGACATGAGTCGTTGATTTCCACCGACGCATGAGAGGTACATCGGTATCAGACAATCTCTCGCAATACAAGAGTGTCGAGAACACGGGCATGGTTTCGTACGCCCAAATTTGAAGTGGGTACATGAAAGAAGGAAGGTTTATCTTCGCCTTGGAATCCTTCTTCTCCACATTCTTCACGTACTTACGGCAGTTTTCAACGAAGAACTTCCAAACCACATTGCCCCACGGGTACGAGTTAAACTTGTCCAAGTCCTCTACCAATTTAACGTACGACCAATCTCGAATGGTGGTACCCAAAGGGGCACCGAGAAGTACGTTGAAGAGAAAATGAAGCAGCAAGAGCTTGACTCGCTTCTCATGCGGCCACCCTTGCGATTCCACCAATTTTGTTGTAAGCACGACGCGACTGTTGGTCGTCCCCTTGGAGAACAATTCACTGAACAGTCCAACTTCGGCCGGCTCGGTATAATCCAAGGCTGGGACGTCCCCATGGCGCAGCCCTAAGATAGAACAAAAATCCTCTCTTGTGAACGCCCGCGGTTCTCCCCCGAGCTCAATAAAGAGAGTATCTTCCCTCTCTTCTTCACCGACAAAGTAACCAACCCTCATCAATAAATGGTTAATTATCTTAGAGGATCGGGTGACCTTCGGGACGTCCAGAAATTGGCCAAAACAAGAGTTGCTGAACATAGCCTTCACTTCTGGACCCATACCCGCTGATTTATCGAACGTCTCCAACGTCCCATAAAAACTGATATTATGATCAACCACATTTGATTCACAAATGTACCTCCTCCACCCCTGAATACCGAGCACAATTTCACACAATTTCAAACACAATTTCAACCAATTTCAAACACAATTTCACACAATTTCAAACACAATTTCCGAGCACAATTTCACACAAATTCCGAGCACAATTTCACACACTTTCAAACACAATTTCTGACCATAATCAAAGATTTTGTAACACATCAATTCACTACCACACCAGAATTCATTCACTACCCAACATAATTAATTCACTACCCAAAACCAATAAATCTAAGAGATCTAAACCGGTGAGTTTACTTGGTCCGTATCAGAGGTGGGTTTCAGGCCACGGCGGAGCTTCTTCGAGTTCAACTTGGGCGAAGCAGTCGTTTTCCTTTTCCGGGCCGGAGAAGTGTTTGGCGTGGTCGCTCCGGACGCCTCCGGTTGTTAAAGCCCTATCATCCTAGGACTCTTTCGCGTTGTGGGTTCGAAAATAGGGTTGGGTGGGTCAGACATGGCGACTTGAGGAATTGGTCGAGTGAAATCGAGTTCGGGCAAGGGTTTCGGTCGCGATTGTGGGTGAGTTTGAATAAGAGAGAGAGAGAGAGAGAGAGAGAGAGAGAGAGAGAGTGTGTGAGTGAGACTGGTCGCGAATCAGGGAGAGAGAGAGGCGATTCAGGGAGAGAGAGTCGCGAGGTCTGGGTGAGTTCGAATGAGAGAGAGAGAGAGAGAGAGGCGATTCTGGGTGAGTTCGAATGAGAGAGAGAGAGAGAGTAAATGGTAAAGGGAATGGTTTACACGGTTAGGGAGAGAGAGAGAGAGAGATATATAAATAATTATGAATAAAAAATAGAAATTTATTTTGGAATGATATTAAATGAGGTTGGTGTGAAATTGAAAGAAAAAATAAGATTGAGGGTATATTTGGTTTTTCACTTTTGAGGAAGTTGTATTTTTGGCCAAAGTTATAGTTTGGTGGATTTTTGGAAAAAAGTATTGAAATGGTTGTAGTTTGAGCAATTTCTCTATTTATTACTCATTATTGCTCTAATATTTATTATTATTCCTCTCATTTATTGCTCATAGATTCTCTGAGGCTGAGTTGGGTGGTGTGTGTGGTAGCATTGAGGAGTCGACTGCGATCTTTGTCAAGTATGTTTTGGTGGTTTGTGCAGATTTTAGGGGGTGATCTGATTTTAGGGTGACTATTTTGATATATTCTGGCTTTTGTTGATAAATGAGAGTGATAGAAGAGGAATAGTTTTGGTTAAGTACTGTGTGTACGAATATTTTAAGTACTTTGTACTTGAAGGATTATGTTAAACCTATTTTGGCACAATGTTTTATGTTCTAGTCTTAATTGAGTCACTATTTTTTCGTGATTAATCAGAATAGCTGAGGTAGAAAACAGTTGACGGTTTCAATGACACTGATATCAATATTTATGTTAATCATAACTCTCATAAGTCAAGTATTGATAAACTTCAAACAGTGAGGCTTGTTATAATTTAATAACAGTTAGAATAGGTTTAATATATGAAACTTCATTCTATAAAATAAGAGGAAATGGCGGCACAAGTGTCTAAAGTTATCGGATTTTTACACTTATGTACCCAAACTTTTTTTTTTCACGGCATAAGTGTCCAAAGTCACTTCTCGGTTACACTGTTGGTGTTTTGGACGCTAAATGTAAACGGCGAGCCACGTATCTTCATCCTACAATGTCTGAGTTAATAAATGAGAGTAAATTATAACAAATTGAAAAATAAAACCTTATATTCGCCATTTCCTTCTTCCACTGTGCTTCCTCGACCCGCGGTGGTGCTTCCTCGGCCCGCGACGCTGCTGCCTCCACCCGCGCTGATGCTTCCTCGACCCGCGACGCAGCTTCGTCGACCAGCGGTGGTGCTTCCTCGACCCGTGGTGGTGCTTCCTCGACCCGCGGTGGTGCTTCATCCATGGGTTTAGGGTTTAGGAGAATTTAGGGATTTAGGGCTTTTATTTTTATTTTTTTTTCATTTCAAAATTAATTTATTTAACCAAATCAGTCACAGCCGTTCATTTATAACTCCATCTATATTTAACGTCCAAAACACCAACATAGTAACCGAGAAGTGACTTTGGACACTTATGTCGCGAAAAAAAAAAGTTTGGGTACATAAGTGTAAAAACCCGATAATTTTGGGCACTTGTGCCGCCATTTCCTCATAAAATAAATACATATTTTTAATTTGAACTCGTCAAATTCGGTGGGTAAAGTATAGTTGGCGGCTATGTTATCTATTTTCACTCTATATAGAACATTGATAATTGCATTATTTCTTATTTTTCAGTCATCATCTCTTTGTGTCTCAAACACTCACATTGCGCTTGTAATAAAAAAAATTATTGTTTAATAATTTACTTTTCACACTTTAATACCGGAAACTGAGAAAAACAAAAAAGATTTTTGTATAAACAAAAAAATTTTAGAGCAAAGAAATGAAGAGACATACAACTTAACGGGTCTAGCAAAAGAAATGAAGAGTAGAAAAATGAAAAACTTTGAAATTGAAATTTCATAATAGCGAAGGAGAGAACAAGAGACATGACCCTGTTTGTTTCTTCATTTGAAAACTGTTTTTTACTTTTATAACTTGAACAGTTTTATGAAAAACTGTATTGACGGTTTGTTTGATGATTCTCAGAATACAACTCAAAAAAATTTCAAACTGTATTATGTTTTAATGAAGAAAATCATAAAACAGTTTTTAGGTGTTTTCTAATTTTTTTTTACTCAATTTTTTTTAACTTTTTTTTTCTTTTTTTTTTAATATATCCTCTTGACATTTCCTTCTCTCCTATCAACATCATTTCATTTTCCTCACTTTTGATTATCGAATTTGTTTTCATTCCCTGGAAAACTTAAGTTTTACAATTATGACAAACTTTAAACAATCGGAACTCTATTTTACAAACTATTAATTGGTCGCCTCTCGTCGAACACATGAGTTTTCACTATTTTTAGTCAACATTAGGTATCAAAAATTGATATTTGTTGTATTGACTTCAAAGACAAACGGTGTTTTCCAATGAACTTGTGAACAATCATTATTACTAAAGGTACGACCATTATATTCGCAGCAAAGACTTTCAATTAGTATATATCTCAACGCCTAATTTTTATGTGAATTATTACACTACAATTACAAAAAACTGAATTAAAAAAAACTGAAATCCTTACCAAACAGTTATTTGAAAACAACTACAAAAAAAATTAGACTACAACTATATGAAAACAAAAAAGTCATGAAATGAATAAATGGTCCCTATTAAAAGTCATGAAATGAATTAAATGTATGTTAAATCTGAACGGTTGATTTGAAGTAATAATGGTCTTACTAAATATAAACAATAAGTATTTTACCCACCAAAAATAAGTTAGATAGCCAACTATACTCTAAAAAAAATCTAGCAAATGCTTTATATATTTATGCAGCCATTTTTCTAATTTTAGAATAATCCAAAAAAAATAAAATAAAGAGGCATAAGGCCAAGATATGCCTTGTTTTATAAAGCCTAATAAAAACATTATTGCTTGTCCTGATTTATACCACGTTCGGCATTGACCTGTACAAGCCGGCAAAGTTAAATATTGGTACTATTTGATACGAGCTACCACATTTTAACAACTTGAAAATGTATCATATTATTCTTAGAAAAATTTCATTTAAATATCAAGACTATACTCATTAGTTTAATAATAGTCGAAATTGCATTTATGGACACTTTTCGAAATTCTCTCTCATTTTCTCTTCTCAAATCTCTCATTCTCTCTCTCATTTTCTCATCATTTCGAGTATCAAATTGGTTGAATTCGGTCAAAAATGGATAAGTTTGCTTCTTTATTCATCTTTTATAGACTTAGTGATATATTTTGAGGAAAATCAAATAAGTAGGTAGATTTATGTTAAACTTTCCGGAATTTATGTTATTTATGATGAAATCCGATAGTTTTGGATGAATTGCAACTACTTTTTCTGATGAAATTCATGAAAAAGGTAGCTAATTTTCGATAAGATTCGATGGATTCCGATGACATGACTATTTCCGATGATTTTCGACCATTTCCAATGATATTCGACCAGTTCTGACAGGTTCTGATTAAATGAGATTATCTTCTTATTTTAATGTCTTTTTTTGGGTACTTTTTTGAAGTTTTAGTGTTGTTTAACGGCACGTGGGAGAAAAACGAACACTTATGGGTGTTCAATAATGCGAGGACATATCCGATCGAAGTTTCGAAAGAGATGACCTACATGGAGTTAGTGGATAAGGTCTATAAGAAAATCAATATCGACAGATTCAAGTATGACTTAAAACTTGAAGTTCCATATGACGTGGGAACGATTCTGATTGAGCCTGCATTGTTGAAGGATGACGTTGATGTTATGTATTAAGATTTCCACTTTGTCTAAGTTTGGTATCGAAAGAAATCATAGCGTTAAGTGCAAACCGAGGAGTTGATAAAGGGAAAAATGTGACAAATTGTCTCGCGTTGAACTCAACAAGAGACGAAATAATCTGATTATCAACAATCGACACAATGTTCCTATCATCAACAACCGACAAGATGTTCCTATGTTCAACAATCGAGCAGATGTTCCTATAATCCATCAACACAATGTTATTAAAGATGAGTTGTATAAGGGTGATGAAATATACAAGCGTGACAGATATGATCACCACAACAACGACCGAGATGATGAACTAAACATTTGACACAATGTTTTATATGCAGGTGGAGCTAGTCTTAATTGAGTAATTTTTTCGTGTTTAATCAGAATAGCTGAGGGTAGAAAACATTTGACGGTTTCGATGACATTAAATCACTAATATCAATATTTATGTTAATCATGAGTCAAGTATTGACAAACTTCAAACAGTGAGGCTTGTTATAATTAAATAACAGTTAGAAAAAGTTTAATATATGAAACTTCATTCTATAAAATAAAGAAAAATTAGTTGATCTAAGCCACATCAAACGTTGCAATTGTAATCTAGCCAACATTTCGTTTAATTTTCGAATCTAGCCAAATTTGATGACGTGTCATATTTATGTAAGATGGTATTTACTATATTAGCCTTGGTTTGGTTTCAAAAATACTAGCCCACGTTTTGAAACTTGGTTTTGTAGCCGAATTTGTTATATTCGGTTTATATTTCGAATTTTTAAAAAAATTCTATACTTGGCAAGGTTGGTTATTGAACGTTTTTTTCTTTAATGAACATTATAGCCGTGTAAGCAAATACATTGTAAATGTTCGTAATTTTTTGTTAATCTCCGTTGCTTTGTTAATTTCTGTTAATTATGGTAAATTTACATATGTGCAGGTAGAGCCGATTTCTTTTATTTCCATTAATACACATTTAATACGGTATTTTTGTTTTCCAAATTTATTTTCTAATTTTGAACGGGATTTTATCATAATTACGTGTATTCATTATCTTGTTTGACTTATTCAATCAAATAAATATTTCTTTTCCCTTTTAATTACATCACCGAATCTCATATTATGAATTCAAAAAGCTGAAATTAAATTGCTGAAATTATAACCGTGTAAGCAAATACAGTGTAAATGTTTGTAAACTTTTGTTAATCTCCGCTGATTTGTTAATTTATGTTAATTATGGTAAATTTTTTGTGCATTTATTGCATTAAATTTTCTCTTTTAATTACATCACCGAATCTGTTATTAAATTAGCTAAATATCCAATTAAATTGCGAAAAAATCTGAAATTAATTGACTGTATACAATTCAAACCGGTCAAACGTGGGCTAGTGTTTTGATCAAGTAAGTATAAGAAAAAGGATAAACTAGGTATTTTATATCCGTAAATTTCATTAAATGACTAGATTGCAAAATTTACCAAACGTTGGCTAGATTTCAAAAATCATGTTTCAAAATGGCTACGTTGCTAGTTTACCCTAAAATAAATAAATTTGAACTCGTCCAAACAGACTTTTTATCGAATACATATTCGGTGTGTAAAGTATAGGTGGCGGCTATGTTATCTATTTTCACTCTACCTCGTGATATATACTCGATTATTTATTTTTCTGATTACATATATAATGAATGGTATATTGACGCTCAAATAATGTCAAAATAACACAAATTATATATAGAAAAATTGATAATTGCATTATTTCTTATTTTTCCGTCATCATTTCTTTGTGTCTCAATCACTCACAGCGTTTGTAAAAAAAAAGAAGTATTGTTTTATAATTTACTTTTCACACATTAATATCGGAAATTGACAAAAAAAATGATAAGATTTGTTTTTAAACAAAAAAAAAAATTGGCGAAAAGAAATTAAGAGACATAAAACTTGACGGGTCCAGCAAAAGAAATGAAGAGTAGAAAAAGGAAAAACTTTGAAATTAAAATTTCATAATAGCGAAGGAGAGAACAAGAGACATAGTGTTTTGATTTGAAAATACATATCAGGGTAATATAATTTTTGTTCATTTCGGCATTCACAATTATAGAATAAATGGCCCCTATTACAAATCATAAAATGAATTAAATATATGTTAAATCTGAACTATTGATTTGAATTAAGTAGTAATGGTCTTACTAAAAATAAATGTGTATTTCGCAAATAATCTAATCTTTGAGTTTCAATTTTGATATACATATCTAATACTTATTGTTGAAAGAGACGATCTGTATTAATATAGACTTATCATTATCACGTACTTGCAGTTTATAACAATAATATTCGCGACATGTAACTGGATTTGTTTTCTTCCTTGTTAACACTGTCGAAGAAAATGGAAAACAAATATTATAATAGGATAAAAAGATATTTAGGAAATACTTTGTAAAGCGAAATAAAATAAAGGTGGATTGCCTACATTTCTCTTTGAATTAGATCAAAGACAACTTCAATCTGGATAAAATGGGTATTGATTTTGACATATGCCAAACCTTTTTTTCTTTCTCCACCTTTAAAATACCTTCGTGTCATCCTAAATCTCCAGAAGGAAATAACAAAAGGTATTGTGATAGATCGTAACATCCGAAATAATACTTTATTCTTTGGGGTTTATCAGAATGCAAATACACAAATAATACTGATCATGTAACCATATACCAGTTACTTGTGAAATCGTAGGAGTATTATACACTCGTTGGTCTAATTCTGGAATTGATTTTATACAAATGCTTAAGTTTTGAAGGTCAGGTACATCTTTAAGGTAACGGAAAAATGAAGCGTATGGATTATTTTTTAGGATATCAAGTAAGATTGCAGTAATATTTGGATTTAACTTTGGACATGCGTCAATTCTCTTTTGTATTTTATGGTTTGTATCATAAAAATAAAGTTGAAGATTTGCTGGAGTACCGTTTGATGGTAATAAATCATTCAAATAATGATAAATCTTGCCTTGAATACGAAAAGTATAGACACCTCTATTTTTTTTACATAATTCTTTATAGATTTCGCACCAAATGAAGTAAAATAAGAACTATTATTATATGATCGTCTATATTTTTGGAATTCGGTGGATGTACAAGATGATGACGTATATAATTCGTATAAATGTGGAGGAATGTCATTCGAATTAAGTATTATTTTTTCCATTAGAGCAACAAAGTGTCTTACTTTCGTGTGAGAGTTTTTTGGCTCTACAATATTGACAAATTGTTGGTAATTTCAGCATTTAAGGTATTTCTAGAAAATGGAGATCCTTATTGTGATTTGCTACCTTGGTTAGTTGTTTTTTATATGACCTTGATAATTTTCCTGACATTGTGGAAAAGAATTAGTCACCAGAAACAAAAGTTTTATTTGAAAGAAAAAAGAAGTAATAGATTTTTATCTAATTCAAATATACTTGCTTGCGTTAAATTGCTCTTTAAATTATCATTGATTTTATTTGCTATATGCTTCTCTAAATTAGTGTTCCTTCCTCCGTCGACTATATGGGATCGTTTTCTTGCTGTGCCCTTCCGCCATTGTTCTCTTTGCAATTTTTGTTATTGTTCGGACATACTTCGTTTTAGGCGATATTGCTGTCGTTTATATGCTCTTTCATCTAGCATGCTCTTTTTCATATGGAACAAATCATTCATATCGATCTTTTTGGATTTCATTTTAAAAACATGATATTCCAGAAAATAATAATATATAGGGCGTATTGATATTGCGCAATAATTAAAGTAAAATCTAAAGTAGCTTGATTTTATTTTTTTTTAAGAAATAATATCTTTGTTATAGCTTGATGATTCCTGTGCCTTATGTCCTGCTTGCAATGGCTTAAAAGTTGTAGTTATCTCTTTGTGAAGCTGTAAATAAATTCGGGCACTACAAATTTCACAAAGGAAGAGGAAAAAATATATTAGTTTCACAACACCGTTAAACAAAAATATATAAAATTAATAAATGTTTGTTCCCACGAGCTAGAGTAACAAAAAAGAACCCCACGTCTAGCTATTAAGAAAAGACTTTTCTTTGTCAGCCAAATAACACACCTGTCACGACCCGCTATCCCTCGTCGCCGATTCACGAACCGCGACGGTGGATTACATCACAGATCACATAATCAACATATCAATATATGTCATATCAAACCGATACAAAAGTAAATAAACACGATAATCATAACACTTATAATAAACATAATGCGATAATACATAAGTATTAAAAGTGTTTATATGAAAAACCAGGTAAAATTTTCGTTTTTCTCAGTTCTAACTTTGAGTCTCACAACGACTCTTTATATATACATACTAGCTCCTGGATTTGCGTATAATTACATGAGATAGTTTTAGGAGCGTAGATTACGGAAGGGGTTCAACAAAATATAGATATTGTTATAGAAGATGTTGATCTCGGGTGAGTTCCCATTAGCCCAAAGGTCAAGAGATACACGTCCGGTCTTCATCTTAAACTTCCTTATTTACATCGCCGTCTTGCCCTTCTCTCCATTACCAAGGGTCATTAATCTATGAGTCGATTGACTCAGTTAGTGGGAGTCTAACTTAGAAATTAAAGCGACTAATGACATGTGATAACATGTGACGTGCAAACACGTACATAAGAATGCGTGATACAAATCTAACTAGTTCTAGAGCATGACTAATGTGTGCACACTCTAACTAGTACTTGTCATCCTTAAGGTTACACACATCCCCCGTTATAACCTTCAGATCAACAAGAGACCAGCCTTAGACTTCGAGCAGCAGTCGTCCGGCGGCCTAAGAGTTTTACATCTGTCTGGGATCCACTAATGGTACCAACTTCGTTCAACATTGGTGCAACCCCCAAGCCCACATAGCCCATCAATGTACATTCCTCAGGGCATCATAGCTTGGCAAAAAAGTCGGGTAGGACTCTCTGTCGACTCCCCGATTCATGAGTACCCAGAGCCATCCCCCAGGCCCACATAGCCCGTCAGGGTTCTCTTTATTTTGGTACCATCGATACAACAGTTCTTTAGAGTTTGGGTACTCTGCAACACTCACAGTACACACATATGGTACTTATAGGAGAGCGACTCAGGATAAACCTTGAAAGAGATTTCATTCCCCTTTTATGCTCGTTAGTGTTTTAAGTTGAAGACTCGGGACGTGACTCCCAGTACTTCTACCCTCTATTCGAATTCGAGAGTTAAACACAGCTCTCCTGTCTCCCCCGTTCTAACGGGTCAAGCACATAAATTGAGGGATTATTATATCACGTTGCAGAGGCTGGGTTTCACAAGTTTATGTTTGAACTTATCGAGTGTACCCGAGCTAAGTTTTCAAGAAAAGCGGCCGAAGCCTTAAATCATTGAGATTATTCATTTTTATGGTTTTTCCTACTATTGTTTCCTACTTATCGAGTGACATGAGAGAAAATGTGTGTTTTCTCTCTTTTGGAGATGTGGGAGACTCTAAATCAAGAGTTCCTTGTCGTGGCGGAGATTCCGGACGCGTAGGCAATTTCCAGTCGGAAATGAAAGACGCGTAGGCGATTTCTTGTCAGAAATGGTGGACGCGTCTAGTGTGCTAGACGCGTAGGCGATTTTCAGTCGAAAACCGCAGGCGTCTTAGATGTGCCACGTAGGCGTCTTAAATGCGCCATGTAGGCATCTTAAGTGCACCATGTAGGCGTCTTAGGTGCGTCGTGAGGGACGACTTCGTTGTGCCATGTGGGCGTTTTATGTGCGCCACGTAGGCGTCTTAAGTGCGCCACGTAGGCGTCTTAAGTGCGCCACGTAGGCGTCTTTCGAGCGTACTTACCGTTGCCTATGTCACTAGCCCCCCATGTTTTTGGATTTACAAACGTTATCTTGGTGACCGAAAAACTTTGATAAAGTGGATTTTGGAAGAAAAACCTCGAACTTTATTAATATTGCAAAAATTTGAAATACTAAAACATCGGCTCGTATGCCTTATTGACTGTTGGAAAGCAAAGCAATAAAATGGGGGAAGCGCTAGCTACTGGTAGTACTGTCTCAAGTGTTTCGCATTCCACGGGTGATAGATCGGGGTCTCGTCCGTGTATTCGATGTAGTAGGTCCCGTCACGTATGACTTGACGGACTCTGTAGGGACCCTCCCTGTTTGGGATGAGGACGCCGACACCTTGCACTTGGGTGTCATGCAGCTGTCTTCGTGGATTTCGCGGAGGACCTTGGTCGACTCGACGCTATCTCTAAGTTGGGAGATCGTGTTAACCGTCTTTCTAGCGGGTTTTCCATCGATTCCTATGATGTAGCATGTTCCGACCTGTAATTGATCTCCAGCTATGATGCCGATTCCATCATCGGTGGTGAACTTCACCAGTAGGTGGTATGTAGAAGTAATAGCCCTTAGTCGGTTCAGCGTGGGTCGCCCAATGATGACATTATATGGCGACTCCTGATCAACCACTACGAATGGGACCATGTGAACGACTTCAATGCCTCCGGGAGTTCCGAAGGTGACCGGTAGATCGATGATGTCTTCGGTCATGACTCTCTCCTCAGTGATCCCGAATAATGGCGTTTGGGTCGGAGTTGGGCGTAGCCCCCCGAGCTTCATGCGCTCTAGGGTGGTCTTGAAAATTATATCGGCAGCACTGCCGTTGTCGATGAGAACCCTCTTCACAATATTATTAGCCACTTGGGCTTTGAGCACTATCGCGTCATTGTGCATATGCACAATTCGCTTGACCTTTTCGTTGGTGAAGTACATTGTCTCATGGGACACGGACGGAGGTTCTTTATAGGTAAGGTTGATGTGCACAGTGGCGTCCTCTTGGGGCGTGACCCTTAGATATTTCTTCCGTTGTCGGGCTGAGTCTCCACCTTGTGGACCACCCAGTATGGTGGTTACAACGTGGAGCTGTGGGTTGGCGACAACAGTTGTTGTGGCTCGTTCGTCAGTAGCAGTTGCTCCTCCTCCTTTGCTAGACTGTGGTCTGCTTGAGGTGGGGCCCGCAACGCTAATCATGTGCAACACAAACTTTTTTAGCTCAACCCGTTGGATCAGAGCCTCGATTTCCCTTTTGAGATTGTGGCACTCGGAGGTCAAGTGACCGTATTCCTGATGGAACTCGTAATATCTAGACCGGTCGCGAGTCGCGGGGTCTTTTTTCATTGGAGCCGGGGCGATGAACTTGTCACGCGTCAAAGCCAGGATCCGATCCGGTGTCGTGTTAAGTGGTGTAAACGTCGAATACCCTTTAAAGTCTTCCGCAAGTCGCGGCTTTTGAGGCATCGGAGGTCGGCTATCAGAAGTCTGACCCCCTCTGTTTCGCCTTTTACAGGAGTTGCCTTGCTCGTTGCTAGGTTCGTTTCGGTGGTGAGAGCTTTGATTAATGCCCTTGCGGCTATCGAGGTAATCTTCGACTCACATGAAGGTCTTGGCTCGAGTCATTAACTCGGCCATGGTAGAAGGGACACAGCCGATGACGGACTTGAGGAAGTCACTTGTGCGCAAGCCTTCAATGATGGCAGTGATTGCGTCTTTGTCGTCAAAGCGGTCGACCTTATTTGATTCTTCAGTGAATCGGGCGAGGTATCGTCTAAGAGACTCGTCATTCTCTTGCCTGATTGACCACAGGTACATCTTGGTCTTCTTTTGAACCATAGATGTAGCGAAGCGTGCCAGGAACATGTCTTTCAAGTCTTTGAACGATTGGATGTTTCTCGGCCTTAAGTTCTTGAACCACTCGAAGCCGGGTCCGGCGAGAGTAAGACTAAAAGCTTGGCACATGCCGCCGGGAGTGACACCCTGCATCGTCATCCAGGTTTCATAATGCTGGATGTGGTAAACGAGATCTGCTTTTCCATCATAGGGGTGAGGTTCGGGAGTTTGATATTTCCCGTACATACCTCGGCCAATATCTGAGCCGTGAAAGGCGAGGAATTCTCCTCAACGACCCCACAGGCACTTCCACCTACTCCATATTCTCGGAGATCTCGTACTTCATTTCGAAGATTGTGGATCATAGTGACCACATCGAGACCGGTAGTCGGAGTAACTCCCTGTTCGGGAGGAGTCACCTGCCGCCTCTCATTAGACCCTTGACCCGTGCGGCGGTTCCTGTTAGTTGGGGTTGCCGGGGGGTGTTTGGCCGAGAGCTTAGTCGCTCTCTTAGGTCATCGTCACGCTTGTTGCGTTGGACAATAAGATGATCCCTAAGGTCCGGGCTTGCCGCACGGAGGCGCAGGCTTCGGCTAAGAAGGCACGCTCTTCGCGTGCCCTGACTTTCCGCAACATTCTCCCTTTGATCAAGTCGGTCATGGACCGAACGTCGGGAGCTCCCCTCTTGTGAGGCTGCAGGTGCATTCCCCGTCTTGGGTGAAGGATCCTAAGGACAGGCTTCATTCACAGCGGGGAGTTCCCCATCCTTTGTGAGAGAAGTCTCAATATCCTCCGAATCATCAGCACCCTTATAATCTGGGTCGCGATCGCGACTTTCCTCATTGAGGTTCTCGGGATCCCCATTGGGAATCACCGGGTTATGCATAGGTTGTTTTGCAGCCAGTCGGCTTTGGTTCCTCGCATTCTTCGCCTTTAGTTGGCAGATATTCTCCTCCAATTGCATGATGTGGTCGTCCCTGCTATCTGGAGATGGAGATGGTGAGCGGGTCGAGCTCTCTTCAGGGAGCGACTCTTCGTCACCATGTGCTCGGAAGCGCAAGAAATATTTTTGCTCCCAGTAGCGTTATCGGGGTTGTTAACGACCTCAGAACATACGAGTGGCTGACTACTGATCTTTTCTCGAGTCCGAGAAAGTCGAGTCTTCAAGAGAAAAGAAGAAGATGGACAGAAGGGATTTCGGGCTGAACAAGTCCGGAAATCCCTTCCTTCTAGCGCCAAAATGTTATCACACGAAAATGAACAACTATTAAAAGCTTCGGGCGATTCGACCCAAGGCCAGACCAAGTGGCCGCACACGAGCCAAAGGTGTGAACTCGAAAGTCTCTAACTAGGTTTCGTCCAATCGGAGGGCTTCTCAGAGGAGAGAATGGGTGAATAGGGGGAGTGATGTCTTTTGTGTAGGCTGCCTACGTACCCGTGTGAATAGGGATCATGTCAGAACGTAGTTCAAGGCATATGTAACGCAGTATGAGGCTCGGAGCCTGGATGGTGTGCTCATCAGAGGAGGCGGAGCGCGGAGGAGTCCTCGACGACATTTCAGAACTCTGTGATCGAGTGACCCGAGAGAGAATGTGCGTTTTCTCTCTTTTGGAGATGTGGGAGACTCTAAGTTAAGAGTTCCTTGTAAAAAATGCAGGACACGTAGGCAATTTCTTCTCAGAAATGGTGGACGCGTCTAGTGTGCTAGACGCGTAGCCGATTTTCAGTCAAAAATCGCAGGAGCACTCGTGGTCTTGTGATTTGTCGTTCGATCGAGAGAGGCGACGCTCGGGAGTCCCCGAGAGAACTTCGGAATCTCTGAGAACATGAAATCGAGGAGAATCCGCTTCAGGCCAAGGATGGCATCCAGAGAAGCAGAGAGAAGTTTCAAGTTTCTTGAGAAGGAATGAGATGGTTTTCCCCTCAATGAGAGTGTGTATTTATAGTAGTTGGAGGGCCTTAGGAGGCTTCTTTCTTGTCCATGTAGGACTAGAGGTGCGCGCCCCGCCAAGAGGATGCGTGCGGTACTTGTGTGAGCGGCGCGCAACCCGTGGCGCATGGGATGCGCCGCGCCGCGCGCGGCGCGAGTCCAGCCGGGCGCGGCACGCGCCTGGCTAGAATTTGGTGGGCCTTATGGCCTTTGTTTACTCGAGGAGAATGACTCGACTCGAGGAGCGAGGCTCAACTCGAGGAGAATGACTCGACTTGAGGAGCGAGGCTCGAATCGAGGAGAACGACTCGATTCGAGGAGTAAGGCTCGACTCGGGTAGAGTGGCTCGACTCGAGGGGTGAGGCTTGACTCGAGAAGAGTGACTCGACTCGAAGCTTTAAAAGTTTCGACACGAGGGCTTGCTAGCGACTCGTGACGGAAGGCTTGCTACTCTTCAGGACCTCCGGCCTGACCATCGGCCCTTTGAGCGGCGTGTCTTCTCGGCATTCCGGGTTTTCCGAAAATGAACGACAACAAGCGATAACACGGCTCACGAGTGAGATCGAGCTTCACTCTTTTTCTGAATTCTCTAAGTTCCTACTTCAATACGTTCGATTCCACCGGCTCTCGCTCGTCCCGATCCAATAAGTGAACAAGCTGCGAAATTCAAAAAAACGAGCCTCTAGTCAATTTCATAATTCAAATTCAGACTCGAACCTTGAAATTCCAATTCTCGGTCTCACTCTGAGATCTGAGAAATTCCTGACCTAGACGACGAACCAACCTCAACAATGACAATCCAAATCCAACACAAACCAAATCAACGTCAAACATCATTCTCAAATTAATACCGAAAACGAAATAACCAACTCAACCAAACAAATCCGAAACCGAGATCGAACAAGCAACGCTACGCAAATCAAACAATTTCTAAACCGAACCCGGAAGTGAAACATCAAAACTCAAATCACATTAACCGTATCACAATCCAATCAAGTTTCAAAACCCAATCCGAAAAACAAACGACATCAATTCAGCCATAACACATAAATTTCAGTTTCGGCACCCGGTAAAGAACGTGTCATAACTTTGGCTACACAATTCAAAATCCAACGATTCCAATTTGATAATAAAATTAACATCCACACCTTTCTAACAAAATATACAGGCCAATTTTGGACTCAGGAAACTATCTCAAAAACAACCCGCAAAATCAGTTCACCAATTCGGTATTCCCAGTTTTTTTTTCCAGCTTTGAAACCCTGTTTTAAAAAATTCATATCTCACTCAATTCTTAACGGAATTACACGTTCTTGGCCTTTTTAGAAACCTCATAAGGTATATTAATCAGAAAAAATATCAACAAATCAAAACTAAATCGGTACTGAACTGTACAAGTCAATTTACAGAGGCTATTCAAACAAGTTCAAACCAACCAAAATTTCAAATCACTCCAAATTCAAAAACAACCTGAACAATCAATTTCAAACACGATTTCAACCATGGAATTAGACCAACCAACCTCAAAAACATCACAAATCCGAAATCCCCAAATTTTGAACATAAACCCTGACTCTCCAATTTTCGGCCAAAATCAAGAAATTCCGAAATCAACTTCAAATCCTAAAATTCAAGCAATAATCATCACAAAACGAGCTCAATCAACCAAATCAAATCAATTTCAAGGTTCACGCTCGGAATCAAGGAAACCCCCAATTTTTAACCTAACCATAATTTTCAAAAATCCATTCGGGGAAAAAGGTTTCCTCACCTTGATTCGTGAAATCAATCCCTTTGGCGCTCTCCCTCTTGTTCTCCGGCACTTCTTCTCGGTCGGCGTGCTTGGCGGCTGGCGGCGGTCGTGCACGGCGGCGCTCCGTCCCGGGAATTGATGGCGCACGAGGAAGAAGAAGAAATAAGAAGGAGATGAAGAAGGTGATGCGGTTGGCCGGCCGGCGTTGTTCTTCTTGTTGTTTGTAAAAAAAAAAATTCTTCTTCTTTGTTTTGCACAAGGTTCTAAATATCGGCGATATATAGGGATATATCGCCGATATATCCGTTTTTTTGAAGGCTCGGTAAAAACCTGATATAACAGCCTAAATATCGTTTTCTTCCCGATATACCGTTTTTCTAAAAAAAATTCCTACAACAGCCAAAAACATAAAAGTTATTCCTGAAATACCTATTTTCATAGCTCTAAACAGGTCCAAAATTTAAAATTGAGTTCTTAGGAATATGAAGACTCATTATTGCTTATTAAAATTCATAGAACTACATATGAAGTGATTTTTTTTAAATGTAAAACAAATTCCTACAACAGCCAAAACAGAAAAATTATTCCTGAAATACCTATTTACATAGCTCTAAACAGGCCCAAAATTTAGACTTGAGTTCTTGGGAAGATGAAGACTCATTATTGCTTATTAAAATTCATAGAACTACATATGTTTATATGGAGTGATTTTTTAAAATTTATTAATTTCATAATAAGGTGAACTTTATTGTTAGCTAAATAAATGTTATATATTCATTCATTACGTATATTTATAGATATAAATATACGTATATATCTATATAGATATGTTATATATAAATATCTATTTAAAATATAATTGTTATATGTATCATTAAATTATATATACATTTTATATATTTTTATAGGATTTCTGCCGATATATCCGTCGGTATCCGATATATCATCGATATAATCGGTAGTCGGTATTTAAATTGTTATAGAATATCCGTCGATATATCCATCGATACTCGATATATCCGTAAAATCAGAACCTCGGTATGGGTATCGGTATCGATATTTTAAACCTTGGTTTGCAGGAAAACGCGCGGGGAGGTGAAGGGGATAAGAAGAAAACGCAAAAAAAAAAAAAACAAAACAAAAAAAAAACAAAAACAAAAAAACTCTTATTTATATGAATAAATTTTCAATATTTATTCATTAAATCCTTCTCTTCTCTCTCAACCTTAAACCGACCCCATTTCAAAATTCCTTACAAATGGGTCCTAATTGTTACAATTATATCCTTCATCACATAATTATATAATTAAATCCGTAATCGATCGGATTTTAATTATATGCTTAAACCGATAATTTTCTCGTTCGTTCTCGATTAATTCAAATATATTTAAGGTTTCTCGAAAATAATTCTCGTCCTTGAGAATTTATTTCTTAAATTAAATTCCGGAACATTTCTTTGGAAAATAATTTATTATTCGAGACAAACTCGATAAATCCTTTATTTATTCCAAGATTTTTCATTATATTAAAATAATTTAAATTAATTCGATAAACTTATACGATCATAATTCATTCAAGAATTTAATTCTAACAACGGAAACTCGTTTATTAAACGTGAATTTACAAGTCGAGAGATTCAAAAGTTTATACTTTATAACAGCTATATATGAATTCTTTATTTAGAAAAAAATTTATTTAAATAAACGATTAAAACCAAACAGAACAAGAATAAGAACATCTGAAAAAAAAAAAAAAATAATGCAGATGGTGTCGATCTTCAAGTTGGACTTGTTGATCCACGACTTTCAGTTACGTATGTGCGGTGGTCGTGTTGCTCGTTGTATCTTCCGCAAAATCTTATTCGTCGTCGGCTTCTTGAGATTTATTACCTTAGTGTTTTGCGTTGAGAGAGTAAGAGAAAAAATGAGTGGAAGAAGATAGATGGCTTTATATCTTGGGATATTGACAGCAACAATACCATTTGTATGACACTTACAAAAAATCACCAAAAACTCAAATATTGACATACCACCAAACCGGTCACGAACTGACTGATTTCGTGACATATTTGATCACGAACTGGTTGATTCCGTGACACATTTGGTACTAGATGTGTTAATATTTGGATTTTGGATGATTTTTGGTAAGTGACAACTTATTGGTATTATTGTTGTCAATTTGCCTTATATCTTTGTTTTACGTTTTATATGTTTGGCTAATATGTGTATATAAGAGACGAAAATAAATTAAACTTGGGGCAGTGGAAAGAAAATCGAAGCGGTGATCAATTTTTTTTTAAAAAACCTTGATAATATAGTAGACTTAATGAGTTTTGAGGTAGGTAAATAATATATAGGTCAAACTCTCATCATAAATTAAAGGGTATTGTAGATTTGTTGCCAAAACTAAATTATTAAATTGGGATGTAGCCAATGTTTGTAAACGTTTATGAAAAATAGCCAATGAAAATTATATTTGACTTAAATATCTTCATATTAAACATGCTATAATTAATAAAAAAAAATATAAATAATTTAAAATATTCGATAATTAATGACAATTAATGTACCAATGGTGAACTCCGAAAGAATTCTACAGGTATAGATATGACGTTTCATCCAACACAATGTCTATTTTTGAAGCTCTCCTCGCTACAAATCCGTAGGTTTTTTTTTTAAACATGAAAGTAGGAATTTTATTAATAAGGCACATCAGCCTATACCATTTTTACAAAGTCTGGGGGGAGCAAACTCTCCCAAAAACAGGAACATCGAATCGTAGAGCCAGTTTGGCTAAACCATGAGCAGGAGTATTACAAGATCTTGGGATGAAAGTGAAGGAAAACAACTCCAAGAAATTACAGAGAGAGCGAATATCAGAGATAATAAGACCGACCTCCGTAAGGGGAGGAGATTGATCTTTGAGCAAGGAAATGACCTGGAGGCAGTCAGATTGAATGGATATTCTCCGGTGACCCATCTCTGTAGCATGGCGGAGGCTGACTAGGATAGCTTGAGCTTCGGCGACAGTGGCGTTGTAGCTCCTCTTCGACGGCACGATACCGGACGAGAGCACTCGTCCGTCGCAGTCCCGGATAAGAACACCAGCTCCCGTTCTGTCGTTAGAGTAGTCTGTTGCCGCATCGACCGAAACCGCGACCCAGTTGACCGGGGGAGGAGGCCATCGATTGGGCGCAGGGCGGATCGGGCTGACACCGAGGGAAAGCTTTACGGCTTCGTGGTGGTCTGCAGCAAAACGAAGTGCCCATTCTGCCATCGACGTCGGACAAGTGTTGCCGTTTCTGAAAACGGCATTATTTCGTAGGTTCCAACTTTGCCAGAGAAGCACGAGGAGTCGGTCGAGGGCCTCCTTTCCTTCAGCAGAGCCATAGTCGCCAAGGAAATCGATCCAGTCCACAGCGCCGTCGAAACCTTTGAGAAGTTTAAGTCCTGCTGCTTTCCAGAAAGGTTTAGCCGCGCTGCATTTCACTAGGGCGTGGAGGCTAGTTTCTGAATAGAAGCCGCATCTCTCACATCTCGGATCCTTTATAATATGGCGCCTCACGAGGTTAGCTTTTACTGGGATCCATTCTTTGCATAATTTCCAAACGAACATTCTAACCTTGGGGGGGACTTTTGCAAGCCAAAGAGATTTCCACCAAGCTGCAGTGAGGCAGTTATTCGAAGTTCCTTCCCCGACACGGTCATAATTGGCGACAAGGTAACCGCTTTTGACGGTGTATTCACCATCCTTTGTGTAGTGCCATATCCGAACATCGGTCGGGTCGTTATCAGAGCACGGGATCTTGAGGATCTCGACAACATCTTCGGTGACAAAAATGTTATAGAGCATTTCTTCGTTCCAATCCCCGTTGGCCAATTTGAGATCAGCGACACAGAGACCCTCGGGGAGGAAATGCGTGACGATGGGTTTGAAGCTGCGTTCTCGAGGAATCCATTTGTCTTCCACGATGTCAATAGATTCGCCATTACCGACTCTCCACCGAGACCCGCTCTCGATAATTTTTCGACCCCATATGATGCCCTGCCAAATCGAAGAACCAGAGCGAGAGGCAGCGGCGCTCATGAAGTCCGAGTTTGGAAAGTACGAGGCCTTGAGGATTCGGTTCGGGAGAGTGTTCGGGGAGCGGACGAGATTCCAAGCCCTTTTGGCAAGGAGGGCTTGGTTGAAGGCACCGATGTCCCTGAAACCCATGCCTCCCGCAGATTTGGGTTGACAAAGCTTGTCCCAACTCCCCCAGTGAATCTTCCTCTTATCCTTTGTCGATCCCCACCAAAAGTTTGTCAAAATCGTCTTGATTTCCTTCACGAGTCTCATAGGAAGCTTGAAGACGCTCATAACGTAGCAAGGGATTGCTTGAATGACGGCTTTGATGAGGACTTCCTTGCCAGCCATGGAGAAAACCGATCCTTTCCATCCTTTAACTTTATTCCACACTTTGCGACGGACAAAGTCAAAGATGTCACATTTTCGTTTCCCAACCACCGATGGGAGTCCCAAGTAATTTTCGTGACACTTGGTATGCACAACTCCAAGGCTCGCAGCGATAGATTCTCCAAGACCCTCATCTACGTCACGGCCGAAGCATATTTCCGATTTTTCGTAGTTGACAACTTGACCCGAAGAACACTCGTAAGCCTTAAGCGCCAAGCCCAATTCTCTCCCCTCGCCAATGGTAGCTTTGAAGAAGATGAAGCTATCATCGGCAAATAGTAAGTGGGAGACATGGGGACCTTGTGACCCAAAGCGGATACCATGAAGAAGACCATCTGCCTCGCGATTTCTCAGGATACCGGACAGCCCTTCAGCCACGAAGAGGAACAAGAACGAGGATAGAGGATCTCCCTGTCGAATTCCTCTTTGAGGCTTGAGGTTCCCGAACACCTCACCATTGATGTTGAAGGAAAAACGGACCGAGGTTACACATCTCATTATCTTCTTGACCCACGCGGCGTCGTAGCCAAGGCGGAGCATGGAGGCCTCCAAAAAATTCCACTCCACTCTGTCGAAAGCTTTGGAGAGGTCGAGTTTTAGTGCTGCCCTGTCTCCATTCCCGAATCGGCCAAGGTGCATGTTGTGGATGCATTCGAACCCCGCAATGACATTGTCGTGGATGTGACGGCCCTCGACAAATGCACTTTGGAATTCATAAATAGAGGATCCCATGGTCGATTTGAGGCGCTCTGTGAGGCAGCGAGAGATGACCTTGTAAGCCACGTTGCACAAGCTTATCGGACGAAAGTCCTTAACCACCGTCGGAGCTTTTACTTTCGGAATAAGTGTGATTATTGTCTCGTTGAGAAAACCCGATTCTTCGTCGGTATTGAGGACACGGAGGCAGAGCTTTACGAGGCTATCACCGACAATCCTCCAATATTTTTGGAAGAATATGGCTGGGAGACCGTCTTTGCCGGGGGCTTTGAGTGGCGCCATTTTGAAAACCTCATTACAGATCTCCTCGGGTGAGAATGAACGAAGGAGGTCTTCATTTTGAGCGATTGAGACTTTCGAGGAAAGGCTACTGGTCACCGCCTCGATCTCCTCTTGGGACGGTCTTGACGATCTGAAAATATCAGAGAAATAGTCAGTGATAATGCCTCGTATAAGGTCAGGATTCTCTGTCCATATATTGTTGGAGTCACGCAGCCCCTTGATAATATTCTTCTTCTTCCGTTGAGATGCTTTGCGATGAAAAAAAACGGGTATTGCGGTCCCCGTCCTTTAACCATTGTGCCCTGCTGCGTTGGAACCAGTATCTCTCTTCCTTCGCGAGCAGCGCCTCGAGATAACGCTCTTCTTTTCTCACCAAGTCGACTGAAGTGTTGGTAAGGTCAGCGTTTAGACGGTCCACCAAAATTTTTTGGGAGTCGATTGCCGTCCTAAGCTCCTTGAACTTATTTCGGCCCCAGAAACTTAGAGAATGGCGGATCCAGTCCACCTGATCTTGGAAAGAAGAAGGCGAGGCAATGTTGTTGTTCCAGGCCTCCGAAATCAACGTCTCGCACTCCTCCTCGTTACACCACGCCTCTTCAAAAAAGAAACGATGGGATTTGATCCGATTCCCAAGCCGTGTCCTCGAGGAATGATCTCCTTCGGTCAGAAGCAGGAGAGGACGATGGTCTGAGCACCTAAACTCGAGATGTTTAACTAACCCGTGTGGGAAGAGGTCGTGCCACGCCGGGTTAGCTAAGCATCTATCCAGCCGTTCCAAAATTGACCCATCCTTGCAAAGTCTTCGCCATGTAAAAGGCTCTCCGTGGTAACCAACCTCAATGAGCCCGCAATCATCAATCATTCTCTTAAAAGCCTCCATCTGGTAAGCAGGTTTAGGAGCCCCTCCCACTTTTTTAGAAGCATCTTTAATCTCATTTAGATCTCCTCCGCAGATCCAGGGGCCATCGCCGAGTCGAGAAACTCTTCGAATTAGTTCCCATGAGTGCTTTCGTTGAGACACGTCTGGGTTGCCATAGAAACCAGTAAGACGCCAGGCTTTTCCTAGATCATCCACCACCCCGACGTCGATATGGAAACGAGAGAAGGAACAGACCGATACCTCCACTGAGTCACGCCAAAGGACTGCAAGGCCTCCACTTTTTCCAACTTTATCAACAGCAAAACAATTTTCAAAACCAACTTTTATTCTCAACCTCTCCGCCTGAGCTTTAGAAAGAACCGTCTCCGACAGAAAGATGAGATCAGGGGAATATTTTTGGATGTGAGAGCGGAGGGCGCTCACTGTCCAAGGGTTCCCGATCCCCTGAACATTCCAAAATACACCTATCATTGCTCTCGGCGGCCTTGGCTCTCAAGGCTCGCCGCTTCATCATAGTTGGGGACCAAGGACGAATCAATCGTAGAAGAAACTTCCATGGCTTGTGGGGTGGTTTCAGAGGGATTCGAATCTCTAACCTCCGCCTGGACCTCTAAGAAAGCAAGGGAGGGAGGCACCTCGGTGGGGGTGTGGTCGCAGACCAACGCTGAAGTGCGGGCGCCATCGGTGTGGAACTCGGTCAATCTCCGCGAGGCTTTAGACTTCAAAGATCTGGGAGTCTTTTTCCCTTAAGACGTTGTCGCCGACGAAGAGGAGGTCAAAATAGTAGCGCCAGAGAGAGACCTGCGTTTTTTTGTGTTTGCTCTGTCATTGTCGAAAAGAGACGGACCAAAAATTGGAACAGGGACAAGGTTTGGGTCTGGGGAGTTTCCAATCTTGGTGGGCCTAGTATCAGTGGGGGAGGGTGGATCTGGAGTGGGCTTATTAGTATCAGCAGGCCCATTGTTGAGAACGGGCTGGGTGGAAAGAGAACAGCACACATGGGGCTCACGTGATGCGATTAATGAGGGTGTGTTGGTTGAGACTACCAAAGACGGCAAATTGGGGTCCCGAAGATCATCATTAGAAATGTTCTTGGAACTCACACCCTCCATGCATGCATCACGTTGGTCGAGGTCGCGACGCTGAACTGGCGGCGTGGGCGTCGGAGACGGGGCCGGAGTTGGAGATTTGGAAATCCCCGTCACTGCCTTTCCTCCTCTTTTGAAATCCACTTTCAGCCAGTCTCCGAAAGCCGGAGACTCGATCCCCTCCGCCTTGCCTTTGCAATCTTCAAGGCTGATGAGTTACAAGAGCGGGAGTCGTGGCCAAGTTTTCAACACTTATAGCACATGAACGGGAGTCGCTCGTATTTGAATTCAATCCAGATTCTCCGACCTTCAAAGGGGATAAAACGTCCGGGACTGATGGAACCGTCTACCGGGACGTCAATTTGGCAACGGACATAGTTGTTGAACATTGCCGTGTTGACTTTGTCCAGCTTAACGTTGACAACAGTACCCGCTGATTCTGCAACACGCTTTACGTTCTTCATCGTCAACATCGGAGGAGGGATGCCAATGACCCTGATCCAGAGTCGGACGAAGCAGAAGGGAATTTCTTTCCAGATGCTCGACTGGGGCCAAGGCTTAACGAGAACAAAGCCATGCGAGAAAAGCCAAGGGTCTCGGCTTAGGACGAAGTCCTGGTCTTTAGCAGATTTGAACGTCGCTTGAAACCAGGTGCCGTCCTCCGCCACTTCAAGAATGCGAAGATTCCAGCCCGGATCGATTCCCCAAAGGTTCTCAAGTAAAGAGACCAGGCCTTGTTTCTTAAGTTGTTTTTTGGTGAAAACTTTGCCGAGAAGGGTGAGATTTGTGAACGAAATAGCCGTGGCTGCATCCGTATCCCAATCGTCACCACCCTCGTCGACGGAGAGGAGGTCTTTTTGTGAACGAGATCATCGAGGACGTTGTCGGAATCCATGGAGGATTAGCCGCTCAGGGAAGACTCTTCAGAGAAAGAGAGAGCACCCGTTTTTAACTATTGTCAATTTTTTTTTAGTATACAATTGCTAAATATAAGTTTAACCATATATAGGATAAATCCGTAGGTTTCAGAATCACTCAATTTCGAGTTCATATGAGGAATATATGAATTTTTGAAGTTTTGATGAGAAAAAAAAAAACTGTGTGAAAGAGAAAAAAGTGACCAATTGTTGTAGAAAAAAAAAAGATTTAAACAAAGTACAAAATAGAAAATTCAAATAACTTATTCAAATTTCAGCTCATCTGTTTGGTTATTTTTTAATAAGTTTTCAAACGTTAGCTATATCCCAAACGTGATATTTGAAATGACCTAATAAGTTACCAATTTTTAAATTTAATAGTCATGAGATGTTATTGTCACACACGTAATAGATTATGCATAATATTAATATTAGTACTTGATTTCTTAGTGTATGTAAAAAGTCCATGTGGATTGGCATGCAACATCACATCTGTCGCAACTCAATTTGAGGTGTCATTTTTATGATCAATTGATTAAAAGTTTGTTAAATAAATAACTAAAGAAAAGATATATATACAACAAATCACTGTGTTGTAACTTGTAATATGCGTAAACCAAAATACGTGTATGCACATGAATAAAGAGCAAGCGTGTCGACTCCCTCCCAAGTTAATATATTTTCACCCAAGTCCATGACACTATGAGTGTAAGGCGGGTTTGTCTTTCTTTTTTTAAACACAGAATTGTATTTTTTTAAGCTCCAGATAAAAGAAATCCATGACCTACCTGCTTCATTCATACATATATGTAAATGTATAGATATATCTTTCAATTTTTACAATTGTAAAATATATGATCTTTTAGTTATAACGATATATATAGTATAACATAATTAATTATTATCAATGTTTACATTTTCAATTTAATAAAATAAATATTTACTTAAACTAAAGGGTTTATGCATTTTGTCAACACTTATCTTCTCATAAATATTTTTGAACCTTACTTTTATCAATTGGTATACTTTTAAGTTGGATAATAGGTAATGTAGTAAACAACACTTGAAAAACGTAAATTAAGAAACAATTAAAAATAAAATAATAATAAAGAAAAAAGAAGGATAAGAAAAGAATTAAAAAAAAAATGTTAATCTGATTTTAATTGTGGACACATCACATCACTACTTTACATCTCTCTTCTCTCTCATTTGCACCTCTCTTCTCTCTCCCTCTCAATCTCGTGCTCTCTCGTTCTCCTCTTTTAAATATACAAAATATTTTATAATAATCTTTATACGTGAGCCCTACTCCTACCCAAGGTTCGACATCCCGGGGGTTCCGGTCGGATTCCGGTAGAGATCCCCTGAACCGGAGGGTACCGGGACGAGACTTGCAGAAACCGGTCCTGTGAACCAAACCCGGTCGAATCCCGGTTGAACCGGACCGGATCCAGGACCGGCTTAACATAAGTTGAGACCTAAAGCAAAATTTTAAAAAACAGGCCTATTTTTTAATTAAAAAAATATTAATGATATATTAAAAACACGTTTTGAAACATTAAAGTAGGGTATAATACTTAAGAATGTCATGGAACGGGTTTATTACTTTTTTTTTTGGGGAATTTTGGGTCTCATCCAGATCCAGAGTGAGCCTTTTATTAAATGAATTTTTTTAACACAAGTAATCTATTAGTCTTGAAATGTGGTGTTATTAATAGATAATGAGCCTTATATTAAATGAGTTATATTAATACATACAACAGCCTTAGAAATCGGTGTCAAGTGGTACATCAGAGGATCATCCAAATAAAATGGGCATTTTTCAATAATTTATTTTTAATCAAATTTTATTTTTGGACCTTCTCAAAAGTGAGGCCTAAAGCCCATGCTTTAGTACCCTTGACGTTGGGCCGGGCCTGACCGGATCCCCTCGGACCGGGTCCCGTTTTGGGTATAAAAGAATTGTTCCTAAAATCGCGAAACCCTATTCTCCCGAGGAACAAATTTGCGCGTCCCGTCCCGATCAAGTCCCGTCGAATCTAGTCTTCGTCCCGCCGGATCCCGTCTAGCCAAAGCCGAATTTGTCCAGATCCCGGGGAACCCGAGAGGTATCATCCAAGTTGTTCAATTTTTGGGATTTTTTTTTTTTTCAATTTTTAGTTATGAACGGATGATTATTGTGATGATATTGTTGAATTTTAATTAATTTCAAGATTAGTTGATTATTGTCATGATGAAGTTGAAATAAAAGTGCTGATTACAATTAATTTGATGATTATTGTTATGGTTATGTGGATGATTATTGTGATGGTTATTATGTTGATTTTTGTCATATGAATTGACAAAAATAAGTTTTTGAAGAGCTCTGAACTCCGATCGGAGTCTGAATATTTTGAGGTCTTAACTGTTGGCAGGTTTGGGTCTGATTTGGCGGCAATGGCATTCCAAGTGACTGAGCCTGAATATGTACCTGGGCCTGCATGCCCACAGATCCTACGCAAAAAAACGTAACATGGATTAAACACGTTATTCTATCAGACGAGATTACAAAAATTAGCGAGCGCTTTAAGACGGGTGAAAATCACACAAAGAAAGCCTATAATTACAAACTCAGCCACTCTCCATGTTGTTAGAAGGCAGGAAGGTCAAAAAAGAGCAAATCATAGCATTGTACCACATAAACACTCTAAAGGCTTACCTTGATCCGACAGTCTATTACTATTGCCAACTTGGCTGGGCATTGTATTCTGAAACTTAGTCTCTATATTACTCATCATTTGCGAAATTTGCCACATAGAATCCCACTGGAACAATCAAAATCCAATGAATGCATATCGTTATAAACATATTTTTTTTATATGAAACAGAGCATGTTCATAGTTGCATCAACTTGTTCGTGTTTAGAAAAAGTACCTCGCTCGTGACTGCAATGTAGAGACTTTCCTCGTACTCCTCAAAAACGGTCTCGAGTTGACAAGATAATGGTAAATACTTCTTACATGTATATATCCTTTACAAAAAAAATCCATCGTCAGAGATTGAACAAAGCCAATATATGAGACACAAAACGTAACATATAAATCATTGCATAGCCCTTGAATGTTAACTTTCTGGCATACTGATTTCATAATTAAAACTCACATCTTGTTGAAGATCTGCTCCCGTGAATAGGGTTGCAACTGTATCCGCCAATCTACGGTGTCCATAGTCACACAAAAAAGCTTATAAATACGAACTCAGCCACTCTCCATGTGGTTAAAAGGCACAAAAATCATAGAAAAGAAATTCATAGCTTTGTAACACATAAACACTTCAAAGGTCTACCTTGCTTTGGCAGTCGGTTACTATTGCCAACTTGGTAGTGCAAATTATTCTGAAAAGTGGCGACTCCTGTAAGAACCTTATGTGAAATTTTCAGTAGATAACTCCACTGAAACATTCAAAATACAATGAATGCATATTATTACATATACATATTTATATGAGACAAAGAAGGTTAACATTTGCGTCAACTTATTTGTGTGTAAAAAGAGTACCTCGCTCTTAGCTCCATTGTAGGCTTCTTCCTCAATCTCTTCTACACATGTCTCGATTCTAAACAGTGCCACTCGTGTACTGAAATACTTCTTTAATGAATCCAGCCTTTACAGAAAATACATTGTCAGATACGTTGCTAAATGAGTTTTGTTTTAACGAAAAAAATTGTAACCTTCACAATGCACAGAAAAAGAAATCTACTGGATATTTAATAATAAGCATTTACTTTCTCGTTTTTTTTTTATCCTTCTTGAAGATCTCCTATGAGACGATGGACCAATTTATGAGACACAAAATGTAATTTATAAATCATTGCAGAGACCTCAAATGTTAACTTGCTCGCATACTGAGTTCAAAAGTAAAACTCACATGTTGTTAACGATCAGCTGCCGGAAATCAGGTTGCAACGGTGTCCATAGCCGGTGGTTCTCCACTTTGTATAGGTCTCGGATTATCCATGTCCATAAAAAAAACTTAAATCACAGCAACAACACAACAAACAAATGAAATACAAGAAAACCAATCTCCGTTTATCTAATCTAAACAATTATATATACATGAATTTAGAAGACTTCGGAATCAGAAATCAAATAAAATCCAATAACGAAGTCGTTTCGGCCCATTTATAGATAACAACAGAACCCAATTCGGGTTTACAAAAAAAATCCATAAAAATCTTATTCTTTTTCTTTTCACTCTTGAACCTAATATATCATTCCAGAGTAAGCAATTTAGTTCGATCATAGATACGGGTGCAACCTAATATGTATATAGAATCAAGAATCCTAAAAAAGCTTAAATCAAATTCGAACAAGTAACTAGGGTTTCGACATATGGAGATTGGAAAAACCTTGCACCGGAAAGCTCCGTTCGTTGAAGAACAAGTGGGCGGGCTTTGAAAAACATCAAATAAAGCACGGTTATGAAAGTACAGAAGAAAAAAAAATTCATACACAGAGTACAAACCTCGAATAAAAGCAGATTGTGAATCACGCAATTTTTCACAAAGTTCTGAATGAAAGTCGAAGCTGCTATTATACATTTATAACGATTTTTTCAGCAGTGTTAAAACAGCATGTCGTGTTGGGAAGGGATTAGCTTATTGTGAATTAGATGTTGAGGACAACAACACCACATTATTTCATTCGTATCATAAATTAGTCTAAATTGCATTTGTGTTTTTTTTTTTTTTTCTGCATATTTGTCACATAAACAATGTCTTAATTCCTCTTTTATTTTATATTCAACAAGAATTCATATTCACACCCAAACCCTAATCTCTCATCAAATTCTCTCCCAAACCATAATCTCTCTAGCTCAAGCTACGACCACCGCGCCGATCGTCGCTCCGACGAGGCCACCGCCGCCGTAACCCTCGTCGGAGCTCTCGCCGGAATCACATGCGCTTCAGATTATCGATTTCTTCTTCTAGTTTACTTTTGTTTTGTAAATATTTAACTGTGGTTCTACTTTCTTCTTCTAGTCTACTTTTGTTTTGTAAATATTTAACTCTGGTTCTACTTTAAGAGTATTTTGGTCTAATAATAAATAAGAGTGACTTATTTGCAACACGTTTTTTGGTGGTGACGTAGATGCAATTTTGTTCATAAGAAGTGACTTTGGTGCAAATCTCTCTAGCTTATTTCATGAAACTAACAAACTATGTCGAAAGCCCAAATTGTTTAGGGTATATTACACACATATTCCATTTGAAGATCATAATTCCCTAAATAGAATCATTTCAAAATTTCTAGACAAACCTCAATTTTTTTAGAGTTCATTTTATCTTTATTTTAACCGTTAAAAAAAATTAATAGTAATACTCCAAATAATATATATTTATGAAATAATATTGATAATTATAATAAAGAATTAAGTGTGAATATAACATATTAGAGGTATTTAACCTTAAGCGTTAAAATAACTATTAATTTAAATAGAGTAAAATAAATTTC
Source organism: Urtica dioica subsp. dioica (assembly GCF_054948205.1). NCBI lineage: Eukaryota > Viridiplantae > Streptophyta > Magnoliopsida > Rosales > Urticaceae > Urtica > Urtica dioica. The sequence goes on along the minus strand of NC_142758.1, from coordinate 41,917,537 downwards.
AAATTTGAATAATGACAAATAAATTCTATTTATTATATATATATATATATATATATATATATATATATGTATATTTATTTATCGACAACCAACATATATTCTTATAGTCTTAGAAAACATTGAGAAAACACAAAAATCTCGAGGAACATTTTAGAAAAACAACAAATTAAATTTTAGAAAACAAATGCTCTCATATAAAATTAAATAAGAATCCAAAATTAAAGAGAGCACATTCGAGACTTCGGGTTCCATATAACCATTCGGGTGCGATCACTTGGTACGGCTTTGGATCAAACTGCCCAAGTTCATGAATTGTTGTCCAAAATTCAGCGTCAATATTTTGGCGCTAGAAGGAATGGACCCCGACTTAATAACCACAAATCATTTCCTCGCGATTTTTTTTTCTAAAAGAAAGGCTTTCTTAGACTTGTGAAAGAAATGAATAAATGACCTGTTGCACAGAGGGCAAAAATAACCCCGATGTCGGAGAGAATGTTGGGTCGTCGAATCCCCAACCAAGGCCATGAAAGTGAATTTCAACAGGAGAATGTCTCGTATTTTTTCCATTTCCCAAGAGCATAATTTTCGGTGCTCATGGCCGAAGAGATCGACGTCACAGACAGTCAAGACGCGCGAACGATAATTTTCCCACGGTGAAGCGCGCGCTACTAGGCCACGAGCCAACATCTGAGGGACCGTTGGACAACCCAAAGAATTAGGTGGGGAGAAGATCTAAGAGAGAGCCTTAGCTCTCGGCCTACAACACTTCTTGTTCCCACGGCTCCCGCTAGTGAGAATCACTACACAGACCAAACACTATCAAACTTAGATGACTGTTGTTGCACGAAAATGAAAAACGATTTAAAGCTTCGGACGGTTCGACCCAAGGCCAGATCAAGCGGCCGCACCCGAGCCAAGGTGTGAACTCTAGAGTCTCGAGTTGGGTTTCCTCCAGTTTGAGGGTTTCTCAGAGGAGAGAAGGGGTGAATAAGGGGAGTGACCGTGCTTTTTGTGTAAGCTGCCTACCTACCCTTGTGGATAGGGATCAGGTCAGAAGGTAGTTCAAGGCGTTTGTAACGCTATATGAGGCGCGGAGCCTGGAAGGTGTGCTCGACAGAGGAGACGGAGCGTGGAGGAGTCCTCGGCGATGTCTCGGGACTCTAGGATCTAGTGAACAAAGAGAGAATGTGTGTTTTCTCTATTTTGGAGGCGTGGGAGACTCTCAGTCGAGAGTTCCTTGTCATGGCTGGCATGCAAGACGCGTAGGCGATTTTCTGTCGAAAATCGTGGACGCGTTAGTGTGTTAGACGCGTAGGGAATTTTCAGTGGAAAACCCTGGGAGCGCGCTTTGGGCTCTAGATTCGGTGTTCGGTTAGAAGAGTCGACGCTCGGGGGTCCCCGGGGGCGTTGCAGAACCTCTGAGAGCGAGAAAACTTGCAGAATGTGCTTCAGGCCAGAGATGGCATCTAGAGAATCAGAGAGAAGAGTAGTATTTCTTGGGATTGGGGAGGGGCCTAGGAGACCCTTAGGTCGTTTTGGAGGGGCCTAAGAGACCCTTAGGTCGTTCATGTGGGACTGGGGAGCGCACTGTCCTCGAGGAGGAGTGCGCTACGCCAAGAAGAGGAGTACGGTTTGGCGCGGCGCGTGGATCGCTACGTCTTACCGGTCATTTTCGGGAAACCAGAAAAACAAAAAAAAAACATTTAACACCGGCCGAACTTCGCCGGCCGGACCAGCCAACGGGCCCTGGCCCGCCGGGCCCATGCGCACCTTGCGCTCTTGGCCCATTGGGCCCGCGCGCGCCCTAACGCCCCCAGCCCACTGGGCCCGCGCGTGCATCAGCGGACCCGGCCCTCCGGCCTGCGCGCGTCACTACGCCTCGACCATCCGGCCCGCGCGCACCCCTGCGCCCCCGGCCCTCCGGCCCGCGCGCGCACCAGTGCGCTCGTCCCACTGGGCCCGCGCGCGCCCTCGCACGCCCAGCGCCCTCTCCTGCGCGCGCCCTACTCCCTCGCCTGCATGCGTTCTCCCGCGTTCGCCCGGCTGCCTCAGCCGAGCGCCCAATTACCTCGGTCGGGCCTCCCTCGGCGAGCACCGACGCTCCCCCGCCAGGACGCCGGCCAGACAGCACTCTCGGCCGGGCTCCAAGCCCCGGCACGCTCCGCGCCCGGCAAGGCCTCACGCCCGCGCCCGACCGGGCGTCACGACTCACGCGCCCCACGCCCCGTGCACACGCCATGCCCCACGCCCTGCCATCGGGTGGGCTTCAAGGTGGCCGGCCCAAGGCTTCCTCCAAGCCTATAAATACCCCTCTATTTCCACTTGAGGGGGATACCTTGACATTCACTTTCTCCTTCACTTGGACCTTGATCTTGAGTCCTTTGGAGAACTCTCATCTCTAGGCATGCTCTTGTGACATTCCAAGAGCGCGCTCTCCTCCTCTCCCAGCTCGGCTCAGAATCCCGAGGACCCCCCCTCCACGAGAGGGAGCGCGTTCCCATTCTGTGACCCCACTAGAAGCTACGAGCCGGGTCCTTCTCTAAAGCCTTGGATTCTCAACCTCCGAGCCCAAGATAGCCCCCACACTCATATTGAACTACGTTCTGACCTGATCCCGACAAACGGGTACGTAGGCAGCCAACCTTTGGCACGGTCACGCCCTCCAACACACACCTCAGGGTCTGGGGGGCGCAACTCGGCCTTCGAGTTCACATTTTTGGCCCGGGTGCGATCACTTGGTCCGGTCTTGGATCGAACCGCCCGAGGTATTTAATCTTTGTTCATTTTCGTGCGACAATATTTTGGCGCTAGAAGGAGGGGGCTTCCTGACTTGTATAGCCCGAAATCCCTTCCACGGCTCGACCCCTTCCTTCTGGACTTGAGAAGGACATGAGTGGTCAACCACCCGTTCGTTCTGAGGGCGTGAATAACCCCGAGAACGCAACCGGAGTGAAGAAATACTTCTTCCGTTCCCGAGCGCAGGGCGATGAGGAGTCTTTCAACGACCAGAGCCACACTCCCTCGCCACCTCCACCTCAAGATAGCCTGGACGATCGCATCCTCGAGATGGAGGAGAAGATCCGCCAACTAAGGGCGGCCAATGCAAGGTATTACCGCCAACTGGTGGGTAAGGCACCTATGCAAGGCGTTCCTCACGAGGAATCCGAGGACCTCATGGACGAGGGACATGACTATGACCCAGACTATGAAGGCTTGGAGATTTCGGCGGACATCGAGACTTCTCTCACCAAGGACGAGGAACTCCCCGTAGAGATCCAAGTCGGTCCATCGAATCCACCACCTAAAACGAAGGCAATACCGATTTCCTCCCAAGAGGAAACCTCCCGACGATCAGCCCATGACCGACTTGGTCAAAGAGGAAATGTCGGGGAAGGTCAAGCGACTAGGCGAGTAAGGCGTATGGCTCGAAGCTCACGCCCCCATGCCACCGATCCGGACCTTAGGGATCGACTTACCGCCTAACGGAACAACCGTGGCGAAGACCTACGAGAAAGGTTGAGTGCCCGCAAGGGTCACAACCCTGCGGCCCCAATCAATGGGGACCCTCGCACGACTCAAGGGTCGAATGAAAGGCGCCAGGTGACTCCTCCCGAACAGGGAGTGACCCTAACACCGGCCTCGGCGTCGTCACCATGATTCACAACCTTCACAACGAAGTATGTGGCCTACGTGAAGGCGGCTTCGTCGGTGATACATACGGGGTCGTAGAAGAACATTACTCGCCCTTCACTACCCAAATCCTTGCTGAGGTGTGCACAAGCAACTTCAAACTCCCGAATCTCCCTCCCTACAGTGGGAAAACTAACCCTACTTATCACATCCAACATTACAAAACTTGGACGATGCAAGGCGTCTCACCTGGGGCTTTATGCCAGGCTTTTAATCTTACCCTCACCGGACCCGGTTTCGAGTGGTTTAAGAATTTAAGACCAGGGAGCATCCAATCGTTCAAAGACCTGAAGAACATGTTCCTAGCACGATTTGCTACGTCAATGGTTCAAAAGAAAACCAAGATGTACTTATGGTCAATCAGGCAAGAGAATAACGAGTCCTTGAGACAGTATCTCACTCGATTCACTGCGGAATCGAACAAGGTCGACCGCTTCGATGACAGTGACGCAATAACAGCCATCATTGAGGGCTTGCGCACTGGGGACTTCCTAAAGTCCGTCGTTGGCAGAGTCCCTTCTACAATGGCCGAGTTAATGAACCGAGCCAAGACCTTTATGGGGGTTGAAGATTACCTCGATGGTCGTAGGAGTAATAACCAAAACTCCCGCCGTCGAGACGAGTCCGACAACGAGCAGGGCAACCCCCGCAAGAAAGTGAATAAGAGAGGTCAAGCTTCCGATAGCCGACCCCCTACATCTCAAAAGCTGCGTCTTGAGAACAACTTCAGAGACTATTCACATTACACACCTGTGAACGCCCTAGTAGAACAAATCTATGTTGTGGCGCGTGATAAGTTCACCGTTCCAACTCCAATTAAAGGCGACCCCGCGTCTCACGACCGGTCCTGTTATTGTGAGTTCCACCAGGATTATGGTCACATGACCGCTCAATGCTTCCAACTCAAGCGGCAGATTGAGACATTGATCTAAAGAGGCAAGCTCAAAGAGTTCGTTCTTCGAATGATAGGTGCTGCGGTCCCCACCAATGATAGGCCACAGCCTGGAAAGGGTAGAGGAACCAACACTAACACCGACCATGCCACGGTCGCGGCTACGGCCGACACACAACTTTACGTCGTCACCACCATACTAGGTGGCTTGCAAGACGGGGATTCAACCGGACAAAGAAAGAAGCTCCTTAGGGCTGCCTCTCAAGAGGGCCTTGCCGAGCAGGTCAACCTCACCTATGAGGAACCTCCGTCCGTACCGCACGAGACGATACAATTCACCAATGAGGAGGCCAAGCGAGTTGTGCATCCGCACAATGACACAATAGTCCTCAAAGCCCAAATGGCTAACAATCTGGTGAAGAGGGTCCTTATTGATAACGGCAGCGCAACCGATATAATCTTTAAGACCACCCTAGAGCGCATGAAGCTTGGGGGGCTCCGCCCCATCCCGGACACCTTTGTTTGGTTCACAGGAGAAAAGGTCATGACCGAATGAATCATTGATTTACCGGTCACCTTCGGAACTACTGGAGGTATCGAAGTCATTCACATGGTCCCCTTCCTTGTGGTTGACCAGGAGTCGCCCAACAATGTCATCATTGGGCGACCCACATTGAACAAACTAAGGGCCATCACATCCACATATCACCTACCGGTGAAATTCCTCACCGAGGAGGGAATTGGCGTCATGGCTGGTGATCAGACCCAAGCGAAGATATACTATGTCCAAGGTGTGGACGGCAAGCCCGCTGAGAAAATGGTTAACACGATCTACCACTTAGAAGACGACTACCCCGTGTGATAAAAAAGACGCATGATAGTTCAGGGAACTCGAACCCCGTGACGAGACCGAGAGGTTGAAAGTTGACACCCTTGATGATCTCACTTCGATCGTTCTCGACGAAGCCAAACCTGACCAGGTTGTGAAGATCGGTGCACGACTCTCTTCCGCCATCAAGACTCAACTCGCGTCCTTCGTTCGGGAGTTGAAGGATGTCTTTGCGTGGACTCATGCAGACATGCCTGGAATAGACCCCGATGTGATTGTGCACCGGTTGAACGACGACAAAAACATCGCCGGAAAGGTACAAGGTAGACGCGCGTTCAACCCTGAACGATACCTACCAATTAATGAAGAAGTTGAAAAGCTTTTCTCCGCTAGTTTCATACGGGAAGCCAAGTACCCCAAGTAGGTGGCCAACGTGGTCATGGTTAAAAAGCCTAATGGGAAATGGCGCATATGTATAGACTACAAAGATCGTAACAAAACCTGCCCAAAAGACTGTTTTCCGCTCCCACACATCGAACAACTGGTCAACGCCACGGCAGGACATGAGCTACTAAGCCTCATGGACGCGTACTCAGGCTATAACCAGATACCAATGCACCAGCCCGATCAGATAAAGACAACCTTCGTCATTGATCGAGCCCTTTACTGCTACAAGGTCATGCCTTTTGGCCTTAAGAACGCATGAGCTACTTACCAACGATTGGTAAACCGGATCTTCGCAGACCTAATCGGCAAGACTATGGAAGTATACGTGGACGATATGCTTGTTAAAAGCCTACTGGCTACTAATCACGTAGACAACCTAAGGGAGATGTTCTTAATCCTCCGTCGGTACAAAATGAAGCTCAACCCCAACAAATGCGTGTTCGGGGTTGAGTCCGAGAAGTTCCTAGGCTACATCGTTAGCCGGCGAGGAATCGAAGCGAACCCTGAAAAAATCAAGGCACTCCTTGACATGAGATCTCCACGACGTGTCAAGGAAGTCCAAAGTCTGACCGGTCGGATTGCCGCCCTCTCGCGTTTTGTGGCCAAAGCAACCGACAAGTGTCAACCGTTCTTCAAAGCTATAAAGAAGACGGAAGGCTTCGTATGGACGGACGAGTGCGAGAAGGCCTTTCAAGAAATGAAGGCCTACTTCGGGACACCTCCATTCCTCTCCAAATCGAAGGAATGTGAGACTCTCTACGTCTACCTCATCGTCTCCGAACGAGCCATAAGCGATGTGTTAGTCCGCAAAGAAGATAAGGTTCAATGACATATCTTCTACATGAGCAAAGCCTTACTCGACGCCGAGACGCGTTACATGGAGATAGAGAAACTCTCTCTCGCTCTCCTCGTAGCTTCCAAAAAGCTACGTCCCTACTTCCAAGCTCACCCTATCGCTGTCCGAATAGGACACACCATCGGTAAAGCTCTTCAACAGGGAACATCGACTCGTATGGCGATCTGGTCCCAAGAATTGAGCGAGTACGGAATCGAGTTCCACCCGAGACCGGCAATAAAGGCTCAAGCCCTAGCCAATTTCGTGACAGAATTCTCCTATACTCCTGACATGGGAAGAGCAGAAGACAACTCGACCGACGACTTGTCGGCTTGAAAGAGAAAGGTCGACCCTACGGGTCCCATCTGGGAATTACACGTAGACAGAGCATCCAATGCTCAAGGAGCCGGCACCGGCGTAATTTTGACTAATCCTGATCGGGAGAAGTTATGATATGCCTCCACTACGGTTTCCAAGCCTCAAATAATGAAGCCGAGTACGAAGCCCTCATTGTGCGACTAGAACTCGCTCAAAAGCTCAACATACTGAACTTACGAATATATTGCGACTCACAGTTGATCGTAAATAAGGTTAAGGGTGATTACATCGTCAAAGAACCTAACATGATCACCTACTTGGCAAAAACAAATGCCAAGCTAGATGCCTTCTCTTGGTTTGAGATCATCCAGATCCCCAGAGAAGCGAACGCCGAGGCTGATGCTCTCGCTCGCCTCGACTCCGGTATCACCGAAGACGGGTTAGGAACTATCCCAGTCGAGTCTCTCTCGCGACCATCCGTCTCATGAGACGAGGTTGGAACGATCGAGAGCACCGCTCATCCGACTTGGATGACTCCGCTTACGGACTTCTTGCGAAGATGGGCACTTCCCGAAGACCGCAAAGAAGCCAAAAGGCTAAAAACCCTCGCATCTGAATATGTGTTGAGAGGCAAAGCCCTATACAAGCGCGGGTACTCAACCCCGCTGCTCCGATGCCTCGATAACGTTGAGTCGACTAAGGTCCTCCACGAAATTCACGAGGGCATCTATGGGAACCACTTCGCTGGGAGATCCCTTGCTCTCAAAGCGCTCCGACAGGGCTATTTCTAGCCCATGATGAAGAAAGACGCATATAACTGGGCGAGAAAGTGTGACAAGTGTCAACGTTTCTCTAACGTTCCACGGCAACTGCCATCTCCCCTGGGTAGCATCGTCGTACCACGTCCCTTTGCAAAATGGGGCGTAGACATCATCGACAAGCTTCCTAAAGCTCTGAGATAGTACGAATACGTCATCGTCACTATTGACTACTTCACTAAGTGGGTCGAAGCCGAGCCTCTAACCAGAATCACCGAGGCCAACACAACAAACTTCATCTGGAAATCCATCATATGCCGCCATGGCATCCCTGTGTCAATTGTGATTGACAACGGTGCACAATTTGACAATGTCCGGGTTAGAGAAATCTGCACCCAACTAGGGATCAGCAAGACATTCTCGTCCCCGAGACATCCTTAGGCTAAAGGCCAAGTGGAAGCCGTCAACAAGACGATAAAAAGCAACCTCAAGAAAAAGCTTGAGGCCAAGAAGGGCGCCTGGGCTGAGGAGCTACCGTTCATCCTATGGGCCTACCGAACGACTATTCGAAACGCCACCGGAGAGACCCCTTTTTTCCTAGCTTTCGGGGTTGAGGCAGTGGTCCCCGTGGAAACCGAGGTCTTCACTTACCGAGTCGACACTTTTAACGAGAAGGAAAACAACGAGGCTATACGCCTTGAACTGGATCTAATCGACGAGAAAAGATCTGAGGCTCTCACCCGACTCGCCGCACAAAAGCGTAAAGTCAAGAAATACTACAACGCCAAAGTCAAGAGGCGAATCTTCGCCGTCGACAGCCTTGTATCAGACGCGTGTTCCAAAACACCCAAGTACAAGGCGCCGCTGTCCTGGGCCCGAATTGAGAAGGACCATATAGAGTTTGCCAAGTCATACATGACGGAACCTATTACATCGAACATACGGACGGGACCCCGATCCGACACCCTTGGAATGTCGAACACTTGAGGCAGTACTACAAGTGACAAACAGTTCCCCCATTTATTGCTTTGATTTCCCTGATTCAATAAGGCCCATGCGCCAATGTTTGAGGATGTTATCTATTCGCAAAAATAATAAAGTTTGAGGTTTTTCTCTTTTCAAAAATCCGCTTTATTAAGTTTTTAGTCATCAAGGCATGACATGTACACTAAAAACTTGAGGGGCTAGTGAGTCCTGCGACATACGCTCGAAAATACACGGCCCAAGAAACAAAACCTTAAGCCCTCCGCACACACACGGGAATACGAGGTCAGGAAGCTCCAGACCCCGACGGCCCCTCGAGCATATGGGTCTTAGTAAAGTTATCGACCTAACTCGACGCCTCTTTGGTCGCCAATTGCCACAAAGCGAGAACTCCATATAATACAGGCTAAAGTCCCCCGCATACACACGGGGATACATGCTTAAGAAGCTCGAATCCCGACGGCCCTTCGAGCATATGGGTTTGAGTAAAATCGTCGGCCTTCCCGGCGTACCCTTTCATCCAAGCTTAAGTCCCCCACACACACGCGGGGATACAGACTTGAGAAGCTCAGACTCCGACGGCCCTTCTTACATATGGGTTTGAGTGAAACCGTCGGCCTTCCCGGCGTGCCGTAGGTCGCGTAAAGGCGCAGGTGAAAGTCGTCACCCCCGACGCACGTAAGTCGCGTAAAGGCGCTGCCTCAAACCCTAACGGCCAAATCTGAGCCATACACTTTCGGTCGCCAATGGCACGAAAACACACGGGTTTGAGTAAAATCGTCGGTTTAACCCGGCGTGCCGTAAGTCGCGTAAAGGCGCAGGTAAACGCGACTGGGCTACCCCCTCCGCCGCATACATACGTTCGGTCGCCCATGGCACGAACTCAAAGTCCCCGGACCACATCCGGCGCAATACATACGTCCGGTCGCCCATGGCGCGAACTCAAAGTCGCCGGGCCACATCCGGCATAATACATATGTTCGGTTACCCATGGCACGAACTCAAAGTCGTCGGGCCATACCCGGCGTAACCCATACGCTCGGCCGCCAATGGCGCGAGCACGAAGCCCCCGGGCCAAACTTGGCTCGACATCTCCAATCACCAAATGGCACGAAGCAAAGTCGTTGGGCCACAACCAACTTTCGGCACGCTAAACCGTTGGCCTAACCCGACGTACTGAGATCGCCGTTCAACATGGGTCGGTCGATCGCAGCAAGTTGCCCTTAGCAACAAATGTTGAGCAACGCCTGACCAGGAGCGAACGCCTCTCACCTCGAGTGCTAAACAACGACGAGTCACAACGCTGAACGAGCGGAGGTTGAATCCCGACTAGGGACACGGACTTGCCAAAACTATTGCAAGGGCACAAGTCCTTTTAGCCATAGCAGCTCACACAGAAGGCACAAACGAGCGAAGCTCAAAACGAGATAGCATTCGACTTGAAGGCAACAAAATATCTCATAAATGAAAATGAGCCACCGCTCCAAATCGAATAAAACATGCGCTAAATGCAAATGCGCTAAAACAAAATAAGATCTTGAAAAAGGAAAAGCGAAGCGCAAAACATACGCGCTATATAAATAAAAAAGATCCACTTGGTTCACGACGCACCCTCGTCAAGAGGGGGAAACAAGGTGTCGAAGAAGTCGAAGGTAACCCCCCGGGCCTCATTCTCGGTTGCGGCCACCTCCCAACACTCCACCGCTCTGGCTCGACGGGCCTCCTCTGTCCTAATATCGTAGTCGTCTTGCAAGTCGGAGGCTCGTCGCTCCGCCTCGGCAAGCAGAGAAGAAAGACGAGCATTCTCCTCCGCCAGAGAATTGCGCTCGCGCTCCGCCCAAACACGCCTCGCTTCGCTCGAAGCAAGTTGGCTTTGGGATGTCTCCATGGCATCTGACCGAGCATCTAGCTGACAACGCAGGTCGGCGACCTCGGTCCGGAAAATCTCTGTCGACCGGGATGCCACCTCACAAGCTCGACGCTCCTCAGTTAGCTCTTCCGCCATCTTGGCCACCGACATCTGAGCTTCGTCGCATCGATCTCAGGTGATCTGGAGCTCTACCTTGGTCTCTCGAAGCTGGTCCCGAAGCGTCTCGAGTTCCTCTCCCGGGTGTGAACCTCGATCGACCTCGGCCAGCCTAGACTTCGCTTGGGCGAGCTCCTCTTGAGCAATCCCCAGGCGCCGGATGAAGTCGTGCAGAATCCTATCGCTTCGCACGGCCCTCGCATACGCCTGCAGCGACAAACGAAAGCAAGGGTTAAAAACATACATACGCATACAAGAGAATGAATAAAGGTACTGACCCTCTAAGCGTTGGTAACCCCCGCTTGGAAGAAGGCGATGTCACTCTTTGACATCACGTCATTCCACCAAGATAAGGGGTACTCTTCAAGATGTCGAAAGCAATCGGCTCGGGACTCCTTCGCCTCTAGTTCCACCGCAGAGTTCACTCTTTTGAACTCAGAACGCTCATCGGAAGGCATTGAGGCCGAAGCCCTCTTCAACGAGGCACGGGGCTCTTGCTCAACAACGCAGGCAGCCTCGGCGCGGTCCTCTCTCGCCGTATGGTCGGAAACCCTGGAACGGATCTCTGCTATCTTCTCGGGGTTCCGAGAAGCGGAAGCCAGTCTCCGAGCCCTCTTATTAGCAGCTGCACCAACTAAACAACAAAGGTCAGGTTTCAGTTAACAAAAGAAATCTTAGATCATACAATTACCTCGAGAAGCAGGGACGACTGGCTGAGCTTCGGGACTAGGCGGCCTGCCCGCCTGGTGCACCTCCCTGGTGCCCGGAGCAAAGGGCAGGAACCACCCGGTAAGCGCCATCAGCTCGAGAGAACGGAACCGCTCACCCGCCTTGCGAGCCTCCGACATTCCCAATATCTCATTCACAAAGGGAAGCTTCGTCGCCCCATTGTCCGCCGAAAAGTCCGCTAAGCGATCGAAGCAGAGAGGCGCTTCACCAAAAGTGTCTGTAGAGACCCACACCCACGACCTGCGACTAGGTGGGTCGTTGTCGTCGACCAACCTCACGTTGCCCCGAGCGCGGGCCATGTGGAAGCCCCGCTGCCCCGGTGCCAGGAATACGGAGACCAGATTACGAAATTCATCCATGGTCATGGCACGTTGCGTCTGACAATGCCACTCCATGAAGTTCATAGCCAACAGGCGATAGAACGCCGGGCTCATCTGGCATGCATGGACCCCTAATCGGGTCAGAATCCGCTGAACGATTGGCAGAAAAGGGAGTTGCAGCCCACAAGTGAGGCTCCCAATCGTGATAGTCGCGAACCCGTTCCTCGGACGGGATGGTCGGTCCTCGGGGGTAGGCCTAAGCAGCCCCACCGAGGAGGGAATGTTGTATGTTTCCCGACGCGTGCTAAAGACTCAGGTGGTGAGCATGCTCGCAGCATCAACCCCCTTGCAGTCTAAGCCCTCGGGGGCAATAGAATCGCCCACTCTATACCAACGGGTCCTCTTCAAGGACTTCCCGTAAGCGTAATCTGAAGACTCTGCTGATATAAAGGCCGCCCTGGCCGTCTCCAGTACTTTCCCGCTACGCTCCACCTTCCCCATCGCAGGGAAACCTCCAAGTCCTCTCCAGGATCCTCCGAGTCTGACCCTATGGGGTCATCGGAGTTAATCTCTCCAAGAACGATTCGGACGGAACTATCACAAGTTCGGCGCCCGAGGCCTCTAAGTCAGACGCCCGGGGAAGCCCTGCGCATTCGGTCACCTCGCTTCGCCATTTGAGTGAGGGGGCGTCAAAGGACGCCTCGCGGGAAACCAAGTTTATCACTAGGCATGACGAACACGGGTCTTGAGACCCTTCGTCCTCCCATTCGGGGCCACATCTAGTGGATGGGCCGCTCCCGGGCTCCACCATCTCGGCTACCGCCGCGGCGTTTGTCTCCAACTCCGCGAGCCATTGATCGGCCACGCGAGAATTCTCCTCGACATATATTGGAATCCCGTCAAGTTCCTCAAAGGGACCCTTGGCCGCCCTCTCAGAATTCTGGGAAGGTCAGGAAAGGTCGACCTCGGGACCATCGACTTGGGAAAAGAATTCACTCCCCATCAAAGGATATAAAAGTAGGCAAGCCCAAAAAAAAATTTTACTCAAAAAAAGAATTTTTTAATTCTTAAGGCTGCCAGGTGTGAAGAGAAGGGGGAGGGGACCCTCCTACTTATAGGAGGGGAATGAGTACGAACCCTACTCCTACCCCTCATGCGCGCGCGCGACAGGACCGGCCCGTGGACCGACCTCGCGTGCGCTGGCCCGCTGGCATCATGCCGTGCGCGGGCCCTGCGGTCCGGCCAGTCGGCCAGGACCCGGCCGACCCCCTTGGGTCCGGCACAAAAAAAAATCAAGAGGGGCAAAATGACCTCAACGCCCTCTGGAATTAAAAAGTTTACGACTCACGACTCGAGAGCCCTAAACTTGGGGGCTAATGTTACCGGTCGTTTTCGAGAAACCAGAAAAAAAAAAAAAAAAAAACATTTGACGCCGGCCGGACCACCCAACAGGCCCATGCGCACCTTGAGCTCTTGGCCCACTGGGCCCGCGCGCGCACCAGTGCACCCGGCCCTCTGGCCCGCACGCGTCACTGCGTCCTCGGACCTCCGGCCCGCCCGCGCACCAGCGCGCCCGTCCCACTGGGCCCTCGCGTGCCCCCGGCCGTCCGGCCCGCGCGCACCCTGGCACGCCCAGCTCCCTCTCGCGTGCGCCCTCTCACGCACGTGCCCTGCTCCCTCGCCCACGTGCGCTCTCCCGCACGCGCCCAGCTGCCTCGGCCAAGCGCCCAATTGCCTCGGCCGGGCAACCCGACAGTAGCCAAGTTCCATCAGTCGGCTGGGCCTCCCTTGGCGAGCACCGACGCTCCCCCTCCAGGACGCCGGCCAGACAACACTCTCGGCCGGGCTCCAAGCCCTGGCACGCCTTGCACCCGGCAGGGCCTCACGCCCGCGCCCGGCCGGGTGTCATGCCTCGCACGCCCCGCGCCCCGTGGGCACGCCGTGCCCGGCGCCCTGCCATCCAGTGGGCTTCAAGGGGGCCGGCCCAAGGCTTCCTCCAAGCCTATAAATACCCCCAATTTCCACTTGAGGGGGAGACCTTGACATTCACTGTCTCCTTCACTTGGACCTTGATCTTGAGTCCTTTGGAGAACTCTCCTCTCTAGGCAGGCTCTTGTGAAATTCAAAGAGCGCGCTCTCTTCCTCTCCTGGCTCGGCTCAGAATCCCGAGGAACCCCTCCACGAGAGGGAGCGCGTTCCCATTCTGTGACCCGAGTCTTCACAACGCACTAGCTGCGCTCCCGCTTCTTGGCCCTTGAGTTACAACTCTGAGCTACGAGTCAAGCGACCCCTCTAAAGTCTTCACTAGAAGTTACGAGCCGGGTCTTTCTCTAAAGCCTTGGATTTTCAACCTCCGAGCCCAAGATAGCCCCCACACTCATATTGAACTACGTTCATACCTGATCCCGACAAACGGGTACATAGGCAGCCAACCTTTGGCACGGTCATGCCCTCCACCACACACCTCAGGGTCTGGGGGGCGCAACTCGGCCTTCGAGTTCACATTTTTGGCCCGGGTGCAATCACTTGGTCCGACCTTGGATCAAACCGTCCGTGGTATTTAATCGTTGTTCATTTTCGTGCGACAATACTACGCACGCGCGGGCCTCATTTTCAGGTCCACACGTGTGCGCTCTCCTTGAGGGTGGCGCGGCGCTCGGCTTATATGCGCGGTGCACGGATCGTTGCGCACGTGTCCTTTTTTGAGGAGCACACGTGTGCTTTCCTTGAGGGGCGCGCGGTGCGCAGCCTATCTTATCGGCCATTTGTGGGCCTTAGTAACCTTCGATGACCCGGCCCGTTGGGCCTTTGGGGCTCGGGATTTCATGTAGTCACGTGAAATTTAAAAGTCTCTACTCGAGGTATTAAGGTCGACACAAGTGTTAGGAATTCTTGCCCACGAGAAGATTTATTTGTAATTTTCGCTGAAATTCGACATTTATAATCTATATGAATTGAAAGCGTTATTTACTATTGCAAATAGTTACAACAAACATTCATCAATCCTTAGTCTCCATATTAAACTAAGTCACGTGCTGGGCACCTGAGTTCAGACGGTCAACTAAAACAAGGTCGGTCACTGATACAAGCCTGGGTAGCTGTATCCGAAGTCACATATGTGGAACACAAGTGAAGGTTGATCACTTAGTTGGAGCATTTTACACTTGTGGTAAGTGTACGGTCCGGACAGACTTTGGTTATGGATGTGTCGTGTAAGGACCGTTACGACGCACCAACTAGGGTCACTATGATGGTCACAGTGAGATTTGATATAAATCTTGAAGTGTTCATGGACTTCTAGGTCTTGTTACTTAGTTATTTAATTCATCATGTTAAATGCCAATTGAGGTTGCATAAATAGATGTTTTGGAAACTCGGGCTTGATCGGAGAAGGGAAGTGTTTCACAGATATGGAATCCAGCATATGCCTGAAAGAAGGTAAACATTCTCTCACCTAAGGGTTGATTCTAGAACCGATAGATTGCACGCACTCTCGAAGTAAGTAACGTTCGAGAGAATCTTTCGCTGGGGAAGCAACAATGCTTAGGGCTCATATGTATGAGAAATGTATAACAGAATAATTGATCTCTTCTCGATATGGGTTGAACCTGGAGGATCTTGATCACGTACTGACTATATCAGTGGACACTCGTCACGATGAGTAAATATAATTCCAGTATTAAAGGAGAGTTCAGTCTTAGCTTACACGGTGGAGTATTGACTAAGATTAGACGAATCGATCGAAAAAGAGAAATGACTATTTCATCTTTTTGATCGAATTCGTTAAGCTTCAACTACTGGGTCCATAGTCCCCGATTCGGCTTCGATAAAGACGAATATGAACTTTCTAATAATATTGTTTTTATTATAATCTCACATGTTGTAATATGATTAGCAACATACATTCGAAAATTTGTTTATTTGTCGAATTAACTATTTATAATGGAATTAATTATTTGTTGTTGGATCAAGTAAATAATTAATTGAATTTTGAATTGGGCCTTATGGGCATTGCAAACTTCGAAATTCCTTGGCCCATGGAGAAACAATTAATTTGTCCATACCCACAGTGGGTATATTGGGAAAACGCTAAAAAGCGAAATCATTTGCTCATGGGCACATGAAATTCGAAATACACATAGTGGGTACATTGAGAAAACAATGTATAAACAAGTAATTCATTTATTATATCACGAACATTAAATATATATATATGTATATATTATATCGCTTGTTATAAGCTAGTTTTTTTTTTTTTTTTTTTTTTAAAGTGAAATATATATCTATATATATATATATATATATATATATATATATATAAATGTTTAATCGATAATTTTATGTAATGAACTATTTGATTTTTATTTATCCCGTCAAAAAGAATGACCAAAAGGTAAATGAATAATTACTAAGTAATGCTATCTTAATACATTCGATAATGATTTTTATCAGCGGTATCGTGAGATAGAGATAGGGGTTAACATGCAAGTGATTCCACTTGTATTTGTATATAGCGGTCAGAGACCCGTTGACCGCTGATATGTATACTCTAATATAATTCGTCTGTTCTCTCAGCTAGGGGCTAAAAAAAGTAGCAATATGTATTGAAGTTATTTTTTTAGACAAATGTCACTGTCAGCTAGGGCTTCTCCAAGGAGACATAAAATAGTTGATGATCAGGAACATTCATGGCCTTTTGCCCCACTAGAGAAGTAATGATGGACTCTCACTAACAGAGGGAAATGTTATATTATGATGATCAATATCTTGGTGCTTTTCGTGTGATTCTATTAACGACCAAAGGTTCAATGTTTCTGGTTATAGTTTTTTTATAATATCCGTAGGCCCACATTTTAATTCGTCGTTATTAGAGGTTATTTTGTGCACAATACGTATAAATGCTTGTTGGTGACGACCCATGAGATACTTTATGACCGTTTGATCAGGATCTTTGAGTATATCAATGATATTAATATTTGTTTTATGGAATAGGATAAGGTAACAATGAAATCCATTATATATTATACACAAATCTTGTGATTACATCAATCATTACCACCTACATATTAGGACATAAGTTAAAATTTGATATTTATACACAGCTAAAGGTTTCCAAATATTATGTCTTTGTAGCTGCTTTCACGCGCTAAAAAAAAAATCCCAAAATTACAAATTTTATTTTTCTATCTGAAAAAATATTTACCGTTGAATTCTTTTCTCACTCAATTAGGCGGATTTTTTAATCGACATCGGTTTCTCTACCCACTAATACACATCGGTCTGCCGATAATAGAAATGCAACATTGAGCGGCGAGAGTTGAAGGTTAGGGAGACACAAACATCAAAAATAGGTATTTTTTTTTTGCTTTTCAAATGACTCTTTATGCATGGTTTCTTTCTAGACAGTATGCACACGAAGAGCTTCATGTCGACACGACACGTTCAGTGATGCGAGCACGTATGGTCTAGAAGTCAGCAAATTCAACTTGTGATCGGTGAATCTCGTCGTCGATTATAGTAATTTTATGGATAATTATGAACTTATATATATATTGTATATTATTTCTTCATACCCTATGAAATACATAATGAGTTAATTTTAGCTCATCGTTCTAGAATATACTCGATAACAACTCATTTTTCAGTACTCTAGTCTTGAAATCTACCTACTAAAAAGAACTAGAAAAAAAAAAAAAAAAAAACCCTACTAATAAAATTTATTTTTTTACGCCTCTTTAAATAATATTTACGATTTTAATCGGCTTAAAAATTATATTTCGACATGTGGTCGCCTGGCGCCAAGTCCCCAAGCCCATCATGGATCAATTAACACAAAACAGCTAATCAATGTGCAGTATATGCTTCTGATGTTTATTACTTTATTAAATTATCAACAAATTCGTGATATGACAAGCCAGATAATAAATTAGGATTATTTTATTTGAGTAAATCAAATAATAACAGCTTAAATTTATATATAAAAACAAAAATTATTGGTGGAGCCCAAGATCAAATTGAGGAGGAATGCCTAGCTGTATTCCTTCAAAACCCCGTTGAAAATCCCTTATTACGATTATAACTGGCCCTTCCTTACAATTAGTTTAATTATTATAATTTTCGTACAAGCCAACTTACAAGTAATTTATTCATATTATAAGTGCTGAAATAAAGTGGAAAATATTGACAATTAAGAGTATTTATTATTTTGTGAACGGGCAATTTAAGTAAAGATTTGAGTGAGGTCTACTCAATGAATTTGAGTAATTCATGCATATTATTATTTTTTGCGGAAAATAATATAATATCGATTATAAGTTTGTCAAAATTGAAACTATAATGAATGAGAAATAGATGCTCAAATTATGCTTAAAGAAACACATTAACTGTGTACAACACACTTGTGTGTGAGAAGTGAAATGCAAGAGTACCACATCGAGTGAGAATGAACACATGTGTGAGCTTATATAGCTAATTTGTTCAAAAGGGTTTGAGTTCTCAAGGGTAATTCAGTTTTGTAGAGAGACAATGACTTAGGGAAGACCAATTTCACCATACGTGCGCTGCCACCGGCGTCCGGTCAGTCGTGCCGAGCCGAGCTTGGGCTTGGTAATCCTTATCCTTTTATTGCAAAATTCACTTGCTAAAGTTTCAATTCCGCAGATAACATTTTTGTTAGTTTGAGAATTAATCTCAAGTGTGTTTTAACCATGCAATTAATGCATCGGTTTGTCTCTTGAATTAAAACGAATATGAACGTTTTGAACCGTTTGCATGGGTGTTTATGAGCGTACTAATTGAGTTGTAATGCGCTGAAGGGTCAGAATGGCTGACGTTTTGTGTGATTCGAATTTTGTAATCTCTCAGACCTAGCGGCTATTTATAGAGGTCTTTATCTCTCATCCAGAACACACCAGAAACAAACTCTCTCTCTCTCTCTCTCTCTCTCTCTCTCTCTCTCTCTCTCTCTCAATTTGTTCCTCTCCTCCTGAAATTGATCTTGAGTTTTATTTTGTAGTCGGTGTTAGTGTTCTGTCATAAGCTAAGTTCGCCGAAAAAGTTTTCTTAGTGCTAAGCTCTTCTCGCTCCACTGTTGTATCACGAGAAGTAAATTACTCGTCGTTTCCAGCACCTGTGAGAGAGCAAAATTACGTCAAAAACGGTCGAACGGATCTCGACGTTTTTCTTCTTTATTTTATTCCCGTCATACTATCTTCTTGTCTTCTTTTTTTTTTGTTTATTTATTTAACTATATTCTTTCATAGTATTATTTTAATTTATTTATTTTCAATTAGTAGTCTATTTTTCTCGATCATATAAATATTATTTACGTAATATTTTTAACAATAGTTTATATATACATATCTGCATACGTTTAATTTTACTAACCCGACACCAGACCTTCAACCTTTAAATATTGGATATCAAGAGGTACACTCGTATCGCACCATGTTTTTATTCCGCTATGGAATATTGTTGTATCATTTTTTCATATGTGTGTATATAAGAACAAACTTATTGATTTAATTTGGGAAAAATCAGGTCAATAATCCACTCTTTAAAAAAAAAAAAAAAACAAAAAACCTCAAATTTTATTTTATTAGAAAATAGCTCATTAGGTCCGCAGTAAATTAATGGGTTATTAAGTTATATAGCCACACGGATATAGTGGATTGATATATAGCCCACCTTTGGTTAATATCTTGTAAATAGTCAAGTAAACTTATTAACAAATTAATAAAAGCCTTATTTAACACAACCAAACATATATTTTAGGTAGTTAATTGGCTGCCACGTATGCAAGTTGGCTATTTACAAATTATTTACCAAAGGTTGGCTAATTTACAATTCTTATAGTTTAGGTGGCTTACGTAGCCAATTTTTTTTAAATTAATTAACCAAAAATAGATTAAATTAATTAATTAATTTATTGCGAGTCTGTCGAACTATTTTTTTTTAATAAAATGAAATTTGGACTAAAATCTTAAAAAGAATTAGAAAAATGATTAATTACAATAAATTCTTTTTTAATTAAAGGGAGCTTAAATATGATGTAGCATTGTTGATGCATAGTAATGAAGCAATATTTTTTAGTTTACAATATTTAATAATTATTTCCAAGGATATAGATAAATATAGATTTTAGTTTGTATGACTTGATCTTTTATTTTTTTTTAAATAAGTTGATTTAAAAAATAAAATTTGGGGGCTAATTCACCAATATGTAGCTTGGTATATATGTGTTAAGAAATATCATTATTTAATAGTTTTTAAGGTGACACGTTGTTAGTTATACTTATATTATTAATAATCGGCGGAAACAAAAGATAAATTGTAATTAGTTTATTTAAATAAATATTAAACGACCATGTAGACATAACTACAAAATAATATAAACTAAAAAATTGGAATGAACGAAAAATCAGTATATAAAAAAAATGGAGAACGTCAAGGTTCGTTTGACGATATTTTCTTAAAGTGTTATTGTTCCGTCATTAAGTGCTGAAAACATGAGCAACCGTCTTTCCGGATACAACGACGTACAAGATAAACAAAACTCAATTGTATTCAACTACGGCGAATTTGAACAGGTTCCATAAACAACCACGACACCGAGAGAACTGAGAGGAAATTGTATGGAAACCTTAAATCGTGTATAGAGCTTTTGTGTGTATTTCTCTTCTACCTTGAGCCTCTCTATATAGGCTCAACCACTGAATAGAGGCTCAACCACTGACGTGTAAAACGTTCGACATCAATGCTCGATAACCATAAGTGTGTAATGAAAACGTTCAGAACATCTAGCTTGGCCATAATGCTACGGTTATAACCTCCAACCCATTAGTTCATGGTTACAAACACATTAAAACATACAAGACTTTTTAAATGAAGAAAATTATTAGTCCAGGCTGATCGGACAGACAACGGCGGCGCACTCGATGAATTTTCGCTTGTGATCCCTAATGTTCTATAAAATTATGTCACCCTTAGTATAAAACGTTATATAAGAACCACCTAAGTTTTCCATGTTGGCTATATAAGAACTCATTCACAACACATTTAATTTCAATTACAATTTTTGATGTTTCAACACATTTTGAGCATTAATTCTCGTTAATCTTAACTTCAATTTTAGCAAATAAATAATTAATCTTATATCTCTCGCAACGAATAATAAAAATCAGTTAAAACATTTCGATTCGAACCCCACTCAAGATTTGCCCCAAATGAACTATTTCCAGCAAGTGTTACTATGGGATTCTGTTAATAAACATATACGTACACACATCTATGTACATTATAGATATTATATAAATATGATGCCCTGATCAATGTGTTCTAGAGGGTTCTTCAGATCTCTTTAACTATTCATTAATATTTATAGATAAAAGCAGAAAAGAAGTGAAGGTTAACTCTTTTCATAAATCATAAGAAAGGGCAAGATTTCTACTCTACGACGCTCTGCAGATTGGCATACTGAGCCAATATTTCCGTATTAGTCGGTAAGTCAAAAGGATGTGCAGTCAACGCCTACTTGAATGAATATCTAGATATATAAAGTACCCTTCCCTCTAGTATTATATAGGGAAAATAACACATTTATACCATGTGTTTTAGTGAAATGTCGAGTTTAACCTTCGGTTTTCAAAAATTTCGAGTTCATACCATCTGTTTAACTAAAATGACGAAATTATACCATCTGTTTAACTAAAATGACGAAATTATACCCTGAAATAGACAACAGTGTCACGAATATTCTTTTTATTGACTTTTCATTGACGTTGACTATAATATTTATATATAAACACCAATTATCTTTATTCATTCGCGCTATATACGTAATTTATTTAAAAACTAAAAAATAAACAACAATCTCTTAATCGTGAAGAACATAGAAAGAGGCAAATTGGTAAACATCGATAGTTGATAGTCATCAAAATCGCATATTCGAACAGAGAATCCAGGATTTAGAGTTACAATTCGAACACGGAATGAAGTCATTTCTTAGGAGGTATGAGTTTTATTATTTAATTTCAATTTAAGGCTATTTTTATTTCAAAATTAAGAATTTGGAAGTTAGGGCACTGATTTAGATTTGATTTAGTTTTTCTTATATAAGAGTTAATATCAATGAAAGGGAGATTTGTGACGCTGTTATTCATTTTAGGGTATAATTTCGTAATTTTAGTTAAACAGATTGTATAATTTCGTCATTTTAGTTAAACAGAGGGTATGAACTCGACATTTTTGAAAACCGAAGGTTAAACTTGATATTTCACTAAAACACAGGGTATAAATGTGTTATTTTCCCATTTTCCCTATTATATATAACCCCAGTCTCACTCCAGGTGAACATTTCAAAAAGGTTTTTTTTTTTTTTTTAAACAAAAAAAACGTTCTATACATAATGGACGTTTCACACAGTTGACATAATTTATGTTTCAAATAATTAAACATACTTTATTTTATTTAAAAACATTAATTATGTTTATTTTAAAGTGTGTTTATTTTCATTGATTGACTGATTTATGGAATTATCTTAGTGAAGTCGACTCATCGAATATGAATTTTAGAGCTAATTCATATTCATGAAATTATCTATAGTTTACCAAATGGAAGCCAAAATGAATGCAAATTTTATGCTCAAAATGTATTAAAAAAATATCAAAAGTTGTGAAGCAAAATAGATGTGTTATGAATGAGACTGAATATGCAAAAGGCTCACGTGAAAGAGGTATATGAATTTTGTAATGCATATATAGAGCTCTCTTGCAAAAAGGTTTAGGTCTCAAGGGGAGATCCTGATTTGTAGAGATGCTATAATGCAAACAAGTCCATCTCCACCACAAACACGTGTGTGCACCTCCATATAATTGGTGGGGATGGTTGAGCCTAAGCGCGCACTTTATTTTTCCTTCCTAGGCTTTAATTTTATTTTTAAATAAAAATCATTGTATTAAAGGAGCAAGCTATTTTTCGAATTTTGTAACTGATGTGGTATGAATGGTGAACATTTAAATGGTGTTTGAGTGTTGTAATCAAATAGTTTTGATGAACATTAACTGTGAACGTTTTAAACGTTCGTATCTTAGCCTTTAAAAGGCATGATATTGTACTCATTTTGCAGACAGAAACTTGTACCTCACCGAAAAAGGCGCTCCTTCATCCCGTCTTTTTCTTTCCTTTGTAGTCGTGATAGTTTATGGCGGTAAGGTTCAATTTTGTTGGAGACGTGTGTTGTGGTGAACTGCTTGTCTCATCGTCGTATTTTAGTACACTCTCGCTCATTTATTACTACACCAGCGGGAGGGCGATAAAAAGTTCAAGAAAATCGCATAACAAGCCTTGATGAATCTTTTTTCTTTTCTTCCGACCTGCTTTATATACTGGTTAAGATTTTGAGAGAATTTAATAATTAATTATGTTTTTTTTTTATTTCTATACCCTAATAATTTATTTTTGAGTTTGCTTACCAATTTTTTTTTATTATCATTTGTAATGAAATTTTGCAATTGTCTATTATTTATGCACATGTTATTTATAAAATATTGCTAACTAAAATACTTTTAAATTTTAAATACGTGCTCTAGTAAAATTTTATTTAAAAAGTTTCTGTTGAGATATTATGATAAAATTATTTGGCCACCTAAATATAAGAAATCGGAATCATCATGGATCGTTAGTATTATGAGATTTTTGTAATACCCATACCTAATTTCAGTTAGGGTGATTTGGCTAAATAGCCAACTTAAAGTTGAGGATTTACAAATTAGGCAAGATTTGTCTGAAATTAGAAGAATAACCAAAATGTGCAGTAATCAAGTTTTAAAAATAAAATTAATTTTAGAATTAATATTTTTGAAAGTGATAAATTGCTTATAATAATAGACAAAAATTTTAATCTTGCTGTTAAAAAATATTTGAAAACGTAACTTTAGCTACTTTAGACAAACTCCACCCGAACATCATTCCCACTAAATGGCGTAATAGGGTGGAGTCCACCCGTACGTTATATCCCACGCCAAAATGGCGTGGGTTTTTAATTGATGTTAATGTTGCGCCAAATATGGTGCAACACTATTCACTACACTAAAAAAAAAATTAGTCCCTGCCAAGTATATAATTTATATATTTGCACTGATTTATAAAATTATATCATATTTATCCTTAAATTATTCATATTTTATATTTTAAATTTATTTCAAATACAACATTGACATTTAGAGTTTGGGAAAAACTAAAATGACATTAATATTAATACCGAAACGAAATAACATTACAACGACATTGAAATGCAAAACAAAAAAGACATTAAAATAAAATAAAAACAATACAACAAAATATAAATTGAAAATAAAATTACAATACATAAACTAAATCTAGGAAGATTAGCGTCGAATCCTCCAAGATCGGTGAAATATTGAGAATATGAAATGGAATTAGGAAGTGGTGTTTGAGATTGTTTTTGTTCGGCTCTCTTTTGTAAAATCTTGGCTTGTTCAGCTTCCCAAAATGCATGAACATGAGGATCTGATACACTATTTAAATTCATTTTCATTATTTTATTTTCTTCTCTGATTGTTTTCAAATTATTAGCCTTATCTATACTCTCCAAGAGGCGTTCCCTCATATCACTTGTCTTCTTCAGCTGCTCAAGAAGTAGTTTATTTCCTTCATCAACCTTGCAAATGGAGGACGCTACTTTGTCATCCGTTTTCATTTTTAGTTTGGTTTTTTCCACTCCAATCGGTCGCTCAGAAGGAGATGGTTGTCTAACGGACTCAGGAGTTTGTTGTTCGGACTCCGAAAAAGAACACGAACCTCGAGATGTTTGTCTGGCACTTGAGGCTCCGTCTTGAATTTTTTCAAAATTCTTAATGATGTTCCACACATGATCAAACTTCCAACCTTTCTTGAATTTTTCATCATCTGCAAGCAACACTTTAGCTTGATCCATCTGCAAGTCGTTATAACCAATTACAATTACGTAAATTTAAAAAAGAAGACAAAAATAACTAAAATACTCACAACATCTTCAGCTGAAGCACCGCTCGGGTGTCTATTCTCAATTTGTTGAATGCATGCATGCATTTTCCTTGTAGCTTTCTCAATTATTTGGATTTGGGACTGGATGGATCGCTTTGAACGCATCTCCGAATTTGGTTTTTTTGCATTCTTGTAGTTATCTTCAAAACGACTCCAAAAACTATCAGATGGTTGGTATATACTAATGATAGGGTCTTGAGAAATCTCCATGTAAACTCGACAAAGAAGTCAGTCTTCTTCATGAGAGTATCCAGATAATCGGCTAGTCATTTTCTTGTAATGTATCTTACTCAGAAGTTTTTTGGATGAAAACACAACTTATGGAAGATACTATTTATAGCAAATTTTCTCACTAAAAACTCATATAGATTCTCACGCTTCCCGACCCGTGTTTGACGTGATGTGACCACTCAATGCTACTACTCTTACAAGATTCTCACGCTTCCCGACCCGGGTCTGACGTGATGTGACCACTCAATGCCATTACTCTTACAAGACTCTCACGCTTTTCGACCCGGGTCTGACGTGATGTGACAACTCAATGCCATCACTCTTACAAGATTCTCACGCTTCTCGATCCGGGTCTGATGTGATGTGACCAGTCAATGCCATCACTCTTACAAGATTCTCATGCTTCTGTCTGACATGATGTGACCACTCAATGCCATCACTCTTACAAGATTCTCACGCTTCCCGACCCGGGTCTGACGTGATGTGACCACTCAATGCCATCAATCTTACAAGATTCTCACGCTTCTCGATCCGGGTCTGACGTGATGTGACCACTCAATCCCATCACTCTTACAAGATTCTCGCGCTTCTTGATTCGGGTCTGATGTGATGTGACCACTCAATGTCATCACTCATCAAGCCTCTCACGCTTCCCGAACCGGCTCCAACACTCAATAGTCAATACCCTATAAATAGTCAAGTTTAAATGAGTTTTAATTCACACTCTCTCAACACACTTAATCTCTCCTCACTCATCTCTCAAAAGGAATTTTAATTCATCTTCTTCCTCTGATGAAGATATTTTACTTCAAATGGCTCAAATTGATGAGCAAGAGGATGTTATATGTCATCACATTATCCAAAATAATCTCACGATCATGAAAATTCTTAATCAACATGCCGCCGACCAAATCACCGAGCGCAACATATGAGGCTCGATTCCAGGACATGCTTTCATCAATCGGGATCGACAGAATGCAGACCGAAGGCTGTTCAACGATTACTTCTTAGAGGACCCGTTGTACAATGTGACCATGTTCCGTCGGAGGTATCGAATGTCAAGCTCTTTATTCTTACGAATAGTGGATGCCGTTAAAAGTCACGACAACTATTTTGTACAACGGGTGGATCGCGCTAGCAGACTTGGGTTGTCACTACTTCAAAAAATAATTGCTTTATTTTGGATGCTGGCCTACGGTCTTCCAACAGATGCCACAGACGAGTATTGCAAAATAGCAGAATCGACGACAATTGAAAGCTTGAAGAGGTTTTGTCGAGCAATGGTGGAGGTATTTTTTAGCAATATTTAAGATCACCAACTCCTAATGACGCTGCTAGACTTCTCCATATAGGTCAACAACGTGGCTTTCCAGGAATGTTTGGCAGTTTGGATTGTATGCATTGGAAATGGAAAAATTGTCCTACCGCGTAGGCCGGACAATATACGGGTCATAGCAGAAAACCTATAATTATTTTAGAAGTTGTGGCTGATTATGATCTTTGCGTATGGCACACTTATTTTGGCATGCCGGGAAGCAATAATGACATCAACGTGTTAGAGTCTTCTCACCTATTTTCCAATCTCACTCAAGGTATTGCTCCTCATGCTCATTATGTCATACAGGGAAATGAGTATGATATGAGTTATTATTTGGCTGATAATATATATCCAAAATGATGTACTATTGTTCAAACTATTCGAGAACCACGTGGCCGAAAAAAACAGTATTTTGCAATGAGGCAAGAATCCTGTAGAAAAGACGTAGAACGTGCATTTGGAGTTCTCCAAGAACGGTTTGCAATTGTGGCGAGGCTATCAAGATTTTGGAGAAAAGATGTCTTAAAAGATATAATGACTACGTGCATAATTATGCATAACATGATAATAGAGGGATGAGCGTGATCTTAGCGTGCTCATTGAAGTTAACAGAGAAACGCCACCTTTGGGGGGTTGAATTAGAGAGGAATGATGATACACGATTTCAAGAGTTTTTCACTCGCTACAGAAAAATAAGAGACATAGATGCACATATCGCGCTTCGAAATGCATTGATCGACCATTCGTGGGAGGAAAATTCTAATTCGGATGTGTAATTGTACTTTTTTATTTTATTTTATGTTATTTGTTTTATAATGTATTTTTGTTTTAATAAATATTAAGTTTAGTTGGTGTAAAAAATAGAGTTTGCTTGAAGATGAGGTAGTGTTTGATGTGACATGTATTGTAAAATAGAGTAAAAAATGGTCTAATGAGGTTGAGTTGGTCTTATGCTAATCAATAAGTAAAAAAAAAAAAGGCTATTTTGTACTATTTTTTCTATCAATTAACATCCCCCAGATGTAACAAGAAAATTGGTAGCTTTCATAATTTAATAAATTTTTAATGAATGTACGAAAGCCTGTAATGATTGGCTGATTTATATACAAGTATTAAAATATATTTAATACGGTGTCATCTTGTCTGACACATACTCAACTTCCTAGTTACGAAAATAATATGATCGATAAATATCAAATATGTACCATTTGGTTGAAAATTTTCATTTTGTATATCCAAAATTGTAAAAATATAAAGGCTACACTCACTAGTTCAAAAAATCCAAAATTAGATTTTTTATTCAATTTCGGACAAAAATATTATTTCAACTCATATAACCACTATTTCTCTCATTCTCTCCTCATTTCGTCTCCAATTGGTGGAATTCGGTCAAAAATGGATAAGTGCGCTTATTTAATCATCTTTTATAGATTTAGTGATATATTTTGAGGAAAATATAATAAGTTGGTCGATTTAGGTTAATTTTTTTGGAATTTCACGTTACTTCCGATGAAATCCGATAGTTTAGGATGAAATTCTACTAAAATTTTCGATGAAAATCAAGTTGAAATAAGGAAAAATTCAGATAGAATCTGATAAAATCGACAAAATCCGATAGGATCCGATAGATTACTTAATTCAGATGAATTCCAATAGGATTCGATAGGTTCTGATAAATTCCGATACAATTAGTTTAATTCCAATGGAATTCGATGGAGTCCTATTGTTATCTTATTGTAATGTATTTTTTTTAATATTTTCTGCAATTTATGTCTTGTTTAACGGCACATGGGAGATAAAAGAACACTTACGGGTGTTAAAAATGCAAGAAGATTTTCTATTGAAGTTTCGAAAGACCTAACCTACACTGAGTTGGTGGATAAGGTGTACAAGAAAATCGATGTAATTAAACAGATTATAGCTCGACTTAAAAATTGAAGTTTCATATGCAATGGGTACGATTCCGATGGAGTCTGCTGTCTTGAAGGATGATGTTGACATTATGTATTATAAGAAGCACAAAAATCATAAAAGATTTTCACTTTGTGTAAGCTTTGGATCGAAAGAAACAATAGCATCAGGTGCATATCGAGCGAGTTCCTAAAGGAAAAAATGTGATGATTGAAAAATTATCTCGCGTTGAACCCAACAAGAGACTGAATAATCTTGTTATCAACGACCGACATAATGTTCCTATTATCAACAACCGACAAGATGTTCCTATGTTCAACGACTGGCTCAATGCTCCTATAATCAACAACCGACAAGATACTCCTATCATTGACCAACACAATGGTAGCGAAGATGACTTGTATAAGGGTGACGAAGTTAACGTTATCAAGGGTGATGAAGACGAAGTATACAAGCATGACAGAAATGATTACCACAACACTGACAAAAATGATTAACTAAACAGTGACAGAGGTGATGAACACAACAGTGACGAAGATGATGGACACAACAGTGACAACGGTAAAGAATTTGAAGAATTTGTGAACCCCAAAGAATATGATGATTTTGTGGAAAATTTTACAGCAACCTCGAGAAACTATCAACTATCACGTGAGCCTCCTATAATAGTATCACCAATGGATTGTGTGCCTTATTCATGGAAAGCGCCCGAGTTCACAGCCGATGATGTTGTCAATGAAGAACCTAGTCAAGGTCTAAGTCTATATCCAACTTCTTCCACTGATAATATAAATGCGATGTACTTAAATTCGCAAATTAAATATGTTACATTATTAAAATTTAACCAGCGAATGTAATAAGTAGCACATAAGATATATATCTCAGAAAAGAGTTTGAGACCAAGAAACAATTGAAGCAAGAGATCGACATATACGCTCTTGAAAGTAATTTTGAATTCAGAGTGAAATTTTCTTCGAAAATGAGATGATACATCATATTCAAAAATGATATGTGCACGTGGAAGCTGAAAGGTGTTGTGCAGTGGTATGATATGTGGCAGATTAAGTCTTACGAGAGTAGACACTCTTGCTCGCGTGTGGTTCGAATAGAAGGTCATTGAGGAGCTGCACCATGGGTGAGACAAGATGGGTTGTTGGCATATCGTACTTGAAGGCATGGAGAACTAGAAAGAAAGCTATTTCGTATGTAAGGGGTATGCCAGAAGATTCTTATCAGAAGTACCATATTGGCTATACATGTTGCAACAAAAGAATCTTGGGACTTTGACTGACTTTGTGAAAGATGGTGAAAAATTCAAGTACGCGTTCTTTTCTATTGGAGCGTGTCGTAGAGGATTCAACTCATGCCGTCCAGTCATATTATTGGACGGTTCATTTTTTAAGACAAAATATGGTAGACATTTGCTCTGCGGTATTGGTAAGGATGCGAATTCACAGTTACATCCACTTGCATTTGGGATGTTAGACAGTAATTTTCATGCGTATTGGATTTGCTTCGTGTAGACATACCAAATTTGGCGTTCATGTCCGATCGACATGTGAAAATCATACATGGTGTCAAAGTTATGTTCCATGGTATCCTTCACGGACCATGCTACCATCATTTAAAACTAAATGTCCAACATAAGTTCAAGACTGATCATTGTGGCATTGAACTCAACGCCGTCGCTTATGCCTACAATAAGACAACATTCGAAACTCATTTTAGGCACTTGAGATGGAAAGATATCGATATGGTAAAGTATCTCGAGGAAGTCTATTTTGATCGGTGGACCAGTGCATATTTTTCCTGGAAAACAGTAAAACTCTACCTTTGTCATTATATGTTTCTTAAGAATTTTATAACTTTGTTAATATGTCATTGTTTTGTATGTACTAGGTACGACATAATGACAAGAAATAATGCGAATTCTTCAACAATAAGCCGATGAATGCTAGAACGTTTTCCATCACCACGTTGCTTGAGTTCATTCGATTCACACTCCAAACTTGATTTTTCGATCGAGAAGAGATGGCTAGGAAATCGAATACAAAATAGAAAAAAAAAAGTTTCAAGACGATCTCGGCCATCTATATGAAAAGGCACTGTACGTCACGGCGTATGGATTCGGTCTATATGAATGTCATGTCAAAGACACAACAAGTGATTTTGATGTAGATTTGTTGGTGAAGACATGCACTTTCGAACTATCACAACTACTTGGAATCCCATGCGGGCATGCCTTCACAGCTGCACAACATCGAAGAGTTGGTGTTTATTCCTTGTGTAGTCCTTTCTATTTGAGGGATACATGGATCGAGGTGTATAAGGAATCCATATATCCTGTTGGGGATGAACACTAGTGGAACGTTCCGGATGAGATAAAAAGTACGACAGTTATAGTACCAATTGAAAAGAAACGAGCCGGTCAGCCGAAGAAAAGTAAACAAGGAAGACAAATAGTCAAATGTGGTAAATGTGTTATTCAAGGCTAAAAATTTGTTATTCACCGAAAATGTGGTAAATGTGTTGGTGCGGGCCATAACAGGAAGACACGTACTTAGAGGGAATGAGGACTTTGATTTTTTTTTTTTATGTTGTTTAGAACTTTGATTTTGATTTTTTATGATGAATGAAAATTTTTATTTTTATTTTTTATGATGTTTAGAACTTTGCATTTTTTATTTATTTATAAGATTTAGAACTTTGATTTTTTTTATGATGTTTAGAACTTTTTTTATGATGATAAGAACTTTGAATTTTTATTTATAATGTTTAGAAATTTTGATTGATTTAAAAAAAAAAAAAATAAGACAAGAAAATGTGATAGATTATTCTTAAAAAAAAAAAAAAACACATAAGCAAATTCATACATATCCCAAACAAAATCCTAACAACATAAGACATCACAGAATCTCCGTCTAATAAAATAAGTCGGTACTCCACTTCTTCCTGAACGTCATTATGTTGTCGCTTTCAACCCCAATCCGACAAGGATGTGCACTACGCACTTCACTGCGAACATCCCGCAATCACCATTGAAAATAAAAAATATGTTAATTAACAATAACGCTAAAAAACTATACATTTCTTACTTGGCTATACACTATGGGGACTAACTGGTCAACTAGCCATGTCACTGCTGGAAGTTTAACTTGGCCGCCAACTAGCTCTCGATATGCTTTATAGTGTTCGTTGAACAATCCTGACGCTTTCATAACCGAAGGTAAAGATTGAGCCTAATTCTACATTATTAAACTAATGTTAGTAAATAGCAATAACATGATAAAAAGTTCAAGTAATACTTTAAATTTTACTAACCTCCATCAACTCGATGAAAGAGGTGAATGTGATTTCGTCTCGACGAGTTCCTTCTGGAAGTCCAGTACGGTGATGGCCTCTCTTCTAAGTCGACCCAAACAGTGAACCGATGAAGGTTCTTGAAGTTGACTACGAATAATATCTCTCGCGAATGCTTTCATGATAAGACATCTTCGTCTTGTATCCAATTATCGGGCTCATCACGGATTTCAGATCTCATTCCACGACCATCAGAGACCATCTGAAGCATCGAAATCCATCGGAGGCCATTAAAATTCATCCGAATGAATTGAAGACCATCTGAATCCATCGAAGGCGTTGGAATCCATTTGAATATATCGGAATCCATATGAAAAAAATCCTATTATGTTCATCGGATTTCATCTAAAACCATCGGAGACCATCTGAAATCTGTATGAATTTCTTCAAAATGCATCCGAATCCATCGGATTTCATCTAAAAATACCCCCAAATCCAAAACCCTAACTTTTCTAAATCTTCTAAATCTTATCCAAATCATCAAAGAATAACCAATAATCACTTTAATCACTATTATAACTATCTTACAACAATAACAACACGAAATAAAAATGAAAATCTAACTTTGTCGTATTGAGGGTTGGAATCTTAAACCCGAATTTAGAGCTTGAAGAACAATGAACGGCAGATTTAGAGCGTTAGAGCTCGTCGGAATCAATTGGAGACACTCGGAATTGGTCGGAGCATGGCGGAATTGGTCGGAGAGCCTCCCAATCAGTCGGAGTTTGTGTGTGTGTGTGTGTGTGTGTGTGTGTGTGTGTGTGTGTGTGTGTGTGTGTGAGAGAGAGAGAGAGAGAGAGAGAGAGAGAGAGAGAGAGAGAGAGATTAAGAGATTTTGAGAAATGAAAAGGAAAGAGATAGGTTTGAGGGTTTATTTGAATTTTGGGACATTTTTGTCTGAAATTTGGTCAAAAGTCTAATTTTGGATATTATTGAACTAGTGAAACTTTGATATTTTTACAATTTCTATAAAATAAAATTTCTAATTTGGTTGGTGTCCAAAGTGATGGTCTCTGTTAATCAACACAGTTTTTAGGCATTTAATTGCTGCACTAAATTATCAACCACCTTTGGTAGCTTCGCATAATAGAGATAAGACGTAGTACTAGAGCAATTAATTTTTATTTTATTATATATATATATATATATATCTTGCATCAAGCAACTATTTCTTCAGTCAAGGTGTCGAGGTTTCTTCAAGAAATTTGGAAGAGATCTGAATAGGTACGTTATCTTCTTAGCTCTTTTATTAGTTAAAAGGCTTTCTCAACGAAAATATTAATAAAATAAAATTAAAAAAACTTAAATTATAGTACAACTTCAACAACTCTAAGAGGTTGAGTTGTCCAATTTTAACTCGTCATAAAAAAAAGTAGCCCCGTAATCTCACTTTATTCAAATATACATTATTATTAATATATCATAATCTCAATTTTTTAAACCAATATTTGTAATTATATTTACAAAAAAAAAAAAAAAAAAAATACTAAACCGTCTGGACAAGTCTTGACGGCGGTTTAAAAGTTATAGACCAGATTAGATTGTTTAAAATACATGCTAACGAACTAAGAATGTACAATCATGTAAAAACATTATAAGAATGGTAAAAATAAATAAATAAATATTTTTTTTGCAATAAAGACATTACTCATATTTTGATAAGAACTGCAGAGTATGGAAGATGGGACTTTGGCCTCGGCGTTAGACACGTGGGAGAAAAAACATCAAGACGATCAAGGCAACTGAACGACAGATTGGGCGAAACAAGCATTTGTAAGTTTCTTGTGTTAATTACTAAATAATCAATATTCGATAGTCTTAATAATTTTTTTACCATATGTTCGAAGGCGCGAATTAGGACTTAAGTCGAGGATATTCAGCGACAAGCAGCGGTGTCAGGCCAAACGTTTGACATAGACCAGGCGGAGCAGTACGCGATGGATACTGTTCTCGGGCAACGTCAAGATTGCAATGTCGGGATAGGTCCCTCGATCCCGAGATCCTCGTATCTCTTGGCTCAGGCTCAGGACGAGGCGCGTTCCATATCCAGTGGTTAGCGAGCTACAAGCAGCGTTGGCCGCACAACAGGTCGCAATGGAAGAGATGAGGCGTGAGCAACGAGCTCAGATGGAGGTCTTTCAGCGACAGTTCTTTGCCTACACACACCAGCATCCGTCTCCTATGCAGACATCCCCCGCGATGCTACACACTTGGACGACGCCGCTATCAGCTTCAATGCCGAATGTTCAGTCGCCGCCATCCGCTTCAATGCCGAATGCTCAGACGCCGCCACCAGCTTCAATGCCGAATGCTCAGACGCCAGATTCGGTAGAATTTCAGCGACATCGTTCGAGCGGCAGCGCAGCAGGACGCCAAGGCGCACGAGGAAGATCTGGCGGAAGAGGAAGCCGTGCATTCAAGAATTGGAACACTCCGAGTGAAAAAGGGAAACAAAAAGAATAGATTGTAATTTTTTTAATTTATTGAACGTAAATGATCAAATTTTATGAATTTAATATTAGAATTTCTATTAAATTATTTATATAATTATTCTAATTAATATTATATAATAATTATTATTAAAATTATTTAATTAATTTAATAAAAAAATATTGATTCTAATAGAATTTTTTATATGCTGATTCTATTTAAAAAAAAACTAAAGATAATCAGATGCGATTAGTCGCATCTGATACTTTCGCGGGAAAAGTATTAGATGCGATTAGTCACATCTGATTGTACTGTATCCCACCAAAATATTAGGCGGGGATGAGTATCAGATGCGACTAGTCGCATCTGAAACTTTTCGCGCGAAGGTTTCAGATGCGACTAGTCGCATCTGATGCTATATATCTCGCCTTAATATATTATTTTGGTGTAAATTTAGGTTCGACTTCAGGTGCGAAAAGTCGCACCTAAAATGTCGCACCTGATATTGATGACTTTCTGGTGCGAAAAGTCGCACCTAAAATCATCAGGTGCAGACTTTCAGATGCGACTTTGTCGCATCTAAAGTCGCACCTGAAAGTGTCATCAGGTGCGACTTTTGTACTTTCAGGTGCGAAAAAAGTCGCACCTGATGCTATATTTTGTACTATTGATTTCTTGAGCATCCCTGCAAACTGAACCCACGGCAGACCTCTGATCAGAGTAAGGTGCACTCTCCGCACCGTGCATGCATGTGTGCGTGTGTGCGTGCGTGCGTGCGTGTGTGTGTGTGTGTGTGTGTGTGTGTGTGTGTGTGTGTGTGTGTGTGTGTGTGTGTGTGTGTGTGTGTGTGTGTGTGAATTCGGATTATCTAGGATATACAAAATTTCTTTCGCAAATACGGGATATATGTATAATACTGAAAATACTTTTCAATTTCGGATCTCCCGATTTGAAACTTCGCCACATTTTAAAAAACTGTTTCGGGTGTCGTGGCATTTTTGCAAACACTTTCATTTCGAAAAATAATATATACTCTTCGCCAAATTATAAAACCAGAAAAAGGGTTATATTTAACGTACCTCAAGATTAAGCGTCTATAGCTCTTGTCGACGAGACTTCACTAACACCGCGAACCCGCATTCACTAACATCGTGAACCCTAATTTGACGATCTCCAATTTAAGAGAAAATTCAAGGGAATTACCTTTGAATTTGATGAACTCCGACGAGAATCCTTATTCCCAAGCTCTAACCTTTGTCAATGCTTCTCTTCTTGTTCTTCAACCAAATAAATGAAACTGTAAATTCGTGTTTCCCTCTTTTAATTTCAAATCAGTTAAGAAGAAGAAGAAAATCATACTTTACCTTGTATGATGGACGAACTCCGGCGAAGTATCTCTTCCTCGTTCTCACTCTCTTCTTCACGCGGTGCGTTCGTGCTATCGAGCGCTCAAGCTGTTGATTCCTCGTCGACTTCTTCTTCCGCACGTACATCTATCTATCTCGATATCTCTCTTTATCTCATGCTCTATTTCTCCGCGTCTCTCAATCTCTCGTCTATTTCTCTCTATTTCACCGTCTCTCTCACCCTCTCTCTCATGGTGTTGTTTTCCTTTCTTTCTCTGGCCCTTCTAGAGCGTTTTTTTTTTTGTTTGCGTATGCTTATTTTTTTTCGTTCTTTCTTATCAGCTAAAGAAGAAGAGACTCGATTAAGCAAAGGGATAAGACTGAAGGAAAGTCTAAAAAATTTGCAATTAAATCCATCTTAATTTGCAAATTAATCCTTCCTTGATTCTATCTCTCCTAATTTCCTCCACAAACAATCATTTTTTTATTATTGAAAATAAGCACTTTTCTTTTTATTCCTTTTCCCGGAGATAAAAAATAAGACCGAAAAATTAATTAAATAATTTTCCTTTTAAATTTCTTTAATGTAAATTTTTTTTAAGGTCGTAGGAATTTATTCTCTCTTGCGCGGTCCTTCATAACGTCTCGAAAATATTCCAAAATCTCGTCGACTTTAAATATCCTTATATTCAATTCTCGGTTTATTCTAATCATTTCAAAAATTTATTTTGCAACCCTTGAATTAAAAATTCATTTCATTACAATAATTAAATGAGGTGCTACCATTATACTAGGAATTAGTTATTGCACAAATATTTATTAAACACTGCAAGTTTTTAAATTTGTAATTCAATGATCTTTTTTCATTTTATTTTATGGGAAAAAACGCAGGTAAAAATATCCTAAAGAAGAATATGAGTCGAGCACCTATTAACAGTAATTAACTGAGAAAGAACAAAAAAAACTATTGAAGGTGAAAATAGTCAAATATTAACAGAAATGAGTGGAAATTAACTGCAATTAACATATATTAACAACAGTTAACTTACAATATTCATAAATAAAAATTCAAAGACCATCTATTCCAGCGTGATGTCGAGAACTTCAATGGCATACATGATCTTCTTTTGCTTGCCGAACATTCATAACCATGTCAGAGAAACAAAAACGAAAAAAAATTTGATACAAAAGGATCAAATATCTACAAAACAGAAAGAAATGAAATATGAAGTCCTCCATCGAGAACATCGGAAAAAAAAATCCAGCCGCTTGGTTTTGTAATTTTGAATGAACAAAAATACAAAGGAGCTGAAAACATACAAGAATCGATAAATTCGTATGGAACGAAGCAGAGCAATAAACAAGAAAAAAATTATAGTAAAACAAGAAAATGAGATCAACTACGCATCAGTAGAAGAATCTTACAAGGAATATGAATCTATCGAGAATTAACCTTGCAATTAAGAAGATCAACAATAAGCAGAATGCAACCCTATGTCGGATCGCCATTGCAAGTCCAGATAGACTCCATTAGAAAATTTGAAACAGTATCTCCATATTTTGGTGCAGAGGCTAGTGCAATCAAAACAAAATGCAAAAAAAAATTATCATTCGATTTTCGCCTAAACCGCCCATGGAAGAATAAAAATAAAAAAGAGAAGATTTTCACAAGTTTTTATTTTATTTTTTATTTTTATTTTTTTTCAGTGCTGAGAGTAAACCTGGCCTAACGGTAGTGGGACGAGACGGAATCCCCGCTACCGTTAGGCATAGTAACGGGAGCGGGACTCCCGTTACTGGTGACGGACGGGACTCCCGTCCCGTTAAGTTGGCTAATGGGATCCGGTGATCCCGTTAGTCCCGTTTTTTTTTTTTTTTTTTTTTTTAAATCTCGGCCGTTGGATCAAAGATCCAACGGCCCAAAAAAAAGAGCCGTTTGGTTTATAGCCGTTTGAATATGGCCGTTACACCCATTTCGGCCAAGTTTTTTAATTTTTTTTCCCCCACTTATTTCTAAAATCTATAAATACCCCCCCATTTCATTCATTTTCTTCACACATTTCCTTCAAACTCTCTCAAATTCTCTCAATTTCAATCTCAAATTCTCTCAATCTCTCTCGATTTTAATATGAAATTCTCTCAAATGCTTTCAATTTTTCATGGCATCCTCATCCCACAACCGAGGAGGTCGAAGGGGAAGAGCTTCCCGAGGTGAACGAATGCACCGTTTTGAAGAAAATTGGTTGCACTTGTCTCAAAACGCCGCCGACCCAAACACCCAATACTCTTTCGATCCAAATTATGTTGCTCCTACTTTCAACCATTCGGAATTCACCGAAATTCCAAACACCCAAATGCCATATTACCCTCAAATGGATCCCGAGCAAGCTTATCAAGCTCAAATTCTGTCATCCGAAGTGGCTTTTCAAGAATTTCAAGTATTCGAGCAACATTATCGTGAATCCCAAAATCCAAATGAAGAAGAAGATGACGATGCAACCCAAAATCCAAATGAAGAGGAGGAGGAGGAGGAGGAGGAAGAAGAAGAAGACCTACCATCACCACCACCACCTCAACCTCGAAGTCAAGTTCCAAGACCTCGACAACGTGAACAACAAGAGGAGACCCAACAACGACGACAACGACGAGCACGACAAGAACAACAACAACAAAAACAACATGAAGGTGCTCAACAACAACAACAACCACCTCAACAACAACAATCACCACGACGTCGTGCTAGGTCCGTTGTGATGACCTTCTTTGAAGAGGTGATTGCGAACCGTGTCATCTGAGGTGACTTTTAGTAGCGCGGGCCGCATCATTGACGATAGAAGATATAGCTTGAAACCGGAGATGGTCGAAGCATTGACGTGTGGTAAGGATTGGATTCAACATAGAAATCGAGCACAAGAAACATTCATGTGCTTCGATATTCTTGAGGATTTTGAAGTTGATTTCGCAAATGTAAACATCAATGGTTAGACTACCTTGTATAACTAAGGGATATATCCGGCCCTTGTCCGGGATAAATTTTCAAATAATTAACGAGGAAAGGGGTGCTCTTTTTCCTCGCCGTCGCACCTTTTTAGGGGTCGGTGAGGTTTTTTAGAAGGCCCATTTTTAATTTCACATTCTTTTTTATTATTTTTTCCTACCCACTTAGTTTAAAATCCTTTCAATTACATCCTTCTATTTAATTATTTAAAATCATTTAAATCACTAAAGATATTCACATTCTTCTTTATTATTTTTTTTCTACCCATTTACTTCAAAATCTTTTCAATTAAGTCCTTATATATAATTATTTAAATTCATTTAAATCATTTTTTAAAATTTTTTTTCTTTTTTTTATGCCTAACGGGGTCCGAATGTCCCGTTAGGCAAATCCCGCTACCGTCCCGTTACTTAACGGGACGGGACTCCCGTTTGGCCAATTAACGGGAGTCGGGCTTTAGCGGGACGGGACTAGCGGTTAATACCGCTAGGCCAGGTTTAGCTGAGAGAGAGAGAGAGAGAGAGAGAGAGAGAGAGAGAGTAATTAATGAGTTTCAGCAATTATTTTACAATAACTAACTGCTATAAAAATGGAAATAGATCGTTTTGATTAATTAACAAAATAAAAAAATAATTAATTTAAAAAATACAAAAGCGCTGTTAATTAATAAATGACAAAAGATTAAAGACGGCAGGGGAATTTTTAAACCCTGGTTAAAGGGCCAGCTCATCAATATGATTATTTGTTTAACAATTTTTAATTGTTGGATATATTGAAAATTTTAGGTTTGATGTGGCTTACTTTGTTATAAATTTCTTAAACGTATCCATTTTGTTCAAATATATTTACTTAACACGACTACTTTACCATATTACACTAAATCGTATTTTAACAATACTCTTCCATTGTTGATTGCTAATTCAATTTCAAACCAACCATAGAATATGTTATAATTGTACCTCTATACATTTTAGACTTTGCATGAAAATATCACTTTATACGAGGAATGCCTAATTTCACATATACAATTACTATTTTATATTTTTGTTTCTATCTTCGGGTATACGTAGTAACTAATAACCGTTGTATTTGGGAGGTATTAAATATTAATCTAGGTCAAACAAATAAACTTAAAAGAAAATCTTATCGATAAGAAATCATCGTTCTGTTGATTTTTTTGTAAGAGTGAGTAATGATTGCTACATAATGTAACGACACTTAACTGACTCATGTGTACACGTGACAAGTTTTCTGTAATAATTTCATCGATAATTTTACTGTTGAGGAACCATACAAAAGCTAAGCGGTAAAGAAATGAAAATTACTGTCACAGCATGATGCTAGGCAAATTTCACTTTTTAAACTCCGTAATTCGTTAAATTATTTGTTTACTTGATAATTGTATGATTACAAAATAAAATTATTGACATATTTTTTACTGCAAAAACAATATGTTTTGAAACATTTCAGGTTTTATTTATTTATTTATTTACTTATATCTTTCCTAATCTCAATCTCTTTTACTTATCTCATTTTATGTCTAACTATTCTTATTTTCACTCATTTAAAATATTTTTAAGTACTTACCCTACTCAAGATTGATTTATTAAAATTTTTTTTTTATGTTTCTTCATATCTTAGATTTTTTTACGCATCCCGAATATTATTAACAATATATTCAATTTTATTAGATTTCATGAGATTGCATGGAATTTCATCGGATTTCTTTAAGAATAGCAACAATTCTTTTAAGAGTTGATTTTTCTCTCAAATAGTTTTTCAGTTGAATTCGATGTATTACGATGAATTTAGACAACTACCAATAAGATTAAAATTAATTTATAAACTATTTGTCTAAAATATATCAAACTTTTAATTTTGTAATCTTACAACCTTCAAATGTAATGAAATAATTTAGCTATTTTGAGATTTAGAAGGTGAATTTTCCGTAAAAATCAGATAATGAAATATTTAAAATATGTTAAAGATTGTGGTGCATAACGATATGTTGATAAACAAAGATAGAAGGGATAGAAAAAAAAGGTCAATTAGGCTAATAAATCATTCACACTTCTTTTAAAATACAGTCAAAGTTTCATTTTATTAATAAAATATTCCACCAAGCTGAAGTAAGTTAATTAACTAGTTATATTAATTTAATTTAATTTGAAAAATAGCCCAACAGACCAAAATAAATAAATTAACCTGGTTAGATTAATTAATTTACTTCGAGGTAACTGATTATTTTCCTAAAAAAATAAAGAGATTTGTAAGTAACTAGGCCACTTTAAACATGAGATTTTGGATCTAGCCTATGTTTGACAATTTTTAGGGATATAACCAAATGACTTATGTGACAATAATTAAGGTCTGATTTGCCCTTATTTATTAACAAATTCGTCACTTTCTCTCTCCTATTTTTTTCAAATAATTTTTTTTGTATCAAAACTTCAAAAATTCATATCTTTCTCATATGAACTCGAAATTGAGTGATTTCAGATCCTACAAATTCGTGGCGTCGAGATCTTCAAAAATAGACCCATTGTGTTTGATGAAAAATTATGTTTAATGCATCATAGTTACGTTTCCATTTATTTTTTTGATAATTTCAAAAATTTCCAGTTATTTCCATATTTAAGATAATAACGTGATTTTTCTACATCTATGGTATTAAATATGATTTTTCATCAAACACAATGGATCTATTTTTGAATATCTCGGCGTCACGAATCCGTAGGATTTGGAATCACTCAATTTCGAGTTCATATGCGATAGATATGGTTTTTTGAAGTTTTTATGTAAAAAAAAATGTAGGAAAAAAGTAGGAGAGAGAAAATGACGAATTTGTTAATAAATAATGATAAATCAGACTTTAATTATTGCCCCATAAGTCTGTTGGCTATTTCCCTAAATTTTTTAAAATATAGGCTAAAAACAAATTTCATAATTTCATTTTAGCTATTTCGCTATACTGTCCTAAGATAAAACTTGAGTTACATCATTAAAAAAAAGTAAAGAATTGATTTATTGTAATAAATACTTGAAAAAAGAAACACATTCACATGATTAATCTTAATATGCTCTAATTACTTCCTTCTCTTTCTGTTAGTTACATCGTTCGGTCGTATAAGCTCAAAAATTAAACTTTTTATTATTATTTTTCTTATAAATTAATTACGCCACAGGCCCACTGGCCAATCAATCAATACACATCAAAATTAATTATTATTTTAAAAATCAAGGCATTTTTCACATTTAATTTCGTAGATAGTAACATAACCAAGGAAGATAAGAGATATTCCAAACAAATCCCCCGTCTTCCCAAAGGATCTGCTTAGTTTTGCAGTTTATATCTCACATCTGTAGATATCTTTGACTAGTTCAAAAGTACCTACTACAAACACTTACAAAATATCGTTGTTAGTTAGATGACTGTTGAAAATATCTAGCTAGACTCTTGAAGAATGGCAACATGAATGGATGCACCTTTTTAGGTACATATTACAAGGGCTGATGGAAGGAAGTGGAATCCACTTTCGTAGAATACGAAATTCCGTGTTTGATCGGAAAGAATTATTTATTCCAATGTTGATCGAAATTTCACTCATTATTAAAGAGAAATCTTCATTCCATTGGTGGAAATTTCCATTTCCATATATAAAAAATAATAATTGAAATAAATACATTTTTAAAGGATTAAAATGTAGTATTATTTTTTTTAAATAAGGACTAGAATGTAAAGTGAGAAAGTGAGAAAGTGAAGAGTAATTTAGTTTTTTAAACTCATAAAATCTTACAAATTATATACTAAATTTATATATGAAAATTACATATTAAAACTATATTACAAACTATATACGAAGAAGAATAAGAAAAAGTGGAGAAACCCATAATTTTTCTAAAATCATATATTAAAACTATATACTAAAGTTATATATGAAAAATAAATCAAAAAGTTTATAATAAAACAAATATATATATTAATATTGTATGAGAGTTAGAGTAGTTGAAAAGAGTACGAGAAGAAATTGTATGAGAAAGTTGTGAGGAAATAATGTGAATGTGCGTAATATTTATATGAGAAGAAAAATGAGGGGTTAAAAAAATTAAAAGAATAAAACAAAAGTTGAAATCAACAGAAGCCAATGGAAAGAACAGTTCCGTACAATTTCCACTGATTTCCAGTAGTCAACAGAAGGAATAAGTCCTTCCATGCATTGTCAGTGGAAGGAAATTTTCATTCCTTTAAATTGACCGGAAGGAATGGAATTCCACCCCATTTCCATTTCAAATGCCCACTTTTATTGGTCAAAAAGAAGCCGGATGACATGGCGTCAATTTAATTTTGGAACACGATTAGTCGTAGATCTCAAAGCTACATAAAAAAAAGACACAATGCAAGAGTTGACACTAAGTGCGTGTCTAAGGATAGTGATAAAGTAAGGATTTGCAAACATGGGAGATCAATGTTTTTTTTTTTTTTTTGGTTTATTAAAAGTAATCTAACACTTGTAGGGTATGCATGAGAAAAAAAATTATTCGGGCCATCTATAAAAAAAATTATATAATTTTTTTTTGTAACAAATGTAAAACTTCGTAAAGATAATGGGTGAAAAAAAAATCCAGTTTCAAACTTTTAAAGAGGCGTTACTATGAGCCGTTCACTCATTAATTAATTAGGGCTCCAAAGAGCGTCAAATATGTTGGTATGTGGTGTTCAAGGCTTCTTCTTTTAGGTCCATCATATACATGTTAAAAATATATTCGTTAACCCGTTTTTTCAAACGGGTCGGATAATGGGTAATACTCACCGAGCAGCGCATGTGAAAATTGAATACCCGTTAACATGGTTCACAAATAGTAAAAAAACTAAAAATAAGAAATTAACTACTCAATAAGTCTAAAGATAAATCAGAAGTTATAAATTTATTGTCAAAACACAATTTAAAGTGAGAATACCAAATTAAAATTTATAAATACAAGACAAACAATATTTAAAGGGTTGGAAAGAATGTAATTTTAAAAAAAGAACTAATTCTCTTTATAAGTGGCAGGGTTCACAGGTTGGATAAACGTATAATGTACTCGCATACCCTCCGTTTAAATGTTAACGGGTATTACCCGATAATCCGTTTGAATTGGTATTATCCGACCCATATAGACCTGGTAACAGATAGATAAATGGGTCGGGTAATAATGCCATTCCTCGTCGTAGTATAAAAGACACTGATTAGTTTTTTTGTTTTTGTATTTGTTTATAGGGTCCATTAGAGAAATAGCCAACGTAAACGTTTGTTATTGTTAAATAGTCAACGTTCCATAAATCTTAGTTAAATAGCCACTAGTATGACGTGGACCTATCAGAAATATTTGTACTATCCAGCTTTGTCCCCCCCCCCCCCCCCCAAATTTTATTTTCGAATGTAGTTTTAAATTTGATTTTTTTTTTCTTTTTTACATTTTCTTTCAAATTTTAAAATATAATCGGTTGTCAACGAAATCCCTTTTTTATAGCAACTGATTTGGAAATCAGGATGAATTGATTTTCAGAATTTGAAAGTATCTTTTAATTGTTATTATTTTATACGGTGGCTATTCTAAATATTCTTTTTCAAATATTTTGCGCAATATAGAGGTTCGATGTTGTTTTTTCCTCTTTTTTCTTTGGTAGTCGCAAATATTTACGTATTTTTGTATTAACGTTTTGCGTAAATAAACAGAGAATATTGAGTACATATGAGTAAATCTATTTACCAACTTTGTCCCCCTCATTTTATTTTCGAATTTAGTTTTAAATTTGATTTTTATAGTTTCTTTCAAATTTTAAAGATATAATTGGTTGTCAATTAAATCCATTTTGTATAGAAACTGATTTGAAAATCATGAATAATTCATTTCAAAATTAGAATGTATCTTATAATTGTTATTATTTTATACGGTGGTTATTCTAAATATTCTTTTTCAAATTTTTTGCGCAATATAGAGGTTCGATGTTTTTTTCTTTGGTAGCTGCAAATATTTTTCTATTAACGTTTTGGGTAAAATACAACTATTTACGGACGACGCAAAACTCACGAACGGACGGGCAAATGAAATCTCACGAACGTCGGCGAGGAACACGAATAGACTAGATCTGGAAGACGCAAA
The DNA here is from genome assembly GCF_054948205.1 of Urtica dioica subsp. dioica. Taxonomy (NCBI): domain Eukaryota; kingdom Viridiplantae; phylum Streptophyta; class Magnoliopsida; order Rosales; family Urticaceae; genus Urtica; species Urtica dioica. The sequence continues at coordinate 41,872,924 of NC_142758.1, read as the reverse complement.
GACTTGCAGCGTACTGAGCGGAGACGAAGGTTGGCTCTGCCACCAGACTGGTTCGACGCTTGAAAAAAGTGGCCACTGAGTAAGTCATTCGCGTCAAGGAAGCCTCTTGCAAGAGAAGCGACGCTGGAGATTGTCACGATGGAACACCCAGGTTCGAAGGAAGAGACGTGGATCTGAAAGATGCAAAGAATTGCTACGCAGATCGGAGACAAATGTTGGCTCGTCGGGAAAAATGGTTGCCACCAGACTGGTTCGTCGCTCAGAAAAAGTGACCACCGAGTTCGTCCTTCGCGTTGAGGAAGCCTCGTGCAAGAGAGGAGGTGCCGGAGATCATCACGACGGAGAGGGGGCGCTGGATGAACGGGGCGAGGACGATCGTTTTCTTGTTTTTTTTTTTCCTTTGAAATGAAATGAGGTCAAATTGGTTATACGTGGGATAATTGATTTGTTCAGTTAATGCCCTTGATTTACAAAATCTGTACTGATTGGTTGGGTTTTTTTTAGTGGGCGAGAATTAAAATTATGGATATTTTGATAAAATTGCGCTTGTAAATAAAATGCAATGGCTATTTACTTAAAATATACAAAACGTTGGCTATTTAGCAATATCAAACGTTTTACATGTCTATTTTGCTAATTAATTGTTGTTTATATTAGCCAATAATTTATTTATGATATATATATATATATATATATATATATATATATATATATATATAATGTGTTAGTAATATTATAATAATATTGGAGGAATATAAATTATTTGTAAAAATAAATAAAATACTTTTCAAAAAACTAAAAATAAGATCACAATACAAATTAATTAATTTTTTCAACGTGTCATATTTCATATGACCTAGTCTACCATACCATAAATTAGACGACTCAAACATATAAGCGGAAGAATTATTTTCATTAATTTTTTGGCCTTGACGGCAATTACGTTCATCTTAAACATGTCATCTTTAATATAGCTCTTGCCCACATACATCATAATTGGAGAGTACAATCTTTTTGGGACTCAAAAGCCATTTTAAACCCATGGTTACACAGCAAGGCCTCAAAAATGAGATTTTTTCTAATATCAAGCACATAGAGAACATTTGTGAGGTTCATCTCCTTCTCAAAGGTCAGCTTCAGGATGACGTCCCCTTTCCCCTTGACTTCAGAGGTGGAAATGTTGAACGTTGTCCATGCCTTTTCCCCATCTTCAAGTAGATCGAGGGCGGAGAATGCATTCTTGTCAGAAGAGATGTGGCAGGTCACTCAAGTGTCAAACCACTACTACAAAATATCCATTTAGAGTCGCTCAAAAAGCGACGTGTTATATTTTGGGCGTCGCTTTTTGAGCGACGCATATGTTAGTGACGCCCAAAGATTTGGGTGTCGCTTATGACCAAGCGACGCTCCACGTAAGCGCCACATCAGATTTGGCGGTTTATTTTGCTTGGGCGTCGCTCTTGTTATTGGCGTCGCTTTTTAACATGGAGTCGCTCAAATATAAAGCGACTCCAAACTGGAGTCACTCAGAGAAAAAAAAAATGACTCCAGACCCAGATTGGCGTCTCTTAATTTCTGAGCGACTCCAAACTGCAGACGCTTTTTATTTGAGCGACTCCAATTTTTTTTTTTTTTTTTTTTTTTTTTATATTTAAACAAGGGGCGTCGCTTGTTTAGTGAGCGACGCCAATATTAATTTTCATGCAAAATTTCATAATCAAGCTTTTGAACATAACAAAATAACAGTATTAACGCAGTTTTTACAATCAGTTAACCATTTTTATATCTTAAAGCATATATAGTTTAATATAAAGACATCAACATACCATCCACAATAATTCTAGCATAATCTTGTCGAAGTTCGTCCATCTCGGCATCACTGGAAGTTGGCAACGATCGCAACTGAAATCAAAATAAATTAACATATTAATAAACATACACAACATACGAAGAAACTCTATTAATTAGATACGTACATATTCGAGGGTATCATGGAATGATCTCCCTCTAAAAAAATCTCTCATCATGAGTAAGACAAAATATCCGCACTCTGTACTTGAAGGTTGTTTCGGACCCTATGATAAAATACAATTTTCCGTAATTAAAATATATAATTTTTTTTACATACCTCATGTATATCATAATAGTTGTGGCCCCAATCTCCTCGGATGCTAAGAACTGTTCAATATCTTCTTTTAAAACCATTAAATCCGCAAGCATGCCAAATACTATAGGATCGGTGTCCATAGTGTATAAATGATCATCTGTAGAGTTTGCCACGATATCCAACAAAGTCGTAATTGGATTAGCGACATCTTGAGTGAGCGGGACAGTCGTTGGAGGTGGTGGGTGAGATTTTGGTTGCGTTCTAGGCGCGGCCGGAGTTGATTTGCCTTTCTTCTTCGAGCTTCGTACGATAATATGCATACACTTTTCAATTACATCTATATAACTAGAAACCAAAATACACTTACATCTTCATCATCTGGTATAACTAGTCTCTTTGGCCATGCAACAATAGATTTTATCGCGTCAGATAGAATCACCATCTCGTCCCCTACAAGAATGGGAAGTGGATCGTTCATGTGCTTGTCTTCTACAAACATCACTGCAACTCTGACATTTTCTGCATCTAGACACCTCGTGTTCATCACGGGATTCGGGTTCTCATCGATCATTAAAATTCCCGATGCGACGATATTGTCGATGTTACCAATTGTAAGAAAACTAGTAGTTTCCTATAAGACAATAAACAATAATTATATGCATACATATAATTATAACTATATATGTTGGAGGCGGTGGGTGAGATTTTGGTTGCGTTCTAGGCGCGGCCGGAGTTGATTTGCCTTTCTTCTTCGAGCTTCGTACGATAATATGCATACACTTTTCAATTACATCTATATAACTAGAAACCAAAATACACTTACATCTTCATCATCTGGTATAACTAGTCTCTTTGGCCATGCAACAATAGATTTTATCGCGTCAGATAGAATCACCATCTCGTCCCCTACAAGAATGGGAAGTGGATCGTTCATGTGCTTGTCTTCTACAAACATCACTGCAACTCTGACATTTTCTGCATCTAGACACCTCGTGTTCATCACGGGATTCGGGTTCTCATCGATCATTAAAATTCCCGATGCGACGATATTGTCGATGTTACCAATTGTAAGAAAACTAGTAGTTTCCTATAAGACAATAAACAATAATTATATTCTATTTGAGCGATATTACGAATAAGTCACGACAAATGTACTAACCTTAGTAGATGGAGTACGTGTCGTATTTTCGGCAATTGGAGATGGCACGTACGGCTCGGCTCCATGTGGATTAACGAGTTTTTTTTGTGTCTCTTAACCTTAGATTTGCGTGGCGGCGGTTGTGGCGAGACATCTTCGGCGACCATTAAGTCTATTAATTCCTCATTTATGAAATCCGGAGGATTAGGAGAAACAAAAGGTGTGCGAGGTGATCCTTGTTCTTCGGATTCCGGATGTGGAACCTTCTTTTTCAATCCTTTGGTTGCCTTTTGTTTGCGCATGACTGAGGGACTGGGTTCTTCCGTAAACGTCTCCTAGTTTAACCAAGATAAAATTTATATTATTATTTGATATATGCTAGTAGGTTATACTAAAACTACTTGATCTAATTACCTGACATGGTTGTGAAGCTTGTGGTGTTTGTGATGCAAACAACGGAGAACTAAAAGATGGAGGATTATGAGAAACATAAAGTTTGCGAGGTGATCCTTTGTGTTTCGTTTCCGGATATGGAACCTTCTTTTTCGATCCTTTGGTTACCTTTCGTCCGCGCCCGACCGAGGCTTCGGGTTCTTCCACAAACGTCTCCTAGTTTAACGAGAGTAAAATTTATATTATTATTTGATATATAATAATATGATATACCAAAACTACTTGATCTTATTACCTGATGAGGATGTGGAGTATCATGTTGTTGCGGCACCTGAAACGGAGTACGCTAGGGAGTATAGTGCGGTTGAGGCATATGAAACTGAGAACTGAAATCCCCATGATAGGAAGGAGCTTGTTGCCATTGTTCAAAAGGAGTACTAAAATCTGGGGAGAACTGAAAAGACGGTCCCCTCCTTCAACCTTCTCGCCTCTCTTGATCTAAATTTCGCAGTGTCTCTTCAAAAATCTTTCTTTCTTCTACGTCTTGTCTAACTTGCTCGGCAAGAAGCTTATTTTGCTCTAGGATCGCCATGTGATGTTTTTGACTTTGAAGTTCTGCTTCCTTTCTACTTTGTGAGAATTTTCCCCAATAGCTAGTCGATGTAGTGGTTCCCCCGACACCTCGTACACGTCCGCTGTATTCAGGCTTGTTAATAGCCATTGACAAAATATCAGCCCTTCCAACTTCTTGAAAACCTCCCCCTTCTTTTAATGCGTTTAGCCGAGCCTACAAAACGCATAATATTAACACATATTATCATTTCAATATATCAATCGAACAAATTTCACATTTTACTCACAATTTCTTGTTGAACGCCTAGTGCATCATCTACAAGCTCTCCTTTGGCATTTTTGTGTGACTCTATCCAAACCGAGGCACGATCCGGTATAGCTCCCTCCGGATGCTTCTTCCTCTATGTTAAGAACATGAGTTATATAAGTATATAAAAAAATCGGACGACGCATATACTACTAATAAAAATAAGATACCGTTTTCTCTCGTAACTCCGCATATGATGTTTGCCTTAGTCGATGTGAAGTAGTGTCTGTCTTCTTTCTCCTTGTTGCACTTTTCGAAGTTCCTAAGTCAAAGCATAAATTATTATAGAACTAGATTGAATTTAAGAAAAATGGTTACATAATAACTTACCGCGAATTCGGAACTTAGCCGCTTCCTCACATACTTGATCCAATCATCTTTTGGAATACTGTACTCATCTTCGTGATACTCTGCGAAACTTTTCGGATTAATGTCCTCATTAACGTTATTGTAGATCTCACGTGTCAACCTATTTTTGAAATTACGCCACATTTTTCCAATTTTTTTCATTGCCGCATGTCGATAAATAACGTCGATTTCAAAGGTTGTCTGAAAAATGAGTGTTAGATACTAAACAATTATGTAAATATCATACAAATTGTTTTATACTAAAAGAAAAACTTACATGAATATCGTTCCACATTATATTCTTAAGGTGGAGAGGAACTTCACGTCAATCATCATTAAGAATGGACACTCTTCTGGCTTGAACATCCAAAAAGCTTGCAAAGCTTCTTGCCTTATCACTGATAGGCGCTCCATACTCGTCCACGTCAAGTCCGAGTCTAGTTCCTTGACTCCTCGCATGTATTATCGCCGGGAGTTTCGTTGGACCAATTTTTGCTCTCTCACTATGCGCAGCATCATCGGAATCGGAAGCTTCATTGTCGCACATTTTAAACCTGCACAAACAATCAATATAATTATTAATCGGTAATAATTCTATAATAACATCATACAGTTCATCGTTCTCTTAAACTAATGAACTTACTTCATCATATTTTTAATCTACATAAATGCCATCTTCATTCTCACGTAAATACAATAACTCCTCGTTGTCAACTATGATATCATCATCTGTGTGTAGGAAACCGAACAAACGACCCCGTTGTTTATTCCTTTACTTGTAACACTATCTCGAACAACATCATTGCGAAGTCCAACAGCTTCCAAATCGTGCAAGTATTTAGAACAACATTCCACAGATTCTTCGGCCAAGTACCCTTTAACAATACATCCTTCAGGTTGATTTCGATTTCTAACATATCCTTTTAAGACTTGCATGAATCTCTCAAAAGGATACATCCATCGTAGATACACAGGTCCGCACAGTTGCAATTCTCTCACCAAATGCACTGTAAGATGAGTCATTATGTCAAAAAAAGATGGCGGAAAATATTGGTCCAATTTACACAACCTGGTCACGAAGTCAGATTGAAGCACGTCAAGTATCGATGTATCAACAACCTTGGAACAAATAATGTTAAAAAACGCACAGAGTCGTATAACGACATCTCTCAATCCGTCTGGGAGAGCATCGACTGAATGGCCACGGGCAAAAGATGTTGCATCAAAACATGATAATCATGAGACTTAAGCCTAAATACTTTCAACTCTTCCAAAGAAACATAACTTCATATGTTTGCTGCATATCCCTTAGGCACCTTAATATCAAACAATGTTTGACAGAATGGAAATCGTACATATCTACCACCATGTTCTTTTACTCTAACGAGAGAGGAGAAAAAAAAGCTAATTCAGTTCTAATTCCCATATGAACCAAGTCTCGCCGCGACGATACACCATCTTTTGTTTTGAATATGCATGACATCAAGATTATGACGCACAAGTAGATGCTTCCAATACTCTAACTCGAAGAATATCGATTTCTTCTTCCAACTTCCTTCGTCGTAGACTGCTTTCTCCTCTCTTTTCCTCTTTACAGACGTATCACTCTTCGGCTTTTTCACGATTTTTCCCAAAGGCCTAAGTTTCATCTTTGACAACATATTAAAGGTTGCAACTCCTGACAGTGGCTTTTTAACTGTACGAAACTCTTTTTTGCCATTAAACGCCGCTTGACATATACGAAAACGATGATTTAATGGTAGAAAGCGTCTATGATTCATATACACAACTTTTTGCCCATATTTCAGGTATTCACCTTTAGTATCGTCTGCACAAATTGGACATTCTTTAAAGCCTTTCACAAAATAACCAGATAAATTTCCATAAGCCGGAAAATCATTTATGGTCCATAACATAACAGCCCGAAGTGTGAATTCCTCTTTATGATGTGCATCAAAAGCTTGGACGCCATTTTCCCACAACAACTTTAGTTCGTTTATCAATGGAGCCAAATACACATCAATGTCATTACCTGGTTGTTTGGGCCTGAAGATAAGCTAGAGATAACATCATGAATTTGCGTTTCATGCACAACCAAGGTGGGAGATTATACGTCACAGGAACCATGGGCCAACAACTGTATCTGCTGCTTTGTAGGCTATGTGGATTAATACCATCGGATGAGAGAGCGAGACGAAGATTTCTAGACTCTTTGCCGAACGTCGGCCACTTTGAGTCAACAAGTTTCCAGGCAAGCGAATCTGCGGGATGTCGAAGATTTCCATCATCGATCCTTTGGTTAGCATGTCAAGTCAAACTTTGAGCGTACTTAGGATTTCGTAATAATCGACGAAAATGCGGAATGATTGGTAGGTGCCACAATAGTTTTACAGGGATATTAGATTGTTTTTCTGTATCCTTTTTCTGCTTCCACCTAGAAGCTTCACACATGAGATACTGCTCAAGAGTTTCATACTCATTACGGTAAAGGATGCAATCATTTGGACATGCATGAATTTTCTTATATCCCAAACCAATAGACGCTAGAGTTTTTTTTTGTCACATATACAGACGAGGGTATCTGATTATTTTCTGGCAATATATCTCTTAACAAGCCAAGAAGTTATGAGAACATAACATAGCTCGATCTGTATTTGGCTTTTAACTTGAATAACCTTATTAAGGTTGAAAGTTTGGTGAACTTGACACAACCAGAATACAGAGGAGTTTCGGCGTCACTTAAAAGAGAATAAAGCTCGTCGGGATTGTCTTGAAGTTCATCTTGCAAATCATTAACCATCTCAGCGATGCAAGGGGCATCAACATCTTCTTCATCGGAATTATCTTGAACCACAACATTATGTTCTACCAGATAATTTTCTCCATGATGTATCCATATCTTATAGCTTTGATCGATACCCTTACATATCAAATGTTCTTTTAGGGTAGTAATGTTACCAAAGCTTAAATTCCCACATTTGACACAGGGACATGGAATTCGCTATATGTTTTCACATACACTAATACAATGATCCAAGAAATTTCTCACACCATCCACATATTGGTTTGAATCTCTACGACCCGACATCCATAACTTATCCATAATAAAGCTATATAAAAAAATTAAACCCATTTAAAAAAACAAAGAAAAAAAAGACATATAAACTACTAGTAAACATAACATATTTATCATCTCAACACAACAAAATCACACACAATTCACGTGCAACAAAGAAAAATCGACATCTAAAGTCTAAACTACTAGTAAACATTACTTATTTAATCATTACAAAATAACAAAATTCACACACAATTCATGTGCAACAAAGAAAAAGCGACATCTAAAGTCTAGCTAAACTACTAGTAAACATAACATATTGATACATATATCAAAAATAACAAAATTCACACACAATTCATGTGCAACAAAGAAAAAGCGACATCTAAAGTCTAGCTAAACTACTAGTAAACATAACATATTGATACATATATCAAAAATACAAAAAAATAATCATTTTACATTCTCTAGTGACACACAATTTTCAAGCGACGCTCAATATAATATGTACAAAACAATATGAAATATTATAAAATAAAAAAAACTTACTTGGAAGTTAAACAGGGGCGGCGGCGACGAGATGAAAACCGGATTAAAGGCGACCACAAGCTAATGAAGGGCTGAAAATATATAACAACAAATTTAATAAAATGTTTAAAAAAAACACTACCTAAAGCGACGGCGACCGGACGGAGAAGAGGCGGCGGGGCCGGCGGCGACTACGGGCGGCAGAAAATAACAAATCTACGTCGTTCCCACCGGCTACAAACAAAATCAATAAAAAAAACTAAGATTTTTTACTCATAACATTTTGAAATCAAAACACACAAAAAAACCCAAAAAAAACCCTAGAAATAATATCTTACCCGTGAGCCACGAATGAAAACGTTCACGAAGACCACGATGCCGGCTGGAGTAATGTCGGGGGAGATGTGTGGAAGCCGGTCTTGGTGGAGATGTGTAGTGGTGGTAAAGGTGGGTTTCAATGGAGATTTTCGGTTTTTTTTTTAGAGAATATGTCAAAGAAGACGAAGATTTTTAAACTGCTATGAGATATATTCGAACTTAGTCATTTAAAAAAAAGGCCTGGCGTCGCTCGCTTTTTGAGCGACGCCACGCCATGTGTCTTTGGCGTCGCTCAGAAATCAAGAGACGCCACACGCCACGTGGCCTAGCGTCGCTCAAAAAGCGAGCGACGCTAGGTGTCGTGGGGCGTCGCTTGCTTTTCGAGCGACTCCAGTCAACGTGGCTTGATCTCATTGAACGAACTTTATTTTACTCTTTTCCACGTCAACCGAGCCTCAAAAAATTATTTTATGTGTCGCTTTAAAATGTACCCAACGCAAATATATCAACTTCTAATAGGTATTTTGTAGTAGTGAGTCATCACTCCTTGGGAATCTAGTCCACCAAGCTCACCTCGGAGACCACAACAATGAGGAGGTCTTCATCACCATCCCCGATATTGGCATTTTTCTTCTTCTTCTTTTGTGACTTTCCACAATCAGCAACATGATGACTTTCTTTATTACAATTAAGGCATTTACCAATGAACTTTGGTTGATACTTCTTCTTGAACGTCTCTCCCCTTGGCCCAAGTTTGTTAGCGGATTTCTTCCCCTTCGAGTTCTCGCCATGTTCATTGACGTTGGCCTTCTCCAAGATGGTCTCGAACCTCTTGTCGGAGCCACAGTTGTCCTCTTCAAGTCGGAGATGATCAACCAAGTCATCAAAACTCATCTAATTTCGCTTGTTCTTGAGATATTTCTTAACTCTTTCCACCCCATATGTAATTTTTCGATGACCGAGACAACTTGGAATGACTCACTAGTAGTCATGCCTTTAACATGAATTTTGTGGATGATAAGTTAAAATTCAAGTTGAAATAAAAATTTGGCAATCCTTCGTATGAGCTTTTTTTTCACTTTGTTTGTTCTATAAAACAAATTAGGCTACTTTAAATCTCCAACGACTATTCTGAATTTCGCGGTACAAGTAGAATCCCTAAAGAAATATTTTGGGGTTATCTAGTATATATTAGAGATCCTCAAATTTTTTTAAATTGGAAGTGGCTTTGTGATTAAAAAGTTAAGAATTTGAACTGGTTGTGGGCTCACTAGGACAAAAAGGACTTTGGGATGTGGACATCTAGTGCGAATTTTCTGTACGCAAATGCACGTAGTCGCAAAAGTAGTATATCGTAAGAACGAGCCAATCTCACGAAGACTAAGCTTAATCGTTAACTAAATTAACTACTGACGAATTGAACCCAATAGAATAGAGAAGATGATTATGACTAATTCGAATAATTAAAATAAACAAAGAAATTAAAGTGTGGTTTTTATGGTAATGAGAAGGCAAGAGCTATGGTTTCACAAATAAAGTTTGGATTCACGGAAATAACATTCAATGTATACACTCCTACTTTACTAATCACGCTCATGCTAATAGTATCGTTAAATCTCTCTCGAGCATCTAACAACCTAAACCTATGCCTAAATTTTATCTCTCGATCTCAACTCTTAAAAACACAGTGAGCATTAAACACAAGAACGCCCACACGACTACGTAACAACCTAGGTATCTCTATTCATTAGGAATGTATTACAGTAAATCATTTCAAGCGCACAATCAACCTAATATTTCTCAAGCATCAAGTCAATTCTAATATCATGAACGTGGTAGCTAATCACAAAAACTAAAAAAAAGACTAAGATGTGTTTTATGAGACTATATATCATTTATATAGGTTTCTAACTTACTTTCGGAGTGATCCGAGTCTTTAAAACTAAATCCGATGGTTCAAAACGATTATAAAATTGTTAATTCGGATTTCCTAGACGAAGCTCTGTGTAGCGCACCTGCGTGGCGCACTGAGAGTTGTGCGCAGCACGCACTGAAACTCGCAGGCACTGTGCGGACGTACAAAGTCTTCTATCGAGAAGGGCACACTCCATGCAGCGCATAGAGGCCCTGAACTTTATTTCTTCATTTTTTGTGCTCCGTTTTCACTCGTTTCGACTCCCGGTTTCTTTGTTTAATCTAAAAAATGAGTAGCTCCTATACTTATTTGAACCTGTTAATCATTACACACACGCACAAAAACCATAAGAAAACACACGAGAACACACCGTAATCCAAGTCCAAAATTAGTAATCATCGCGTATGTAATGCTCATATGAAATACCCCTAACCCCAAACTGTTGCTTGTCCTCAAGTGATAAAAAGTACCTAAACACACATAAAAAGCTATCTATATTAATATGATAAAACTTGGTGCTTGAAATACCTCGACTGATTAATGCTTGCCTCAACTACAAATCTATATTTTTACATTGACATGGAAATTCATCATATTAAACTTTAAGTCAACTATCAAATGTAAAAGAAATCATACAAGTTTGTGTTACCTAAACCTTTATACAATGTTTTTCCATCTTGCGAACTCTCAAATACCAAGTCTAGCAACCTTTCCAACCGCCTTCAAAAGAACACCTAACATCGAATTTATAAGGATTTCGATTCAACACATATAGCCCATTTTTTTTCTCTCAATCTCCACTAATGTACACACATCATTTCTAGTTGATCCATAGGTCTTTATGGTTTGTAACGTTTAGGCTAGGGTCATGGGAAGGTAAGGAAAAATTATCGGCTCATAATTAACATAGCAAGGATCGCAAATAAAATCTCATAAAAGCACTCTCTCACAAACACACTCAATCCCATTCTAGTGCTCATGAAAACCAATACAACAACTCACACATCTTCAAAAGAATCACTTCTCACTTCTCTTTTCAACTCACACAAATTTACTCCAAGTCCTAAATATTCGTCTAAACTCCGTAGATAAAATCGAAACAAATTAACATAATATACATGATGCTAAAGGTCACATTCCTATGAACTTCACACTATTTTATGAACAAATATGTAAAATAAATAAAGAAAAACTGAAAAAAAAATATGGTGTTTAATGATTTTTCACAACTTTTTCTCACGGACTTGGAGGACCACTAAATTATTAGGAATATTGCCCACTGAAGATAGTTATTGAATATAATAGAAATTTTACTTTATTAGTATTATTGATTAGTGGGTTGTTTTCTAGTTAGAATAAATAACGACTATCATCCATAGACTCCGTATTAAACTGAATCATGATGGACATCTAAGTTTGGGCGTTGAGCTAAAATATGGTTGGTGATTGATCCATGTCTTGATAGCTGGATCTAAAGTCACATATGTGAAACACAAGTGAAAGGTTGACCACTTGGGGTAGAATTCTACACATTTGGTATGTGTACAACCGAGACAGACTTTGGTTGTTGATATTTCGTTTAAGCACCAATATGACACACTACCCGGGGTCGCTATGATGGTCACAATGAGAATTGATCTAAATCTTGAAGTGATCATGGACTTCTAGGTTGTATTACTGGGTTCTTTGACTCATTCGTTAATGGCTACTTGAAGATGTCTAAATACTTATGTCTTGAAAATTTAGGATATGATCTGAGTGGAAAGTGAATCATAAATACAGAATCCACCCTTCCTGAAGGAAGATCAATGTTCACTCACCTAAGGGTTGATTCTAGAACCGATTGATTGCACGCATTTTCATAATAAGAACGTACGAAAAAAAAATCTTTCACTGGGGATGCAACGATACTTAGGGCTCATATATATCAAGAAAGGTATAACAGAATAATTGACATTTCTTGATACAAGTTGAACCATGAGGATTAAGCTTATAACCCTAATATATCAATGGATGCTCATAACATCGAGTATAATATAATTATAGTAACAAGAAGAGTGTAATCTCGACTTATCTTGTGGTGTGATGCCGAGATTAATGAATCGAATGAATAAGATAAAATAGAGGTTTCGTCTAATTATTCGGATTCATTGGAGCTTTAGTACTAGGTCCATAGTCCCTAAGATGGCTTCGATAAAGATGGATAGAGATACTTGTACTAATTAGGTAATTGATTACACACAAACTACTGCTACTTTGTTGCAATATCTTTCGCATTTGTAATAAAGTAATTTTAGAATAAATTATTAATTGTTAAGTAACTGCGAAATATCACTTAGATTTAAATGGGCTTATAAAATAATAATTTAAATCAGCCCATGAGGACCAATAAGACTTATGGTAGGCGTGTACATAGAGGTACATCAGCCTTGAATTTGTTTGATCAAAGCCCAATAGGATTATGGCTTTTCTCAAATTGCAAATAAATATTATATATTAAATATGGTCCAATTCGGTGAGTATGTAATATAGTAATTATTTATGAGAGTGCCGTTGAGATATTATCTACTACTCTATTAATAGAATAGTATATCTTATTGTGAGAAACAAAATATATTAATTATTGTATTTATTGAGAGTATCATGGAGATATTCCTACTATTTTATTTATAGAATAGTATTTGTTATTATGAGAAATAAATAATGAATTAATTATGTTATTTATTGAGAATATCATGGAGATATTCTATATTAATCAATTACTTGATTAATATATTCTAATGTAAGAAGTAAATAAATATCAGATATGATTTGGATATAAAGTATCTAGAAGGTATTTGATTTATTCAATTCATAGAATAAATATCTCATATTAATTAGAATAAGAGCAAAGAAAATTAGGAAAATGCATATTCTATTTGGGATAAGCTTGAAAGCTATAAATAAGGGGCTTATGCTAAAGGCAAAAATCGCCATTCAAGCCTTATTCCACTCTTGGAATTTCAGCAGCCCCTTCCCCTAGGTGTGGACGTTCTTCATCTCTCCGGGAGTTGGGAAATTCGTTCATACCAGTTCCCAAAGAAAGAAAGAATTATTCAATACTTTGCTGGAATAATTGGCGAGTGAAGAGTTGGCACACATTGGTCTCTGTCCTTTCGGAGATTACATCTTGGAAGACTCTGATATAGACCAAGCGACGAGCAATCGAGGAATCTGAGTTCATGGAGAACTGAAGATCCAAAGATAAAGAAGCCGCTGAGGAATCCAAGAGCTTGGAGATTCAAATATCTAAAGAGCGAGGAGCTACCGAGAGCAAAAGATCACTAGAAGGCTAACACAAGAAGCAAGGAAATCCAAAAGCTAAGAGCGTAGAAGATCTGTATAAGATCGGCTCCTCCTAGTAATATTGGCACACGTCGGAGAAGAACTTCATATGTTTATGGAAGTTGAACTCGGGTGGTATGAGACTGCCCGCGAGGTAGTAGATGTAGTCGGCATACCACGGCGGCTTCATCACTTGCACGACAATCACTTTCTCGATCGAAAATTTTCATCAATAGGCGTACTTTGATTAGGGACGTGCGTGAGGTCTTCAAGGCGGGAGATATGATCGGTTACCAGATTCTCCATTCCTTTTTTGCCTCTTATCTTAAGGTCGAACTCTTAGAGAATAAGCACCCACCGGATGAGGCGTGGCTTCATGTTTTTCATTGTCATCAACTACTTAATGGCTGCGTGGTCGGTGTAGATGATAACTTTGTTGCCGATGAAATAGGGCTGGAATTTGTCAAAGGCAAACACTTAGAGAAGTAGCTCATTCTCAATGGTGGCGTAATTGACTTGGGCTTTGTTGAGAGTTCGGCTCGCATAGTATATATTGTGGAATGCCTTATCTCGCCACTGCCCGAGTACTGCACTGACTGCGAAGTCGCTCGCGTCCATCATGATCTCGAACGGTGATTCCTAGTCGAGGGAGACTATTATCAGTGTCGTGCTCAGCTTGTCTTTCAGTGTGTTGAATGCTTCTTCGCAGTCTTTGGTGAAGTCGAACTTCACCTCTTTCTAGAGGAGGTCGCATAGGGGCTTCGTGATCTTCGAAAAGTTTTTGATGAATCGTCGGTAGAAGACCGCATGCCCCAGGAAACTCCTCACGCCTTTAACCGAGATCGATTGTCGTAACTTCTTGATCATCACGATCTTCGCTCGGTATACCTCTAGGCCCTGTGATGATACTCGATAGCCCAACATGATCTATTTCTTCACCATGAAGTGACACTTCTCCATATTGGATTTGTCTCCACACACCTAGCTAATACTTTGAACAAATTCTCGAGAAACACATTGTAAGTAGAACAAAAAACAGAGAACCCGTCAATGAATACCTTTATTTTGCACATTGTGCACCTGATCACGTCGAAGAAGATGGCCATCATGCACCACTGGAAGATCGCCAATTCGTTGAACAGACCGAACATAATTTTCTGGAACGCGAAGGTATCGTACGGGCACGTTAAGGTGGTGCTCTCCTGGTCCTAAGGGGCGATGGCAATCTGATTGTATGTAGAAAAGTTATCGAGGAAGCAGTACACGTGCAGGCTTCACTTCTCAAATGTCTAACTTTTGGAAGATGAACAGCAGCATAAGGTTTATGCTTGCTTCCAGGTTTCATAGTGCCTTCTCAAAGTAAGAGTCCACAATCGCGCACGGAACAATGAAGCTTCTCGGATATTTCAATTTATATGGGAGCTTTTTGATGGATTATCACACTACACTCCTTAGAGAGAAAAATAGTGCTACAATCCTCGATTTTGCGCTTGTGCATGAGGATGTCATTCAATAACTTTGGATAGCTTGATATTTGCTCGATGACGTCGACGAACGGGATGTTGATGTGGAGCTGCTTAAACACCTCTAGAAACTTCTTGAATTGCTTGTCGAGCTTCGCGTTCTTAAGTTGCTGCAGGAATAGCACTTTGACCAGTGTGATCATGGGCGGTGGTGGTGGAGCTCTTAGGGGCTGTTGTTGTTGATGCTCCGCCCGTGACTTTTTCCTTTCCCTTGTCGGAGTTATCGACCACTAACCATCTTGGAAGGGTGATCGAGTTACACTGGTCTATGGGATTGAACTTGGTATTGCTCGGGATGGTGCCTTAAGGTCGCGTGTTGAGAACATTTGCGATTTTCCATACTTGAGTCTCGAGGCTTCGAATCTATGTCGATTGACTCTGGAAGGTGACTCGAACTTTGTTGATGAAGATGGCGAGAATATCTTCAACATTGGCTTTCAGGGCTGATTGATTTGATTGTTGTTGTTGCTCAAAGTGTTGTTGTTTTTGTTGGAAGCCATGTGGTAGTCTTTGTTGCAAGAGCCCATGTTGTTGTTGTTATGGTGGCGGCGTCTTTCATGCAAAGTTGGAGTGATTGTTCCCTGATCCGGTGTAGTAGTTGTTAGAGTTTTGGAACTTGGGCCGGTTATAATTCTCCACGAAGTTTGCATTCTCGGCTTGACCGTCATTCGTGTGATGGCGTTCGTCAGTAAGGTGACTGCAGTTACACCAAAAGCATGGATCCAGTGTTACGTGGATTGCATAAATGGTTTCTTGCACTTCATTCATCTACTTCTGGAAAGTCATCACCTCAACTTCAAAGACGGTGGTCGTGGCATTCGCGATAGTGGGGTTTGGCTTCAAAATTCTTCTCTCAAGTGGACATTGGTCATTGAAGCGCGCTAACTTCTTCAGAAGAGCATGAAACTCGGTCGGCGTCTTAGTCAACACCATTTCTCATGCGGCGGTGTTGACTAACGTCTTTGTGTATAAGAGAAGTCCATAGTAGAATGTCTGGAGCCGAATGGGTAGAGTGATCCTATGGTGTGAGCATTTTCTCAGCGTCTCTTTAAATCGTGCCCACGCCTCATGTAGTGATTCTCCATCCCATTTACTGAAATTGTGGATACTGTTTCGTAAGCGAGCAGTTTTCTGGAAAGAAAAGAACTTCGTGAAGAACGCGTTGCAGAGATCGTCCCACGTCGCGATAGAGTCTGGGGGAAATTTTATCTCTCGATCTCCACTCCTAAAAACACGGCAAACATTAAACACAAGAACGCACACATGACTTCGTAACAGCCTAGCTATCTCTGGTCATTAGGAATGTATTACGGTAAATTAATTCAAGCGCATAATCAATCAAATATTTCTCAAGCATTAACTCAATTATAATATCATGAATGGAGTAGCTAATCACATTTAAACATCATGATCGGAATTAATTTAAATAAATCAAAACAGAGTGACCAAATACTTCAATTGCATAAAAATGAATCCACAATCATATTTAAGACTTGCTACACCATAGCCCTTAATGGACTTAATTCATCGTGATGAGAGAAACATATGAAAAACTAGAATTCATGGGAAAAAAAAACTCAATAAACCAAACATGAATAATAATAGGAGTTCCAAAGAAAAGAGAAGAGAAGAAAAATTATGATGTCGATGATGATGAGAACGATGGTGTAGCGAATCGTCTTCACAAAACCTTATTCTCTCCTAAGCTTATTACAAACAAAGGAAAAACAAAATCAGAACAAAAAATAAAAAGAGGATAAGATATGTTTTATGAGATTCTAGGTCATTTACATAGGTTTCCAACTTATTTTCGGAGTGATCTGAGTCATTAAAACTGATCCGACGGCTCGAAACAATTTTAAAATCGCTAATTTGGATTTCCTGGACGAAGCTCCGTGCGGTGCACAGAGAGTTGTGCGCATCACGCATTGAAGCTCGCGGGTGGTGCGCGGAACGCGCATAGTCCTCTGTGGAGAATGACAAACTCTGCGCGGCGCACAAAGGGTACCGTGCAGTGCATAAAGGCCTAGAGCCTTATTTCTTCGTGTCTCATCCTCCGTTTTGACTTGATTTGACTCTCGATTGCTTCTTTTTGGAAAATGACTCCATAGTCACTATAGTAGCTTGTATGCTCATTTGAACCTAAGAATCATCATAAATACATAAAAACCATCAAAACCACCCGAGATCTCAAAATAATCCAAGTCCGAAAGCATTGATTATCGCGTATGAAATGCTCATATCAACAATTTTTAGATGCGATATGTCATATCAAAAAGTTGCCTCTATGTGACCATTTGATGCAACTTGTCGCCTCCAAAGGTATCTTCGAACAACATAAACATGATGATTTTTAAGTTGATTTTTCGAATTGGGTTTCGTATTCGACATTTCCTAGTGGATATTCTATTAGAACTAGTATTTATTTCTTATATTTTTATTCAATGATTTCTAATTAAGTGTTGAATTATTGTAGGGTATTTATGTCTTGTAATATTCGGCTGCCAAAGCATGAGCAATACAAGGGGGACTCTAAAAAAACCAACAAGCATTGTTCTGGTAATTAAAAGAAGATCAAGTTAGAATGTGAATGACATCATTTCTTTCTCGGGGAGTGAAGCAACTCCAGTAAGCACCAACTATCATAAGCAAAAGACGGATATCAAAGATGATGGGCTCGATATTAAGAGGTGTGTTGCGGGAAGTGATCGCGTTGGGGAAGGAAGTCAATCACTTTCGACCAATTCCACATGGATACCGTGTGTTTTTTCAAATAGTATACCTTTGCGGACAGTAAAGGATGCAGCCACCAGAAGATCATGAGAAGTC
This sequence comes from Urtica dioica subsp. dioica, assembly GCF_054948205.1. Taxonomy (NCBI): domain Eukaryota; kingdom Viridiplantae; phylum Streptophyta; class Magnoliopsida; order Rosales; family Urticaceae; genus Urtica; species Urtica dioica. Next base: position 41,854,563 of record NC_142758.1, on the reverse strand, counting down.
GGGAGATGGTTACAAAGTTTTTTAAAATAGTATACCTTCGCGTACAGCAAATGATTTAGCCACCAAAGGATCATGAGAAGTTGGGAGATGGCTGCAAAAAGCACCAATGAAGGTTCCGTCGCTGCCCCTCACAATACATGTGAATCCCGTTCTAGCCCTATTCCCCATAGTGGACGCATAAAATACATTTTGAATTTACCGGCATTCGAGGGGACCCACCTTGGTTTAGCTCAAGGAGTGACGATCCGGTGGGGACGATGGCTCCGGGTAGTGTGGAACTCATGGAGCCAAGTCATGACATTCTTTGGAATGAGAGCCACCAGCTGGGCGTCACTACCATGTGCGAGATCATTTCTAGCATTCCAAAGAAGGAAGAAAATCGCCACAAAATGCTCCCATTCTTTGCGAGAAAGCCGCGGCCAAATATCGATGACAAGATCTTCCGTTGGTGAGGACGGGAGCAAGGGACTCGACGACGAGTGAGTGCCTCAAAAGTCGGAAGGCTGTTGCGAATGAGACTCTAAATGATCTTCAGCTTCGGTAGAGTATGCAAACTCCACATATTCTTTCATAAAGTAAGTGATGACGATGGGCATGGCAAAGTAGAAACACGCTCAGAGAGGAGTCTATAACCTATTTTCAATGTGTATGTCCCTGAGATGTCATGGTGCCAGAGAAGCGAGGCTAAGGGGGATCAACATGATGCAATTAGCATTTGGGGGCCAAAAGATGTCGGGGGCCCGCGACTCGATCCATGTACACGAGGCCTCATCGATCAAATCAGCCACCAAGAGTTGATCTTGTCCCAAAGAAGGGCTGATGATGGGGGGAAAAGCTAGGATGGCGGAGGAGCCCGCGGTCGGAGAAAGCTTTTATACAAGAGCTGTCTTTGACATGCCATTGAAGCCCCAATTCGAGAGCATCTTGGCCCTAGATGAGATATCGCCAGAGATATTAAGCACCAACTTTGATGTTGGGTGATAGTAAAGAGTTAGTGGGAAAATATTTAGCTTTAATACATTGGCATCGAGAGACGTGCGCCTCAAGATCAGTCGCCAGCCTTGCTTAGCCAACATTGCTTGGTTGAAGTAACCAATATCCCAGACTCCAATGCCTCCCTTAGATTTTGGGAGGCAAAGCTTATCTCATGACTCTTAATGAATTTTACGATCACCGCTCCACCAAAATCTTGTCATAATGGACACTATCTCCTCACAAAGGCTCGACGAAAGCTCAAACAGGCCCATAGAATAGGTGGGGAGAGCAAGGTAAACAACCTTAATCAAAGTTTCTATCCTAGCTTGAGAGAATAGTCAGTGCCGCCACGAGGTAAGATGGGATATAACCTTGTCAAAGACCATTTGAAAGACAATCTTCTTCTTTCGGCCAATGAGATAAGGCAAACCGAGGTAGCTATCTAGGATGGCAGGCATAGAGATACCAAAAGGATTGTTAAGGGCGTTTCTCAAGCTATCGTCGATGTTCGGGCTGAAGTCAATGGCCGACTTTTGAAAAGTCATGATCTTCCAATGAAAGGAATGTCCCGAAGACCGCAGTCATCAAGGAAGATCCCAAAGTCGATCATACCCAGCCTTAGATTTTTCGAGCCCCAACTTTATCGCGATAGTCAAGGATTCATTGAAATTTTCAAAGCAACACCACGGGTGGTCGGAGAGGTCGTGAAGACGGTGGAGAATGCGTAACAGTGGTGTCTTTGATTGCGAAAAAAATACTCGTAAAATCTTGTAAGACGCCACACCCGGCTGAGAGGATCAGTGATGACATAATCGATGTGCCAAAGCGAGGAGTTTCGAATGTCTACCTTCCCATCGCTATGCAAAAGAATGAGTAAACCGTCGTTGGAACCATGACTATCGACTGGAAGAGAGTTAGAAAATCCCAGACGAACACCATAGTCTTTTGCTCGACTACCGTGAAGTCTAGTCTCAAGGGTATCAAAATGGTGGGTTATGGTGGGAGAGTAAGGGACAATGAGATAGTCAGGAGATTAGGGTCGAGCGAGGTATTGGGACTGTGCGTCGAATTGGGTAGTGGCAAGGATTCATGAGTTAAGCTAGAGGGTGGTGGGTCGTGCGTGAAAATGCGGATCTCCCCAGGTCTGATTGGGTCATTAAGAGATCCAAACCCGATAGGTATTTTAAGAACAATTTAAAATGAAGGTTGCTCATTTGGAAAGTGTGATAAGGTTGGAGAGTTGAGATTAGTGGAGAGAGAAATTCGGGGATAAATGTGGGATTGAGAATTAATGTGGGATTAAGATGAATAATTTTGATCCGAAGATTGGGTAGAAGTCAAGAGCGAAACTTTTGGATTTTGAATTGCAAGTATGGACATGGGAGGAAGTTGCATTATTTGTGAAAAGTTTTGAATTGAAGAAGAAGACGTGGATTGAAGGTGTTTGGGAATAGGACTTTGGTTTGAAATTTTAAAAGAAAGTACGGGATTTTGGGAAAGTGCATCATTTAGGGAAGGTGTGGGATTTGTGGGATTGGAATGGAGAGGCCGCGTCGATGAATTGGGTTTGACTAGGGTGGAGGGTTGCTTCTCTGGGGTTGTGACTGGTGGACGGGAAGTGTTCTACTAGTACGAGCTGGAGACTAGGGCCGCTCAGGAAAAGGCCAAAGGGGAGAGCGGGATTATCAGCATATGGGCAAGCTTGGAAGTCGCAGAGAGTGTGCGAGAGTAACCTACATCGGAAACAAAACAATGGAAGCTTCTCGTATTTAAAATCAACCAATTTAACCTCGTTGGCCGTTCTTTCCTAGATTAGTTTTTTAGCCACGCCGGACTGGTGTTCTGACATCAAACCGAATACGCACACGAAGGAATCGGCCAAAGCTAAACCCTCTGTCATCGCAATCACTTTCCAGAATAGTCCCTACTTGATTGTCTGAAAAAATTCCAATGGTCCGCGTCATGGCGAATACCGGAAGGCCATGGATTTGGAGCCAGAAACACGTGAACCATAAGTCATCCTCACCGAAGTTATCGACGGAGGGGTCTTTAAGAATAAGAAGAGCCTCATCGAAATTCCATGGTTTGTTGGCAATAACCATCGTTCTGTCAAAATCGAGCGATAAGTTGAACATAAACTTGTCGGCCGCCATTTGGGAGATGTCGAGGGAGCCTTTTGGATTCCAAAAGGATTGAAAGAGATCCTTGAAAAAATTCCATGAGAGTTTTCCCTAAAATAATCTGAATCAAACTTCTTCTTTCCCTTCCAAAATTCAATCGTTTTCAACACTCACAATCTTGTCTTAGCCGGAGAGGGAGACTCCTTGTAACTTTCCGGTCATGTCTTCCATGGGTGGAGAATAGGTAAAAAAAAAGGAGAAATTGCCCCATTTGCCACCTATTTGATAACAATTTTCCACTTTTCACTAAACCATAATTTCGCCCAAAAGCCACCATCACATGTGTAAAAAGTCAAGTTTGCCATTCACTATCTATTTTCTTAACAAATTTATCTTCACTCCCGAAATGAAGACATAATTCCTTTTTAGGTCTCAGTCACACTCTCTCTCCTCCTTTGTCCATCTATTCTCTCTCTCTCTCTCTCTCTCTCTCTCTCTCTCTCTCTCGTCCATTCCATCTCTTCTCTCTCTCGTCCAGATCTTCTCTCTCTCTCTCCCTCATCTCGTCCAAGCTCAGAAAACTCGTGAACACAGCTCAGAAAAGTCATCGGAGGAGCTTAGTTATTGTCGGATGAGCATTCCGAATCTCATCCCAAAAAAAGAGAAGTTACAATCCACGAAATAAAGCCCTAGGTTCGTTGTTTTTTTATTTTCCGGGTATAAAAAAGCTATTTGTCTTCAAATAATGAAGTTTTTGTTGTTTAAAAGCTTGGGTTTGTTATGGGTATGTTATGTGATTTTTTAAGATGACGATCATTATTTGTTGACATCTATGTCAACAATGTTGACTTTAGATGTCTTCCTTTTTCGAGTACCAACGGCCTTCGTCGTCCTTACTCTTCCTCACTCCAATCTTGAGCCATGTCTCCATTATGAGGTCGTCTTCAAGAGATGTTGAATCTAAAGGAAGAGACAGCGTAATCTTTTGTACCCGATCGACACCTCTTACCAACTTCATAAATGGCATCGGGACTTAAGTTGAAGTGTATTTCTCGGGAGGTCGAATGAATCTTGTTGGTCGCTTCGGTGAATCTTCTATGTTTATTGGCACAAGCTACCAAGAGTCCCGATTTTCCTTATCTCGAGCATTGTTAATCTCGTCCTCCATCTCCTGTACTGTTTTGCCTATAGGAACCGAGCCAACCCATATTAGTTGACTGTCATCATACATCTCCTCCTCATACTGTTCAGCATCCAATTGTAACATGCGAACTTTAGATTGTGATTCAGTCAATTCGTCTTGTCAGTCTTCTATTTAGCTCTCTTCAACAGCATTTCTGTCACCTCCTTGGGACTCTTAAACAGGGCCTATAAACAAGAGAATAGACATTACGTTAAACATATTTCAACAAATAATGTTGACCATAGATGTCAACATTGTTGACATAAAAAAAAAAGATAAGTGAGTAAAGCAAATGCATTAAGGAAAGAGAAACATGTTCGAATTACCTTCATCGGTTTGTTTCTTCCCGTCTCCTTCCATCTGTTCTGAATCGTCTTTGTCTCTCTTCTCTTCATCTTGTTTATCTTCATCTCCATTTTCATCATCTCCCTTCTCATCGTCATCTTTTTCACTTCATCTTTCTTTTCTTCTTCGTCTTCTTCCTCTTCTTCAACTTCGTCTTCTTCTCGAGGCACCGGCTCTTCTTCAACTTGTCGAGGGACCGGCTTGACAATCTTGCGGGACAATTCTATAAACTGTTCATTCATACTTATCTTGAATGAATTGAATTCATGTTTCATGTCTATCTTAAACAAGCTCCACTCTCCTTTCAGGTGGTTGACCGTGTCTTCGACACTCTTCAATCGAGCCTGTGAAAAATTAAAGATGTGATAACGTGTAATTGATAAGCCATATGTTATGTTCTCTACATGTTAAAGATCAGTCCAGTTAAATACCTCGGAGTCGGTGCTTGGAACTGCTTGAGCAGTTTTGGATGGGAGGGACGTGTCTCCAGCTGATTCAATCCGAGCCTGTAATATCAACAATAAATGTCTACAATTTATCAATAATGTCAACATCTCTTTCAACAAAACTCCATGAAGAAAATAATTACCTCTGCTTTGCCTTTTTGGTTTTTCTTCTTCTTCTTCAAAACTGACTTAAAAATGTGATCCTCACCGATGACGTTGAAAGCTAACTCCTCCGATTGAAAATTGATGTTTTGGAATGTGTTTTTCAAGACATGAGTCACCGATTTCCAGCGTCGCATCAGTGGAATAGCTGTTTCCGACACTTTGTCACACAATGCGAGTGACGTGAACACAGGCATCGTCTCGAATGCCCAAATCTATAGTGGATACAGAAATGAGGGATAGTTGATCTTTCCTTTTGAGTCGGACTTCCCGCCAACATTCTTCACATACTTGAGGGCGCTTTCGTGAAAGAATTTCCAAACCACGTTACCCCACGGATATTTGTTAAACTAGTTTAAGTCCTCGACAAGCTTAATGTACGACAAATCGGGAATGTTGGTGTGGCTGGGTGCACCGAGGATGACGTTGCATAGGAAGTGAAGGATTAAGAACTTCACCCGCCTCTCGGGATTGTCCCACCCTTTGCTCTCCTTCAGTTTAGAAGTCAACACCGCCCATGACTTCAGCATGCTATTCTGAAAAATGTCGGAGTACAAACCACCGTCAACAATTTCATTGTACTCGGGAGCTTCAAAGTTGTCGATGACGCGGAGACCAGTGATTTCCGCGAAGTGTTTTATCGTGAAAGCACGTGGTTGTCCGGCAACCTCAATAAACAGTGCATCTTTGCACTCCTCTTGGCCATCATACCTACCAACCCTCATCAGCAAGTGGTTGATAATATTCAAAGATCGGTTGATTTTCGGCAGTTGAAGAAACTGGCCAAAGTAGGAATTGCTAAACAAGGATCTCTCTTCTTAGGTAATATCCGCAGCGTCCTCGAATTTCTCGAGGGATCCAAAGAAACTGAAATTATGGTCTACAATGTTCCCTTCGGGAATAAATCTCGACCAACCCTGAAAATAACGATTAACAAGTAAGGAAATGATATGAGAATCAGGAAAAAAAACACTAAATTGTTGACATATATGGTCAACATTGTTGACATCTATGTCTACATTGTTGACAACTATGTCAACATTGTAGATGATGTCAACAATGTTGACATAGATGTCAACATTGTTGACATAGATAGGACTGTACATCGGGTTGGGTTATTCGGTTTTATACTTTTGACGGACCCAACCCGATGCATTCGGTTTGTCAATTTGAAAACCCAAACCAAACCGCTAAAGGTATGTGAACCAAACCAACCCGAACCAAAAAAGATCGGGTTGGTTTGGATTGGTTTGTTTGGGGCGGTTCGATTCGGTTTGTTCGGGTTCACCGTAATTTAGTAATGTAAATAAGTGTAAAACATTAAGCAAAAATCAATAGAAATATTTAAAGCAAGTCTATAAAAAAAATCAAAAAGAAAAAAAAATCATAGGAATTAGAAAATCGCCAAAAATAAATAAATATTTTTTTCTTTTGATCATGAAAAACTCAAGTCTTATGCAGAAAATAAAATAAAAAGGAACTCAAGTCCGTTGCTCTTTGCTAAAGTTCACGACGACAAAGACCTACAAAACAAATAATTAATAATAAATTAATTCGAATTCTCATTGTAAGATCATGAATCATATATCATATATGTTTTATTTTTACCTTGATAATGACAATATATTTTGTTTAAAAATAAGACCCAGAGCCCGAGCCAGAAAAAGAGCATGACCCTCCTGATTCGAAGTTAAGAGTCCCTGCTAATATCTCTGCAATTACAAAAGTACAAAAGAATATTGGAATAAAATGTTGTTGATATATGAATAGTTTTTTGGGGCTTCTAATATTGGAATGAGGTTATAAATTACATGTTTTCACGATCGATTCGGAAGATTGTAGATTTTTTACTTCTTCTTTCAGTTCTTCCACAATTAGTGACACATCATCGCCAATCAACCAATCCCTCAAACAAATCAAAGCTTCTAGCATTCTTGGGTGCAAAGAACTTCGGAATTTATCAAGAACTCGACCACTTGTAGAGAATGCTGATTCAGAAGCAACGGTTGAAACTTGAGCTGCTAAGATATCTCGAGCAATGGATGATAACGTTGGATACTTTGAGCTATTCAACTTCCACCATGAAAGTATATCAAACTCAGCAGACACAACAAGCGGCTCGCGTGATTCCATCAAGTATACATCAACTTCGTTCCTAGCACCATGACTGTAATCACAAGTTTCCATAAGTCTACTCAAGATGGCCGAAGTACAACTCTTGTTTTGAGGAATTGGCTGCGATTGAGACAATTGTTTTTATTTGGTAGACGTATGGTTCTCATTGTAAAACTTCAACAAGTCTTGCAACTTCTCTTTAATTCGAAAGCACACCATATCAGCCTCCATCGTTTCACCGATTGCTATTTCGATACAAACCTTCACAAGTCCCATCTTGTATCGAGGGTCAAGAACAGCGGCAATAATCAGCATGTCATTGATTTTTTCCGCATCACCCCAATACTTATCAAACTTAGCCTTCATGTTGAAAGCCATGTTTCTTAAAATACTTGTTTGTGCTGACTTTAGTGTTGTTAACAACTGTCGAACTTCATAGATTTCACGGAAGAACAAATTCGCCGTAGTGTAGTGTGTCCCGCTGAACTTCAATGTTACCTCGTAGAATGTCTTCAGGAAAGTAACATACTCTTTTGCTACTTTCCGTTGGAGGCCCTTTCCGTTGTTTCCCATCTTCATTCTCTCTAAAATAGTTCTCGTAATTTCCATCAACCACCATCATATCAAATGCCTTTGGGTATTTTAGTGCTGTCTCTAGCATAAGATATGTCGAGTTCCATCGGGTGGAAACATCTAAGCACAAACCAGCCTTAGAGTCGATTTTTTCTTCAACGACGCATTCTTCAAACTTCTTTGCTCTAGTTGTAGAAGACCGAACAAACTTCACTGCATTTCTGATCATCTCAATAGAATCATCGATTTCCTTCAAACCTTCAGTTACGATCAAATTCACTATATGAGCGCAGAAACGAATATGAAAAGACTTACCATCCAGAAGAACACAACCGGGGATGTCTTGTAGTCTTTTTTGCAGGTAAGTCAACGCTGTATCATTTAAGGAAGCATTATCGACTGTGACTGAAACTACTTTTGTAATTCCCCATTCGCGGATACATGTCTCGAGCTCTCTTCCAATAGTATCTCCTTTGTGATTCGGAACAATGAAAAAATTGATGATCATCTTATGCAACTTCCAGTTGTCATCTATAAAGTGAGCGGTGACACACATATAGTTTAGATTCTGAATAGACCTCCATGTATCTGTAGTTAGAGACACTCTATACTTTTGCAAGATTGTCTTCATATTTTTTTTTTCTTCCAAATATGTTTGATACACATTTCTAGCCACTGTAACTCGAGAAACAAGAGCAAGTCTAGGCTGAATGGTGGAGCAAAATTGTTTGAAAAAACAATTCTCAATGTGCTTGAAAGGTAACTCGGCACCAACTATGTACTCAACGCAAGCCCTCCTACCTTTTTCCTTAGTGAAGTTAGCGATCGTCAAATTACTAACCATGTCACCACTCTCGTTTTTGTGTATCAAAACTGTTTGCTTTGGATCATCTTTCTCCTGTCTTCCCGGGAATTTTTTGCACCTTCCCATATGAGAATTCAAAGTGCTCGTACCATGCTTCTTTCCATGACATGCAAAGTCTTCTTGACAATAATTACAAATAGCCCTCAAACCATTTGGAGTTTTGACAAAATGGTTCCATACCTCAGATCTTCTTTTAGGCTTTCTCTTCCCCAAAGTTGTTTGACTACTTTGAGTGTTGTTTGTAGTTTCATCATCTTCCTCGTGATCACTTATTGGAATTGGCTCCAAAAAAGTATCCATTGTAGTCAAAGGTTTGTATTAAGAAATTAAAAATAACAAAAAGCAATGATTACTCGGTTCAAGACTAAGTGTAAATCAAAAATAACTACAAAAAAGTCAATAATAACCAATACACGAGCTTTGGCATAGCTTTACATACACATTAGAGTTTTGGCATAGCCTTACATGCACATTATTTATATTAAAATATATATATAAAGCAGAGGACATACTCTGTTATTTTTACAGTACCGAGGAATACCTATATAATTTTACAAAATTACATGAATGCCACAAATCATTTTTCTCGGTGCAAGTAGAGAGAGTAACCTCACTAGTACAAAAAACATCATTGGGTGTGAATCACGGGTGATCGCTATCCACCTCCACCAAATCACTATAAAGTTTCAGAACCTCTTCGGAGTGAGTTGTTCTGCAGGGTGATTGGGATAAAATAGAATCACGGGCACTCAACAGTCTTGCAAGTGTAAGCTTCCCAATCTTACTGCAAAAAATAAGAGGAGACTTTTGAATAATAAAAATGATAGCCAAAACAACTTACTTACTACTCTATCTCAGACAGTAACTCCCTAAAAAGGGCTATCTCATTATCTATTGTCTCTATGCACCATTTAGGAACTGAAACACATCATATTATATGAAGGATATAGCATCAAAAGACCTCTATAATATGAAGAATAGATTATAAACTGAGAACAGAACATCAAAGACTTTTATTTTCATAATATTATCAGTATAGTATTACTAGCTTACTCTAATTTCTTTGAGCCAATAGATAGTAGAAATACTGTCCAGGTAGTATCGGTGGCGTACTTCAGAGCAAAGAGCCTGCAATGCAAAAGTCCCCCAAAATTAGTCAACACAACACACAAAGAAAAAATCATACAAAAAGTGAACTCAAATATTTCCTTTCTTTTTTTTTTAATATGAAAACTGCTTCGTTACTCCACAGTCTCACAACAAATAACTTGTCGCACAAGGGACGGGTTTCTCCAACAAAAAAGAACCCAGATATCGAGAATTGCAAAGCCCATCGACAGATTTCATGAGCATCATAATTAATGATCCTATGGCTCCACACAAAGGTTTACAAAATTAAAATCACCAAGTATCGAGCCTTAATGGATGCCTTGGTATGTACGTGAGAGGGAGCAAGTATTAAAACCTGCTACACGCACTTGCAGGTACCCAAAGAAAAAAATACCTGAGATATGATTTTGCTTTTCATAACTAAACAAGAGATATTTTTGCACAATGCGTCAGTAACAAAAAAAAATGGTAGTTTCCGAAATTCAGGGAGTAAACTTGTTTTAGTTTCATTTGATTATACACTAATTGCAGAAAGAGGTAACAAACAGACCAGAGTATGAAATATATATAAATGATACCCCTTATATTTCACTATATGGACTTTGTTTCGCTATGAAGACCTTGCTAATTCAACGTTATTTCACTCTTAACATAACAAGCAAAATGAAAAAGAAATCACTAGCGATAATCTGGTGTGAAAGGAAGTCCGCAAGGAGACAGGTGTGACTGCAAGTAATTATTTATTTCTGTGTAACAAGAACAACATACTCAATTCTCCATTTATTTAACCCTACACGAGAATAAACCAAATGGCTCGTCCAATTATTTTTCTTGATGAAGTAGAAAAACTAACCTGCTGTAGAAGCACAAGACTGCTTTCGTCCTTGTTGTAACACGAGTGATCGCTATATAGCTCCTCCAAATCACTGTAAAGTTTCAGAACTTCTTCGGAGTGAGCTGTTCTGCACAGGGTGATTGGGATAAAATAGATTTGAGAAGGTATTTGAGTTCACTATACAATTTACTGAAATAATATCACCTCAAATCTTACTGCCATATCTTCACAAAACAAAACATGCATAAGATGGTACACAGATCAATACATCGAACACATAGAGGTCAATTTTTTTTACTTACAGAGAGAGAGATATGCAAAGTTTCAACCGACAAGAAAAAATCGAGCAGAGTTTGTGTGCTAGCCAATATGTAACTCCCTTCTCATCTCCTGCTTTTGGTGTTTGAAAAAACTAAAACAAAAAAAGAGTTCGATTTGATATCAAAATTCAAAAAAATATTCATAATCAATTCGGCAATATTCAAAACAGATTCGTAAGAAATCTCATATTCAAAACAATATTCATAAACAGATTCAAAACAATATTCATAATCAATTCAGCAACTCACTAACCACACAGGCTCAAATTGTAGCGACTGTGAAAAAACCAATACCCCTGGTACGATACGAATAGAGGTAGCGACGGTCGATCAAATACCCCTAGGTCAGACGAGAGGGAGGGCAAAAAAATTTATATGGTATCGAAGTCGAACTATCGATCAAATATATAGTGAAGAGAGGTACTGAATTAGGGCTTACCTCGGGTTAGGTCGGTGTGACCCGCGATTTTGGCGACGAGAGCCGAATCCGTCCGACGAAGGCCTTCGGCTCGGTTCGGTGCAATCCGAAACTGATCGGGTCTTCGTGGGTCGACTTCGTCGGATCAGCGGAGTGGGTTGGAGGGCCGGTTTACTCAGTTCGTCGGTTTCGGGTCACAGTCCTAGACATAGATATGTTGACATCTATGTCAACATTGTTGACATAGAGGTCAACTATTGATATAAATGTCAACAATGTTGACATATATGTCTACAATGTTGACATCGATGTCAACATTGTTGATTTCTATTCAGAGACAAATACAACAACAATACAGACCGATTCCTATGTTCATAGACAAATATTCCAATAAGTATTCAGAGATGAAATCACCAAAAAATATTCAGAGACAACCCGATTCCCATGTTCAGAGACTAATATTCCAAAAAATCAAGAAAATTTCATCAACAACACTAACCCAAAATTAATCAATAAAATCGAAATAAAATAGGGATTTTGGATCGAAGACTAACCTCCTTTGTAGTTCCCATATTTGTACGAGGTTTTTTGACGATTTTGGGAACGAATTCTTCCTCTTCCGTGTCTGACGAACCAGCGGTGATGTTCTTCCTCTTTGGCGGCTTCTTCGCCGTGATTTTCGTCCTGGGTTTGGATGAAGTTGTTGTTTTCCTTTTCCGAGCCGGCTTTGGACTTCCCGGCTCCTCCGGGGCTTTATTTATCATCGTCCGAGGACTCTGACGCGGGGGTGTCCGATGCGGGGGTGATGGGTTTGAGTCCGCCATTTTTCTTCGATCGATGATAGGGTTCGGGTGAGAAGTGATGGGTTTGAGTTTAGTGGGTTGAGAAATGAGATTGAGAAGTTATTGTAGAGATGAAATGGGTGGATTTGAGTCGACGGTTTCACGGTGGTTACATGCAGTTACAGAGAGAGAGAAGTCCGACGGTTTTGAGAGCGGTTTTGACGTGAGAGAGAGGGAAAATTTGAGTTTGAGATGAGAAAAAAAGAGGAGTTTGAGTTTGAGATGAGCGGTTATGTCTTCATTTCGGGAGTGAAGATAAATTTGTTAAGAAAATAGATAGTGAATGGCAAACTTGACTTTTTACACATGTGATGATTGCATTTTTGATGAAATTATGATTTTAGTGGAAAGTGAGAAATTGTTATCAAGTAAGTGGCAAATGAGATAATTTTCCAAAAAAAAATGACCCTTTACGCGTAGGTAGAGAACACTCTTAGACACGGACGAGAGGGAAAAAAATACTATATAATATATAAGCAATATCATTAAACTTATGTTAAAAGAGATTATAATAATTAAAAGTGACAAAAACGATTATTATAAACGTAACGAACTGCTGGTTTAATTTTTTTCTTTTTTATTTAACCGAAAACACAATCTTTTATTCCCACTATATACGTTGTTCACTTCACGAGAGGTGCAGAGAAAACTAAGATGTACCCTCGTGTCGGTAAGTATCTCTCTGGCGTGTGGGTCCCACTAGCGTTCTCTTTCACTCTCGTTCGTTGCCTCAAATATCAGCCCCTCCCGTACTCCCTCTCACTAAACCTTCTTGACGGCGACGTTTCTAACTTATACCTCTCTCTCTCTCTCTCTCTCTCTCTCTGCACATCTCAAAAAGCAAAAAAAAATTATTGCATCTGTGCATTAGTGTCTTTGACAAGTCAATGCTCTGGTAACATTACCTCTCCACAAAACCCTAGCTCTCTCTCTCGCTCTGTATCTCCAACTCCAGATTCTCGATCCATTCTCTCAATAGCACTCTCCAAGTGTACATGGACGACGACGGAGATAGCGCGGGAAAGTCCGATCTAGGTCGCGGTGGATTCTCCGCCGCCGATTACTTCTTCTCCGACAGAGAGAGCAACATCCTCAGCGAGTTCGGCTGGGCCGATCATTACAACGACAACGACGAAGATCTCCTCAGCGAAACGACAACGGCGATCATCGGCGCCGCCGACCGATCCGCCGTAGCAGAGGCGAGCTCGGCGGCGACCGGATCGGCGCCGAACAACGCGTCCGTGTCGTCGACATCGAGCGAGGATCCGCCGGAGAAGTCTACCGGCTCCGGCGAGATACCGTGAGTGGGTTTGATTAAACTGTAATTATAGCTTGTTTCTTTTTTTTTTTTCTTCCTTCTCGAGGAAAACAGAATAAAATAAAATTTAAATAAATAAAAATTTTGTGGCGTGCTTGGGAAGGAGAGTGACAGTGCAATCCCGCGTCCGTACAGTTTGCTAGCATGCAAGTTGATAAGAACGCGGTATTTTCGTAATTTCGCTAACAATAATAATAATATCTCACAACAAACAAACAAACAAACAAACAAAAGCAAGTTAAAATGGAGAATCGGATATAGAGTGGGTTAATTCTTTCAATATTTACCGATTTTTTCAGCTCTCAAGCACCGCCGTTATTGCGGCGGAAATGGCGTGCCGTATTTTTTTGGGTAATGGAATAAATCCGTGCGCTTTGTGGGTCCTAATAATTTATTTTATCTTATGTCTGAAGAAATTTCGAAGTTATTTACGCATATTACATGAAATCTTTTTTTTTTTTTTTTTTGCAGGGAATATAAAATATCATACTGAAATTTCGCAACTATTTACGCACATTACTTTGTGTGTTATACTCATAAAACATTACTGACAAATATGTAGTAATTTACCTGCTCTTTTATTTATTGTAGGTTTAGTGAAAGGCTTTATTCCTAATCATTTATATGTTTTCAACTGTTTTCTCCTGAAAGTTTAACTTCTTGGAGTTTTTTTGTTTGCTCATTATCACCTGCAATATTATTAACTCGAATATTTAGTCATATTTTGTGTTGGTTTTCTCATGATAGATTTTTCTTTTTGGTATGAATTAAGGGTTTCATGTGTATAGAACGTACGTTATCACACATATGAATGCTCATTCAATATATAAATTATATACAATTAATGGTTAACGTGTGTACTGACGAACTCAGAATATGTGATTCATATTCTATATATATTGAAATTAATCAAGCACATTAGGTAGACATGTAAGAACTTTATTACCCCAATTAAATGCGAGCCATGGCACAGCATGACAACCTAATATCAGTGATGATCCACAGAATATAGAATGTAGGTAATTACTTGAATCACTTGAATGTTTTTTATTTACTATTTAAGTACAAGTTGTCCTTGATTGTTTTATCTGTAAATCAATTAATCAATTAAAATTATCGGTCATATAAATCGCTACTAATTATAACTGAATTACCGTTAAACGCATATACATGAACTTAATTAGATGTATATGTGTACGCAGTTCTTCTTTCTCATCTAATTAAATTTTCAAATGATTGGTTACTTTCGGTAAAAAAAAAATAGAGTTTGTTCACTGACATAAAAATAATAGTTTAGCTGTAGTTGGTTGAGTAGTCAGTGCATGTATGTATGAGTGACACTTTTATTAGCCGCTTTCTTTCAATTATATTCCGGTAAAAACAAGTTATTAATTATTTGTAGTAGACTACATGATTTATCTTACACATGCATGTTATATTTATTATTGACCAATGTAATTTAGCAGGAATAAGGTGAAAAAGAAAGGGCAAAAGCGAATTCGCCAACCCCGATTTGCGTTTATGACAAAGAGCGAAATTGATCATCTTGAGGATGGTTATAGATGGCGAAAATATGGCCAAAAAGCTGTTAAAAATAGTCCTTTTCCAAGGTTTGCAATCTGTTTATATAGATGTGTATGGATTTCCATTTCTTCTACCAAGTATTCTTTTCACATTACTCTTCAAAACCCTATTCTTTTGCATTTGATCGATATATCAATAGCATATTCCCATTTCATCTATGCTTGGTCTTAACTTGTTTACATATACTTCCTTCTAGAAGGATATGAATTCTTTATCCCTTGTTTAATCATGGCTCTATTCGCAATAGTATGCCATTTTTTTCGCTTTTTGGTCCAACTCTCTTGATTAAATATTGTCTTCACAATTAGTTGTACTATAAGATATGGTTTCTAATTCTCTGTGGTTCCTTTAGTATGAATTCTATACTTATGTTCTCTATACTTTAGCCACTACCAAACTACACATGTCTTCTAATAGACTTAATACTTTTTTTTTATTCACACTAAACAGAATCGTATACAAGACATAAATAACTTTTGATCTGCCCATAAATAATACACACAATTTTTAATTGAAAAATGCCTAGTGAATTCCTAAAGCAGAGAAGAATATGATACACAAGACTCTTGTATGTGACACAGAGTTCTCAGATCCGTACAAATTTTATAATACTAGGAAAAAGTATATCACTATACACTCTCTAGTTTGGTCAATAGTTGTCCAATCTCACACGTCTGCAAGGTGTAGGGTTAATTTAGGGTTTACCTTTTTTTTTTTTTTTTTTTTAAATTTCTATAGCATTATGCTAGTTTATAATATATATAATTTTAGTCACAAGTTGAGTGAGTATATAGTGCTCAAATTTAATTCATTAGAATATATATACAATTTTCATCAGGAGCTACTATCGGTGCACAAACAGCAAATGCACGGTGAAGAAAAGAGTAGAACGGTCGTGCGACGATCCGACGGTTGTGATCACGACATACGAAGGGCAGCACTGCCATCACAGCGTCGGATTCCCGCGAGGCGGGCCCGCCCACGACCCGGCCGCCTTGATATTCCCCGCCCATTTCCAGCCACCCGCCACATCAGCGTTCTATTACCCCGCTATTCACCGGAACATTGCGATCCCCGATCTCGCCGAGTTCGTGACGACTCAGTCGCCGAGTCAATCGTCAGTAATCGCAGTGCCTCCCGAAGAGAGTGTTATTAATTCGACGACTAGTAAGGACGATGGATTACTTGGAGATATTGTGTCTCCTGGGATAATGAGATGAGGTAATTAAATACATATTATATGTAGAAAGTTATATGTGTTTTATATAAACGTTAATGAATATGAGTTGACACTTTATGATATATAGTTGAGAGTTTAATATCAGATCGATTGTTTATTACTAATTTTTTCTCTAGCCAATAGCCATACGGTTATGGTAGGTCTTATTAGATTGATGGGTTAGGAGTTATTGCTTTATCATTTTAGTTAGTCTAAAGATTTGTTATAGTTTATAGAGCTATAGCTAGCCACTCAACTTATTTTTTTTGTTACTTAATATATATCCTTTTAAAAAAAAAACTTTAATATGTACCATTTCACACACACGCATACATACATATATATATATATATATAGAGAGAGAGAGAGAGAGAGAGAGAGAGAGAGAGAGAGAGAGAGCAAATACTATTAGTGCTCTACAATTGATTAGCCATAACAAATTTGAGTTGTTAAATAGCCGCCAAGTTTTTGTTAATTTTGCAAAATAACAATTAATAAAAGTTGTGGAGTATCAAATATCCAAAATACATTTCCTTGAACATTTTATAATTAAAAGAAAATATGAGATATTAAATAAGTTGATCATAGTCCTTATCTCTCACTCTCATGACCACATTGTCGCAAGCACGTGATGAATAACCCAGACAAGTCCTCGACGCGAAGAACACCATTGACGAGCCGAACTAAAAATTTGGTAATACTATTAATATCTGTAAACTTTAGTAAATAATGTTTATTTTCACTAAATAACAAAAATTATGTATCAAAATTAGCCTACAAAATAGATGACGGGTTACGAAAAAGGAGTACTCAGATTTATCCAGGCTATGTTTCTAACAAATTTACCACATTAACACAAATATACACAAAAATTCTGACATAATTACAAATTTACATACATATATGTGTATTAACACAAATAAACACATATAACTTGCTTTCATCTTTTTCATCTCTCAACATCGTCACCTATTTATGTTTGATGGTAAAGCATCCCACCTACAACGAATCTTCGCCACACCCCACGCCGCGACGAACTCCAGCCTCCTCTGCCTTGTGCAACGACCGAGCAGCGCTAAACTTAAATATGAAAAACAGGCTACAAAAAAAATCCAGATCTGAAAAATAAAGAATTTGGCCATGGATCTTATTATTCAAATAAGATCAAACACACAGATTTTTTTAATGTATAACACAATTATTTGGATAGGAATCCAATGTACAATCCACGGCGAGCGAAGATGATATCCAAAAATTGTACAAGCGTCTCCCCATGATATGGGACCTCGACAAGAATCCCACGGCTCGGCATCCTAAAGCGGAATCCAAGTTCAAGCGGATCTCTGAAGACTACGATATTCTCTCCGACCCCGTCAAGCGCCAGATCTATGACCTCCATGGCAAGGACAATATGCTTCCTTTTAGTCAGAGAGAGAGAGAGAGAGAGAGAGAGAGAGAGAGAGAGAGAGAGAGAGAGCTATTCATGTTTAAAATTTTAATTAATAATAAATAATTTATTTTTCATTAATATTTTTTTGAATATTTAAATAAAAAGGGCAAAATCGGAAGCAAATTCTTGGTTTAATTTCCACATCATCAAAATTGACTATTTAAACAAAAATCTCAAAACGTTGGCTAGTTTACAATTCTAATATTTCACGTGGTTTAGTTCGTGTAATTTTTCATAATCTTATTCATATAGTTTATGGCGTGTGTTTATTTTTTAGCATCTAATTATGATTATGATGATAATTATATAACAAAAAAAAGATGTAATATATATTAATATAATTATTTCTACACTCGACAGGTAAATTTTCCGGATTACGTCCCATTGAAAAGCCGAACCGAGAGCCTGTTTCCTTGCAAAATGGAATAGGGCTTCGGCATGCAAAATATTAATTATGAAAAATGAAATAAAATTATTTTCTATCATCATTTATTTTCGTATGTTTTTATTTTATTTAACTCAAAACTAGTTGTTGAAATTAAAATTAACGAATTAAATTACTTTTTCTATTTACAAAACATTTTACATATTTTCTTAATAAATATAAATGTTGTTTTTCATTATTTAGATCTTCTTTACAAAAATGAAAAATCGGAACCGACCACATTTTTTTTTAGGATCAGAATCTGACGACTCTAGGATGATGAGTTTTACTCGCACATTTAACCTATGAGGGAATCACATTTCGAAAAATCCCTAGAGACTACAAGTTAATCAATGGGTATTTTTTTTACCAATTTGATATTAAATTTATTTATAAAAATAAATAAATCTAAAAATAATATTTAAATAAAAGACTTAAATTAATAAATACGCATATTAAAATTGCTTAAAAATTCATAAATATAGTAATAACTTCAAACCGGTAGAGTATAGGTAGGGTCCTGAATAAAATCCTTAAAAATCATATCATACTCATATTCATATAATTTTTAATGGGTAATACTCGTAACCCATCCATTACTCATTTATGCAAGTAACACTCTATTCTTAATGGATAGGGTCTTGTGGGGTAAAATTAACATCCCCGGACCATACTATGGAAAATGAAAACTTGAACAAAATTACAAATTTGAAAAAAACTGCTAGGGAAAAAATTTATCCTTTGTTTTGGAAGTCTAAAAAGGGAAAAAAGAATAGAGAGCGGCAAAAAAGAGACACACCTATTGATCACACGTGTGCAAATTTGCTTGTATACTCATTTTCCAAAGAAAATAAACCTTGATTTTAGCTATAGAATGTAGTCAAAGATTATTTTCCTCAAATTTTCCTTAGGATCCTTTTCCTTAATCAAATAGACTAAAGAAAATGCGTCCTTAATCGAAATCATACATCTATTAGCGACATATGACATGATTGATTAGTTGGTGGTAGAATTAGATTATCCCGAAACAAAACTGATATATGTGAGATATTGAATAGTAGCAAATAATTATGTAATGGGTAATTGAATGTGTGTATGGTAGACCAATATATAATTATTTTATCTTCGTGATGTGAAGTGTATACAATTTTTTTTTTTTTTTTTTTTCCATTTTCCTTTGGTAAATATGTCATCACCATCAAGATATAGCCTCTCACTGGATAAAAATGAATCTTTATATTACTGTTACAGGATTTAGTCTCTCGTGGACTTCTATGTGTGTGTGTGTATATATATATATCCTATCTTTAAATTCAACATTTTTCCCACTCTTTTCTATTATGCTCTCTTATTGTGTCTCATCGATTCCAAAACAGCTTTTCATTCTAAAGGGAAGCCACTCCAGGCTTGACCATGAGCTTTTTCACAGCCCACTGGAATGTTCTAAGATATGACAACTGATTGAATTTTGATTTGCCTAAATATATATAAGCGTATCCTGTATATATATTTGTGGATGAAAAATGCTCGAGTACGCTTTTTCAATGAGATTTCTTACTGTTTGATTGAGCCGAATCATATCCACTATTCCGTTAGAAGCCTCTATACGCTGACACAGTGTTCGGATCCCAATTCAATAATTCACTACCCACTAAATTAAGGACTTTCTTTCCCTATACTTTTTTCCTCTTTTTTTAAAATTAAGATTGTAAATATTTTGTATATGAGATATCAAATAAACGGTTACAAAGGTGAATCCCATTTAAATTGATCTTTTCTCCACTTATCACTTTTTATTGATCTTATATATATATATATATATATATATATATATATATATATATGTATATGTATGTATATATATGTATATGTATGTATATGTATGTATATATCTCAAAATTCTTAACAATATACAGCCACACGCATATGCTTAGATCTTAATGATAGCTTATATTTTGGGATCAAATTATGATTTGCCTACATAAAACTTAAGTTTTCAATTGATGCACCAATTTTGTTTACCCCAAATTTCTTCATTTTAAAAATAAGATCTGTTTTTTTTTTTTTATTCATTTTAAATTCTTATGATGTTTATGTCCATAATTATTAGTATTTTCAATTTAAAACCTTACTATTATTCTAATTTCTACAAAACTTCCTTTGAAATCTTCATTGGTAATAATTTTTTAAAATCAAGCAATCGAATTCTATCAAAATTAATATTTTAAATCTAAGTTTTAGTTACTGACTCAAATCGGAATACAGTAAATATAAATTAAGAATTCAAGGAATGGCTGAGATCAACACCTTAATATTTTGCATCTTGTCTCGTGAATCGTAAAAAAAATTTCTTTTTTTGAGGAGCAATTAGTTGATCTTTTTAGAACACACAGTATAGCAAAATAATATCTTGCTTGATAGATCTAACTACTATGATTAATATTTGTTAAATTCATAGTCTATTACTCTATAAAAAAAAAATTTGTATACTGTAGAAAACGAATTGTGACCCTAGTAAAAATGCTATTTTGCAAAACATAATTGTCATATATCACGTGCTTATCTATCTAATCTAATGTTTAGATTGATAGTGCTTATTATCACCATTTTTTTTTTTAGCAAATTATCAACATTTTTAAATGCATGTATCTCAATTATTCGAGTTCTTATCACCATTCAAAATGCATGTACCTCTATAAACCCTATACATATGTAGCTCGTACTATAAAGCAGAGAAGCTTGTGGTTGTGCAGGGCCATGCATGCGTGTACTGTTAAAAAGTTAATAATATATATACAAAAAATGAATGATGTTGATTGTTTGTTTCTCAAACTTGGCACGAATTTCAAGAACTTAAATGTAGAGAAGTATATACCGTTTCATATTATTAAATTTTCTTATATATATATATATATATATATATATATATATATATTTGCTGCTCGAAGCCACATAGTTAAACTTGGCTTAACGGTAGCGGGACGGGGCGGAATCTCCGCTACCGTTAGGCACAGTAGCGGGAGCGGGAGTCCCGCTACTGTCACGGGACGGGACGGGAGTCCCGTTAGCGGGACTAACCGGTAACGGTGATCCCGTTAGTCCCGGCGGTCGAAAAAAAAGAGCTGTTTTTTTTAACGTTGGAATATAGCCGTTATACCCATTTCGGCCACTTTTTTAATTTTTTTTATCCATTTATTTCTAAAATCTATAAATACCCCCCATTTCATTCATTTTCTTCACACATTTCTCTCAAACTCTCTCAATCTCAATCTCAAATTCTCTCAAACTCTCTCAATCTTAATCTCAAATTCTCTCAAACGCTCTCAATTTTTCATGGCATCCTCATCCCACAACCAAGGAGGTCGAAGGGGAAGAGCTTCCCGAGGTCAACAAATGCACTGATTTGAAGAAAATTGGTTGCACTTGTCTCAAAACGTCCCCGACCAAAACACCGAATACAGTTTCGATCCAAATTATGTTGCTCCTACTTCCGGCCATTCGGAATTCACCGAAATTCCAAACACCCAAGTGCCATACTACCCTCAAATGGATCCCGAGCAACACTACAACAAATACTGGCAATAGCCACAAATTTTTTTTTCGGTAATAGCTGCGACAAGTCGTGGCTATTTAGCCACGACCTTTGAGGCTACATCGCAGCTGTTTAAATTTTTTGCTAAAAAAAAAAGCGGTCTTTCCTTGCTCAAATTTTCGGCAAAAAAAAAAAAAAAAAAAAGAGCGCCGCTGTGAAGTTATTTTTCGCGAAATGAGATATATGTTAAGTCTTTTTCTCATTAGCCCTCTCTCTCTCTCTCTCTCTCTCTCCAAATTCCATCTCTCTCCAAATTTCCTCGCCCAACCGCCGCAACGACCCCCCTCTCTCCCTCGGCCCTTGGCCCCGTCGACAGCCCACTTGTCCACCAGCCACCATGTCTCACCTCATCTGCTCTTCCCTCGGATCCATCGCCGAGCAAGGTAAACTTCTAAATTATCTTCTTTGGGTCGGATTTCAATAAACAAGTTAGGGTTTTTTTAATTGAGTTATGAAATTGAGGGTTATTCGATCATAGTTTGTGTTTATTGTTGGATGTCCATGTCAAATTCATTTATGTATGTGTGTGTATGTGTATGTACGTGTGAGTCCATGAGTGAGTGAGTGTTTGTGTGTGTGTACTGTTTTTGCGTGTGTGTGTTTGTTTTTTTTTTTTTTGGTTATGTGTGTTTATTTTGCAGATTCTCAGCCCCGCTCACAAATCCGTGTTTGAGCGAGTATGTGTTATGTATGCGAGTAAGTGTGTTTGTGTGTGTGTGTGTGTGTGTGTGTGTGTGTGTGTGTGTGTGTGTGAGAGAGAGAGAGAGAGAGAGAGAGAGAGAGAGAGAGTGTGTGTGTGTGGTATGTGGAGAAGATGAATAAAGAGCTAAAAGGTTAGGTGAGTAATGAATTTGTTCTCTGTATGTGTATGTGTGTTTGAATTTGTGTGTCTGATAGTGTTTTTTTTTACTGTGGTCTGTGGTACGTGTGTGTGAGAGAGATTTATACTTGGGAATGAGATGAAACTTGTGAGCCTTTATTTTCTTCTTTTGTCTCCAGGTGGAATGGTGTTCTTAATTGCTTTCCTTCTCAAGTTCACATCTAAAACAGATTTGGTCTTGTCTTGAGAATTGAATCTCTGATCAACGAGCCTATCCAAGCAGCCGCAAAGCCACCTCCGAACGCCCACCTCATGTAAGTCTATCGTGTGATGTGTTTGTATTATGTGATGTGTGTGTGTGTGTTCTCATCTCAGCCTTATGTATTGTGTGGTATATTTGAGTGTGTATGTGTTATGTGGTGTGTGATCTGTAGTGTAAGTATTATGTGTGTGTATATTTTTGTTTGTGTGTGCTGTGTGAGAGAGTATTATATGTGTGTGTTCTGTGTGTATGTGTGTTTATGTGTGGTGTGTGAGTTTGTGTAATGCAATCCAGGACCTGATATCGTATTCACAAAAGTTTTCGTTGGTTTTATCATTGAGAAAAACTTTTTATCATTCAAAATAGTATGCGTTGTTCCACTATCCGGTATGCAGATTTCTCCAGTACCAACCATTTGGTTCGCCACACAATTTGCTTTTTCCATATGATAACTTCATATTAAAACAAAAATAAAGTTAATGAGAAAAATGTACTTATATCATATAATACTAATGTGTTACATAGTCTTGAAAAATATTACATATATTATACATATTTATATTTAAGTAACTAGGTAAAATATTGGACTTTGCTTCATTCCCAAGCATGGGAAAAACATACATGCATCATTAATCTAGAAGTCTTCTGTGAAAGCAGCAGAATCAACAACAGTGTGCACAAGATCACCATCGAAGTCGGAAGCATTAAGATGAGTGGAGTCACCTAAAGGTTCTTGGTCAATAAAGTTGACCTCTCTTTCTTTCCCCTTCAAGGATGCTTTATATAGATTGCACAAATATTGAGGAACACGGCAAACTCTAGACCAGTGTCCTTTTGTGCCACATCTATGACAAACATCTTCAATACCCTTGGAAGTACTTGGGTATTTTCCCTTTTTGTGTGGATAATCGTGATTCTTTTCATCTTGCTGCTTCTTATGATAGTCTTTCGTGGTATTGTAAGAATGGTTATGATTATAACCACTTCGACCACGTCCGTATCCACGTCCGCGACCATGACCACGACCACGACCACGACCACGACCATGACCTCGACCTCGTCCTCGACCCGGAACATAGTTTCGTTGTTCAGGTTCTTCGGAGTTGACAACGTTTACTTCAGGTAACGCTTTTGAACCTGTCGGACGGGATTGATGATTCTTTATCAACAATTCATTATTCTTCTCTGCGATTAGAAGACAAGTAATTAGTTCAGAATATTTCGTAAATCCTCGAACACGATATTTTTCCAGCATGTGATGATCTGTCACTTGGTCTCCACAAAATCTCAGATGAGATACTATTCGGAACATCGCAGAGTTATATTCGCTGACTTTTTTGAAATCTTGGAACCGTAAAGCGTTCCATTGATCACGGTATACTGGAAGCATGATCTCCTTTTGGTGAAAATATCTGTCCCTTAACTCCTTCCAGAGTAAACTTGGATCTCTGGTGGTGAGGTATTCACTTTTCAATCCCTCGTCAAGATGTCGACGAAGGAAAATTAAAAATTTTGCCTTGTCTATATTTGACGAGGTATTTTCTTCAGAAAGTGTTTCTAGTAAACCCAAAGATTCCAGATGCATCTCTACATCTACCTTCCAGGGCATGTAGTTTTGGCCTGTGATGTCTAGAGGACTGAAATCGAGCTTGACGAGATTTGCCATGATGATAACTATTATGAAATATAAAATTTCTTAGATTAATAATTAAAGACATATAAGTCTACAAGAATTGTAAGGAATAAAAATAAATACATGAATCCAAACATTACTACAATGAAATTAAATTCATTCGGTGGAATTTCTATGGTAATAGTATAAGCATTAAACATAACAATAAATATGGCAATAAAGACTAGTAGTAAGCGAGACATTTTGAGCTTGTACCGAAAAATAGTAGGAGAAGAGAAAAATATGTATGAGGTAGAAAAATTTGAAATTTTTGTGTGGTTAAAAATGAGTTGAATAGATTTGTATTTATAAGGTAAAATATAGCCGTTTATAGCCGTTATATTACCGTTGGGTATTTATTAATTTTGTGGTAAAAATTATTATATTTAAGTATAACAATGTGTAATAAACAATATGTATATGTACGAGTATTGAAATGATATAGCCAATCAAAGTAAAATATTAATTAGAGCAGTTAAAATAAATTTGCAATTAATAGCATTTTTCTATAAGGTGGCAGAGCCTCCTGTATATAGAAAATTGATATTAATTACAAGTAAGATGTAGTTCACATCATTTTACTATAAGGAGGTAGAGCCTTCCATGTATATAGTATTATGATGTTATACATTAACGAAGTTAAAAATATTGTAAATCACATCATATTACCATAAGGTGTCATGCAGAGCCTCCTGTGTATAGTAATTTGGTATTATACAATAAATAATAGTTATACGAGTTTTAGTGTTTAGAGTATTATACCTTCGAATTGATCTTGACGAGAGTGTCGTGCTGATAACGCGTTATAAAACCAAAAGGAATAACTTCAATTGAAATACCTTTTAAACACTAATAAGATGAGAATTTATAAAAAAGGGAGTATGGAGACTAGAGTGAAAATGAAAGAGTAAATTTGTAGGAATTTTAGGGATGATCTTTCCCTTCACCATCATCATCTATTTATAGTAAAATTTGTGTACATTAGTCAATAAGTTAGGTGTAGGGTAATTAATTATTTACCCCATATTTTTTTACTTTAATTTACCCTATATTTTTTTACATTTGAGCATACCAATTATTTACAACATATACAAGTTTTTCTTTTACTGAAATATCCAATTTCACTATGTACTGACGATATATCATCTAATAACATTGATATTTTAATCCACGTGTATAACATTATATATTCAATTAAAGTAATAATTATATTATATTATATATATATATATATATATATATATATATATATATATATATATATATAGGGCAGTGTAGCAAAATAGTCAAAATAAAACTATGAAATTTGGATCTAGCCTAGCCTATGTTTGATAATTTTTAGAGATATAGTCAAATGGCTTATGTGGAAATAATTAAGGTCTGATTTGCCCTTATTTATTAACAAAGTCGTCACTTTCTCTCTCTTATTTGTTTTCAAATAATTTTTGTTTGCATAAAAAATTCATATATTTCTCATACGAATTCGAAATTGAGTGATTCCAAATCCTACGGATTCGTGATGCCAAGACCTTCAAAAATAGATCCATTGTGTTTGATGAAAAATCATTTTTAATACCATAGATGTAGAAAATCATGTTATTATATTAAATATGGAAATAATTGAAATTTATCAAAAAAATAAATGGAAATGTAAATATAATACATTAAACATAATTTTTCATCAAACACAATGGGTCTATTTTTGAAGATCTTGACGCCACGAATTTGTAGGATCTGAAATCACTCAATTTCGAGTTCGTATGAGAAAGATACAAATTTTTGAAGTTTTGATGAAAAAAAAATTATTTGAAAAAAAATAGGAGAGAGAAAGTGACGAATTTGTTAATAAATAAGGGTAAATCAGACCTTAATTTTTGATACATAAGCCATTTGACTATATCCCTAAAAATTGTCAAACATAGGCTAGATCCAAAATCACATGTTTAAAATGGTCTAATTACTTACAAATCTCATATATATATATGCGCGCGCGTTGTGCAATGGTGGTCAATAAACTTACTAAACTTGTGTACATCAACATATATTAAATAATATGCATAATTTTATGCGTGCAACGCCTTATATTTTATATTATACGATTTTTTTTTATCTAGTATCCATATTCATAATTTAAATCATTTTTTTATTTGACAAAGAATCACGCGTCATCATTTATATATATATATTTGTATATTATATAAAAAGCTCCCCATTTTAGATATATTGATAAAAGCAAAAAACTTAAATTATAAAAATATCACAAAAGGAAATTCAAAAACTTCTACGAGAAAAAGATAAAAAGTGGAGTATAAACAATTATAAATACAACAAAAAAAATATATAGACTACCCGTCTATGCAGGTAATCAGTTATTATCAAATTTCTACACGAATCACGAGCGAAAACGCCGGTCTTCGTCTCTTGCAGATTGCGGTTTAGATATCTTGTTCAATTGAGATCCACGCTCAAAGAAATCATATCTTAGATCTGAGATTCAAATTTTAAAAAATAATTCAAAACCACTCCGATTAAAGATCAGACGGTACAAACGCCAGATCTAATAAGTCTGGATTATTGAAACATAATTAAAAGAAAAAATAAAACATGAATAGTAAAATAAAGATAAAATCAAGTTTCCCTATGTCGAGAGTTCTCCATTAGTCGAGACTAAGTCTCCGTATCTCAGGAAAGGCGACGACACCAAAGATGAAAAGTCCGAATCTTGATTTTTTGGGAGAGAGAACAGGATGACTAAAGTTTGTTTTATCATTTTCATATCTTCGGTTTTCTTTTCCATTTTTATTCGTTTTAATATACTTTCCAAACTACCTGTAAGATAAATTATTGGACAGAATGATTACATCTTCAAAAAAAAGCTAGCAGTTCATTATAGTTAAATGTGAGTTCTTTATTGATTTACAAACAATTTCCATTTTATAGATCATGTCTAGCTTCAAAAAATATTCATATTGCATAGACTTGTCTAGCTTTTTCTTAGTTACCTAATTATGTAGGTATGGTAAATC
Organism: Urtica dioica subsp. dioica; assembly: GCF_054948205.1. Taxonomy (NCBI): domain Eukaryota; kingdom Viridiplantae; phylum Streptophyta; class Magnoliopsida; order Rosales; family Urticaceae; genus Urtica; species Urtica dioica. The sequence continues at coordinate 41,826,887 of NC_142758.1, read as the reverse complement.
GTACAAATACTTATTGTGGTTTAATGTCCTTTGCTATTCTTCCTTATTCATTACTTTCCATGTTTTGTTAACTATCTCTTTTGTATGTTCTTGGTGCTAATTACCACAAAAAATTAATAGAAAAATAATAGAAAAATTATATGGACTAAGTCACTTGAAGCGTGGAAATTTTAATCTAGCCAACATTTCAACTAAGTTTCAAACATAGCCACAATTGATGACATGACCTTTATTAGTCATTTAACAATTTACATGTTTATTCTTTGTTTAAAAGTCGGCTGAATATCTCGCTTATTTATTTTGGTTTATTTTCGTTTATTTATTACACACATAAATAAAAATAAACGAAAATTTATTGACGATTCACAAGTTACTTATTTTAATCAATATTTAATTTGTTTCTTATATTATATTCATTAATGATTTTCCATTTAAATATTCAAATTTGAATCCAAGCATGTACTAAGCCTGATGATGTTTTTGAATTTCTTATTAGTAGGACTCAAACGTTGGCTACTGTTTTATTTTCACTCATTTAAATCACACAAGGGTATGTTCGATTTTTTATAGTCGTAAATTTAAGTAAATGGTTAGATTACAAAATTTACCAAACTTGGGCTAGATCTTAAATACCACGTTTCAAAAAGACTACGTTGCTAGTTTGCCCAAAATAATAAGGAAAGTAGTGAAATCAAAACACTACTACAATCTACACCTTCAAACACGAACAGACGCGAATTGTTGCATCTATATATTTTGGCGCGAAAAATCACGGTTGCGTCTGTTTTTAAATTTACCAAATCTATTTACGGCGAAATTTGCTCCTTGTTTTTTAATTGCGCTTGAGGATGGATACAACTTGTCGCTTTCATTTTCATAAAAAAAAAATATAGATGCGAGTTTAGAAGCTACAAGTTGTGTTTATTAGATTGAAATATTTAGATCGATGCGAGTTTGTCGTGCCTATAATCTAACTTTAAAAATTCAATTTGGGTCTTCCTCTTTACTATTTGACACGCCTTTCTTCGTCACAGCCACGATTTAATTGCCGCTAAGTGATGCAAAAATATATAGTCGTTACTTATCGCGTCAGATTCTTTTCCATCCAGTTGGTGGGAGACATGCCATGAGTTACAGACACCACATATCACGTCTAAAAAAACGCGACATGTCTCGTCTATTCTTTAATATTTGAAAAAAAAATTACCTTAATGCTTTTTTTTTTTTTATCAATTTTTATATTTTATCACAAATTTAGCCTTATTTAATCATTGGTTTTTTAAATTTAGCCCGTTGACTATAATTTTTGTCTGATAGCTCATCACTTAATCCCAAATCATATATATTATTCTTTACTTCAGGTTTACGCTACACGAGCGCCATAATGTGGAGTTGTGGACCAATTTTACGAGCCACTACTTTTTTGGCTGTTGTCCTATCTTTATGTCTATTTTTTTTTTCTTTCTCAAATTCATTTTCTAACAATTTACCTATTAGTTTTTTCAGTTTTGAGACCTATCGCTAATTATCTTCTCCCATCAATTTTGGCTACTTTAATTTAATTTAATTAGTGAAACTACTAGACAACGAACTGACTAAAAGACCATCATTCCGATCTAAAAAACGCAAAGACCATCAGATACTTGTCTGCAAAATAAAGAGGTAACATTATATTACTAACATGTCGATTATATTTCTCTTTTAAATAGTTTTTTTTGTCAATTATTTGATCGAATAACAGGCTATCAATAGTGTGTTGTTACTTCGAATTAGCTGTTTTTATATATTGACAAAATTGATATTCTCTACATTGTTGGAACATCTCTTCTGTGACATGTGATGTTTGAAAAAGTTTGCTTTAAGCTCGGTGATGTGGATTCTTTGTAGAAACTCTAGCAAGTGTCTTTTTGCTGAGTCTCGACCTATAAAAGGCAATGTATACCATGAGGAGTGGGGTTATACACTTAGAATTTTTGTGAGAGTTATCTGAGCGAAAACACTATGTCCTTTGTGTGATTTCATTATGTCTCATTTTTAATTGCAAATGTTCGTGCAAGAGGCCGAGTTGGGTATTGTATTTGTGGTATTATAGATCACGTATTGTTATAAGCATTGATCAACCACTTAGTGACTGAGTTGAATGAAAAGTGAGGGGAGTTCACATTCAGGGTGAGCCTAAATTAGAATTCACATGAGTAGTTTTGAATTCTATGAAATTTGAAAGGTGATCATTCATAGTTGTCCGTGTTGTACTTACGAATTCCTTGTCTCTTTATTTACAGCTTTAATCGTCTTACAAATTTGGCAAATTGATGGATGTTACATAATTTGTGAAAACATCATTAAGAGACAACACGAAAAACTTTTTCAATTTGTATCAGAGCGGGCACCCTGCAAATCTTGGGTGTGTTCTTTGGTATTTGTCAGCTTTTGTTTAGATGGACGCTTTCAGGGAGGGTGGATTTGTGAGTCGTGCTCCTCTGCTCGATGGCTCGAACTACGCCTACTGGAAACCAAGAATGAATGCTTTCATTAAGTCTATTGACCATAAGACTTGAAAAGCAGTCATTAATGGTTAAAGTCCTCTCACGAAGCTTCTCGAGATAGGGTCATCTCTGTCACTAAGACTAAAAATGATTAGGATACAGGTGAAGACGAAGCTGCTCTTGCAAACTCTAAAGCGCTGAATGCTATTTACAACGGTGTTGACAAGAATATGTTTAGGCTGTTAAACACGTGTGTGTGAGTAACAAATTAAGAAGATTGGGAAATTCTGGAGACATCCTATGAAGGCACTGACAAAGTGAAGATTTGTGTGTTCAACTGGTGACTACCAAAATTGAGAACCTGAAGATGTTGGAGGAGGATACCTTCAATGAGCTCTATGTTCGAGTGTGTGGTATCTCCAATGAACCTCACTCCCTTGATGAACACATGTCTTATACGTTCTTTAGCTCAAAGATTCAAGATCAAGGTTACCACTGTTGATGAAGTCTATGATACCTCAAACATGAAAATGGATGAGTTTATCTGATCACATCGAGAAGAAGCCAAAGAGAGTTGCCTTCAATGCCTTCTGATTCTATCTCTCAGCATACTAATGTTACTAATGATTCCTATTATGACACCTTATCAATGCTTGCTAAGAATTTTGGCTGGATTATGAGAAGGTTTGATAAATGAAAAAGCAACAATAGTGGCCAACTTGGTGTTCATTTCAACAGAGACAAAACTCCTCAGGGTTACAAGCTTGGGACTTCAAGAAGGGAAGAGATTATCATGGAAATGGTCAACAGAACAAAGGCAAATGGATTCAATGCAGTGAGTGTGAAAGCTTTAGGCACATATAGATTGAATGCCCCAATTATCTGAGAAAGCAACAAAAGAGCTATAATATCAGTCTTAGTGATGAAGACACTGATTCTGACAGTGGGTAAGCAGAAGCTCTTGCCAATAACTTTGTTGCTTTTACTTTGAAGCTTTCAGAGACTCTGGAAACAATCACAAATGACTCTGAAGTTTATCCCACTACTGAATCTATGTCAAGCTCTTCATATCATGCGAATTTTTTCCATCTTGACAATGATGAACTAAGTGATGAAGCCCTTCAATATGTATATAGAATCCTTAATGTCAAATGGGCAGAGGAGTCGAGTATTTTCATTATTCAGAAGAAGAGGATTGAAGAACTTGAAGCTATTGAAGGTCATCTATTAGAAAGTATTATTGAGATGAAGAGAGATACTACTGAAACTCTGAAAGAGAGAATTGAAACTCTCCTAGCAGAGAAGACCAATCTATTGGAAATTAACACTTATATAAAGAAACAGGTTGCCAAACTCACTTCTAATCTTTCTGCTATGACTAAATTTGTTAATATGTCATGTACTGCAAATATGAATGATATTTTGAAGGTGGGACGGTCCTTATCTAGCCATATAGGACTTGGGTTTGTTTCTTCAGCAACGGGTTCCTAAAAGACTGTATTTGTTCCACTTTTCAAACCTGGAGAACATATGTTTCAACAGATGGCTCAGTCAACTGACATCAGCAACTCATGATGATCATCAAAAGTTCAGAACCAAGTGGAGATTCCACTACTATGGAAAAAGAGGACACCTTCGTGTTGGAAAAATTAAGTAGGTATCAGACACGAACAATCACTCTGATACCACTTGTTGGTGAAACACGTAGGGTATTGGACACGAACAATCGCTTTGATACCACTTGTTGGTTAATCACGGTTGGTATCGGACACGTACAATCGCTCCGACACCATTTGTTTGGTGAACTAAGCGGGTATGAGAAACGAACAATCGTTCTCAAAACACTTGTATAGTGATGTGCTCACCTTGATAACCATATAAGTTGCGGAATTCATCAATTACACTAACAAGAGCTAATTAATATTATGGTTATCTAACAAGATCTAGATTTACTTATTAATTAAATAATGAAAGTATTCAAACATGTCAAGCAACCAATAAGAACAAAGAATAAAGTTCAAAGAACACTTACGGATTGGGCACACGAACTGAAACTTCAAGATTTCACAATCCGTCTTCAAACGCCTTGAGCTTCTTCTTCAAGTTTTCAGATCCTCTTACTCTTGATCACACCGTGGTCTTCCGAGACGTAATCTCCGGACGGATAAAGAAAGGCAGCATGGGACCATACTCTTTAATCTCACTCGATCAAGAAACAATGTTGTTTCAAGATCTCACTCTTATTTTCTAAGAACGGAATTGAGTAATTCCAAGGGGTAGAGAGAGAGGGGACGACCATAGCTAGAGAGGTGGACGAAAATTTACTCTTTCAAAAGACTTGTTTTTCTCTTCTCATGAAGCTTATTTATAGTAGTGCAAATGATATATTTTGGGTAGTTTCCAAAATATATTATTTCCTTTTATTGTGTTCACACCAGTATATCAAAACTTAGCCCTTGGATCGCATCTCATGAATCCTACTTTCTCTCTTAGTCATCAGATCAATATCTATGATATTTTATTTTCTGTTTAAATAGAGAATATTTAATTATGAGAGAATAAAGAAAATATCTTATTTCCTTTTAAATATTATTCTCTCATAATATTCATGAGAGAATAAATGATAATATCTTATTTCTTTTTAAATATTCTTCTCTCCTAATATTCATGAGAGATAATAAAAGACAATATCTTATTTCCTTTTAAATATTATTCTATCTAAATATTCATGAGAGAGAATAAAAGACAATATCTTATTTCCTTTTAAATATTATTCTCTCTCCTTTATTTAAACAACTAAAGAGAAAATATTGGTAAGTACCAATATATATGATGGACGAATTTTGACACACGGCCAAGAGGGAGTGACACAATTCATTGTGCTCAAATCCCAAAAATTCGACTTCCTCATTTTGTGCCAGGCCTAATTGCTTAAAACCGAATTAATTATTTATTTACTTGGTCCAACAATAAACAAATAAGTAATTGATTAATTATTTACTTGATCAAACAATAAATAAATAATGTATCAATTGATTATTTACTTGATCAAACAATAAATAAACAATTCTACTATAAATACTTTATTAATTCTGCAAATACCCGTTTTCTAAATTTAATGATGCCAATCAACATTACAGCTTGTGAGATCTATAATAATGAAACACATTATTATTAGAGGTTCTTTATTCGTCTTATCGAAGCCGAATCGGGAACTATGAACCTAGTAATAGAAGTTTAACAAATCCGATGAAAAGATAAAAAAATTCATTTCTCTTTATCACATCGATTTGTCTAATCTTGGTCAGACTACACCTAGGTACGCCAAGACTGAACTCTCTTTTATACTAGAATTATATTTACTCATCGTGATGAGTGTCCACTAATCTAATCCGTTCGTGATCAAGATCATCCAGGTTCAACCCGTATCAAGAAAGGTCAATTAATTTGTTATACCTTTCTAGATACTTATATATCCTAAGCACTGTTGCTTCCCCAGCGAAAGATTCTTCCGAACGTACAGATTTCAGAAGTGCCGGCAATCTATCGGTTCTGGAATCAACCCTTAGATGAGTGAACATTGACCTTCTTTCAAGATGGCTGGATTCCGTATCTGTCAACCACTTCTCACTCAAATCATGCTCCGAAACTCCCAAGACATAAGCTGTGATTAGCATGATAGTAGCCTTTTAGCGAATGAGTCAAAGAACGCGGTAACATGATTCAGTGTCCATGATCACTTCAGGATTTAGATCAAGTCTCACTGTGACCATTATAGCGACCCCGATTAGTGTGTCGTACCGGTACTTAAACGACACGTACAACCAAAGTCTGTCCAGGTCGTGCACTTACCCCAAGTGCAGAATGCTCGCACATCGTGATCAACCTTCACTGGTGTTCCACATATATGACTTTAGATACAGCTATCCAGACATGTATCACTCATCGGCCATGTTTTAGCTCACCCCCGAACACAGGTGCCCAACACGTGACTCGGTTTAATACGGAGGCTACGGATGATAGTTGCTATTGATTCTGATATTCAGAGCTCAACTCACTCATATGATGCTAATAAAGTAAAACATTATTCTATTTAGTAATCATTTATATTGTATTCATTATCTCGTGGGTAAGAATTCCTAACAATCTCTCACTTATACCAGAAAAGATAAGGCAATTCCTTTAAGTCATTTTATTCTTAGTCATGTCATACATGCATCTAGAAGTCTGACCAGCATTCAGATTCCCATCGTATGGAGTCTCAGCTTAATCTATTACTCTATCGATTTTGTCTCATCAACGTATTTCTCGTTTAACATTCTTTAGTTCATGCTACTTTGAAAGTGATCCTTGAATTACCTTTATAAGGTCAAGTCAAATTGTCCATTAGTAAATCAATTTACTATAAAACACATTAACACTTTGCATACGGTTAGATCATGAACCAGACTTTATATCTTCTTGATAATAAATGCCCTGTCACAGGTGTACATCCCTTTGGCACCAAGACTAGTTATACCATAGCATGTTTCAATCTCATCACCACTAACTATAGTGTGATATCATTGAACATATTTTTAAGAGCTTTTTATGACCTATTTCCATTACTTGGTTATTACATAGTTGATCCTTATTGGTCGTGTTCATATTCAATATACACAGGACTCAAGGTTCTACTATATCTATAATAACTAAGTATCTCACTATTTCCATAAATCATTGTGTTTTAAACATTTGCAAGATTTCTTGGAAATTGTGCATTTGTCAAAGGACTAGTGGTTAGTCCTTAGAATGACAATATCTTCAACATCGTTAGTCGAGCTATATACCTTATGTCAATAAGTATACTTGAGATAATATGGAAAGAGTTAGTTGTTTCTAAAACTTAGGTTATAGAAACGATCAGTTCAGTCAATTTCCTTGTGTCAATCGTGACACATGTTTAAGGAGTTACACCTACGGATCATTCTTGTAATATCGATTTTATTCAATAAACTCTGAAGTACAATCATACTTAGTTTATTTCATTCTTGGATCAACCTTTGTGAAGGTTTTAGTATTTACACTACTTTGATCCATGGCATAAGTTTTTCAGAACTTTATCCATAAGGACAGTTCAATAACTTCCAATGGGAAAACCCAATGAATTGATTCGTGGTATCAGAAGAGCATCATCATTGCCAATGTCTCTAATCAAGAGCTCAGACCCCATTTGCACCATTAAGCTTATTCAAGCTTGAATGCTTTTATTAACCATTTATATCACTACCACTACTACAAAAATAGGATTCTACAACGCTTAAAAAACGTTGTAGAATGATTCTACAACGCTTCTTAAGCGTTGTAGAATCCTGCGTTGTAGAAGCTTCTACAACGCTTAAAAATCCGTTGTAGAATCCAACAGCTTTCTACAACGCTTAATTATCCGTTGTAGAAACTACGCTTCTACAACGGAATCTAAAGCGTTGTAGAAGCTTCTACAACGGTCTAATTCCATTGTGTAATTTTTAAAATATTTTCACACATGTCGCCGCGGCGACGTATATTTTTCGCCGCGGCGACGTGCTTCTACAATGGATTGATTTTCCGTTGTAGAAGGACCTCGCCGCGGCGAGAATTATACGTCGCCGCGGCGAGTTATTTGCCGCGGCGAGGTACGTTCCGAGCCGCGGCGAGCACATTCTACAACGGATTTTCAATCCGTTGTAGAAGCACGTCGCCGCGGCGAAAAATATACTCCGCCGCGGCGACGTCAAATCTTAGCCGCGGCGAGATGATTCTACAACGGATATAATGCGTTGTAGGAAGGTGATGAATTTTTTTTTAAAAACTCGCCGCGGCGAAGAAAAAATCTCGCCGCGGCGAGACTAAGATTTCTAATTTGCTTGCTCTCGGTATCTTGTCTCGCCGCGGCGAGAAGTATAGTTCGCCGCGGCGAGAATCATTTATTTTCAATCCACAATTTGTTTTTTACACGATACTAGCACCTGAAAATAATCTTCAATACAAAAAATATCTAATATATACATTCATCTCAAATATCCTCATCTTTAAAACATTCAAAATCTAATATATACATCTTCGAAAAAACTAGCTAATCGTCACAGTTAATAAATGTTTGTACATAAGTTACCCATTCTTCCCTAACTCTCTCTAAATCCTCTTTTGTATAGGATTTCTTATTTTCTAATTTTCCTACACCTCCTACGACTATATCACGCATATAAGAAATGACAAAATACCCGCATTCCGTGTTTCCCGTTTGTCTCGGAGCGTCCCAAGCCTTGATGTACGTTGATTGCCCGTTACTATTGGCGTTTTGATGCTCGAGCTTGAAATCAGCAAGAACCCTATATAACACGGAGATTATAAGAGAAAAAACATCTAGAACGGTTTATAATAAAAATTATTTAAGAAATCAAAATATTACCTTTTTATCAATCGATTTAAATCCGTTGGGATTTTATTTCTCAACGGGTCAAAGAACATAGCGCTATTTCTCCAAAGGTCGAGGACAACGAGCATCCAATGCGCACCTTTGTTATACGGCATCAAAACTAGTTCACCAAATTTGCAATGTCGTACCACGTTTCCAACGTCCTTGACTCGTTTTGACAAATAAGCCTCCTCGTCGTCATTTTGTATATACGAACTTAAGCTCGGATTTATAAAACAAAAATTTCGAGTCTTCTTCGCCTTTTCTAGCCTCGATCGTAGATAGCTATGACAAACAAATATTTAGTTGATCAAAACACTAAATATTGAATATTGATATTAAAAAACGCATATAAAGAAAACTCTTACTCCATATAAACCGTTATGCTCCCCGCGCCAATTTCCAAGTATTGCAAAAAATCGGAAATGTCTTCAAATGACACCGGAATCGGGATAGCCGCGAGACTTGGACTAACATTGACCATAATCACATCCCCTTCCGGTAACATTACTTTGTTGGCATGTTGAGCGAGCAATCGATACTTTGGATTAATCACCTTGTACGGAATCTTCTTAGCATCATCGATGCTAGCTTCACTCTCAAAACCGAGCTTTGAGAGTTGTTTGACAACCGGACCGCGACTCTCTATTCCCGAGTCCATTTCCATGAGTCTCTTCGGCCACGAGACAAACCCGCCTATAGCATCTTCAACGGTTTGAGCTTCTTCGGTGGGAATTGGCAATTTTGCTTTTTTAATCAAAACCCCCAAAACGGCCACGCGTAAATTTCCTTCCTCCAAAGGTGAGAAATGAACTACGCCTCCATTCATGTACGCTCGCCCATTTGCAACATGAATTGTGCCTCCGAACTCGGTGTCATCAATGAAAAGAAGACACTCGACGCTTTCATCCGAACTCGGTGTCACCGGCGTGGTTGGATTCAAAGAGCAACTAGCACGGACACTATTTGGTTTTTCCACAACAATAGGATCGATCTTCGGACGATCATCAACAATGATAGGATCGATCTTCGGACGATCATCAACATCGTCGTGTTCTAAGCGAATCAAGAATTTTATCAATAACTTAATACCAAAACATTTATCTTTAATAAATAGATAAAAAAAAAATTGAACATACCTAAAGAGACCGCTTCATTGACGTGTTCTTCAACATTTGCCATCTCTTTATCATCAACAACCTTCGCGTTGAGATTCTCTTTCACTTGCTCGACACTAGGCGACTCGACATTAATGCTACCATTTCCACCGAATGCCTTCATCACCAAAGACTTTAACTCGCTCATTTTCCGACGCATCTTCATTACTTCTTCGTTGGGCGTTGGAGGAACAAAGTACTTAAAACGCGACGTGTGTTTGGATTGACCGCAAACTCGCGACGTTCCCAAAGCTTCTTGCAAAACACTCTTTCCCGATTCCGGCAACCATGTCCCTTGCGATGCTTGTTGTGATAACGTTTTCTACACATAAAATTATTTGAAAATAAAATTACAAGGTTAATTGTTATAACAAAGGTAAAGAACTTACGATTTTTTCTCCCATCAATTTGTCTTTCTCATCCTTGTAGTTATCTACGTCTTTCATTCGCGAGTCAATCCAAAGTTCCTCTTTCGTAGGCCATTCCCCCGTTTCGTCATGCTAGTAAGAAGTAATTATATAATAAATTAAAAAATAATTGCAACATTTGAAATAACTAAAAGAAAAAAATGAATCTAACCTTTTCTTGATCAAGCTTTCGATATCCATTTCGGCCCGTTCGAGATTTGTACACACTTTTTCCGATATTTGATTTCCCATGTTCCGATGTTTGTTTGAACATTTCGGTTCGTCTATACTCAACAAATGCTATCCAATCTTCTTCGGTGATACTTGTATAGTATTTCAAAATACAAGCCGGTCTCTTTAAGGCGATTGGTTCGTTGATTATGTCTTTGAGTAGATCATTGTATATCTCATGACGAAATAACCTTGCGGCTTCTCCGACTCTCATAAGGCAATCGTGTTTTTGTTCTATAGGAATCGTAAATCCTTCTTGCATTTCGTTCCAAATCCGTTCTTTAATTTGGGCGTTGTCTTTACATCTCCAATCACGCATTGAAAGTGGAACGTGTTCTCTTGCTAACACGCCAAAGTAACTCGACAACTCATCACCCTCTTTACCGATTGGTTGCCCTTTATCATCAAATTGTACCGGGATTTTTTTACCAAGTGTTTTAGCCTTATTAACCCGACCCATAAGAGTGTTTCTTCGTTTTCCTTGTTCATCGGAGTTAAGCGCTAGTTGTCTTCTAATTTTTCTTTTACCACTACCGCTAGAAGTAGTAGTAGTGGACGACATTGAATCTAATAAACAAAATTCAAATCATAATTCAATTTTCAACTCAAATGTTATCACAATTTCAACTCAAATGTAACAAAAATCAAATATAAACTCAACTCTAATCACAATATAAACTCAAATCCAATCCGATTCTAAACAAAAACACAATTTCAATCCCAATTCAATCTACTATCAAATATATTTCTCAAATCAAATCAATATCAAACTTCAATTCAATAAACTCAAATCCAATACAATATCTCCTAATTTCAAATCAATATCGAATTCACACTAAATAAGTCCATGTAAAAATGTTCAAAAACATTACCCGGAGTTGGACGAGCACAAGGGCGGCGAAGAAAAAAGGTGGTGAGGCGAGGTGAGGGCGCGCGGCGAGGGAGGGCGGCGTGGGCGCACGGCGAGGTGAGGGAGGGGGCTCAGCGAGAGGGCGGCGTGGGCGCGGCGCACGGCGAGGAGAGGGAGGTGAGGGTCGGAGAGAGGGAGAGAACGCGCGGGGCGAGGGCGCGGTGGCTCAGCGAGGTGAGGGACGGAGAGAGAGAGAGGGGCCGAGAGAGAGAGAGTGGTGGCCGGAGAGAGGGGCGGGGCGGCAAGAGAGTGGCGGAGAGAGAGAGGGACGAGAGAGATGTGAGTAATGGAGATGAGAAGAAATGAGAATGAGAAATGAGAGGGAAAAAAACGCTAAGTATAGATATGAATGGGCGCGGGTAGTTAAAAAAATTTGAAACTTTCAGATTTTTTAACGCTCCTACAACGCTTATTCTAAGCGTTGTAGGAGCTCGCCGCGGCGAAGTGTATTTCTCGCCGCGGCGAGATGATTCTACAACGCTTAGAATAAGCGTTGTAGGAGCCTCGCCGCGGCGAAACCAAATTCTCGCTGCGGTGAGAGTTACCCAGAAACGTCTCGCCGCGGCGAGGTAACCCTAGATGTCCTCGCCGCGGCAGTATACAATTTCCGCCGCGGCGAGACCTTTCTACAACGCTTAAGTAAGCGTTGTAGAAGCCTCGCCGCGGCGAAGGCTAATTCCCGCCGCGGCGAGGAATACATTCGCCGCGGCGGGAATTGTATGATGCCGCGGCGAGAGTATATGTCTGGAACATGGTGCTCTCGGTAAGTTTTTCGCCGCGGCGATGACTTGTTCCCGCCGCGGCGCAGGACTCCTGCCGCGGCGGGATTTGTACCTCGCCGCGGCGTGATATGTCGCCGAGGCGAACGCATATTTTTGTCGCGGCGAGGACATTCTACAACGCTTATGGAAAGCGTTGTAGAATGTCTCGCCGCGGCGAAGTAGAAAGTTCGTCGCGGCGAGTGACACGAGACTGGTGATATAAATTATCATTTCTGGTCTTTTTCACTTTGAACTCTCTCATAACCTCACTCGAAAAAATTAGGGTAACCTCATTCTAGAGCGTCCTCGTTTACTAGTCTCATCTACACATTCAAATCTTGTAAGTTCTTCTTTAACTTGTTCTAATTGTTTTTCTCTTGATAGTTTACTAATTAGAATTTGGAATTTTTTGTATAATTAGGGTTTTTCTATGAATATGAGAAAGTGGATGTGGGAGAATAGATTGAATGAGATATATCGAAAAGGTGTAGATGAGTTTTGTGATTTTGCTAGAGAGAACATGGTAGATTTGAAATCTATTCGTTGTCCTTGTATTAAATGTGGAAATCATAGACATTTTTCGATTGATGTCGTTCGGACCCATTTGTTTGCATATGGAATAATGACCTCGTATCAAATATGGTTCTACCATGGTGAGGTTTTTCGTTCTACGGCAAATGAGGATGATGTTGAAGATGATATTGATGATATGTGCGGCATGATGAATGATTTGGAGGACGATTTTGTTGAGCGACCGAAATTGTTTGAGTCCATGATGAATGATGCGGAGACACCATTATATGAAGGGTGTACAAGCTATTCGAAGTTGTCATTTTTAGTTACATTATTTCATTTGAAGGCGTCGGGGGGTTGGACTAACACTAGTTTTACTCTATTGTTGGAAACACTGAAAGAAGCATTTCCGAAAGACAATAAAGTACCTTTAAGTATGTATGAAGCAAGGAAGACTTTGGGTACATTAGGCATGAAGTACGAGAAATTCCATGCGTGCCCAAATGATTGTGTTTTATATAGACACGAGTATGAAGATCTAGATGAATGTCCGACGTGCAAAGAGTCACGGTGGAAGAAGGGTAAAATTCCATGTAACGGGGTTAAAGGAGTTCCAGTTAAGGTACGTACATTTTCATCACTTGATTAGGAAATACATGTAGCTCATATTCATTATTTATTACTGATTTTCGTTAAATATATTTCAGTCGTTATGGTACATTCCTCCAATGCCGCGCTTTCGTCGAATGTTTAATAGTGTCAAACACGCGAAGAACATGGTTTGGCACTCCGAAAAGCGTATCGATGATGGTATGTTGAGACATCCTGCTGATGCTGCACAGTGGAAATCATTCGATTTAGAGTATAAGGATTTCAGTGTTGATACTCGAAATTTGCGCCTTGGTCTAGCTTCTGATGGAATGAACCCGTTCAGCATGATGAGCAGTAAATACAGTGTTTGGCCGGTTATACTTGTGAACTACAATCTCCCTCCAAAGCTATGTATGAAGAGAAAGTTCTTGATGTTAACGCTTTTGATTTCAGGACCGAATCAACCAGGAAATGATATTGATGTCTATTTGGCACCGTTGGTCGATGATTTGAAGATGTTATGGGAGAAAGGGATGGAAGTCAAAGACGCTTACCGTGGAGATTCGTTCAACTTAAGGGCAATGTTAATGTGGACTATTAACGATTTTCCGGCCTATGGAAACTTGTCAGGATACTCTGTGAAATGCTCGATTGGTTGTCCGATTTGCATGAAAGACACATCTTCCATCCGTTTGAAGCATGGTAAGAAAACTGTTTTTCTGGGTCATAGAAGATTCTTACCAAGAGATCACTCGTATAGAAGATTGAAACAAGCGTTTGATGGAAATTCAGAAGAACGACCCCCTCCTAGAATTTTGTCTGGTGAAGATATCTATGAGATGGTTAAAAACGTCAATGAAGTGCTTGGGAAAAGAAAGCGGAGTGCTAGTACTAAAGAATCGTTCAAAGAGAATCCTTGGAAGAAGAAATCGATTTTCTACGACCTTCCTTATTGGAAGACACACTACGTCCGGCATTGTCTGGATGTTATGCACATCGAGAAAAATGTTTGCGAATCGCTTATTGGTACACTTCTTGATGATCCAAATAAATCGAAAGACGGAATACAATCTCGATTGGATCTCAAAGAGATGAATATAAGAAGCATTTTGCATCCCGAGGAGGGGGGTGGGAAAAAAACAAAATTACCACCGGCAAAGTACACTCTAGATCGAAAGGAGAAAAAGAAATTGTGTAACTGATTTGCTTCTATTAAAGTCCCCGAAGGTCATTCGTCAAACTATAAGAGGTTCGTGTCTTTGAAAGATTTGAGACTTACTGGAATGAAGACGCACGACTGTCATGTGCTGCTACAACAAATGTTGCCTCTTGCTTTACGAGGAATTGTGTCAAAAGATGTGAGGTTTGCAATATCAAAGATATGTGTATTCTTTAACTCGATTTGCTCGAAGGTCATCGATCCAACTCGATTGGATTTAATGCAGTCAGAATTGGTGAAAACTCTGTGCTTGCTCGAAAAGATCTTTCCACCTTCGTTTTTCGACATAATGATCCACTTAACCGTCCACTTGGTACGTGAAGTGAAATTAGGAGGGCCCGTGTTTTTACGGTGGATGTATCCAATCGAACGTTATATGAAAGTGTTGAAAAGCTACGTGAAGAACTACAATAGGCCGGAAGGGAGCATAGTTGAAAATTACATAGCAGAAGAGTCGGTTGAGTTTTGTTCTGAGTATTTAGCTAAAACAGACGAAATTGGGTTACCCAAGAATACCAATTTTGATTCAAAAGCTCTATCTAAAGGTATTTTTTTTAACACTTTATTTGTTTATTTAAATTATATATGAACATTATTTTTAAGTATTTGTTTCATTATATATAGGTAGTTATTCGATCGTCAACCGAAAAGAATGGGAGCAAGCAAGTCTCCATGTGCTACACAACGTTTCCGAGGTCAAGCCATTTGTGGATATTCATTTGAATGAGTTGAGAGTGAATAATCCAAAGAAGGGTAGAAATGAAAAATGGTTGCAAGAAGAGCACAACCGTTTGTTTCAGAACTGGCTTGGAAAACGCATATTTATAGAGGCAGGACATTCATCTACGTTGAGTAAACTATCTGGCGGGCCGTCCTCAATGGTTACAAGGTACACTGCTTGGTCTGTTAATGGTTTTACATTTTACACAAGGGAACGAGACAACAAGCATCCCGTACAAAATAGCGGTGTTACATTGTTTGCTGAAGCTTTACATGTTTCGTCGGCAAAAGATAAGAATCCAAAACATGCTTTTATGAAGTATTACGGATACATTGAAGATATTTGGGAACTTGATTATTGCGGGTTGCGAGTCGCATTATTCAAGTGCAAATGGGCAGACAATAATCACGTTAAAGTTGATAATGAAGGAGTTACAATTGTCGACTTTAGACGGATTGGCTACGAGAATGATTCATTTATTTTGGCTTCGCAAGCAAGTCAAGTGTTTTATGTTTCAGATCCAGCAAATCCTGAGTTATCGTTAGTGGTTCATATGAAAGCGAGAAACGGTAACGAAGAAGAAGACGAAGACATGTCTAGCATTCCTCCGTTCACATCAGGATTACCGCCAATTGATCAAGAGGTGGATGATTTTAATGATGACGATGTTTCACATCTACTTCGTAAGGATATAGATCCTATTTTTGTTTGATATTGAACATTTAGATAATGTATTTTCATTTTGGATTTTATGTTATTCTCATGTGGACAACGTTATTTTTCATTCAAAATTTCTCTATACAATGTCATTTACATTTCTCCAACATCGCCGCGGCTGAGTACATCTCTCGCGGTGGCAGGATAATCTCGCCGCGGCGAAATACAAATCCTGCCGCGGCGAGGGACCTTCTACAACGCTTTAACAAGCGTTGTAGAAACCTCGCCGCGGCAACGTATATTCCATGCCGCGGCGAGGTCATTACGCCGCGGCTGGAATATCACCACGCCCGGCGAGACAAGTTCTTAAAAAACACAGACTCTCGGTATAAAAATATCAAACTCTCGCCGCGGCGAGATACAAATCCTGCCGCGGCGAGGACCCTTCTACAACGCTTAAAAAAGCGTTGTAGAAACCTCGCCGCGGCAACGTATATTCCATGCCGCGGCGAGGTCATTACGCCGCGGCGGGAATATCAACTCGCCGCGGCGAGGATATGTTCCCAAATATGAAGGCTCTCGGTAAGTTTCTCGCCGCGGCTATAGCTTATTTGCGCCGCGGCGACACGTTTTCGCCGCAGCGAGAAGACTACGCCGCCGCGGCGAGATTCTGTTTTAAAAAACGCATGCTCTCGATAAGTTTCTCGCCGCGGCGACGTGTAAGTTTCGCTGCGGCGAAGACTTTCTACAACGCTTTGGAAAGCGTTGTAGAATGTCTCGCCGTGGCGAGGTAGAAAACACGCCGCGGCGAGAGTTATACGCCACGGCGAAATGTCTAAGTCGCCGCGGCGAGATTAGAATAGAATCACCTCACCCTACACATTTTTACTTTCTTTCCCATTTTAAACTTGGTTTTCAACAGAAAAATTATCATTCAAGTAAAAAACCATCACACATTCAGATTTCATAATTTTTAAATATTAATCAAGTCTCAAACACACATTAACTAAAACACGAGTCTTAAACATAAACAAACCATGCGAGTCTTAATTTAAATTTAAAATGAAGCTTAAACAAACCAAACGAGTCTTGAATTTAAAATTTAAAGTTGGTGTTGTTGGTTTAGTCGTCATTCGGTGGTGGTGGTGGTGGTGAGTGCGCCGGATATTGAGGAGGTGCCATATGCGGTGGCCACTGTGGTGGTGGGTACGGATAATCGGAGTATTGAGGATATGGAGGAAATAACACATGGTTCTCTTGGTTGATGTCCCACCGAGAGTAGAGATCGTTCAGTTGGTTGATGTGAGAGGCGCCATACTCCGCTTGTTGGTGCATGTACTGTTGCGTGTGTTGGAACCCGCCGACGAGATAGTTGGAGCATTGAGCTATGTAGTCGATGGTGGCGGGGTCGACTACCGGAGGTGCTGGTAAGAACAATCGAGGCTCGTTGACTGGTGGTCCCTCTTCCCCTTCCTCCTCCTCATCCTCCGCTTCCTCCTCTTGTGGTTCCTCCCTAATCTTGTAGCGATCGATGATGTTATTCGTAATAGGCCCCATAGGACCCTTGATCGTATCCCTTTTCGAGCGTCCTACCCCCGCATTTGTACAAAGGCCGGTAATGATCGACGGATATGGCAAACCGTGGCGTTCATTAGTATAGTCTAGACTCTTCATCCAATTGTAGATTAATCGACCGACGTTGATAGAATGACCTTTTATGATGCAGAACAACACCTGGATACGGCCCTCGTCAAGAGTGGTGAAGTGCTTGATCGGATAGAGGCGAGCGCAAACAAAGTAAATCCAAGCTTTAGCAATCCTGGTGAGTTGGTCACGCTTGAGTACCCTTTTCCCTTTTTCAAGGACCCAATCCTCTCCTGGAATGCACAGCAACCTCGCCATCTCCTCGTGGCTGCAAGTTCTCAACCATTCCCGATAGCCTTCATTCTCGAAAGGCACATCTGGGGTCCCAAGCAAATCGTTGATCGCTTCGATGCTCACATCGACCTTTTTACCTCGGACCGTCACAACATCTCCATTGTGATCCGGTAAGTTTGCGTAGAATTCGTACACGAAGTTTAAGTTCGTCTCGAACTCGGGAACGGCACAATACTTCACCCATTCATGACCAAGAATACTGTTGCGGATTGACACTCCTATCTCGGTGTTAGAGCTCACATTGAATCCCCGCTCAGGGATCACACTGCGCGACGAGATTTTGTCGTAACGATCCTCCGCGGCCTTGCTGGTGAAGATATTCGTGTTATAATCTGCTTCAGGAGACGATTGACGAGCTCGCTTACTTTTACTTTTACTAGGACCTTTGGAAGTGCTCGGAGCCGTGGCGCCCGCCGGATTTTTTGTTCGAACCATTTTTCACCTTCACAAAGCATAATCATAAAAAATTCAATCTCGACATCTACAATCAACATAACCATTTTAAATACTAACAATGTCACAACAATCACAAATTCTATATCAATTCCAACTTCATTTAAACATAACAATATCAAATTCATAAACAATTCCATTCTAACACAAATTCTAACTCAAATTCATTCTAACACAAATTCTAACTCTAATTCATTCTAACACAAATTCTAACACAAATTCTAACGTCTCAAATTCATTCTAACACAAATTCTAACTCAAATTCATTCTAACACAAATTCTAACTCAAATTCATTCATAATAAAATAACAAACCCTAATTTTGTTAAATCAATAACCACCTTAAATCAATAACCCTAATTTTGTTAAATCAATAACCACAACATGCAACTCGGGGAAATAACATGAAATCCATATTCAAAAACACGAAATCCATATTCAACAACACGAAATTAAATCAATAACCACCTTAAAAACTTAGAAAATCATACCTTTAAAAAGAGAGTGAGAGGCGGTGAGAGAGAGAGAGGCGCGAGAGAGTTGGGCGGCGAGGACGTGGCGAGCGAGAATGGCGGCGAGGATGTGGCGAGCGAGAATGGCGGCGAGGACAAGGCGACGGCGAGAAATCGGGGCAGCGAGGACGTGGCGAGGGATTTTGGAAGAGAAAATGAAGACAGAGTCGGCCGAAATAGTTTGTCTCGCGTTTGTATTTTGAGGAAAATGAGAAAAAAAACTGAAAACTGGTTTATATAGTGAAAACCTAAAAACCTCGCCGCGGCGAGAATATGTCTTCGCCGCGGCGAGAAGATCCTACAACGGATTTTCTAACCGTTGTAGGATCATCTCGCCGCGGCGGGAGTCCTACATCGCCGCGGCAAGGAAGTTTCATAGAAAACTGCTAGGCCACGGTATCCTTCTTGCCGCGGCGGAGTATATTTCCAGCCGCGGCGACATAATCTCGCCGCGGCGAGGGAGGACCATCGCCGCGGCGACTCTATTCTACAACCCTTTAAAGAAACCGTTGTAGAATTTGTCGCCGCGGCGAGGTTTAAATCGTGCCGCGGCGAGGTCCATCCTTCTACAACGCTTTGAACTTGCGTTGTAGAAAGCTTTCGCCGCGGCGAAAATCACATGGTGCCGCGGCGAAGGTTCTACAACGGGTTGTTGTAACGTTGTGGGAAATCTGAAATTTAAGTTCTTCTACAACGCTTTTGTAAAGCGTTGTAGAATCACCCAGATTCTACAACGCTTATCCATAAGCGTTGTAGAAACACCCAGATTCTACAACGCTTATCCATAAGCGTTGTAGAATCACCCAGATTCTACAACGCTTATGTAAAGCGTTGTAGAATCCCTAGTTTCTACGACGCTTATGTTAAGCGTTGTAGAAAGTCCGTTGTAGAATCTCATATTTGTAGTAGTGTACTACAAATTTCATTTTCTGGTGCGGAAGGGTATCCGGTGCGACATGTCACACCTAAACATGCATTGGGTGCGACATATCGCACCGGATACCCTTAAAGAAAACCAAAAATTTTGCTCATTTTAAGTGGTATCCGGTGCGATATGCTATCCGGTGCGAGAAGTCGCATCTAATAGTTTTAAAAATTTTAAGCTGGATTAAAATCCATCCTCTTATTTTCACTGTCCTGAATACTATCCGATGCGACATTCGCACCTAAACGAACAACGGGTGAGACTTGTCGCACCGGATACCTTTCCTAAATGCCAAAAATTTGCTCTATTTTAGTGTTATCAAGTGCGACATGTCGCACCCAATACTATCCGATGCGACATGTCGCACCCAATACTATCCAATGCGACATGTCGCACCGGATACACTTAACAGGTGCAACATGTCGCACTGGATACCCTTAACAGGTGCGACATGTCGCACCGAATACCCTTAACAGGTGCGACATGTCCTTCTTCTTCTTCTTCTTCTTCATAATCGCCTCTCTGCAACTCTCTCTCTCTCTCCATCTCTCTCTCGTCCTTCTCTCTCTCGTCTGACGAGCCTCGCATTGGCTAGCTCGTCCTTCTCTCTCTCTCTCTTCATTCTCTCTCTCTAGTCGGTACCTTCGCCTCGTCGTCGGACCCTTCCTTGAACAGCGTGGCCACCGAGAGGAGAGCCGGTCGTCGGCTTGTCGTCTTTCCTCCTCCTTGCCGCCGAGCTTCGAGGTAAGCTTTCTCTTTCTCTATTTCTCTCACTCTCTTTCTTTATTTCTCTCACTTTCTTTTGATAGCCGACGACCTCAGCCCCGGCCACCGCGCGCCATTGCCTCCCCGGACTCCGCCGACCTCCTCCTATGCGCCATCGACAACTACTCCGACGATGACCCGCTCGACCCCTGGCATCTTCCCTGTTGGAATTGATCTAGGGTTTAAGAAAAAGTTTAACGCTTCGTTAAGCGGCGGAATTTTAAAAATTTTCTTTTTCAAGTAAAAACAGTTTTTACTAACCTAGACAAAGTGCAAGCACATGTAAATAAAACTAATATGAGCATAATAAATTTACTAACCTCTTTAGAAGCTTGAACGTTGATGAGCCTTCGGAAGGTTGAAAACGTTCGTCTCCCTCGCAGCACATCTCTCTTTCTTTCCTCGGCAACTCGAGCAACCACGAAAGTTTCTATCGCTAAATCACTCGAAATAAAAGGAATTAGTGAGTGGGCACTTTTAAACACTACGACTTAAGAACGAGTCTTGAAGTCGCAAAGCTAAACTCTAGGTCAAATGAGGACCTAGGTGCCAAAAACAATAAAACGAAATTGAATAGAGAGAGAGAGAGAGGATCGGCCAAGCTAGTGAGAGAAGCTCTCAAATCTCTAGAACTTGGGATGAATGAAATGTGAAGAATGGGGCTCCTATTTATAGGAGAGGTCTCACCTTCAATAAGGTAGTTTCCTCTTCTATAGAATATCACATATTCATGAGCAAAAATTGCCCATTTCCCCTTTAATTCACTCGGCCAAGGCTGCCTTCTAGAAGGCTTGGATTTGTTTCATTTTTTGTTCCTTGCCTTGCCTTTTTCTCACTTGGCCGATTCCCTTAAGCATCCTTATGCAAATTTGTTTCCTCTTTTTCTTCTGGCAAGTATCTTGATACATTTATGCACAAAATAATCTCTCTTTCTCTTAGGTATTTGGGCACCCAACATCATTCTAGAACGAGCTTCTAGAAGCTTCCTCATTTGTTCATGACAACATGAAAAATGCCCATTAAGAATTTTCAATAAAATTCTTATGAAATGAAATTAATCCACAAGGCCCAATGATCAAGTCATGGCCGAGTGTTATTGAGTCATCAAATGACCTTGTCAAAAAAATTATTGACATTCATTTCATCCTATGTCTCAAAAGACAAAAATACCCTTTTGACTATTTTCGTTCTTGTTTTGACTTAGCTTCCAGTTTAACTATTCCTAATCAATGTGATTCGTGACAGTGACCTCATGGATCCAAATGAACAAAGCTTGAGCTAAACACTTGGACTGAAAAGTTCACAAACCTTTTCCAAGTTTAGCTTAATGTCAACTGACTCCACTAAAGAGTTGACACTGAAAATCTCTCGGTTCAAATGAATTTATTTTCTACTCAAGAATTCAACCAAATTATGATGAGCGGATCCACTGAATATTATCTATGTTTATCCTTCATGAATATCATCAGCTAGTCGGGATTTACGAAACATTTTACCCTTCTAGCTGTTATTTCCTCAACTCCTTTGTCACTTGTGAATAAGTTAGAAACAATGTATTGACGAGGAGCTAACAAGTCACATTGTTTCATCCAAAAGAGTCAAGACTCTATTTGAACACTAGCCAGTTCATTTATTCACACTCCAAGGAACAAAGCATGAGGTGATATACATTGCATTTCAGCAATCTTGTACATGAATTCCATATCTATGAGATCTTCACAAAGTTACTCATGACATCTTCATAACTTAGTACTTCACCAATAGGTCCTGTTCGGAATCACATAGTGAGTCCGAACTCTGACTTTCTGAAATGAGAATACGTAAGCTATGAAATGACATGTCTCATTTCAGGATTAAGGTAAGCATGATGCAATTCATACGTAGTGACTTCGATGCATAAGAGGTTAAATGGTTTGTTCTTATCTTGTCTCTAGAAGTGCACTGGTCAATTCAGTACCTTCGGAAGATACCTAGAAGAACTATAGATTCTCCAACTCTCAATGCCCCATAACCAGACATCATAGATTCTCCTAACAATCGTACTAGGGTCAATAGTCCTTTGACCCTTAGATTGCGAATATATCGTTTTAAGCAAACTATGAAGAGTTTGTTCTTGCAAATCTACATTTGTCTCTTCGTAAGTTGTTAAGTTTGTTTATGGACTAAAGACTAAGGTTTTATCATAAAGCTTCAAACAGACAAGGAAGAATGAATGAATGTTTCATCTTTTATTAATAAATAAGCAATTACAAGCAAGAGTCTTCGTGAGACTATATTACATCAAATGTATATAAATAGATACTACTACTCTTCTTGTGGGCACCATTGACAACAAACTCCCACTTGACTCAAATAAGATGTGAGTAGTCCTTCATGCCTAATCCCTCTTGAAGTTGGTCGAAGACCTTGTTTGCTAGGGTCTTAGTGAATGGATCTGCCAGGTTGTCCACCGTTGAGATCTTCTTCATTTCCACGTCTCCGCGCTACACGATCTCTCGAATCAATTGGTATTTCCTCTCAATATGTTTAGAGCGCTTATGGGTTCGAGGTTCCTTTGAGTTAGTGACAGCCCCACTATTATCACAATAAATGGTCATGGGCTCGTCGACGTTTGGAACAACTTCCAAATACTTAAGGAATTTTCTAAGCCATACAACCTCTTTGGATGCTTCACAAGTAGCCACATATTCTGCTTCCATTGTGGAGTCAGCAATGCAAGATTGCTTAATACTCCTCCACAAAACAGCTCCACCATTAAGGATGAACACATATCCCGAAGTGGATTTCTTGGAATCCTTATCCGCTTGAAGTACCTAAAAATGTAAGCATCAAGTTCCTAGTTCTTCGAAGATACTTGAGAACATGCTTAACAGCAATCCAATGCTCGGGTCCAGGGTTGGATTGAAAATGGTTAACTACGCCAACTGCGAAGCAGATATCAGGTCTAGTACAAAGCATAGCATACATGAGACTTACTACGGCTGATGCGTAAGGAATTTTTCTCATGTTCTCAATCTCTTGTGCAGTCTTGGGAGACTGTCCTTAGAGAGTGAGACTCCATGCCTAAAGGATGTTGGCCTTTCTTGGAGTCTTGCATCGAGAAGCGATCCATCACCTTATCAATATAAGATGCTTGAGAGAGAGATAGAGTCCGGTTCTTCCTATCTCGAAAGATTTGGATCCCCAGAATGTACACGGCTTCTCCTAGATCCTTCATATTGAATTGCTTTGCTAGCCAAACCTTAACCTCAGATAATTTACCCACATCATTACCTATGAGTAATATATCATCGACATATAGTACCAGAAACACAACTTTGCCTTCGTGTATTAAGTTGTAAACACAAGGCTCGTCTGTTGACTGTTCAAAGCCGAAGCTTTTCACAGTTTCATCGAATCTAATATTCCATGACCTAGATGCTTGCTTCAGTCCATAAATGGACTTAAGTAACTCACAAACCTTGGTCTCTTGACCTTTATCCAGGAAATCGTGTGGTTGAGCCTTATATATGGGCTCGTCAAGATTGCCATTCAGGAAGGGAGTCTTGACATCCATTTGCCAGATCTCATAGTCGAGAGCTGCAGCTATGGATAGAAGTATGCAGATGGATTTAAGCATTGCGTCTGGCGAGAAGGTTTCTTCATAGTCAATCCCTTCTTGTTGGGTATAACCCTTAGCCACAAGTCATGCTTTGAACGTCTCAACGTTCCCATCCGGACCCCTTTTCTTCTTGTATATCCAATTACACCCTATGGGTTTAATCCCTTCAGGAAGGTCTACAAGTTTCCAGACTTTTTTGATATACATCGAGTGCATTTCAACTTTCATGGCGTCAAGCCAAATGTTTGATTCAGAACAAGCCATCGCTTGGCTATAGGAGACAGGGTCATCCATGTTAGAGACGGCTACGAGAGTGTCTCCATGAGACATGTACCTGTCAGGCTTTTAAGTAGCCCTCCCACTACGTCAAAGTACTACTTGACGAGGTTCTGATGAGTTAGGTTGTGTTTCAGTTAGGGTAAGAACAGTTCTTACAGATGAGGTAGAAGCTTCCTCACCCAACTTTTCTTCAAGCACAATTTTGCTTCTAGGTTTTACATCTTTCATAAAGTCCTCCCCAAGGAAACGAGCATTTGTTCTAACGAAAGTCTTTTCGTCCTCGGGACTATAGAATGTAAAACCTTTGGTTTCCTTTGGATATCCAACAAACAGACACAATTCTAACCTACTAGCCAACTTGTCAATCTTTTGCCTCAGCACGTGTGCAGGGCAACCCCAAATTTTGATGCGGCCAAGATTTACTTTATGGCCAGTCCATCGTTCATAAGGAGTACCAGGAACCGTTTTAGATGGAATTTGATTCAGAATGTAAGCGGCTGTTTCGAGGGCATATCCCCAAAAGGAAAGATGGAGTGATGAGCTCATCATTGATCTAACCATCTCTATAAGAGTTCGGTTTCTTCTCTCTGACACGCTGTTTTGTTGAGGTGTGCCAGGTGCGGCAAGCTGAGAAGCGATACCTTCTTCTTTAAGAAAGTCATTGAACTCTCCAGACATATACTCACCACCTCGATCGGATCAAAGGGTTTTGATCAGTTTGCCAGTTTGCTTTTCCACTAAAGCCCTAAAGACCTTAAATACGTGAAAGGTCTCGGATTTGTGTTTGAGCAAATAGACAAAACCATATCTTGAGTAATCATCAGTGAAGGTAACGAAGTATCCACCACGTGCCTGTTGACTGAGCGGACCACATATATCAGAATGTACTAGTTCCAATAACTCAGTGGCTCTTCGACCCTTATCAGAGAAATGTCGCTTAGTCATTTTTCCTTCTATGCAAGATTCACAAGTAGGTAGTGAACCTATTGTAGAGGCTTGGAGTGGACCATCCCTCACAATTCTCTTAATCCTGTCTAGACTGATATGACCAAGTCTTAAGTGCCAGAGATATGTTAATTTTATTAGATCGGAGGATTCAAAAAGTTTGATCCTCTTTGGCTCCCTAATTAGATCGTTATCTATTTCGGTGTCTAAAAGAGAAGGTTGAGTGGGATAAATGTAAAAAAGTCCATTCTTCATACATGCATCAGTGACAAAAGAATTTGAAAAAGAAATACGAATTCCATCCTTTATAAACTTTAAATAATGATCTTGCTCGAAAAGTTGAGCAACATATATTAGGTTTTTCCCAAAGGAAGGAACATAATAAACATTATTCAAATTTCAAGTGCGGTCTTCAAAAGATAGCGTCACGGATCCCACAGCCTTCGCAGACACCATGCTCCCATCACCCCACTTGAAGCAGAAGTTGCCATCCTCTAAGCTTTTGCTTTTCCTAAAACCAGTCAAGGAGCAGTAAATGTGGTTAGTAGCAGCGGAGTCAATAATCCACGATGATACGTTATCAGCTACTAAACAAGCTTCGGTTATAAGTACAATACCTTTTTCCTTAGTCTTAAGGTAGGCAGGACAATTCCTACGCCAGTGACCAGGCTCATTGTAGTGGTGGCACTTGTCGTTAGACTTGTTCACCTTTGGAGCCTTTGGCGCCTTCTTCTTCTTTTGAACCTTAGGTTGGTTCTTCTTCTCGGCTTTGTGAGGTCTCTTCTTAGATCCAGAGGTGGAGGCAGTAGCATATACCTTTCCTTGAGTCCTCTTTGTCTTAGTGAGTCCCTCAGCGGTGTGAAGCTCCTTCATAAGCTCGGTAACAGTGTACTCTAGCTTGTTGATGGAGTAGTTCAGCTTGAAGGTATCAAAAGACTCGGGGAGAGTTTCCAAGATCATATCTATTTTAGTCTCCCCATCAATCTCAGATCCAAGGATCTCTATTTCGTTTAGATAACTAATGATCAGCATCATATGGTCTCTAATGGGAGTTCCAGCCTTCATACGACAGTTCATAAACTGTCGGACCGCTTGTTGCCTAGCTTGACGTCTTTGCCCTCCAAACATCTCATGGAGATTATAGAGCATATCAGTGGCAGTCTCGATGTCACGATGTTGATGTTGCAACACATTGTTCATAGATGCCAAAATATAGCACCTCGCAATCTCATCGGATCGAAGCCAGGCCGCCAAGGCGTCTTTCTCCTCTTGTGTCGAATCTTCATTCGTTTGAGGAGGACAAGGGGTGGTGAGAACCCATTTGTGGTTGTCGACAGTAAAGACTATGTCGAGGTTACGTTTTTCAGTCGACGTAATTGTCGCCTTCGAGTTTATTCGAGGTAAGAATGGTTGAGAGAGGGTTGAAATACATTTTGCCTATTAGAGTTGAAACAAGTTTATGATTAGTATGATTAGTCTTTGGTTTAGGATTTCAGTTTTTAACGTTTTATAAAATCCAAAGGTGTTATAAAGCAAATGATAATTTACTCCCTCAAGAGAAGGCCGTAAAAAATCTCCATTTATAAGTAAATGACACATCATTAATGCTTAGCCAAGATGTCAATACACCAATTTTGACTAGCCACCTTTTAAATTGGTTTGATCACTCACATCCTTTCACAGAGCCTCAAGGGAAGATTACTAGGGATACAGTCTAAGTTTGCAACCAACCACTTAGTCCAAAAGATCAACTTTGAAAAAACAATCCCCCAAGAGGAGGCCTTGTCTTCATCGTCTCACTCTCGGATGTAGCTCATTGAGCAATGATCGAAGCAAAAACGCCATAGAGTACTCCCATTGAAGAGAGGGCCACAAGAGTGACTCTTAGTCTCACGTTAATTGCTTCTTTCATTAGTGTTGGGGATCGTGGGTTACAAACAACAAGTATAACCCTCCCACTTAGTTTTTGGAGTTGGTACATCGACTCTTATAAGTTCGGAAATGGATTTCCTAGTTATAGAGCGATAGAGTGGACAACTAGAAAAGAATCCTAGAGGTTCATGTTCAGAGCAGTGTTAGTGCATAAAGGCACAAGGTATATACTCGGATCTTTTCCTATTTTCTATTCGGGAAAGTGCATGAGGGAAGTGTGAACTTCAACTCACTCGAACACTTGAAAGTTTGAGATTACACGTCTTTATTTTTCGGCTTGTCTACAAGGAGACCTCCCACTCAAATTTTCAAGAGCATATAGATTTTGAACATATGTGATATAGATATAGTTTTGTAAACATTTTGAAAACTTATTTGATTTGGATGACAAAATATTTTCAAGTTTGAAAGTGAAAACGGTTTTTCAAAATTCAAACTAGTTTTGTAAAATTTAATTTCAATTAAACTTTCAAAAATCAAAACATTTTAATCTTTCACATTATGTTTATAATCTTATAAAAAAAATTTGGTCAAGAGAATTTTCTCATTTAGAGTTCTATAACTCATGGTAGTGGGGCTGAAAATCCGGATTTCTAAAAAACTAGACTTTCGGAACAGCCGCGCACCTCGGAGTAAAATCGCCATAACTGGAGACTCCGATGTCCTTTTGACCTGAAACTAATTGCATTGGAAAGAGGACAAACAGACCTTTAATTTGATTCAAGAATAATTGAATTTCAAATTCTGAGCTGAGAGTTATGCCAGTTTTACTGCGGGTTTTCTTGAGCTCGAAGAAAATTGGAAATAATTAAATGTCGAACTTTGAGTGCGAAAAAAGAATCGAGTGTAACGGAACGTTTTAGGTAGTTGTTAAAGCTTTTATTTGTGTTTTATTAAAAAGGTAATAACATAGTATAAAAGAAATAACAACAAGCATATAAATAAAAGAAACTAGAAAGACAAGATAACTAGTCACAAAAATTTACCGAAATTTTCTCGAACTTAAAAACACGTTTTTCAATATAAAAATTAAAAACTTTTAGAACTGATTCTAATGTGTTTTAATTTCATCCCAAACTCATAGAAAATCAACATGATTTTTAATTTAAGGCATGAGCAATAAATTAAAACAAATATAAGAAAACAATTCTAACTTGTCACAAAATTAGTAAACTTTCGAAAACGATTTTCAAGCTCATAATTTTAATTTCATGTACATGCATATCTTTGACCATAGCTCTGATACCATTTGTTTGGAAAAGCCCATTAAGAATTTTAAGGTAAAATTCAATGAAATGAAATTAATCCTCATGGCCCAATTAACTTGTTATGGCCGAGTACTAATATGTCATCATATGACATTGTCAAAAAATTTATTGACATTCATTTCATCTTATGTCCAAAAAGACAAAATACCCTTTTGACGATTTTCATAAAACTTGTCTCGTTCTTGTTTTGACTTAGCTTCTAGTTTAACTATTTCTACTCGATATGATTTGTGACAGTGACCTCATGGATCCAAATGAACAAAGCTTGAGCCAAAAACTTGGACTCAAAAGTTCACAAACCTTTTCCAAGTTTAGCTTAATGTCAACTGACTCCACTAAAGAATTGACACTGAAAATCTCTCGATTCAAATGAATTTATTTTCTACTCAAGAATTCAACTAAATTATGATGAGTGGATCCACTGAATATTATCTATGTTTACCCTTCATGAATATCATCAGCTAGTCGAGATTTACAAAATTACCATTTTACCCTTCTAGCTGTTATTTCCTCAACTCTTTTGTTGCTTGTGAATAAGTTAGAAACAATGTATTGAAGAGGAGCTAACAAGTCACATTGTTTCATCCAAAAGAGTCAAGACTCAATTTGGACACTGGCCAGTTCATTTATTCACATTCCAAGGAACAAAGCATGAGGTGATATACATTGCATTTCAGCAATCTTGTACATGAATTCCATATCTATGAGAACTTCACAAAGTTACTCATGACATCTTCACAACTTAGTACTTCACCAATAGGTCCTGTTCAGAATCACATAGTGAGTCCGAACTCTGACTTTCTTAAATGAGAATACGTAAGCTGTGAAATGGCATGTCTCATTTCAGGATTAAGGTAAGCATGATGCAATTCATACGTAGTGACTTCGAGACATAAGAGGTTAAATGGTTTGTTCTTATCTTGTCTCTAAAGTGCACTGGTCAATTCAGTACCTTCGGAAGATACCTATAAGAACTATAGAGTCTCCAACTCTCAATGTCCCATAACCAGACATCATAGATTCTCCTAACAATCGTACTGGGGTCAATAGTCATTTGACCCTTAGATTGCGAATATATCGTTTTAAGCAAACTATGAAGAGTTTGTTCATGCAAATCTACATTTGTCTCTTCGTAAGTTTTTAAATTTGTTTATGGACTAAAGACTAAGGTTTTATCATAAAGCTTCAAACAGACAAGAAAGAATGAATGAACGTTTCAACTTTTATTAATAAATAAGCAATTATAAGTAAGAGTCTTCGTGAGACTATATTACATAAAATGTACATAAATAGATACTACTACTCTTCTTGTGGGCACCATTGACAATAGATATTGAGTTCGAGGCTAGCAATGAAGAGGTCGTTGATGAGAAAGCTGTTGTAGAAGAGGAAGTGCTACTGATAAAAGATCACGTGGTGAGTACACTGGCTGGGGAAACTTAACAAAAAAACACAGCCATCAAATGATACGTATTGACTTCCAAGAGCAAACGAAGACAAATTCGAGTCACAATGCAGAGGAGTTTAACAAGTTTCCATCCATCAGTGAATTCAAATGCATTCAAGATTTGCGGACAAATCTTCGTTAAGAGAGGGAGAATGATGTGATCCCACATCAAAGAAACAAAGGCGCTTCAAGGAACCAATTCCCAATTCAAGAGTTGAAGACTTCAAAGAAGAGTTTAATGGCTTATGCGAAGATGAATGGAAGAAATACACGGACGAGAGCAAGGAAAATGGGAATCGAAGAAGAGGAGAGCTATTCACGTCATTCAAGCTGTTATTGAAAAAGACTCATTTTAGTTATCGTTGTTTGAGTTATTTATTTGTTATTTTCGTAGCAAAAAACAATGGGTTTAGTTGGAGTCTTTTTAAAGTGTTTTTGGGCTTTATTTATGTTAAATGAAGCCCCATATGTGTTAGGTATTAAGTTAGCCTTTTAATTTTAATGTTATTAGGCCAAAATCATGGCTTCTAGGCCCATTTGAGTTAGGGCAACCAGGAACTCTAATTTTTCTTTATATTTTCCTTATGTAAAGAGATTTCATGAATGAGAAAGACAAATTACGTGTTTGATAAAAAAAAGTGAGAGAATTCTATTTGTTTCTTGAAGAACCTTCTGAACTTATCAAGGTATTCCTTATGGCGTCCATCCTCGACTTATCAAGCGAATTCGTTTGTGGCGTCATCATTATTCCAAGGTTCGCGTCTCTCTAAGTGTTGTGTCGTGGAGTCATCGAACTTGAGATCCGGTTCGCGAAGGAACCAACATTGGTTCCGGGTCACCGTCACATTGTTGGCGTGGTTCGTATCACCAATGACCTTGCGCGTCGCGGAAAGGAAGTTGCGCGCCGTGCGAAGACTCATTTTACAGTCAAATAGTTTCATTTTTGAAGAGATCTGACCTATTCGTTCGTATCTAATGGTCCTAATAGACCCGAAAATTAACCTAAACCCTACATACTCAAATTAGACTGTCATAAATAGAGAGATATGTTTTATTTTTAGTTTTCTTAGAGTATCTGATTAGTTGGGAGAGAAGAGGAAACCGGAGAAGAAGACCACCATTCGTCGCCATTGACAACCATGATTTAGCATTTTTCTTTCTAATCTTATTCATTGGAACTCCCTTTTATTTATACTTTTCTTGAGTTTATGTATTATGGATTGCTTTTGTTTATTTTCTTTCTTTGTTTTCGCCACCGCCATGAACTGAGCCCCTTAGTTGTGATGACTTAACTTTTCTCAATTATGTTTGTGGATTCATGTCTATTTGAATGAAGTATTTTTCTGTTCATCTTCTCTGTCGCTTATTTAATTTCATGCTTAATGTGTGTGTGTGAGATTTGCGACGTTATTCCTGAATTCTAGGATTGTTTAGTTGCTCATGAGAGAATTAATAATCGTGCATAAGAATTAGATAACCGTGGTACATTCCTAAGACTAGAGATAGCTAGGCTGCTATGAGTCGTGTTAACGCTCTTGATTGTAATACGTGTCATATTTTTAGGGTTTGAGATTGAGAGATGATTTCTCGGTATTGACAGGTTGTTAGATGCTCGAGAGATATTTAGCGATAATATTACATGAGGGAGATTAGTGAAAAGAGAGAACCGAAAAATCGTGCGTAGTTCTAGGAGTCGCGACCATAGTAGAGTTTGCCGACACCATTGCCCTTTCTTTCTACATATCTGTTCATCCACATTTATTTTGTGCTTTTATATAAATTCTCATTTTTAGTTAATAATCACCATTATTGCTTTTAAGTTTAATTTGTTGCTAGTTGGTTTGATTTTTGGTTAAGCATAGTACTCGTGGGATCGACTCTAATTTAAGACTTTACTACTTGAGCGACTACATGCACTTCCGTATTGTAACAACTTGTGGTTGAAGGAAATTTTCCCAAGACGGACTTGAGAGGACCTAAATTCCTTTTCCTTCAACACACCAAGATGCTACTTGAGAAGCATTCCATATAGCTAAGAAGGATATGCTATAGGAAGCTTAATGGCCTCAGACAAAACATGGCGAATAACATGACCAAAGACAAACCGGCCAAAGTCCAGAGCATACCAGCACCAACCTGGTGAATAAACAGAGAAATGGTAAGAGAAATACCCATAGAATGAGTAGATGATGCCTAATTATTCACACCAATCTTGTGAAGAATGGCGTATTTGATGCTCAACTTGACAACATAGTATTGACCCTTGTCAGGCCATCCTTCCTCGTTGCCTCTAGTGATCTCCTTGACAAGCTCAAACTTGGAGGGAAGATGATCACGTGATACAAGAGCATTTATCTCCAAAAACTCATTATATGCTCGAGAGAGAACTCAAAGCACTGACCACAAACAAACATCTTCATGTAGTCAGGAGAATCAGGATCTGTGATCTTCTCAAATTGGTTGATAATAAACTATATGACCAACTGCACATATTAGGACCCACATTGGTTATTGTCATAATCAAGTCTATAGCGTTGATGTAGTTCATGATCTCTTTGCACTGTAGGGCATGGGGCATCATCTGACAACTCATGCTCAGAAGCTATGCTTTTCTAGACAACAAACTTCCATCTATTGGAATCTTGGAGAGTGTGCAATTAGATTTCATCCAATGGAACATCAGGAACCTCGTTCCTTGCTTCTTCATCTTCTTCTCAGATTTTCTCTCCGCTTCTTCTTCTTCTTCTTCTTCTTCTTCTTCTTCTTCTTCTTCTTCTTCTTCTTCTTCTTCTTCTAAGATGTTGGCAACCATGTCAAAGACATCTTTAGAAACATCTTGTTCCTCTTTTTCTTCACTTACAACATTCTTCTTCTTCTTCTTCTTCTTCTTCTTCTTCTTCTTCTTCTTCTTCTTCTTCTTCTTCTTCTTCTTCTTCTTCTTCTTATCATCAACTTTCTTTTTCTTCAGAGCCTCTAAGCTCTTAGACATATCTTTATCTCTCTTCCTTTTCTTTACTTCCTTATTCTTAGCAGCAATAGGCTTCTTCTTCTTCTCTACATGCTTGACTTTCTCAGTCTTCTTCTTTCCTTTCTTGGAAGACACAGACATCTTCACAGAACATGGAGTACCCTGACCTATGATCTTCAAGAAATCTTATTTAGTGATGGTTTTCTCTAAACTGGGAACAACAAAATTTGTCTTGCTTGATCCCCTTAGCAATCTTTGCAGAGCCATAGCCTACATCTCTCAAATATGCAGCCATTTCAACAAGGATAGGATTATCTTATGCAACTTTTTCTTAAGCATTTCTTCAAGGGTCCTAGACACCCTCAGAATGTTTAGGAGATGTCTTTGCATCAACAAAGGAAGATCATGTGCATGCTTCCCATTCCATCACAACCAATGTCTTTAGCAACACCAGAGGGACATGTATTCTTAGACTTGCAGGGCCATCTCCTAAATTCATCATGATGTCTACAGTGGGCCCATAGTCATCACAAGAAAGTCCCTCGAGAAACTCCCCTCGAGAATAGTTTCCTTAGAAGCCTCCGGCTCAACTACACTCTATGTAACCCTAACATCATAATCAATAGTTAGTTTACCTTGGTCTTGAGTTCTGATGACCTCTTCCTCAGGTCTTGCCGGAGAAGATGCATGCTGGTGAAACTCAGTGGATGAGCTATCTAATACATTCCTAACCAGATCAGCCATCGAAAAAGGGTTCTTAATGATGGGAAGAGGAAATTCACTGTTTCAAGAAAATTCCATGCATAACAGGATGAGGAGGAAGATCAGCTCTCAAATCACTGGGTCCATCCTTTAAAGAAGAATCTCCGGACTAACCATCAACTTTCTTCAAGGACTTTCCCAGAAAAGTCATCACACCATGCTTGCCAGTGACAATTTTCTCAGACACATCCTTAATTTAAGCTTTCTTCTTTTGAATTTTTTCTTTTGAGCACCAAAAAGTGATGGTTCCCCATTGAGTGGAAGCTATTGTTGAGAGAAAGAATTCTCTGTAGCGGATTAGGGAAAATTCGAGAAACCAGGAGAGAGACAAATGGGGAATCTTGAAATTTGAATCACGCGTGAAATTAGACTGAACAAAATAGAAGGTTTTCGTCAAATAACTTCTCTTTGAGAAATAAACTGTCGTGTAAGTAGGAGTCTCAGACCATGTTTTATTTGTGGAAGGACTTGACATAATATCATTTTCGAACACAATAGGCTCATAATAGAAGTAAAATTTGGCCTACACAATATTTGAACTAACAATTAATTGATAAACATCAGGAAAACAAACACCCACAACAGATCTCAATTTTTCAAATTAATTTGCATTTAGGGCTTTGGTGAAACTATATCCGGCAGCTGATTTTAGTACTCACATGCTTAGAGATTCATTTTTATATTCAACAAGACCTCCGATAAAGTGATGGCATATATTAATGTGTTTGGTCTTACTGTGTTGCACTGGATTCTTCGATATATTGATGGCACTCATGTTGTCACACTATAGTGTCATGACATCCTGTGGGACATCATATTCTCTCAGCATATGCTTCATCCAAACAAGTTGGGTACAAATGCTTTCTGCTGCAATGTATTCAGCTTCTGCACAAGATAGTGAAACACAATTATGCTTCTTACTAAACCAAGATATGAGGTTGTTCCCAAGGAATAAGCAACCACCAGAAGTACTTTTTTTATCATTAGAATTTCCTTCCCAATCAGCATCGCAATAACCCACCAATGAGGAGTTGGTGTCATGGGAGTATGGAATTCCATAGTCTGATGTTCCACTGATGTACCTGATGATTCTTTTCACAAAGCTTAGGTGGCTAGCCTTAGGATTCTTTTCACTAGTAGTGAGATAGAGAAGGCTACCTATCATACTTATGTAAAGATTAGGATCAACGACTTCTTCATTTTTTCATCTTTAGTAATCTTGACATAAGTAGCAACATAGGTTCTCTTATGTTTGCCATTATCTAATCCAAACTTCTTCATAGTGTTCTTTGCATACTTGCTTTGCGAAACAAAGATACTGTCTTCGATCTGTTTTATCTAAAATCCCAAGAAGTTTGTGAGCTCTCCTACCATGCTCATCTTAAATTCAGGTTGCATTTGTTTCACTAAGTTTTGTACCATGGTATGTGACATCCCACCAAACACAATATCGTCCACAGAGGTTTGAGCAATCACCAGTTCTGAGTTTGAATTTTTGATTAATGGGATCTTGTCAATACCCCATAGAGTAGCCATTTTGAACAAGATACTTCGTGAGGTGTTCATATCAGGCATGAGGAGCCTGCTTTAGATCGTATAGAGTTTTATACAACTTGTATGCATGATTAGGGATATTAGGATCAACAAAGCTTTTAAGTTGTTCTACATATACCTTCTCATTGATTTACCCATTCAATAATGCACTCTTCACATCCATCGATAAACTTTGAATTTCAGATAACACAAAATTCCAAGGAGAAGGAAAATGGCTTCAAGTCTGGCAACATGAGAAAAAGTCTCATCAAAGTCAACTCCCTAAATTTGTGTATACCCCTGAGCAATAAGTCTAGCTTTATTTCAGGTGACTTCTCCATTTTCATCTGACTTGTTCTTGTATATTCACTTTGTCCCAATTATGTTCATATCACTACTTAGATGTGGGACAAGTTCCCAAACTGCATTCCTCTCAAATTGTACCAGCTATTCTTACTTGACATTTACCCAGTATTTATCACGAAGAGCATCCGTAACATTCTTTGGTTCAATTTTGGAAGTGAATCATACATTTCCAATCATCGCCAGATAGTTCACTTAGTTCTTTTGTCAAGTAGTGCTCCCTTATTTATATCCCCTATGATATAGTGACACTACCAGAAAGCTGTTTATCAACTACATTTCTAAATTATTTTAACTACAGTTTAGTCTTAAAATGGAATCTGTTAAAATAGACTATGGTTACCCTTTTTATGGGGTATATTAAACTCCATTCGTATTCAAAACTGTAGTGATTAGCTTTATATCCACTACATCCAATACAATAAAATAGTGTAAATATAAAAAAACATAAAAACTCACCAAAATTTTCACCAAGTTTTGAAAATGAGGGAAATTTCTCTCATATATTTCACTTTTGAAGTCTGAGCGGTCAAATGAATTTTTTTTTTTTTTGCTCTGAGTATTCATTAAACATATCTCTTACATTTCTTTCAGTTACTGCTTGAATTTTTTTCACTCTTTCTAGATCCAACATCTATTTTCTTTCTTTTCCTTATTTTTTTTATCACTCAAACAAGGAATGTCAACCCACTGAAGATAATAAAACAAACTTCAATGATTACTGAGTATAATAGAAAGTTTACTTTATTAGCATTATTGATTAGTAAGTTATTTTCTACTTAGAACCAATAACAACTATCATCCATAGCCTCCGTATTAAACTGAATTACATGCTGGACATCTAAGTTTGGGTGGTGAGCTGAATTGTGGTCGGTGATTGATCCATGACTGGATAGCTGGATCTAAAATCATATATGTGGAATGCAAGGGAAGGTTGATCACTTTGGGGGAGCATTCTACACTTTTAAGTGTACGGCTTGGACAGACTTGTTGATGTGTCGTTCAAGTACCATTACAGTGACATTTAATCTAAATCCTGAAGTTGTCACCGACTTCTAGGTTGTATTACCGAGTTCTTTGACTTATTTGTTAATGGCTACTTGAAGATGCCAAAATACATATGTCTTGGGAATTCGGGATATAATCTGAGCGGGAAGTGATTCATAAATACAGAATCCATCCTTCCTGAACGAATGTCAATGTTCACTCACCTAAGGGTTGATTCCAGAACCGATTGGTTGGCACACTTTCATAATAAGTACGTACGAAAGAATCTTTTGCTGGGGAAGCGACGATGCTTAGGGCTTATATGTATCAAGAAAGGTATAACAGAATAATTGACATTGCTCGATACGAGTTGAACCTGGAGGATTAAGCTCATGAACTGACTATATCAATGGACACTCTTACGGCGAGTAAAACATAATTTTAGTAATAAGAAGAGTGCAGTCTCGACTCATGTTGTGGAGTGACGCCGATATTGACGAATCGTTTAAATATGAGAAATGACTTTTTCGTCTATTTATTCGGTTAATAGGACCTTCTGTTACTAAGTCCATAGTCCCCGAGTCGGCAATGATAAAGATGAATAAGAACTCTCATGATTAAAGATATCCTAAAAATGTCTTTGAGGATAATTATTCATGATCATACTTCTTCTCTTGTTGCAGAGTAGATCTAATGGGTACGCAAGTATTGATGTGCTTGCTAAACAATATCGGATTCAAGCCCGAGTTTTAGAGAAGCTGATGCTCCGTCCGAAGATCTTAGTTCTTTCCAGTTTCATTTTTTGGAATGATATCTTGAACATATTGATGTGTCTTTATCATCCGAGGTTTTTGGCAGTGTAGCCTTCGTGGCTGTTTCGGATAGGGTGAATCTTTTCTTTCCTCTTATACATTATGTCTTATATTCTTTTATGAACACATGGTTGTGTCGTATGAATATTTTCCTCTTTGATTCCTGGAATGCATTTGAAGTTTTTATGATAAAGTTTATGCATAAATACCTTATGTGGATGTTATAGATTATGAAGGACTTAGTGTTCCGTTCATACACTATTAGTGAGCATTATGTTGTTCTATTAGTTATATCTCAGTTAGCAATTTAATTAGTATTTGATTGCCTTATTTCTTATAATTGAATATGTTTTTATATTTAAGAACTCTTTAGAGCTCTGAGAGCGTCTAAAGAAAAGTTACCTTGTTTCGACAATGACTTGTGCGAATAAGAGGTAATAAGGAAACACAACAAAAAGTAGTGTTGATGATGATGAATTAGTGTGAGCATCTTTGATCCTAGCCATTAATACTTCATTAATTGAGTAGGAGCTTTCTTAATTGGAACCTTGCTACTCTAGTTCACTATATGAGTGGGAGCTTCCTTAATTGGAACCTAGCTTCTCTGGTTCTCTAAATGAGTGGGAGCTTTCTTAATAGGAACCTAGCCACTGTTGTTCGTCGATTAAGTGGGAGGTTCCGAATCTAGCCACTCGTTGTTCATTGCATAGCAACATCCTTCACAGGATCAAGCTCATCATTAATGATGACGTTTTGCTATCATTAAATAATTTGAGTGAAAGGTTAATTGAAAATTACCGTACGACATGGTTCGATAAATAGATAAATAAAACTTAAGGAAATCACTTTCCTTATGAACAAAGTTAATGAAATAGTGGGAGCATCCTTGCAAGGATTCATGTCACCTCAATATCATCAACAATATCTTTCACTCAATGAAAGATATGATCATGAAGATCATAATAACTTAAAAGATGTCATAAACCCAATTTAGTAGATCTGCCATTTAGTCTTCGACTTAATGGATTAGAAGGGTGCGACAAAAGTCGCACTTGATGCCTAAAATTTCGCACCCGAAATTCCGTCGCTAAAGGCTTCGGGTGCAACTTGTCTCACCCAAAAGTATCACGCATTAGGTGCGACTTGTTGCACCCAAAGTCGCACATATTTTGCTTCCAAAAACCTAAAAAATGATGGGTGTTTGAGTATTCGGTGCGTCATGTCGCACCTAATAACCTTCCAGCCAGAGTATTAAGTATGACGTGTCGCACCTAATAACCTTCCCGCCAAGGTATTAGGTGTGACATGTCACACCTAATATGTTATTTAATTAATAAATAAATTTACAAAGTTATATATTAGAAATCTAAATTAGAATTCTTATATAATTAATTAAAAAAATAAAATTTAGTGGATAAAATTAAAAATTAGAAATAAGATTCTCATATTAGAATTCTTATATAAATGTTCAAATCAAGTCGATTATTAGATATTCATATCTAAACGTTCAAATCCTACTTTTTTGTTTATACAACTTATTGATAGTTGCATTTCCTCTTCCAAATAGGTTGCCACTTCGGGATCCGCTGCGTCCTCCTCATGCTCGTCCACCGCTGCCCGTTCCACTGCTGCATGTTCCACCGCTTCCTCTAGGACGATCACGCAGGAATTCCACAGAACCTGGCGTCTGTTGATCTATGATTGCACTTGGTTGCAGCGTAGGCTGAGGCTGGGGAGTCGTGGGGGACTGCTGAGACATCCGTGTGAGGAAGACAATCTTTTCTCGCATCTCCTGCAGCTCGGCTTGTTGGGCCTCCATCTGGGCTTGTTAGTTTGACAGCGCAGTCTGCATCTTGCTAACCAATGGATCGGTCTGATATGACGAACTTGACGAACCTTCATCTAGCGCTCAAGCCATACCAAGGGATGACCACTTGGCCTTGCTCTTCCGGTTGTCGCATAATATCCGCCACTATGGCGGTGACTTGATCCTTCACAAAAAAAAACAACAAAAAATTATCAGATAAAAATGATTTAAGTAATTAAAACAAGTAACTTACAAATTGCGAATTCACGAAGTCCGTCGTCCACGATCCCTTAGTGCAATGGTGTTTGTCCGACCATATCGCTAAAGCTGAGCCCCTAGCCCCATCTTCATTCCTCTGCAATTTTTCAACGTTAAAATAAGACTACCGTATGTATTGCGAATTAATATTAAGCGACTTACGTTCTTGGAGCGATGACCCAAAAAACTTAGCGGCCCTTGTCTCGCCTTTGTCTTTTTCTTCTTCGAATTTTCTCGGTTGCAGAGAGACTTTGCCTGCGAGATATAAATTCATTTAATTCGATAATATAAGAAATTAAAAAAAAAATCAACTCATACCTTATGCTCTGACATGTCGAACACCTCTATTTCCTTCAACCAAGCTTCTTTGTTATAGCCCTCGGGTGTTTCATTTCTGGCAAGATCCTTACTCCCGCAAAACGTCTTGAAGAATAACTGCGAAAATCTCGACTTCTGGCCACGTCGCCATATCAATCTCATGACGAATGGGATCTGCTGACACTAGCTAGCCAGTCACTGGATCATTGTACACAAAGTGTTACTCGTTATGGATCAAACTAATCTGAGCCATCACACTCTGAGGGTCTACGTGACTAAAGTCAGGGAGGTCGACGGGAATTCTGTTCTTGATCAGGTTTCCAATGCGGTTTTGAAAAGTGCCGATCAATGGATTATGTTCCTTGACGTCTTGAAAGAATGTCTGTTGTATCTGGTCGTAGCGACCTATGTTCACACAAGAAGTCCCGACTATTGCTCTCACGGAAACGAGGCCAGTCGTTAGTCTCCGCTTCTTCTTCAGTTCCCCAGAACCCGGCGTCTGTAGGGGATCACGGCCTCCTCTTGACGAATCATGGCCTCCACCCACTCCTAAAGAAGTTGCCATCCTGCAAAATGAAAAATATTAGTATTACTCATTAAATGTCAATATTACTCATTCATCGTCATCAATTATGTTATTAGTATTCAACCGTGGTTACATGGTATTACTCATTCCTCCTCGTTGCTCGATGTAATGTTAGTACCCACTTATATATCGACATCAACATCTTTTCCCTAAAAAACGACGCATGCCTCATCTTCTTCATCGACTTCTTCATCATCGTGAACAATAGTAACTAGCTCGGCCGCTGTGGTTTCGTGTCGATGATTAAGACGGTCGATGTTTAACTATTCTATTGTCAACGGGACCGAGGCTGAGGTGGTCGGGTCAACTTCAGGAATATCCCATATCCCTCGATGATTGCATTCTTGAACGATTTCCCATTCGCGATCATTAACAAGATCTTGGATGTGAAAGACTTGCTTCGCCTGAGTCGCGAGTATGTACGGCTCCTTTCTAAACCACGCTTTAGCAGTATACGAACTCATCGCTCCGGTGGTCTTATCAACGTGCACTGTGCGTCATGCATTGTACTTGTCACCATACCATATGCATTTGAATAGTACGACACAACAATTATGTGTATAGTTCAGCACGATGACGTCTTCCATTCGACCGTAGAAATTATGCTCATTCATGGGCACACAAACATCGTTGTTTTGAGTGATTAGTTGATTATCACGACGACGAGTGATGAACTTCACACCATTAACAAAACAACTCAGATACTGATGAGCGATTTGCAAGGAACCGACAGACAATGCGTAAAGCTCTTCAGACACGTCGGAACCACTAACTTTCATATCATAAATCTGGATACGAAACAAAGCAAATGAAATGTCATTAGCATTTTTAGTATGCTTTCAATAAATGAAATTATTTTTTTACCTTTTTGGCAAACCAAATTTTGAATTATTTTCTATGTATTGCTTCGATATCAGAATCTTCAGTGCCTACTTGAGAGTTCTTTTGTATGAGTTCTAAATGCTCGCTGTTAACGTTACTCAGTTAGACGTAAATCAATTAGGTAACTTAGAAATTTAAATTAATCGAACACTACTTACATCAAATACGGATCCACTTCTGGACAAATGGTATAAATGTACCACTCTGCCTTCTCATTTTGGTCATCGTCTAAAACTATCGGTTTCATCATCCCATATGATACACACATCTCAGACCGAAAAACTGTTGGAATAGATCTAGGACTAAGAAAAGTTTAACGCTTCTTCAAGCGGCAGAATTTAAAAATTTCTATAAACAAGTAAAACGATTTTTACTAACCTAGACAAAGAGCAAACACACGTTATTTTAAATTAAAACTATTTAAGAGCAATTACTCGTTTACTAACCTTTACGTAGCTTAATCGTTGAAAAACTTGTGAAGGTTGTATCGCTCGTCTCCCCACGTAGCTCGCCTTTCTTTGTTCTTCGAGAATTCAAGTAATCACGAAAGTATCTATCACATGAATCACTCGAGAGAAGAAAGATTTAGCGTGCGGATACTTTTAAACACGACGACTCAAGAACAAGTCTTAGAGTCGAAGAGCTAAAACAAAACGCTAGGTCAAATGTGGACCTAGGTGCCAAAACAAAAACGAATAGGGAATTTTAGAGAGAGAGAGGGGCGGCCACAATGAAGAGAGAGAGAGAGGCTCTTAATCTCAAAATTGTGTGTTGTGAGTTGTGAATGAGATGGGGTATTTATAGGAGGAGGATTACCTTCAAAAGGTAGTTTCCTCTTTTCTATAGAATATCACATATTCATGAGCAAATATTTGCTTCCCCTTGCCTTATGTGACACGTCCAAGATGGCTTCTAGAAGCCCTTGGATTTGTTTCTTCTTTTGTTTGCCTTCTCCTTGGCCGCCCAAAATCATTCCTCATAAAGGAAATTTGTTTCCTCTTTTTCTTTTGGCAAGTATCTTTATACATCAATGCACAAAATAATTTCTCTTATTCTCTCTATGTTGGACTGTTTCTTAGGGCTTCTTGAACATGTTTCTAGATGTCTTACTTCTTCATGACAACATAAGAAAAGCCCATTAAGAATTTTCACATAAAATCCATGAAATGAAATTCAAACCTCAAGGCCCAATATTTCTCAATATGGCCGAGTGTTTTAATTCAATTGTCATCATATGACAATGTCAAAAAATTATTTATTGACATTCTTACCATCCCATGTCCAAAAGGACAAAAATACCATTTAGACAACTTTCGTAAAACTTATGTACTTCTTGTTTTGACTTAGCTTCTAGTTTAACTAATCCTACTCGAAATGACTTGTGACAGTGACCTCATGGATCCAAATGAACAAAGCTTGAGCTAACATACTTGGACTCAAAAGTTCACAAACCTTTTTCAAGTTTAGCTTAATGTCAACTGACTCAACTAAAGAGTTGACACTGAGAATCTCTCGGTTCAAATGAATTTATTTTCTACTTAAGACACTACTACAAATACAGTTTTCCGGTGCGGATGACTTTTAGGTGTGACTTTTCACACCTAAAAGTCGCACCAAAAAGACTTTCAGGTGCGAATAGTCGGACCCAAAAATCAAATAAGCGCTGGAAAATTTTCGCGAATTTTTTTGAATTTGGGTGCGACTTGTCGCACCCAAAAGTGTGTTAATACTTTTGGGTGCGACTAAGTCGCACCTAAATGACCTAAATTTTTCCGCGGCCAAACTTCCCCCTTTTTTTTTACAAACTGTTTCTGAAAATTTTTGGGTTTCGTTGAAGATTTATTAACATTGATGTCAATAAAAATGCATCAATAAATCTTCAACGAAAACCCAGATATTTATCAAGAAACTGTTTCTGAAAATTTCTGGGTTTTCGTTGAAGATTTATTGACATTGATGTCAATAAATATGCATTTTTATTGACATTAATGTCAATAAATCTTCAATAATTCTGGAAAATTCCTTTGAAGATTTATTGACATTGGCCTCGACGTTGAGGTCTTCTGCTGGAACTCTCGGCGTCGTCTGAACTCCGGCGATGCAGCGTGGCCGAGAGGGAAGTCTCCGGCGAGTAATGAAGGTGGTTTTCAAAATTCTCGAGCGTCGGGGGATCTTCAGAGCGGTGGAGAGGACGATTGGGTCGTGGATTGAGATGCTTGGATCCGACGCCGATGAGTCACAGAATGACGCTCTTCCTGGAGGTGGTATTCCTCTGTTGATTTTTTTTTTTTGGTAAAGAGAGAAAGAGGGTTAAAAATGTAATTGCCCAATTTATGGGGTCATAGATTTGGATTAATTTGGACTTAATGGATTTTGGTCCAAAATTAATGGGGAGATCATACTTTAGGAATAATCACTTTTTTTATCCATAAACTTAATGAATAGATAACATATGTGACACAAACTAATTAGATCTTAAAATTCAAGTTTGGGTAACATATGTTTTTTTCTCAATGCACAACATATGACAAACTCATTCAACCGTTCTTTTGATATAGTTGATCTTAGATAAGGCCTTATTAATTTCAACAGTTCTTCTTAAATTCAATTTCATTACAATCATTGATGATTCTTCATTATCCATATTATCTCTAGATTTTTTTTACCATCGTCTCATCATTTTCATATTCATGCACTTCTTAATTCATTTTTTTATCTAGATTACTAAGATTTTTTCATTAGAAATTTTTCAAGAGTTGAGTTAACCAACTGTTCACCTCTCATTTTTCTTAAATTTTTTCATATCCTGAAATATATTTTTCGACAAGGCATGAATTTTCTATTTTTTAAAAAAGAAAAATCACACACAACAAAGAAAAAAAAAACT
Organism: Urtica dioica subsp. dioica; assembly: GCF_054948205.1. NCBI lineage: Eukaryota > Viridiplantae > Streptophyta > Magnoliopsida > Rosales > Urticaceae > Urtica > Urtica dioica. Next base: position 41,782,571 of record NC_142758.1, on the reverse strand, counting down.
AACGAAATACAATCAACTGAAAAACCAAAACTTAAAATAATCTTATGAGAAAGATAAAACTGGAAAATTTAACAAAAAATTGCTTGAAGTTGATAGATGGTAGTCCACTTTTTCTTGTTTGCTTTCCCCATTTTGATGACTCAATGTGCTTGTCTCTAAGCCTCCCAAAAAAAATCACTAAGGAAAAGACTTGGCTATAATGAAAAATAACATATAAAAAATAGAACTCCATTAATCAACTTTACCTTTAAGATTAAGCCTCTAAATCCTTTTTTCTCTCTGTGTACGAATCTCAATTTTTTTTTTTTTTTAAATTGCAACTCTAGCGTGTGCGTAACGGCATTATTCCAGAAAAAAAAAAATGAAAATTGCACTAAACGAACATGCAAGTGTGAAACTGGGCCTTCTTTTTTTAAATGAAAAACATTAAAATGGGCCATAACTTAAGTGGCCTAAAACAACACAGCTTAATATATAAAATCTTGTCTTATTAGGCAACAAATTCGTGGTCCATTTAAACAACATTGTGGGGGCCCTTTTAGCCCAAATTTGAGGAGATTTAAGCAATTGCTTAACCCTCTTCTTCTTTGTTGGAGAAATTGCTTCAACTTCAACTATCACCATTTGATAATTTTTTTTCCAATTTCCCACAAAAAGCTTAATTTGGCCAAAAATCCAAAAATACTACTAAACCACTTATACAAATATAATTTTACCATCAACAATTGATGTCAACAATTTATGTCAATTGTTGACATAGATGTCGATTGTTGACATCTATGTCAACAAACAGAGAATCCAAAACTCACAAATGTCAACACCATATGTCAATTGTTGACATCTATGTCAACAATTTATGTAACAATATATGTCAATTGTTGACATCAAGTTGAGGGTAAAATTATATTTGTATAAGGTTTACTAGTATATTTTTTACCAAATTAACCTTTTGGTGGGAAATTGGAAAAAACTTATCAAATGGTGGTAGTTGATACAGTTTCTCTTTTTGTTGGACCAACTCTGAATACGCCAACACAAATATACCTTTATATTGTTTGTTGGAAAATGGTCTCAAGTTGAGACCATTTTCCAACAAATAATATAAAGACAATTTGATAATTTAGACAAAAATAGTATCAACTATGTTTTTGGACACTTTTACTAGTAACTATAGATTTATATATCTACAATTGTTGTTAATTATAGACTTATAAGTCTACAATTTATGACAATTATATACTTTCGTGTCTACAGTTACTATTAAAAATGTCCAAAAATAGTTGCTATTATTTTGATCAAAATTATCAAAATTGTTACGTGTGGCAATTTTGATAGAACTGAGTAAGACTATTTAATATTGAGTTTTCACAAAAAAAAAAAAAAAAAAAAAAAAAAAAAAAAAAAAAACTAGAATAAAAGGCTGAAAATGATACCAAATGAGAAACAACATAACAATAAAGTAAATTATGATAACTTTGAGAATAGTCAAGAAAATAGGAGAAGTTAATGATTATATAAAAAAAAATAAAAAATAAAGTAGTAAAAATGAATGTTTACAATGGCCACACAAACACCATATAACCATTTACGACCCACGAAAGTCACTCGGTTATCAAAACAACTCCCATGATAACACATATTTTGGCAGTTATCATACTAACCGTCCAGGACATGAAAATTGATCAACCTCCGATCTAATGTCAAGCAACGATCAACATCGATCAACATTAAAGCTCTAGAGATTCACCGAACGGAACCCGCAACAAAAATTCACACGACATTATAAGTTCACCTATTACCCTCATACATACAATTGATACTACTTTTATATTGAGATTCGTCTAATTTAATAGCAATCCGGCTTATATCATCGTTGTATCTAGCTAGGCGATTCATCATACACTTGTCTCCGCTACGATTATTGTTGTAACCATTTTTTGTCGTCGTATGTATAGATGTACACGTATTCCTGATTTTTTATTTTCTAAAATTACAAACACAAACAACTTTGAAAGACTAAATTATGTCACAAGTTATAGATCATTATGTTAAGATTGTGAGAGAGCATGAGAGATAGATCTTGAGTGAGAAAGAGAATATTTTCTTGCGATGAAGATTGTATAGACAGTCTTGTCACCAGAGATCAGATTCTTCACCAAAATTTGTGATTGCTAGATAGTTTGAATCGGTAAAGTAGGGTCTCTCACGCCTTGATCTGCATTTAGATCAACATTAAATCTGAACCAATGATAAAATTGTTGTGTCTTTACTTTTTTTTTTTTTTTTTTTTTTTAAACACAATTTGCTCATCATTTCTTGGCCAAAAAAGCTATCTCTGATTTATGCTTTAATTTCTCTGATTTACTCAATTTCTATATATTTTTTCATGCGTTAGTTTGAAGGGTTTTTTTTTTTTTTTTCCCTTTCTCGTATAGTTGTCATTTTCTGACTAATATATGGCTCTTCTTCGTTTTGGTGAAATTTTTTGGCAGAAAGTAACCAAACTTCTTTGTCTTTACCCTCGCTATTAGTTAAAGCTCGTCCATAATTTTTTACAATGCTAATTACCGGGTGTTCTTTGCAATATATCTTAACATTGTGTCTCAGACTCTCAGTTAACATTGTGTCTCAATCATACAGATGAGCATATTTAACATTTTGAGTTGGTACGCGTTTGCACATAAAAGAAAATAATGACCTGCAACAACTAATTTACAAATTTATTCAATTTGAATACAGATCAAGACAAAGTATATTGGATTTCGAGGTATATTGTAATGGTAGGAATTCTATCCGAAGCTTTATTTTAGTGATCAAAGTTAATTAATAAAAAAAAAATCCAATGGTGTCCCATATATCCTCTTTCTTAAATAGGTTTTTTTTTCTTCTTTTTTTGCATATATTGTATACATTGTCTAAATCGAAGTACGGCTTTTTTAAAGTACAGTCATTCAAAAGAATTAATTGTTATAGTTGGATGTCAAATACATTTATTATTTATCATTGCAAAAATCAATTGCTTTATATACTACTTATCCTCGGGCTATTATAATCCAATTATTAGGGTAAAGTCCAATTTTTTAAGTTACAAAATTGAGGTAAAATCTTAAATCAAAAGCTAATGCAAAATATTTTAAAAATATTGTGAAGCTTAAACTTCAATTGACTCGAAAATAAAAGATGGATTGTGCATCCGCCAAAAAATCACCCGTGTTTTAGTGGTTAAAGGGTCTCTAACGCTCAAGTCAATAATCTATACGATATATATATATATATATATATATATATATATATATATATATATATATTGCAGCTTAACTGTGCAAAATAAACCATTAAATAATTAAATCATCGTCATTAGCATTATGTAGTGGTAATCAGTCAATCAGACACAACAGTTTCATATATGAAAGCCTTCTAAAAAACAACAACAAAAATTCATGTATGAACCTTATCTATAAAAACCTCTTTAATTACTCGTGATAATTCTTAATTTTTATTTTCTTAGGGCACACAGTCTCTAAATTAGTATAAAATTGATTTTAGTTGACCAATAGGTAAAGATACTTATTGATCTTCAAACAATTTTTTTTTATATAGTAATATTAATGTTTTTAATAAAATCTAACATTAAACCTCTAAAATATAGTTAGGAACTTTAAAAAAAAATTGTAATAAAAAAGAATATCATTAAAAATTCTTACTCTAAAGATCTATATATGATCATTTTCATCCATGACCATGACTACTAGGGTTATATTATAATGTAATTTAAAATTTAATTATAAAATGAACATTAATATAAAGCATTAAATATATTTTAAGCTTCTTATATGATCAAAATTCAACAAGTGGTGCCAGTATTAAAAAAAAAGATTAATATACTACATAAACAATCCTTCGGATGCTATGCTTCCTCATTGACTATTGGATAGGAACGTTGTCAGCAGTTTAGAAAATTGAGACTAAACTTGACCAAGTACGAAAATAAACCAAACGAGGTTAAACGTTTTAAAACGGTTTAGTTCGATTTGATCAGGTCTAGATTTTTTAATATTGATAAAAAAAATTCTACAAATTAAATATAAAAAATTACTCAATAAATTAAATTATCTTGAATATTCACATAATCATTCTATCAAATTAACATCCTCAACTCAAACTACTAGGTTTGATGTCTCAAAATTATTATTTTTAAAATCTTAAAAAAAGTGGTCCTAGTCTAAATCGGGGTATTAATTTTTTAATTTGGACCGGATCATTCGGCACCAGTTTCAAAAATCAGATCATACCATATTAGAAAAAAAATATATAAAAAAAAAAATAGAACCCTACTATAGGTCTAAAAATCTATGATCTGATCTGAATTATGGTTATCATTTTTTACAAATCAATGTGGTCCGATTTTTAGATAATCATAAACTAGTTATCTAATTCGAAAATCTAATCATTATACAATACTACCAATGATAAAATGATATTGCTAGAAAATTGTGGATTTCTGAGGGGTTAGGCCGCAGATGGAATTGGGCAGTAGATGAAGATCGAGTTGGTATTGTTGCTGACGTCTTAAGGCTGAATGATTCGCTCAATATGGGAGGTCTTACTCGTGACGAGTTTATTATCAGGGCGTGGTCCATTCTGGAAGAGATTTGGCTTAGGCGAAACAAATTTTTCTTTGAGGGAGAAGTGGTAGACGAAAGAAAATTGTTGTACAGATTCAGAGCCAACATCAGCGATCACATGAATGTGGAGAGCCGCGAGATACAGAGCTTTATTCTGAGAGAGCATGTTGCGCAAGGGTGGATAAGGCCACACTGTGGTGTGGTGAAAATTAACACGGATGCCTCTTTCAGGAACAATCGAGCACCGGTGGGGTTGGTGGCTACAGACGGGGGATGTGGCGTAGCCCTATCAAGGCTGATTCCCTGGAAGAAGCTGAGATGGTGGGCATGCAGATGGTGGCTACAGACATTTGTAATTTTTTTGAAGTTATTAATTCTGTCTGGATTAAACGAGACTCTAACTCTTAAAGGTGTGGGGTTCCATATAAAACCAAGCTTGGCAATTAGAGGAGTAACCCACAAGCCTTATAAAGAGTCCAGGATCGTAATACCCAGTCGATGTGGGACTATCCTTGATACACCCCCTCACGCGCACAGGCACACATTGGCACAGGCACTGGAAGCGTGAAGTATAGGCCCGATCAGGTAGCCCACAACCGAGAATGGGCCCCGCTCTGATACCATCTTAAAGGTGTGGGGTTCCATCTAAAACCAAGTTTGGCAATTAGAGGAGTAACCCACAAGCCTTATAAAGAGCCCAGGATCGTAATACCCGATGTGGGACTATCCTTGATACTAACCGTGTTGCTCATGAACTTTGTCAATGGGCAACGAGTCTCGAGTTTTTGTAATTTGAGGCAAGGAGCGGAGCGCTTTTGAGGCGGATTCTGTCGGTTCAATTGATGTCCCTAATCCCCCCTCTCCTACCGCTCTTCTCAGCTGAGAATGACAGAGGAGTGTGGGGTTCCTGTTTAAAAAAAAAGAATTAATGACATTTTTGGCCCCTCGTCTTTGACCTCTTTAACACCTTGGTCCCTGATGAAAAAAGTCTGCAGTCTTGGCCCATTATGACCAGACAATTTTCATATTTGGTACTTCTGTTAATTTTTCTGTCCAAATTGCCGGATAATGGTCACGTGCAAGACGCCTGCGATACAAGGAGGGTAATTATGTAATCCCGCTAAGAAAGGTAATTCTTTCGTGTAATATTGTGTTTTTGAAATTCAAAAAAATAAAATTAAATGTAAAAACTGATTCGATAATTACCCCCAAAAAATTGACAGTGCAGAAATCAAAAATCGCGCGAAACCCCCAAAAAATTCACAGTGCAAATCGCCGAAGACACGACGGACTATGGGGCGGAGGAAAGGTAAATCGCCGGCGAAGAAAGGAAGTACGACATCGCCGGTGAAGAAAGGACGTATGAAATCCCCGGCGAAGAAAGGAAGTATGACATCGCCGTCGAAGAAAGGACGTACGACACCGCCGGCGAAGCAAGCCACTTCGAGGGAGAAACGAGAGTGGGATAAATCTCGAACTCCGATTCAAGAAGGGGCTTATGGTAAGCTTATGGTTTTATTTGTTCTTTATTGTTTTGTTGTTATCGAAGGGGATAAATCGCGAGTGGGATATGTTTTTGCAGATGGGTAGTGAGGGTAATGGGACCACTAGTGTTGTGGCTTCATTTTTGTTTGATTTTTTTTTGTTTCCGGTCCTTTTGTGTTTGTTGTGGTCCCGATTTTGTCGGTAGAGTTTGGTACAGGTAAGGGTGGGTGTGGGGTTTTGAGGGTATTTATGTAATGGGTGTCATGTTTTAAATGGGTATTTATTAGTTTACTTTGTACATGAAAGAAAGCTTTTGTTGCCATGTTTTTGTTTCAGAGGAACTTCTAAACAAGTTCTCTATCAATGTCTACCATGGAGGTGCGGTGAGGTTTGACTGTGGATATGGTTTGGACAAATACGAAGGCGGCACTGTCAGTCAGTTTATGTTTGTAGATATAGACAGAATGTCTATTCAAGTGTTGAATAATATGATGACAAAGGAACTTGGTTACTCAACTGGTTGTGATTACTACATGGACGCGCCTGAAGGTAAGGTGATTTGGATTGAGTTGGACGGTCAGTTGCTAGAACATGTAGCTGAAAATCTGAAGACAAGCTGGGAGGTCAATATTTATTGTAATCATCCAGTTGCATCACTACTTATACAAAACAGCGTTGGTGAGGACGACGAAGACCACCATGACGACGTTGTGGCTGAGCAAGAAGAGAAAGAAGAGCATGAGGACCCAGGTCCTGAACCAGTAATTAATGACCATTTATCTGATCTAGTGGCCAGTGATAGCGACGCACAGGGTGACATTGAGGAGGAAGACCACGAAGAAGTTGATGAGGAAGCACAAAATGAGTTTGGTTTCGAGTTGAGTGACGAAGAAATTGAAGTGGATGGGGCAGCTGTTGACTTGGGCCTAGCAGGCGTAGTTAAGAAAGGGAAGGGCGTTCTAATTGATGATTCTGAAGATGATAGCGACTACAACATAGACGCTGACATTGGAGGCAATGGATCGGACTCAGAAGACAACCCGGCAGAAGAGGTTTGTGATAAAATATTAGAATTCAAAATATTATTGCAATTTTCTCATAGTTGGTATTCAAAATATTAACATTCTTTATTAACAACCAGGCAGAAGAGGTTCGTGATGGTGTGAAGGGCAAGCAGAAGGCACACATCAAGAAGAAGCTGCCACGATTTCAGGAGTTCAGAGAAGAAATTGATATGTGTCACGTGATACTAAAACTGGGAATGTCATTTCCTAGTTCTCATGTCTTCAAGCAGGCAATCAGGCAACAAGCTATCAAAGAGGGCAAAGACGTCTATTTCAAGAAAAACGAGGCCCAAAGGGTTAGAGCAGCGTGTAAGAACTCACATTGCAAATGGGTGTGTTATGCATCAAGTCTGGGAACAGGTGGTGCATTCCTTATCAAGACGTATGAACCAAAGCATACATGTCCTAGAGTGAACGTTAACAGATTTGCTACAGCTAGTTGGCTCGCGAAAGAGTATATGCAGAGCTTCAAAACTAACGACTCGTGGTCCGCACCAGAGTTCATGAACCGTGTCCAGAAGGACCATATCCTTAAGTGTAACGTGATGAAGGCATATAGGGCAAAAAGGCATGCAACGAAGGCTATTGAAGGGTCATATAATGAGCAGTACGCTGCATTATGGAGCTACGCCGCCGAAATCAAGCGGTCAAACCCAGGGTCAACTGTGAAGATTGAATCCGAACTCGACAGTGAAGGACAAGCAGTGTTTCAAAGGATTTATATATGTTTGGAAGCATGTAAACTTGGATTTAAACAATGCCGCCCTTTGATTGGTGTTGACGGATGCCATATCAAAGGCCAACATACCGGTCAGTTACTTTCAGCGATAGGAATCGATGCCAACAACTCGATGTTTCCTATCGCGTATGCTGTTGTGGAAGCTGAATGCAAGTCCTCTTGGACTTGGTTTTTTGACCTACTCAGGGACGATTTGAGTCTCAACAACGACCACCATTGGACGTTCATTTCTGATAAACAGAAAGGCCTTCAAGAGGCGTTGAATGATTTGTGGGGCGAGGGCTCAGTGCAAGGTGAACACAGGCACTGTGCACGTCATCTCCAAGGCAATTTTACGAAGGTCAAGTAAATGACATTTATTATTTTCAATATATTCTGTTCTCATGTACTTCATTTGGCACTTTACTGACTTGAATGATAATTGACCAGGTTCATAAGGGAGCATTTTTGAATGCGAAAATGATGGCCGCGGCAATGGCTTATTCTCATGCTCGGTTTGAGGCAGAGATGGACCTAATCAAAGCTGAAGATCAAGACGCGTACGATTGGCTAATTGCAAAGGGTCCTCAATACTGGGCAAGATGCAATTTCAGGTCAGCTCCTAAGTGTGAAATAGTGTTAAATAACCTATGCGAAAGTTTCAACGGAACTAGGGCCATGCTTATGGCAAGGCAAAAACCAATATTGTCACTGTTGGAGCGCATTCGGATGTACCTACTGCAAAGGTTCTCCAAACAGAGAACAGCCGTTGAGAAGTGGCATGGTGAGCTTGGACCTAGAATTTTCAAGATCCTCGAAGCAAACAAAATTCTATCATCTGAGAATATTCCATACTGGGCTGGTGATTCTGATTACCAAGTCTCAAACATGTATGGAACCATGTACGCCATGAATCTGTCTACACACTCGTGCTCATGCAATAGATGGAATTTGTCAGGTATTCCTCTGCTCTTTGCAATGTTCAGTGTAAACACTCTTACTCTTTGCAATGTTAATTAAGTTTGTCTCTAATTCTATGCAGGCATTCCTTGTTCGCATGCAATCAGTTGCATCTGGCACCGACAGGAAGATCCTTTGACATATGTCTCCCATTGGTACAAGAAACCTTGTTACGAGAGCACATATGTTCATCATATTAAGCCAATCAACCCTCTAGAGCAGTGGCCACGTACTGGACAACCACCACTGGCAATGCCTCCAAACAGAGTCAAACCAGGAAGGCCAAAGAAGCTTCGTCGACTTCAACATGACGAAGTAGTCCCTAGGCATGGAACAAAGATGACGAGGAAATATGTTCAGCCAAAGTGCACTGAATGTGGTCAACCGGGACACAATGTGAAAACCTGTTATAGAAGACAGAAAGAAAATGAGGTAACGTAATTGAAGGTTTCTTGTTATATCTCTTGTTATAATCCGACATTTTTGGTTTTTTCAGCGACATCGAAATGGACAGCGAGGACGCCCATCACGTCAAGGACGAAGGTCACAACCACCCAGTCAATCCAACCGGCTACCTATGGCTTCTCAACCATCCCAACCGCCCAGTCAATCAAACCAGCCACCTATGGCTTCTCAACCATCTCAACCATCCCAACCATCCAGTCAATCCAACCAGCCACCTATGGCTTCTCAACCATCCCAAGCAACTCGAGGATCACAACCAATCCAGCCAACAAGGGTATGTTTATAATTTGAAACGTAGTTGTGATGTTTGAGATAAGGACTGACATGGCTCATTTTGAATGTAAACAAAGAAGTCCGCGGTTCAGGAGTCAGAACACAAAGACCAACGTCATGCAACCGCGGGGTTTATTCAGAGCCGAGTAGATGCTGTTTTTAGGACTTAGATTAAGCCTGTCTGAAGTCCTTATTTTGAACAATTTTTTTGGTTTAATGCTTTGATTATAATCAAGCATGTATATGTTGTAAAAAAGGCTAAAAACTTGTGGCAACCTAGAAGTACATGACATAACTTATCTCATTTTGGAACTTTAAAACAGATGTATGACTATCATGATTTGTCTCATATTATATGATGATGCAGAGTAAATATGAGATTTTAATAGAAAATCTTAATCTTTTATTTTTTAAATATATTGTAATCAGAATTAGTTTTATTAGTAGTAGTTAAGTATTAGTATTCTCTATATAGAAATAGATACTATAGTTATATAGCATATTCTCTACGTGATAATATATATCATTAATATATCATAGTATTAGTTATATCCTATATATAGTATTACATACGTAAGTTTTAATATCCTTTCTATATATAATTTAGAAATAATATATAATATTAGTTATAATATATATGTATTCGAATTCTTACATTCTATATATATATATATATATATATATATATATATATATATATAATTAAATAGGTTTATTTAGTATCATATACGTATTAAAGTATTGAATATTTTATTTTATTTAGTTTTTGAATTCAGGATCGTAGTAGAGATTAAGGTTTTATTATAAATAGGCTTTTAGACCTCATTGTAATGCAGTTTTAGAATGAACGAAAAATCGATCTTTTGATCAAGAGTGTTTTTCCGTCTTTCCTATAATCCGAGTCTACATCAGTTGGTATCAGAGCCATTCGATCTTGCGCGATGACGCTGAAGAGACGAACCGTTCATGATGCTTCCCGAGACGACGTGCATAGATGTGACGAAAACGCTGGATTGCGCGCTCAGGTGGAGATGCTGACCCGACAGGTGGCTGCGCTGTTGCAGAACCAGCCGGCACAACGACACCAAGACGAATCCAACACCGAAGACGGCCACGACAACTTTTTCACCTGTAATTTTGGTAGACACGTCCACGCGATGCGCTCGCGCGACGAAGCTCTGGAAAATTGGCATGAGGAGTCGGCATTCAAGGTGGTTATCCCGGAGTACGACGAAACGGAACACGGTGAGCCCGTGTACGACGAGTCGGAGTACGGAGAGACGGAGTACGACGAGCGCATGTACGACGAAGCGGAGTACGGCGAGGCCGTGTACAACGAGTCGGAGTACGGCGAGGCAGATTACGACGAGACTGTGTACGATGAGGCGGGTTACGACGAGGTCGTGTACGACGAGTCGGACTACGGTGTGGTGGCGTATGACGACGTCATGGACAACGAGCTCGTGCTCGACAACGTTGTGTATGAAGAAGAAGATGAAGAAGACCTTCCCAAAGCTCTTAATCCGGAGATCGATCACACTTATGAATTCCCAAAGGATTTCGTGATTGTGTGTATTTTATTACATGTTGAGTTTCGATGCCATGAATTCACTGAGAAGATTATCATCCATCCACACCATTTGAAGATGCTTCGAATTCGAGGACGAATTCTTTCAAAGACGGGGAGAATGATGCAGAGTAAATATGAGATTTTAATAGAAAATCTTAATCTTTTATTTTTTAAATATATTGTAATCAGAATTAGTTTTATTAGTAGTAGTTAAGTATTAGTATTCTCTATATAGAAATAGATACTATAGTTATATAGCATATTCTCTACGTGATAATATATATCACTAATATATCATAGTATTAGTTATATCCTATATATAGTATTACATACGTAAGTTTTAATATCCTTTCTATATATAATTTAGAAATAATATATAATATTAGTTATAATATATATGTATTCGAATTCTTACATTCTATATATATATATATATATATATATATAATTAAATAGGTTTATTTAGTATCATATACGTATTAAAGTATTGAATATTTTATTTTATTTAGTTTTTGAATTCAGGATCGTAGTAGAGATTAAGGTTTTATTATAAATAGGCTTTTAGACCTCATTGTAATGCAGTTTTAGAATGAACGAAAAATCGATCTTTTGATCAAGAGTGTTTTTCCGTCTTTCCTATAATCCGAGTCTACATCATATGACATAACTTACTATATATTGAATGTTACAATTTTGTCACACATAGTTGAATCAATACATTGGAAGAATTTACATTGTTCATCAACTGCTCAACGTACAAAATAAGACTTTCTCATAGATAAGTTACATAACCAAAATAAGTTACAACATAAGACCTGCTCAAAGATAAGTTACATAACCAAAGATTTACCATTGATAAGTTGCATAACCAAGCTAAGTTACCACAGTCACTTCATCAACAACACAAACACAATCAATAAAATCAACAGAATCATTCGCTTCAGGAGTTTCAGTTCATTCTTTTCTTCGATTGATAGTAAATGTTCTTGAATTGCTCCTAATTGTGCTTCTATTGCTCTTAATTGTTCTTCCACTGCTCCTACTTGATCTTCTTGTAGTACATCGGCAACCTCCGGGAAGCTATTTTCTTGCGAATTTATCCTCTTCAAAAGCCCGGGAATAATCATTTTTGATCTAGCACAAATAGGAGGGTCGACCCACTCAATAAATCCACATCCATTTTTCTCCTGGTATAAAGTTCACCAATTCAAACATTGAAAAATCTCAAACTCGAAACAAAATCCAGAATAAATCCATACCTTATAATAAGGACACCCATAAAACTTTCGCCCAGGATTTTCCGATGTCCATGAAGTATACTCGACTCCGATATGACCGCATTTACACGCCGGAACTCGTCCACGACGCTCACTTGTCACCTTGCCGGCGTTGTTGCCTTGCTTGCGCAAATTCCTCCACGACGATGAACTTTGACTCGACTCCATCGATCTTCCACGCTTGCCAATTCCTCCGATCCGCTGAGTCACGAATCGCACTTCTCTCTCGAATGGTTTTCTAGGTCGGGACTTTCGATTTGGGGTTATTTGATTTGGGGTTATTTTCTTGTTCTATTAATTTAGAATTCATTAATTTATATATTCATTTAGTATACCATTTTACTCTATTCTTTTTCATATACAAACAAGGGCAAAACGATAATTACCCTCCTTGTATCGCAGGCGTGACTTGCACGTGACCATTATCCGGCAATTTGGACAGAAAAATTAACAGAAGTACCAAATATGAAAATTGTCTGGTCATAATGGGCCAAGACTGCAGACTTTTTTCATCAGGGACCAAGGTGTTAAAGAGGTCAAAGACGATCGGCCAAAAATGTCATTAATTCTAAAAAAAAAATGATAAAATGACCACTCCCAGTGCGAAAGTGACTAATATATATATACTCAATAAAGTTTCTATTTATTTGTTTACTTATTGATTATTTTTGGGTTTAACTAATCAAGTAGATTGTGATTCGACTTGATGGATGAATCAAAATACCCCTTTTATTGGCCAAGACAAGTGGTCCTCTAAAGACACACTGACCAGCTTGGATAACACAACAAAAAAGGAAATTCAATAAATAGAGGACAAGGTGTGAAGAAGAATAAATATATTTATTACGCAGGGTTAAGTGTAAATACTCAACCGACCCTTTTGTTACTTTTTTTAAAAATAATAATATTAATAAGAATATTAAAAAATCTGTAGAGAAAGGACATACATGAATAACAACGTGAGTAAGATCATGAAGTGTTATGCCTTAAAAAGTAGTTGTTTCTTCAACCACCATTGAACCCCATCCTAATTCCTCTTCTCCAATCATAAAATTTAATAAAGTGGATCTGAATTTTTATTCCTCATGATTCCCCCCCAAAAAAAAAAATTTTTAATATATATATATATATATATATATATATATATATATATGTATATAAAAAAGGAACCAATAAATATGCCTGCCTTGAGGTTGAGGCTTGAGATATTTTACCCAGCTACTCTATGTATATTCCTCTGCTAATGAAAATGAGATCTAATCAATCAAAAATGGTGTGATCTTCTCTTCTTTTTCAGTGAGAAAAGAACTAACCCACCTTCCTAAACAAGCCCCATGAAGCATCTTTTTGTCTGATTAACACACATTTTAGTTAGTGCATGTGATAAAAAAAAATGTACCAAAAAAGGTTGGTCTTTTCTGTTAGACTATTGTCGAGAATATTATGAAGAAAAAAAAAATTGTATATAATGATATAATATGGTTGTGGACTAACAGCGTAATTGGGCATGTAACTTCAAAAGGAAACTTCCCTCCCAACCTTTTTAGAGGATCACTTTTTTTTTCAGAATTTCCTTGTAAAGCAATTTTGGTGGTCCTTGATTCTAATGGAGATAACACTTGAATAGTGGAAAAATAGTCCTTCCTTACTTAGTTTATCACCATCTCAATAGTAACAAACAAAAAGAACCCAAGTAAAAGGTCGTGGTTTTTCTTTTTTATTATTCAATGAATTCATTTAAAACCAAAAACGTTTAATTCCATACATGAATTGATTTTTTTTTTTTTTTTTTTAACAAAGTTTTTGTAAGCACATTCTTGGAGAGGAGCAAAAGAACTAATCTATACATTCCCTAAAAAAAACATAAAAAAAAAAAAATAAAATAAAAATTGATCACAATGAAGAACTTTGTCCTTATTACCATTCCATGTAACCAACATTCCCATCTTCTCCTTCTTCCTCCTCAGCCGGAGCCGGGAGATTGAGATCGAAAAGCACTGCGATCTCGGGCTCTGGCTCGGGCCCGGTATCGTGGGTCGGTTCGCACCGGATCATAGCCGCGCTGCTCGCCTCACGACCCCCGACGAAATGAGACCTCTTGTGACCCCCCAAAGCTTGGCCAGACTTGAACATCCTAAAGCATATCGGACACTCGTGTCCCTTCTTCGTCGGGCCCGGGCCCGTTTCCCTCGTGGGCCCCGCGGCGGGCTCGTCGGTCTCGATGCTGTTCTCCCCGAGAGAGCCCGCCGAGCCGCCGCGATTATTGGCCGCCGCGGCGGCGTTGGTCTTGGCGTGGCTCGCTCTGTGTCCCCCGAGAGCCGTGTGGGACGAGAACGTCTTTTTGCAGGTCGAGCACTCGTACTTGGTCCTCTTCTGGGCCTCGGGCCCGTCCGAGGTTCTTTTTCGGGACCTCTTTCGCAGCTCGTACTTCGCGTCGCCGACCAAACTCTTCCCCAACAACTCGGATCGAGATTCCACTTCGAGAAGGGCGTCGGACGATTCGCCCTTCTTCGGGCCGTTCCTGAAGTACCCGGAATCGGAATTCTCCGAACCGCCTTCGTCTCCTCCGACGATGATCTTGGGATCGGATTTCGCTTCCAAGACGACGGACCCGTTGTTGCTCGAAGACTCGACCACCGAGTCGTGGCTCGGAGCTCCTTTTTGAAACCCGCCACCGGAGTCCCTAGAGAGCAACATCAAGCTTATAGCGACCTCTTGTTGCTCTCTCTCGGCGCCGAAGAAACTCCCGACCTTTCGCTCCGATCCCCTTCTTCTCCGCCGCTTCTTCTTCTTCTTCTTCGGGCCCGAGCTCTCGGTGTCGGAGGCTTTCTCTTCCTTGGAACGGCTTCGAAGCCGGTCCTTCTCGGAGTGACAAGCCATGTGGCCACACAGAGCCTTCAGGGACTGAAACCCTTTCCCACATTCTTTGCAAACATTATTATTATTATTATTATTATCATTCAGCTCCTTATTACGATCAGACGAGCCCATAACCACAAACCTCTTGCTCTTCTTTGGGTTCTCTCTCAGCAAGTAATTCACGCCATGTTCTTCGGATTCCGAATCCCTCTCTCTCACCGTGTTAATCTCATCACCATCATCATCAGCGAAAGTTCGAAACTTTAGTACCTTGACTTGTTGCTGAGCTCTGGGTTTCTCTTCTTCGTCTTCTACTTCTTCTTCTTCTTTCTCGTCCGAGTGGGTTCTGATAAACGCCCAAAAAGAGTAAACAGCGAAATATGTCATCTTTACATTCCTATTTTATTGTTATTAATTTATTTATTTATTATTGATTGATCGCCCATTCCCAAAAAAAAAAAAAAAAAAAAAAAAAAAAGTCAAAACGGCTTACCTTAAAATTCCCGAAGAGATAATGCCGTATTCCATGATCGTGTTTGGGAGGCAGAGGAGAATTCAGAGAGCGGGTCTGGATCGAGACGAGAGAGAGATCATAAAGCTCTGACCTTTTTTTTCTTTTCTCTGTTCTTTGTTCTTGTTCTAGAGAGAGAGAGATGGGTGATAGTAAAATCTGATCAGAATCCAAGTGCGGTTTGTTTGGGATGTGACAGTTTTAGAGAAGTACGAGATCCGACCCTCAAAAGGGACCCTCTAAATTCCATTTACTCCTCTCTTTTATCTTCTTCAGAACAAGAAAAATACGAAAATTGGTTCCTTTTTTTTTATCTCTTCTTGTTTTTGTTTTGGAGGATATAAAAAATGAACGAGAATTCGAAGCTATCTTTTGGAGAGTTCGATAATGTTTGAAGGCCGTGAAATGGACAATATGACCATTAAGCTAAAAGAGATGGGAGAGAGAGACAGAGAGAGCCAAGGATTGAGAGAAAGCAAAAACAACCGAAGCTCAACCGTGACTCATTCTTCTCTCTCTCTCTCTCTCTCTCTCTCTCTCTATTGTTTGTGTTGTTGTAGTTGGAGGAGAATTCCATGCATGGAAGCAAAAAAAAAAAGCATTAAAAAAAAGGGGTTAGAAAAGATAGGCACCACGTGGAATCAATAGAGGACCTTTCGGCTGATCAAATCGACGGTCGCGATTTAGTCTTATGTTGTTTTTGTATTTGTTCATTATTATTATTTTTTTTTTTTTTGGCTTCGTTTGAGATCCCAATGTGCGAACAAGTACTTGTTTCTTGAGATATTGTAGCCTATTATTTATAAGATATATTATTATTCTTATTATTATTATTATTTACCATATGACAAGGCCAAGCAACAAACTCTCAAATCGCAATATACTAAAACCGTTAACAAATCTCAAGTTTTTTTTTTGGATTATTGATCATTCTTATCATTCGATAGACTAAAACCACGAGAAAAGTGATAATTAGTGTTTTTTTTTTCTTCACTTTAAAATGGCCGATAAATAGGTGTTTTTAATGCGGCTTTGAAAATTTAAGTAAAGAGTTATTGAATACCTAACAAATTTGAGAGTGGTACAACTAAAGAATATGTCTTGATTATAAAAATAAAAAAAGAAAAAGAAAAACTAAAGAATATGTGCAATCCAGCTTTGGAAATCATCAACCTCACAACACAACATCACTATATTTATTTGGCTCATCTAATTTTTCTTTACTTTTCCTTTTATGTATATTATTATAGTTTGTTTATTTATTTCTTTAATATATGCCCGTGATCGTGAACTAACTAAGTAGTCAATTTTTATCCAAGAAAATGTTACATACTTGTGGCTCTAAATTTCAACATCCTTTGCTGAGAAAGATTTCTAGAAATTCATTCAGCTTTATTTATTTTTTGGCAATTAGAAACAGATCGGACTCATTTTGCTTAGTAAAGACCAGCAAAAGTATGCTCTGATTTAGTCATATCACTCATCACAAACCCCACAATTGTAGTGATCTGATTGTCATTACTCAATGTTTTGCTGACGTGTCGCTCTAATATTTTTCTCACTTGGCTTCTTCTATTCTCCCACGGTGCGTAACCTTCTTTTGTGGGGTGCTACAAATAATATTTTTTATTTATTTATTTTTATTTACTCGTGAAAAAAGTTTAGATCTCATCTAGAATTGGTCGAGCTTTAACAAAACATGGAAATTCTACATTAAAATTTATGCCACTTGTCTTCTATATCGTCTACTTGAGATGAAACTGAACCGCAAAAAGGTTCTCTGCTCTTTACTTTTTTTTTTAATATATTTTTCATTTGTGACCAACAAAAATACCAAGACTTTATCTTCTTCTTCTTCTTTTTTTTTTCTTTTTTTTTTTTGGCTCGGCTATTATTTGCTTTTACCCAACTAAGCATTTAATATTTTTTATCATCTATTCTTATTTGTTGATGGTTTGATGATCAATAAACTTCTTGCTTGACCAAAACGAGCCAAACCGAATGAAGCACAATTTTGTACAAGATTGACTTGGAAACCAAAGTGAGAGTCATGCGTGTATCATTGTGACAAGAGAATAATAAAACCTTCCCAACTATACCCGTTTTGAGTCTCTGAACTTTGGAAAAAACGTCAAACATTTCTTGGTTAACATCGGAATTTGAACAAGCATAACTTGAGAGATTTATCTACATAAAGCATGACAAGTCAAACTTAGAGACATCATGTTTTAGGAGAGCGAAAGAAAAATAAAGAAAGAGATAAACTTTGCACAAAGGAACGACTAGCTTTGAGTTCATGTGACTAAGTCTAAAAATAAGTTCAACAAATTGAAAATTAATCAAACATTTGGTTTATTTGATTTTACATAGATTTTAGTGGTAGAAGAATAGTCTCAAGTCTAAGTGTTACACTTACTCAAGCAGAAAGGAGAGATTAAGGGAATGAATGATCTCTTAAGTCTTAACCCATAAGTTACTCCAAAGTCTTTTGCTCTACTAATTCATGGCTCACTTTTTCCTATGATTTTAAATTTATTTGCTCACACAAATAGCTTGAAATTGGGATTTTGTCAACTTGCCCATGAATGTACTAGGAAATGCCAAAATTAAGGTCTTGTTACTTCAATAAGACTTTGGACTCGGAATTCAAATCTTTGACACACTCACATTCCAGATTTTCTTTGATTTGATCGTATCACACAAGCAAAATTAGAGCACTAACTATTCCAAAAACGAAAACAATAATATTAATACACTTAAAATCTAAAAAAAAAGATAGAAAAAAAAAATTCATTTTCTTCCATTCATTCTTTTGAACCGAGACAGAGAACAAATACAGGACTGTAAACTGTGGGCAAAAAATTATTTACTTTTATTAGAGTGAGAGAATATACAAAATGAAAAATCTAATAAAAAAATTCTCCAGTATGCTCGAGAGTTTGAGATGTTCCCTCTTCGCATAGAAAACCTTTTTTTTTAATGTACATATGTTTTTCTTCTCGCCCACAAAACTGAAAACTCGAGATTATTGAGATTTGGTGTTTTCTTAATTGTCCTTGGTTTTTCCATCATCTTTGCCATCACCAAAAATGTCTTCGATCATATCCCACGGCAAAAGATCGAAACTTTTTTCAGGCCGCGACACGTTGAACCTCGAATCCCAAACTTTCGAATCCAGTGAATCTGATAGATACAACTGGTCAACCAAGCCCGGTTTGGTGTCCGAGCTTTTCTCATCATTCTCGGTCCTGATTCCGCTCAGTCTTTTCAACTGACCACAAGAATCAGCCATGTTGACCTGACACTCGAAGGACGTACACGAGTCATCTTGGAAGACACAGTCCTCCTGAAAATGACCCGAAATCCCATCGAAACGGTCGAACTCACGTCCCTTGATTGTTGATTTCGATGCTTGATGTACTGCGCCGTAGTTTTTCACTGCTCCGCCGTCGTCCCCATCATCGCTACCATCTGAATCTTCGCTGTCTTCTCTTTCATCTCTTCCACCCGAACCCTCATCGCGGGGAAGTTGGTCGTCGAGGGACTCGATCGCGGAGTCATCCTCGTCATCCGAATCTCGAATCGCGAGAGAATTTCCTCTGCTGATTCCGTGCCACTCGTCGTCGTCGCTGTCGATATCCAACGACCAGGATCGGTTCTGAGAGGCACGCTTCCGAAGCATGAAGACGTTAAAGTAATAGCTGACGATATCCTTCTTGCTCCGACCGGGAAAGAACGCGGACAGTCGGCTCCAGAAATCCCTGCCCAGCGACGCGGGGTTGGAATACACGACCTCGTGAAAGTCGAGCTCTTCTTCTTCGCTCCAATCACGGGAAACCTCCTCCTCGCCCATCTGGTCGAAGCCCAACTTCACGAAGATTTTGTCTCCAATGGATTCTTTCAAACGCTCCTGTTGCTCTCTGACGTGCTGTCGCACACACCTGATCGAACCCGCATCCATACAGAAACACTCTTCTCTGCCTCTCCCGACCCCATCATCCTCGGGGACCGGGAGCTCCGGATCGAGCATCGGTAAAATACACGTCCCCATTAGCCTTTTCTCCTCAGCACTAATTTCGACCGCTTTGGATTCAAGTGTTTCAGTCCGTTCTATCTTCTTCTCACTCGTGTTTCCCTTCCAAATTGGGATGCTCGCTTGGTGATCTTGACCGACCGGAATGTGCCGTCTAGGAGAACAATTCAACGACGAAGAATAAGGGTCCTGTAGAGGAGGAACAAATGGCCTCCTTGGGAAACCAGATTCAGAAGTACATCCCGAAGAACGCTGTGCATTTGCAACTCCTTCAAAGAGACCAAAGTTGGTATCTTCTTCGCCGGTAGTTTCATTCACCGGAGACGAACAGCTCAGGGTGACAAAGTCCTTTTCTTGCGCTTCAGCCCGTTGAAACTTACACGACCCACCCTCATCCTTGCCTATGAGTTTTCATAACAAAAGCCAGATGATAAGAGAACCGAAAGAAAAAGGCGTGTAGTATCAGTGCTCAAATATATCCCATGTTCTCGTGTATTGTATACCTATGGTGAAATGATCTTGGGGTGCACTGTAACAAGAAACGAGCTCTGCCAACGGGGCTGGCTTGTTTGTGTATTCTAGTTGTCTCGGGTGCTTGAAACGTAGCCCGTCGAACTCCAACTCCTCAAAAGGCCTCTTGCATCCCATAATGACCTAAAAGGGTAATTAAATTGATTTAGCTCATTACAAATGCAAATAAAGAGAACAAAACACAGCAACCAAAACACATGAACAAATAACTCCAACAATTTTAGTCATGGTAAGTATAAGCACATATGGCATAGGAGCCAATCTATTAGTTACTTCTAACCACAAGACTATTTAAAAGAATCTCTACACTCGACTCTAATTCTCATCCTTCCTCTCAGTGACTTTCCTTACTGGTATTGATTAGGCTTATTAGACACATAGCAAGTAAACAAAGAGATTATAACCCACCCTCACAAAAGTATCTACAACACCGCAAATAATGTGTACATCATAACCAGTATATTTTTATATTATTATTACTAAAAGGAACAAATTTATTAATTATTAAAAAGAGAACGGTTAAAGAAAGTGATCACAGATCAAATTGAGCATCCAAATCGTATAAACGGGTGCTGAATTTCATCCCTATACCTTTTAATTAGCGTTAGATCGTGTATCCCCAACTCAATTAGACATTAACTAAAAGCCCCAAATTTGAAAGAAGACCTAACCCTAGGTTTACGATTCAATGCATAAATCGATAAATTACGCCAAAATAACGCATGATATTGCCGAATACATACCAAATAAACAAAAGCCCTACAGAAATTTCAGTAAATAACAAGCCCTAGCAGATCGAAAAAATCAAAACCCTAGAAATTCAAGAATCTCAAAATTTCACAAAATTTAGGACAATATCTCATGGGGTAACAACAGATCGGAGGCCAAACAAGCATAAAGAACAATTGATTCAAAGATTAAGTACCTAAAAGGGTCGATTTGAAACCGAAACCCTAGATACGTCCGATGTCAACGTCCGGGTATAAAATTGGGGTTAATCTTCAAAGAAAAACACAGATCTGAGCACAGAGTGGTCCGATCTAATGATTATGTAAACAAATTTCAGAAAATTTCAAGAAATCGAAGGTCGATCGAAAAGAGGGATATTTTTAGGTTAAACGATGAAAGTCTACGGTTCGTGATTTTCGGTACGAAAAGACGGTTCGAAAAAAGAAAATATAAACAATAAAGAAAAGGGTTAATCTTGTGATACGGGATCGTTTGGCGTTGGACTAGGACTTATATCATGTGCGATTTAAAACAAAACGATTCGTTTTGGTTATTGGTTTAATTACATACGTCTCTGACTTGTGCTAGCTAAATTACAAATATAACCCCTTCTCACTTGTATGTATAGACGAGTGCTGACAAACCTTTACAAATATCCTATATAAAATATATTTTTAACAATCCTTTAGGGCTTGTTTGTTTCTCAACTTGAAAACTGTTTTTGACTTTTCTAACTTGAACAGTTTTATAAAAAAACTGAATTCACTGTTTATTTGATGATTCTCAGAACACAACTCAAAAAAATTTCAAACTGTTTTCTGTTTTAATGAAGAAAATCAAAAAACAATTTTTAGGTGTTTTCCAATTTTTTCACTCAACTTTTTTAACTTTTTTTTTTCTTTTTTTTTAATATCTCATCTTGACATCTCCTTCTCTCCTATCAACATCATTTCATTTTTCTCACTTTTGATTATCGAATTTATTTTCGTTCCCTGAAAAACTTAAGTTTTACAATTATGACAAACTTTAAACAATCGAAACTTCATTTTACAAACTGTTAATTGGCCGTGATCCTCTCGTCGAGTACATAAGTTTTCATTATTTTTAGTCAACATTAGGTATCAAAATTTGATATTTGTTGTATTGACTATAAAGACAAACGGTGTTTTCCGATGAACTTGTGAACAATCATTATAACTAAAGGTACGACCATTATATTCACACCAAACACTTTCAATTAGTATATATCTCGACGCTTAATTCTTATGTGAATTATTACACTACAATTACAAAAAACTGAATAAAAAAAAACTGAAATCTTTACCAAACAGTTATTTGAAAACAACTGTAAATTTTTTTTACAGTACAACTATATGAAAACAAAAACAGTTTGAGTGAACAACCAAACATGCCCTTAATGTTTTAAAGAATTCGTTGCAATTAATCAATTTAGATATGCTAGTTTTATTTTATTAAAAATAAAACTCACCAAGTCGAAGTAAATTAATTAATTGTTTAAATTAATTTGATTTACTTCGACTTAGTGAACTATTTTTCTAAGTAAATTAAATTAACTTAATTAGTTAATTAATTTATTTCGACTTGTTAGTCTATTTTTTTAATATAATGAAACTTTAACTATTTTTTAAAAGCAGAATGGGCTATTAGGCCACTAATTTAAATCTCTTACATTAAATTAAACTAAACATTAGATTGTTCTCTCAGTCTATCTAGTGTTTACATGAAAAAACATTAAATGACAAAAATAAAAATTAATTATGCAAAATCATTAAATAATACAATATATATGAAAACAAAATAATATCAATCTAAACTCATCAATTGAACCAAAGTTTGAGATACCGTTTACCGTTACCGTGCCAAACTTGGAATATATGAGTATATCCCTTACCGCAAGGGTTTACATTGAGTTTTCAGGGAATGAAACCGGTAGATTTTCCATAGTAAATAAATATAAAATAAGTTTTCACAATATTTTTTATTTAAATTTATTTTGTTTAAAATTGCGGTAAACCTCGGTTTTCTTGCGGTAAACTCCGAATTTTATGAAGTTTTTATATGAATCAGACTGATTTTTTTGCATTAAGGGATTCTCTATCGGCACCGGCGCGGTAAACCCCGATTTTACGTGTATTTCACGGTTTTGTATGCTTCGTTACCGGGATCTGGCGGTAAGCGATATGCTGCGTGGTAACCCACCGGTTACCCCGGTAACTCAAACCTTGAATTACACTACTAATAATGATATTGTTTGGCATTGTTTATTAGAAATTTGTAAGTAACTAAGTCATCTTAATCTTAACGTTTGGGATTTAACCAATGTTTAGAAAGTTATGGGAAAATAGCCATATATATGAGGTAGCAGTTGAGGTAATGGGTTAAAATTCCAAATTTGTCCTTAAATCAATTTAGCCTTTTTTTTCTGTGTGAGATTTTTTTTTTTTTTTGCGTGT
The DNA here is from genome assembly GCF_054948205.1 of Urtica dioica subsp. dioica. Taxonomy (NCBI): domain Eukaryota; kingdom Viridiplantae; phylum Streptophyta; class Magnoliopsida; order Rosales; family Urticaceae; genus Urtica; species Urtica dioica. The sequence continues at coordinate 41,758,997 of NC_142758.1, read as the reverse complement.
TTTTTATTCTTTCGCGTGTGTTAATTAGATACATACCTTTCATGTCACGTTTTCATCGTAGTTAGTTAGCATTTCAATTTTTAAGCGTGTTTTTCTTGTTTTAATTAGCATATTTTTCAGATTAGGCCACGTCGCGCGTTTATTTTTTCTTTTAATCAGCCTATTTTTCAGAATGACCACGTTATTCTACTGGTTTTTAGTTGGTAGTTATCGTTTTTTGAATTGGTTTGACTTAGATTTCAAAGCGCTAAATATATTCTCACGATTTTAGAACGTTTAAGTTTAAAACAAACGCTAAAAAGTTCCGAATGGACCTTATCTGTTGCTACGCTCAAGTTTCAAATGGCTGGATCGTCTTGGTCATTGGTTGAATCAGGTACGTTTAGATTTTTTTTAACGTTGATATAGTTATCTGACATCTTGTGTTTTCGTTAGCAGTGAGGATTTCTGAACGGCAGTATTTTGAAAAAGGTAGTTCTTTGCTATCGGATAATGAAGAAGTTATCATTCTTGAAGGTGAATTTGTTTTGTTTGATGATACGCAATTGAAAAACTGCACGATGAATGTGGATGTTAATGTGAATAACATTTTTTTGCATAAAGATATAATGATTTCTGCGTTGACTATGATTGCGTTAAGAAAAAAATTTGAATTCCGGGTGAAAAGGTCTGGCAAGAGTCGATATTGTATTGTCTGTTTGAATACTGATTGCTCGTGGAAGTTGAATGCTAGTGTATGTTCTCAATCCAAGTTTTGGGTGATTAGGTCTTTAAATAAATATCATAATTGCTTTGAAAAGAACCTTATACATCGTCATAAACAAGTGACATCTTCATTAATTAGCACAGTTAAGTTAACAAAGACTTTCGAAGCTCAATGGCTGACAAGTATACACCAAGAGCTGTAGCAGAGATCATGCGTACACGTTTTAAAGTTGAGATCAGCTATTACAAGGCGTGGATGGCTCGTTCCAAGGCTTTACTCAATATTCGCAGTGATTTCGACAAATCATATTCTCATCTCCCCATTGTATGCGATATGATAAAAGAAAAGAATCCAGGTATTTTTTTTTATTATTGTAATTATTGTGGTTTTTTTGGTTTTGATTATATGGCCAATAACATTTTTTTTAGAATTGTTGTTTTGACATTCATGATATATATTTACAGTTATTAACATTTATTTACATATGAGTACCTTTAACTGGTTTGATTTAAGCTGTAATAATTTACGGTTATTAACACTTATTTATCTTTTTCATGGGCACTTACACTGTAACAGAAAATGATGCTCAAGAAAATTTCCAATATTTTTTTTTCTGACAATGGGGGCTTCTGTGCATTGGCGGAAGTTTTGTCAACCTTTCATTTCGGTCGACGGGACTTTTCTCAAAGGTAAATCACACAAGACATTACTATTGCCCATGGCTCAAGATGGTGATGATAATCTCTTTCCCTTGGCTTTAAGTATCGTTGATTCAGAAAACGATAAATCTTGGCATTGGTTCATGACTCATCTGAGAGTGGTTTATGGTGTTAGAGATGGTTTGGTTATTGTGTCCGATCGAAATACATCAATTCCAAAAGCTATTCATAAAGTATTTCCCGAGGCTAACTATGCACTGTGTATGCAACATCTTTGGGTGAATATGAAGGCAAAGTTTGGAAAATCTTATTATGGACCACTTTTTTACAATTGTGCAAAGGCATATACTCAAAAAGATTTTGACTGTTGGCTTGAAAAGATGACTGAGTCTAAGCCTAACATGAAACAATATTTGCTAGATGCGAAACCTGAATTATGGTCGCGGAGTCAATTTGTGAGCAAGAGGTATACTGTCATGACTACAAACATTTCTGAATGCTTAAATTTTGTGATGAACGAAGCGCGTGGCTGGCCAGTTGCTTGTTTGGTTTTAGTTTTCGGAGTTTATTACAAAGGTGGTTTAATGAAAGAGAGATCTTATTCCAGGAATGCTATTTGGTTTTACTGAGCATGCTTTTGATATTCTTTTTAACTCTGAAGATGATGCTCGGACGATGAAGATATTTTTTTAATGATGTACAGTACTGGAAATTTATGTCAATTATCGGAAATTGATACATTGCTTTATTATTTTTCTTTTTTAGGTGAATATCATCAATGACCACCAGTTTGAGGTTATTGATGGTGCCATTCATAGAATTGTCGAAATTTCTAATAAGACATGTACATGTGGCGTTTGGAAATTAGATGATTTTCCTTGCTCTCATGCGGCTGCGGCGTTATATCGTAGAAAGCTAAAACCATTTGATTTTGTGACTTCATATTACACTAGACAAAATGATGTTGTCATTTATGCTCAAGATATTGTTCGTATTGAAAAGAAAGGTGATTGGGAATCACCTGAAGATGCTTATGGCATTCATCCACCAGTTTACAAAAGAAAAGCTGGGAGGCCAAAAATGCAGAGGTATCGTTCCAAGTCTGAGTTATTTCACCCATACCATCAACGATGCAGCAATTGTGGAAAGGAGGGCCACAACAAGAGGAGATTCAAGTTTCGGACAAATGATTAATGATTTTTTTTAGTTTCAGAATGTTCTGTTTTTTGTAGACATTTTTTCATGTTTCTCAGTTTGATTAAATTTGTTTTCATGTTAGTACTTTGATTCCTTATTTTTTTTGCGATATCTTTAACTTTTGAACTCCTTATTATTTTCAAATTTTAAGATCATTTACACTTTTTATCTTTGTTTTTAAGGGACTAATTGCCGATTATTATCAAACATTATTAATACATATTTAATGTTTTGAAGTGAAAATTCCAACACAACTAGTTAAAGGTTAAGTGTTAATAACCTTAAATTATTACACCATAAATCAAAACAGTTAAAGGTAGTGACGAATAAATAATTGCTCGTGGTAGTTGAATGCTAGGATTTTCAATAAAGATCATAATTGTTTTGGAAAGAAATTGAGTTTGTTAAACAGGAAATTAAAAAACCATGCTATAGTACAAAAAAAAATGAAAACAAGTATAAAAAAACCATGCTATAGTATCAAACAAACATAGAAAGATGGAAGGTATTATATCTCGTGTAATTAGCTGTGACACAGCAGCTCAAATCTGGAAAACAGTGGAAGTGTATTACGTTCAATTATGCTCAACAAATTCGAGCCAAAATTTCTCAATTCAAGTCTCAATTGGCGAGAACTTGAAGATCAGGAATCTGGTGGATCTGTACCTCTTGTTGGAAGCAAATTTGAAGTCAAAGAGCATGTTGAAGCAATCTGCAAAGGTTTGCCTGATGAGTACGAAACGTTTATTCTAGCAACTATAGCACGAAATGAAGTGTTCACGGAAGAAGAAATTGAAGCTCTACTATACATAAATAATAAGGGGTCGTGCAAACTATGCTATAGTACCAATTAATTGTTGCATAAAGTACCAAAAACCTCAATTACTAGTACAAAAAAACAAGGGATATAGTTTTGAATTTTTTGCATATTCTATATGCCTAAATCGAAGATGGGCTGGCTATTGGGTTGGCTTTTCGACGGACTGGTGTTTTTGTAGCAGCTGACCTCTTGATTTTCCTTCGAGGACGTTCATTTACTGTTGGTCCCGCAGTAGTTGTTTTTACGGTTCGTTCACGTTTCTTCCTGGCCAAAGGCTATTGGGCTTCACCTTCTTGAACCACCTGTGTATGTTGATCATCAATAAGATCGCTATCATCAAAGTCTTCGATGTTTTCTATCAAAAACGCGACATCATCATTGAGTCTCGTTATTTGGGTCGGACTATATTATGAGTTCTTTAGGCTTGCTAATATCGGGGACAATTCCTGTTAATATTCATAATTACAAAAATCATGTACGTATTTACAATTATTAACAGTAATTGATGTGACGAATAAATACAAAGTTTTTTTACATATCTTTTCTTTGACTATTCAGTTGATGTTTCTAGCTCTCACAACCGGTATGTTTTTGGATCCTACATCACCTGTGGTGTTGGCAATCATCTGTTTTTGAACTTTTGTTGCGTCGCCTTGGCGAGTAGCCGGTATGGAGGCTACATCTTGTGTAATCTTAGCGATTGGCTAGGCAGGAGGCTATACATGTGAACAAACGATTATTTACACATAATCACACTTATTTACAGTAAGTTTACAATTATTTACAGTAAAATTTTTAACTTACCACTTCTTTGACTAATCTGTTGATGCTTCTAGTACGACCAGCTGCTATTTTTTTTGTTCCTACATCACCAGTAGTGTTGGCAATTGGCTGGTCTGAAGCCTACACATATAATTTCCAATAAATTACGTCAGTCCTTGTTTGAAAATTGTAAACAAATTTAGACCTTAAAATTTTATTTTAATACCTGTTCTGGAACTTTGGTTGCGTTGCTTTGGTGTTTAACCGGTATGTAGACTATATTATCAATAATGTTGGCTATTGGTTGGGCTTGATGTACACATGTGAACAAAAGTTTAGTACAACACAAACTTATTGACTTTTTCAAAATTATTTAAGTGTTAAGTACCTGTTTTGGTTCTTTGGTTGCATTGCCAGTAGTTGAGGATTTGAACATTGATGTTGTAGGTTGTATTTCCTGAAATTAAAAATTAACAAATAAAACCATTATAATTATTTACATATATTGTTAATAACTTTTAAACTTATTGAATTTTCATCATGGTTTGTGTTTGACAATTTATCTACAATGCATCTCATCTACAAATTTAAAAATTTAAAAGTTAATTATTGTTTTTCTAAATTTTAATGACTGCAAGATTTTTACCATGGCTGATAATGTCATTTGCGCTGGCATCTTTTTTGCTTGTGCCCTACGCACCTCCTGTTATAACATTTGTGTATTATTTTCACTTATTAACAGTAATTTATATACATACCACAAACCATGATAATACCTTTAAGGTTTCGATAGTTGTATCTGGAGGTGCCCCAATTGGTGTTTCTATAACAACCTGTGTCATTGTTAAAAAAATGTTTTAAGTAACATAAATTAGTGATTTGTAGTGTTACCTGTTACGATGATTTATTTGCACTTGATTCCCTTGTGCGCCTTTCATTTTGATCATCATGTTACAAGTATGATTAAATTATGCTATTACAATAACAATTTGGAACAATGAAAAAATATTAAGCGCTCGTTATGAAGGTTATCATCATTGAAGGGTCTGTCTCGCGTATGGGCGTTGTATAATTCGTATTTGGACGTTCCTCGCTTCTTACATTGTTGGTTTCTTTAATATTCTTTGTAACAAATTGTTCAAGCGACTCAAGTTTGCAGCTCACCATGCTAAGCTCAGATTCTAGAGCTTCAATTCTAGAGTTTGCGACTCCTAGATCTGAAATTAGATCCTGAATTTGAGATTCCAATTTCGCTTTTTCAAAGTTGGGTGATCTAGAGCTGCTAGCGACATCTTTCCCTTATTTTGCAAACAAATTAACACATAAATACATATGTAAAGTAGTGAAATATATTAATTATGGATAATAATAGTAAATTACATACAAGCGTACCTTTGTTCTTGGGCACTTTTTTTGTAGTTTCAGTCTCTTGATATTCTGGGATGCCCAGATTTGTTGTATTCAACAAGTAGCCTGCTGCTATCTCCTCTTCAGTCGGTGTTATTGTTAGGATATCAATCTAAAATAATTAATACACAATCCGTTAATAACATCAAACACGTGTATGTTAGTTAATATTGTCATGAGTACATCTTCATTTTTGAAAACTAGCCTCTCTAGTATATCATATCCGGGGTTTTTGTGATAGGTCCACTTCAACATCCTCGGTATGACCCCCGAATAAGATCATGATGTGAATCCATGTACAGCAAACTGTGGAACAACTTCATATGCCCATGCAAGAAGATGGTGGAGGAAGCCTTCAAGATTGTAACCTTTCATGTATTTTGGCACAAAAATTCCAGATTTCTTCATTGATGCACATAGTTCTTCAAAACTCACTCTTCCCCAAGGATATTCATTAAAAATCCGGGGTTCATTTGCTATCAAAATATGCTCGTCCTTTATGTTGGTATTATCATGTTTTGGTAACACCATTGTTGATAAAATTTCCAAGTTGACAAATGCGACGCGATCTTCATCGGACGCACCCAATGTAGAAATAGCTAGCAGCGCCAATATATGATTAGGTCTCTTGGTTGCATCGCCCATGAAATAAGAGGATTCCAATCTGTTCTCGATTGGTCCGCATTTGAGTCCTGTAATTTTCATTTTTTCCACTTATTAACATATAATTGATATTAAAAATAATTACATAATCAAATATACCTTTAACCACATACCTTACATGATTGCAAAGTTATTTAACGTGAACACCAACTTGTTGCCTCCAAAGCTGAACCACAACCCATGGGAGTTTTTGATCTCAACCTGATGAAGAACGAGCAAGTGCATCAATTTCTTAGGGAACCTCAATTTCTTCAAAATAACCAAATGGTCCACTATTAAATAGCATTTCTTGTCTCTCATTAGTCAACCCTGCTATTATTTTATCATATATGTTAAAATTTATGTGCTTAACAATCAGTTGACCCTTATTCCAATTAATTTCTCTGACTACCTAATCTCCTTGCTGCACTGTTGCGATTTTTACGCGCGCAAGTGCACGTGTCGCTCAAGTAATATAGTGAAATAAGTACGAGTGTCGATCCCACGAGGAACAAGCTTAATTAACAAACAAATCAACTAGCACGAATTGAACTAAAATGAAAGATGGAGAGATGTCACAAATTATTGACAAGTTTTAAAACAATTAAATAACAAAATAATCAAATAAAAGTTGCAAGCAGAAAGAGAGGCTAAGGACCAAGGCTTCACGGGTTTATTCAACGGTTTGGATACACAAATTTGACGCACAATCAATAATCAACTCACTACTCTTTGCTAACCATACTCACAGAATAATATTGCTAAATCTCTCTCGAGCATCTAACAACCTATGTCAACGCTAGGAAAATCTTCTTTCGATCTCAATCCCTAACAAAAACATGCATTCATATCAAGAGCATTCACACGATTCTATGGCAACCTAACTATCTCTAGCCTAGGCATGCATCATAGTAATTCAAACCAAAACACTAACAACCTAATCTTTCTCAAGCATCAAGTTGAAGTATTAAATCATGAACAAGGTAGCTAATCTCGATCAAGCATTAAAAACGGATTTGAATTAAGCAAAGTAGTAGAGAATGGAAATTGAATTTCAATATATTAAATCATATCCATAACCGCATCCTAAACCCGCTACGCCATAGTCCTTAATGGAATTAGTTCATGGCGTAGCGAGAAAACAAAAATAAAATAAAAGAAAAAGAAGTAGCAGAAACCATAATTGAAAACTAAATTGAAAATTAAAATACAAGTGTTCAAGAGTAAAAGTGAAGAAGAAAACTGTAATTGGCGCGAATTGATGAAGAACGGCTCTCCTCTTTCTCTCTATCTCTCCCAAACACTAAGAAAAACAATGAAAAAGTGTCAAAAGTGCTAAACAAGAGATTGAGAGGTGTATTTATAGACCTAGGTCAAAATCCTTGGGTTTCTCTTAATTTTCGGAGCAGATTGGGTAATTAAAAGTGATCCAACGGCTCAGATCGACTCCAAATCAGCGTTTCCTCTTTTTTTGTCTCAGCGGACCTCGCGGCGAGCAGTTTGATGGTCGCGCCGCGAGGTTGACATCCCGGAAGACCTCGCGTTCCGCGCTTCATGCTCGGAGATCGATTTCGGCGATTTTCAGAACCTCGTGGTGCGACCCCCTAGGGTCGCGCCGCGCACTTTTTTTTCCCTGCGCGCACCGATTTTGTAACGGCCATAACTCCTAGCTCCGATGTCCGATTCTTGCAAATAAATATGCGTTGGAAAGCTAAGAGAGAGCTCTATCCAATCATGGAATTGGATCATCCAAAATATTTACTTCAAACTCTCAGAATTGTTCACAAGAGGACGCTGTATTTCTTCTTTGCTCTAACTTGGCGAAAAGTCTTCGAATCTTCTCAAAATGGCTCCGTTGCTTCACGTGATGCTCTACTAACCTCATTAATATCATTGGCCTCTAAAACCTACAATCTCTCAAAAACATACAAAAAAACATCACAAATACTCGAGACAAGCTTGGATTTAGTCGGGAAAATAGGAGTTTTCCGCGTGATTAACGCACCTATCATGCACAAATTGGAAATAAATGTTACTTAATGATAATGATTTTTTTTCGATGCTTTGAAGCTTAAATTTACCTCTGGAATAATCATAGTTACTTTTGAAGCAGAAGCTTTGCTTTTTTTTTTTTATCTTTTTTCTTCACCTTCTTTAACTTATTATGGGATCTAAAATCGGTAAACAATGATGATTAATATACATTATTAATATTTACTTCAAGATCATAAAAATTTCCAAACATTTCAAATACAAACACATAAATCATGAATCCTTAAAATAGAATATAAAAACATAAAATCTAAAAACCATAAATCTTTTTTCTAATACAACAGGTACCCATATGTTTTTCACCGACGTTGATTTAAACAGTTAATTTCGGAAATCATCAACCCATCATCGGTACCCAATATTTATCATCAGCCTATCATACTTACAGGTAACCATTGTGAGAGTGGATATCGTCACCATCCACCAGGCAGGATGGACCTAATGGGCCCATAGTCAGTCCGGCCCAAGATCCAGTTCGTCCAAGTAATCCAAGACTCAGACGAGATCGGCCTAAGACAATAGCAAGGAATACTTCCTAACTCGACCCGGGCCCATAAATGTTCCTAGACGGTCCCGCCAATTAATCCGAATGGGTGGTCTCCTAAGAAACGGTCAAATCGCCTAAAGATGGGGATGTATGCGAGATTGGAGGATCGAAGACCGGCTCTGCACGTACACGTGTATCGATCTGAAGAGGCAGGAGAATCGGCGAGCTAGCTATAAAAGCTCGTTCCATCTTCATTTTACGGGTACTGAATATTTTTGAAAGATTGCCATATATTTTCTGAATTCATTTTAAAGTTTTCCTACTCATTCTCGTTCGGATTTTCTATTCTTGTAAGGTTTACATTCAATAATAAATAAAGGGAATTTCCTTTCGCTCTTTCTATATCCAAATTGGTGTTATCCATTAACTTCTTTAGGATTTCGGTTTAATCTTCATAATCGGATTCTGAGACCCTTCTTTCGTATAAATAAATATATGAGACAACTCAAATAAATCTGGTATAGATTGTTGGGACGAGAAATCGGCTCAACAACCATCATCGGAAATTTTTGTAAATATTTAAAACATTTTTTATTTCCGAAATCATTGTTTGGGTTTATGAAAATAAATTTTGCTTTTCGAAAATCATCCTTACATATATGAGCTGTATGAGTAATAAATTTTGCTTTTTAAAAATCATCCCTAAATTTTTCTCTACGAATCCCTAATTTATTTCACTGACATTGAACAAAAATGATAATCATTGTAAATAAGTAATAAAACTTACAATCATTGCTTCTCCGAGTTCTATGAGCTCCAAATCTCGCAGATTTCTCCTCGTCTTCTTCCTCTGCATGTACAGTGATCTCTGTTTGAGCTTCGACTGAGATAAAAATATGTTTTTGAACGGCAACCCCAAACATCGCGTGTTAGGTTGGATAATCAGTTCTAGAAAATCACGAACCATTACACTTATCATTAATGGCTCTATTTTTTCAATTTTTTTACGTTTTATTTCCATCAATCTCGCGTGTTATGGGAAGTGAAATGTTTTCTTCATTAATAAATGGTAAGGATAAATCAGGCATTATTATTAGGCTATTATTGCCGTTTGGTTATTTTGCTAAAGTTTTGCAAACGTAGGCTAGTTCCCCAAAATTACGTTTGCTTTTGGTCATATATCTACACTGCCCTGTTTATTACGCCTGTTTTTAGATTTTTTTTGAAAAACTAAACTGTATTTAGTGTTTGCTAAACTCACTTCTTTTTAAAGTTGATAAGTGATTTTCAATATTTTAATAAAAATATAAAAAACTATATTTTGAAGTATTTTGTATTGTTTTTTACCTATACTTTCTTTTTCATAACTTTTTTGTTCTCCTACTTTAACTTTTAATCATAATTATCTTCATATTCTTCTATAAACTAGTTTTTTTATGTCACCAATATTCATAACTTATTTTTTACAATGCATAGTCTATAGTTTCCCACTTTAACATATTTTTTATACAACTAAGAATATCTTATTATTATTAACTATATTTTATATTTAATTATAAATATTAATAGAGATATATATATATATATATATATATATATATATATATATATTACCAAATACTAAATCTATTTTTGCTAACAGTTACAACAATTTTACAATAGTTTATCAAACACCTATTTGCTTTTGAAAACAACAGCATAAAACAACAGCATTTTCTTACAACATAATCTAAAACACTTTTTTTAAAAGTACATCAACGCCAAACGAAGCCACTGTCATCTCTAAACTCATTAAAACATTTATTCATGGTTTTTGGAACATTTTTACGCAAAACTACACAATTTCTCATCTTCAACTTAAGACTCTATTTTTAACACTAAAAATATTCATTTCTCGTTTTTCTATTAGTTTAATAGTTTATTATACTATAGTCCACATATATTAACCTTGTTTCTCTTATATCTAATCATATTACGTAAAAAAAAATTACATATTAAAACGATTTTGTAACTCTCAAATATATAATAACTAATATATTTTAAAAATAAACGGAATATTGGTGTTTTAGCTATATAACCAATTGAAACGCTTAATAGAAAATATTTGTCTAAAACTAATTAAATAACTAAATTTACAAAAATGTGCAAGAACTAGGTGTAGATAAATTTTACAGTTGAAATTTTCTTTGATATTGCACATTTTTTGGTTTGTTATATTTGATGTTGCTATACTAATATTGCATAAGTGATTATGGCATTATATTTGATGTTACTATAGTAATATTGCAAAAGGGATTATAGCATGTTTAGGATCCTGGTGAGTTTGATGGTGAAAGCTATGGAAGTACGCCATAGCTACAAGCATTATGCTCTTACTATTGTATGTCTCTGTCGGAGCGCCTTGGGAGTCCAATATGTAAATCCAAGGCGTCCTCTCGCTCGTACACCTTTCGAATAATAAACATTTAATGTTTGTGTTGTTTTTAGGCTTGAGATGAGGCAGGTAAGTGAGTGATGTACAAGACGTTTTGACCCTCACCAAGACATATATAATAGCCGACATGACTGAATTGTGAGAAGTTCTTCAAAAATAGAAAAAAAGAATATTTTTAACATAATTTGAAAAGAACAACAAGGAGTCTAAAAAGAGTTGTGGTTACACTATTGATGTGATCGTCCTTGAAGCGATTAGTGGCTTCTAACTTTTAAAAACGACACCTCGAACGATAATTTTACAAAGACTTAAGTCGATTTTAAATGAATTTAAGAAGAAATTTTTGGGCTTTTAAAAGCGAAAAACAATCCAAATGCAAATTTTTTGTGGTGTGCTTATGTAGACCAGAAAACTACACATGTCGTAATCCTGGTGAGATATTAAACAACTAAATGGTACAATAAAAGGCAAAGAGACTTTACATTTTGTTGTTTTGCTCTGATGGAGCCGAAGACCGAAAAAAAAAATTGAGCATGTGTGTTCTTTTTAAGCCTCTTCTCCATCTCAAAAACACGATCACCATCACAACCATCTTGTTCATTCTCATAATGTTAGAATATTTTACATCGATTATGGATATATCTTTTGTGCTCCTTGTGAAGGTCAAGGGTTTATATTCTCATTACCAATTAGTTTTAAAATGGAACCTCATGATACTTTAAGATGGTATTAGAGCCAGACCCACGTATCGATGTTGGTCAACGTGTGGATGTTCATTCCCACAAACTTCACGCTCTAGATGTCCATCCTAGGGCGTGAGATGGTGTATAGTTAGAATATCCCACGTCGACTAGTTATGTATCATATGTGCTCCTTACTAAGGTCATGAGTTACTTCTCTCACATAATGCGATTGTGGCTCTCTAACCATGGGACTTAAAGAATTGAGTACTTTTAACATTTAAACTAGTTTTAGAACCGCGCTCGAGAGATAGGGGGGGGGGGGGGGACAACAAAAGAGAGAGGTAAAAAAATAAGAAAAAAAAAAAAACTCAAAGTCATCACGTGTTGCTGTCTGGCGAAGCCATGTTGCGGCTTCTAGATCAAAATTGAATGAGCTTGGATCCTTATTACTTAGGTAATGGATATTTCGTCGCACTCTTATATGCCTCCCCACCTAAAAATTATTTAAATCATATACAAGGTATTGATATATTAAGCTCTTCATAAATCAATATCTCAAACACCGCTCTATATCCGACAATGTTGACATAGTCAGATTTTAGATCGTAGTCCTTTCATAATTAAACATTCATATTTTGAGATAAAAATGTTACCCATTATCTATTATTCACTTCGTTACCCAATTTAAACAGGCTGGATAGTAGTACTCGTTATTTTTTAATAAACATCTAGGACCCGTTAAGATTTTAGCGAGTCCGAGTCCGGGTAACTAAATAAGTGGACTCAATCTATCCAGTACCGATTCGTAAACACTAAAAATTCTTTTATTAAGAATTGATCTATGATGCATTAGGTTGTTTCAAGCGTTAGTTACCACTTGACTAGCATTTTAATGTTGATTTATTATTTTTATATTAAAAATTAATTAAAATGGGTAAATGGGTGACGAGTCCGCTTCAAAAATGGGTAACGATTCCTAGCTCTGTTCTTGCATATTACCCCGCCCGCTTCAAAATTTCGGTAAATAGGTCCGAGAGCATGCCGCAACAAATGGAAGGGAAATGAGATCCATCCAATGCATTCTTTTCAATCTTTGTATCTATTACCATTCCTATGCACATTTCACTTAAAAATGCATTATATATAATCATCCAGACCAACTTCAAGTGAAATAGACGTGAATATTAAATGATTTTTTTAAATCAAAATGTAGAAAATATTATTATTTTTCTTTCAAAACTAATACTTCTATGGCGAAATTTACCATAAAACGCAATATTTTGTCGTCATATATACAATCTTAGTTCCCCTATTGATTTTTGTGGCCATGAAGAACTTATTTTTCATGTCCATTTCTCTCATTTGAAACAATTATGATTAAGCTTTGAAATAATTATAGTGCTTTTTTTTTAAAAAAAAATTGAGCGTTAATTTAAGACAACATAAACAGAGAAAATAAGAGGGGGAAAAAATCACCACAATTTAACAAGACATTTGTTTCTTTCTTTCTTTCTTTCTTTCTTTGTCAAGAATTGTAATTCTAAGCAGAAGTCAAGAAATTCTTGAACCACTGAACAGAGTTCTTAGGGTATCTCTTGAGCTTGTCCTTGTAATCAACAAAATAGAGACCAAATCTGGATGTATACCCAGCTGCCCATTCCCAATTATCCAACAGAGACCACACAAAATACCCTTTCACATTGCACCCATCTTCCCTGAAATTCCAACAACAACAACAAAAAAACATATCAATAAAAAAAATCAAATTAAATTTTGCACAAACAATTAAAAAAAAAAAAAAAAAAGCTATTTTGGCTTACTTGATTGAAGCCAACAAGTTTGTTAAGTAGTCATTGTGGTATTTGATTCTTTTGTCATCCTTCAGAGCCTTCTTGAGTGAATTCAGTATGTTATTTGAATCATCCATTCCTGTCAAGTTCCACAAAGAGAAGAAAAAAAAATGGTTAAAATTAGTTTTCATGAAAACAATTTTTTTTTTTTAAATAATTTTTTATACCATTTTCGGTGATGAGGACCGTTGGATTGCCGTACTTAATCTTGATGTAGTTCATAAGTTTTCTCATGCCACCAGGTACAATGTACAACCATATAGAAGCAGCCTGAAATAAATAAATAAAAAGAGCCGTTAACTTTTTAGACTTGTGTTGCAAGTCATCATTAGACCTACACACTCGCATACCTTGTCGCCGATCGGCTTCAAGCCCTTAAGCGCTGAAAAGGAAAAGAACAAGAACAAAACATAAAAATAAGCATAATATCTAAATAAATAAATAAATAATTCAATAGTTACATTATATTTAAATTTTCTCCTAAATAAACCGTTGAAAACATACGTGACGTAGAAGAAGCCGAGTCTGAGAAGGTGTCGTTGAGGAAACCCAAATTCGCATTGTTTGATGCGTAGTAAGTTGTGTAGTGATTGATTCCAACGAAATCCAGAGACCTTTTGAGCAAATAAGACTCAGATCCTGTGAAAGTCGGAAGCCGATTTCCTACTCTCTGTCTCATCGAAGCCGGATAATCGCCAAAAATCAACGGGTCGAGAAACCTATGACACTTAAAAGCTTTAGTTTTTACGCTTAGAAAGAGAAAAAAAATCTAAATTTTCATTTAAAAGCAATTAGTACCATCCAAGTTGAAAATCTTGAGCTCTTTGTGTGGCGTCGATGTCGGCTTTGGAATTCGACGCGGGTTCAAACCACATGACATCAAGAGACAACCCAATTGAGCCTTTCTGCTGCCTCTGCACAACCGAAAATGTCACATATTACATACAATATTATATATGTTCAGTTGATACCAAACCTGAGTACATTCTAAACCCTTCTTCTTTCTTATAAAAAAAACACATGAAAAAAATAATATATAATTTTATTTTAGTTTTTACGGTTAAGGGAAAGTTAACCGAAAAATTTGGTTGACAAGTTTATTATAACAAATTAAAAATCTGTTTTCCCTTGTTGAATTTGCATCTTCAACTGCTTAGGTTTTGGGTATGGGCTTGACTCTCTTGAGCTATTAACAATTCCAACTAAATATATATATTTTAACTTAATAAATTAAGGATGCATTAGCTATATAGCTTTATTTACAATTTTAATTGCCATTTAGTCAATCTTTTGTAAATTTTTGGTAAATAGCCATGACCAATTATTTACACGCTTAAATTGGCTGAAATACCCTACCATAATTTTAACAAAAAATTAAGAAAATAGCCAACTTAAATGTTTGAAATTGCTAAATAGCCAACGTTTGATAAATCTCAAGTAAATAGCCATTTTCAGACATAAACCTTAAGTAAATAACCAGCATTTGGTATATAAAAGTGGCTATTTACTTAAGATTTACATTTGAAAGTGACTATTTACCTAAAATTTACCAAACATTGGCTATTTAGCAATATCAAACATTTAAATTGATTATTTTCCTAATGGACCCTAATTCTAATCGAATTTTGAATAAAAGGGCAACTAAGGAAAACAGAAAAATCCCACACAATGCCACATCATGTATGTGGCTATTTACGTAATATTTACTAAAGACTGGCTAAACAACAATTACAAAAATCTAAGTGGGTTAGTTTCCTAATTTTTTGTAAAATTTAGATGTTTATAGTTTTTTTGAATTCTTATTTAACTGAATAAAAAAAACATGATTTATGAATTGAACCCTTTGCTTTATTTGAACCAAAAATGTCATTAAAGCAAGGAATTGTCACTTCATCTAGCTATTCAATTTTCTTCTATATTTTGCAAAAACATTTTTCAACTATTACTAAAATCTATTTTTACCAAACACTTTAAAACAGTAGGGCTTTTAGAAAAAAAAAAAAAAAAAAAAAAAAACTAAAAGCATGCTTAATAAGCTAAGCTAAACACAGCCAGTAACTTAAATACCTTGTACTTTATCCTGTATATATTGGATGCCGCGGCGTGAGACAAGAGCACATTGTGTCCGACAATGTAAGGCTCGGTGCCAGAATTTCCTTCCTTGCAAAGAAGCCCGAGGATGACTGAGCACCGTCCCGGGGCTTGTAACCCGGCATCATAGCCTTGGATCGCAAACGTGTGTGGCTCGTTGAACGTGATCCAATTCTTCACTCGATCCCCGAAGTGCTTGAAGCACGTGTCAGCGTAGACCGTGAAGTCGTTTCTGCGATTAGGTCACTTCATTTAGTAGAAGAAAATAAATTATGTAGCAAGTGAATTTCTGACAATTGTTGTAGCATTTTTGTGCGTCACTTCTAGTAAAGTATAGTACAAATATTTGATTTAATTTAATTTATTACATGATTCGCCGGTCTAACCATCCCTTGTACTTGTCATCCAAAGCTTGAGGAAGATCCCAATGGTATAGTGTCACATATGGCTCAATACCTGTGTTTGATTTTTTTGGTTAGTAAGTTACTATAGATTTGAGATTTTTATTTATTTACCGATTTTATTTGGTGAGAGAGAATTAATTACCTTGGGCTAATAAGGCATCAATGAGTTTATTATAATGATCGATTCCTGCCTGGTTGATCTGTCCACTTCCATCTGGTACAAACAAAATCTTGAATTATTATCTGAAAATCGTGTTCTTAGTATTTATTATGATATTAATTCATTTTATTTGGCTAGTATTAAGAATAAATAAATAAATAAGGAAAAACGAGATTATAGTTACTTGGAAAAATCCGAGACCAGCTTATGGAAAACCTGTAAGCGTCCATTCCCATGTTCTTCATGAGTAGTACGTCTTCCTGTTGTAAACACATTTAAAAAATATATTATTATTTGACTATTAAAACTTGGAAAATAATGAGGAAAATGAAATCAAACAAGTATAGAGAGAAGTGTATAAATATCATACTTTATAACGGTGGTATTGATCAACTGCAACATCGGCGTTACTGAAATCTATGATTTTCCCTGTTATTTCGGCCAAAAATAAGTAAATAGATATATGTCAAGAAAAAATGATAAATGAATGATATTACTAAGAAAAAGTTGATTAATCTTAGTATGCCTAAAAAATAAATTTATTACAAAATGATGAATATGATTTTTTCTAATAAAATTATGAATATGCTAAATGTTGTTAGTTAGGAATAAATCTGGTCATTCGGAGCAGAACAGAAATATTATGTTCATTTCCATATCGAATTTTGTGGAACTAGCTAGAATATTTATCTGGAATATAAATTTCATTCCGTTTTGTTTCAAAAAGAAAAAAAAAATATAAAATCAAAGTCCTTGGCATACATTAGAATTTTCTTTTATAAAGGTGTATACGAAAAAAGAAATATCCGTTCGTGATTCTGGCTATTTGTCGAACAGAAAATTCCGTACCAGAATTCTAATAAGCATAATTACCATAAACTGTATATAAAATTACCATAAACTGTATATAAAATTACCAAATTTGTGAGAAAATGTGTCCCAAATAGAAGGCCCTCTTCCATCTTCTTTCACCGCTCCCTCGTACTGAGAGAGATTACAGAGAATTAAAAACTAATTAGAGTTGCAAAGCAATTCACAGCAAAAAAATAAACTAACATAATTTTGAAAATAATCAACTCCATAATAACAATGCCTTCTAATAAAATTATAACGTGTATTCTGTGCAAATATAATTTCTGTTGATTATGATGTGGAAAGTATGTTCTACAACAAGCAATTAATGAATCATACTACACTCATCTTTCATGACTTTTAATGAAAAATAACAGACTAAAAGCGAACTAGCATGTGACGTATTTCCAACTATTTTTGTTGTTGTTAAATAAATAAAAGGATCCTAAATAAAAATCCATTGTCCGTAACTCCACTTATCAAGCTAAACCTATCTTCTTTCATAATCATTCCTCAAAACCCAAGTAAATGTTATTATCATATTAGATTAAAAAAAGACATTTTAGGATATTATCCGTTAATTTACATTTTATATGAGGGTGTAAATTTTGATACAAAAGTCTGTAGGCAATACCATAAGCATTCACTGTTTCAAAAGAGAAATAAACATAAATATTCACTATATATTGTTATTATTATTTTCTTTCTTGCCATGGATATAAATATAATATAATAAATATGAATTAATAAAACAATTAATGTCTTTATTAATAAAGACATAATTATGAGCCTGGATCATATGAAAAAACAGAAACTCCGGATTAATTATAGGAATTCACAAAGACCACGTCCCTAATCCGGATCATCTAATAACTTCTATAATCAAACCGCACACCATAATTTATTAAAAATTCATCAAAATATTTATATATCTAATAATGGTTTTTTATCTTATCTCTTTCAGTGTAAAACAACCTGAATTACAAATAAATGCTATTTTCTCCGGACGAATTAACAACGCTCAATACTCACAGTAACTGTATTCTATAGGCAGAATATAATAATGCGAGTTTAACTATAAATTTTCATGTTCATGTCGTTTCCGTAGTGTCATGTCGTTTTGACTATTCAACACTTTATCGTCTGGAAATCAGATCTAAACGTACGTTCATTACAGGCCATACGCTTCCAACTTTCCTGTACTCTTGACTAGATCAACAGATTATTCTGAGCCAATATATATACATATATATGTATATACACAAACGACATGGTCTCGGAAATCAATCGTTTTTCATTTTTACAGAACAATCCAAAACCCTTAATTACCATGCACACACACAAGAATCTATATCTATGGATAATTATACTTTATTATTATTAATATGGGAAGAACTTACCTGAAAAGCAGAAGAAGCCGTACCAAAAACAAAGCCTTTAGGAAAGCTTGCTCTGCTGATATTCTGAGAGAAACAGGTTTTGAGTGACAAAGCAAACACAAAGATAACTAATAATGTGAACACCGAGTCTTTGCCTTTTCTTCTACCCATAGTTTTGAGTTTTCTTTTTCTTCAATATTATGCTTGGAATTTCGAACTGAAAGAAATAGAGAGGGTTTTTTGGAGGATGTATAAGGTTTAAAAATGAATGAGATAAGAGCGATACAAAGCTTTGATTATCAACTCTATTTATAGAGGAAATTTGAACTATTTAGGCAGAGGAATCAGTAAAGGACTAACAATGTGAAATGTGGTGGTTGAGAAATAGGAAAATCAAAGGGAGGCCAATAATGGGGATTCCAAGTGGGACATGTATGGCATATATATTATATTGCATTTATATAGGTGTTGGTTCCACAAAAATATTGAAAATTAGGGTTAAGGGAATGTTATAGGGGAAATTTTATGTCAATAAGTTCACACACGTTTCCACATTTTATTTTTTTATATGATCTTTTGTCTTGCATTTTCTTTCATTTCATCTTTTACTTTTCTTGTTGATTTAAAAGTACTAGGTAATACAAGATTTCTTGTTATATATTATTTATTGGTTTCTTTTAATCTATTTAGCCCGACCAACAACTTCATAGTGATTAAATGTCTATGAAATCATATCCCATGGTGGAAAAAGTGCCAAATATTTTGAATTTCTGATCCAAAAACACATTTCCAAAACCTTGTGGAAAAGTATTAGCTAGGTGTACTAATTTTATATGGCAATTGCGTCGAAAAGCACTTTGGAGTTGGACCATAAGTCTCTCTTCTAGTTGCGTGATTGCGTTTTGAAGTTTGAATGAGTAAATGATGTTGAATTAAATTGATAGACAAAGACGAAGGCAATTGACTCAAAGCTAGAAATCAGCTTATTTGTGTGAGCGAAAGATGGCAAATATACTAAGTCGTGAATTAGTTGATCATGACTATATAATTAAGCGTATCATATCCTTAAAAAGAAGTGCTTTGAGACACAAATATCACTTTTCATTGGCGACTCTTCCAAGGAATTTGTTCACGCGATAAATCTTTTTTTTTTTTCTGATATCTTTTTGGAACCCATACCTTCTTGTTTGCTTGTCGTTAGGGCACGGTTTTATTCTGTTGAGTTTGAGCTGGCTCAATATTTTTATATCCCTTTCTTTTTTGTGTCATTTTAATTTTGTTTTCTAACAGTTGAAACTTTTTCAAAATATGTGTATTTCGCTATCCATCTCTTATACCTATTTTTTTTAAACTCTTTGTTAGATTCTCTTCTTCTAATTTTACTTTTACCTTCGTTAGTGGTTTTATAATTTATTCATGCTTTCTAAAACTCTATTACCAACGAGTATATCGTTATGAATAGAAATACCGACACATATATTTTGAGAAAAAAAATACTGAAATAAACACACAAGGTTTCGTACATATATTTATATATAAAGTGAAAATTTGTAAAATTTAAATAAATAATGTCAAATTTATTACATTAATATAAATGATAAATGTAAACGCCAATAATAAACTATGGTAATTGCAAGATGAACAAAATGTAAAAAAAAAATACTTATTTTAGTGTTTGACAACAATCATGTCACAAAATAGAAAATACTTATAAATTTGTAACAATAATAATAACAGATATACCGGGATGGCAAAAACATATTGACGACATACTAGAATATTTCAATCCGTAATCGAAACACACCCTTACAAAGATTTAGTAAGTTTTCCACCACAACAACTAGCAGGACACTACTTACTGCGTCCTTTGGAATATTTTGTGCCCTTGACCTACGTAATAACTATTAACTTACAGAGAGTCTACAAACAAAAACAAAAACTTTCACATAGTCTCCGAACCTATGGATGAATTATCATGCTTATTTTGGTTACACTCGAACAGAAAATTGACTAGTTAGTACTTTTTTGTATCAAGTCTTGACAATATTAATCAACTCTTTTTTTAAATATTAATCAACTCTCTCTCTCTCTCTCTCTCTCTCTCTCTCTCTCTCTCTCTCTCTCTCTCTTTTGTATCGTCTTAACAGTATTAATCAACTCTTTTTTTTTAATATTAATCAACTCTCTCTCTCTCTCTCTCTTTTTGTATCAAGTCTTAACAGTATTAATTATAGGATTTAGGCTAGTGTTTTATGAGGGAATACTCGATGATTATTCTCATTCATTAACAGTACTTAAATACACGAATTAGAAGAGTAAAAATAGCTGAACTAACAACAACCTTATCAGCTATAAACGAGGAACCAATGACAACTTATTTCCTAAGCTAACTCTGCTAACAACCCCTAAATACAAGGAAGCTTGACCAACACGTCAACTCCTAATACCCGGAATTCAAGCCAGCTCGCTCCAGCTCGCTCAACTCCTCAGCGAGCTTTGCTCCAGCTCGCTAAACTCCTCAGCTCGCTCCAGCTCCAGCTCGCTCGGCTCGCTAGTCTTTTCCCGGAATTCTACACTCCCCCTCAAGCTCGCTGGTGGATGTCAAACAAGGCGAGCTTGGAACAATTGTTGGTGAAGAGTTGACGTGGCAATGGCTTGGTAAATATGTCAGCAGCTTGATCTGCAGAACTCACATATAACAGGGAGATCACCTTTTTTCAATCTTCTCACTCAGATAATGGCGATCAATTTCGACATGTTTTGTTTTGTCATGCTGAACAGGGTCTTTAGCCATACTTATTGCTGACTTGTTGTCGCACAATATCTTCACTGGGCCATCTATCTTGATCTTCAAGTCCTCGAGCAGCTTCTTTAGCCACATTCCTTCACACACTCCATGAGCTAAAGATCTCAGCTCTGACTCAGCACTACTTGTGGCTACAACTGACTGCTTCTTGCTCCTCCAAGTAACCAGGTTTCCCCAGACAAATGAGCACATGCCTGAGGTTGATCTGGAGTCAGTCTTTGAGCCTGCCCAGTCTGCATCGCTGAAGACTTGAATCTCACGGCTTGATTGTTTCTTGAACATCAATCCCATTCCTAGTGTGGACTTGAGGTATCTGAGGATTCTCATTACAGCTTCCATGTGAATCTCTGAGGGGTCATTCATGAAGCGGCTTACCAGGCTTACCGAGAAACTTATATCTGGTCTTGTGTGAGCCAGTTAGATAAGCTTCCTAACAAGTCTTTGGTATAGACCCTTATCCACTCTCTTCTCAGTGCTGCTCTTCAGTAGCTTCACAGTTGAATCCATTGGAGTCTCAGCAGGTTCGCACCCCAGCATACCTGTGTCTTTGAGCAGATCCAGTGTGTACTTCCTCTGAGACACTGAGATTCCAATCTTGGACCTTGCTACTTCCATGCTGAGGAAATACCTCAACTCTCCAAGATCTTTGACTTCAAACTCAGTAGCCAGAACACGTTTGACCTTCATGATCTCTTCTTCATCATCACCTGTGAGGATTATATCATCCACATAAACACTGAGGATGGTACATTTTCCCTGAGCTGAATGCTTGGTGAACAAGGTGTGATCTGCATGGCTTTGGCTGAACTGGCAGCTCTTGAGGACTCTTGTGAAGCGCCCAAACCAGGCTCGTGGACTCTGTTTGAGTCCATAGATGGACTTGTGGAGGTGACAGACCTTGCTTTCATGATCACCTTCAAATCCCGGGGGCAAGTCCATGAACACTTCTTCCTCAAGTGTGCCATTAAGGAAGGCATTTTTGACATCTAACTGGTACAATGGCCAATCCAAGTTTGATGCAATGGACATAATGACCCTGATTGTATTTAGTTTAGCCACATGTGCAAATGTCTCTTGGTAGTCAATTCCATAGGACTGAGTATATCCCTTGGCTACAAGTCGAGCTTTGTACCTTTCAATTGAGCCATCTGACTTGTATTTGACCGTGAACAGCCATCGGCACCCCACTGTTCTCTTTCCTCTTGGCAGTTCCTCAATGCTCCAGGTCTTGTTTTTCTCTAGGGCTTCTATCTCCTCCATTGCAGCTTTTCTCCATTCAGGGATTGACATTGCTTCCTGAATTGTATCTGGTGTGGTGACTTGATCCAGTTGAGTCAGGAAGGCTTGATACTTGCTGGAGAGATTCCCATAGTAGATGAAGTCTTCGATCTGGTATGGACCACATGCTCGTGATGGCTTTCTCAAGGAAATGGGAAGATCAAGACCTGCTTCACTGTCAATTGTACTATTTGCTAGTATTTCAGGACTAATGTTACCTTGATTTGATTCATCTGTGATGTTGATTAAGGATCGATCAGGTGATGTCTCATAGGAGTGCTGAAGTGTGTGTGTCTCTTGTGGCATCTGATCTTGGTGAGATTCATCTGTGAGGTGAGGCTCTTGTTGTGGATCTGGTATGGTGTCTATGATGTTTATGGTAGTAGGCATGGATTGAGTGTGGTGGATTGGTGTGCTTGAGGTTTCTATGAGTCCTTCAGAGGAGTCATAGTATGGTGTGGTCTCATGGAAGGTAACATCATAGGAAATATAGGTTTTCTTGTTTTGAGGTGAGTAGCACTTGTATCCCTTTTGAGTGGAAGAATAACCAATGAAGATACATTTGATGGACCTAGGATCCAATTTGCTGTGATCATATGTGTGTACAAAGACAGAGCATCCAAAGACTTTAGGTGAGATGGTGGATATGAGCCTAGTTGTTGGAAAGGATTCTCTCAGTTTCTCACATGGAGATTTGAATCCTAGGACTCTTGAGGGCATCCTATTGATGAGGTATGTGGCAGTTAGAATGGCTTCTCCCCATAGGTATTTTGGTACATGTGAGGTAAACATAAGGGATCTAGCTACTTCTAATAGGTGTCTGTTTTTCCTTTCTACAATGCCATTTTGTTGAGGTGTTTGGACACACGAGCTAAGGTGAATGATGCCCTGAGATTGAAAGTAAGTGTTGAGTTGTGCATTGAAATAATCTTTGGCATTATCTGAATGTATAATCTATATGCCTGTGGTGAACTGGTTTTTTATCATTTTGTGAAACTGGATGATGATTGAGCTAGCCTCAGATTTGTCTTTCATAAGGTATACCCAACTTATTCTAGTGTGGTCATCAATGAGGGTTAGGAACCATCTAGCACCATTTAGATTTTTCACTCTTGAGGGACCCCAAATGTCACTATGTAAAACAGAAAAAGGTTTTGATGGGACATATTGCTTAGGGTTATAAGAGCTACGAGTATGCTTTGATAGTTGACACACATCACACTGAAACAAATTTGTATCTTTATTGATGAATAATTTGGGAAACATTTTCTTGAGGTACATGAAATTAGGGTGGCCTAAGCGATAGTGATGCAACATAATATCTCTATCTGCTTGAGAGAAGGCTGACTTATTTTTGAGGATTGAAGCTGAGGCAATTTTGCTGGTCTCGGAGCTTGTCTTGATGAGGTAGAGTCCACCACACATTTCAGCACTGCCAATCGTCATCCCTGATTTCTTTTCCTGAATTTCACAAGACACATCATCAAAGATAGTTAGGCAACATGAGTCCTTATTTACCTTATAAACAGATAGTAAATTGCAGTGTAACTTAGGTACATGTAATACAGAACTCAGTGTGAGTTGATTGGTGATTTTTACTGAACCAATCCCAGCTACCAAGGCCTTTGATCCATCGGCTATTGTGACATACAAATTCTCATTACATGGTGTATAATTGGTGAATAGATGGAAACTGCTTGACATGTGATCTGATGCCCCAGAATCCATGATCCACACAATTGAGAGATTAGTAATCACATGGTATGCTGTTAAGGCTTGAATAGCCTCATGTATTATACCTCTTTGAGCCATCAGTCCAGTTGTAGGCGAGTCACCTTGTTGGCTGGCTTTTCTGATGAGGCATGTGAGCATCTCAAGCTGCTCAAGACTGAAGGGGCTTGAGGATGCTGAATTTGCTTGTGTCTCCTGGTCTCTTGAGTACCTTGAAGGCTTCCAGTTTGCCGGTTTTCTATGAATCTCCCAGCATGTCTCACGTGTATGTCCTGGCTTCTTGCAGTGATCACAGTAGGGTCTTCCTTTCTTGGTCTTGTTGTAGGGTGCCTTAGCAGCCAGGGCATGAGACTCTTCGTGAGCTATCAAGGCAGAGACATCATGAGGACTTGGAGAGGATTGGAGTGCAGTCATCATGAGCTTTCTACGGCTTTCTTCATGTCTGACCATTGAAAATGCTTCACGAAGTGTTGGCAGTGGCTTGATGCTCAAGATTCTCCCTCTGACCTCGTCTAGCTCCTTGTTGAGACCTAATAAGAGCTTGAATACACGCTTGGTTTCCAAGATCTTTGCATAGAGCAGCGAGTCTTCAGGGCAGTTCCACCTGTGTTGATCATATACATTGATTCTTTGCCATAATCTTGTCAGTGTGCTATAATATTGAGTAACAGATGCATCTCCCTGTTTTGAGTCATGAAGAAGGTTTTCTGTCTCAAATAGCTCCGATGTGTTTTCTGAATCTGAAAAGGTGATACGAGCAGCTTCCCAAATTTCAGATGCAGTAGAGTAAAGCAAGAAATTTTCACCTATCTCAGGCCATCATAGAATTAACAAGCCATGACATGACCATGATATTCTCAGCCTTCCAAATTTTGAATTGTGGATCATCTTTCTTCGGGGCTTTGGCTTCTCCGGTGAGGTGATCGTCTTTGCTGCGACCACAGATGAACATTTGGACAGACTGAGACCATTGAAGGTAGTTTTGGCCATTGAGCTTGTGACTGGTGATGGTGTGAGGGTTTTGATCGGCCATGGAGGTGTTTAGGGAAGGGGTTTCGGATGAGAAAGCTAGGGCGTGTGATTGACCATATTTAGTCATTTTCTGGATCGAGGTTAACACTGCTCTGATACCATATAGAATTTAGGCTAGTGTTTTATGAGGGAATACTCGATGATTATTCTCATTCATTAACAGTACTTAAATACACGAATTAGAAGAGTAAAAATAGCTGAACTAACAACAACCTTATCAGCTATAAACGAGGAACCGATAACAACTTATTTCCTAAGCTAACTCTGCTAACAACCCCTAAATACAAGGAAGCTTGACCAACACGTCAACTCCTAACACCCGGAATTCAAGCCAGCTCGCTCCAACTCGCTCAACTCCTCAGCGAGCTTTGCTCCAGCTCGCTCAACTCCTCAGCTCGCTCCAGCTCCAGCTCGCTCAGCTCGCTAGTCTTTTCCCGGAATTCGACATTAATCAACTCTTATTTTTAAATATTAATCAACTCTCTCTCTCTCTCTCTCTCTCTCTCTCTCTCTCTCTCTCTCTCTCTCTCTCTCTCTCTCTCTCTCTCTCTCTCTCTCTCTCTCTCTCTCTCTCTCTCTCTCTCTCTCTCTCTCTCTCTCTCTCTCTCTCTCTCTCTCTCTCTCTCTCTCTCTCTCTCTCTCTCTCTCTCTCTCTCTCTCCAGACAAAAACAAGTATCTCTCTATCCCCAAAAAATTTGCTTTTAAATGTTAGACAATATAGCTATAATGGATATGTTTTAATATTTTTATTACCAAATATTTGAAATCAAAACAAAATAAAATATTAATGTCATAATTATGATAAGAGAAACAATAACTATTGATTATATATATAATAATTAAAATTGTAATAGATATATAGTTATCATCCATTAATACCATTAATAGTGTAATTAAATTACCGGACAGTAGAATTTTCTCAACATTAATATTTTTGAGTTTTGTTATCATGGAATGCCTTTCATATAAACGACAGTAGAATTTTCTCCACTATAAAAGGGGTGAATCTACTTTTATGTTGCCCACAATGTTACTATTTATACCTTAACTTACTTCGTTTGATACTTTATTCTTGTTATGAAAATGTTACTGCTAGAAAAAATTCTCGTTAGTTGCTGAAATGATATATGTTGTTTCATCTACGTGGTAAAGTGTTCTTTAAAAGAATTAGTTTGAATGATACGTATTATTTTTAATTGTCACAACCTATATAAATACATATATTGTATTCTATGTGACATGATGATTTAAATTGTGGGTGTGTGAATCTTTAATGATACCATATGAAAATTGTTAATTTGTATTTTGATGGTTTTTTTTTAGTTATTACAATGAGTCCGAGTTTTTTTTTTCCAATTCATTATAGAAGCGGAAAAACAACAAGAAGAGAATTCCATGATGGTAGTCTGAATGCATCAGAAGAAGAAACATTATTACATATATAGGCATCACATGCGACGAAATGTCGCACCTAATGCCAAAATGTCGCACCTGAAAGTTCTTCGGGTGCGAATTTAGGTGCGACAATGTCGCACCCAAAAATCCGTCGCTAAAAGCTTCGGGTGCGACATGTCACACCTAAAAGTGTCAGATATTAGGTGCGATACTTTTTGGTGCGACATGTCGCACCCAAAGTCGTACTTCATAAAATCTCAAAAGCGAGGGCTAAGTTCCGGCGAGGGAGGAGGCCTTGTGATGGCTTCGCAAGTGCTCGGCCAGACTTCAAAAGACGGGATGGCGAGCTCCGTGTCCGGCGGAGTACACTAAGGAGGGGACAGCGCAAGCTCCATGTTCGGAGGAGTACACGGATGAGGGGACAGCAAGCTCCGGCGCGGAGGAGGGGCGGCGAGCAGAGGGACGAGAGAGAGAGAGAGAGAGAGAGAGAGAGAGAGAGAGAGGCGAGTGTGAAGAATAAGAAAATGAGAGAGAGGTTGTGGTCGGCGAGAGCGAAGGCTGAGTTACGGCGACGAGGAAGGGATGAGGTAGGGCAGAGGTCCGACAGAGAGAGAAATAGAGTGAGATATAGAGAAAGAGAGTGCGAGTGAGCTTACGTTGAAGCTCGGCGACGAGGAGGAGGGGCGGCGAAATCCGGCAAGGCACGCAGAGGGACGAGAGAGAGAGAGAGAGAGAGAGAGAGAGAGAGAGAGAGAGAGTTGAGATTCAAGTGTGAAGAAGAAGAAGAAGAAAGTCGGTTATAGACATGACCTAAAATCCGGTGCAACATGTCGCACGTGTTGCTCGTATTGGGTGCAACATGACACACTTGTTGCCCGTATTAGGTGCGACATGTCGCACCGGATAGTATTCGGTGCGACATATCGTACCCGATACCACTTAAAATGAGCAAGAGGGACGAGAGAGGGAGAGGGACGAGAGAGAGAGAGTTGAGAGGCGAGTGTGAAGAAGAAGAAGGAAGTCGGTTATAGACATGACCTAAAATCCGGTGCAACATGTCGCACCTGTTGCCCATATTGGGTGCGACATGACACACTTGTTGCCCGTATTAGGTGCGACATGTCGCACCGGATAGTATTCGGTGCGACATGTCGCACCCAATACCACTTAAAATGAGCGAATTTTTGGTTTTATGGAATGGTATCTGGTGCGACATGTCGCACTCTTGTTCTTATTCGGTGTGACAAGTTGCACCTTAATCAGTATTAGGTGCGACATGTCGCACCAGATAGTAGAAAAAATTCAATTAAGGATAGTGAAAATAAGAGGAGAGATTTTAAGTTCGCTTAAAATTTTTAAAACTTTTAGGTGCGACATGTCGCACCGGATAGGATTAGGTGCGACATGTCGCACCGGATACCACTTAAAATGAGCGAAATTTTTGGTTTTCTGGAAGGGTATCTAGTGTGACATGTCGCACCCAATGCTCATTTAAGTGCGACATGTCGCACCAGATATCTTTTCGCACCAGAAAATGAAATCTGTAGTAGTGAAAATGGAAGTAATGATAATGAAGAGTCGTCAACAGAGCAATGTAATGATCAGATTATTCAGGTAAAAAAATTGTATTCAAATGAATTTATTCCATGCAGCACTACTCACCAGTAGAGCAAAATCTAGTGGTCAGTATAGCATAATTATGCTCGCCTAAACTGCTTGGTAGACTACTCTACTAACCGGTAGAGTAAATAATATCAATAAAACTTGTAACTATAACTTGTTTGCTACTATTTTTACCTTTTGTGGATCAAAGATTTAGAAGCATTGAAACCAATGGAACTTATATGTAACCGCCTTTGCAAAACGATGCCAATCTTACTTGTTAATTTTGTGTTTGTTTATTTTTATTTATTTTTAACGTTTGCTCTGTTAATAGGGGATCGGACTGTGGAATTTATGCAATCAAATATAGCGAGTTTGATTCAGATGGAGTTGGCTTTGAAGACATGAACGATGTTCACGTTCCACTCTTTAAGAAAAAAGATGGATGTTGGTATTTTTGAAGAAGATTGTGACCCTTGACATATATTTATGTA
The DNA here is from genome assembly GCF_054948205.1 of Urtica dioica subsp. dioica. Lineage (NCBI taxonomy): Eukaryota > Viridiplantae > Streptophyta > Magnoliopsida > Rosales > Urticaceae > Urtica > Urtica dioica. Next base: position 41,730,073 of record NC_142758.1, on the reverse strand, counting down.
TATGTACTAGTTTAGTGTGTTGTGTTTCTTAATATTTATTATTAGCAACTAACGTGATGAACAATTATTTCAACTTTGTGTTTTATGTAAAGCTACTGATTAGAAAGACAAATAATCCGTGGTTGTATTGAGCGTCAGAAATGATCTACTAATCAGTAGATAAACATCACTAGCAGTTCTACTTAGCAAGAGATTTGATCTACTGACCAGCTGATCAATACTACTCGTTCGATCTATTGGTAGAAGAGTTGATCTACCGGTAGCTCAATAATTCACGTCGATATAAATATTATTTGAATTAGTGAGTTTCATCTATAAAAACAAACTCACGTGTGAACAAATTAATTAGAATTAGTTCGTTGATATCTATAATAACAATGTCAAATGAACAATTGACTATAGTTTCATATATAATAACAAAATCATAACAAAATAATTAGAAATATTGAGTTTCATCTATAATAATAATGTCAATTGAACAATTTAATTACAATCAGTAACTTTAATCTATAATAACAAAGTAATATGGACAATTTAATTATAATTAGTGAGTTTCATCTGTAATAACAAAGTCATATGGACACTTTAATTAGAATTAGTGAGTTTCATCTATAATAACAAAGTCATATAAAGAATTTAATTAGAATGAGTAGTTTCATATATAATAACAAAGTCATATGAACAATTAATTAGAACTAGTGAGTTTCATCTATAATAACAGTGTCAATTAAACAATTTAACTAAAATTAGTAATTTTCATCTATAATAACAAAGTCATATGGACAATTTAATTAGAATTAGTGAGTTTCATCTATAATAACAAAGTCATAGGCATAATTTAATTAAACTGAGTGAGTTTCATCTATAATAACAAAACCATATGAACAATTTAATTAGAACTAGTGAGTTTCATCTATAATAAAAATGTCAATTGAACAATTTATTTAGAATTAGTGAGTTTCATCTATAATAATAAAGTCATATGAACAATTTAATTAGAGTTAGTTTCAACAATAATAACAAAGTCATATGAACAAATTAATTAAAATTCAAGAGTTTCATTTATAATAACAATGTCAATTGAATAATTTATTTAGAATTAGTGAGTTTCATCTATAATAACAATGTCAATTGAACAATTTAATTAGAATTAGTGAGTTTCATCTATAATAACAAAGTCATAAACAATTTAATTGAAATTAGTGAGTTTCATCTTCTTATCATTCATCTTAATTTATAAATAAGTAATCTTGGATTTTGACTTATTATATGTTTATGCTTATTTTCATATTATATGTTTATACATAATGATTATCATGTTAGATTTTCAAGTTGTAATAAGATTAAGTGTCTCTACCATTATAGTATTTATAGTCTAGTGACTGATAAAGCTTAGTAATACAAAGATCTATCTTGCATTAGAGAAACTCTACTAGAAAGTAGATTTGATCTACTGGCCATTGAAGCTTAGTATAAATTACTCTATCGATCATTAGATTTTTTCTACGCATCATTAGAGTTACATAGTAATTTTTGTTACATATTTTTCTTCTTCTTTAAAGTACAACTTAACATATTAAGATGGTGATGTCAGTAGTAAAGTTGACGTGTTTAACTCTTTTCGTGAGAGATTTGATCTTCTTGTCACTTTGGTGGTTTCATTTTCAATCTCTCATTTTCGCTAACTCAATTGATGTGATCCTTCATTTTCCTTGCACTTTCCATCGTAATAAACAATTATTGTAGTATCCATAATAATCTACAATACAATAATTAAAAATAAGTATACTAATGATAAACTTTATATAGTGATTTAGTTTATATTTCATATCTACTAGTCTCTACTCTATAGCTCTACTGCGTTATATTGCTCTACTGATTCTATTGATTTAACTTTATCGCTCTACAATGTAAATCAACTTTATTGCTCTATTGATCTACTGACAGATACCTAGTATCAGCAGAGTTTAACGTCATCTTCAACATCCGAAAATAAATTCAAATCAAGAATTCATTAAATAAGATACATATATTCTTTTGGTTCAAATCTAACACAAATACAATAAAAAGTATCAAATCTTAAAATCGAAGAGTCAATATCTAATTTCATTGATGAATTGTTTACCTAAAACATAAAACAAAAAGCTCTAGTTGATTTACTTTTTGGGTTTCTCTGTCGTTAATCTCTGGCCGTCGTATTCTGGTCAGCTCTGGTCATAGTCATCGAAAATGCCGGTCGATCGTCGAAATGGTGAATAGCTGAAAATGGGCACGATGACTAGAGTTTTTGTGTTTTTGGGGTTTTTTTTTTTTTAACAAAAGGATATATTTGTGAATGAAAACTTAAAATGTTTGGTAATCAACTCAAAAAGTGTTTTTGAGTTAAAAAAAAATAGGAAACAAAAAGTGAAAATTATGTTTGGTAAAATTTTGGAAAATTTTTTTAAAAAATTTTGAAGTTATTTTGTAAAAGAGTAAAGAAAACTGAAAACAAATAAAATGTGTTTTTGGAAAAAAAAATTTCTCTTCTGTCCTCTTTCTCCTCATCTTCTCTTTACATTTTTTAAAAAACAAAAATGAAAACTGTACCAAACATTTTTGTCAGTTTTTTATATTTCTCAAAAACAAAAATGAAAACTGTACCAAACAGCATTTTGAAAACAACTGCAAAATAATTTGTCAGTACAACTACAAAAATTAGAAAATATAAATTTTTTTTAGTTTACTACCAAACAATAAACTTTTCAAAGGTACGGAGCAAAGTCTCAACTTTTAAGCGTAGAAACCAAAATCACCCGCCTACAGCGATATCACAGAGAGAAAATGGAGGACGATGAAGAAACCCCACCGCTCGCTGTTCAAATCGACCAGTCCGTACATTCAGTTTCCAACGACAACGACGACGTCTCAGTCGGAGTCACCGTCATCACCGGCTATCTCGGCGCCGGAAAGTCCACAGTAAGTTTTCCCTTCTACATAAACCGATATATGCATATCGACTTTGCTCGCGTGTTGATTACTTCTTCAATCGGCGGTCAGCTAGTGAATCACGTGCTGAATTCGCAGCACGGGAAGAGGATCGCGGTGATACTGAACGAGTTCGGAGAGGAGATCGGCGTGGAGAGAGCGATGATCAACGACGGAGATGGCGGGTCTCTCGTGGAGGAGTGGGTCGAGCTCGCGAACGGTTGTATTTGCTGCACCGTCAAGCACAGCCTGGTTCAAGCTCTGGAACAGCTTGTTCAGAGAAAGGAAAGGTAATCAGCGAATTGCTGTTTCACACATTCTGGGTTTTAGGGCGTGATCACAAGACTAGTGATAGACATTTACTTTATATTTCTGTTTTGGATTTGGATAAGCCGTAAAAGGTGGTTAAGATTGTCTTTAGGTCATCCCCGAGAAGAAGAACTCGAAGCTCTTTTTGTCTAATGGTTTTTGATTGATTTTTAACTGTTTAACATTTGCCCCAATTCGTCCATCCTGAAAATGTGAATCGAAAATGAATGCTTTTTCACAGATTCTTGGATTTGTTGTGTGTTTTTGTTTTCTAGTTTTAGGGTGTGATTCTAATCAGACGGGAGATAGAAAATGGATGAATAGCTCGGATTGATTAACAGGGATTCATAGCAGACTGTGGTTTTACGTTTGATAGATCTTACCTTAACAATTGTATTTTGGATGTTGGTTACATAGTAAAAGGGGATTAAGAAACAACCATATCCACTATTCAAATATCACTGAGAAGAAGAACGCGGAGCTGTTTTTTTATATTGGTTTCTGGTCGGTTTTTGTACCAGTTCAAGTTAAACCAGCCTATTTTAGACTTGTTGCTCGCTTTTTCTGGCTCGAATGTTTTAACATTTGCTCCAATTTGTCGGTCCTGCACCTGAAATCGCGAATAGATTATGGGCTTTGTTTTTACTAGTTTTAGGGTGTGCGTTTAAATAGACCGGAGATAGAAAATGGATGTATGGCTCGGACTGATTAACAGGGTTCGTAGCAGACTGGTTCTACGATTGATAGATCTTACTTTAATAGTTGTAATTTGGATGCTGGTTACATGATCACAGCGGACCAAGAAACAACCATCCCACTATTCAAATATCTAAGCTTGTTTGATCTCTGTTTTTTTTTTTTTCTCAAATGTTTAACATGTCGGTTAATTATCGGGGTGTTAATCGGATTCATTCCAATACTCTATCTCTGTAAAACATATTTCGAAATGTGTATTGTTAAATTGGTGTTTGATTCGATGGTAATGATGTGTTTGGCTTGAAACTATCTTGTAGGCTTGATCATATATTATTGGAGACGACTGGCTTGGCAAACCCGGCTCCTCTGGCATCTATTTTGTGGTTGGACGACCAACTCGAATCATCTGTCAAGCTCGATTCAATCATCACCGTGAGTTCTCGAGTTTAAATATACATATATATATATATATATATTTTTTTTTTATATATATATATATATTTTATATATATATACGATGCCATATGTGAATAGTCATTAGATTATGTGTTGCATTGCTAAGTGACCCAAGTCCATGGTATTTCATGAAACTCGGGACGATCAACTGGGACACTGAAACTTTCTTGCCATTGGATAGGTTGTCGATGCAAAAAACCTCAAGTTTCAGCTTAGCGAGCCGCGTGAATCTTCGTCATTCCCCGAAGCATATCTTCAAATCGCATTTGCGGTAATAATAACCCTATCTTCTTATGCTTTCGCTCATCAGTAACGTTGATCTCGTAAATGACCAATGGTTTGAAACCAACTGTAGAGTTCGTTCTAAGGCTTTTCTGTTCTGTGTAGGATGTTGTAATCCTTAACAAAGTTGATTTGGTTTCTCCAGAAATCTCTGGGGTTTCTTTGGATGAATTAGAGAAGGAGATACACAATATCAATTCGCTCGCCACCATTATTCCCACAGTCCGTTGTCAGGTTGATCTATCCAAGATATTGGACTGTCAGGCCTATGAAGCTTCGGTTAGTTAGTTAGTCTTCGTTCCCGACTTCCAAGCTGTTGGGGCTTCCCAATTTGTTTATATAAGCCTCAATCAAGTACTGTTGCTTGATTTTCTTCTCAGCACAATGCTCGGTTAGAAGCGCTGTTGGAGGAAACTCGTGCTCTATCGACCCAAGATCTTCACAATAGTGGTGTACGAACGCTGTGCATTTCTCAGAACGGGCAAATCGATCTTGATAAGGTATACTTTCAGGATTGTTATCTAATTATCACGCATGTTTTCCTTTTGAAAAAAAAAACCCTTAGCAAGATAATGACATTCTATATCGACCCGACGGCTAATATTTTTGCACTATGAAAAGGTTCGTCTGTGGATCGAGGAGATTCTTTGGGAGAAGAAGTACGGGATGGACGTGTATCGATGCAAAGGGGTTTTGAGTGTCCAAAACTCAAATCAACTACACACTTTGCAAGTAATCTGATTCATCCGAAACGCCTTCTTGTCCAAATGAATGAAACATTTGTGTGCTATGTTTGAGTGAGAAATCATTGGTCTTCGCAGGCTGTGAAGGAGATATATGAAATAGTTCCAGCTCGTGACTGGAAAACCGAAGAAATTCGATCAAACAAGATAGTGTTCATTGGTAAATAAAAAAAATCTCAGTTTCACGCCAAGTATATTTACATGATTTTTATTACGGTTCTTACCTTGTTTTTTTTTTTTTTATTCGTCTTTTTTATTTTTTTTCTTCTGTATGCAGGTCATAACTTGAATGAAGACAATCTTGCTGATTCTTTCAGAGAGTGTGTCACTCTTTAAATTTTCAGCTGTGCTATTTGATTTTAGCTATTATTTTTTTAGTTGAAAGATTTCACTATTTAGAAGGCGATTTTGTGGTATATTGCTGACATGAATTTTGGACAAATTCTAATTGTGAACTATAGTAATTTTTTTTTTTTTTTGGGGTGTAATATCGTCAACGACACACAAAATAAGAAAAATGAGTTACGGTCGTCCTTTAATTTGATGTGATTAAAAAAAACGACGTCGTCTCTATTTAGAATCCGATTTTAGGGCTTCTCTTTCAGTCTCTCTCAATTTTCAAAGGCCGTTATTCTCATCATCGTCAATCAGAGTAAAACCCTAGAAATCATTCCCGGCGAAATCCATGGCTCTGGTGGTGATCTGCGGCCACCCCTGCAGCGGGAAATCGGAAGCCGCACGAAAACTCGCAGAGGCGATCAAACAATCAACCTCCGATTCCGAATCTCAAACACCAATAGTGAAGATCATCGACGAAACTTCCTTCCACCTCGATCGGAACCAGAGCTACGCCACAGTCCCGTCCGAGAAGAACCTCCGCGGCGTCCTCCGATCCGAAGTCGACCGATCTCTCACCGGCGACTCCTCCGTCGTCATCGTCGACTCGCTCAACAGCATCAAAGGCTACCGCTACGAGCTTTGGTGCCTCGCGCGCGCCGCCGGAGTCCGATACTGCGTCGTCCACTGCGACTCCGACGCCGGAATCTGCCGCGACTGGAACGACGCTCGCCGGTGCGCCGGCGAGGCCTCCTACGACGATGGCGTCTTCGAGGACCTCGCGTCGCGGTTCGAGCGGCCGGATCGGCGCAACCGCTGGGACTCGCCGCTGTTCGAGATCGTCTCCGGAGGAGGATCGGCGATCTCGGAGGCGGCGGAGTATCTGACGAAGAAGACGGACTCGAACGCTAGGGTTTTGAAGCCGACGATCGCGACTCAGGGAGCGAGGCCGTCGGAGGCGAACTCTCTGTACGAGCTTGACCGCGCGACTCAGGAAGTTGCGGCGGCGATTGTAGAGGCTCAGGCTAGGGTTTCCACCGGAGGAACGGTGGAGGTTGGGGCGGGAATTCCGGCGGTGGTGGTGACGAGGTTCGTGGGGATGCCGGAGCTCCGGCGGCTCCGTCGAACTTTCATAAAGTTGACCGGACAGACTAGTCTGAGCGGTCCTCCACCGCCGTCGGACTCCGTGAGTGCGAAGAGGATGTTCGTGGACTACTTGAACAGAGAGCTCCGTAATTGATCTTAATTCTCATTACTTGGTTGTGTAATTTGAGTTAACTTTTTAAGTTATAAGCCGTGACAACATATATGATATATCTTACAATTAAGATTATAGATAATCACTGGTTCACTTTTTTTGTTGTGTTGTTTTGACCTCATGTGTTGTACATGCACAGAGTAAGCTTATGTTATGTGATATCATATCAGATCGGTGTTTGGTTCGTTTGGTGCATACGTACAAATGAACTTTTAGACCAAATAGTAGATATATGCATTTTACTCGGCAATTCTTTAAACTCAAGGGCGATTTTCAATTCGATTCCAATTGGACGTAATTATTGGGATTATAAGGGTTGTCTTAAAGTTGGAGCCTCTTGGATTTAGATGGGTTCAACCCGAACTCCAAAATTTGAAATTTCGGCAAATTCGTACTGGAATTTTTTGGTTCAACTCGATTCGATTCTCACTAGACTCGACAATTGAGACCATAAGGGTTGACGCTCAACCGCGGCTTCGAATTTAAATGGTTTCAAGTCGCCATAGTTGTACTTAAAAATAAAAAAAAATTAGTTAGTGAGTCTTAGTCCATAGTTATATTATATAGAAATACTAACGGTAAATTGAAATGCCGACTAAAATCATAATTGAGACAGAATTCTAATTATGCTGATTTTGAAATTTTGAAACTATCGAAAAATTTCTTTAACTAAAGCATGTATATTCATTATTCTCCAAAGATTCGAATTTTGGCAGCTTCTTACCAGATTTTTATTTTTATTTTTATTTATTTTAGCAGAAGAAGACTTTTCATATGCTCGTTTAATCCCTGACTTTTGGAGCATAACACATCCATTCTGTCTTAATCGGAAAGCTACCCTAAAATGGAACGAAATTTTTTGCTTACGGCTTATTTGGGCGAAATTATAAAAAAAAATATTCAAAGCCATTTTTATGTAAAATTTATTTTTTTAGGAACAAAATTCCGTTTATGTCTTGACCGGGGAATCAACCCATAAACAGGCCGTTCCATCCGAGCTTAATCTGAAAGTCTTATGCTGTTTTCCTGAATATAGAATTCAAAATATTTGTGCCGTAGATAAGACACATCACTTGTTTTTTTTGTACCATAAATGAGAGCACGGCTTTTGGTAGAATTATCTCCAGCGAGCTGCGAGTGACAAATTAAATTATATTTGTTTGTACCACTTCAGTGTCTTCACTCGTGTAATTGGTTAATGCTCTTTTTTTCTTACGATTTTGTGTAAAACAAGTCCCATTATGTAAATTACCGACAGTGCTGTACTTTCTTTCTTCTATAAGCCAAATTGTCCAGACCAATCCAGCTCATACAAGATCAGTCACTCACAATGATTCTATTTGACAGTGGCTTTGCATTGTAATCAACAGTGGTTTTTAGTACACAGCTAATATTCCTTGTGTGACACTCTGGAATAATATATAGCAATTAAAAAATATTATTGTTTAAATTAAAATAATAATTATATTTATGGCAGTAATAATAAAACCCCCTACATTTCGCAATTTCAGTAAGTGTTATTTATTGCAGATTTACTCTAAACTCCGAAGTAGGACACCCACTGGACCTCCTCTATTTAATATTTGAATTATTATTATTATTATTATCATCATCATTATTATTATTTTGAATAATTTATTTCTTATTTCTTCATCTCCTCGTGTCGACTAATGCTGTGGGACCCAGCTACGATTTATAAATTTATAGAGTTCAATTGGTGACTTAAATCGATAATATATATATATATATATATATATATATATATATATATATATATATATATATATTATGATGAAAGCTTTGACGTAATTCCTACTTTTATTTATGATTTTAAATTGAGTTTTGTTTGGTACAATTGGTCATCCATCCGAACTGTTCCATTATAAGCGTTACATTTAAACTGGCCATTTAAATCGCCGTTCGAAAAGTAACGTAAAAAAACAAATAAAATGGAAAAAAAATAACTAAATTAGAATTCGGTTATCACCATCCAAACATTATATGATGTAAGTGTTGTAAAAATTAAAACTCATATTATTGAAAAAATTACTCGTAATAAACCGCTTAAAATTTACAAATTACAAAAGGGTGATTTGGCTAAATAACCGATTTAAAATTAAGGATTTTCAAAATAGCAGAGATTTTTCTAAGATTAAAATAATAGCCAAAATGTGCAGTAATCAGGTTTCAAAAACAAAATTAATCTTGGAATTAATATTTTTAAAAGTGATAAATTGCTTATAATGACTGTAAAAAAAATTTAATCTTGGTGTCGAAAAATATTTGACAACATAACTTCAGCTATTTTGTTAATCAATTAGATTCAAATAGCTATTTTGTACAATTTATTGATTACAAAATACCAAACTATTCCTAATTGTTTTTATTTTATCCATATTTATTCACGTATATTTCCTAATCAATTATTTATTCTGATTATATCATCCATGTTTTAAGTATAAATTAAAAGAAATAAATAAAATTAAACAAAGTTGTATCAATTAACTTAAATAAATTAGGTACAATGTCAAATAAAAAGCGCAAAAAAATGTACTAATGACGTTTATTACAATTTGTTTTTATTCCATTTATATAAGGCAATGTGTGAAAATGTGTATTCGTACATTTTATGTAGCTAATGTTATATAATAGGTATTTTTCCAAATCTTTCAAAAAGGTCAAGTACAAAGTATTTTGATTATTTAGCTACACTAACTTATTATTAATTGAAATGAATTAGAATTGTTATAATTAAAAATATAAAAATCATTTAATTGATATATCTTATTTTATTATATTAGTTAAAAAATCACTAAATACATTTTAATAATATTATTAAAAATTTGAAAGTATCGTCAAACGTTGACTAATTTGAAATTAAGTAGTTTGATTTAACTTATTATATGTGATTTATAGATAAACATTTACAACGTTTTATTCATTTTTAATATACTGAATCATTTATAAAATGATCAAATATCATATAAAATACATAATTATTACTTTATATTATTGATAATATATTTCTTATTATTATGACAATTTATAGTATTTTGTTCAATAAAATAAATAAAAAAATCAATCATCAATTATAATGATAACAATATAACTTAATTTAAGCTTTAGTACATTTATTTTTTATTAATATTATTAAATACATAATCAAATATTATATTTGAAAAAATTTAATACATAAAATATCAACAGTATTCCCTGTATTTAATCGAAATATGCCACTTATCTGTTCCTTTTACAGAAAATATCAGACGTCTTTACTTAGTTGAATATGAATGACATATACATCCTCTAAAAATATGTTATATTGCAAATAACAATCTTTTTCTTTATTTTTTACCAAAAAAAATGTTTGAACTCCTCAAAATGCCCTTAATGAAATAAATATTTATTTTTTTATTTTATATATTAAAAAAATTATATCAAAATCTTTCTTTACAGAAAGTTAATTTTTTTTTTTATTTTATAAAGAGAGGTTTTGATTTCTTTTAATAATATAGTAAATAAATATTTATTTTATTAAAGGCATTTTGGTGATTTTTTTTTGTACAAAATAAACGAAAAAATGATATTTGCGATATAACATATTTTTTAGAGGAAGTATGTGGCATTTATATTTAAATTTAGGGGAGATGTATGATATTTCTGGAAACTTATGAGATAAATCGCGTATTTCGATTAAACACGGATGGTTATGTTGATATTTTCTCTAACTAATATATCTTAAATGGTGGAATGAGTTTATTTCAAATTGTCATTTAAATATCATTCAAATTAGTTGAACGTTTTCTGATTTTTTGTTTATAAAATATATTAAATCATTTAATCATTTAAATATTGTATCAAAGTGAGTGATTGCCATTTTAAGGGTCATTTTTGATAATACTGTTACCGAAAACGGCATTATGATAAAAGAGTACCACAAACAAAATTTGTGGTATCAAATAGTACAAAGTTTGTTATAAAATTAAGGAAAAAAAAGCTGTTTCTCCAAAAACTACCCTATATAATACAAACAACCAAAATTAAATAATTGTAGTTGAAGTTTTTTTTTACCATTTTATTTATGGTAAGTGGTTACACAGGTGTGTCCGTGTGAATAGTTTATTCTTTCGCTTATTTATTTGGTATTGAACAACTATTAAAAAAGTGTTTGTCCCACTATAAAGATGGACCAATTGCGAAAATAATCACAGAAAGAGTAAAGCAAAAGAAACGCTCCAAATTTCATGATAATGACAAGCATTACACAATATAAAGTGGAACTCACTGGTGGCTTCTATTATTTATTTATTTTTAATTTTATGTTTACAATTAACACTCCATTAGCCTTACACATATATTTAATTTTAAACTGCTCTTCATTTCATCATTATGTAAAAAAAAAAATAACTATCTACGATTTTATATTTGTAAAGTATATAAATATTTGACTGTCTGTCACGGTTAAGAATGTGAACTATAACACTCTAGCAATGTTAATGGCCGTGATAGAGCTTAGGTTATCATTATCATCCGCATGTTAGGCATATAGGCTAAAACTCCAGTTTTAAATTCAAAAAGGTAAAAGAAGAAGAAGAAGAAGAAGCACAGAACCTTATGAATATTAAATACCACTTATTTATGCTCATAAAATTATTGTAAACTATAAATAAAGAATGTATAAATACTTTATAAAATAAAATATACACGACAAAGCCGTTTGTTTTTATCTCAAACAGAGAGCTCATGGATCTGATTTTATTTTTGCTCAGAAATTAAATAATACTTCTTTAAGTAAATATAAAATAATAAATAAATAAAAAAAGAAAAACCCAACTCAGAGTCTCAGACAAACAAATCGCAAACCAGAATCCGATAAATTCGGATTCAACTTCTTCTCTCTCTCTCTCTCTCTCCCTCTGTGTGTTTCAGTGCCTTGAATATCACTCTTCTCAAACGCACGAATGTGGTTTGATTCTTCAAAACCCTAGAGCTTTCTTTTCCATTTCGTGTAAGTTCGTTGCCATGTCTGAACTCTGAATCGAGTTTGCATTTCACAGTTTTCTTCTTATCGAGTTCGTTTCCTTACTTATTGGATCTGCGTCGAATATTTCTTTTCGCCTCTCTCTCTCTCTATGAGATCTGCTATATTTTTTTTTGTTTTGTGTGATAATTGAAAGACGATTGCATTGTGAAGTTTGAGATCGTTTTAGTGATTTGTGGATTTTGTGTATTTTTTTTCCCTATGTTTTGCAGATTGATCATAATTTGTCAGAGAGGTTCTGGTTTTGATTTTGATATTGGAACTTTTCGCGGAGAAACGGTCGTAGGAATTGCGCGGTTTTTTCAATCTATCTGGCAAGTCATTTTCGTATTTGGAGGTTTCTGATCCGCCATTGGCATTAAAAATCGTGTGCTAGTTGTGATTGTCGTTATGTGAATGAATGCAATCTGGCTTCTGAGATCTACTTATGTAATTTGGAGGTGAACAAAATTCGATTGAATTGTGGTTTCGATGCTGGTAGAGTTTGTCCTGGTTCATGGTAAAATGTGTAGAAGTCTGTGTGTTCTGATCGGCTGAGGTTATCTAGAGGGCTGGTTAAATCTTTGAATGTGATTATCGAACACGAGGTTCGAACTATGAGAAGCTCGTGGTTCAACAAAAAACTATCCTCCGTTTTCGGTCCTAGACCGCCACTCAGTTGCATACTCTTATGCCTCATTTGTGTTCTGGTGATGATCGCGATTTTGGGGTCATCTTCTTCCGGTGCCTTTGATCTGGAAACATCGAGCCATATTCCCGAAGTTTATACAAGCTACCGGAGGCTCAAAGAGCAGGCGGCGGTGGATTATCTTGAGCTGAGGACTCTGTTCTCCTCGCCTCCTAGGCAAAGAGAGATCGATCTTTGCGGCAAAGAGAGGGAGAATTACGTTCCCTGTTTCAATGTTTCGGCAAATGTTTTAGGGGGGTTCAAAGACGGAGAGGAATTTGATCGGCATTGTGAGCTTTCAAAAGATGATGAGCGGTGTCTGATTCGCCCTCCAAAGGAGTATAAGATTCCCTTGAGGTGGCCGGCAGGTAGGGATGTGATATGGAGCGGGAACGTGAAGATAACAAAAGACCAGTTTCTTTCATCTGGAAGCATGACTAAAAGGTAACAAATTAAATAATCTTTTCTAGTTAATAGATTACTTTTAGTGTCATGGATTTATTGATTTGACTCGTACAGGTTTGGAGTGTATATTGTGTCATGGAGGAAAATGCATACTTATTTAGCTTACTTATTAAACTGTCCAGGTTGATGTTGCTTGAAGAAAATCAAATCGCATTCCACTCTGAGGATGGTCTGATTTTTGATGGCGTCAAGGATTATTCTCGTCAGATTGCCGAGATGATTGGTTTAGGCAGCGACTCTGAGTTTCTTCAAGCTGGTGTAAGTCTTTTTGGTGTCCTCTTTTTTTCTTATTTTTCCTTGAAAACTTAGAATGGGATGATATATCATATAGTATGCCAATATTGCATTAACGTTGAAAGAAAAAAAGAGAATGTAGGTGGACACAAAGATAGCTTATAGACATCTATTATTATATATTTATTCATGGACGTCTATTTTATGTAAAAAGCAAAAGCAGTATGAAGTGCATTTATTCGAGCTTTGTAAAGTAATTAAGTAATTAAGGAGCAAAAGACCTTAATTCAAACTTGTTTCAACGTTGCAGGTACGCTCTGTACTTGATATCGGTTGTGGTTTCGGTAGCTTTGGAGCTCATCTAGTATCGCTGGAGGTGATGACTGTTTGTATTGCGGCGTATGAGGCAACTGGAGGCCAAGTTCAATTGGCCCTTGAGAGAGGTCTCCCGGCAATGCTTGGAAATTTCATCGCTAGACAGCTTCCATACCCATCGCTGTCATTTGACATGGTTCACTGTGCTCAGTGTGGCATTCTTTGGGACCAAAAAGGTACTTCTAACATGGTTCACATGCCTTACCAGATTGCTCAACAAGCTTCTGGGTGTGATTTTGTTCGTTTTCTTTCAACAATGGGATATTGTTTTTTAATTCTTTTAATGATATGCATTATCTGATAGTGACTGATCCTTAAAATAGATGGGATGTTACTTCTCGAAGTTGACCGGTTACTCAAGCCTGGGGGTTACTTTGTATTAACTTCACCTGATGCAAAGCCGCATGGAAGTTCATCAAGTTCGAAGAAGAGGAACATGTTAAGTGCACTTCAAGATTTGACCCACGATATCTGTTGGAGCCTTCTAGCACAGCAAGATGAAACTTTTATCTGGCAGAAAACATCGGATTCTGATTGCTATACATCTCGGTTAGTATACAAATAATAATTAATCTTCCTTCTACATAACTTACATTTATATGTTGAGATCCTTCTTATTCAGCTACTATTCATTTTCTGTTCGTTTCTTGCGATACGGTTCTCTTTTGGGGCACTCTAAATAGAAACTAAGTAGTTGTCTTTTTCTTTTTGTTTGCACGTGTAGCAAGCAGGGCTTGATACCACTTTGTAAAGAAGGCTCTGAGACTCGATCATATTATCGACCCCTTGTTCCATGTATAAGTGTGCCTACCATCAAGCGCTGGATTCCAATTCAAAACAGGTCTTCTAGTTCACACTTGAGCTCACCTCAACTCGAAGTGCATGGTAAATATTGTCCAACACCCGTTTTTTCCTTCTCTATCCATCTTCTTTGATTATATGATTGAACTTTGTGGCTGTAAGAAATTTTACTGCTCCTTATTGTGTTGTTACCACCATTGAGCTTTCCTGAATACTATCAGATAATGATTGGGCATTCCTTTTTTTACCACTATGCGAAATATTGACGCAAAAAAAAAAAAAAAAAAAAAAAAAAAGAAAAGAAGGAAGGAAGTGAAATCATTAATTTGGTCGAGAATTATGTTTGACACTTGTTTTTTTTTTTTTTTTTTCCTACAGGAGTTGAGCCTGAAGATTTCTACGAGGACTTGCGAATTTGGAGAACAGCTCTGAAAAATTACTGGTCTCTTCTTACCCCTCTAATCTTCTCAGATCACCCAAAGAGGCCAGGTGATGAAGACCCACTACCTCCATACAACATGATACGCAATGTAATGGACATGAATGCCCATTATGGAGGTTTAAATTCTGCATTCATGGGAGAAAGGAAATCAGCATGGGTGATGAATGTTGTGCCTGTCACAGCTCGAAACACTCTTCCCCTAATTCTGGATCAGGGTTTTGCTGGTGTCTTACATGACTGGTATATGCACTTCATTCACATAGCTTGCTCATTTTTTTTTATTCTTCTTTCAGAAATTATAAATTTTTCTAGAAATTTTATGCATTCGTTTTATAACAAAATTCGACAAATAGCTTGATATTAATTGTGATACGATGTGGACAGGTGCAAACCATTCCCGACATACCCGCGGACATATGACATGCTTCATGCAAACGGACTGCTCTCACATCTGGCTTCGGAGAAGTGCAGCATGAGCGACGTATTTTTGGAAATGGACCGGATATTGCGTCCCGAGGTATACTATTTAATTCCGCTATGGAATCTGTTATGAATCTCCAAAATCTTACTGATTGGAATTAGAATAAAGGGAGCCCGATTTTCAAAAGGTCATTGTTCTCTCCCAACGGATTTTTTTTTTCCCTCACAATTATGTCTTTATATTATTAATAATTCACATAGTTTATATTGCAAACCTCCTTTCCTACCATTATTCATTAATTGAACAATAAGAATTTCCAGTTCACGTCCATTCTAATTTTACGGACTGAGATATTATTACGTAGTGGAACACCGTTCCTTGACCAATTAATTGTTGCAATTACTCTTATCAATTTATTCATACTTGGGTAGTCTCAAATGATGTTTTGACAACGAAATTTATTGATGGGATTTTCCAGGGATGGGTTGTTCTATCAGACAAACTGGGTTCAATAGAGATGGCTCGCACACTCGCGACCCAAGTTCGCTGGGAAGCAAGAGTGATTGACGTTCAGAACGGGAGCGACCAGCGTTTGCTTGTTTGCCAGAAACCATTTCTCAAGAAATGAAATCGACACAGAGCTCGAGACGATGTATAATTCTTTTTCCCCTGCTTGGTAAAACATTCTTAATATAAATCGCCAAACTGGGACATATCGAAGAAAACACACAGAAGAAGGGAGAACAATTTTCCTTCAAACTAACTGTGGTGACATTCTTGATACCACAAACAAGAACACACGAAGGCGATTAAAAGAAACGGCTTTATCCTTTTCAACTAATGCTCATACTCATATCAAAGAATTAAGGGTGATTCCAGTGGTGGGGTTCAAGGGTATGTCTGAAAGTTCTAGATTACAAGTTTTTTTTGGTCAAAAAGCGTTTGTAGTGCGATTTACTTGCTTGTTCTTTTACATATAATATTTTTGGGGGAAAATTTCTTTGCTCCGCTTGATTCTTGATTGTATCTGATAAATTGAATTCCACGGAATATAGTATATTTTTTAATTCTGCACATACAGTAGTATCTATCTACTCGTTCTCTTTCATTACAAACTTGAAAATAATCTTCTTAGCTGTCTTTCCTCCTATCAATCCGTCTAAGCCTGGTAGTCATTTTCCGTCCGTACCTCTGAAAGATATCGGCCAAGTCGACCATCCCGGCCTCCCTGAGCTTCTCCCCGATCTCCTCGAACATGACGGCCCCGTCCTCGTTCGAATGGTAATACAAGAACTTGTTGTAGTCGAAGTCGGGGACGTGGACGTCTTTCTCCATCGCCCTCTCCACGAACTTGGTGGCCTCGAGATGCTTCCCGGCCTTGACGAGCCCGCCCACGAACACCGTGTCGAACAACTCGCCCGACGCCACGTCACCCGGTCCCTTCCGGCCCCGCCGCCCCATGTGTCCCCTCAGCAGCATGATGTACGTGTGCATGGTGGGCTCGCAGCCCCGCCGTATCATCTCCCGAAAGACCTCCGTGGCTTCCCCGACCCGCCTCTGCTTCAGAAACCCCCTCATCATCCCGTGGAACACCCCCGCGTCGGGAGACTCGATCCGCCCCAAGACCCCGCGAGCCTCGCTCACCCGATTCTTGGTGACGAGGCCGCACAGTAGCGCCGCGAGCGTGGGGTTGTCCGCGGAGAATCCCCGCCCGAGCATCTCGTCCAGCACCGAGCGCGCCTCGTCCACCTCGTCCCTCTTGCACATCCACTCGATCACGATCTTGTAAGTCGAGGGCCTCAGGTCCCGGGCCCGCCTCGCCCTCATCATCTCGAAGACTCTCATCCCTTCCTGGAATCGATTCTGCTTGAAGAAGGTCGTGATCATGGCCTCGACGGCCTCGACCCCCGGCTCGAGCCCGAGCGTCACCGTGTGGTTCCACGCCTTGGAGGCCTCGACCATGTCGCCGGAGTCGCAGAAGCCCTTGACCAGAAGCCCGTAGGTCTTGGAATCGGGCTCGATGTAGCCCTTTAGCTTCTTGACCACGAAGCTGGCCTCGCCCACGAGCTTGAGCCGGCACAGCCGAAAGACGCTGCGGTTGAGATTCTCGACGCTGTACGGGACGCCGTAGCGGTTCATGACGTGGAAGAACCGGACGCACTTTGTGAGCTCTCTGGCGGCGGCGAGGGTCGGGACGGCGATGCGGAACGTGGCGTCGCCGGCGAAGCCTCGCCGGGCGATGTCGTGGACGAGGCGGCAGAGGAGGTCGATGTTGAGGGATTTGGCGACGGAGTCGGCGAGTCGGTGGAGGGTCTCGGAGGTGTGTTCGAAGTCGGGAATGGTCAGAGAGTATGTGTAGAGGCCGTACAGGGGTCGCCATGAGCGAGGGAATTGGTTGCAGACGCGGAGGAACAAGTGGTGGGTCAGTCTGAACTCCGCCGCCGACAGGGATTCGTGGACCCGCTGCTCCGGCAGGTTCTTCTGCTGGAAGAGGATCGAGCACACGCGGTGGAGGACGGCCGGGTCGGTGGGGATCGGGGCCGCGGCGGCGAGTTTGGAGCGAGTTGACTCAGTGGTGGCGTAGCGGAGGAGAGAGGGTTTAAGGAGGGTTTTCACTTTGGCTGTCTTCATTTTGGATTTTGTCGGATCGGATGAGCAACGTTTTAGCGTGCTTTATTTGGCCTTTGTCTTTTTGTCTGAAAATAAATAAATGAAAATTTAAACGTGCCGTATGGGTGAAACTGGATCGGTTCGGTTCGGTTTTTGACATTTTTAGTATCCGAATCCGAATTTTCGGTTTTTAAAAACTCGGTCCAGTATCCGGTCCAATTTAGTCTAAAACCGAAATTCGGTTATCCGAATATTCAGTTATCCGGTTTCTTAAATCCAGTATCCAGTCCAGTATCCAGTTTTTAAAATTCGATTATCCAGTTTGTAAAATTTCAGATCCAATTTAATATCCAATTTTATAAAATGGATATCAATTTTCTAAAATCCAAATCCAGTTTGTAAAAATTCAAAAAACGAGTACAAACGACTCTTATAAAGCTCCAAAATGACAATACATAATCTAAAACTGAGTAAAAAAAAATAAAATTCAAAAGGACACTCGTCTCCAACTACATGCACATGTAAATATCTTAATATAAAATTAAAATTACAACCCTAATGATCATAATAAACCATACAACAATTGAATTTGTATGTTACTTCTATATATCACATCATCAAGTTGTACTAGCAGTAGGAGTTGATATATGAGAAGTTTGTTCTTTTATGACAACTTGACCATCATCTGTTAATAATAATGACATAAATTAAAATAAATTTGTTTTAATAAACAAACAACAAATGAATATGTCAAATAAAATATCAAATTAATTATCTTACCCAAAATAACTTGCTTAGAATCATTTAGTGCTTCCACTTCAGCAAAATCTGATTTGGGAAAAAAATAAAAACGCTAGGTCTCTCTCAAAATTAGGTCAAGTCTTTTTTTTTTAATATATATTTATTTTTAATTAAAAAAATCAGTTAAATAACCGATATCCAGATTTTCCCAAAATCAAATCCGATATCCGGTTCATTTTTGTAAACCGGATCGGTTATCCGAATCCGAATTTCGGTTAGCTGACGTGACTCCAAATTTTGGTTTCGGTTCGGTTTGGATATCGGTTTTATCCGATTTTCGGTTCGGTTTTGTACAGCCCAGCCGTACTACCGTATAATATATTTTTAATTATTTATTTTATATGTTGGCAATCATTTTTTGTTTCATATTCTAACATTATAAATAAATAAAAAAGTTATTGACGGTTAAAATACTTAATATTTTCGATTAGTTGCATTTTAATACTCATTTTTTAAAAGTTGAGACAAAAATACTCAATATTACGAAATCATACCTCCGTCACAATTTGGTCGTCACTAGTTTTAGCGCTTTCGTACTATGCGTTTATCTATAAACGTATAATTCAAACTTTTTTTTTCAGTCAAAACTACTAACACTACGAATCACAAACAAACTAAATAACATTCACGAGAATTCAAACAACTGACCTTGTAACTAAATCGAATCTTCTTACTACAAAACAAAAAACACAAAAAACGAAGTCGTAAATCAGTCTCCAGTCTCGAATATCAAAATTTTATCTCCAATACGCTAACATCTCAGAGGAAACCATAGAAACCATACCTTTCCGGATCGGGAGGAGCTAAACTTCCATGGATGGGAGAGAATAGGTTTAGGGCTCGTTTGAGAGACTTGCAGCTCAGCTTCTTCAGCGACTGTGGCTCCACGGGCTCCATCACCTCGGCGGCCCCGGGCATTTTCCTTCTTCTTCTTCTTCGGATGAGAAGTTAGAGTTTTGGCTCTCTGAGTTTCTTTTTTCATTTTCATCCTGGCTATTGGAAGGAAATGGAAATTCCATTTCCAATAAGCCACATTCCATTGTTTATTGGAAATGACATTTCCATTAGGCATTTTGGTGCCTTCCATTGCTTATTGGAAATGGAATTTACGTTAATCTTAATAGAAATATGGATTCCCGTTAACTTCCAGTAAGTAATTTAAAAAATAAAAAAAATCAAATTTAAATAGCAAATGAAAGATACTAAACTGTTAAAATTTTAAAAGAAGGTACTAATATGTAAACTGAATTTCATCTTTATTAATAATTTTTTTTAAAAAATAAATTTAAAGCATTACAACAATATTATGAATAAAACATTACAACAAGGCTATATTTCATTAATAGTCATGTTTTGAAAGTTAATATCAAAGTTATCAACAAGATCAATGTTCACAAATGTTTCTTGAGAACGTTGTTCGTGTTGACACCAATCTTTGTATATGGTGAGAGCCTCGACCATTTCGGGTTTTGAACTCTGTCTTCGATCGTCAATGATGATTACCGAGCTACTAAATACGGACTCGAACGACACCGTTAAGACCGGGATCAAATGATCATCTCGGGTCATCTTCGACAAGATCGGAAACATATTCTCGTGTTGACGCCACCATGCTAGCAAGTTGAGGCCGTCTTAGTTCATGGAGGCAAATTGTTGAGAGGTGTATTTCGCGATGTCGTCGTTGGAAGCCGTATCTTCAGTGGGTTGGAGATGCAGTGACGATCTAGGAGATGAAGTTCCACCTCGAGCAAATCGAGCTATGTCTCGGAACATTAATTTTCTTGTCGATGAGTGTCGAGGTGGATTCGGCTCGGGACACGCACGAGCTTGGTGTTGGTAGAACCTGAAAAAGGAGTAAAACTCTTCCACGACCCTAGCATGATCATGTGTAACGTAATATTTTCCAGTATGACGTTTTAAATATTGTAAAAATGTCAAATAACCCCCAAGTTTCATTCGAGGGTCTAGAATACAGGTAAAACCATATAAGCAAGGAATTTTTGTAGTTCCCCGATATTTTGAAAATTTTGCTCTCATAGATTCTACGCATGGTTGAAAAATTTTGAAATGGTTGCAATCATGAAGTTCGGCAATTTTTGTAACACTATATATGGCTGAATTAGATGTGGGTGTATAAACAGCAGACAATGCACATGTTTCATCGTAAAAAAAAACGTGAAGAAAATGAGTAAAGACCTTAGCCCTTGCGATGTCTGTTTTGGTTATGTTAAGGCCTCCGTTTCTATTCACGAATTCTTGTGTAATCTCTACATGTCTTTCGGACAAGAAAGAATGCAACATTAAAAATGTTGAGTTCCACCTAATCCTGTTATCGGTGTAGAATTGCCTCTCCTCAAGACTGTTGATTAAAAAACGCCTCTTAGCGTCTCTAATCTTACGGATACACTCGTCAAAATGCCTAAACCCGGCTTTCACTATGAGGTTTATGATGTGGGTTGCACACCTTTGGTGTAAAAGACAATCTTGATTGGGGATCTCAAGATGTACGGCTCTCATCATGGCATCATTGTTTATGGCGTTATCTAGGGTTATTGAAATTATTCTATCCTGAAAATTTCACTCTTCTATAACGTCTAGAAGGATTGCTAGTATGGCATCAGCGGTATGACTACCATCTATTCTCTTAAAGGCTACGATCCACTTGTTGAGATTTCAAGCCTCGTCTATGTTATGAACTACAACAGACATGTAGTCCATTTTGGCATTTCCAGACCATATGTCAGAAGTGAGGGCCATATTAAACCTAGCAGACATGAAGCATGCTCTAAGTGTGTCTTTATCTTCCAAAAAATTTCTCATAATATCACTTCGAAGAGTTTTTCTTGAAATAATGTTTATACCAGGAACTAAGTAATGCACAAATCTACCAAAGCCTTCGCTTTCTACGTGAGAAAATGATTGGTCGGTAGAAACTATGTACTTAACTAGTTCTTTTCTAAATTCTACGGGATCGTGGGTACTTACCATGGATGTAGACCTTCAAGACGCAGACCCTGTAGTGGTAACGCAACGAAGAAGTACCATGAGAGATAGAGTCGGCTTTGATGTGCTTCCCGCATTTGTTGCATATCCCCTTCTTTCCTTCGTCGTCGTTGAGCTCGATGAAGTATTTCCACATTTCAGAACGGGATTTTCCTTTCTTCTTCTCTTGTGGAGGTTGTTGTGCTTCGGGAGCTTCGTCTTGAGGTGGTGGAGGAGGTGACTCGTGTTGAGGTGGTGGAGGTTGTGACGACCCGACTTTTCGGACCGTCTTACTTATCTTACTTTTTAAACTTTATATAAAATTCTTTAGAAAACTAGGAGGATTTTTTTTTTAAACACATCGAATCAAGGTGAACTAAAATTTTAAAGATCTTAAAAATAAACAAAAGCATTTAAGAAAAATATGAAGATTGCATATTGAACACTTCATGAGAAGTACTTAACCAAAATTGAAAATACGAATTTAAAACCAAACATAGCAGCAAAAGTACTAAAACATAATCCATAATCTAAATCTCAACCAAAATATAAAACTCTTTGAAACTTCGACGTAAATGAAAATAAAAACCTTTAAAAAATTATTTATTAAAGACTAGTAGCGGAAGACTTATTTCTTAATAACGAAAACAAAATTTTAAACTTTATTTCTTAATAACTCGTAGCGGAAGACTTAATTCATGAATGGAATCCATGACCCAACCCTCTCCCTATCGACGCTGTTAGTCCGTCCTGCTCAATTCCTTGTAAGATGTTTACCTACAACACATACGTATATTTTTTTTTCGAAGATATGAGCTTAAGCCCAGCGAGAATAATATAAAGCTCACAAAATAAAAAGAGTTTATGCAATGCATGAACCGGTTATTAGTATTTTAAAACTAATTGATGACTTGATCTTTATTTTCTTGATTCTATCAACTTTTAGTTCGGGGTGCCCCTAGGGTAGTCGTACCAATTTAAGTGTACACTTTAGATACGAAGATGTGGGGGTTATAAAGTCCCACACTTCGCTCTATCTTTTAAACTTATTAGGGCCTCGACCCGAGAAATTTCCCCATTAGAGCCTCGGCCCGGAAAACTTCTCCTTAATACCTCTCGAGACGATACGACTCCCTTGCTTATCTTTATCTTTTCACTTTTAAAATAACATTTCATACAGATATGACATGTACATAAAAAATTTCAAACATATGCTCATACAATACACGACTAAAAATATAAAACATGTACATTCTCAAATTTACTTTAACTTAACACTGCATAGTTGACCAAGCATAAATCCAACTACTACAATCAATCACGCAATCAAATAAAGAAAAACCTACTCCAACATATAAAGCATTAAACAAACTATAACATGAATTATAAATCATCATATTTAATTTTGAACTAATATGTGTTGTAGTGAGATTATTCTCACCTGGATATCGAAGGTTACGATCGTAGATCGTCGAAGAAAAATGACGTTCAACACGACTTGGAACCTAATCGGGATAAAAGACTACCCGGATCAGCTTAGAAATGGATTTCAAGACAACTATCTTTTAAACTTATTAGGGCCTCGACCCGAGAAATTTCCCCATTAGAGCCTCGGCCCGGAAAACTTCTCCTTAATCCCTCTTGAGACGAACGACTCCCTTGCTTATCTTTATCTTTTCACTTTTAAAATAACATTTCATACAGATATGACATGTACATAAAAACTTTCAAACATATGCTCATACAATACACGACTAAAAATATAAAGCATGTACATTCTCAAATCTACTTTAACTTAACACAGCATAGTTGACCAAGCATAAATCCAACTACTACAATCAATCACACAATCAAATAAAGAAAAACCTACTCCAACATATAAAGCATTAAACAAACTATAACATGAATTATAAATCATCATATTTAATTTTGAACTAATATGTGTTGTAGTGAGATTATTCTCACCTGGATATCGAAGGTTACGATCGTAGATCGTCGAAGGAAAATGACGTTACACGACTTGGAACCTAATCGGGGTAAAAGACTACGTGGATCAGCTTAGAAATGGATTTCAAGACATACTTTAGATTCTGAAAATTTTCAGAAAAACGACATTCAACGTGAAATTACGAAAATACCCTTGGTTATTAGGGTTTCGGTGAAAAACTAAAACTCTGAGAAAACTTCTGTAAAAATTCCAGTACGTATAAAACATAATTTTGATCACTTTTTGTAAAGGAACCACGGCCAAAATAAATTTTTTTTTAACTATTTATTAAAAATAAAAGAAGTACAAAAATCTAACTTTAAAATTTTTGCCAAAAACTGTGTGCGCACCGTTTTTAAGATAATCAGAAAATATTCTTTATTTTATAAAAATATTTTTCGATTAAAGATTTAGATAGAAGACACTTAAACCTAACTTTTCCAAAAAGAATCAACGCAAAACCATACTTTTTGAAACCAAGACAAGCGTTTCAAGAAACCGTTTTCAAGGAATCCGAACCAGATAGAAAAGAAAGCATACCTATTTAGAGCTACAAATTTCCAAACAAAGAGAGGAATGGGGGAGGAAGAGCAGAGAAGAAGCGTGAAAAGAAAATGATGAGATGTTTATATATGGCTTAATTAAACCCTAAAAACCCAAACCCTGAAAGCCCAAACCCTAATCCTACTTTTAATATTAATATATTAATTATTATTATTATTAAAATGGATACACACTGATATATATATATATATATAAGTAACTTTTATATATATATATATATATAACGATATATAACGTATAATAACCTATATTATATTATCATATATAAAATAATGTAATATGTATATATAAACATTAACTTTATATAATAATAATATAGCTATAATATATATATAAATATGTTAACTTTATAAATATACGTTAACTTATTATATAACTTTATAATATATATATATATTATAATATATACGTTAACTTATATATATTATGTAAACGTTAATAACTTATTATATTAACTTAAATATATATATATATATATATTAACGTTAATATATAACGTATAATAACGTTAACTTTATAAATATATATATATATATATTATAATAATATATGTAAAGTATGTATATACATAACTTATTTATAATATATAACTTATATATATTATATTCATATTTTGGTAATCTAAAGAGTATATTAAATAAAAAAAATACCCTAAAGCATACATACCACATAAACAAATCATTCACTACTATTTTATTAAAAAAAAAAATACTAACGTCACTCGAACACAAATATTTTAGCTTTTTAATTAAGCTTAAAATTCGGGATTTCACAGAGGTGGTGGCTCGTGTTGAGGGGTGGAGGTGCCTCTTGTTGTTATTCTTCAGATCTATGGAGTTGTTCTCGGTACACCGTGTAAGGGTCTTCATGTGGATTTTGATGCGAGGTAGAAAGTTGGTCGTGAGGAGGATGTTGTGTATGATATTGTTCGTGAATTGGACGGGGAGGAGGTGGAGGTTGTTGTGAAAGAAATTGTGGTAGATATTCAAGTTGATAAGGGGAGATCGGGGCGAATCGGGCTAGTTGGTGGATACCATTGTGGTCGTTGGAATTCGATGTAATTGGGATTTTCAGAAAGGTTTAACGAATTTTGTGGAAATTGGTGAGGTGGAGAGGGTTGTTGAACTTCGTCGTGTTGCTCATCTTGTTGTTGTGATTGCGACAGCGTGAGAGTGCGATTAGAACTTCGGCGCGATTCACGTGAACCTCGGCGAGAACCTCGGTGAGATGATGACTCTCCAGACATTATAAACTTTTTATAAACTATGATTAAAACGTAACTATATAAAATTTTTTTAAAAAAAACCTAAGTATATGATATAAAAATTATATAAACGTAACTATTTAAAAAAAATATTTAGAACACTGACTTAAGTATATAATAAATATTTTATAAACTTAATTATCATAAAAAAATTTATAATACTAACTTAAGTATATGATAAATATTTTATAAACTTAATTATCTAAACAAAATTTAAATTATTAACTTAAGTATATAAAAATAAGTAGGAAAAAAAAAACTTAAGTATATACTAATTATTTTTAAACTTATCTATAAAAATAAATTTAGAATACAAACTTATAATCTTTGTATCTGGAGAATATGAGAGAATTTGAGAGATTTTGAGAGTTTGAGAGATTGAGTTGTGATTAAAATTATTATAATTCGGATGTATTTATAGGAGAAATAAAAAGTGGGTTAAAATTTAAAGAACTGTGTAAAATCGGAGGGCCAACGGTCAAATAACGATTTTTTTAGCCGTCCAGATCATAACCGTTGATGATCTAACGGCTGAGATTTATTAAAAAAATAAAAATAAATGCTGAACTTAGATTTTGACGTTGAACTTTAACTGAGATGCTGATACACGAATTGCAACGGTAATAAACGCTGACATGCCTTCCACAAGGCCCTGCCATTTTCTGCCACGTGTCAGAAGGAAATTTTCCGTCCCCAAGCCACGCGGCACACGAAACTTTCGTGAGGCTCACGCGCGCCATGTAAATCCGTCCTTCCGTGCCGAGAAGCCAAGATGAGTCACTACTCAATATGCTAAAATATTAAAAAAACGGCGTTAAAATACAAATGCAATATGATTTCGTGGTCTTCGCCTATTAGATAAAAAGAGGTAAATTTTTGCGTTTGGTTTACCATTTGAAAAAAAAGTTATGTTTATATAAAAAAGGTAAAATATTATATAAAGGGTTTAAATCCAAAATGAAAATTATGAATAAAGGAAAAGATGAAAATGAGATGTTAATTTGGCGATACATTTCGATTTGAAAAAACATAGAGTTATGCTTGTACAAAAGGGAAAAATGTCATCAAATGTTAAGAAAAAAAGTACGACAAAAAGTTTAGAACTTGAAAAATAACGTTGCTTTCATATAAAAGCGACACCTATTAATAAAATTATGATATCGAGGTGTCGATCGCTAAGCAAGCGACCTCTCTTTAGTGCGTCACACTTTAGAAACTGACACATCCTAATTATTATGTGGCAACTCTTACGTGAGCATTGCTTTTAAAAAAAAATAACGTACAATAGTTAAGATGTCATTTGATGTAGCACCTTCCCAAACTGATGCTCTATAGAAATAGCATCGCTTTTCAAGCAACGCTTCAATCAATTTTTGTTGTAGAGAAATGAAGATATAAAGATTTCGAAAGATTGTTTACATTTCGAATTTTATGGTTATGTTTATTTAATATGCTATAATATTAGATAAATGGCACTAAAATACAAATGCAAGATGGTTTCATGGTCTTTGCCTAATAGATAAAAATAGATAGTTTTTTTTTCTTGCGTTTGGTTTACTAGTTCAAAAGAAAAAGTTATGTTATATAACAAAAAATGTCAAATATTATATAAAAGGTTTAAATGCAAAATTAAAATTACAAACAAAGGAAAAGATAAAAATGAGACATCAATTTGGTCATACATTTACCATTTGAAAGAAGAGAGTTATCCTTGTACAATATGGGAAAAGGTCGATGAAGAAACAAAAAAGTCCTTAGAATTTGCAAAAAAAATGTCGCTTGCATATAAGAGCGACAACCACTAATAAAGTTATTATATCGAGGTGTCGCTCGCTAAGCAAGCGATTTCGCTTTAGTGCGTCACACTTTAGAAACTAACACCTCATAATTATTCGGTGGCAATTCTTATGTGGCGTTGCTATAAAAAAATGATGTCCAAGAGCTACGACGTCGCCCGATGATCTATAGATAGAGCATTGTCTTTTGAGTTACGCTACAACCAATTTTTTTTTTTAAGGAAATAGTTATATTATTCAGTATACTAAAATATTAGATAAAAGGCCCTAACTTTGATGCTAAAAATTCAAAGACAATAATATTTAAGTATAAAGATATATAAATGTGAAGGGACTAGTTTACATTTTGAAAGAAAATACTTATGTTTATCTAATAGGCTAACATACACGATTATTATGTAACATTCGCCTGCAAAAATGAAGAGATATAAATTTAGTTTGTCTGATTTACCATTTGATAAAAAAAAGAGTTATGTTTATATAAAAAGTAAATTATGAGACAAGATTTTTAAATGGAAATCGAAAATTATAAACAAAGAAAACGGTGAAAAAGAGAAACAAATCCATTGAAAAAGATCAACGAAAGGAAAAAAAAAGTACTACAAAAATCTTTAGAACTTCCAAATATAGCATCACTTGCATATAACAACGATGCCTATTATAAAAATATTATATGGGGTCATTGCTTGCTAAACAAGCGACATCTCGCTTTAGTGTGTCTCACTTTAGAAACTAACACCTCGTAATTATTCGGTGGCAATTCTTACGTGGGCGTTGCTTTTAAAAAAAGTAATGTCCAATAGCTAAGACGCCGTTCGATGTAGCGCCTCCTCAAACCGATGCTCTATAGATAGAGCATCGCTTTTCAAGCGACGCTACAATCGATTTTTGTTGTAGAGAAATGAAGATATAAAGATTTCAAATGATTGTTTACATTTAGAAAGAAATGAATATGTTCATCCAAGTTACTAAAATGTTAGATAAAATGCGATACACTACAAGTACAATATGGTTTCATGGTCTTCGCCTAATAGATAAAAAGAGATAAATTTTGGAGTTTGATTTTCCATTTGAAAAAAAAAATTATGTTTGTATAAAAAGGTAAAATATTATATAAAATGTTTAAATCCAAAATGAAAATTATAAACAAAGGAAAAGATGAAAATGAGACGTCAATTTGGCGATACATTTGCGATTTGAAAGAATAGAGTTATGCTAGTACAATAGGGAAAAAGGTCGACAAAGGAAAAAAAAAAGTACTACAAAAAGTTTAGAACTTGAAAAAATAGCGTCGTTTGCATATAAGAGCGACACCCATTAATAAAATTATTATATAAAGGTGTCGCACGCTAAGCAAGTGATCTCACTTTAGTGTGTCATACTTTAGAAACCGACTCCTCGTAATTATTCGCTGGCGATTCTTACGTGGGCGTTGCTTTTAAAAAAATAACATTTAGGAGCTAAGATGTCGCTTGATGTAGCAGCTCCCAGACCGATGCTCTAGAGATAGAGCATCGCTTTTCAAGCGACTCTACAACCAATTTTTGTTGTAGAGAAATGAAGATATTAAGGTTTAGAAGGATTGTTTACTTTTTGAAAGAAATGATTATACTATTCAATATGCTAAAATATTAGATAAAAAAGCGCTAACTCTGTTGCTAAAAATTTAAAAACAATAATAAAAGAATAAAGATATATAAATGTGAAGGAACTAATTTAATTATGGAAAAAAATTATGTTTATCTAATAGGGTAGCATATTAAATAAATCTATTAATACAAGATTGTTATGTAGCACGCCTAAAACAACGAAGAGAGAAAAATTTGGTGGGTCTGATTTAACATTTGATAAGAAAGAGTTATGTTTATATCAAAAATAAATTATTAGATAAGATTTTTAAATGAAAATTGAAACTAATAAAAAAAGAAAATGCGAAAGAGAAACAAGTCAATATGGGAAAAGATCGACAAAGGAAAAAAGAAGAGTACTAAAAAAAAAGCTTTAGAACTTGCAAAAATAGCGTCGCTTGCATATAAGACCGAAGCCTATTAATAAACAAAAAATTAGGAATATAGCCAATTTAAACGTTTGACATTGCTAAATACCCAATGTTTGGTAAATCATAGGTAAATAGTCATTTTCAGATATAAATCTTAGTTAAATAATAAAAGTATTATACGGGGGCGTTGCTTGCTAAACAAGTGAAATCTCGCTTTAGCATACTTTAGAAATCGACACCTCGTAATTACTCGGTAGCAATTCTTACATGGACGTTGCTTTCAAAAAAATAACATTCAAATAGCTAAGACGTCGTCCGATGTAGCGCTTTCCCACACCGATACTTTGTAAAAATAGCATCCTTTTCAGGCGACGCTACAAACAGTTTTTGTTGTAGAGAAATGAAGATATAAAGATTTCGAAGGATTGTTTACATTTTGAAGAAAATTGTTATGTTTATACAATAAGCTAAAGTATTACATAAAATGTGCTAAAATTCAAATGCAAGATGGTTTTGTGGTCTTCGGCTAATAGAAAAAGAGATATGTTTTGGCGTTTGGTTTACCATTTGAAAATAAAAAGTTATGTTATATATAAAAAAAAAGATGAAAGTATTATATAAGAGGTTTAAATGTAAAGTGAACATTACAAACAAAAGAAAAGATGAAAATGAGACATCAATTTGGTGATACATTTACCATTTGAAAGAAAATAATGGTACAAAGGTGGAAAAATCACATAAAGTTAAAGACATAGAAAAAAAAACTACTACAAAAAAGACTTTAGAAGTCGCTAAAAAAATGTCGCACATATTCATTAATTGTCCATATATTTTACATTTGTAATGGTGAATACGACGGAATATATATTCCCATATGTTTTCAAGTCTTATATTGTAAAAAAAAATGTATAGAAATGGTGAAACCATGATTGGGACTTCGGCGTAGTATGGAGACAATTCAAATTGGATGTTTGATGGGCTTATGTGATAGAGAAGTTGGACAATCAAGCTTTTTGGGATTTCCTCAATGTTCATGATTCAAGACGATGCCTCATTGTAAAACTAAGAGAGAGAGAGAGAGAGAGAGAGAGAGAGAGAGAGAGAGAGATTCTTGATGATAAAAATTGGCTAACTTAATTATAATTCAATTCATGACCATAGTTATAAAAAAACAAACATAAGTTTTGAAAATGGATTGAAAGCCTATTTTCTATTTCCCATTGATTTCTAACAAATATATGGCATTTTCAACTAACTATAGTTGATGTTGGTATATGACTTAGTCCTTCCCATAAACAAATTTTTGGGCCAACAAGAATAATACATCACAAATACAAAGCATATTCGGATCCAAGGACCAGCCCGATAAAATGGGCCGAACCTAGTCCAATCTCAAAGCATTATCGAGCATATCAATTGAGGTCCAGCCCGATTTCCGAACATTGAGCTAGTCTAATAGAAGACTAGCCCGAATCCTTGAATGATGAGTTGGATAATTCGAGGTTTAGCCCTCAATAGCAACGAGCTAAGCATGGTCTAGCTTGCTTCGTCGAACTCACACATGTATTTTGTGGAAGACCGCTTTAATGACCATTCCCAGATATTTGGGACAAAACCACGTTCAATAAATTCTACTTAATCGCCTCATCAAATTTGAATCGAACATCAAACGTGTTACAATGAGTGGTGACGACTCATTCGGCATCATGTCCCCGAAAGATGGTGGAGTTCGGAACCTCCATTTGGGAGCTACAAATACCGGCGTCTAGCACATAGATGGCATCAATATTAGTCTCTTTACATGCCTACGATGCTAATCAAGCTCATTGCTATTGTTCATATGTTCATCTTCATCTATTTTTGTACTTCATTCAAAGATCAATAAGATAGTGTTATTTAATTATTATAAATATACATTTTGTTCATTTTCATAAACGGTGTATGTCGGGTTGAATTATTCGGGTTTGTACGTTTCATAAACCCGACCCGAAATCTTAGGTTTTTCATTTTTATAACCCAACCCAAACCGTTTATAGTACCGAAACCAAACCAACCCAAACTAATAATAATCGGGTTGATTTGGTTTGATTTATTTAGGGTGGCTTAAATCGATTTTTTCGGGTTAATTGATCACAAGTCACAATAAATATACAAAATAGAATCGTTAAATCAAATTAAACAAAACAAACATGCAAATACTAAGAAAAAATAAACCATGTCTCATCTCAAATTTTATACTCTAAAAAATTTATACCTCATAAAAAATCCATAACGTAATAAAAAAAAAGAGTTGTAGAAATTAGTATTATGTCATAACGAGTCTACTTGTAATATCTATTTGCCAACTGTCATGAGCTCAAAGATACACCTACAAAATAATTAACTATATAAAAATGCATTTATATTTTCATTATGAAATCATAAGCATATGGTGTAATTTTTTTTATCTTACCTTAATAACATTTCTTCATTTTTCGTGAGCATAAGTTCGTAATCTAACGAGATCGGATTGGTTCGGTTCAACTCAATCTCATGACTAACAAAAATCAAACCAACCTAAAACACTTGCGGTTTAGGTTTGTTACAACTCAAACTTTTTTTTTTTTTTTATCGGACAGACTAGAAAAAAGTGCGGTTTGGTTTGGATGATCGGGTTGTTTGGTTTGACGGTTCTCGTGAACATTCCTATATTTTCATATCCTTTGCGAGCGTGATTGATCTCTTGACGAAAGTTTGAGACCTATTAAAATAAAAGGTCCATTAGGAAAATAGCTGTTGATGTCGATTTTTGGGATCGATCAACAATCACAAATAAAAGATGTGATGATAAAATATTTTAAAAGGGGGGTTTAGAAAGGCGTCGTATAAGAAACAATTTAGTAATAAAGAACTATACTAATATACGAATATTAATTAATTTTATTAATAGAGAAGGTTACAAACGGGCGAGGTGACGAACTCAACAGGCCGAGCTCAAAACAATAAACGTAAGAATACAATATAGAATGTCGAAAAATGAGAATAAGAGCTTGCGTGTGCGAAAATTGTCCTCTCCTCTTCTATTTATAGGCGAGATAGAACCTTCTGGCCGAAGACACGTGTTCCTCGATCCATTTTCCTCGCCGAGGTCGTAGTCGTCCGAGATCCGATCTTCGCGGCGTGGTCTGCTCTTTGACGGATCCTACGGATCAGGAAGACGTGGTCGAACTGGCGTCCCTCACCGAGTCGGGAAATGTTGCTGGGCTTGGGTCGATCTGCCAAGAGTTAATTGGGCCCGTAATTGATATCGTGGGCTGGTCTTCAGACTGATTATGGGCTTCAATCGGGCCTAACCCCATTGGAAATGATATTTTAATAATTGAGTTTTTATACCCCCACAATAGCCAACTTAAACGTTTGACATTGTTAAATATATAGCGTTTGGTAAATAGTCACTTTCAAATATTTACTGATGTAAATCTTAGTTAAATAGCCACTTCCATATATTAGGACACGTAATCATTTATGGCTATTTACGTAAGATTTAGCAAACGTGGACTAGTTACTTACAAATCTCATTTAACAATGTCAAACACTTAAATTGATTATTTTCCTAATTTTCTGTAATATAATTCAGAATCAATCTCTCTTTCTTAAAAGATCAGTTTGAGGTGAATTTTTACATCAAAAATTAACTCAAAATATATAAATTATAAGAACCTTATGATTACAAGTGTCGAAACAATTGCTTCCTTGGTTTTAAGTTTATTAAATTAAGAATTTGGATCATATGTCTATACTTTTTTTTTTTTTTTTAACGAATTGAGAAATAATATTTTTATTTAATTTATGAAATTCTTGTGGTTATTAACTTAATTAGATGTGTAAAGGGAAACATAACGGCTGAAATTTAAATAAACTACGAAATACAAAACTACAAACTCCTGTGAATCTTTGAAAGAAGAGAGAACAATATAATTATATGGAAATCGTGGTACTTCGAAAAATGAATCGCCAAAAGTGGAGATGCGGGGGATCGAACCCCGTGCCTCTCGCATGCAAAGCGAGCGCTCTACCATTTGAGCTACATCCCCAATTGTTAAATTAATTTATCATAAATTAATAAATTTAAATTGACGTTGATTTTATATGCGTAAATGAACTTTATTTTCTTCTTACCATAAACAAACTTATAGTGAAACAATCCTTATCGCAATTATATCATGATGGGAACATTTTATCTTTCTTCTCGAGTCATCAATTGACTAACCTTTTCTCATTATTAGTACACAGTCAAATTTATTTGCACATCAATGCGTTCATTGACTAAGTTGCGCAATTCTTTGTTAGTTGTGTATTGACTCTTGACTTACTGGCTAGAAATATAATGTCCCATCAATTGGAATATAAATTATAATGCATTCATAAATGTTATATACTCCTTCCCAGATACACAAACAACAATTTTTATAGCAAGAAAAAAAAATAGAAATTTAAAATATTGGAAAACAATGTAGTAATGTTTTGTCATTCGAAAAAAAAACTCTTAAAGTAATCAAACCTGAGCTAAATGACAGAACATAACTTCCATTCAGATCCAATCGAAATTCTGCCTGAGATTTATTTTGGGCGGATCCCAATTATATTGAAATCGGAATTCCATTCCTCTGGAAAATAAAATTATACTTAAAAAATAGCATGGAATCCAACTCATCCTGGGCATCGGACGAAATCGGAACTCCCGTACCGAAGTCGTGACCTTCCGACGATCTCCCAGAAGGAAGCTTTCCGTCGCGTTTCACACGGAAATTCCGTAGGTGCGGAAATGGTTTTTCCGTGCCGAGTGAATATTTGACGAAACTGCTTCTTGCCGAGCTGCGTTAATGGCGAAAATAATCTGGGTCGTTGGATTTTACATCCAACGGCCCAGATTAAAAAAAAATAAAAAAATAACAAACCTGCTGTGCAGCCTGCCTTCCGTCCTGTTCCTTCGATCCCCTACAACCACTTCCGTCGCTCCACGGAAATCAAGTTGCCATTTCCGTGCCACACGGAACTCGGAATTTCCGTAGCCGCGCGGGAAGTCTCGGAAGCCCGTCCTTCCGTGTGCTTCCGTACCGAGAAGCCAGCATGAAATCCAACATAAATACCAAAGGGAAAATTCGAAACACAACACAATTGATACATATATCACTTATTGGTTAAGCAGTGACGGAGCCGAGTGGGGGCCAGGGTGGGCCAATGCCCCACTCAATTTTTGAAAATTATTCTTTTAATCGCAAATTTTCATATTTTTTTTTATTATTTTATCCCTAAATTTTACTAATAATTATATTTTTTTACCCAAATTTGTAAGTTTTTTTTCAATAATGCCCCTCCTAAAATATATTTCTCAAATTTGCCCCTCATTGATGAAAATCCTGGCTCCGTCATTCTGTGTAAGTACCCACTTATTGTAAAATGACATGAATCTTGTCATATTACTTCATATAAGAAATTAAGTACCACTTATTGTAAATTAATTCTATGTATATCACTTTATTTTTAAAAGACGTAATAATAAAGATAGCGACGAGCTAAATCACGTTGCTTAAAATAAATTACTAGCCTATATTTGGTGGAGAGTACGGAATGGACCATGGGTAAAATAATTGATTGGTAGGAAGGAACGTGAGTAAAATTAATAAATAAATATTATTTCATTATTCTGAAATTACAGAAAAGCCCTTTCTTCGTAAACATCACTGGATTAAATCGAACGAATCCGACGATGCACAAAAAAAAGTGCGCTTTTCTCTCGAAAGTCAACGGCCAGATCTGGTCAGCCAATACCCTTCACTTTCCGTTTTCTTCGCATCTTAAAAAAAATCAGTTAAAAAAGAAAAGTAAAAACAACAAAAAAGAAATTTTCAAAATATAAAGCAGTTATATTCATTTCCTACAAGCAAAAAACAGAAGAGTTGTCAGAAGAAGAAGAAGAAGAAAATCTCCAGCGATTCGATATATTATTTAGGAGTTCGTGATCTGTGATTGAAACCATGTCGTCTTCGGAGAAGGAGAGAGAGACTCAGGTCTACATGGCCAAGCTCGCCGAGCAAGCCGAGCGATACGAAGGTAAGAAAATAATTTTTTTTCTAAATGTAGATAATTGACTTCGTTCATTCGTTTCAAAGGTTTTGATCTGTTAAATGTTGATATGTTTAAGCGGTTTATTTTAAGATCAGTTATTGTAATTTTTATTTATTTAGTGGTGAAAGGCGCGTCAATAGTGTTCATTTGAGTTGGATTCGTATTATCATGAATGTATATTTTTTTAATTTTTTTTGTTTAGATTGCATTAGATCTATTGTATGAAATGAGAGTCTAGTAAATGTGATCTGCTATTGGAAACTATTGAATGTTTTTTTTCAGGGATTTTTGAATTAGTCGAGATTTGAAACCTGTTGTTTTAAATAAGTGGCGTTTTTTCATAGCCATACTTGTCAATTTCGCCTCTTTTTTTTTTTTTTTTTTAAATCATTTTTTCCATTACTCAGATCGGAAATGTTTTGACATAGAAATAAAGTAATCAGCTTTCAAGGACAAATTTAAAGTTTTGTCATGGTTATTTCATAGTAATATAATATGCTGGTATAAAAATAAAATAAAAATCTATGGCAAGGTCGTAATCAGCTTTCACGGACAATTACATGGTATTTGATTGTTCAATTGTTTTCGCGTTAATACTGTTTTTTTTTTTTTTTGAAAGGATCGCGTTAATACTGTTGAAATCATTTTTAAACCTGGAAAAAAAAAAGGCCTTGTATTCTATGATTCGACCGCATAATGGTGGAATTTTTATTCCAATGGATCTCTTTATAATATTTTTTTCCCCCCCTTTAGAAATGGTCGAGTGCATGAAGAAGCTCGCGAAGCTTGATGTGGAATTGACTGTGGAGGAGAGAAATCTCCTGTCTGTGGGATACAAAAACGTGATCGGTGCAAGGCGTGCCTCGTGGCGAATCATGTCATCGATCGAGCAGAAAGAAGAATCGAAGGGCAACGAGAACAACGTGAAGCTGATCAGAGAGTACCGCCAGAAGGTCGAGGACGAGCTCTGCAAGATCTGCAGCGACATACTCGCAATCATCGACGAGCATCTCGTCCCTTCTTCCTCCTCCGGAGAAGCAACTGTTTTCTACTACAAAATGTGAGTCTTTTTTTTTAAGGGTCCATTAGCTAAATAGTGGTAAATAACCACATTTACAGTTTGACATTGCTAAATAGTCAGTGTTTCATAAATCTTAGGTAAATAGCCACTTCCATATATTTACAGGCGTAAATCTTAGGTAAATAGTCACATTCATTTATTAGGCCATGTCATTTTTATGGTCATCTATCTAAGATTTACGAAACGTTGGCCATATAGCAATTCCAAATGTTTTAGTCGGCTATTTACCTAATTTTTTGTTTTTAGATCCATTAGAAAAATACTCAATGTTTCGTAACCATTTATCCTTGTTGATGCTGTGTGTTAAATTAAATATATTCCTAAAGGTCTGTATATGTATGTGAGTTTCTGTTTTCTTTTTTTTTTTTTTTTTTTTTTTTTTTTTTGGCTGCCCATGTGATTGAGTAGGATATGTCCAATTGTGTGCCAAAAGATTTTTTAATTATAGTACGTTTGTGAATAGATATGAGTATGACAGCTTGTTTTTTGTTTTTTTTTTGGTTCCAAAGATGACAAAAAATTCCATTAACTTCTTCAAACACATTATTCATTTGGCCAAATCAGGAAAGGAGACTATTTCCGTTATCTTGCTGAGTTCAAGACTGACCAAGACAGGAAAGAGGCGGCTGAGCAATCGTTGAAGGGATACGAGGCATGTTCCGAATAGAAATCGGAAACTCGATTAAGCTTATCATTGATTTAATCACATCAAATTCTTATCCATCTTGTTTTTTTTTTTGTTTTTTTTTGTTAGGCGGCTTCCAACACGGCGACTACAGAACTCCCATCGACTCACCCTATCCGCCTTGGCTTGGCTCTCAACTTCTCTGTATTCTATTATGAGATCATGAACTCACCCGAAAGGTATTGAAAACAAATTACCCATCTCGGCTTCTTGACAATAGGTCGGATATAACTTTGATCTTGATTGTTTCAGGGCATGCCATTTGGCCAAGCAAGCCTTTGACGAGGCGATCGCTGAGTTGGACACTCTCAGCGAGGAGTCCTACAAGGACAGCACTCTCATCATGCAGCTACTGAGAGACAACCTTACGCTATGGACCTCCGATTTGCCCGAAGATGGAGGTACAAAATTATAACATGAAAAGAGATTTGTTTTTCCATATATGCTGAAACGGAAAACTTTAATACGTGGCTATTTATATCAGGCGATGACAACTTTAAAGGCGAAGAACCCAAACCCGCCGCCGAGCCTGAGGTTAGTAATTGTCGATACTGGCATTGGGTTTAATAGTGATGTATTTCTTCTATCTGAGTCAAAACTAAAAAAGCTTGTGAACGTTTGTTCAATTTTTGTGTTGATGTTTTTTGACAGCATTGATGGGACCTGAAACAGCCAATGCACATGGCAAGTGGAAATGAATCTGCTTAGGCATGTTTTGGATGTTTTTGAGTTTCTGTTGTTCAGACCAAGAAGATAATGGACTTGAGAACCAGGGTTTTCAAAATTATTTATTATATCTATCTCTTTAAGGCCCATTACAGAGCCAGAAGATAAGATTTATCAACTGTGCACCATTTTTTTCCCATTATTTTATCAATTTTATGATAAACTTCCATAAGGGTTTTTTTTTTTTTTTTTTTTTTTTTTTTTTTTTTTTTTCATGTTCTCTCTTGTCAAGTTTATTTGTTTTCATAGTTGCATATCTAGCTTTTCATGCCTGAAAAAATTCGCTTGTCAGTCAATAAGGGACTTCGTTTCTCTTTACTTTTGTTGGAGCATTTATCATATTCCTTTTTTTTTTCTTTCTTGGAAGACCTTTTGATTGATTTCTTTATTTAATATCTCATTCGTGGCATCATGTAAATACATACATTATCCAGACAATTTAGTACAAATTACAAATATAATTTTGACTTTACAGTATGAAAAAAAAAAAAATCGAAATTATATGTGTGAAATATGAACCCACGCCATTCAAGAAACCAAGCTAAACATTATAGTACACATCTCATATTTTGGGAGTACATTTTAATTTTGTTACCCTTTTTATGTTCATGTAGTTGCCAGTTATTTTTTACTAGCCACTAACCTTGCCAGTTATTTTTTACTAGCCACTAACCTTGCAGAAAAGCTCTCAAGCTACCGCCCAATTCAAAACGCAAGATTAACACTTCGTTTGGAAAGATGGGGAAAAAAATTAATGGAATTGGGTTTTAAGAGGGATAGAATATTAGATAAATGCAAAGCGTACATTTCGACTTAAGAAAAGAAAGAAATTGGTTTTTCCCTTGCACTCTAAACTATTTCATTTTACATAAAATTAGGAAAATAACCAACTTAAACGTTTGACATTGCTAAATAGCCAACGTTTGGTAAATTTTAGGTAAATAGCCATAAATAATGACGTGGCCTAATATATGGAGGTGGCTATTTATCTAAAATTTACGTCTGTAAATACGTGAAAATGACTATTTACCTAAGATTTACCAAACGTTAGGTATTTAGCAATATCAAATATTTAAGTTGACTATTTTCTTAATGGACCCTTTATTTTAACTATAGAAAACATCATATCTCCGAAAAAAAATATATTGTTATGAAAGCCAAAAGAATAATTTAAATCGAAAACTCTTTAAACACTAATAAGGTAAGAATTTTAGAAGAGAGAAGAGAGAAGTAGGGATGGCATTTTTACCCGAAACCCGTTAGCCCGTCCGTTACCCGGTCTTAACGGGTCGGGTAATACCCCTTCAAAATGAGTTAACGGGCTAACGGGTATTACCCGTTAGTATTTTAGCGGGTACGGGTCGGGTAGTGAAAATGTTAAACCCGCCCCGTTAACCCGCTAACCCGCCCGTTAATTATTTTTATGGAAAAAAACTAGATATTTTTTTTAAGAAAACATTAGATTACATCATAATGAGTAGGTTGTTTTGATTCTTATTAAAAATTATTTTTTTTATTTTTTTTTAAACGGGTTAGCGGGTGCTCAATTTTGGCACCCGTCACCCGGCGGGTATACCCGTTACCCGCCCCGTTGGAAAAACCGGGTTAACGGGTATTTTAATAGGCGGGTACGGGTACCGGTATTGGTGTACCCGCTAAAACCCGTACCCGTTGCCATTCCTAGAGAGAAGTAGAGAGTAAATGATTGAGATAGAATGAAAGAGTGAAATGTAGAATCAGGAATGATTTTTCCCTTCATCATCTTCATCTATTTATAGTAGATTTGTGTACACTAGTCAATAAGTTAGGTATAGGGTAATTAATTATTTACTCCATATTTTTTTACTTTGATTTACCCCATATTTTTGACCTTTGAGCATACCAGTAATACATTTACGTCTTCATGCTGCCTCGTTAAAAACCTTACTAGGAAAACCCAGTTGGATAAAAATCATTAAGGAAAAAAAAGAGTACAACTATGCAAAGCTCCCCGTGATGCAGACGTAGGTTCGTTCTTTTTATAAATCTTGCAATTTACGCATTCCAATGTCCCGAACACGTTTTCTGAAAGTTGAAGTGGGGAACGCCTTTGTGAGGAGATCATATGAGTTATCACAAGAAAGAATGTATTGGATGCTAATAACATTGTTCTTCTCTTGCTCTTGAGTGAACGAAAAGAACTTCGGAGGGATGTGTTTTGTTCTGTTGCTCTTGATGAATCCTTCTTTCATTTGAGCAACACATGCGACATTATCTTCATAAAGTGTAATAGGGTCCTCGATTGTTGGAAGACCACTGGTGGCTCTGATATATTGTGTCATTGATCTCTACCATATGCATTCACGACTTGCTTCATGTAGTGCTATAGTCTCCGCATGATTTGATGATGTGGCAACGAGCGTTTGCTTCTGATAACGCCGAGAAATCACAGTCCCTCCATACATAAACACATATCCAGTCTGAGATCTCCCTTTGTGTGGATTTGATAAGTAACCTGCACCTGCATAACCAATCAAAACTGATTTTTGTTAGGAATTCTTGCCCACAAAAGATAATGAATAAATCATAAATGATTACTAAATAGAAAAATAGTTTACTTTTTTAGCAACATATGATTAGTAGGTTGAACTCTGAATATCAGAATCAATAGCAACTATCATCCGTAGCCTCCGTATTAAACTGAGTCACGTGTTAGGCACCTGAGTTCGGGCGGTGACCTAAAACATGGTCGATGACTGATACATGCCTGGATAGCTGTATCTAAAGTCATATATGTGGAACACTAGTGAAGGTTGATCACGACGTGCGAGCATTCTGCATTTGTGGTAAGTGCACGACCCAGACAGACTTTGGTTGTAGATGTGTCGTTTAAGTACTGTAGGACACACTAACCGGGGTCGCTATGATGGTCCCCGTGAGACTTGATCTAAATCCTGAAGTGATCATGGACACTGGATCATGTTACCGCGCTCTTTGATTCATTCGCTAAAAGGTTACTATCATGCTAATCACAGCTTATGTCTTGGGAGTTTCGGAGCATGATTCGAGTGGGAAGTCGTTGACAGATACGAAATCCAGTCTGAAAGATGGTCAATGTTCACTCACCAGTGGAAGCAACAATGCTTAGGGTATATAAGTATCAAGAAAGGTATAACAGATTAATTGACATTTCTCGATACGGGTTGAACCTGGAGGATCTTGATCACAAACTAACTAGATCAGTGGACACTCGTCACGATGAATAAATATAATTTTAGTTTAAAGGAGAGTTCAGTCTTGGCGTACCTAGGTAGAGTCTGACCAAGATTAGACAAATTGATGTGGAAAAGAGAAATGACTTTTTCGTCTTTTCATCAGATTTGTTAAGCATCTATTACTAGGTCCATAGTCCCCGATTCGGCTTCGATAAGACGAATAAAGAACCTTCAATAATAATGTGTTTCATTATTATAGATCTCACAAGCGGTAATGGTGATTGACAATATTAAATTCAGAAAACGGGTATTTACTGAATTAATAAAGTATTTATAGTAGAATTGTTTATTTATTGTTTGATCAAGTAAATAATCAATTGATCCATTATTTTTTATTGTTTGATCAAGTAAATAATTAATCAATTACTTATTTGTTTATTGTTGGACCAAGTAAATAAATAATTAATTGAGGTTTAAGCAATTGGGACTTGCACAAAATGAGGAAGTTGAAATTTGGTGACATGAGCATAAGGGATTGCGTCAATACCCTCTTGGCCGTGTGGTTTAATTCGTTCCTCACCATGTTTATACTTACCGATATTTTCTCTTTAGTTGTTTAAATAAAAGAGAGAGAAAATTATTTAAAAGGAAATAAGATTTGTCATTTATTCTCTCATGAATGTTAGGAGAGAATAATACTTAAAAGGAAATAATATATTTTCCTTTATTCTCTCTCATGAATACTAGGAGAGAATAATATTTTAAAGGAAATAAGATATTTAATTTATTCTCTCATAATTAAATATTCTCTCTTTAAACAGAAAATAAAATCTCGTAAATATTGATCTAATAGCTAAGAGAGAAAGTTGCATTCATGAGATGAGATCCAAGGACTAGGCTTTGATTCACTAGTGTGAACACAATATAACGAAATAATATATTTTGGAAACTACCAAGAATATATAATTTGCACTACCTCTTGGAATTAATCAATTCCATTCTTAGAAAATAAGAGTGAGATCTTGAAACAACATTGTTTCTTGATCGAGTGAGATTAAAGAGTGTGGTCCCACACCGTCTTTCTTTATTCGTCCGGAGATTACATCTCGAAAGACTACGGTGTCATCAAGAGGAGTACGATGATCTGAAAACTTGAAGAAGAAGCTCAAGGCGTTTGAAGACGAATTGTGGAAGTTTGAAGTTTCAGTTCGTGAGCCCAATCAGTAAGTGTTCTTCGAACTTTATTCTTTGTTCTTATTGGTTGCTTGACATGTTTGAATGCTTTCATTATTTAATTAATAAGTAAATCTAGATCTTCTTAGATAAGCATAACATTAATTAGGTCTTGTTAGTGTAATTAATTAATTCCGCAACTTATATGGTTATCAATGTGAGCACATCACTATACAAGTGTTTTGAGAACGATTGTTCGTGTCTCATACCCGCTTGGTTCACTAGACAAATGGTGTCGGAGCGTTTATTCGTGTCCGATACCAACCGTGGTTAACCAACAAGAGGTATCGGAGCGATTGTTCGTGTCTGATACCTACTTGCCTTTTTTCCCAACAGTTTTGTCTTGTTAGGATAAAATAATCCTAAATCAATCATTCCTTGAAGATAACAAAACACATGTTTGACACCATTCCAGTGTCTCTTTGTAGGAGCTGAGCTGAATCTTGCTAATAAATTAACTGCAAAAGCTATATCTGGTCGAATGCAATTAGTAAGGTACATGGCTCTAATCACACTGAAATATGGTACTTTAGGACCAAGAATCCCTCACATGGACAAAATGAGTCTTTTACCACATGTAGGGATCTGACAACAATTAAAGTACTTAAAGGATTTGACTTATCCATAAGAAAGCGTTTTATCACTTTTTCGTGTAATTTGACTGATGCACAATTATTCCAGTTTTCACGTGTTCAATCTGCAAGCCAAGACAATATTTTGTATTCCCAAGATCTTTCATTTCAAATTCTTACTTTAAGTAAGAGATTACTTCTTTGATCTCTTTCATTTCAATATGTTTGTTGATTCTTACATTCTTGACTATGGACGGCCCCGTGAGCTCGAACCTCCTTGCTCCGCCCACCAGACAAACCGCCACCTCGCCTTTGGGAGCTCCGGCGGTGGAGAGAATGATTGTAAAAATGGGTTGGTTTGATAAGTGAAAATGGTGAATAAGATGACCAAACACAGCGTTGTTAGCAAAACCAAACGACAATTGAGGAGATGTGAAGAATCACAAGACTTTGTCATCTTTCATTCACAATCAACAAACTTACGTTATATGAATATTATAAATATCAGCTGGTAAGTTAATGAGTGAATTGCAATTGGTTATAATTTATGAATCAACACCACTTCTTTTTATCTACTTATTTTCCGCTTATTTAATGAAATAAACAAATGTGGAGTATAATTTCGTTTTAGTTCCCATCCCAATAGTAAGGTATGCAGTGCCATGGAAATAATTTTCTTTTTTTTTTAATTCTTTTGGACACTTGTACTTTGGTTTGCCAACAACCTTTTTTGCCTTAATTTCTCTATTTTTTATATTTCGATTTGTATTTTTTTTAATTAATGTTTTGTTCATGTTTCCTTGCACTACGCATTGAGGAGACTTAATCTATATACAAGAAAAAGTCAACTCCAATTCTAAAAGATAGAATTCATCAATCTATCTGCCTAACATATAATTACAGGCTTTCAGATTTTGGTCAAAGTAATCATCAACATAAACAACGATGATCATACACCCAGATATTGTTTTCTTAATGAATACACAAGGACAAA
Organism: Urtica dioica subsp. dioica; assembly: GCF_054948205.1. Lineage (NCBI taxonomy): Eukaryota > Viridiplantae > Streptophyta > Magnoliopsida > Rosales > Urticaceae > Urtica > Urtica dioica. Next base: position 41,685,984 of record NC_142758.1, on the reverse strand, counting down.
GAGAGTTATTGACATAACCCTTTTGTATTAAATATTCGCTTAAGCCATTAAACCACATTCGTCCGGATTGCTTTAACCCATATAAAGATCTTTGTAATTTGATGAAATATTTTTCTCTAGGCTTTGAACTAGATGCTACAGGCATCTTGAATCCTTCAGGGATCTTCATATAAATTTGAGTATCAAGCGATCCGTATAAATAAGTTGTGACAACATCCATGAGATGCATATTTAGTTTCTCATGCACTGCTAGACTGATCAAGTATCCAAATGTAATTTCATCCATTACAGGGGAATATGTTTCTTCAAAATCAATTCCGAGTCTTTGAGAAAAACCTTGGGCAACAAGTCGAGCTTTGTATATGATAATCTCGTTCTTCTCATTTCTCTTTCGTACAAGTACCCATTTGTATCCAATAGGTCTCACATTTATAGGTGTGAGTACTATAGATCCAAAGAACTTGCGCTTGTTAAGCGAGTCAAGTTTGGCCTGAATTGCATTTTTTTCATTCACCACAATCGTGTCTATTTTTACATTCAGTAACAGACCTTGGTTCGGGATCTCCATCATTTTCATCTATGACATCACATGCCAGACTATATGAGAATGCATCATTGATTTCATCATTTCGGTTCCATTGTATACGTGTATTGGCATAATTAATCGAAATTTCTCGATTTTTCTCGTTTTGTACTTTTGGAATAGATTCCTCCATTTTGGGATCATTTTGTTTCTCTGCTCCTTTTCTTTTCCGAGGATTTTTATCTTTGAAACCGAATGGTCTTCCACGCTTCAGGCGTGTTGTGACTTCATGAGTGATTTTATTTTCAAATTGTCCTTTTGGGACATCAATTTGCACAAGAGCATTTGCAGCTGGAATGTATGATCTAGTCACTCTCTTAGTGTCTGTAAACGCATCAAGAAGCTGATTTGCAATACCTTGTAAATGTACAATCATTTCCACTTCTCCTTCACAGTCTTTTATGTAAGGGTCAAGATGCAATAATGTTGGTACAAACCAAGTAATTTCCCTTTCCAATTGGTTTCTTTCTCCCCCTAATACTGGGAAATTTTCTTCATCAAAATGGCAATCAGAAAAACGTGATGTAAAAACATCACTAGTTTGAGGTTCTAGATAACTGACAATAGATGGACTTTTATAACCTACATAAATTACAAGCCTTCTTTGAGGTCTCATCTTTGATCTTTGAGGTGGTGCTATAGGCTCATAAATAGCACATCCAAAAATTCTCAGATGAGATAAATTTGGTTCTTGACCGAATGCAAGTAGCAGAAGGGAGTATTTATGATATGCACTTGGTCGGATGCGAATTAATGCAACAACATGTAATAGTGCATGACCCCATATTGAAGCAGTGAGCCTTGTTCTCATTATCAATGGTCTAGCAATAAGCTGGAGGAGCTTTATTACCGATTTAGCTAAACCATTTTTTGCATGTACCCACATATGTCACCTTGAATACATTCTAGAAACCTATTCTGTTTCGACTTTTCCCGGTAAAGGCCTTATGGTAGCTTTCCGAGAGACCAAGCTTTACATGGGAAAGTATTACCTTGATGGAGCTTCTAGCCCTTCAACATATACCCATGTACATTTTCAATAATTCTTCGCATCATAATTGAACTAGGATGATCCAAACGATTATACCATGTCATATAAATTGAAGACTCAATGACTACCGAATTCGATTATATTGTATTTATATACGTCTAGTGCAACCCAGTAGGGAGCATAGGTCGTTTTTCTAAAAAAAACAATTCTTTCCAAATTTGGATGTCGTAAGACACAAATATTTCATGATACCTTCAATTATAGATTAAGTTCTAAATCTATGAGAATATATATCATTAAAACTCAACAAGTTCCATCTGGATATCGGTGAAAATATGGCATCATTTATAGCGAATTCTGTTCCGTTTGGCAGTGTGAAATTTGTATTACCAATTGCTTCAATTAGATCTAAATGACCTGATATTGTATTAAAAAAAGTTTTTGTTGGTTTTATCCTTGAGAAAAACTTTTTATCATTCAAAATAGTATGCGTTATTCTACTTTCCGGTGCAAATTTCTCCAGTACCAACTATTTGGTTTGCCTCACAATTAGCTTTTTCCATATGATAACTTCAAATTAAAACAAAATAAAGTTAATGAGGAAAACATACTTATATTATACAATACTAATTTGTTACATAGTCTTAAAAAACATATTACACATATTATACATATTTAGATAACCAGGTAAAACATCGAATCAATTTGCTTCATTTCCAAGCATGGGAAAAACAGACATGCATCATTAATCTATATCATTGAAGTTTTTAGCGAAAGCAGCAGAACCAGCAACAGTGTTTGCAAGATCACCATCGAAGTTGGAAGCATCAAGACTCTAAAGGTTCTTGATCAATAAAGTTGACCTCCCTTTCTTTCCCCTTCAAGTATTCTTTATATTGATTGCACAAATGTTGAGGAACACGACAAAGTCTAGATCAGTGCCCTTTTGTGCCACATCTATGACAAACATCTTCACTACCCTTGGAAGAACTTGGGTATTTTCCCTTTTTTGTGGAGACGATCGTCATTCTTTTCATCTTGCTGCTTCTTATGATAATCTTTCGTGGTATTGTAAGAATTTTTATGATTATGACCACCTCGACCACGTCCGGGATCGCGATCGCGACCACGACCACGACCATAACATCGACCCGGAATATAATTTTGTTGTTCAGGTTCTTCGAAGTTAACTGCGTTTACTTCAGGCAACGCTTTTGAACCTGTTGGACGGGATTGGTGATTCTTTATCAGTACGTCATTATTCTTCTCTGCAATTAGAAGACAAGTGATTAGCCCAGAATATTTCATAAATCCTCGAACGCGATATTGTTGTTGCAAGGTTACGTTCGACGCATGGAAAGTGGTGAACGTCTTTTCCAGCATGTCATGATCTTTCACTTGGTCTCTACAAAATCTCAAATGAAATACTATTCGAATCATCGCAGAGTTATATTCGTTGACCTTTTTGAAATCCTGGAACCGTAAAGCATTCAATTGATCACGGTATACTGGAAGCATGATCTCTTTTTGGTGAAAATACTTGTCCCTCAACTCCTTCCAGAGTAAACTTGGATCTCTAGTGGTCAGGTATTCACTTTTAAGTCCCTCGTCAAGATGTCGACGAAGAAAAATTAAAGATTTTGCCTTGTCTATATTTGACGAGGCATTTTCCTTAGAAAGTTTTTTCGGTAGACCCAAGGATTCAGATGCATCTCTATACCCACCATCCAGGGCATGCAGTTTTGGTCTGTGATGTCTAGATTACTGAAATCGAGCTTGACAAGATTTGCCATGAGGATAACTCCGAGTTGATCTTGACGAGAGTGATCATGCTGATAACGTGTTATGAAAACCAAAAGAATAAGTTAAATCGAAAAATCTTTAAACACTAATAAGGTAGGAATTTTAGAAGAGAGAGGTAGAGGGAGTAAATGATTGAGAGAGAATGAAAGAGTGAAATGTAGAATCGGGAATGATTTTTTCCTTCATCATCTTCATCTATTTATAGTAGATTTGTGTACATTAGTCAATAAGTTAGGTATATGATAATTAATTATTTACCTTATATTTTTTTACTTTGATTTACTCCATATTTATGACCTTTGAGCATACCAATTATTTACAACATATATATATATATTATAAGTAGATTCCACCTGCTATCTCTCTTCGATGGTTTATGTAAGACATGCATGAATCTCATATGACAAGTGGACACCTCTTATTTCTCATCAACGGTCCACTGACCGATGATGAATAACACCTCTCTTCTCTCTTTATGAAAAAAATTCTATATGTTGTGTTGAAAAAAAATCGTTGCCTATTAAAATTTTTGTTGGTGTATGGATATTTTTGTCCAAAAAAAGATGTGTGTAATATGTTTTAAATAAATAGCTTAAAATATCAATAATGTACGTTTGTGTATGAAAATTCGAGTTTTGCTAAGAAAATTAGGATGTATGAAAAATATTCTTGTTAAAATTTTCTTGCACTTATTTTCGAATATATTCATACATATACATGTTTTACTGCGAGTAGAGATTAAACTTACGATTTCCATTTTAGAAGTAGTGTGTAATTATCAACTATGCTATATTAGGAATCACGTATATATTCATATTTATATAGTAGTTTTTGGTCTCTGTCGTTGGATAGGCAATGAAAAACATTTACACGACAGTGTCGAGTGGGTGGCATGGGTACTTGCGAGTGTATCCGTGATAAAAATGGGATGTTGATCTCTACTTTTTGGAGCAGAGTTTACTTTCCATTTATTTGTGAGATATGAAGGCAATAGAATTGCACATTGCCTTGTTTAGAAAACGAAAAATTCACGAGTTTTAAAATATCATATGAGAAGTTTGCTCTATTTCATTGGAAGTTAAACATCTCTATTTTTCATATATTTATACCTTTTTTAGATTGATTTTTCTAGTTCCTATATATATATATATATATATATATATATATATATATATTTGTTGCAACTAACCAATCCTCTACCTTATTTTAAAGATGTTGCCAAAGTTTCATTTTATTAAGAAAATAACTCATCGGGTCGAAATTAGTTAAATTAATTGTTCTAAAATTAAATTAACTTCGGCAAATAAAACTTGGACTATTTTTTCAAAGGAAGGTGGGCAATTGGGCTATTGGTCTAATTACCCCAAAATTTATTCTCTTAAACTCTTGTATAAATAAAGGCTCTCATCTCTTATACACCTCTTTTTACTTCTATAAGAAAAATGACATCAACTAATAGCAATTTTGATACTTTGGACTAAAATAATAATAATTATGTTTTTGGACACTTTTACTAATAAATGTAAACTTATATATCTACAATTGTTGTTACTTGTATACTTGAAAATCTACAGTTTATGACAACTGTATAGTTTTATGTCCATAGTTACTAGTAAAAGTGTCTAAAAACATAGTTGTTAATATTTTAGTCCATATTATCAAAATTGCTACTAATTGAAACAATTTCCCCTTCTACAATAAGAAAATGCTTCACATCTTTTAGGCATTTGTTTAGAGATAGCACCAATTCTCATTTTTTTTAAAAACATAAAGATGATAACATAATGCATGCACCCCTAATAGTTTAGTTTGGGCGGCTAGACATCCCGACAATGAGGTGGTTTCTGGGTGAAATAAGTCGTAAGAAAATATAAATTCTCCTTCGTATTGTTAAAAAAAGCTATTTGACAGTAATCTATCAGGAACTTCATAAAAGACTGGAAAGTAAGGATCACAACACAAATTATATTTCAATTTATTTCCAAATCGAAAGTAGAATAAAATTTTTGTTCCGTCCACACTATTCCATATTTTTTAATGAAAATCTGAGCATATTATAGTTTCTAACTTTTTTTAATGCCACTTCCATAACGGAATATTTCGTTTCATTATACTGAATTTTGGTTTGATGTATTTATTTTTTCATATGTCCATGATTAATGTTGTTTATTGTAATTTGTAATTAAAATATACAATGTAATTGACAATGTAAAATAATATTTAAAAAAAATCTACATACATTAATAAAAGTTGGTGAAAATATATGGTTTCTACATTTATCACATGTATTTTAGACAGTGTTTAACTTTGTTAGCCGATTTCAAAATTATATAATCATAATAATAATAAATTCTAAAAGTACACAATCATCTCATAAGCTTTTTACCTACTTTCAGGCATTCTTCCTTCCCTTGGTTCTTTCTCTTCTTATATAAACTTCATAACTCAATTGGCTTGAGTGGTAATCGGGTTGGGTTGATTTTTGTATGTGCTATCGACTAGAATTAATATAACTAATTTTATATTTTTAAAATCCAAATCAACTTGATTAAAAAGTAAAACAACTCAAACCAAACCGAAAATAATCTGGTTGGTTTGAGACGGTTTTTCTTATTACTTTTTCTTGATACATAACTTTATCTTACATAAGATCATATATATTATAGAAAATTAAAGTCTTTTGATTAAGCTAAGAATTCTACCTATAAAAAAATTACTCATACTCTTAACAACAAAGTCACCATATATTCTCAATCAATAAAGTCTAGCGATTATTGTTCAATTTAATTAAGTCATGGTATTATTATTTTTTTTTTTTTTTTACATTCAGCTTAAAGTAATAGTTCGTGTAATCTCATACTCATTCATATAGAATCCATGTATCTTTAAAAAATCAAGGGATTAACGTCATCGAGTTGGTTCAGTTCAATCATAAAAATTCAAACGAACCCAAAAATACTTGCAGTTTGAAATGATAAAAATCCGAACTTCTTTGGGTTTTGACAAAACGGTTTAATAAATATCACGATTTAGATTGGATGGTCAAGTCATTTGACGGTTTTCACGAACACTCCTAATAAGCACCTCCACCCCAAACTAATTTAAAATTGACAATTCCTGTTACACACAAAAATAATTCTCATCCAAACCTTCTAAAGATTTGATACTCCCATTTATAAATTTACCGTATTGCCAATTAGCAAAACATATGTGGTGTCGATTTTTAAGATCATTCTAATTAGTTTTTTTTTTTTTCATTTTAGTTATGCAAAGTAATACCTAATATATGCGTTGTCCGTTTGTGTGTATGTTTCTTTTAAATACATTTATAAAAGACTTGCGCATCTTTTTTTTTTCCCTATACTTACATTTTCTTTCCTACAAAAAAAAAAAAAAAAAAAAAAAAAAATCAACATTGTAGAGAAACTTGTCCCAGTCAACTCTTCAACAGCTAGTCCTTGCAGGGCATAGAAATTACTAAAAACTTTATTCCAACAAAAAACAGAGCTGTATAATCATCTGCATCTAAGAAAGTATAAACTTCATAAAATATTCACACATAAAAAAAAAATTAAAAAAAACCCTATAATCTATGATTCTTCCTTAACAAAGAAATTCTGCGGCAAGGTAAAATCTTCCTCGCGATCCAACACTTCCAAATCCTCATCGTCCGGTTTCTGACATTTTCAATAAGAAAAAAGAATCAAATGCAATTAGCAACATGACATTAACTAGCACTTTCAATATCATATACATACCAGCACTTCCAAGTTATAGAAACGATTGAGGAGCTGCAAAACCTCGTCCGAAGAGAAATGCCTGTCGAAACTATTTGCATAAACGCCGAAAAAAAAAATGAATAAAAACAATTGTGACATAAAGTTTCATAAACAAAAAAATTGAAGTGTGAAAATCATAACAAGAAACAAACCTTCTGCGCAGAAACTCCATCAACCCGAAAATAATAAAGTGGCGATGAATTCCTGTTTATAGTAGATTGAAGAACTCGTTTTTAACTACCGCAAAGTATGAAAATATCGTTTAGAAAAAAAAAATATAAAACAATATCTCAGGTCCAGACTTTGAACCCAAAAAAATATTTAAGTTTTTTTCCAAAGCTCATTTATTAAAGAAAAATTATACGGACTAAACGACTTCAAACGTTGATATTGGAATCTAGCTAATGTTTTATTTAAGTTTCAAATGTAGTCACAGATAATAACGTGTGGCTTTATTAGACCTATAACAAATTATTACATTAACCTTTATTAAAATCGGCTGAACATAAACATATGTAACCAATGTTTTGATCACAACCAAATAATGCATCTTTAATACACATTAATTTGATTTCTTCCAAAACACTTTTTTGTTCTTTTTTTTTAGTCCAATTAGTTGCGATATCAAATTTTTTTTTGGTTAATTTCAATTTAGCCAACGTTTCATTCAAGTTTCAAATATAGCCACGAATAACGACTTAGTTTTATAAGTCATTTAACAAATTACTAAATTAATCTTTATTAAAATCGACTGAACATAAACATATGTAGCCAACGTTTTGATCGCAACCAAATAATGCAGCTTTAATACACGTTAACTTGATTTATTCCATAATTTTTTTTTTCATTTTTGTAGTCCAATTAATAACGATATCAAGTTTTTTTGGATTAATTTCCATTTATTTGATTTCTATGATTTATATTACATAATAATATCTTCGATATTTTCTAACTGATTATTTTTGTAAATGGCTAAAATTACAAAATTTATCAAACTGCTACATCTTTAAAATCATGTTTGAAATTGATTACATCGCTAGATTATCCTTTATTGAAAACCTTTTCCATAAGTGCAATCATATTTCAGTGACAAAGGGGTAAGTCACCAATTCAACAAACAAAACATACTATTTTTACTTTATTTTCTTTCTAATTTTTCTAGGTTTTTGGCGGAGTTACAATCAGGACGAATTAGTATATCTATACATTTTCATGGAAAAATATATCAGCTTTGAAATTGAATACATTTTTTTGTATTCAGAATTAACTTTAAGAAAAATACTGATGACAAAAATAGGTACATATTCGAAAAATAAATACATCTTTTTGTATTCAGAATTTAACGTTGAAGAAAAAAATATATATAAATTGTCTCATTTATCATCAATTTCATAACATTTTCACACCAAAAGACTAATTTGACCCAAAATGTCACAATCTATGTCAACAATGTTGACATCTATTTTTGTCATTCACTATTAAACATCAACAATGTTGACATCTACATTGTTGACATATCGGTGATATTTTGGACCAAATTAGTCTTTTGGTGAAAAGTGAGAAAATATTATGAAATTGGTGGCAAATTGGGCAATTTCTCAAAAAAAAAATATAGATGACAAAAACAGGTACATATTCGAAAAAAAATTAATTCCACATAAAACATTAAAAATTAAATAAATTAGGAAAATATGAACTGATCATCATGGGTTAAACGTAATTTTTTTATTCAACTAATGCTTGGACAGAGAGAGTACTTTCCCAAGCTCAATATTTTATTGCATATTAAATTTACCGAGGAACTAAGGCTTATGGCAGTATTCATATTTCATAATATTTGCCTCTTGATAATGTTCTCATTTATTTATTTTTTCTATTTTTTATTTTTTATGATTCTCCAACTTAATTTTTTGAAGATTGGAGGTTTTTTTTCAAGGTTCTCCAACTTGATTTTTTTTTTTTAAGGTTCTCCAACTTTTTATTTTTTTTACTCCTACTTAATTCTAATTAGACCCTACTAGATCTTTCATTTTTTTCAAAACGTAGATCTTAAAATTCCATTTCGAAACAAAAATAAATAAATAAATAAAAAACTAGGAGTAAACTTTAAATTGAATAAATGCCAACGAAACAAACACTTATAAAATTAAAAAGAAAATTGAAAAAAAAAAATAACTACCTTGAAGTTTAGTCGGAGGATAGATTTCAAGAGCTTCTAACAGTCTAAGCTCCAATTCAACCTGAGACTGCTCCTAATAAACCATCAAACAAATTCATAGACCCCAAACCTATACATATATAACTATAGAGAGAGAGAGATAGTTAGAGAGAGAGACCTTGTGAAGAGAAGAAACAGAAGAATGAGGAGGTTTGCAAGGAGAGTGTACGGACATCCCGTCTTGGTCCTCTTCTCTTCCTTTCACGCCACTCTCTGTCTTCATTTCTCTTATAAATACCCAAACAAAAGTTATTCAGATTGTCTGATTCCGATTTCCGAATCAAAATGGATGTCTTGAGAAACAATTGAAGATTAGATCATTTAATAAGAACTTTTTTTTTCCCCTTTCTCCAGGCTAGGTTTTTGCTGTTTTTTTTTCTTCTTTTTTTTTTTTCTATCTTACTTACGAGGGAAAAATGAAGTGTTTTTACAATTTGGGCTTTGTGTGTTGATTTACTCTAGCTTGGGCTTTGAATTACTCGGGTCAGAACAAACAAAAACGTGGAAATAGCCGAAAGTAACCGTTTTATGTAACTTTTTTCGATATTAACCGCTAAACTTTTTGGTAGTGTTTGGTTTTCATTCCAAAAACTGTTTTTCACTTTTTGAGTTGAAAAAATTGAAAACAAAAAGTGAAAATGTGTTTGTTTTAATTTTTCGTAAAAAAATTTCAAAAAATTTTGAAGTTGTTTTGTAAAAAAATAAAGAAAACTGAAAACAAATAAAATGTGTTTTTGGAAATTTTTTTCTTCTCTTCTCCTTCTCCTCATCTTCTCTTTTCATTCTTTCAAAAACAAAAATGAAAACTATTCAGTTTTTTCACTTTCTCAAAAACAAAAATAAAAACTGTACCAAACAGCTTTTTGAAAACAACTGCAAAATAATTTTTCAGTACAACTACAAAAATTAGAAAATAGAAAACAAAAACTTTTTGAGTTGACTACCAAACACAACTAATTTTCATAAATAACTGTTTTTAATAAAATTTGACCTGATGTCAATAATACTTAACCGGATTTCAATAATTGTTGACCAGATTTCAATAACAATTGACCTAATTCCAATAACTTTTAGGGATTATTCCTATTCTATGACTACTACAATTGTTTTGGACCAAAATCAAATAAGTCAAATTTAATCCTAAAATATGACTACATAAATTGAGCTATTACATTTATATCCTTTCAATTTAGTTTAACATTTTTCTTTTAATTTTATTACCTATGTCAATTTGGAATTAAAATTTGAAACCGTCCAAAATTCCTCTTTTCTTCTTCTGCGTTTTCTTTTCTTCTTCTTCTTCTTCTTAGTCCAAAATCTCTCTCTCTCTCTCGCGTCCAAAGTCTCTCTCTCTCTCTCTCTCTCTCTCTCTTTCTCTCTCTCTCTCTCTCTCTCTCTCTCTCTCTCTCTCTCTCTCTCTCTCTCTCTCTATCTATCTCCATATCGCTCACCATCTCTCTCCATTTCGCTCTCTCTCACCGAAACCTTAAACAAACCCACCGCCCCTCTCTCCCACTCCAGTTCATCTTCTACGTTTCTTCGGCCGAAACCCACCACGCCTCTCACCCAGACCTCACCGACACCACCGCGCCTCTCTCGCTCTCTCTTTCTCTCTCCAGTTCTTCTCCATTTCTTCGGCAAAAACCACCCAAAATGACGAATACCCAGACCCCTAACGACGAACACCCAAACCAAAACCCTAAAACCACACCCATTTTGGCCGAAACTCAAACCCAAATACCGGACCCAAACTCAAACCTGAAGAAGAAATCCCCTGCAAAGAAACCCAAACCCTCGCCTGAGAAATCTCCCCCGGTGGTGCGTAGAAGTCCTCGTGTTTCCCATCCCTTGCCTGAGAAATCTCCTCGGAGCGTGGCGAAGAAGAATCTGAGCGTTGCGAAGAAGAAGCCGAAGCCGAGTGTTGCAAAGAATAAGAGGAAAACGACCGTCTCAAAGTCGCCGAAGTCTCCAGCCAAGCGACCAAAAATAGATACCAATGTGGTATCCGAAGATGATTCCTTTGACGATTTCGTCATAAAAAAAACCATCCTCTAAGCCCAGAATCACAAAGTCATCCAATAAAAATCAAAAGGTTAGTGATTATTTTTTATGTTGGTGTTGATGTTGATTATAGTTTTATGTTGTTGAAGAAAGATCATTGGCGCCCAAATGTGAGATGTTAATTATAGTTTTAATCCGTTGACGTTGATGTTAGTTTCTCATGTGTTTGGTGTTGCCGGGGTCGTTGACAGATTGACATTAATGTCAATAAACCGTTTGTTTTATAGACATTGATGTCAATAAATTGTTTGGTTTATTGACATTGATATCAATAAACCGTCTGTTTTATTTACATTGCTGTCAATAAACCGGCAGGTTTGACAATGGTACTTCAACGATATCATGTTCTAAGTAATGTTTTTTTCATTTAGGGATGGAACAGAGTCTTGGACGATGACCAAATTGCCGGGGTTACGTTCAACTTTTTGGGCGGTATTCAAAAGTTCAATGAGGTCATGAAGAAATCAATGTCCGAGGAAGAGACCAATATATTCAGGCAGTCTTGTTTTGGGCATTTCCTTGACGTCCCCGAGATAGCCAATTCTTCGGCGATAGTCAACCATATTATCTCGTGGGCTGGACAATACAAGGACTCATCTTCTGATGCTTTGTTTTTTGAAATTGGCGGTGAACCTCGGTCATTCAGTAAGGAGAATTTTGCGGAGATCACCGGCTTACGGTTTGTTGACGACTACACTAAATGTTCTTATTCGGAAGTTGTTAAGGATGGTCTATACGAAACTGCCTTCCATAAGGGAGCCTTAAATAAGAGGGACGTCGTGCAGTCCTTGGTCTCAAAGAGCGAAGAATGGCAGACTGAGAAGAAGGCGAAGTTCAAAATACTATATTTTTTGCTGAACGTGCTCATCCCCGACAACTCGAAGTGTTTGGTAATCATAGTAATTATGAGTTTTGCACTTTGATAAACCTTTTTGTATGTCTAACATGATAGTGTTTTGTTTAGGTACCGAATATGAACTATGTCAAGTTGGTGGATAACTTGGACGAGTTCAACCGATACCCGTGGGGAAATGTGGCTTGGAATTTCCTCCATGAAAAGATTACAACCTTCATTGAGAAATCAAGGTCGAGGGACACAGGTAAAGTGAGACTGCCGAGTTTCTTTTTGCCTCTTCAAATTTGGGCATTCGAGTCTTTTCCCATTCTCTCGGAGCAAAAAATCTGCCACAAAGTCTCCGACACGGTCATTCCTCTCATGCTCCGATGGAAATCTACATTTAAGGTTTCTGCGCTAAAGATGCGAGAAATCGATTTCTCAAGCTCGCAGGTAAATCTAGTAACATGTCCTTTGATTAATGTATCACCATTGTTTACTCATCATGTTCTTGAATTAATGTACCAGATTGTTTACACTCCAATTCGCTCATCCACTGTGACGGCGAAAGCAAGAGTTGTCGAAAGTCGTGAAAAAAAGTCAATGAAATCCACTGTGGCAGCGAAAGAAGCCTCGAAGGTGTCACCGACGAGTAATGACAAGCATTCCCAGGTAAATACACACGTTCCTATTGACATGAATGTCAATAATTACAGGTGTTTATTGACATGTATGTCAATAATTACAGGTTCCTATTGACATTCATGTCAATAAACATAAGTGTTTATTGACATTCATGTCAATTCATGTCAATAAAAACTTGTGTTTATTGACATTAATATCAATAAAAACCTGTGTTTATTGACATGAATGTCAATAAACACAAGTTTTTATTGACATGAATTGACATGAATATTAACATTCATGTCTATAAACAAATGTTTTTACTGGCATGAATTTCAATAAAAACATGTCTTTATTGACATTAATATTAATAACTGATGTATATTGAAATGTTTTTTCATCTATTAGGAGGAGCGGTTGCAAGCTTTGGAGAATCAAATGGCTACTGTAAAGTCTGATCTCAATGACATATATGGCAAAATTGACGAGTTAAGCCAACATGTCAAGGGCCTTGACGAGAAGATCCAATTGATCTTTCCGAAGAATAAAGACCCACGAGATTATGACGAGAGAGAAGAGACACGTGAAGAAGAAAAAGAAAGAGAGCAAGAAGATGATGACACTCAAGCTGGTGAGGGAGACAGGGAGAACACAGAGAAGCGGGTATACGGAGAGAACGACATTTTCACTCAATCTCAGGTAGTCATTTTTACTCAAACATTCCAAATTTATTTATTTATTAATTTATTTATATTTGTTTATTCAATTCCAGGTAGTTGTTTATGGAGAATGGGGTTTTTTAAACCATACTTCACAAGAACTGAGAGATATTGAAGTGGAAGAAGAGGCCGGCATGTACGATGATGATGTAGTTGTTACCCATGATATTGTAGACCGGGTCAAAGAGCAAGCTATCATCATTTCCGATTCGTCGGAAAAACAACGGACCCGGAGGCCCCCAGCAACATACACTCCTACACCGAAGTCGCGGCCATATGTTCTTTTCACCACCGGCCCGAAGAAAATGCCCTCTCCTTATCCACTCTCGGATCCAACGGCACCGCCTTCCGATGATGATGTTGATGTGATGAAAAAGTGGTTGGAAGTTGGTCTAAAACTCGGATACAAGAAGACAAATGTCAAGATTAAATACAATGACTTTGAAGAGTCGTTGTCTCCATCTTGGGACTTCCGGGACGTATGCATTAGCTCAAAGACATGGTTTTACACCTTGTGGACGGCAGAGGAATGGCTAACCGATGAGGTATCATTTTTTGACATTCATGTCAATAAACAGAAGTGTTTATTGACATTAATGTCAATAAATAATCTGATTCATATCTATTCATTTCAAGAAATCATCTGATTTATATCTATTCATTTTCAAGAAATCATCTGAATTCTATTTGTTTGCAGCACATGAGTGTACTATTCTACTACCTTAGGAAGAAGAGGAAGTACACGGAAGTCAGCCATGCATACATGACCACCAACACGCATTTCACGAAATATGTGGAAGAAATATACAACGAATGGAAATCTTGTGAGAATCCCGACAAGTTTGACTCGTCCAAGCAATCAACTGCGCAGAAGATCGTTTTAGGGATGAAATCAGCAGGGAATTGCGTCTGTCCATGGGTAGACGTGGGTATTATTTACGTCCCGTTTCACTCAAAGGATCATTGGATTCTTTTGGTTATCTCCCTCCCCGCCAAGTCAATCACTGTTTATGACTCGTTGAGCTATCGAAAGGGAACTAGAGACAGTATAGCCGGTTTGGCTGAATTCCTTCCCATCTTGCTAGGCTCAATTGGTGCATTTGGAAGCTTGAAAATTGAGGCTCAGACTTCCGAGCCATTCAAAATTATATTCGCCGATGATATGCCTCAACAACATAACGGGTAAGGATGTTTGTCATTATAAATGTCTACTTTGGACCAGTACATATATTTTTAAATTTAATATTGTGTATTATAGTGACAGCGGAGACTGCGGGATGTTTGTCATTAAGACCGCAGAGTTCTTGATGCACGGGCTTCCATTGACGGATTTGAAGCAAGACAACATGGGCATGTACCGCCAAAAGCTAGTGATTGATCTTTATAGGCACGGCAGTTTGAAGAAAGAGAATAGATGCATGTCTGACACTGATATGTGATGTGTAGTATTAGCAACATTGATATGTATGTTTTTATTTTGCTATCTCATAACTATGATATTAGGTAGCATTAAGATGTCTTCAGGATATGGTAATCTTTTGTGTGTGGTATTATCAGATGTGTTCATGTACACTATTTAATGTCTAGAGTATGTTATTTTACTGATGTGTGTGGTATTATCTTTTGTGTGTGTATTATCAGATGTGTGTGGTATTTACTGATGTGTTCAGCTATGGTATTTAATAAAGCTGAGGTTTTATTGTCAATAAAACTGGGGTTTTATTGACATCATTGTCTATAAAACTGAGGTTTTATTGACATCATTGTCAATAAAACTGGGGTTTTATTGACATCATTGTCTATAAAACTGTTGGTTTTAAGAGAAGCAGAAGACTTTCATATTAACAAAAGTCGACATCCATAATTATAAAGTATTAGATCATTCATATTCAGAATTACAAAATGGGTACAACATTAAATTAAAACTTATTCAACGACTGCTTCTCTGAGACAAAGGAACAAGATCATCACATGTCTTTCTATTGTGTCCTTCTTTGCCGCACCTGCTACATTTACGCCCACTAGGCACTTCACCTTGGGATAGTATCCTTCTCTTCTTAGGTCTACCTGCAGGACGGCTGTTGAAGTGAGGAGGAAGTAATTTGATTTGTTTAACTTCAACAGGAATGTCCCATGCTTTAGCACTGCCATGGGGATGGATGACACCTAAATAACACCCTTTCCAGTACTCGGTGGTATAATAGGCAGAACAAAAGTCCACAGGTGGAAGGTTACGAATATGACATGCCGCAATCGCATGAGCGCATACAAAACTATCTGTTTGAAATTCTAAAAATGAGCATGTTTTATGCTGCAAATTCACAGCCCATCTTTCTCCATCTTTATCTAAAACCTCAAACTCGAAAACAGAAGAAGGTCTCACGTACAATGAACAAGTATTTATAGTGAGTTCTGGAACAATAAACATTGGAACTTATTGGTATTAATGTCAATAAAAAGTCACAGTGAGTTATTGAAAAATAATTAATTCATGTTCTTTTTTATTTATATTAATGTCAATAAACACTGGAACTTATTGGTATTAATGTCAATAAAAGTCACAGTGAGTTATTGAAAAATAATTAATTCCTGTTCTTTTTTATTTATATTAATGTCAATAAACATTGGAACTTATTGGTATTAATGTCAATAAAAAGTCACAGTGAGTTATTGAAATTTTTTTTTTCAGAAACAGCATATTACATTAGTATAGATCTTACCAGCATTAAAGTAGAAAGAGCATGAGAGTCATCCATTCGCTTTTGAAATTTTAGAGTAACAACATTCGTTGAAGCCGTTGCTAATTCTCTTCGGTCGTAGAACCACTTTTGCATTCTCTTTCTCAACCAATCAATCAACTTCGAAATTGGAAAATCTCTAGCTTTGGAGTCCATTGCATTCATAGACTCGGCATTTTTTGAGGTCATGATTAAGTACCTTGTATTGGTAATGTAGCAACGAGCCCATTTTTCATGTCCCACTTCATTCTCAAGGTATTGTCGAATTTCAATATTTTCCCGGTCAATCATGCACATATACTTTTCAAATTCCATACGCGTATATGCCTTTGCTGCACCATAAAACTTCCAGTTGAAACTCTTGGTGAGACCCTTGAAATTGTTCTCCACGTTTCCAAGAAGATGATGCGCGCAATACCCATGTGCCAAATTTGGAAAAACCTTTGCCACAGCATTACATATTTCATTGTTCCTGTCAGATACAATGACTTGACGTGGCCTCTCCCCTATCGCCGCCTTTAACGTGCTCAAAAAATTCAACCATGACTCATTCGATTCAGAGTCTCCAACACCGAAGGCGAGAGGAAAATATTGTTCATTTGCATCCATCGCTACCGCTGTAAACAAAGTTCCACGATGATAGTTCTTCAAGAACGTAGCATCGATAATGATGATAGGCCGACAAAACTTCCATCCTCTTATGAAGGGACTAAGAGACATAAAAAAATTTATAAATCTGTGTTCACGGTCAGCAGTAAGCTCCAGAGGAGACCCCGGATTTTTTGTCTCAATCATATACTTTAAGGTGGGCAGAAATGCGTACGACTCAGTGTCAGTTCCGTATAACAACCCAAGGGCCTTTTCTTTTGCCCTCTAAGCCTTCTTATACGTCATACGAACTCCATAATCTGTCTCCATGTAACCAAGGATTTCTTTCGGTTTACAATTCATTTGTCGAGGATCCACAAACTTGTGTTTCACAACATCTCCTGTGAATAGCGCCGTGGCTTTTGGATTCTTTCTAGACTCTACAGAACATGTATGCTCAGAATCAAAACCTATATTAAGAATAAATGAATGTCAGTTAATAGATCACAAACCTATAAAATAAGATTGTTAATAAATCACAGTATTTATTTACATTAAAGTCAATAAATCATAGTCTTTATTGACATTGAAGTCAATAAATCACAGTGTTTATTGATATCAAAGTAAATTAATCAGTGTTTGTTGAATTTAATGTCAATAAATACTGTGCATTAAGGTTCGTGAATATAACTAAATAATGATGTAAAAAAGAGAAAGGTAGGGAGAAACACATACCTCCTGATCTGAAAAACCTCGGTCTCCCTTAATCTAACCGCACGAATTGCCCACGCACAATTGTCACCCGGGAAAACGACGTGGAGATACTTCTTACAAGAACTCTTTGTCGTGAATGCAAGTGTTTACTTATCGCATACATGTTCAAATGCTTCTTCAAGGCTTGTTTGGTAGCATATAGAGCTCCTAGCTTGACTCTTATAGGCGAGTTCAAATCCATCACTTCATTCTCCCCAATGTGCTCACGGCCAATCCTGGACGGTTTGGTAGGGGGCTGTGGAGGTCGTTGTGTCAAGGGAGTGGGTTGAGAGGGTCCTTGTGTAGAGGAATGAGGTCGTTGTGGAGATGGTTTATGTGTCGGTGGAGTTGGCTGAGACGGTCTCTGTGGCGGAGAAGGGGGCTATGATGCCAACACACGCGGCTGTTCAAATGTGTATTCTTCCAATCCAAGTGTGGACGGAGATGCAAACTCTTCAAATCTAGACTCCCCCTTCATTGGACTTGATTCTAGGCGAGACGAGGACGGCTGATTTGCTGCCTCATCGGGCGTTAGCTTAACTATCTCAATAACAAGATGATAATTTGACATGGAAAGGTCTCGGCTCCTCAAATACAAGTAACTTTTGACGTGGCTATCGTTTGTAATCTTTATTGGCAATGCCGAAAATGGTGTTTCATATTTGACCACAATGTAATGAGTGGACGGTAAGAGCCCCATCTCAGCATACAAGGCGTCCATGAGATGGTTGTACTCAAAACCATCTGAAAGCACAAGTACAAACGATGCACCCTCCTTGTATACACATGGTTTAACCCATGTACCACTATGCTTGACATACACTAAAATATCACCCATTACTGCATAAAAAGAGTATAATATGGATGTTAATTTCATATTTTAAACATTTAAAATTCCTTTATAAACATTTAAAATCATAACAAAAAAAATTAAAAAACTGTGAAGATTTATTGACATTGATGTCAATAAAATTGCGACATTGTTGTCAATAAATCTTCAAAGAATTTTCCCAGAACCGTTGAAGATTTATTGACATTAATGTCAATAAAAATGCAACAATGTCAATAAATCTTCAACGATTCCCAGAAATTTTTCCTGATTTTTTGTGCTTCCAAGTCTCGTTCTTTCATTGTTTTTTTTTTTTAACTTCAAAGACCACAAAAACGTTTTTTTCATGAAAACCATTAAACCCTAATCAAAGTGACGAACTTTTTTCATGACAAAGCTTTTCCACAATCAAAGTTATATAGATGAAGGAAAATGATAACAAACCTTCTTTCCACGAGCATGAACCCACTGAAAAACGAGTTGAAGATGACAGACAGAGACACGAGATGATACAGAGTTGAGAGAGCGAGAGAGACGAACATGAAAACAGAGGAAGAGTTGTAAACACGCGAGAGAGACAGAGAGGAAGAGAGAGAGAAGTCTGACTAAATCATAATACAATAAAAAAAATATATTAAAAAGTAATAGAAGTCAAATACTAAAATAAAAAAGAAAACAAAATGTCAATAAAAGTGGGGTTATTTTTGTAATTAAAGAAAATAGGTAGCCATATTTTAGGATTAAATTTGACTTATTTGATTTTGGTCCAAAACAATTGGAATAGTCATAGAATAGGAATAATCCCTAACTTTTAACCAGATTTCAATAACAGTTAACTAGATTTCAATAATTATTGATCAAATTTCAATAATTAGTTATCATATTTCAATAATTATTGACTAAATTTTTGAAACATGAGGGTATTTAAAAAAAAGAAACGGTTACTGGTAAAATATTTTGAAAATATGAAAACTGACGGATGTTTTACATTAGTTGTGATATTTTTCCAACCAAAACTAATTACACAATTTTACTATTAAAGATAAAATATAGTTGCTAACTTTTCGAAATAGAAAATGACAAGTATCTTATATTTAGTGTCGTTCTGTTATTTAAATTTGGGTGATTTGACTAAATAGTCGGTTTAAGGTTAAGGATTTGTAAAATAACTAATATTTTGGCTAAAATTAGAAGAATAGCCATAATGTGCAGTAATCAGGTTTCAAAAATAAAATTAATTTTATGAGTAATATTTTTGAAAATGATAAATTGCTTATAATAATTGTCAAAAATTTTAACTTTGGTGTCAAAAAAATATTTGACAACGTAACTTTGGCTACTTTGCTGAAAATTTGAAACTTTGTGGCTATTTTGCTAATCAATTAGTTTCAAATGACTATTTTGTACAATTTTTTCTTTAAATGTTGGGTATGAAAATCTAATATTTACTACATTTATATTATATTTTTGATGCAGATTTGTTTACATATATTTTTGTCAATTAATTTACTTATTTACCTAAATATATCATTTTTTTAACGTGAAAAAAGTACAAGATTCGACCCACTAGCTATGGCTATAGGAATCGACCTCACCACCTAATACTTTCATTTGGACCTGGGCCCAAGAAGCTCGAATTGGGCAGAGAGAATCAGTCCGATTCTAAGCGCAGTTCGTCAAAAGCACTCTACTTCGTAATAAGCCCAAGCCCAGTTCACTCGCACCTGTTCAGCTCTCCGCCAAGACCAAGTCTGAACCATCACGCTATCAACCCGGAAGAAGCGGTCTCCAGCCTATCTTCTCGCCACTCCAGCTCAAGTCAGCACGCACGTAGCACCTCGGAATCCTCCAGACTGACCACTTGTCCACGAAATTGACGGCAAGAACGACAACAATTTCAGCTATAAATAGACGAAGATTAGATCTTACGTGACCACGTGATTTTATTATTTTACGATGTGTTTTATCTCAAATTTTTACTCAAAGCTTTGTTGAGCTCGTCACTTCTCAGCTCGCCGAGCTCGACCTCATGTGTACTGAGTTCGATCAGTTTGCAATACAATCATTCGATCTGTTTTGTTTTTCTTTATTTATTGTTATTTTTTTCGATATATGTAAGCTTTATTTCGATTCTATTACGATGAATTTTTGAGATCCACATAACTACAAATATATACAATACACAAATATATTGTATAGTCTCGTGATTGTTGATGGAATCCAACATCAACACTAGCTAGTTTAATTTGACTATTTTAAAAATATCTTCTAAACTTTTTTAAAATTTAGAAAAATTACATACTTTATTGGCATTTTATGTGTTCATGTTTTCAAATCATTATGTTTAACATTTCTTGCGAAATGTATTTATTTCAACATTGAAAATTTTGAAATATCTAATTAGTTGACCTTTTTGAAGAGCTCAACATTGGAGATCTAAGAGAAAACTCTATCCAATTCCGAAACTGAAACATCTTAATTCATCAGTTTAAAATCTCAAAATGCTGCAGAAGTCTTCAAATCATCCCAAAATTGCTCCATTACTTTACATAATGCGCTACTAACCTCATTAACACCCAATTGGCATTTCAAACTTGAAAATCACTTAAAAACTCACAAAACTATCAAAAACAGTTGAAGACTCGTTAAATTTAAGCCGAAATATAGTAATTTTACGCGTGATAAACGTACCTATCAGCAGGCGTACATGGACAAGATCCCATATACTTCGGTCATCAGAAGCTTGATATACGCAATGGTGTGTATGAGGCCGGACATTACTCATGCAGTGAGAGTTGTGAGCAGGTTTATGAGTAATCCGAGGAGAGAGCACTGGGAGGTTGTGAAGTGGATCCTCCGATATCTAAGAGGCAGCTCAAGCTCGGCGTTGATATTCAAGAAGTCCAAGCTGGGACTTGAAGGCTATACATTGGAGGTGACGTCGACAACAAGAAGAGTACGTCCGGGTATATCTACACGTTCGGATGGACGGAAATCTGCTGGGTGTTGAGGTTGCAGAAGATCGTTGCCTTGTCGAGTTGTGAGGCGGCGTACGTGGTCATCACTGAGGCCACGAAGGAGATGATATGGCTGCCGACGTTTGTGCGCGAGCTGGATCAAGACCATGGCGGGAATGTACTATACAACGATAGCCAGAGTGCTATTAAGTTGGCAAAGAACTTGGTGTATCATGCTCGGACGAAGTATATACAGCTACGATACCACTTTGACGAAGCATATACAGGTGCTAGTACTCGAGAAGATCGCATGCAGTCAAAATCAAGCTTACACTTTGACGAAGTCAGTGCCATATGACAAACTGAAGTTGTGCTCGACTTCAGTTGGACTCCTCGCCTGATGAGTTGAGTTGCTACTGCAAAATGGAGACCCATGATGAGGTTAGTCTCCAAGTGGAAGATTGTTAGAGGTGTGGAGCCTAAAATAATAGGAGTCAAAAAAATTCTCAGGTGGGAAAGAGAGAGCAACTTTGTGACTCCAAAAGTGTATGAATAAGGGTCCATAGGGTGTATTCTATTCATCCCGACAAGAAATACTTTAAGCTAAGTGTATATTTTAAACACCTCCCCGATTTGGGTTTGTAGTGATTTTTCAGCGGCAAAGTGGATTTAGCTTTCGCATTGAATGTGAACAACTATAAATCTTTGTGTCCTTTATTTTCTATTATTTAGTTTTTTTTTTCTGTTTGAAAGAGGGGTTTTGGCAAAGAAATCCCAACATGTCCAACCAGAGGTATGTTTTTCAATTATGAGAGGCATGTTCGTTCTAGTTTGTATATAGCAACTGATAATTTTTATTAATAAAAATGTAGTGCAAGTTCTGATGCTTTCTTTTTAATTTCATTGTTATCAAACCCTGAAAAATTGGTAATTTTAATAAATGGTATTGTCTTGCTAGACTGCATATAGCAACATGTAATTTGTATTAATAAAAATATATTGCACGTTCTAATGCTTTCTTTTTAATTTCATTACTTTTTATAATGTTATTGATACATAAAATTAACATGTGGGAGATTTCGTTGTGTGTGAAGTTGTGAACACAACTTGAATCCAAAACAAAAAAAAAATCATAACGCGATCAAATTTTAATGTCATTGAAATAATCAAGTCAGGATTGAAAAATGAGAGGCAAAAAACTCTTTTAAAATATGGTCCGTTTGGACATATCCAAGGTTTGGAAGGGACAAAGTTTCCTAAACATCTAATGCACTTACTTGTTATGCATCGAGTGGAAAGCAATAACTCAAAAGAGTTATGGTTTGACATTGCTGGTAATATAGTTGTGTTTATCATGTACGACTTCCAAATAATTACATGTAAACTCAAAAACTTGTAATGTTAATTAACTTAGATGAATCTGAATAGCTTAATGGTAGGTAATAATTGTTAATTGCTAATTAGTTTGAAAAGTGAAATTAATATATGGTATTTCTTTATATTATTGGAAAATTGAAATTAATATATGGTAATTCCCTATATTATTCATTTTGACTATGACGATTCATTAATTATTAATGGATAATAACTACAACTTTCACATGTTTTACAAGATATGAAGTGCTAGCCGATACCTAGATCCCAAGACATGCCTCATATTGTCAACAGGTTGGCGGAGAAATATTTCACTGAGAGGGGATCTAAGAGAGGAAGACAATTGTTGTCTATGCTAAATTATGATATAGACGCAAAAGATGAAGAACGCGTATCAATAGCAAACTTGGAAATTCGCGAAACCATGATATTGCCCAAACAAAACAACACCAACATGGATGATGAACATCTTCTTATAGCTAAGAATGTGGAATTATTTGCATATTACCCCTGGGGGAGACTCAGTTTCGATGCTCTATGTAAAAGTTGAGAAAATTTGGAAACTTTGGCATGAAATCACCAGATGGGTACAACTTAAAGGGTTTCTTGCATCCACTTCTGGCTTGGGTATACGAAGTGGTACCTCAATTTGAAAAACAAGAATTTACCGAAACGAAAATATTTCATACCATGCCAAGAATGTTGAAGTGGACCTATTACAACAATGTTGGGTATGCCATGTTATGCAAGTGGATTTTCAACAGTGTTGAGGTATGCGTCATATCTTATAATAAATAATAACTTATGTTTATTAATAATATTATCTGATATTCTAGTATTATAGGTCGAAATTAAGTGGATCCACACAACTGAAGAGGAGATTGCAGCAGGATACCCTCTGGAATTAGTTGAAGGTTTGGTATAGAAACAATCGAATCAGTTATAATAATAGTGTTCTTTTCGCTATAATAATGGTCTTTTACCTTTAATTTTTTTAATAACAATGATTTCAGGGAAAAAAAGGAAATAATGTTAATGAAAATAAGGAACCGATACCTACTGCAATGGTAAAGAGTGAAATATATTTATGTTTTAAAAAATAATTGAGATATAATAATAATTAATATTTTTTAACGAAAACAGAATGGTAGTGGCAATGTTTGGACAGCCTCTACTGCTAGCGCAATTGTGCAAAGAACTCATTCTTCAATGGTAAATTGTGATAATTCTTATTATTATGTAAAATTGTTTGGTTGATAATAATGATGAATATTCGGTAATATCTTAGAATGGTGGTTGCAATGCTTGAACAACCATTAAACATCGATATCCGTAAAAATTCATTAATAATTATTGAAATTCTGATTAGTCGCTAAGACAAGATGTCGTACACAATGTGTTGACAATATGTCCGACAACTTGCTTGAACACAGATTATGGATAAACAACAAAACAGTGCAGTAAACAAAGTACACACGATATGGTTACCCAGTTCGGTGAAACACACCTACGTCTGGGGGCACGCTGCCAGTGGAAAGGATTTCACTATCTTGTAGACAATAGTACACACAAGGTTTATATCTGATTACAATCAACAAATCAATAAAACCTAGAGACTATTACTACCAGTGATCACCTAGTCAGGGACTCCCCCTGAATTTGAGCTCCGTCTCAATTCCACCCTTCGAGCACTCTCCTGGCTCGGATGGCCTTTAGTCTTCAGCAATACGTGAACCTTCAATCACGAGAACACAAAACCCAACTCTCACAGACACTCAATCTTTGTGGAATAGTGTTTGAGAGAAAACACCGCTATCAACAAAACACATAGCCTCCCAGTCCGCCGGTCTTGCACGTCTAAGAGCTCTGAGTGTTTTATCAAAAGCGTCAAGGCTGCTAAGGGGGAGCGTATGGCTTTTATAGCAGTTGTACAATCCTGGAAGGTATCTCGGGTTTCCTTACCCGACCTCAAGTGAATATCACAAAGTAAAGACTCCAGCGAGGCGAATATTGTGCAATGAAGACATCAGCAGCGAGATATCTTGTAATGAAGGCAGAAGCGAGAAGATATCTAGAAGTAATGACAGCAGCAAGGCAATATTTCTCAATCAATTCACCAGCGAGGCAATCTGTCAAAACCGGAAACTTGCCTGAAAAAGAGTCTGCACACAGGAGGAAAGATGTCATACCAAAAGAGGAAACATAACGACCGACATCTTTCCACACATCTTGCACTAAAAAATAAACCCAATAAATAACGTATCAACAAACTCCCCCTTTGGCTATTTTTTAGGCAAGCACTTCCAGGACTAGTTCTCATACAACCAGAGAAGAGAGTCAAAATAAATGACCTTATGA
This sequence comes from Urtica dioica subsp. dioica, assembly GCF_054948205.1. Classification (NCBI taxonomy): domain Eukaryota; kingdom Viridiplantae; phylum Streptophyta; class Magnoliopsida; order Rosales; family Urticaceae; genus Urtica; species Urtica dioica. The sequence continues at coordinate 41,660,774 of NC_142758.1, read as the reverse complement.
CGCCTCTCCCCCTGATTGCCTCAAAATAATACCAAAGGCAAGGATAGACCAACACAGAGGGAGGAACAACAGCCTGTAAATGAATGAGAACTAGAACAACAGCATATCATTAACCAGCAAAAGTACGAGAAAGCTGTCTTACAAACCATCCATAAAGAACACACAGTCTGAAACACAAGAAACAGTAGCGAAGAAAACCAACAGAAAGATGTCTAAGAGGAAGTTAGATGTTACAGACCAGAACAAATAAACATCAACTAGAGGGATTAGAAACATCGTTGGTATGGCCTTCAGGACCCTGTGAATCGCTACTGACATCATCCTTTGTATCTTCATCATCAGGACAAACAAAAGGACTTGGCTGAGAGGTAGTTGCACCATCAGTGGTAGAGGATGGAGTCATGACAGAGATAAGTCGCTCACAAGCGGTCTTCCTTCGAGTAGAGATGTCAATGATTTCCTTGAGAGCAGCAACTTCTTCCAACAGGCCTTTGAGAATATCGCTCTTGGCATTTTCCGAAAGGGGACCAACTTTGATGGTACGACCAAGGGAGACAGAAGTTGCGACAGAAGGCATAACAAGATCTCTGGCATGTTTTCCTTCAAATAACTTAGGACTGAAGGAGAGTTCACTGGGAGGTTTACCTGCAATGTCATCAGCCCTTAGTAGATCTCTCTTCTGAGCCACCAACATACCTGACAAGAGAGAGGGGAAGCCAATAGGAAGCTTCACGGCATAGGATTTTGCATGCTTGGCCAGGTGGTTGAACATAAACTCCCCAAAGTCGAAAGACGCCCGAGTACCAATCTGATAAATGAGGCATGCCAGGTCTGACTTGATGCTTGAACCGTGAGAGGAAGGGGCCCAATTTGCAATACCAATTCTGTACAGAACCGAGTATTTCGCCGAGAGGTCTGAGGAAGGCAGAGAACCCTTAGAAGGCCAAGTCTTCTTCTCATCGATAGTGAGCTCTTTGGAAATCACATCCAAGGAGGGAAGTCGATCGGTAGTGACAATTTTTCCTCTTCCCAGAAACTCGTTGATTGTAATGGAGGAGACATCAAAGCAATGGCCACGAACGTAGACTTTCCCAAACTCAGGGTGATGAGGCTGGTCAATTTCAGAGGACAGATTCACTATACACTCTTTCACCAGTTTTGGATAAAAAGGCCCGACTCCAGAGACAGTTTTGACGAGTTGAGCATCGTACAGAAGTTCCATGATCACATCAATCTTCAGGGCTTCCTTAGACAGTTCCTTTTCCGGAAAAAAAGTTCAGTGATAGACATACCTCCATTTTCTGACGCGATCTTCCTCGTGAAATGAGACATTATCAAGAGGAGCGGCGAGAACATCCTTAGGAAGCTTTTGGCCTCCAACAGATTTCCTGGAGATGTGGGACACGAACTCACGACGGGCATCTTCCTCTTCTTCCTCTATATCCTTCAGAACATCCGGAATAGTCTTCTCAACAGATTTTCCCTTCAGCTTCTTCTTGTTCAAACCCATCTTCACCGCTTTCTTCATCTTCTTCCTAGGAAGGATGGGAATGGCAGCAGCACTTTCTTCCACCTCCTTTCTTTTCTTCTTTCTCTTTTCCGACAGAAGAGTAGCTAGACAGACGTCGTCATCTTTCTGAACCTTCTCCTTCAGAGAAGCAAGAATGTCATCTCTAACATCCTGGACTTGATTAGTCGTTCTTTCTTGCCCCTGAGAAGATGTTGGCACATCTTTCGCGACTTCTTTACTCAAACCCAGAATGCCTACAATGGCATTAACAGGAGTAGGCTCTTGAACGTGGGGTAGCGAATCCCTATCCCTAGGATTATCAATAGGGGTGACAGAGGCTACATGATTACCTTGAACAATCTTGTGAGGGCTCTCGGTGGGAGATCCACCGGTGAGGGTTTCTCCTTCTGGGGCATCGTCATCTTTTCTTCCTTCCTCAGACGAACTGATGGAGCTTACATCTCCTGTAATGTCGGTGATCGAGAGAGCGGCCTTCTTGAGCATGGTGCTTCTGACTGCGTAGAGGGATAGATTCTCAGGGGGAACTGATGACCCAGCGATTGCACCTCTGGCCTGACCATCGGCGCGATCACTGGGACGCAGTCCCCGTACCCTAACACCGTGCATGTTGCTTTCTGGACCAGGTTTCTTTGTCGCGACCTCTTTCTCTGGGGGAATGATTGTGTTGATCCCGCTTCTGGTGCCAACCATTTTGAAAAGAATTTTGAGGAAACTGTCACACAAGTAACCGTCGAGAGGGGTAAGCGAGCAAATATGGGAAACAAAGCTCACGAACAGAGAAGAAAAGAAAGCAATTTCAAAAACCGAACAAGAGGTAACTTCCATTTCTTTCTCGAGAATGGAACCGTCTGCATGAATGAGAGCATGGCAAGGGGTGATACGACGTCGTGACATATGGTGGGCCTTGATAGATCTTAGGCCCAGAGAAACAACAATTGGCACTTTAGCCCGGTAACAAGGTCGAATGGGCTAACCAGATAAATGGGCCCATGAAATAAAATACACAACGTAACTGTGATCAAATAACATCGGCATTCCAAGAGTGAAACCAAAGAAAACTCTGAAAAACAGTAATTGCTATTGTTCTATCACACACAATCCTAAAGAGGATCTGAGATTTTCAAACCGGTTAGCATCCAAAGCCTTAGTGAAAATATCTGCAAGCTATTTTTCAGTGTGAATGTATTCGAGTTTGATCTTATTTTCTTCTACAAGGTCTCGAATAAAATGATGTCTGATCTCAATTTGCTTGGTCTTACTGTGTTGAACAAGATTCTTCGAGATGTTGATGGCGCTAATGTTGTCGCAGAATAATGTCATGACATCTTGTCCAACATCATATTCAGAAAGCATCTGTTTCATCCAGACGAGCTGAGTGCAACTGCTCCCTGCAGCGATGTATTCAGCCTTAGCTGTGGATAAGGAAACACAGTTATGTTTCTTGCTGAACCATGAGATGAGATTGTTTCCAAGGTAGAAACATCCACCAGAGGTACTTTTTCTATCAACTGTGCTACATGCCCAGTCAGCATCACAGTATCCCACAAGCGTAGAGGAAGTATCATAAGTATATAAGAGGCCAAAATTGGCAGTTCCTGAGATGTACCTTATGATTCGCTTGGCTTGAGCTAGATGACTAGCTTTGGGATTGGCTTGATATCGCGCACACACACCTACAGAGTAGGCTATGTCTGCTCGGCTGGCAGTGAGATAAAGAAGACTACCAATCATACTCCTGTAGAGGCTTTGATCAACATATTCTCCATGCTCATCTTTAGTGAATTTGATGTGAGTAGCGGCAGGGGTCCGCTTGTGAGAGGATTTTTCCAAGCCAAACTTCTTCACTAAGTTCTTTGCATACTTACTTTGGGAGATAAAGATGCCATCTGCCATTTGCTTGATCTGGAAACCCAGAAAGTAGTTTAGCTCACCGACCATGCTCATCTCAAACTCTGACTGCATTTGTCAAACAAAAAGGTCCACCATCTTGTTTGACATTCCTCCAAAGACGATGTCGTCAACATAGATCTGGGCTATCATGAGACTGCCATTCTCCTTTTTCACGAACAAGGTCTTGTCAACTCCACCTCGGGTATAACCATTCTGCACAAGGAACTGGGTCAGTCTCCCATACCTTGCACGAGGAGCCTGCTTAAGGCCGTAGAGAGCTTTTCTGAGTTTGTAGACATGCTGTGGTGAGCTGGGATCTATAAACCCTTTTGGTTGTGCTACATAAACTTCTTCATTCAAGTACCCATTGAGAAAAGCACTCTTAACATCCATCTGGTAAAGTTTGAAGTGCAGGTGACATGAGATACCAAGCAAGAGTCTGATGGCTTCAAGTCTTGCCACATGTGCAAAGGTTTCATCAAAGTCTATGCCCTCTACATGTGTATAACCCTGCACCACAAGTCTAGCTTTGTTTCGAGTTATATTTCCATGTTCATCAGATTTATTCTTAAAAATCCACTTAGTTCCAATGACATTCACATTGTCAGGTTTGGGAACTAGCTCCCAAACTTCATTTCTTTCAAACTGATAAAGTTCATCTTGCATTGCATTAACCCAGTATTCATCATCAATAGCTTCATTTATATTCTTAGGTTCAATCTTAGAAACAAAACCGAGATTACCAATCATCTCCCGATAGTTTACAGGAGGTTTTGGACGAGTCTTTATTCCTTCACTGATTTCGCCAATCACCTCATGAGCAGGGTGATTTTTCTGGATTCTTCTGGAAGGAATTCTTTGTTCAGTCTCAGGAGGAGATCCTTCATCTAGAACAATGTCGCTCACTTTGTCATCAGCATCAGTTCTGACATTTGGGTTTCTAGAAGAAATGTCTTCCAAAGAGTTTTCAGCATCTGTCCTGACATATGTGTTACTAGGAAAAACTTCATCCTCATCATTAGTACTGTTAGTAACATCATGATCATCGTTTACCACCACATTTATGGATTCCATCATAGTCTTAGTTCGTTTGTTAAAAACACGATAGGCCCGACTATTTCTAGAATATCCAAGAAATATACCTTCATCACTTTTAGGGTCAAATTTACGTCGAGGATCTCTGTCAGCAAGTATATAACAAACAGACCTAAAGACATGAAAGTATTTCACATTAGGCTTTCTCCCCCTTCATATTTCATAATGAGTGATGGAAGTACCTGGACGAATAGTAACTCTATTGTGAATATGGCAGGCAGTATTAAGAGCTTCAGCCCAGAAATGTGGTGGAATGTCTTTAGCCAACATCATTACTCTAGCCATCTCTTGGAGGGTTCGATTTTTTCTTTCAACAATTCCATTTTGTTGTGGTGTGATAGGAGCAGAGAATTCATGGGCTATCCCTTCTTCAGTACAAAACTTAGCAAAGCTCATGTTCTCAAATTCCCTCCCATGATCACTCCGAATTCTGATCACTTTGCCGATGCTCTCTCCTTTTCTCTCTGAACCTTCTTACATAGAGCTTCAAAAACAGCAAAAGTGTCAGATTTCTCACGAATAAAATCAATCAAGTATACCTGGAGTAGTCATCCACACACACGAACACGTATCTCTTTCCTCCAAGACTTTCGACATGCATCAGTCCTATCAGATCCATGTGAAGAAGTTCCAGAACACGAGATGTGGTAAGATGTTGCACCATCTTGTGAGACTTCTTGACCTGTTTCCCAATCTGGCATTCACCACAGATTTTTCCTTCAACAATCTTCTGATTTGGGACACCGATGATGGCTTTCTCATAAACAATTTTCTGCATGCTTCTGAGATTAAGGTGACCAAGCTTTTGGTGCCACAGCTTGGTTTCGTCAACCTTGGTCAAGAGGCAATTGTTGTTTGGTACGGGTGACCACATGTAGCAGTTGTCACGTGATCTGGTTCCTTGCATAAGTTCATCATGTTCCTCATTAACCACCACACACTTATCACGAGTAAAATTGACACGTAAGTTCAGATCACAAAGCTGACTAATACTGATAAGATTAGCAGTAATTCCTTCTACCAATAAAGCCTCAGTCAAGCAAGACATACCAGGATAGTTTAACTGACCTTTACCCACAATTTTGGCTTTTACTCCATCTCCAAAGGTGACATAACAGTTAGAGTAAGGTTTCACATTGGTCAGGAAGGTGTGATCACCTGTCATGTGGCGAGAACACTCACTGTCGAAATACCAATCAGTCCCGGTGGATGCGCTCAGAGATGTATAGGCAATATTGGCATGATAGGATGTATTTTTTACTCTCCATTCCAGCCGAGTAGAAGGTTGTTGGCGAAGAAGGGCATTCCTGTGAATGGACTTTTGCTGATGGACGTTTCTCCCGTATAACCGATAGCAAAAAGGTCGAATATGGCCCTTTCTACCACAATAATGGCATACCCAACGAGGTCTGTTGACTAGAGACCTGGTTGGTCCAGAGGGATGTTGCCGAAGAAGATCATGGGATTTGTCATTACCAGATGGTTGAGGCATGTTTCGCGACATCTGGCTAATCTGCTTTTGAGGGACAAAAGTAGTTTGGGATGATGAAGCACCATGGGTATATCCAAGCCCCTTCATGTTCTTCGCAGGTTTGCCAATGGTGAGGATTTTGTCAAGACTGTCAGTCCCAGAGTTCAGCATCCTAACAGATTTAGTCATTTGATCAAGTTCGACATTCAACCGACTGACTTCCTTCTTCAGATCCACAATCGTCTCTAGGAGCCTTGCCTTATCTTCAGTCAGAGTGAGAATAAGAGCACTCTGTTTGTCGAGAATCTGGGACTCCTCAACCCATTTGGTGTGCAAGGTATTGTATGCTTCATTCATGGCATCGTCAGATAGTTCCTCATATAGAACAAATTTCTGAGAGCATTCACCAAATTCATTAGTAGACTCATGAGTATGGACAGAGGCAGTAAAGGCCACAAAGTTACTTATCTGATCGGAGTCGCTATCTTCATCTTCTTCATCCAAAAGAGTAGCGTTGTATCCCTTTTTCTGTTTCTTGAGGAAGTTGGGACACTCCTTTTGAATATGTCCGAAACCTTCACATTCGTGGCACTGAATGCCTTTGCCTTTGCCAGATCATTCACCGCTTTTACTATTCATGTGAGGATTAGCATTCTTCTGGACTCTTTGTTGAAACTTGTCTTTAACATCTTGAGAAACATTTTTCCCATTCATCTGATTGAATCTCTTCATGACCCTGCTATAATTTCTTGCAAGCATAGCTATAGTATCGTCAATGTCACTATCAGAATCTGAGTATACCTGATCCTTTTGTTCATGAACAGAGCCTTTTAGAGCCACCCATTTGTGTTTCTTCTCTATCTTAGGCAGGGAGAGCTCAAATGTCATGAGAGATCCCATAAGTTCGTCAAACTTCAAGGTTTTGAGGTCATTGACTTCTTCAATAGCCGTGATCTTCATTTTGAATTTGGGACTCAAAGCCCTTAGAGTTTTTCGGACAAGATCTTCGTCGGTCATAGGTTTCCCGAGAGAGTATGATTCATTGGCAAGGTCTCGGATGCGAACGTTGAATTCAGCAATAGACTCATCCTCAAGCATAGTGAGCGCTTCAAAGTTGGTTGTAAGATATTGTAGCTTCTGCTCACGGACCTTTGTGGTACCCTCATAAGCAACAGCAAGGATTTCCCAGGCCTCTTTGGCACTAGTGCACGTATTTATCAACCTGAAAACACTCTTATCGACTCCGTTAAAAATCGCATTAAGAGCACGAGAGTTACCAAGGGCCGCCTCATCTTCAGCGGGGGTCCAGTCCTTTTCGGGTTTTGGACCAGTAGCAGTTCCTTTGTCATCAACCTTAGCAGGAGCTTCCCACCCATGTATCACTGCTTTCCAGGTTCTGCTATCAAGGGACTTCATGAAGGCGGTCATGCGTGCCTTCCAATAACCATAGTTGGTTCCGTCGAGTACTGGAGGGCGATTGACAGAACCTCCCTCTCGGGAACTATCCATATTAGGTAATCAGAAAATAAATCCAGGAAACCACCAAAGAGAAAAAAAAAGGTGCCTGCTCTGATACCAATTGAAATTCTGATTAGTCGCTAAGACAAGATGTCGTACACAATGTGTTGACAATGTGTCCGACAACTTGCTTGAACACAGATTATGGATAAACAAAACAGTGCAGTAAACAAAGTACACACGATATGGTTACCCAGTTCGGTGAAACACACCTACGTCTGGGGGTACGCTGCCAGTGGAAAGGATTTCACTATCTTGTAGACAATAGTACACACAAGGTTTATATCTGATTACAATCAACAAATCAATAAAACCTAGAGACTATTACTACCAGTGATCACCTAGTCAGGGACTCCCCCTGAATTTGAGTTCCGTCTCAATTCCACCCTTCGAGCACTCTCCTAGCTCGGATGACCTTTAGTCTTCAGCAATACGTGAACCTTCAATCACGTGAACACAAAACCCAACTCTCACAGACACTCAATCTTTGTGGAATAGTGTTTGAGAGAAAACACCGCTATCAACAAAACACACAGCCTCCCAGTCCACCGGTCTTGCACGTCTAAGAGCTCTGAGTGTTTTATCAAAAGCGTTAAGGCTGCTAAGGGGGAGCGTATGGCTTTTATAGCAGCTGTACAATCCTGAAAGATATCTCGGGTTTCCTTACCCGACCTCAAGTGAATATCACAAAGTAAAGACTCCAGCAAGGCGAATATTGTGCAATGAAGACAGCAGCAGCGATATATCTTGTAATGAAGGCAGAAGCGAGAAGATATCTCGAAGTAATGACAGCAGCAAGGCAATATTTCTCAATCAATTCACCAGCGAGGCAATCTGTCAAAACCGGAAACTTGCCTGAAAAAGAGTCTGCACACAGGAGGAAAGATGTCATACCAAAAGAGAAAACATAACGACCGACATCTTTCCACACATCTTGCACTAAAAAATAAAGCCAATAAATAACGTATCAACAATTATCAATCATTAATATTAAAAAAAAACAGAATAGTGATGACAATGCTTGGACAACTCCTACTGCTAGTGCTAGTGTGGAAAAAAATCATCCTTCAATGGTAAAGTGCGGTAGTTATTATTATGGTGTAAATTTGTTTGGTATATAATAATAATTAATATTTGGTAATTATCATAGAATGGTGGTTGCAATGCTTGAACAACCTCTGCTGCTGGTGAAAGTGTTAATGTTATTAGTAATTATTAAAATTATTTGGTATGTAATAATCACTAATTTTTGTTAATAAAACAGAATGGTGGTGGCAAAATCCTGGAAAAGCCTGAATACCGATAACATAACACCGGAAACTAAAAGCACCGTAAGTTTGGAATAATTAAAATATTGTTTTATGTAAATAAAATGTAACACTGTTCACTTAATTGGTCAATAATAATAATAACTCTATTGATTACTATAGGACAATTTGACCACAAACCAACTACAAAACAAAGAAAATCCACATGAATTAAAACTGAATGACATGGTAAGCAATGATGTATATCTGTACTTGCTTTAAGTATTCCTATAACTAATAGCTGATTTCGTGGAACATAGATGCGAATCTTCATGGATAAGTTGAGCTATAACAATCCACTAGATCATAAGGTAACTATTCATTAATGTTTATACTGTAAATTAATGTTTATTGACCGAATATGAACCATATGTATTTGTGTTACAAGATAAACCAAATGCATCATATTCGAATTCAGTGGACGTCCAACATGAATACGTAAGATTTCAAATTTTGAGTTGAATTTATTTTAATTATACAAATCCAATAACATACATCTTTAACAGACAACTCCGTCATACGATCTAAGATCAATGATGGCAAAAGCAAACTTGGAGAGGTAATCATCTATATTAAATAATATTTGTTAATAACATATAGTAATGTGAAATCCATTGCTTCATGACTAACATGTAAGTTGATAGGAAACGCCCTTAAAGATGGAAACTATTAACAACGTGGCCATAACGTTAAACCAAAAGAATCAAGATAACATAGTAATAAAAAGTTGAAACGTTCATGCATTCTTCCTTTTCTGTTTGAAGCTTTATGATAAAAAATTAGTCTTTAGTCCATAAACAAACTTAACAACTTACGAAGAGACAAATGTAAATTTGCATGAACAAACTCTTCGTAGTTTGCTTAAAACGATATATTCGCAATCTAAGGGTCAAAAGACTATTGACCTCAGTACGATTGTTAGGAGAATCTATGATGTCTGGTTATGGGACATTGAGAGTTGGAGACTCTATAGTTCTTCTAATTGACCAGTGCACTTCTAGAGACAAGATAAGAACAAACCATTTAACCTCTTATGTCTCGAAGTCACTACGTATGAATTGCATCATGCTTACCTTAATCCTGAAATGAGACATGCCATTTCACAGCTTACGTGTTCTCATTTGAGAAAGTCAGAGTTTGGAATCACTATGTGATTCTGAACAGGACCTATTGGTGAAGTACTAAGTTGTGAAGATGTCATGAGTAACTTTGTGAAGTTCTCATAGATATGGAATTCATGTACAAGATTGCTGAAATGCAATTTATATCACCTCATGCTTTGTTCCTTGGAATGTGAATAAATGAACTGGCCAGTGTCCATATTGAGTCATGACTCTTTTGAATGAAACAATGTGACTTGTTAGCTCGTCGTCAATACATTGTTTCTAACTTATTCATAAGCAACAAATGAGTTGAGGAAATAACAGCTAGAAGGGTAAAATGGTAATTTTGTAAATCCCGACTAGCTGATGATATTCATGAAGGGTAAACATAGATAATATTCAATGGATCCACTCATCACAATTGAGTTAAATTCTTGAGTAGAAAATAAATTCATTTGAACCGAGAGATTCTCAGTGTCAACTCTTTAGTGGAGTCAGTTGGCATTAAGCTAAACTTGGAAAAGGTTTGTGAACTTTTGAGTCCAAGTATTTAGCTCAAGCTTTGTTCATTTAGATCCATGAGGTCACTGTCACAAATCATATCGAGTAGGAATAGTTAAACTAGAAGCTAAGTCAAAACAAGAACGAGACAAGTTTTACGAAAATTGTCAAAATGGTATTTTTTGTCTTTTTGGACATAGGACGAAATGAATGTCAATAAATTTTTTGACATTGTCATATGATGACAAATGAAATAAATTTTACTCGGCCATATTAGTGTAATTGGGCCTTGAGGATTAATTTCATTTCATAGAATTTTACTTGAAAATTCTTAATGGGCTTTTCTTATATTGTCATGAACAAATAAAAAAAAACATCTAGAAGCATGTTCTAGAAGGCCAATTTCGTGCATACCATAGAGAGAAAGAGGGATTTATTTTGTGCATTGATGTATCAAGATACTTGCCAAAAGAAAAAGAGGAAACAAATTTCCTCCATGAGGAAAGGGAATTTCGGCCACCAAGCAAGAGAGAACAAAAGAGGAAACAAATCCAAGGCTTCTAGAAGCCCTCTCTTGGCCGTGTGAATGAGGAAGGAATGGGCAATAAAGATTTCTCATGAAGGCTTGGAAAATAAGAGGAAACTACTTCTTTCCAAGGCCAACCCTTCTCATATGAATAGGACCCTCATTCCCTTCATTTTATTCATCCCACATAAGTTAGAGATTGAGAGCTTCTCTCTCCAGACACTGTGGCCGATCCTCTCTCTCTCTCTCTCTAGTTATTTTCGGTTTTTGTTTTGGCACCTAGGTCCACATTTGACCTAGTGTTTTAGCTCTTCGACTTTGAGACTTGTTCTCGAGTCGTCGTGTTTAAAAGTGCCCACTCACTAATTCCTTTTTTTCTCGAGTGATTCTTGTGATAGAAATTTTCGTGGTTGCTCGAGTTGGCGAGGAAAGAAGAGAGACGTGCTGCGAGGGGAGATGAACGTTGCAACTTTCCAAAAAGGTTCTCAACGTTCAAGCTTCTAAAAAAGGTTAGTAAATTTACAATGCTCATAATAGTTTTTATTTACGTGTACTTGCTCTTTGTCTAGGTTAGTAAAATTGTTTTACTTGTCAAAAGAAAATTTTTAAAATTCCGCCGCTTACCCGAAGCGTTAAACTTTTTCTTAAACCCTAGATCAATTCCAACATACTCTTCTTACCCTTAAACTCAAAAGTAAATTAGAATCTAAAGTCTAAACCTAAAAATATTTATATATAAAAAAAAAAAAAAAAAAAAAAAAAAAAAAAAAATTATTTGGTAATTTGCACACAACTTACCACAATTCCTCTAAATAAAAAAAATAAAAATAAAAAGTTGTACAAAATAGTTGAAACTTATTTATTAGTAAAATAGTCAAAGTTTCAACTTTTTCAGCAAATTTACGTTTTCAAAAAAAATTTAACAGTCAAGATCAAATTTTTTTTACGGTTATTATAAGCAATTTATCACTTTCAAAAAAATTAATCTTGGGGTCAAAAAAAATTTTGAAACCAGATTGCTGCATATTTTGGCTATTTCACTAAATTAAGACAAACCTATGCTATTTTGTAAATTCATAACTTTAAAATGGCTATTTAACTACATCACCCAAAAAAATAACTAATTCTTTTTGCGGTGTGGTTTTAATAAAAGAAAATAGGAAAATTTACCACTCAGTTTTTATTTAAAGAAAATTATACGTATCTATATCGAAAAATCTTTGCTAGTTTTATTTTCTCTACTGTTTTGAAATCATTAATAAACATATTTATGGAAAACTAAGCGAGATTTATTGCTTTTTTTTTATGAAAGCGAGATTTGTTGCTTTTAAATGAAGTGATTTTTCCAATCAAAAATAAAATGAAGTGATTTTTTTATATGACCTATTGATTTAAGTTTTTTGTCATTGTTGGACTACAAATTTTGCGCTTTCACAGTTTTGCACTGGAATTTCTTCTTTTAAGACAACCAAACAACTTACTTTAACACTATATTAGAGCAAATATCAAAATGTGTTTTAGAGTTTGGTTGGAGATGATCTAACTAAACTAGAATGATACACGTGAAAGTGAATCTAAATCATAAACAAAAATGAATATCAGACATTTTCTGTTAAAATTCGGTAAAAATATTTAAAGACATCGAAACTCCGCTGAAACTAAAAATAAAAAATTCATCGCAAAATAACAATGTAGCTACTAATTGTGTTTCTGTCTTTTAGTAACAACCGAAAATTAATCATTTTTAGATAACATTTTAATCATTGCTTTAAAACCGTGCAATATCACTCAAATTACTATTTTTTTTATAAAAAAAAAAAAGGTGGTTTACTTCAACTACACAATTGAAACGCTTTTATCAAACATTCAATCAAACCAATTAGCTTAAAATTCAAAAATCACCAATTTAAACAGTTCATTATTTAAGCTAATAGATTATATATTTTTTGATCTACAACATTAAAACATAATTACAGAAACTCAAAACAAGAGAGAAAGTGAGAAACACAAAAACTAAGAGACAAAAACACATCAGTGAACAAACATCGCTTTCACACACCCTCTCTCTCTCTCTCTCTCTCTCTCTCTCTCTCTCTCTCTACTATTATTATTTCATCACACCCATCCCACCAGAAATTTCTGAGGCTCTCATTTCACTTTGCCTGATTTTTATCCTTAAATACAAAAAAAAAATTAAAAAAATAAAGTTAATCAAAATATCCTTATCTACCAGACTACCTGTGAAGTCCATGTCTTGAACCCCTAACCAAAAAAACAAAAGAAAATAAAAACATAAACAAAGTCTCTCACTTTCAATTTCTCTCTCGACTTCTACATTATCTCCCAAAAAAAATTTAAGAAAATATAAAGAAACCTAACATATTATATAAACAAATCATTTCTTCTTGTTTAGTTTGGCGATCGAAGAGAAACGATGGCTTCGATCACCACCACAGTCCAGTTACCGGTTCGCACGGCCAGATTGTCGTCGCTGTTCTCGTCTCCGACAAAGCCTCCGGCGAGACTCGTCGCGATCAAGGCGCGATCGGTCGGCTCTAGACTCCATAGCTTGGATTTCTCGCCTCTGTCCGGCAATGTCCGAGCTTCCGACAGTACGGTCGAGGTTTCGAACAGGTCGCTAGGGTTTTCCATGTGGAACCAGCGTCTGAGGCAGCGAAGCTCCGGTGATCTCTCGCCGGCGAAAGCCGCCTCCGGCGACGGGATCGAAAGTTCCGACGGGTTCGGTTTAACTCTCTCCTCTTTTTTTTTTTATTGCTTGATTTGTGAGATAAAGTCGAAGGAAAGTTGAAAGATAAGTTTTTGACTTGTGCTGTTATTTTTTGTATTTTATTTTATTTCTTCTTCCAACTTCTATAAGCTCTGTAATAACGACATGTCGTTTTATCTCTCGTTCGATTCGAAATAAAAAAACGACATTCGTTTTGCAGGTTGGTCAAGCCCGCGAAGACCTTTTTAGAGAGATTCCCATTTCTGATCACCGGTTTCTTTTTCTTCATGTGGTAAGTTGCAAAGTAAAACCCATTTCTGAACATCAATGCTGTTATTCATATAAAGTATAAACAACTTCAAATTAATGGCTGTGAATATACAGGTACTTCTTGAATGTCATATTCAATATTCTGAACAAGAAGGTGTATAACTATTTCCCATACCCATTGTAAGTCTTCTATAACTAATTGACTTTTGATGGCTAAACAATTATTCTCGAGGTTTTAATTAACTTGTCTCACAAGCAATAAGACAAGAATTTCCCATGGTTGTATCACAGCTTTGTTTCGCTTGTACATCTTCTCGTCGGAGTGGTTTACTGTCTTGTTTCTTGGTCCATTGGATTACCTAAGCGCGCTGTAAGCTTTATATTCCCAGATGTTGATATTGAAAAATAATAATTTTTTTATTTTATTTTTTGCAGTACTAATTTTTTGTTTGTTTATTAGCCAATTAACAAGGAGCTCTTGTTGATATTGACTCCGGTCGCATTCTGTCACGCTCTCGGACATGTCATGTCCAATGTCTCATTCGCCGCGGTCGCTGTGTCGTTCACTCACACAATCAAAGGTAAATTTGTGTAAATTATTTTTAGTGGGTTCTGTTTAATTCTACATGTAAATTAATTATCTTGGTTATTTGTGTTTGTTCAACAGCTCTTGAACCGTTCTTTAACGCTGCTGCTTCTCAGTTTGTTTTGGGACATCAGATTCCGCTGTCTCTTTGGCTGTCTTTGGCTCCGGTCGTGATTGGTAAACCCCTTTTTCTTTTCTTTTTTTCAATTTGCCCTTTCTTTAAAACATTTGCAGCTTCGTGATTTAGTACATCTAATTCGCTAATGATATGCATTTTTGGGTTTCAGGTGTATCAATGGCATCACTGACTGAGCTTTCTTTCAACTGGACCGGCTTCGTCAGTGCAATGATCTCGAACATTGCGTTCACGTACAGAAGTATTTATTCGAAGAAAGCAATGGTAAAGTATATTCTCAATTTTATTATGTGTCCATTGTTTAAGAACTTGATCTTTCTTTTTATTTTATTTTTACCCCCCCCTTGTCGTTTTTCATGTAATTTATTTGTTGAATTTTTTGTTTATTTCTTCAAAAAGACGGGAATGGACAGCACCAATGTCTACGCATATATTTCTATTATCGCCCTCGCGTTTTGCATCCCACCGGCTGTAATTGTAAGTTGACTTACATAATAGAAATCTAATTTTTGAGGCATTATTTTTTTTTTATCTTCTGAGGTCAAGCTTGTACACGAATAATTTCAGATGATGATCTTAATGGTAATAATTTTCAGATCGAGGGACCAAAGTTAGTGCAATATGGTTTCAAAGACGCCATTGCTAAAGTTGGACTCACCAAATTCCTGTCTGATTTATTCTGGATCGGAATGTTCTACCATCTATACAACCAGGTACGCGATTTGATCGGAATGTTCTACCATCTATAGAGAAATAATGCTCTTGAAATTCTCTTTTTTTTTTCTATTTCCTTTCTTTTCGCATTTGATCGTCTTTCGTAATGCTCATTTTCAGCTCGCTACCAATACCCTGGAACGAGTCGCGCCACTCACACATGCCGTCGGAAACGTGTTGAAGCGAGTTTTCGTTATCGGATTCTCCATTGTTGTTTTCGGTAACTACTCATCAAACTCTTCTTTGACCAACTTATGCTTTTTACTTTGATTAATTCTTTTATGCTTAAACTGGCACACTATTATTTGCAGGCAACACAATCTCGACCCAAACTGGTATTGGTACGGTGATAGCGATCGCCGGTGTTGCCATGTACTCCCTGATTAAGGCGAACATAGAAGAAGAGAAAAGGGTAAAATTTTTACTTTAGATTTTTTTTTTTTTTTCTTTTACACCAAGTTGTCTTTGTTACGATGATTTTACACAAATTTTGGACTGAGAATAATCTTATATCCCATTTTCAGAAGAAGTCATCTTCGGCTCCGGCTTCATCCTAGAGGGACTAATGATGGCTTGGAAGAACTATTTATTAGTTCATTGATTTAAAGACAGCTTTTAGTAAATCCCTGTTGAGGGGTGTTGCAATATGACATTTTTAGGAGGCAGGAATTAAAATTTTCATTGGCATGAGATTTTATTCCATTGAAATAAAATTAGGGTGAGAAAAAAAAATGCAGGCTCATGGAATCCAAGTGGTCAAACAGATATTTATCACTCCTCTTGCAATGCTTCCACTTCTGTGTGGACTACTCATATCTCTTAAACATTATTTCTGCCGAAATAAATTCAAAACCTTCTGAGCATTTTATGGTGCATCTAAAACACTTCTATGTTGAGACTATTCATTTATTATGGTGCGCTAAGAGAGAGAATAAAGGTCCGACAAAAAGGTCGAAAAGATTAGATATTGAGTGAGATTACAAGTCAACTCACTTTAATATAACTATGCTATTTAAATAAGGGATCCAAGTGCATGAACGTATATGCTTTGGTTTCTACATAGCAGGAAGGTTATAAACGTTAGTAAAATATGACAAACAAATGCCCTAGTTAAGCTGTGCCATATCCGAGGGGTCTCGATTCCAAATTTATTTTTTTGGTCATCAGAAAAAGCCTACATAATCTCTGCCCTTCTATTATTTTCTTGGAAAAAGGAAAGAAACTACTGCAAAAGGCCAAATAAATGAAGGAAAGGCGACAGTGATTAAGATCCAAGCAATCCTCGCTTGCCAATCTTGAAAAAATCGGTTATAAAAAAAAAGGTAATATACAAACACGGCAAAAAATAAATCACCGAAAAGAAGGCTGGGAATTGCTATTCCTCGACTATTTCTGGGGTTCAGATGATCTAAACCAATAAGGAAACCTACAAAATAAGAGCGAACTTTCACTGAGAAACAGTGACATTTGAACTCAAAGAATATAAGCGATGTTTTTTTGCTTATAAGTGGTAAATAGAGGTAGACAAATAATTAGATACTAACCTATCATGCATATTGTGTGCCATACTGAAGATTAAATAGCATCTCCGCACGGTTTTCTCTAATCAGTCGAACATTATACTGCTTAGCCAGGGCTTGCACACGGTTCTCGCTTTCCTGATCCAGCTCTCGAATGCAACGCCTTCTGATTTTCTTCAGCATTTCTTTTGATGGCTCAAAACCGGCATTTCCCTGCAAAAAAAATTTTAAAGCATATTTACTAACTTTTCTGCAAAGACAGAAAATCAGCGACCCGAAAACATATTGTCTTTACCATGTCGTTTAGCACGGACAGAGCTGATTTCTGATCTCGGTTGATCAGATGGGCATCGACAAGTAGCGAGTACGATGTGGCATTTGGTTTAACGCCCAAGCTTTTCATGTGATCAAACACCTTTGCAGCTTCAAACGTCTGAGAGGATCACAAGAGTACAAATATTAGCAATGCATTGGCTTCTTGTACAAACGGGAACCATGTGGCAAGGATTAAGGAATAGTCAATTCCATATCAGACCTAATTAAACTCCTGTGAAATAAAATTGGGCAGAGTAGAATAATTGCTTTAAGGAGCAATAAATATCTTAATTATCATACAAAGTAAGGTTTGCATTAGATGCAAGTAAATGACAGTGATAAAAAAAGCCAAGCCAGACACACTGCAATAATGCCCACCTTCTTTAGCTTTCCAAAAGCAGACATCAAAGCATTGTAAGAATGAATATTTGGGTTCAGCCCAAAACCAGAACTAATAGCTTCAAATGTTTGGTAGGCACGATCGAGGTCCCAAATGCCGGCACATCCTAAGATTACGCAGTTTAAAGCGGTGATGGACTTGTACGGAGGATCTGAGCGATTCAAATTCTCAAGTTGGAAATACACCTGAAAAAAGATAATATATATATATATATATATATATATATATATATTTATATATATATATAAGTCAGGGGATTCACTTTCTTGTAGACCAGCCTCATAAATCTACATGGGCTCATCTATTCCGAGATAAAATTAGAACCGCAAGAGTCAAATTATATTGCTCTCAGCGCTTAGAAACATGGCGACCATAGCGCCAATTACTAACAATCAAGAAGAAATACACACCGAATCTAGAGTCTCAAAACCCTTCTGGGAGCAAGCGACGACCAACGGATATAAAGAGGTGAACGGAGAAAATAGTTCCTCTTGTACTTCTTCGGGGGAATTGCCATGATCTGCCTCAAACTCGCGAAGGGTAACAAAAGCTCTGTGAAGATTGCCCGACGATGCGAGAGCATATATCTTCGAGAGGTAAGTTTCGGGATTAGGAGGCTTACTATCACGCAACGAGCGCCGTAAGATTGCCCATGAAGCATCAACTAGATTCAAATCGTAAGTTCTCGCAGCCGTTCCAATAGCCGATATAAGTAAACCCTCGTCCACAGAGAGGAAGGTCGGGGGTCTTGTTCTTTCTCCTCTTGCCATCCATTTGGCCATAAACTCCAGCGCCTGATATGCCAACTTGCTGTTATCTTCTTTCAAAGCAATATCGGCGATGAATTTGCACGAATTCCAGGTAGGGCAAAGGGATTTGTTCTGGACCATCGACTGATAATTTAAAGAAAAAAAAAAGATATATATTAATTTTTGTGTGCCTCAAGACCATATGATGTAAGAATTGGTTTCCGTACCTTGCACTTGTCAATTATCGAAACCAAGGCATCAAGTCTACCCTTTCTGGCACAAACTTGTACACACTCCGTAAATACCAAGACTGACAATGTACATCCGGAGTTTAACAATAAATCTAAATATCTTAAGGCATCGTCAATCTTCTCGGTCTGAAAAAGCAAGCCAAGAACCAGGTTATACGATTCTTCATCTGGTGCACAATGTTTGCCTGTTTCTAGCATCCTGAAAAAGTAAGTATGGAAGAAGGGTCACCCGCCATTCATACCCGTGTTCCATAGTGGCCAGAGCCAGAGTTATATAAACCCCTACTTAAAAAATTCACAATTCTAAGATTTCATGGGAAAGAAATCAAAATCTTCTGCACAAATGGTCAATCAAAACTCACCCATCTCAACACTAATTAATATCTCCACTAGTTTATTCCCTTTTCCATGCTTGCAGTTTGGTCAGACCAACTACTCAAACACGGTCAAATAAAAACCCTCCCATCTTATACGGTTTTCAATCACCCTCTAAAATGTAGTTTCACAAAGACATCTCAATTCTTAGCTTATAGTATCCATATTTCCCATTCACCACAGCACAATACAAAGCCCGATTCCAAGAATTCTTACACGGAAAGAAAACGAGCCTAGGACAAAAAGAAAGCTTCTTATTTTTTTATCAATCCATTTCGCAGCTCGAAACTGAATAGCGAAACCAATCGCCACTGTATCGACTTAATTCTGTAGCCTACACATTCCTAAACAAACTTTCCACATTTACATATACATAAGTTCAACACCGATATCTAATAATCACAACAAAAAGAAGTTCAAATGGTTAACATAAAAACAAACCTAACCTGTCAAGGAGTTTCAGAACAGCCTCGGTCTCTCTGTCCCTGACCATGGCCTTGAGAACAAGGTTAAACGACGCCGTATTACACTCGACGGCATAGTCCTCCATCCCCGCCAAAAGATCAAGCAACTCTCCGGCGGTGGCTCCCATCATCAGGTGAGCCCTCAAATAGCTGTTGAAGATGTTGACCTCAGGCTTGTTCGGCTTCCCAGCCTTGTCCAAAGACCGGACCCAAAGCTCGAAGAGCTGCTTCATGTCCACCCAGTTCTGAGACGCCGTCCAGTCCGCGAACACGTCCTCGAGTCCCTTCGCGTCTACGGTCCGAGCTAGGGTTTGGACTCGCGATCCCGGCGATTGGATGAGGAATCCGATCGGCATCACGGAGCCTCCTCCGGCGGAGACAGGGACTGGGCTACGCCAATTCTCGCCGTAGAGAGGACTGCCTGAGGCCGGATTTGGCGGGAGAGGACTGGCTCCCGACGGTGGAGGAGACTCGGCGACGGTGGTTTCGGTGGGCGATGGATCGGCGGAGATCGGTGCGGTGTCGGAGTTGGTTGATTCCGTCGGCGGCGACGGATCGGCGGAGATCTGGGGAGATTGGGAGAGGGAGGGGAAGGTGGTGATAGTCTTGATTGCGTTGGTGTAGGAGTTCTTTTGCTTTAGCGTCTGGATTACCGTTCGACGGAAGATTGACATTTGGGACGCCATTGGTGGAGCTCCGGGGAGAGGAATGGACTGTGACTGTAACTGTGTTAGGGTTTTTCTATTGAGTTTGGGAAATGTGAAAAGTTATTTGAGATTTATCGTTGGTAAGCATGGTCATTTCTTTTCATTGCGATCAATGATAAATTGATAAAATAAACACGTTAATCTTTAAATTTTGAAACTATTCACATATTTTCATCTCGAAAAAAATTGCCATTTTAAGTTTAATTACTTTGGTAATGCAAATAAAATACATATGTGGATCTGAAAATTATGAAACTATTCAAATATTTTCATTTGGAAAAAAAGTTGTCATTTTTACATACTTCAATAATAATAAATAAAAAAGAGTTTACTTTCAGTATCTTTCATTCCTCATTTTATCTTTAAATCATAAGTTTGCTCTATACCTCGATTCATTGGACTACTTCCTCAATATTCAAGCCTTCTGAGACAGCACTAATTTGTATCGATCTTTCATCCAAGTACATTGTTGATTTGTTTGTCAAAAACTGATGGTAATCATACGGATAATCCCTCATTGTACAAACGCACCATTAAAAGCTTTGACATTGCCTATACTTCAACAAGCTCAGTCACTTCGTAGTCAACCCCATAACTCCACATTGTTGGCCTATAAAAAGGTTTATCGGTCCTCAAAGGCACAATCACTTAAGCGCTCAGTGTGAAGCAACATTAGCTACAACAAACTTTGTGTATCACACAAGAACAAATCATATAGATATTAATTTTTACTTTATTTAATATTTGGTGATTAACAAGGAACTGGAACTACGGTGTGGTCGAACACATAATTAATCTTCTAACTAAAGGAATTCCAATAAACATGTTCCTTAAGCTTAAGGACAAACTCAATGATGTGTCATCACCGTTCCGCTTGAGGGGGCGTGTTGAAATGGAGATTTCCATTTCAACAAAGCAAGCTCATGAGGATTGTTGACCTTGAGCAAGCTATTAGGTGGTTAGAAGTTAGTTAGGTTAGCCGTCATTTAAATCATTGCGTAATCAATTCAATAAGTAAAAACAACTCAAATACAAAAAATTATGGAACTGTTAATCTTTCTCTCCAAGGTTAGAGAACTACATTGCCTCACTAATATGATTATAGAATTGTAGTGTTGCAATGACTCAAATGAATTACATTGAATGCCATGCCCGTAAATCAAATCTATTTTAAAAAAACAATTTAAATAATTTTTTTCGTTAAGACATCACATGCATAATAAAAAATATATAGACGAATTTATGTGCTTGGGTCAAACAATTTTTTATTGAGCTTGCTTGTAGAAAAGACATCACACGCATTGTTTCTACTTATTAGGCCAACTCCAATGGTACGCCAAATCACCAAATTTGGTGGGATTTGGGTTCCAATCACACGGTAAATGTTACGCTATATATAGCGTTATACACAGTGTCACGCCATATATAGCGTGGCACTGTGTACACGCCAAATGTTTTTTTTTAAGTATTTTAATTATGCATTAAACAAAAGTTTTACATATATATATACTTATATTTACCCTTATTAATATTTATATAACACCAAAACTCATAATTTGACTACAAAAACACATTAAAATAAAATTCAATAAAACTTAAAAATTTAAACATAGGTTACAAAGTCCAAATTAAACACACAAAATAAACTAAAAACAATAGCATAATTTCAAAATATATAGTAAATACATAAAAACATAATTTAAAAGCCTGAAAAATTATTTCCGGTTCCACCCAATAAATTATAATACTGAGTAAAATCTTCATTTTGATCTCCTTGAACTTGTTCTCCATTAGCTTGATCTTCTTGAGCTCGATCTTCCTGAGCTTGATCTCGTTGATAATTAGATGCTCGATATTAAGATCCATAATATTTAGAACCTCCTCCTTGTTCTTCATCTTGGGTTGTCTGTGCTCTTTTTTGCATATTTTTTTCTTTTTCTTTTTCAAGAAATACACGCATATTTGGATCGGATACAGTATCCAAATTCATAAATAAAATTTTATTCTCTTCTTTCATTTGAGCTAGCTCAATCTTTTTCTTCCGAAGTTCATTTTTTTGTCTTTGAAGCTCAATTCTATCAAAACTAGTATCTTTAATAGATCGAACAAGATTATTGTTTTTCTCCATCATTTTTTTTAATTCTTCTCCCTCTTTTTGTTGTCTCTTTGCTTTTTTTACACCCATTGGCTTTCCAGATAAATTGCAAGTACCTTCTCGATCGTTCATGTTAAGATCAAAAGAATTCATACCGGGGGTTGCCGGTGACTCGGTAGAAAATGATGAAGATGAAGGAAAATTAGGACTCGGTGACTCGGTGTTTGAGCTGCTATTAGCGAACTTCTCAATTCCTTAAAGGATGGGCCAGACATGATCGAATTTGAAGCCTTTCTTGTAATCTTTATCCTCTACCAATAACATCTTTGCTTGAGTTAACTATTACATATTGATAAGAGGATAATGTTAAAAAAGTTAGTAAGTATAAATAAAAAAAAAAATTGAGTTCATATTATCCACAAAATATATACTTACAATGTCTTGTTCCGAAGCACCGCTGGGATTCTTATTTTCAATCTGGTTAACACATCCCCTTAGTTTGGAAACAGCTTTAAGAATGGTTGCCATTCTACTTTCTAAAGATCTTCGTGGTCTAACTTTGTGGATTCCATTTGAGTGGTAATCTGCTTCAATTCTTGCCCAAAATTGATCTTTTTTTTTTTTGAAAATCCCTATGATTGGGTTTTGAGAAATATCAAGATAGATATGACACAAGTGCATATCTTCTTGAACAGTATATGTAGGACCGCGACTTGAAGTCATGTTTAGAGAAAAGAATTGAAGGATGAGTTTGTGAAAAAATGAGTTGAAGAATGAGTTTGTGATGAAATGAGTTCATGAATGTCTTATTTATATAATGAGTTGATGAACACAATGCAACGGCTTGATTTTAGATCTAGAAATTCGATGGTGTAGATTTGTTTGTTGGTTTCTGATAATGGTAAGAGACAAGACGTGAGAACACAATGCAACGGCTAGATTTTAGATCTAGAAATTCGATGGTGTAGATTTATTTGTTGGTTTCTGATAATGATAAGAGACAAGACGTGACAACACAATGCAACGGCTAGATTTTAGATCTAGAAATTCGATGGTCTAGATTTATTTGTTGGTTTCTGATGATGGTATGGATCTATTTTTTCCTCTATAAATGATGAGTTCCATACTTGAAAATTTTCATCATTTCTTCACCGTATACTTCTTATCCTCATAAAAAGATGAATTCTTAATATGGTAGTTCATCTTATATATCATCTTATGTACCATCTTCTTCTTCTTCATCATCTTCTGCTTCCGATAATGAATTTTATGAAGATCTAGAAAATAAAATCATATCTCAAATTACAGAAAACAACAATTTTATGCTAAATCGTATGCTAAATACCCAAGGTTCTCATCGCGGATCTGTTCCTGGTCATGTAGTTATTAACCATGATCGGGAACAAGCCGCTCGCAATCTCTTCAACGACTATTTTGCAGAGAATCCTCAATTCCCAGAGACGATGTTTCGACGAAGATTTCGAATGAGCAGAGCTTTATTTCTTCGTATTCATGATGCTGTGCAAATACATGACAATTACTTTGTCCAACAAAGAGATGAAGTCGGTAAACTCGGGTTGTCTAGTTTACAAAAACTAACAGCCGCATTTCGAATGCTAGCGTATGGATCACCAGCAGATTCCACCGATGAGTATATCAAAATAGGCGAGTCTACAACTTTGGTGTGCTTGAAGCGATGTTGTCGTGCCATGGTCGAGGTGTTTGGAGGCCATTATCTTCGAGCACCTGATGTTAATGACGTTGCAAGGCTACTCCGCATTAACAAGCGTCGAGGATTTCCAGGTATGTTGGGTAGTTTAGATTGTATGCATTGGAAGTGGAAAAATTGCCCAACAGCTTGGGGAGGTCAATATGCTGGACGTAGTGGATCTCCTACTATTATTCTAGAAGCAATAGCTGACTATGATCTTTGGATATGGCATGCATATTTTGGTCTACCGGGATCTAATAATGATATTAATGTGCTAGAGGCATCCCATCTTTTTGCTAATCTTGCTGAGGGTAATGCTCCACCGGCCAATTATGTCATTAATGAAAAAGAATTTAATATGTGTTATTATCTAGCTGATGGTATATACCCAAAATGGTCGACCCTTGTTCAAACTATTCACGATCCCCGTGGCCCAAAAAAAATTTGTTTGCAATGAAACAAGAAGCATGTAGAAAGGATGTGGAGCATGCATTTGGAGTATTGAAGTCAAGATTTGCAATTGTGGCCGGACCATCCCGCTTATGGAGTAAGAAAGTGTTACATGATATCATGACATCGTGTATTATTATGCATAATATGATAATATAAGATGAACGCGATGTTTGTCCAACCATTGAAGAACGAACCGAAGTCCCAAATGCAGAAGTTGAGATGGCAGACGATTAAGATGCTCGATTTCAACAATTCTTAGCTCGACACCGACAAATCAAGAATAGAGATGCTCATATTGAACTTCGAAATGCATTAATTGAGCACTTGTAGAACGAATATACTAATTCTGATAATTAGTATGAAGTAATCTGTATTTCAAATGTATGTTTTTTTTTAATTATTTAGATGTAATATGTTTTTTAAGTAATGTAATTTTTATTTCAGAATTTTATTATTTTAAATTTTTTATTTTTGTTAAACATTAGCAAGTAATATATAATTTAATCACGTAATTAAAAATAAAGACACTATAATTATTTATTTAAATATTTGTTAATAAAAAAGTGTATAGTTATAATAATATAATAATGGTGAATAATATTTTTAGTGTGAAATTTGGTGTTGTAGTTGGAGTTGAAACAAAATTTGGTGCTAAATCAACACAAAAGTTGTGTTGATTTAACACCAAATATAGTGTCATGGTTGGAGTTGGCCGTAGCCTTAGGTTGCTCATTCTTGTGCTGCATACACGAATTTGTGTGGGTGCAATAGACATGCTACATGTGTGCAAGTTTTAAATAGTTATCGTTTCCATGAAAATGCTTGAAAAATATAGCATATCTAATTATGCATAATTAAAAAAAAAAAAAAAGAGGAAATGACGGCATAAATATTTAATATTTTCGGAAACATACACTCATTTATTTTTTTTATTTTTTGCGGCAAAAATACCTAATGTTAAATTTCAGCTGCACCGCCAAACCAAGTCAGTTAAATTTGACGGAAATCCACGTGTCATCCTCAAATGAAATACGCTTTAACATATTTTTTTTCATAAAATTAACTAAAAATTAATAATATCATTTTAATAATAAAAGGTTTAATTATTATTGACTTTTACATTATAATTGGCCATTAATAATATTATTAAAATAATTTCATATCTATTTATTTAAAGTATTAAAAGCATTAATAATATTATTAAGGGTTTCTATTTATTTTTCTAAATAAATCAAGCATGAATAATATTTAAATGCTTAATTATTTTTTTAATATTAAAAAGGTTTTAAATTATATCATTATTGCTTTATTATAATATTAAAGTTATTTTTAATTAATTATTTTGTTATACGAATGATCAAATTTAACTGACTTTATTTAACGGTTTGCAATTGAAATATAATATTAAGTATTTTTGCCGCAAAAAAAAAAAAAAAAAAAAATAAGTATATGTTTTCGAAAAGTATTCCTTTACTTGAGAATGTTTAAAAACAAAAAAAACAAACAAACAAAACAACTCTTATCGATGATATACCGGCGATTTTCGCAGGTATTTCAGACAATGCTAGTAAATAATACTAATAAAACGAAGATTTACAAAAAAAAACAGAAAGGTACTCGAGAGTAAAGCAACAACAAAGAACAAAAAACAACGTGTTCCTTTTGTCAAAAGGAAACCAAAGAAAGATCTGCGATCGCAAAACAAAATATTAGAAAGAAAGAGGAATCAAATCCACAAACCTAAAAAAAGAAAAACCCTAGGCAAGCGTGTTTTTTTCAATCCCCCTTTTTTTTCTTTGGTCGTGACAAAACGACACAATACATTACGTCGTTTCTTAAAAAAAAAAGGTTTCTCAGCAGCGAAAGGCCATGATAGAAGAGAACCACCAAATGAGGATGAACGAGCCAGTTTGGGCGGCCATGGCAGAGGCGGAGCTGGTGTCGTCAAAGGAGGAGCCGCCAGAGGGACCGAGTGTGAAAGGGTTAATCCCAGTTGTCGTCCCGCCATTGGGCAACGTCATCGACGGGTTTCCCGTGCTTGTGCCCGTGCCCGTGCTCGTGCCCGCGGTGCTACAAAATTAAAAATAATACAGATTAAGATGCGCATTTTAACCTTCCTACAAGATTAAACAGTTTTTTTTTTTTTTGGTTGACTGATTTTTGGCGCATTTTTGTAAGGGTATTTTGGGTAATTTTTAATATTTAAATTTTGTTATTTCTAAACCATGGTTAAGCGTTTTGGAAGAGATTTCTATTAAAATTAACCTTAGTAGAGAATTTGATGGGTTAAAGGGTTCACCTGATATTCCATCTCTACAACTACCAACAGAGACAGACATCAACATTGAATAAGGGCCTGAGATAAGCTCTCAATACTCTTTAAAAAGAAAAAAGTGCATTTTGACTGTTTTTTTTACTTTTTGGCACCAAACTAGCTCATATGGTAATGTCGGGAAAATTATCACAGTAAAAAATAAAACAAACGGTGTGTATTCTTTTAATGGAAACTATATTTTGAATGTCTGTAACCAAGATTTTGACTTTTGGGGTTAAAAAGACCTAAATTTTCTCAATAATAAAGTCGGGAAAATGGTCGCAGTAAAAAAATATAAATAAAAAAAAGCATATGGTGTTGCGTTCTTTTCATGGAAACTATATTTTGACTTTTGCGGTTAAAAGATCTAAATTTTCTCGATAATAAAGTCGGGAAAATGGTCGCAGTAAAAAACAAAGGAAAAAAAAAAAGAGCATATGGTGTTGTGTTCTTTTCATGGAAACTATATATTGAATGTCTGTAATCAAGCTAGGGTACAAAGATCTAATTTTACCTAATGCTAGATTGTGATAAACTAAACACCTCAGTAGCTACAATATATCAACAGTACCAGAAAATAATATACCACATTTTAGGCAGAAAGATTTATCGCAAGGTACAAAAACTAAGCCCCTATTTGATTAACTTTTCTATTTTTGTTTTCTGTTTTCTGATTCTAAATTCTAGAAAACAGTTTTAAAAAAACTGTTTGGTTATAAATTCAAAAAACAGATTTAGAATCATGTTTATGTTTTCTTTGAAATTTGTTTAAAAAACAGAAAACAATGAAAAGTTGTTTTCTGTTTTATCTCTATACAATTGAATGGAAAACATAACCAAACAACATTTAAAATATTCTGAAACGTAATTTTAAATCAGTTTTTTAAATTTAAAAATTAGAATCAGAAAACAGAATTTAAAAACAGAAAACGAGTTTAGAAAACTAAAACAAACGGCCCCACTGTCATAAACGCTGATAAAATGGTCATACTCATCATAACTCATAAGTCACAAATGCCAGACAAATCCACCTTCAAAATAATGATTTTTATTTTTTAAAAAGTCACAAACTTTACCTCGCAGATGAAGGGTACACGCAAGTTGAACTCATGCCTGCAAAAAAAAAAAAAAAAAAAAAAAAAAAAAAAAAAAAAAAAAAAAAAAACCCCAGCTATGAAAAAAATAATAATAATTGGAAACACATTTCTTTTAATGTAGCGCGTGTTGTCACGTACCAGAAGGAGGAGAGGATGTGAGAGTGGCGGTGCCTGAGAAGTCGCAGGTGGCATTGGCGGCGCTGTTTCTCTGGTAATAGCTGTTGGCGGCGTAGCTGCAGTGGTCTTTGACGGTGTCGGGTGTGAAGCACGCGCCTTTCTGGTGAATGGGCGAGCAATCCGCTCCCGATCCACACGCGTAGTCTATCGTCTTCTGAAGGGCCTTTTCGTCCATCCCTTCTTTACACACACAGTATGAACCGCCTATACATACATATATACATACACACATTTTATCAGAGAAAGAAGAAGGAGAGAGAGAGAGAGAGAGAGAGAGCTTACTGGAACAGCCAGCGAGAGCCAAGAAAACAAGCGTGTAGAGTAGAGCCGCCATGGTTGGTCGGTGTGAGATATAGCAAGAGCTTTTTAGAGAGAGAGAGGAAGGGAAAGTTGGGAATATTGAATGGAAGTGGCGAGAGAGTGTGAGAGAGAATAAAAAAAAAGGTAGAGAGAGAGAGAGTGTAAGTGAGTGACAGATTTTAAATAGTTTATTTTATATATAAATGCAAATTGCAAACAACAGTACAACTGTACAAGTACAAGCTCCGTTTAGTGGTTTTCAAACGGTTCTAAACTGTTGATAAACTCGAGAGTTTGATTAATAATTAACCCATCATGGGTCAGACTCTACAGAGGATGTTCACCTCTTCCAATGAAGGTAATTTTTTCTGATATAAAGATAAATTTTGGCGGTCGGAACGGAATTCGAACACACTAAAAAATGTTTTTCCCATCCTTACTACAAAATAAGTATAATTTTAGAGAAACTAGTAAAACCCTCTCACATAACACATATCTGAATAAGTCTACACCAATATATCCACATAAAAAGACTAAATTGTCCTTATTTATATGTTTTCGACCAATTTTGTTTAAAATCAACCATTTTTTTAAATTTCGACCAATTTCGACATTTCTCGACAATTTTATCAAATATTAGCCAACTTTACTAGATTTTCGAACAATTTACAAATTTTGGTCGAAAACAAAAAAAATTATAGGGTAATCTAGCAATGTAACCAATTTCAAACATGGTTTTAAGAATGTAGCCAACGTTTAATAAATTTTGTAATTTAGCTATTTACAGAAATAAACAGTTAGAAAATAATCTAGTCTACGTTGCTGCGTTGCTAGCAAAATTACACAGAATGTACCACTTGAAACGTTTATATTGTAATCTAACCAACGTTTCATTTAAGTTTTAAATATAGCCACAAATGATGACGTGGTTTTATTAGTCATTTAACAAATTACTACACTAACCATTATTAAAATCGGTTGAACATAAACATATAACCAACGTTTTGATCGCAGCCATATAATGAAGTTTTAATACACGTTAACTTGATTTATTCCATAATATTTTCTTTCTTTTTTTGTAGTCCAATTAGTTGCGATATCAAGTGTTTTTGAGTCAATTTCAATTAATTTCCGTTTATTCTACACACGATATCAGACGTTAGAAGAGAAACTTTCGATAATTGAGAAGAAAGAGAAAGTGAGATAGTTATTTTTGCACGGTTACCTATTATATTTTTGCACGGTTACTTATAATATTTTTGTATTAATTTTGATGATGAATTGCCTTTTAATTTTTTGTTTTGATCGCAGCCAAATAATGCAGCTTTAATACATGTTAACTTGATCTCCTTTATTCCATATTTTTTTTTGTAGTCCAATTAGTTGCGATATCAAGTTTTCTTAGGTTAATTTCAGTTAATTTTCGTTTATTTTACACGCGATAAGTTTTAGCTGGCTGAAACATTGGCTAGTAGTTGGTTTCTATGATTTATGTTACATAAGGGTATTTTTGATATTTTCTAACCGTTTATTTTTGTAAATGGCTATATTACAAAATTTACCAAACGTTAGCTACATCATTAAAACCATGTCTGAAATTTGTTACGTCGCTAGATTAGAAAAATTAGTCGGACTAAGCCACTTGAAGTGTTGATAAATTTACCAGTTGTTAGTTATGTGCTCATCCCGACTTTGACAAAATCGATGGGCAATGACGCAGTTGGGGGATAAGAGACGAAAATAAAACTCATCCAAATTGAATTATAGGTGAAAATCGGTAACTATAATAACATATAAAAAAAAAACCCATCAAACTTGAAGCTCAAAGTGATATGATCCTTACCAACAAATGTGATAAGACCCAATAACAATGATTGAGAAAACAGGCCAAGATATGCAAATGATAATAATGTCTAGACTTGACTCAATATCTAAAGAGATTATTGAATATATGACGTCACACCAAGATACTCAAGAACAATGCTCAAGAATCAAGATGATAAGTCAAGTTGTTAAACGTCACAAGATAAACTTGATAAGTCAAGTTGTTAAACGTCACAAGATAAACTTGATAAGTTCAAAAAATCTTCTCAAGAACAAAGAAAGACAAAAATTCACAATATTCCATTGAAAATGATTGTTATATGAATACAATCACCAAAATACAATTTTTATAGCCTTAACAACAAGTTAACTCCAACAACTCTAAAAGAGCATTAAATGCAAATAACTCTCCAGCTTTATAACTTTGAAACCAAAAGGTTAAGCATTAAAACACACTAAAGACATATTAGACAACACACTAAATGAGTATAAGCACCCCAAAAAGTACAACAATTCTGAGTGCTTATTAGAGGATAGTGAACGGCCTCATTTATCACTCAATTGATGACTCCAATGCATTTTGATTGCTCTTCTAGAAACTTAATCATTATAATTAGGCTCTTTTGTATTTGATTTGCACCAACTTTGGACACAAATGAGCCAACTCGTTGAATCAACTCATTTAGACACTCTTTGAATTGTTTGACCCTAATTCTTGTGAGAGGCCGACTTGTCAAACTTATTGGATCTCTTGACGTTGTCATTGAGTCGATGCAGATCCACTTGCATCCATTTCAGGTCCTAGATTTGCATCACAAAGTACAAACTAAGAAAAACTAATTTAATGAGAAAAATTACAAGAATTATATTTTTAAAGTGTAATACTTGTTTTGAAATAGTGATTTGTATTAAATCCTTTCTTTCAAATAGTAAACAATTATCAGAGATTTTTTTTTCTTCTTTTAAACAAAAATGTAAAACAATATCATTTTAAAAGGAGATTCAACACTACATCACAAACACCTCTATTTATGAAAGATTTTGATTATGATTATTAGTAAATGATTTTAAAGACGTTTTAATATAAAATAAAATGTTTTAGATAACTTATTGCATAATCAACTATATCATCTCATAAGATTTTCTATATATACATTGCAAAAATCATATCTTGGAGGGATTGAAGAGTTATGGTAAAAACCATTCATATAAAAGTGATTGTGAACAAATTGCGAACTACTTCCTGACCAGTTGTTGACTAGATACGAACTACATCCGTACCAGATATCTAGTACATTTCAACGAGATAAATAAATAAAGGAAAAATGGTACGAAGTTGTAGCGACTCGAAATTTAAGCTTAATGTCGTAAATTAAGTTAATCAAAGGACGAGAAAATTATGTAAATTAATTTTCTAAGAAGTATTTCCAGTATTTTTGGATTTGAAATATATTAAGGTAAGGAGAAATCTCGGAATAAAATAAAGGGTTTATCGAGTTCGTTTCGTATAATAAATTATTTTCCGAGGAGATATTCCGGAATTTAATTTAAGAAAATAAATTCTCAAGGACGAGAATTAATTCCGAGAAACCTTGAATATATTTGAATTAATCGAGAACGAACGAGAAAATTCTCGGTTTGAAACATATAATTAAAAGTGCAATCGGTTACGGACTTAATTATATAATTAGGCGATGAAGGATATAACTGTAACAATTTTCAGGACCTATTTGAAGAGAATTTATAAAGAAGGGCGGAGTTGTAATTCTCGAAGATATGCTCTCTTGGTCTTATCTCTTGCCTTATCTTCATCCACTCATTTTATGCCACGTCAAGATTACCACTTACCTTAAGGAATCATCTTCTTTATTTGTGATTATCACTTGGCCGACCAAAGAAGCCACCAAACCAGGAAAAAAAAACGAGAAAAAAAGAAGAGAACGGGGAAGAAGAAGAAAGAAGAAAATCGGGAGAGAAAAAGAAGTAACCGAGAGAGAGAGGGAGCGGGAGATCAGAGACTGAGAAAGAGAGAAACAATGAGATAGAGAGTGAGATACATTGGGCGGGAGGAAGAAGAGACCAGCGAGGAGATCAGAGCTCGCGCTCTCCGTGGTTGCGCGCGCCGTGGGTCAGCCGAGAGAAAGAGATTCTCGCCGGAGGTTTGTCCTTATTTTGAGGGTATTTCGAAATCAAAGTTTGGGGCTTTTCTTTTCCCGGTTGTGGTCGGATTTTTGGAAAAGAAGAAGAGGCAGCAAGGTCACAATCATTTAAGGTAATTTCGAAATTCTTCTTCATCTTTTGCCCGAAATTGAAGAACAATTTCTAGGATGAACTGAAATTTGAAATTCGAATTTTTGGGGGTTTTGTTCGTTCACAGTTTCCGGCCGAATTGCTCGAGGAAGAGACAGAGGGCGAGAACCTCGCCGGTGTTCGTCAATACCCGGAGGTAAGGGAAACCTCATATCTCCCTTAGGTCATAAAATTTGGAATTTTAATTTCGGAAATTTGGGTGCGAGTGGTCCGATCGATGTTAGGTTTTGCTGCGTGTTGGTTTCAAACTTCTGGATGGTTAGGTTTCTAATTTTTGAGTTTGAGTTTCAGAAATTTTAGGGGTTGAGTGTTTCATCGAGGTATTGGACAAATGTTCTGAATTAATGGATTATCTCGTGTCACAGGTTCGGAGTTGATGCTTCTACGCGGAAGCATTGGACTCGTTGTGATATGGAGATTATAAGTAAATGACTCATTTATATGTTCCGGGTCGAGTTTATTATCGAGAATGTCTGGAAATTTCTTTGGGTTGTATTTGGATTTAATTTTTGAGCTAAGGAAATTTCTTTGGGTTGTATTTGGATTTAATTTTTGAGCTAAGTGAGAATTTGAGAATTACTGTGAGAACTCAGAATTGACACTCGTTGAGCTCAGATACGTAATAATTCAAAAGTTGGTTATGTTGTACGACCATATTAATTCCCGAATTGTTGTTGAACGGGTTTTGTTGGATTTCAAGAAATTAAGCAGAAATGTATTTGAGACTTGTTTATGAGTTTTTGGATTAAAACTCGACATTAGTTTGATGTTTGATTTCTCGGTTTTCGTTATAGAAATGAGATTAGATTCGTTCAAAGGAGAACGAACTTGCTTATTAGAATTATTTCTCGGTTTTGAGATTGATCGTGGTTTTTCGATCAAGTTTACACGTGCTCGTATCGTTTGAAGTTTTGTTCCGAGGATATGTCTTTGGGTTCTACGATTCTTTTAAATCGCACGTTTAAGTTTGAGTATTGTGGATTACTCGTAGAATTCTGATTCAGGATCGGTTTGATTGACCGTGATAGGACTCAAGACTGAAAGTCGTTTAGAGGGTTCACGGAGTAAGTGAACGTCTGGATTCTCGATTTTAGTGAACGTTCAGGTTCACAGGACGAGCGAACGTCTTGTGGAAGAGCGACATAGACACTTACTCTCGAGGTAGGTTATTATAACCCTTATCTCCTGATTTTATGGTTTGGCCTCAAGTATATATTATTTTCGAAATGAAAATGTTTGTGAACGTGCCACGTAACCTAGAACCGTTTTTAGAAAATGTGGCGGAACTTCAATTCGGTATATCCGATTATGAAGTTGAGAATATTTTCGATATTATACATATATCCTGTATTTACGAAAGGAAATGTTTCGTATATCCTGGACAAGCCGGTTTCACACACACATGTATACGGTGCGGAGAGTGCATCTTGCTCTGATCAGAGGACTGCCACGGGTTAAGTTGGCAGGCGGCTCAGGAGATAGTACACGTTTTAGAAGTATCTAGGACACATTTAAATTTTTGTCATTTATATTTCTGCAATTTACATTTCTGCAAGGTATACTTGTACGTGTATGGTGATTTATACGTGACAAGAATATTATTATTATACGGTAAGTATTATTTTCGAAAATCTTTTTAAAAATCAAACCATTACTATAGCACCTACTGAGCCTCAGGCTCACCCTTATTTCCTCAAATTTTTCTTATAATCAGGATGTGAGAAGGAGAAGGGTTAGAAAGACCTCGGGATTAAGTGTGGTCGAGAGTTTGAAGGTGGTCGCTGGATAGACTATCAAGTGTCGAAGGTTGGTTTTAATTTTCGTTTTCTTTCTTTTATCTTTGGACTTGTAAAGTAATTAACTGAGTATGCACCGTGGGTTAGTTATGTAAAGTTTATTAGTTTATTTTGTATTCAATAATCACACCCCACCTTTCCCGGGGCGTGACAGAAGTAGCCAATTCAAACTATGACTTTTTGCAAAATAGCCACAGTTTCATTAGTTATAGCAAAATAGCCAATTGAGAGTACTATAACTTTTAATCCTGTCTCGATTAATTTTAATCTAGTCTTCATAAAACTTATATTTTGTCTTTATAGTTCGTTGGGATTAAATTTAATCCAGCCTAGATTAATCTTACTTGGGTTAGTTTTCTTATAGTTGGCAAACGATGGCTATTTTGCAAAAGCTTAAGTTTTATTTGGCTATATAGCCGCTTGATCCATAAATAAATCCTTTTTCTTTTAGGAGTATTTATTAAAAATAAAATGAAAGATACACTTTCTGAATTTTTTAACAATATTGCGATTAAAATATCAATTATCTATGTTTTCACACTTATTTATCAAAACTATCTTTAGAAGCTTGCATAGCTTATGTAGTAAGCAATCAAGTTATTAAGAAAAGTTAAATATAAAATTAAGTAGTTCTCGGATTTTGGTTTGGCGACAAACTTTATATTACATTTATAATTTATTAATTCGTAAAGATTATTAATTGCATTGATAGTTTATCAATTCACTAAGAAATAATCATTTAATAAGATTATAGAAAAAAAAAGTAATAATCAAGTTTTAGATTTAGTGCCATATTAGGTCCTCTCTTCTACCTTTAACGAGCATTAGGAGGGAACAATTAACCAGGATGGTTATGGGCATGCTTAATCTTTTCTTCGATGTAGATTTGGGCTTTCGGCCCCGTCATATAAACAAGACACGAAATATATGATTTATCGAGTGCGAAGAGATTTTACTGACGCTCGCTAAGACATTCAACATAATTTCAAGTGAAAAATATGAGGCGGTGGGGACTAAGTTTTTCTCTTGAGTTTGAGAGCTAGTGAGTTTTTTATTTTGAGGGGTGAAATTGGTTGTGTTTTTCCTTGATGAGAAATCAATAACATCAAAATGGTGTGTGAGGATTGTCGTTATAGATCTCTGGTCCTGATTCGTGCGTCTAAAGACATTAGGGTCCATCTAGGCAAAGGCCTAAATATGAGGGCCCTCTTGGTTACTCGAGTGAATGTCTTTTGCAAATAGGTTTTGGAAAAATCCATTTTGACGGATAAAAATATCGCAAGGCAAGCATTCTAGCGAGACGACGAGACCTTTGTTATGAAAAGCAAAGAGGCGTAGATCGGATGACTAGCAAGACGAGGAGATCGCATGATTAGCGAATGGAAAGGAATCTTCAATATAATTTGATATCATTCAGGGGAAGGCGAGAGACCTTGTGCAAAGGTCTCTTCCTTGTTCGAAGAATGGAGTCCTTGTCAATAAAGAGAGTCTATTTTGGTCAAGTGGCGTCGGCTCGCCTTTGCTTGGCGAAAAGACTAGCATGCATCGTTTTTCAAGAGTGAACGAGGGTCTTGTCCTCGATCGACCAATGGTGATTGATCGATCTTTGTTAAAAAAGTGAGTCGCTTTCGATCAAGCGAGTAACAATTCATCTGTTCTTGGCAAGAGGGACTTTGGCCTTCACTTTGGGAGACAACGAGAAATGGCAAATCGGCGAATGAACGTCTGTTTTCGAGAGAGAACGTACATCACAACAAACGAGCGTCTATTCATTTGTGAGAGAGTGTCTATTTTGGAGAGCGAACAAGGGTCTTCAATGAATGAACGAGGGTCTTCACCAAACGAGCGAGAGGGTCTCCAACGAACAAACAAGCAAACGAATGAGGGAGGATGAGCACAAAGCAAGTGTATAAATGCGAGGAGCGATGAGATTTTGGGCCCGATTTGGAGAAGTGGGCTTGTCCAATCAATATAGACTTGGACTTTACTTTGTATTTTGGACGTCATTTTTATATTAGATGTCATTTTTCACTCGTTAAAAACAACGGTATTATAATATCAAATTTGTCGTTCTCATTACTTGAGCTACCCTACATATCCACAACATTGTTATTCCATTCATGTTTAAGCCACATTAACATTGGCAACATTATTTTATATTTCATATTTTCCATTGTGTCTTTGTTGTGATACGGTGGTCCAAATGCTCCCTTTGGAGGCATGGGAAAAAAAAACTTTCAGAACCCAGAACAACAACACTTTACTACTCCATGAATTAAAAGTGATACAAAGCAACCACAGGATTCCTCAGGAGAAAGAAGTATTCTTCCAAATGTTCTTTATGTTCAATATCATTTTCGTCTTTTTCTTTTTGATGCACCAATATCATATATTTTACTTGCAAATGTTTTGCTTTACTGACCCACGTACACAACCAAAAGGACACCTTTTTTTTTCTTCTACCATATACTTTTCCCATATTTTATATATTTATACCTTACTTTATGCTCCTTATCAATGATGATTGTAATAATTAGTGAAACAATTATGCCTACGCATATATATTCTAAAGCTTGCTTACCATTAAATTGCTTGGTTTATATGTTGAAGAATCTAGCCATATTGTGCCATAAATGTCTACATTATACCTTCTCTAAACGCAGACGTATTGGCTCCATGTTTTCTTTCTTCCTTATAATCTTTTATTATCCTATTCCTGTTTTTTGCATTAACTACAATTTTACGTTGTGAGCTTTTTTGAGTCACCACGTTTCCCGTGGTGGGTTGGGAATAATTTGGTTAGAGTTTGTGAGGAATAAGCATTTCGTTTCTCACACTTAATAATTAATAATAATTGATTTGTATTAAGAGCAAGACAATGGTTTAAAATATTTCCTTTTATTTTTCTCCACCTAATAATTTTTTCCTGGGAAAATTTTGACCACCATAAAAGTCATTTAAGCCTAATCTAGAAATTCTAGGACTTGTCTTAAACTCCCAGCTCTAATAATTCAAACTCCATGGTTTATATTAAATTATTAGGGACCATAAATGGATTTTGAAAAGAAAAGAAAACTTGAATTTAGAAACTTGAAAGATGGATTAGTTGAATCACGAGGCAGATATTAATAGAATCTGGTAATGGTGAGTCTAAAGTAAAATACAAGGTTTATACTTAATAGAAATGTAGCCCAACTTAACAAATATTGGCCCCTATTATATTTATTTTGACATAAACCGTGTTTAAGAGCTTGACACCTTTAGCTTTTTAGTCCAACTTTCTATCATTTTCTAAGAAGTTTGTACAAATTACGCGATGCAATTTTTATAATAAAATAATCAATTTATGTGAAAAGTCATTATCAAATCAATTGTATTTTTCTAAACAAGTCAATTCATTGAGATGAAAAATGGATAATATTTGAAAACATGTATTTCCAAGTCACAATAAAATCTAAACTAAAAAAGAAAAAAAAATGATCATTACCTGTCAAGTAAATATAAGAAACAAAATTGAACCTTTGATTAAAGTCATGAAAGAAACCCAATAGCCTTGCCGGAATGTAATGAGTAAATTTTCCATTAAATATTTGACATGCTAAATTCAAAACTATATTCAAATGTTTTGATATTGTATTGTTTTTTTTAATTCAACCAATGCAATTTTTAAAACTATATATTGACTTTTTCCTCTTTATTGTGTGAAAATGAAATGTGGGATACTTCATGGTTCATTGCTATATTTATTGTTTCAATGATCTACGCAGTTTTTAATAATAGATATTTTAAGATCAGTTTTAGGTTTTAGACGACCAATCTCATGTGCTTTTTATTTATTTTTTTTCTTACGTATATGACTGTTCTTTTGGGTATCTTTATTCACATTTACATGGCAAGATTTGGGCTCGTGGACGGTGGAGAATAGGATGGTTTGTTCGTTTATTTATTTGATTTCTAAACTCTATAAAGCCAAATCCTAAGCAATCATACAAGGAAATAAAAGGATTAAAAAAAAAAAAATAAACCCTTCGCGTAACATGTCGGCCTTGCTTTTGTGGGTTGGAAATTTGGAAGTATTATCATTTGGATCAGCTAACTGCAATTAACTTACACAAACAATTATTTGTATCACATACAAAGAAACTTTAAAATGAAATTAGTAACAGTATTGGAACATACACGTCAACTCTCTCATTATTAAATTTATATACTTTATACAACGACTGAGCTAGCCTAATTTGAGGTTTGTTATGTAGTAATTTTTTAAGGGGATATGATATTATGTAATTCTAGTACTTTCTTGATGAAAAAGGCTCACTTGGAATCTTCAAAAATTCCTAAAATGCTCTCCGTGCAAAAACGATTTCCGGCAATCTTTTTGCTCTCGATGTGCTGATTGGGGTGTGTAATGGTAAGGATTGGGAAACACTTGGAGAACACAATTTTTTTCTACGCTTTTTAAGATTAATGTAAAAAGCGATACTCCATTTGGGAGAAACCTGCTAGGGGTTATGGCATCGTCAAGCAACCAAACTAATCAGAGAGAGGAGAGCCTCCAGAATCCTCCAGAAATGGAAACAGAGCTTTCCTCCAATCCAATATTAGACTCACATGATCTTGAAGTGGGTTTAAAATTGGAGGCATACTTTATGGCGACTGAGAACATCTCAAAGAAAATATTGGTGAGTAAACTGATAGGAACCAAAACCATTCCAAATGGAGCCTTAATTCGCGCACTATCTAACATCTGGAGGTGAGTTGACTGGAAAATCCAGAGACTCGACAATGAGATCATGTCATTTTTCTTTCAGACTGAAGAAGGATGTGCAGTCCTGAAGAGTGGAAGACCGTGGAATGTAAATGGAATCCTTCTGAACTTGGTGGAGTGGTCGAGGAATGGCCAGTGGATGGAGATCGATTTCTCTGAAGCTGCATTGTGGGTCCAAATCGTCGGTCTTCCATTCCCCTTCCATACAGCTACAAATGCGGTAAACATTACATAAAAGTTTGGAAAGCCAGTGATTTCCAAGTATAAGAAAGTGTTGGACTTCTCCAACCTCAAGGCCATTCGCATGCAAGTGGTGGTTGATATCGGAAAACCCATTTTTGGAGGCTTTTCCCAGAAGATGTCGGAGTCTCGAGAGTTGTGGGTACAAGTCAAATATGAGAGACTTCCGAACATATGCTTTGGATGTAGGATCATTGGCCATGAAATGAGGTTTTGCAAGAAGCCACTTAAAACGGCCTTTTCACCGGAGGGAGAAGGGTACCTCTATATGGATCTTGGATGAGAGTCCATGACTCAAAAGACACTTGCTTCTCTGCAGCAAGGGACCTGAGTCTCGCTGGGGTTATGGGTGTAGGAAAACGCTTGAAGAGGATGAATCTCCGCGGCATAACAGCAGAGGCTGAGCCAGAAGGCCGAGGCGAAGATGGTGACGAGCGATCAAAGGTCACAAAGAAGACAAAAGGTGGAGGAGCGGAGACAGAGACAAGTGTCGCTCAAGCACATGACATCTGAAAGGCCATTAGTACAATGAAGTGTACGAGCTTGTCAGAAAGGAGCGTTACGAACACTATTGCATACTATGGGGGTCAGAAAACTGTTGTCGAGCATAAAGATAAAGGAGTGGAAAGTAGGCGTCCATTTCGGGTAGGGTTTGCTAACCCACAAGCAGTCCCAAAGGGTCTGTTTGTTTTTTCTTTTGGAAAGTGTTTTCCACTTTTCTATTTTATACAGTAAAACACAATAATTGAGTTGGTTGTTTGTTTTATCATTCCAAATTCTTAACATCGCGAAGCGCATATCGTTCTGGGACTGTCGGCGTCATTTGGACGATACCTCGTGGCGCACGGAGAGACGCTCGCACCGTGAGGTAGAATTTTCAATTCATCACGGAACTAGCGTAAAGTTTTGGGATTGTCTGAATGAAGCGATATCCCGTGGATCCTCATCAGGGACCTAAACGCAATGTTGGATGAAAGGACAAGTCGGGGGATCGCTTATTCAAACTTTTTGATTCCTAATGGCTGAGAGGTTTCTTGGAGAAAACAAGGGGAGTCGATATCGGATCGGACGGTATGGGATTCATGTGGACAAATAAGTAGAATCTAGATGGATTGATCAAGGAGTGCTTAGATCGAGCAATCTGCGAGCCGGAGTGGTTGATGGTGTTTACGAAGGCTGGAGTGTTCTTTGACGCTATACTAGATTAAGATCACTCTATGCTCAACCTCGATATGAAGATGCTC
Source organism: Urtica dioica subsp. dioica (assembly GCF_054948205.1). Taxonomy (NCBI): domain Eukaryota; kingdom Viridiplantae; phylum Streptophyta; class Magnoliopsida; order Rosales; family Urticaceae; genus Urtica; species Urtica dioica. The sequence continues at coordinate 41,620,288 of NC_142758.1, read as the reverse complement.
GTATCGAAAGCTCCTTACTGCTAGCACCGAAGCTCCTTACCTCCTTTATATTCTTTGATGCATGGCTTCATGATCTGTCGCGTAAAGAGGACGTAGTCAGGGAAGGTTGGGAGAAGGAGGTTCGCGGCACCCCAAGCTTCAAACTGATCAGGAATACATATACTACCAAAAAGCCTTGAAGACTTGGAATCGTGTAGTGTTCGGGTTCTGCTTAGCGCAAATCAGCGACTTGGAACATCAGTTGTGAGCCATTCATAATGAGACTCCATCTATTGAGGTAGAGAATATGGAGATCTAGACAAATCTCCACTTGGAAGAGCTGTATGAGGGGAAGAATTGTAAATGGCGATCGCAATAGGAAATTTTTCCATACTTCCAGTTTTGTCCAAAGAAAAAGGAATAATATTTGGAAAATTCTCTATGATTCTGGAGGAGGATGGGTCTTGGATGAATATTCAAAAGGAGATTAGTAAATATTTCTCTACTAATTTTGAGAATTTATTTACAAATTCTAATCCAATGATAGATGATGAGATTGAGGACCTCTTCCCGGATAAGTCTTGCCTCGGAAAAATAAGGAGCTAGCCAAAGTCCCGTTTGAGGATGAGATACGAAAACTGGTTTGGGAGATGAATCTGAACAAGGCTCCGGGGCCGGATAGTTTTTCGGGAAGCTTTTACGGACTGTATTGGAGCACAGTCAAACCCGAAGTTGTGGACACAGTAAAAGAGTTCTTTAGGAAGAGAAATTTGTCAAGGAGATCAATATGACTTTTATTTGCCTAAATTCGAAGTCTGAAAGCCCTGTGGAATTCAACAAGTTATGCCTTATTAGTTTATGCAATTTCAATTATAATGTAACTGCAGAATTGTTGGCGAATCACATTAAGCCTCAACTCGACAACATCATAAGCCTCTTTTAGTCTGCGTTTGTGCCAGGAAGATGGATAGCCAAAAATTCGATTCTGGCTTAGGAGATCATGTAAACGATGAAGAAGAAAGAAGGGAAGGCAGGCTATGGGAGTCAAGTTGGATATGCGAAAAGCATATGATAGAGTCGAGTTGCTCTTTCTTGACAAGGTACTTGAAGCAACATGTATTTGAGATAATTTCAGAGGGCTTATACGGACCTGCCTCTCGTCGACTTCGATGTCAATTCTCCTTAATGGTAGCCCCTTACCGGTCTTTAAACTGGGACGGGGGCTCCGGCAATGAGACCCAATTTCTCCGTATTTGTTCCTCTTGTGTGATTAAGTTTTTTTGAGGCTTTTGAGTAAGGCGTAAATTGAGGGACGTCTGTGTTGTCAATGGTTCACACAAGAAGAGTAGTAGTGTCTATTTATGTACATTTGATGTAATATAGTCTTACGAAGACTCTTGCTTGTAACTGCTGAATCATTAATAAAAGTTGAAACGTTCATTCATTCTTCCTTGTCTATTTAAAGCTTTATGATAATCTATAGTCTTTAGTCCTTAAACAAACCTAACAACACATGAAGAGACAAATGTAGATTTGCATGAACAAACTCTTCATGGTTTTCTTAAAACAATATATTCGCAATCTAAAGATCAAATGACTATTGATCTCAGTACGATTGTTAGGAGAATCTATGATGTCTGGTTATGGGACATTGAGAATTGGAGACTCTATATTTCTTCTAGGTATCTTCTGAAGGTAATGAATTGACCAGTGCACTTCTAGAGACAGAATAAGAACAAACCATTTAACCTCTTATGTCTCGAAGTCACTACGTATGAATTGCATCATGCTTACCTCAATCCTGAAATGAGACATGTCATTTCATATCTTACGTATTCTCATTTGAGAAAGTCAGAGTTTGGATTCACTACGTGATTCTGAACATGACCTATTGGTGAAGTACTAAGTTATGAAGATGTCATGAGTAACTTTGTGAAGATCTCGTTGATATGAAATTCATGTACAAGATTGCTGAAATGCAATGTATATCACATCATGCTTTGTTCCTTGGAATGTGAATAAATGAACTGGCCAGTGTCCAAATTGAATCATGACTCTTTTGAATGAATTAATGTGACTTGTTAGCTCGTCGTCAATACATTGTTTCTAACTTATTCACAAGCGACAAAGGAGTTGTGGAAATAACAGCTAGAAGGGTAAAATGGTAATTTTGTAAATCCCGACTAGCTGATGATATTCATGAAGGGTAAACATAGATGATATTCATTGGATCCACTCATCACAATTAAGTTGAATTCTTGAGTAGAAAATAAATTCATTTGAACCGAGAGATTCTCAGTGTCAACTCTTTAGTGGAGTCAGTTGACATTAAGCTAAACTTGGAAAAAGGTTTGTGAACTTTTGAGTCCAAGTATGTTAGCTCAATCTTTGTTCATTTGGATCCATGAGGTCACTGTCACAAGTCATATCGAGTAGGATTAGTTAAACTAGAAACTAATTTAAAACAAGAACGAAACAAGTTTTACAAAAATTGTCTAAAGGGTATTTTTGTCTTTTTGGACATAGGACGAAATGAATGTCAATAAATTTTTTGACATTGTCATATGATGACAAATTCCACTCGGCCATAATAAGATTTTTGGGCCTTGAGGATTAATTTCATTTCATAGAATTTTACATGAAAATTCTTAATGGGTTTTTCTTATGTTGTCATGAACAAATGAAGAAATATCTAGAAGCTCCTTCTAGAAGCATGTTGGCTGCCAACCCAAGGAGAATAATGGAGATTATTTTGTGCATTGATGTATGAAGATACTTGCCAAAAGAAAAAAAGGAAACAAATTTCCTCTACATGGAAAGCAAGGTGGGCGGCAATTCAAGGCAAGAGACAAGCAAGATAAAAGAGGAAACAAATCCAAGGACTTGCATAGCTTATGTTGCACGTCCAAATGGAGGGAATAAGGGCAAATTTCGCTCATGAATATGTGATATTCTATAGAAGAGGAAACTACCTTGTTGAAGGTAATTCATCTCCTATAAATAGGGCCCTCATTCTCATTGTTTTCTCATCCCAAAGTTTTAGAGATTGAGAGCTTCTCTCTCTAGAACACTTGGCCGCCCCTCCCCCCCCCCCCCCTCTCTCTCTCTCTAGTTCTTTTCAGTTTTTTGGGGACCTAGCTCCACATTTGACCTAGTTTTTTTAGCTCTTCGACTCTTAGACTTGTTATTGAGTCGTCGTGTTTAAAAGTGCTCACACACTAATTCCTAGTTACCTTGAGTGATTTATGTGATATAAACTTTCGTGGTTACTCGAGTTCCCGAAGAACGAAGAAAGACGAGCTTAATGGGGAGACGAGCGATTCAACCTTTCCAAAGGCTTCTCAACGTTCAAGCTTCGATAAAGGTTATAAACAAGTAATGCTCATTAATAGTTTTATTTAAATATAAACATGTACTTGCTCTTTGTCTAGGTTAGTAAAATCGTTTTACTTGTTTAAAAGAAAAGTTTTATTTTCCGCCGCTTGCTTGAAGTGTTAAATCTTTTTTTAACCCTAGATCAATTCCAAAAGTCTGTATGGTATTCGAATCTCGAGATCCTGTCCGCCAATTTTGCACTTGATGTTCACGGATGACATGTTCTTTTTTGCAAGGGTTACAGTGAGCCAAGCAAAGATCCTATTGGAGTGTCTCAGGAAGTATTCAAAATGGTCAAGTCAAGCAATCAGTGTTGGAAAATCGGGAGTGGTGTTTTCCAACAACTTGAGACCTAATCACGCGAATGACATTCAACAAGTGCTTCGAACGCGCCAATTGAGTAAGGATGAACCCTCTCTTTCTCTTTTGCAATCGAAAAAAGGACTTTGAATTTCTCAAAGTCAATGTTAAAAAAAGATTGGAAAGCTAGAAGAGCAAGTTACTTTCGCAGGCTGGTAGGTCCACCTTGGTCGCGTCAGTCTTACAGGGTATCGCGATATACTCTCTCTCGACCTTCAGAATCCTAGGGATGGTGTGTGACGACATCGACAGGCTGATGAGGTATTGCGGTATACACAGATTATCGAAATATTGACTCTAGTACTTATATATATATATATTTCAAACTTTGATGATTTTAGATAAATTTTAACTATTTCTCTATAAATAACTTACAATTTTAACTATTTTGATAATAAAATAAAACTATTATTATTATTTTACAAATAAATTAATTTTAAATTGCTAGCGTATAGTTTTTTTTTTTTTAAATTTTTATCAACAAAGAGACATCCAGTCGCTTAATATTTTGTAAAAGTCTCCAAAATAAATATTAAACTAAATTTTAAATAATTTTTTTATTTTCATTTGTTCTAAAACATAATATATCATATGGACTGTTTTGAAATACATGAATCATACTTACATGCATGTGTTAACACCGAAGCTCTCAAATTTAAAAATAGCAAAATTTACCAATCATCTAATTACTTTAATATTTATTATTGCATCACATGACGAGTTGTTACATTGGACAAGTTAAATACAAATTACAAATAAAATAATTTAACTTAAAATTTCAATTTTTTTCTTCTACAAAGTTGGGTATTGTACTCATAATTTTACACAAGAAGATAGCCCGTAAAAAAGAGATAGTATCACCAAAGTTAAACTCTGACTATTCACCTAATATTGTTGAGAAAAAAGTCATTAATAATGTACTTCTTCTTCTTCTTCTTCTTCTTCTTCTTCTTCTTCTTCTTCTTCTTCTTCTTCGTTTTTTTTAATGAAAAGTAGCAATTATTTATAATTTTTGCCCAATGACAACGTCACTTAAATTACAACATTATAACTTTTGGACGTAGATATTAGGCGATGTCCAAAATGATCTTAAAATTTTAGATGGCACTCAAAATTTAAACTACTTAAGGATAGAAGATAGTCTATTTGATTCTTTCTGTATGAAATTTAGTCACTCAGACAAATGAATATAGAAAGAAAAATAAATTTACAAAGTTATAAACGGAGTGTTCTTCGCAAAGGAGAGACGAAGATCCATAAGCTCTCTACAAAGCAACACAGATGCTGATTTGAGCACCGAAATGGGATGCTCATTCACGTCACCCAAGAAGCACCATTTCTATAATCCTATACTACAAAGCAAAAGTACGACATCTCAAATTGCTTTATAATTTTATTTTTAACTTAACTCAACTCAACAAGACTACAATAGCACAAACACTATATAAAAATAAAGGATGTCATTATATAGTGACACGACACCACATAAATAAACATGTACCGACTCTGGTGAGATAGAGAATATCTAGGAAAGAACCTCAAATTCGGAGGCCCACATTTTTTTATTATGTATATAATATATTTACGTAACTATATATTTATATGTATATGTATATGTCCTTGTTGGGTTAATAGTTGATCATATGGTTGAGTTTAGGACCGTTTGAGAACATCTTTTTTACAGCTCTCACTTCCCTAAATTACTATTACCATTCCACAAACACAAGAACACAACTCTCAAACACAATTCCTCAAACAGTCAGGGGGCCGTTTGGTTATGTTTTCTGTTCCCGTTTTCTGTTTTCTGATTCTAAATTCTAGAAAACAGTTTTAGAAAAACTGTTTAGTTATGAATTTAGAAAACAGATTTATAATCATGTTTATGTTTTCTTTGAAATTTGTTTAGAAAACAGAAAACAATGAAAAATTGTTTTCTATTTTTATCTCTATACAATTGAATGGAAAACATAACCAAACAACATTTAAAATATTTTGAAACGTAATTCTAAATCTGTTTTTTAAATTTAAAAATTTGAATCAGAAAAAAAAAATTTAAAAACAGAAAACGAGTTTAGAAAATTAAACCAAACGGCCCTCGTTCTTTCGAGAGTAGTGTCTCCCTCGGACTCCTTAGCGATTATAAATTCATATCTATAAAAAGTTCATTAAAAGATATATTGCACAAACTCATTATTTTATTAAAATAATTATGATTGCTTAAACTAAACTAAAGACGCAAATGTTGAACCTTGAACTTGAACCACTAAAAATGTTTTACTTTTTAGTAAATAAAAAAGCCTTCTTAAAAAAAATATATATATATATATATATATTATTAAAAAGGTTAAATAAAATAAAAGGGTATAAAAAAGTAAACAGCAAAGTGATATATATAGACAGAAACAAGCAAACAAGAAACAAACCACTATCTCTCACCACCACCCACCGTCATTTCTCTCTCTCTCTCTCTCTCTCATTATTGTTGTCCTCTCTCTCTCTCTCTCTCTATTGCAACAGTGAATCCACAATCCATGGCCGCTCTGATCTACATACTGATCTTCTCGGCTCTCACTGCCTACACAAGTAAGCGTCTCTTGATTCCTCGTCTTCATCGATCTTCTCTTAATATCTCAGCCTCTGAGTGGGTGTGTATGTATAGGCGGTACGTACTGTGTGTGCAAGGACGGAGTGGGAGATCAGACGCTGCAAAGAGCGTTGGACTACGCGTGTGGGAACGGAGCGGATTGCACGGCCATTCTCCAGAACGGCGCGTGTTACACACCCAACACGCTCAAAGACCACTGCAGCTACGCAACGAGCAGCTATTACCAGAAGAAGATTGCTTCCCAAGCCACCTGCGATTTCAACGGCGCCGCCACTGTCTCCAACAACCCTCCTTCCGGTAACTCTTTTTTTTATTTTTTTTTTTTTACATCAATCTCAAATGGAGTTTTTTTTTTTTTTTTTTTTTTTGGTATAGGTCTGCCTTCAACTTGTACGTTCCCTTCGGCTGGAAGGTATGTTTGGTTGTTCTGTAAATCAAGAAAGTTTGTGACTTTAGTTCTTTGGAAGTGGTTTTTTTTTTTTTTTTATTATTATTGGGGATTTAGGTCATATTCAGTGTGTTTTTGGAGGGTAGAGCTTCACTTTCTTTGATAGTATGTTATAGCTACTGACCAGATTGAAAATAAATTGTTGCTAAGAATAGAAATCAATTTCTCATTTTGCTCATCAGAAGGAGCTAAAACATCAATAACTCAAACTAGTATTCTGAGAGAGAGAGTTAAATATCAGATCTAGTGGTAAAATATAAATATAAAAAAAACAAAATCTTGACTCTTTTCAATACTCTAGTTTCCATGAAAAAGTAACAATGTATAAACTTTAAATACACAATATGAAAAAAAAAACCGACCGACATCAATAGCCTCTTTTATTTCTTTTTCGCCTCAACTCTACCAAAATGTAACTTAAAAAACAAATAATAAATAAAGAACCCTCCTCCAAAATGCGCTTTTTTTTTTTTTTTTTTTTTTGTTTACCTTGGTGAATTTTTCTTCAACTTTAAAAAAAATTTGAGATATTTTTTCTTGGACTGTTATTAAATGCCTAAATCTAAAAGGGAACAGTATTTTAATTCCATGTTTATTTATTTTCATCATTTAATTGCCACAGCACCAGCACAACTCCGACATCAGGAACAACGCCGACGCTGACTCCGCCGACGATGACCCCGCCGACGATGACCCCACCGACCGGAACTTCCACCGGAACTTCGCCGATGCTGACTCCGCCCACCGGAACCTCCACCGGCGGAACCACTTCCGGGACCAATCCCTTCAGCCTTGGTCCCAGCACCTCTTCCTTCGGAGACGGTAGCGCCGCCGCCGGGATTTTCCCGGCCGCCGGAACCATTTTTCTCCTTTTGTCCTCTGTTGTCATCGCGGTCTTTTGGTGAGAGAAAAACGACATCGTTTCTTTCGTGTCGTTTTTCTTTAAGTGGACCTGATTATGCCACGACAAAAAGGGGGGGGGAAAAAGATGACACGTGTACTTAATGAGGAGAGCGAGAAGGAAAAGTAACCCCACCCCACTAGGTTTTTTTTTTTTTTTTTTTTTTTGCTTTTTAGGTTTTGGAATTTGATTCCTTTTTTATTTTTTACGGGTGGTGAATGGATATGAACACTTTATGTGTAATGGGGTTAGAACCTGATCTTTAATTTTTTTTTTTTTTCCCTTTAGTTCATTATTGCCGTTAATTTATTTTTGTAGATTTTTCCGTTTTGTATGTAAATCTTCTTATTATTACTACTACAGATTTAATCAATGGAACTATGCCTACTATTTATTTATATAACTCTTTTTTCTTTGTCGCGTATCTATAATTGTTTATTTATAAAAAGTTTGCTTAGAACTTTGAAGACTCTTTTCTGACAAGTGTGCCAGTCTATATGGTCTCTTTTTTTCTCAGTGGCCAACACGTGCATGGATTTATGCGTTGTTTGACCATCTTGCCTACACACGTGTCAAATTTCCTTCACTATATGCCTGGCTCGGCAATTATTGTCGTTTTCCTTGGTTGAAAAGAGTTTAAAAAACTCTTTTTTATTCCTATTTTCTGGTACCTTTTTTTTTTTCTCACTTTTTCGTTTAGCATTTTTAGATTATAAAAAGCGTTGGGAATACATAAATACGTTCCTGCTATTTTAATATCTTACTTTACGAGTTTACGTAGTAAACTTCGCATTTTGTCACCATTAGAGATGAACGAAAAACTATTAATTTGTCAGTTGTAACTTTTTTTCTCGATCTACTATATCTATATTATATATATAGAAGAAAGAAAGAACCATGATTCATGAATAAGATATTAGATTAAAGATATGTTAGACTTAGTTTCGTAACTAAATATATACATTAAGGGTAGATTCTTAAAGATGTCTCTATTGAGCCATGAATGCAATTTATGCAACTGAACGTCAAGATCATTTGAATTTAAAGTAATTAAGAAATTAAACGACATGTATCTTTGTTTGAAATTCAAATAAGGGAAATCATAAATAGGCACAAAACATTAATTGACAAACTGTTCTAATTGGTTGTCAATAAGCTTGATGAATATTCGCATATATGTTACAAAATAAAAATTATTATGAATATCTGGAAAGGAAATATGTCGGAAAATGGTCGAAGGTGAATTTCAAAACCACCGAAAGAAAAAGAAAAGATGATGATGATAAATTGATAATGAAATGAATTGAAAAGTAGTCTTTGGCTTAAAAATGGTTTGGATGTTTTGGGAGTGAACTTGAACAAGACTCTTGAGCCACCTAACAACCATTATTACGACACGGAAGCTTTGAATGTCGTACGTGACATAATGGACCCAATGACTTTTTTATTTGTTAATATTCTCTCTCCACTTCTCCCTAAAATTCTTACTTCATAATTTATAATATTTTTATTTCAACGCAAATAATCCATGATGTTATACAGTGTTATTTTTCAATGTGGAAATCGCTTATGATACAGTAGTTATTTGTTAAAATAAAAAATTATCGCAGGAATTATGTGTATAATGTTTATCGTGAAAATAATATTTTCAAATTACAAATAATCATTTTTATTGATGTTAATAACTTTGAAAAAATGTTTACTGTTTATAGCTTTATTTATTAGAAAAATAATATCAAATAACTGCTTATAACTTGAAAAAAAAAAAAATTAACGGATTTAAAATAACCATTAGTTTAAAACTGTTACTACTACTTAATAAAGAAAATAATAACAAATAATTATTTATAATTTAAAAAAAATACTACTTTTGAAAGGATTTAAAACAACTATTATTTTAAAAAAATTATAATTTAAAACAGTATTCTTGTAATTCTTCCTTTTTTGATCTATTTGCCTAGTTTTATGAGGAAAACTATATCTATATTATTGATTGTAGATAGTATTTTAATGATTTTCCACTTAAGAAAATCAGACCATGCAATGAAATTTATTGTGTAAGAAACTTAACTAATTTGTTATGCATAAGAAATCAATTCAATACAATTCTAAAAACACCAAATAAAAGTTCATATAACTATGGGTGACCATAATAATATTTTGAATATAATTTGTATCATGGTTCAAATTGTGTAACATTGCATTTTATTAGATTTTTTTTTTTTTTTTGGTTATATAATAGACTAAAATACTATAAGAACCAATACTTAGAAATCCTTTTACTCAAGAAAACTAGCCTAGTTAACTAAAGAAGAATACTCGTATCAATGATATCATAACCCATGCACTATTTGCCAGAGAAAGCTAACTTTGCAAGTCAATAATCACTTTCAGAATTTCGGTTTCTTCTGGTTCTTCTGCAATGGATTTCGTAATCAAATTCAATAGTTATAATTACACATATAGATACAAATGGCGAGCTTGGCAATGACTTGTCACGCCTGCAATATTGCTCAACGAATGTTATAATTACATATAGTTTAGCCCCACAACATGTATCGCCAATTATGCTCATAAGACACAAAAAGGTATTGAAAATAGAAAAGAAAATCATGTAGTTTTAAGAACAAAAAGGTCGAGAAAATGGACCTCAAAGAAAAACTTTTAAGAAATAATGGATCGGACTTCTTGTTGAGAAAACTCTATAATCAATTTCGCAGCGCTGCTCGGCTTTTCAACGTGAGGAATGTGACCGCAATTAGGAATCTTCTGTATCGTTGCATTTGGCAATTCGCTTTGCAATCTCTGCATTAAATTATCGATAATCAAAGTTCATACACACGGTTTTTTAATTATAATATTTGGCAAAAGAAAAAAACAATAGTTATACTATTATTATTATTATTATTTTCTCGCTAACCGTCGCAAGCTCGTTTTGGATGATTTGATCTTCCTCGCCCCATATGATCAGCGTCCTCTGTTTTACCTTGGTATCGAACATTAAGATGACTAAAATTCATCAAAATATTTCAACTAGATATTATCCGTATAAAAAAAAATCTTAATTTAGATAAAATATTCTTTGATCTCCTTGCCAAAAAATAATCTTCTAACTTCTCTCTCTCTTTTTTTTTTTTTTTTTTTTTTTCCATAAATTCTATACTTGAAAATTGATATTCGCGTTACCTGTTTGATCTGATCGGTCACTCTATAGCCACCGCTCCTCATGAAATCTACGGTCATATCTTCCCACCATGGCAACAGACAATGCAATCGTCCGATCTGAAAACAGAAATATCAAACCATATGAAGAGAATAAAAAACAAGGTTTGAATCATATTTAAAATAGCAGGCTTAAAAACGTTGTGTGTATTACTGTTACAGTAACATATATCATTGGGGACTACTCTATATATAACTGCGATTTCCAGTTCTGTCCTTGATTTATTAAAAAAGAAGATTTGTTTTGTTTTCTGTCTCCGAGTGTTATGACTCGTTGACGAGTTCTTGGAGCTTGTAATTCTTTTTGTATTGATTGCAATATAACGGAAAGGAAATACATTAGCGAAATCGGACTTTCGAGAGCTCGTTGTTCTCCATTTTTTTCCTCGTACATTTTCTATACCGATTTCCACGCTAATCCATCAGATTTATAAAAAGATAAATAACTTCTCTAAGCATTATTATATATTTCATTCCTTATAATATCTAATTCCTAACACTCTTTGTGTGCTATTTCGATTTTCTGTTTGATCGTCTAAACAGTCAGACTTCACTTACATTCATCCAATCCAAGGCAGTTCCGAATGATATTTCGGTGAAGCACAAGAAATTTGCGTATAAGCGCAGAGGAACGCTCTTCAGCAATGAAACCTGCCTCGAAAAAGTTATTCCATATATGTTTCTTGAGTTGCAAGTAACCAAAAAAAAAAAAAAATTGAAACTCACTCCAATATAAGCCACCAATTTAGGCAAGCTCGCGAGGCTTCCGGTGCCTTCGGCGTACACACTCGCGTCAATCAATACGAGCTTTTCAACCTAAAATACATAAATACGTAATGATTACATTACAAACAAAGCCTTACGGCTTCTAATTACATTACGGATAAAGTCTTACGGCTTCGGGATAGTTGACCGCAAAGTCAATGGCGACCGCGGCTCCTAAGCTCGGTCCGACCAGAATCATGGGCTTCTTGACGTGAGATTTCCAAAGCTGCCACAAAATTCGAGCCAAGCCCGCTATTTCTACCGAGTTAACCAACCGTCTTTCTAAAACAATCAAGCCTCTCGTTGACCGATCAATGATCATCGACCACATTCATGAAATCAAGCACATAAACAACAACAAAAAGTACCTCGTAGAAATGAAGGCGCTTAGACGCCACGTCACACGCCGGTCGCGTTTCTGCCACGAAGAACAAAGAAAATACGACAATAAAAATGATACATATTTCGCAGGAAAAGTAGAAGAAATAAGAGGGTTTTTCAGGGGTTAAAAAAGAAAAAAAGAAGACCTAAAGCGGAGAAACCCCATCCGAGAATATCAAGAGCCCAAGTCTCTAACCCAGCCTCTTCTAGCAATGGGTAAGTATATCTCCATTCTAAGCATGAACTAATTGTACCCAAAAAAAAAAAAAAATCAATTAAAAAAAGAGCATAATAATGCCCAGATTAAATAATATAATAATCAATATCTTGATTTGCTCTTTTAATTTCATCCAAATGTCTGAGATTCTAGATGCTTGAGCTTTTTGTAAATACATAAAAAAAAAATATAAAAAAAATTAGCGAATGTCTACGAGTAGAAATAGACGTACCTATCGAAGCCGTGAAGAAGAACCACTGGACTCGCGTTGCTTTGTTGCTTCTGTGGCTTCACACAGCTACTCATAATACACTGTTCCTTTAAGCTCACCTAAACTCAATTTCAATCACTGACTTATATGGTCGATAAATATATAAACGGACATAAATTGTGGAGGTACTAGTACTCACAGGTAGTCTCTCGATCCGAGCAGCGAGGTTTCGAGCGAAAGGGTCTTTGATTTTGTGGACTTGTTTTGGGAGAAAAGAAGGGAAGGTCATCTCGTAGCTGATGAAACGACGTCGTGCCTCGGCGGTGACCGGAGCGGAGGTGACTGTCAGCATTGTCGGTCACCCGCGGGGGAGGCTAAGCGTCGCCGGGGCTTATCTGAGAATTGGTCTGTTTTTTTATTTTTTGGTATATGTGTGTGTTGGGCACGTGTAAGGCTCTCGTACTTTGCTTTCCGTACGTTTTTTTCCCCATCCGTTTAACGTTTCGCGCTCGCTTTCGCGTTAGTTTAAGTTTCGATTTTAAGTTATGATGTATTTTTATATTAATAATAAGGGATCCCTAATAATAAATGTGGAATGTAGATGAATGATATAGAACACTTGGATGATGTTCATATCATTCGAGCAATTGTGCAATTGTGCAATGCCAAGTTAATAGCTACTGTGTTACCATGTTATGTGTCGGTGTTTTAATGAGTAGTGTTATTGACCTGGCAAAAATATTCAATGTTTTTGATTTATTATAGTTTAATACTCATTTTTTAAAAGTTACAAAAAAAAAAATACTCAATATTACAATATTTTTCTACCGTTACTACGTACTTGTCCATTAAAATAGATGGAAAGACACATATAAGCCTTTTAGATGAGCAAAATAAAAAAATAAACATCATATTTTTATAACATTTAAAAAATTAAAAAAAATTGTTCATTCTCTATTTTTGGCTTAAATTTCATACACTCTAACGCGTTTTCGTTTATTTTAATATTATTTTAATCCTGAAAAAGTTTGAATACTCGTTGTTTTTAAATAAATTACAAATATATTAAACTAACAATAAATAAAGAGCTAGAAGAATTTATTTAATTTTTTAAATTAGAAGAGTTAAAAATGCTATTAACATAAAGTTTGTAAAAAAAAAACATATATATATATATAAATAGACATGCTGATGCTCATGCTCATGGTGAGAAAAGACAGGAGATGAGAGAATATAGAATTTTAATTTTTTGTTTTTTTAACTTAATAAAAAAAATTAAGTTTATTTATAATTTTGCTCATTTAAATGACTTACATGTGTATTTCCATCTATTTTAACGGACAAGTATTAGCGGTGGAATGATATTGTAACATTGAGTATTTTTTCGACAAATTTTAAAAAATGGGTATTAAACTGCAACAAATCGAAAATATTGAGTATTTTTGCTGAGTGTTAATCAAGATCAAAGAAGAAGTTTCTTTATTTTGGCGAAATCCACTAAAATTATCATGAGAAATTATGTACGTCTATAACCTAAGATTGTGAGATGTATGAATAACAAAATGATTTGTCACTATATTAGTATCAACCTAACAAGTTTACATAATTGTATGTGTTAAATGTCAAATTTAGCCAATGAATAAAATGGTTGATATTGTTTAAAATGCAACGATCACACACTGACTTCTTTGTCTTTCAAAATTGCGTGTTTGAATACATCATCAATGTCTTCATACCCGTCTGTCTAATTATTCTAATTCAATTTCACACTCAGCTGAAATAAAAAGATTAGAACACACTCGACACTTTATGATAATACACTATGTTGAGTTGGATTACAACTAAAATACTCTCAAGAGAATAGGCTACAGAAGAAAACGTTATTCTTGACAGAATTGGATAAGCTGAGACTTCAGATTCATGAACGATCCCAAATTTGCTGAGGAACCATGCCACAATACTGAGGACGTGAGGTTGACAACACTTATTGTTCAGACGCAGTAGTACATAGTAAGTAACCATGCCACATACCAAGGAGATGAGGTTGACACTTTGTGATAAGAATGACCTGGACCATCAACTTGAACATAAGTAAACTTACGATGAACAAAATATATTTGTTATAAAATATATAATGTGTGGGCTATTTGCAAGGATAAAATGCAAAATATTAGAATATGTGCTCAGGGCATCCCTTTCATGTTCTTTGACAAATCTTCGAGTTTTGTTCACAAGACTCATCTCGTCCCTTGGATGATATTGTTGGAAATTTCTCGTTTTCCATGGCCCCTTGAATAATGCTATCGTTTGTTATTGATCTGAACATCAAAATAGTAATTGTTTTTAGTCACGTGGCTGCTCGAGACACGTGACTAAAAACAATTACTATTTTGTCAACATTAAACAGTGCAAAGAAAAAAAAAACAATTTGTGGCTTTTTGGATGGTGAGAAGGTAATATTGTTGGTAGAGGAAATCTAAATGTTTATAGTTTACCACAGTTTCAGTTCATCTTGTTGATAGTCTGGAAGCTAACTTGGTCAGCATAAGCCAACTGTGTTACAATGAATTTCTTATGAGGTTCAAGAAGTGTGGATTCCAAGTCCGTGATAGGTATAAAAGATGTATCATACAAGGAAGCAAGTATTCTGATAACTACTATTTACTCGATATTGCGATAACAAGTTTTGGAACATACGATGTCTAAGACTGACGTGATCGATGAACTGGTGGTACAATGGAATGAGACATCTTAAGTTGAAAAACTTGACGAAGGTTGTCTCTACTAATATTCTTTGTGGTATTCTAATTTGAAAGCTTACATCAATGTTGTTTATAGAAAGTGTCAAGTTGGGAAACAAACTGAAGCTTTTCACATGAGTATTAATCAACTCAATACCTCAAGACCCCTTG
This sequence comes from Urtica dioica subsp. dioica, assembly GCF_054948205.1. Taxonomy (NCBI): domain Eukaryota; kingdom Viridiplantae; phylum Streptophyta; class Magnoliopsida; order Rosales; family Urticaceae; genus Urtica; species Urtica dioica. The sequence goes on along the minus strand of NC_142758.1, from coordinate 41,604,912 downwards.
AATTTGTTCCCATTATCTTGATGTGTCTTATGAAGGCGGAAAACATTAGAAGGAGCAAATATATTTTTGAGTGTTGATGACCATTCTAGATTCACTTGGGTAGTTTCATATAGACTCAGTTTATATATATGTATTCAAGTTTCTTTGCAATATGAGAGAAAAAGTAACCACTATTGGAAGTGATGAATATTCACAATGACCATGAAAGATAATTTGAAAAAAAAGTCTCATTCTACGATTTTGTAATGTAAAATGGATAAATCATCAATTCTAAGCGCCTACAACACCTCATCAAAATTGTGTTATTAAGATGAAAAGACATAAGTCTCCAAAATTGTGTAATGAAGTTTTTGAGTTGAGACAATCCATGCACCTTGTTTTATTGTAAGTTGTGTTAAATATTTTTAGTGGAACTAGATCCATTTAGAATAATAATAGCGCATTGGTTTCAATTATACAATAAAGACAAAATAATGGTGTTGATTTTATGAGTCTTGAAACATGGTCAAATCTAAGATTTCAAATGGTTTTTTAGGCCATTAAAAGCTTTAGCCCTATTTATTGTCCTCATTTGATTTTTATTTAGTGAAATTATATTTAATCTACCTATTAAGTAGCAAAATATCAGGATTGAGATATTTGTTGGAATAGATCTAGGATTAAGAATAATTTATCGCTTCTAGCAAGCGGCGGAATATAAAAAATTCTTTAAAACATGTAAAACGATTTTACTATCTAGACAAAGTTCATGATCATGTAATCTAAAATAAAAAAAAAAAACTATAATGAGTTTTCACTCGGTACCAACCTCGCTTGAAGCTTGAGCGTTGAGAAGCTTTTGGAAATGTTGAGTCGCTCGTGTCTCCACTTAGCTTGTCTCCTTGTGTCTTCTTGAATCCGAGCAACCACGATAATTTCTACCACTAGAGTCTTCGAGTTTAGAAATGATTTAATGTGTGGGCACTATTAAACACAATGAATCAAGAACTAGTCTTAGAACCAAAGAGCTAATACAAAACGCTAGGTTTATACAAAACGCTAGGTTTAATGAGGACCTAGGTGTCAAAACAAAAGAGCAAGAAGAAGAGAGGAGAGAGAAGTGGGCGGCCAAGTTAGAGAGAGAAAGTCTCACACAAAAACTTGTTTCAACATTGTGAATGAGGTGTGATATTTATAAGAGTAGAGACTGTGTTGAAGAAGTAATTTCCTCTTTTCTATTGAATATCACATATTCATGAGCACAATCTTTATTTCCTATTCCTATTATAATAATACCAAGGTTGGAAATTGGTTTCCCACCCTTTTTTATGTTGGCCATCCATACCTATAGCATATATGCTATAAATTTGTTTCCTCTTTTCCTTTTTGGCAAGTATCTTCATACATCAATGCACAAAATAATTTCCCTCTTTCTTTATTTGATGATAGCCACGGTTTTCTTCCTCTAGAACAAGCTTCTAGATATTTTTTTATTTGTTCATGACAATACAAGAAAAGCCTATGTAGAATTTTCACATAAAATTTCATAAAATGAAATTCAATCCTCAAGGCCCAATTCTACCTTTTTGGCCGCGTGGATTAATTTCCATTGTCATCATATGACAATGTCCAAAATCTTATTTTGACATTTATACCATCTTATTTCCTTATGGACAAAATTACCCTTTAGACAATTTTCGTAAAATTCGTCTAGTTCAACACTTGAACTTGTTTTGACTTAGCTACTAGTTTAACAAATCCTACTCTAATGACTTGTGGTAGTGACCTCATGGATCCAAATGAACAAAGCTTGAGCTAGCATACTTGGACACAAAAGTTCACAAACCTTTTCCAAGTTCTAGCTTAATGTCAACTGACTCCACTAAAGAGTTGACACTGAAAATCTCTCGGTTCAAATGAATATATTTTATACTCAAAATTCTACTTAATTGTGATGAGTGGATCCATTGAATATTATCTATGTTTACCCTTCATGAGTATCATCAACTAGATGAGATTTATAAAATTATCATTTTACTCTTCTAGTTGTTATTTCCTCAACTCCTTTGTCACTTGTGAATAAGTTAGAAACAATGTATTGACGAGGAGCTAACAAGTCACATTGATTAATAAAAAAGAGTCATGACTCAATTTAGACACTGGCCAGTTCATGTATTCACATTCCAAGGAACAAATCATGAGGTGATATACATTGCATAACCAGACATCATAGGTTCTCCTAACAATCATACTGAGATCAATAGCTCTTTGTTCCTTAGACTGTGAATATGTTGTTTTAAGCGAACCATGAAGAGTTTGTTCATGCAAATCTATACACTAGTACAAAAATGGGCTTCGAAGTCGCCCATATAACGTCACTGGCACATTAGAGCGACGCTTTACTTTTTTTTTTTGCGTTAAAAATTGACATGGCATCTTTATGAATGTGCCACGTGTACGAATCTCGGCGTCACTATGTGCACAACCGACGCCACATTTTTTAATCCCGCCAAAATGAGATTTTGCGTCGCTCTTATAACATTTAACGCTATATGATAGATGATGATGATTCTGGTGACTACATGTGGTGGGGCATCATTCAATTTATAAGCGATGCAATAAGTAGATGGCATCACCTGTTTTGTAGTGATGCAATAAGTAAAATACATCACCTGTTTTGTAAGTGATGCAATAAGTAAAAGATGTATGATGCTTTTGAGAAATTTTATATATAATAATTAGCACAGAGCCACAAATGTTGAAAGTCACTAATTGGCTAATGACACATAAAATAAAGAGTGACGCTATTTGTCCCGATTCACGAGTGGGGAACGATCCACTCGTGAGTTGACACGTGGCCGTTAGTGGCCACGTGTCAACTCACGAGTGGATTGTTCCCCACTCGTGAATCGGGACAAAAATCATTTCGCTAAAATAAAACAATTAATATACATATATTTGAAGGCCACTCGTGTGTACATATTATAATATTACTCATATATATCCTACTCTTTTATTCTCTAAATTAAAAAAGCTCAAAATAAATTCCTTAAAAAAAACACAAAAGAAACCTAAAGCAGAGCCGCTTCTTCAAAACCCACCAGGCCGTCGTCTTGGTCGTCTCGATCGCGCAGCTTCTTGGTCGCCTCCAGTAACTAAGCTTTTCTTCCTATTTTCAAACATACGGCTGCTCATCAAATCCACGCCGCCGGACGTTCATTCTTCTCCGATTTTTCTCTCCGTCGTCGTCACACTCAAGCTGCCGTATTTTCTTCTTCTCGGTCGGGAAAACATCTGCGAGTCTTCATCAAATCCAATCGTGTACTACTGTTTGATGCATATTATAATATTACTCTATTTTATTCTCTAAATTAAAAAATCTCAAAAGAAATTCCTTAAAAAAAAGCACAAAAGACACCGCAGCTGGAGCAGATGGCCGCTTCTTCAAAACCCAGGCCGTCGTTTTCATGCCAGGTTTACGAAAACGGGAAATTTTGCTCAGAACAGAATCAAGGTCGGCCAATTGCTTGATCTCTGACTCTTTCACCTTCTTTAAACCATGAGCAAGCCATTTCTTGCCAATACGGTTTGTCCCAGCACACCAAGCCTCCTCTCGGTAGAGCGAATAACTCAACTTTTTTCTTTCAACTTGTGAATAGCCCTCAAGGCAGGACTTTCCTTTTAAACCTTCCTAACCAAAGTGCCCATTATGAGAATCCCTCTCCGGCCTCTACATGGTAACAGCCTCGTATTGCCAACAACATCCAAGTGCAAAGACTCCTTCAAGTAATCCAGAATCTCCGACTTGAACCCAAGAGCAACATCTTTAGAACCAGACACTGCAAAAAACATCTCATCCATATAGCGACAAGAATACACTCTCAAGTTCAAGCTTCCATTATTTGGTTCACTGACATGATTCGCTTTCAGGTTTCTCCTGAACCAGCTACGCAGTTTGGACTGGGAAGTTTGGTTTTTCTGTGAATCAAAACCAAGAGCTTCATATTTCATCGACAATCTATAATACTCTCGGTCAAACAGATCGAGATAGATATTCATTAGTATAGGAGACAAAATTCCTTCATGTGGAAGACCATTACCTTTCGGAAAACCCCTAAACTCTAAATTGAGAACCTGAGAAGAAAACATGCTTCTGATGATGGAAAATAGATTTTGGTCTTCAATCTTCTCCTCCATAATAGAAAATAGATCGCGCAGCTTCTTGGTCGCCTCCAATAGCTAAGCTTAATTTCTTCCTATTTTCAAACATACGGCTGCTCATCAAATCCACGTCGCCGGCCGTATTCTTCTCCGATTTTTCTCTCCGTCGTCGTCACACTCAAGCCGCCGTAGTTTCTTCTTCTCAATCGGGAAAACATCTGTGAGTACTCGATCTTCATAATTGTTTTGAGGGTTTTTTTATCCCAATTTGAAATCTTGATTTTTTTTGTTTGTTTTTCATTACTTCCTTTTTTTCGTTAAAAATTGACATGGCACAGGGCATCATTCAATTGAAAAGTGATGCAATAAGTAAAAAATGTGGCATTACCTATTTTATGAGTGACACTATAGAGATTTCCTGATTTTTGGGACTAAATATAACTGCTTAAACATCTTTTCTTCTTTAAAGGCGAACTGCTGTAAATATCTTTTCTTTCTTCTTCAAACCTGGCCGGCCTCTCTCCATTGCTCACGCCTCCAAAACTTCTTCTCTGTTTACACAAACAAAGAACAGAGAAAACCTTAGCCAATTCACCGGTAAGCAAGGTAGAGATTCTTGGGCCATTAATTTTTCCTGCAAAAACATTTTTCCAACCTCATTACCTTCGTCAAACAGATTGTTGAAGGAAAAAAAAAACTTGAGCATTTACAGAACAATGAATGGTTTTCACGTAGGTGTGTGTGTATTTGTTTGGGTGAGCGAGTTCTAATCATTGATTATTAATGGTTGTAGCAGGAAGGAAATGAGTGGACGAATTCTCGCGTGACAACATTGTTAGGAATCGATCCTTCGTATGCTCTACCAGAGAATGTTGGAGTAATAATAACTCTGCAGGTATAATGTTTGCTGCGATATCATGTTGATTAGGAGAAAACCACAGGGTTGGTTATGAAGATTCGGAAATTTTTATGCAGGAACTTGAAAATGGAAAGGTTGTTTTTTTGAGTGACCCATTTATACGAGGTATTAATAACCCGCATATTTATATGTATTCCGTAGAGACAGAATTGGTGACATTGATTACTGTTGTTGAATTGGAATGACACGGATTACTCGAAATTGGCGAGTGTGGAGCTAAAGAAGCTATTCCGACCCACGCCGGCCTTCGGTATTCCGACCCACGCCGCCGTTTCATGTTCTTTGATTTTCAGACGGCTGATCATCAAACCCACGCCGCCGGCCGTTTATTCTTCTTCGATTTTTCTCTCCGTTGTCATCACGCTCACGCCGCCGTATTTAATTTATTCTTCTCGGTCGGGAAAGCATCTGTGAGACCTCATTAATAGTATGACTTTCTATATTATTTTTAGGCGTTTTTTTTATCCCAATTAAAAATTTTGATTTTTTTTAGTTTTTGACCTAATTAATTCTAGTCTTTGGTCGCGTGCGTGCTTGGAATTGACGATGAACCATCTTTCATCTTCCTTTTTCTTTCTCACTGTTTCTTCTTTCTCTTGCTTGGAATTGACGTTGTCTTAGTTAGTCCTAGTATAAGGTTAAGATTTTTTTTTTCTATCACTGCAGCCACTTTGACCCAGCCGAGACCCCAGTACTACTCCAGCCACTTCGACTCAGACACTTCGACTGCAGCCAAGCTTCTAATTAATCCAGGTATTTTTTTTAATGTTCGAGTCTGTCCAAGTATGATTTATATGAGGTATGATTAAATAGAAATACTGAATTATTTTAAATTTATTGTTACTAATTTTGTTATTTTATTAGGGACTTGTTCGTTAAAGAGGTATCGTATCGATATGATTTCGTTTGTACGCATGAGGTCGCAATAGATCATCGCGGTAGCGTCGAAGAGCGAGCAACTCACATTACATTGCGGTTATGCACATTGAGAGACACTTGCGTTCTACTAATGCATTGGAATTATACGTAAGTTTATAACAATAATTATAGTTTATATAAAAAAAAGTTATTCATCTTTTTTTTTTATAACTAATTCATTATCTTTTGTATTTGTTTAGAAAGCATTGGACACTTATCGTGTTGGACCGTGATGGTAATTGCTATTATCTAGATCCGCTCGGTAAAAAATTCATACCATCGGATTTAAAAAAAGTTTGTGCGAAGTAAGTAATTTCTAAATTTTACAAGATGATTTAAATTTGTCTAGTTAATTAAAAAGTTTTATTTATCCAACTAAGTATTTAGAAACGTAAATATGTAGGGCATATGATGCTTATGAAGCATCTTTACCAACCGAGTGGCATATCATCAAGGTACATTTTATAAAGTCTTTATATAATGTGTATGAGTTACATATATATATATATATATATATATATATATATATATATATATTAATTATTTTGTTATAGGTACCAATTCAACTTTCGTATTGGGAATGTGGGTATTATGTGCTACTAATGATAAAGACATTTTTTCGGGCACGAACATATAAACACGCTCTTAAAGAAGTAAGTATATAATTAGCTATTGATGTGTATCTCAAGTTAGAAATATATAATCAAATAATACTAATTAGAAATGATGTATGATATTACAATTTCAGCTACCCTCATTGTCATATAATGAAGCGGATATGAAAGAGCTTCAAGACGAGTATTGTCAAAGGTATGTCTAGCTAGAACTTGAAAATGACATGTTATTATTGTGCTTGCGATTATCACTGCAACTACAAGCAATAACTTGTGATGTTGAATTGATATAATTTGCCATGGTGATAATTAGATCAAGCCAAGATGATCGGTTATTTTGCAAATCTTATATCTCAAAACTGCCATTGTCATGCATATTTTGTATACTTTATATCTCAAAACTGCCACTGCCAATAACTTGTGATGTTGAATGGATATAATTTATATTTTGCATACCTTTATATAGTTATAGTGGGAAAAAACTAATGTGTCATATTTTTAGTTTTGGTCAAAGTGCTTGATTAAAGATTGTGAGAAGTTAATTTTATGTATGTTGTTTTTCAGAAATACTTGTATGGATATAAATTTTTTAAATGATTGCACATGCTAGAAAATAAATTGTTCAAGGACAAAATAAAATTGCTTTTTATTATATGGGAGATCACTTAAAGAAGTTCGTATTGAGTTGAAAAGTGTGGTTTCAGGTTGCAAAAAAAAGTGAAGAAGACAGAGAAAAGAAAGGAGAGGGTGAGACTCATTGCTGCTATTTTCGCCTTATCCAAGCTCCGAAGGCACAATCACAGTGCGGTGTGAATCTAAAGTTGTTTTTTTCTTTTATTTTGGCTTGAAACCTGCAGACTCATTGCTATTGTTTTTTTTTTGCGTACGTATTCGGAATCAATTGCTACAGGTTTTTTATTCGCAAATCAAAATTATTTATTAAAAAAAAAAGATTGGGCGTCACTCGATAAACAAGTGATGCCAAAAAAAAGAACTAAATGCACTTTTTATTACCTAAGCCATCACCTGAAAAACAAGTGACGCCCAAATCTATAACATCACTTTTTATTACCTAAGCCATCACCTAAAAAACAAGTGACGCTCAACTCTATAACATCACTTTTTAAATAAAGCGTCACTTGAAAATCAAGTGACGCAGAGCTCTATCCACGTGGAGCGTCGCTTCTAAATAAGTGCCGTTGTAGAGCAAGAGCGTCGGCCGATATAACGGCACACAAAAAGTGACGCAAATCTCCTATAGCATCACTTTTTGAGCGCCGTAAATGACCCGTTGTGTAGTAGTGATATTTGATTTTTCATTTGTTGTTAGGTTTGTTTAAAGACTAATGACTAAGGTTTATTATAAAGCTTCAAACAAACAAGGAAAAATGAATGAAAGTTTTCACTTTTTATTAATTATTCAACAGTTACAAGCAAGAGTTTTTGTGAGACTTTATTACATCAAATGCATATAAGTAATAACTACTACTCTTCTTGTGGGCACCAATGCCAACAATATTTACGTGCACAATATTTGAAATTAAGATATTTGTCACAATTTTGAAAAAAAAACCCTAAAAACAATTCAAACTTTTTTTTTTTGTCATCGGAAGCTATTATAAATCATAGCAAATCATTGCAAAAAATAACAATCTAATTAAGTCATCGTAAATTATGATAGACCAACGCAAATCATCACAAAATTTCTTTGAAAGTCATCACAAAAAAGAGGCTAAAATATTCCAAGGAGTATTTTTGCTCAAAATAAACCAAAAGTCTAAGATAATGGTTTTATTTGACTTAACTTATTAAGCATGTTTTTAGCTTCTTTTTTTTCTTTTTTTTTTTTTTTTTTTTAACCCAATCGTTTTAATGTGTTTGGTAAAATAGCTTTTAGTAAAAGTTGAAGAGTTCTTTTGCAAAATATAGAAGAAAATAGAAAAGCAAGATTTTTGTAGCTTTTGTGAAAAGTGTTTTTCTATTTTATATTGAATTACGATTCTGTTCTTAATCATTCAACACAATTAAATGTCAAAAATTTGTTTCCTTTTGATATAAGGCTATGTTTGTACTTTAGTGGTCAATTGTGATAAAAAACAATGTTTTCTTTTAAATTTGTGTCATGAGTTTTAAACTTTAGGGATGTACAAGTTTACAGTTTTACTATTTTAAATTATCATCTATATGTGTATCAAAATTGGACACTGATTATAGATTCAGAAAATAATATTAGTAAAAACATATATATATATATATGTATATATATATATATTGCGTTAATCTCAATGTTAATACTATATACAAAACATATAATTATGAGTCACACACACATATATATATATATATATATATATATATATATATTTGTATTGTTATTTCTATTTTTCAATTAATAATTAAAATTATATTACATTTAAATATTAATAATTTTTGTTAACTTTAAAAGATAACAATTTTGATTTTTTTTTTATAATTTATATATATTTTACCAAACGCTAAATTTGTTTTTGCTATTATTAAAAATTATTTTATAAATAGTTTATCAAACACCTGTCTGTTTAAAAAAAACAGATTTATCCAAAAATAGAATTTAAATGCACTTATTTTTAAAGGTAACTAGCCAATTAAGACGTTAAAGATTGCTATGTAGCCAATGTTTTGTAAATCTGAGATAAATAACCATAAAGATGACGTGACACTTCCGATTTGCCATTTCATTAAAATAAAATGATGATGTATTTACGTCAATTTATACGTATAAATATAAGACGTGGCTATTTACGTAAGATTTACGAAACATTGATTATATAGTATTGTGAAACTGTAAATATGACTATATACTTAATGTATCATTTTTTTATAAATAAAATTATGTTAACGGTGTTACTATATATCTAATACTCTTATTTTAATATTTTGTTATTTAGTAGGTCTACTTAGGCCTGTGCACGGTCCGGTCCGGTCCAAAACCGGCCAAAAAACCGGACCGGACCGTTCAAAACGGTTCAAAAAAACCCAAACCGGACCGGACAAAAAAACTGTAAAAACCGGACCGGACCGTTTTAAATCATCTAGACCGGACCGGACCGTTTTGAACCGTTTAGACCGGACCGGACCGGACCGTTTTGGACCGTTGGACCGTTTTGAACCGTTTTACATAAAAAAAAAAACCATTAATTTTCCACCAAAACACAAACATATAGTCATATATGGGAGTTAAATACATGCACAAATGTCTAATTTGGCTAATTGGACATTAATTTATTTTTTTTTATTATTTTTTATAAATAAACCGGTCCGGTCCGGTTTAACGGTTTTTAAAAAAAAAAAACCGGACCGGACCGGTTGCATTGAGTAAACCGGACCGGGAAAACAAAAAAACCGTTTTAAATCGGACCGGCGGTCTAAAAATCACCGGTCCGGTCCGGTTTACGGTTTTTACGGTTTTTTTGCGCCGCCCTAGGTCTACTTGACACTTTTCTCATTTTCCAATTAATTATTGTGAGTTCGACTATTGTTTACACTTTAATAATTGTCTAGGAATTCATTATAAGGATAAATATATGGGAAAATATCTAGAGTACCCCTCGTGTTTAATCGAAATGCGAGATTTATCCCCTCTATTTTTAGAAATATCAGACATATCCCTTCAGTTTAATATAAATGACAAATACATCCCCTAAAAAAATGTTATATTACAAATATCACCCTTTTCGTTTATTTTTTACAAAAAAATAATTTGAACTCCTCAAAATACCCTTAATAGAATAAATATTTATTTACTATTTTATTAAAAAAAAATCAAAATCTCTCTTTATAAAAAAAAACCTTAACTTTTTATAAAGAAATTTTTTTAATTTAATTTTTTTGTATATAGAATAGAAGATAAAAAATTATTTCATTAAGGGTATTTAGGGGATTTCAAATTATTTTTTTGTAAAAAATAAACGAAAAATGGTGATATTTGTAATATAATATTTTTTTAGGGGATGTATTTGTCATTTATATTAAACTGGAGGGATATGTCTGATATTTTTAGAAATAGAGGGGATAAATCTCGCATTTCGATTAAACACAAGGGATACTCTTGATATTTTCCCTAAATATATATATATATATATATATATATATATATATATATATATTTTTTTTTTTATATATATAAGGGATACATTTTTTAAAAAAAGAATTATAAGGATACATTAGTAATTGAGATATGAGAAATGAGATTCTTCGGTGAGAAAGAAAGGAAGAAAGAGAAAAAGACGATGAATTACAAGCTATGTTATTAACAAATAATTTATTTATATTTATTTATCCCATCCAAACGCGCGTCTCAGAGTTTCAAAAGCGCGTTTCGTACAAATTCGGATACCGGAACGAACAAATATACGATGACTCCTTCTCTCTCTATCTGGTCGTTCAAAGTTCACACCAAAATCCCCAAATAGTTCCTATTCGATCTTCGGCGCGATCATTCTCGTCGCTCACTGATTTCGATCTTCTATCTAACGATCCTCAAAATCCACTCATCGCCAAGTATGTTTCGCTTCTTCTATGGTCTCTTTATTGTTTATTGATTCATAAGATTTCATTACTTTCTCTCCTTTTCGTTGCATTTCGTAGCTACGATTTTTTTTTTCCTTTTTTTTTTTGGGTTCGCTACAAGTTGATAGCGAAGGTGTTAGATTGATAGAGACATAGAGTCCTCAGATATTGATTTTGTTTTTGGAAGAATAAAGTCAAGATAAAGATAAATAATTTAGAGCTTACAGAAATGGATATGTGAAAATCAGAGTATCGATGGTTGTGTGGCCTTGAGACTAGTTTAATTTTTCGAGTTCATGTTTCACTGAATATCTTTCAACTCGTCTTTTGTAAACAAAATAATGATGCAAAAACTCGTCGAAATTCATGTTTATTGATGCCGATAAACCAAAATGAGTCAGATTTTGATATGAAACACTCTGCATGTCTGAGCAATCATACAGTGATAATGAACAAAAAATAGAGACAGCTTTGTGGTGATGAATAAATTTTAGTGCAAATTTTGCATGCATTTAGCTAAATATGATCTTCTGGGGTTAGCTTTATTGTTCAATGTCATACTAGTTTTGCTTCTTTCTCGACTTTGTGCATTTGTATTTTTGTTCCTTTCTGTACTGGGGTATGTGTTTTTTCCACTCTTTCATTAGCTTGAAACTTTTCTCTGGCTATCAGGGAAACTGAAGAGAACACATCAGTGGTTGGCTCTATAACTGATTTTGAGCTTGGAATTTCACTGGATCCGTGGGGAATGTAAATTGGGGATTTCACTTTTTCGAAGGAGCATGGATTTTCAGGGCAATTCGCAGCCTGAATCCGGGAAATTGGAACAGATTGTTTCCCAGTTTCTCTTGAAGAGCTTGCACGTGATTTGCGACTCTAGAATCCCTTCGCTCCGCCCCAGCGACCGAAGCGGCGAATTTCTCCCGGTTTCGCGTGTGAGAAAGAGCGACAAATGGTTCAACTTAGTCCTCGGAGACCGTCCAGCGCCCCTTGAAAACCTGAACTTCTGGCACAGGAACGTGATGGACCCAATGATAATCGACATAATACTCGTCCACGAAGGGCCTAAATCTTCATCCGTGGACAACTTGTACACCGCTCCGACGGCATCGACGTCCATCGAGACCGTCATAGAGAGGTGGGTCGTCCAGTACGAATCTCCCCGTGTCGCTCCTCATCCTCAAAGCCAAACCGGCGAGCTCTCAGCCTCTTACAAAAGGACGTACAAGAAGTCGATCGTGCTTCTCCGCGCTCTCTACTCGCAGATGAGGCTTTTGCCGGCTTACAGGCTCTTCAGGCAGCTGAACAGCTCGACCCAGAATTACAACTTCGACATCATCTACAAGGTCTCCTCGTTCGGCAACCCGTTCTCGCGGGCAGAAGAGGGCTTTTTCGAAGAATACGGTTTCCCTCCCGTGGAAGCCTTTCCCGGCCGACTCTCCGTGTCCGTGAATTACCGTTCTACCCTCTCCGATTTCAACCTCGAGCCTTCGACGGCGATCCCGCCCAAGATCATCTCCGATTACGTCGGAAGCCCCGCGACCGACCCCATGAGGTCGTTCCCCGCGTCGGAGAAGGGCGTTCGCGCCACGTCATTCCCTCTGAGAGGAGCTCAGGCTTCGCCGCTTGACCGGCCCCACAGTTGGACGAGCGGTTTCCACAAGGCCGCGCCCTTTTCCGGGTACCGTCCATCGCCTCCGACGCCGTCCGATTTCTCTTCCTCGCCCGTCGATACGTACGGAGCCCGGGCCCAAAGCTACAACCGAACGCTGACTCATCAAATGTCCGGCGTCTTCGACGAGTACCAGCTCTCGCCTCCGTTCTCGCCGTCTCCTTCTCCTTCTCCGTCTCCGCCGATGTACTTCTACGGCGGTAATCAGAATCCGACGGCTCAAATTCGCAGGAGTTCGGACACGGCACCGGTGACTATTCCGGCGACGATGACCGGAAGAAGCTCTAGATACCTCTCTCCGTGCTTTTCCGATCCGAGTAGAAACCCGCTTCCTCCTCTATCTCCCAGAAGCACAAGGAACGATCACTCGTCGCAGGAGTCTCCTTCCGGGATCAGGTCGTTTCGGAAGATCGGTGAGATTTCTTCGGGGATGACAAATCACCACGCCGGTCAAAAGGTTGCTCTTCTTTTTTTCCCCAATCTATTTTCTGTTACATTCAATCTCATACTTGCTTATTTTTATTTTTCTTGTAGTTTGTAAGAGACGGTAGAGATGACTCGGGGCGGTTTTCAGTACCGTTATCTTCGAGTGGTTCCCCGCGTATTGGGTTTTCGGGGAGCTCCAGTAGATTCTCTTTCCAAGATGACATGGACGATATAGGCTTCTCATGTGCGTTCGATGTCGATGACGTTGACCCGCCAGATTTTCAAACCAGGTATTTCTATGGTTATTTTTTTTTTTAAGCATACCTTCAAACTTGTCCAGATTATCATAGTGTTACATGTGTCTAATGTTTTACATTTTACAATAGTAAAAAAACAGAGGATAATCAGGTTTGTTTTATCGTGACCGCGAAGAAAACTCTTGCTGGGTTTTAATGTTTTTGTAATCAGTGTTAGTCGAATTCATTTTAGATTGAACTTTACCGGATAGCACATATAAACAAATCTATGATCTATTATTTCTGTCAAAATACTCTGCTGGAATTTTAGAATTCCCTATTTTTTAAAAGTAGGAATAACAACTAAGCAATTTTTTTTTTTTGGCTAAAAGCTATGCTGAGAGGAATTTGAATCCTAAAAAACAAAATGAGAGTTCTTCTCTGGGTTACAAAATGAGAGGAATTCGAGCCAAAAGCACTTTCCAATGGGTTTAAAATTCAACATCGGATCATGCCCGTCAATTGGCATGTTACATTTCTAAAATGATTTTTCCCCAAAATATTCCTTAGTTTTGAGTATGTAATTAATTTCCATTATAGAATCGGTTTGTCTCTTCTTTGTGTCTCATTCCCCAGTCTCGTCTCTCCAATTAAATTGTGACCTGTTATCGTCCGTGAATAAACAGAAAAAATAAACATAAAGAGCACGGGTTCAATGGCGTTTCATAATATAATCGAATTCACAGAACAGATGGTTAGACTATTAATTTTTAAAGCAAGTATAGGAACTATACACCTCTATCTACACATCCCCTTAGTAAAACTAAAAAAAAGGTTGATATATAGGCGTATGAAAACTCTAGTTTTGTTATATAATCAACCTTTGGTAAGTTTTAAGTAAATAGCCACGAGATTTTATTAACAAAACCACAAAGACATTAATAATTATAAATAGTTGTTAATAATTGTAAATAATCATCTGACTCCAAAGGCATAAATGAAATGCTAAAAACGTCCAAACAATGTCATATCGCCATAATAGTTATTTACTTAAAATTTACAAAAGGTTGGCTATTTACTTAAAATTTATAAAAGGTTGGTTATTTAGCAAATCTCCAAATTTTTGTGGCTTAGTTACTCAATTAATTGAAGAAAAAAAAATGCCTAAATTTTGTCTTTTCAATTCATAGATATGTCTGCCTGCTTTTCCGTCTTGATTTTTTCTTCTGAAATTGGAACTTTTTATTCCTATGTATTGGATGAGCAATAATAGTCAGAGAGCGGCGGCGGAGTCGAGCGCTCCGATTGTGCGGAAATCACAAGACGCGGCGGTGGGAGTGCTCGTCCATATGCTGAGGACGGCCCCACCGCTGCGCCAGGACGCCAGCTGTTACTCTGCCGCTGACGTGGCACCGCGGGCCGACCCCGATGCGGGACCCGCCACTGCGTCCGGTTTCTTCATGCCGCGCAAGGCCGCGGACGCCCTCGAAGAGCTCCGGAGCTACCGAGAGATGAAAGACCTTTTGCTCTCCAAGAGCGGGATAAGAGTCGTCTCGGGAAGAGAAGAATCCTAAAATCTTTGATTTCGAGGACTTTTTAACAAATTAATTTGTACATTAGCCTTGATTGAAAAACATCATTGGGTTTGGTTTGGGTTGCTATGCTTCTGTAAATATCTAAAATATAAATAAGAAAAAACTGATGTCCATAAAATAAAATAAAATAAAAATAATTACTTTGATGTAAATCATCTTTTGTTGAAATCTTCATTCATGTTGAATTAAGTTGCCATAGTCTCTTTATAAACATTGATGTATTTACTCTTTTATTATTATTGAATCAGAAGAATATATGTTACTGAATTTATCACCACACATACAGTATTAAATCCTTTACCTCTTGAAAAAGGTATGTCAGGCAATGATAAAAATGTTGGTTGTCAATTGTGTCTATGGTCTCAAAGATTGAAAATTGTTGTGGTCGAATAAAATTGCAACGGAAATATTGTACAATTTCGAAATTTTTTGTTCATGAAAATTGAGGTTGGAAATTGCAACGGAAACATTGTGACAATTTGAAAAAAAAAGTGTCTTCGAGAAATATGGTGGTTGACAAAAATTACGGTAAAAGTAATGCTGCAAAATTAAATAGGTTCCAAAATCCAAATACGTATAGTAAACTTCCAAAATTTAAAGGGCATTGTAGCAAAATAGCCACTTTGAAACTAAAGATTTTGTTTTTAGCCTATATTTCATAACTTTTAGGGAAATAGCCAACGTGCTTAGGTGTCAATAATTAATAGACTAATTTGCCCTTTTACTTAATCAAATGGAAATAATGAATATATTTATATTAAATAATAGGCAATAATAATATAAAATAACAGAAAATTTCAAAATTGTTATACGTGGCACGCTAATCTAGAACGGCTCACCAAGATTGGCGTTACTGTTGAGAACCTGTCAACACAGATAATAAACGTAAATTACTGGAAATTATCTCATTCTTGAATGTAAATAAATGGAAATAACTGTAAATAAATCATCTGTAACAACACAGTCTGTACTATTTTTTTAAAAACCAGATCTGAGATCTGGGTTAAAAAAAAACCCAGAGCTAGTTTCGAAATAAATGGAAATAATTGTAAATAATATACTACAAAAGCTTAATTGTAAGGTGCGCCTCCCATCGGGGAAGGCCGGGCCCAGGCTGCCCGGGCCTCCATCGCCGCCGCTCGCCTGCCAAACAGTCCCGGCGTCGCCGCCCAGGGCCGACACGACCATCCCAACGCTCGACTCGACCTGCGCGACTCCACCCAGGCCGTGCGCGCCCCCATCCCAGCGCCCGGCTCGACCTGCGCGACTCCACCCCGGCCGCGCGCGCCCCCAGAGCCGCCTGGGTCTCCTCTGGCGATGCTTCCGGCGAAGACAGCGCCGACGAGGGCCGGCGCACCTTCGCCCGGGCCCGCCTCACCGAGCACGCCTCCACGCCGGTCGACTCGGCTCTCCCCGGCGCTCCTAGGCCGACGTCACCCGGTGCCGATCTCGCCGGGCGCAGCCACGCTCGGGTTGGAGAGAGAGAGATAGAGAGAGAGAGAGAGAGAGAGAGAAAACGCCCAGATCCGATTTGTGGAGTGGCTGGAGAGAGAGAGAGAGAGAGAGAGAGAGAGAGAGAGAGAGAGAGAGAGAGAGAGAGAGAGAGAGAGAGAGAGAGAACGTGAATAATGATTCAAAAGCAAAATAACTGCCTCCTACGTATCAGGAACAATTAACGCACAAAAAAAGGAAAAAAAAAATATGCTAATTAAAAAACTGAGGACAAAAAAGTAAAACATAATTTGTCATCTATTACGTTTGGCTATTTCCCTAAAAAACTTCAAACATAGGCTAGATCCCAAACCTAACGTTTTAAGTGGCCTAGTTGCTTATAAAACTCAAATTTAAATACACATTCAATTTCAAACACACGTGATAAGTTTTTAAGAACACCAGATACATATAATATAAATCAATCATGGTATGATGTATATAATTAAGCTTCAATAGAGAAGGACATCTAAAAATGGTGAATAAATATTTTATGGCAGAGTAATGAAAGAAGGCCATCCTCTTTCGTCGACTCAAATATTTTCTATAGAAGTTTCTTATGATTCTTCATGTGATGTGAGACCGAATAAACTAGAAACCGTGGTTAATTAGATAATTTATTCAACATCAACAAAAAATAGAATAACAATGTTTACCTCAAACATTTCGGTCGAGAGTATCTATTTCGAATGTGCTAATAATATCTACAATAATATAACTAAATAGTAAAACAATTATTAATAACAAGAATAGTAAGTTGTAGTTGTAAACTCAATTCATAATCCTGTATAGAAAATTATGTACACTTGCTGAATTGAAATGTATAAGCTGTTAGCAACTTTTTTTTTTTTTTTTTTTTTTTTTTTTTTTTTCATGCAACTCTGACCTTGAAGAAAAAAAAAACTGTCTACCTAGTCATGACAAAGATTTAAAATACCATTACCGATGATCCGATTTTACTGAGATATCGACTAACGATGAAAATTTCATAAATATTTAAAATATCACTACCGACGTATCGATCAGAATTTTACTGAGATACCGATTATTGACGGAGATATCGACATATATTCTATAAATAAAATTTTAACATATATTAGTTCTATTTTATTTTTCAAATGATATTAATGTTCTCCATATTTGGGTTCTTACATTTTCTATGTTTCTTTTTTTTTTCTGAGGATGAGGCTTGATATGAAATTATTATGCATAATGACATGTGTACTATAAATACTTTCTGAACAATAATTTGAAATTAAAAATTAAAATAGTATATATATTTTGCAATAATTTAAAATTTCTTATTTAAAAAATAAAATTCATGAAAATAGAACAAAAATTTATCGAATTTTAACTATTCGACTCACGAATTTTGTAAAAAAAATTGGACGATAATTTAAAACTAGAAGTTATATTACAGGTATCATATCGGTTAGATATAGCTAAATATCGCCTATATTTAAAACCTTGGTCATGACTCACGAGTGAAATGTAAAAAAACTTAGAAAAAGACTGTTTAGACGACAACGAAGCTTGGCGGTGTTGCTGCAGGTTTGTCGACGATGGTTTCGTGCCGTGGCTCGTCAGTTATGGAAATTGTGCGGTGTGGGTCTTCGGTGACGGCACCGACGATGCCGATTCGTGACTCCTCGATGACGGCGTCGGTGCGGCGACAATCCTCGACGGCGGAGCTGTGGCGTAGCTTCCCGGAACCGGCGACGGAAACTCTACGGTGTGATTTCGATGATGCTGTGGCGAGGCTTCTCGGCAACGGGGACGATGTTGCTAAGCTTTTCGAGGTTGTCTATCAAACTTCGGTGACATATTTAATTTTTATTTCGAGTTTTTTTTTTTTTTAAAGGATTTGTGACTCTTTTATTTTGTTGTTGCGTTTTGTTTGGTTTGGTTTATTTTGGAGACGGATTAGTCGTCGTCCACTATCCCGTTGTGGATTTCCTATTAGGTTTTGTTTTATACATGTTGAATAAGCATCTTTTTCGTGGTCATCAGACCGAGGTTGAGTGGATCTTTCCATCAACCAATTTTGGTTTTGTTGAAAGAGCCCTATGTGTACTCGATTATTGTGCTCGTCGTTCTTGCTCTTGTCGGAAGGATACACAAAACGTGCGATTACCGGAACTTGATGTTAGTTTCACTTCAACTTAGATTTGAACTGTTCCATGTACTAAGATGTTTTTCTCCTGTATTGATGAGTTTTTACCAAATTTTAATGGAAAATCTGTGACATTAAAATTGGCTACGTAAGCCACCTAAACAATATGAATTGTAAATTAGTCAACATTTGGTAAATACTTTGTAAATAGCCAACTTGCATACGTGACAGTCTATTAACTACCTATTTTTTACATGTTTGACTGGGTTAAATAAGCCTTTTACTAACCTGTTAATAAGTCCACTTGACTATTTACAAGTAGGGATGGCAATTTGACCCGTTACCCGCGTTCCGGCCCGTTACCCGATTTATTCGGGTCGGGTAATACCCGTTCTTTTTGGGTAAACGGGTAAACGGGTAATACCCGTTAAGGTTTTAACGGGTCCGGGTACGGGTAACGGAATAGCCATCCCGTACCCGGTTACCCGGGACCCGACCCGTTAACTTTTAAATATTTAAAAATATAATAAATCATATGTTTACCTAATTAGATGATATATTTTAAACATTGTTTTTAAAAATATAATAAATCATATGTTTACCTAAAGATGATATATTATTTTTAAATTTTATATTGTTGATAGATTTTTATTTTATAAACGGGTAAGCGGGTCTACCCGACCCGCTACCCTTTTTTTAACCGGGTAAACGGGTAACGGGTCCAACATTTTTAACCCGTTTACCCGGCGGGTATCCCCGTTACCCGACCCGTTTCAAAATCCGGGTAAACGGGTCCGGGTAACGGGTAAAAAATCATAGCGGGTACGGGTAACGGAATAGGTGTACCCGGCCTTACCCGTACCCGTTGCCATCCCTATTTACAAGAAATTAATCAAAGATGGGCTATATCCAGCCGTAGCCCTGTAGTTATATAACTTAATAAGACTGTTATTTGGTAAAATAATAAAAGAGTTTACTTTATTTATTTATTCTCCTAAAAGAAAAAGAGTTTACTTTATTTAATAAAGTATGTTCCTTGAGAAAAAGAGAAGTTAAGATATTTTAAAGTTTTGGCGTGTAGTGAGTTTCCGTAAGATCGAAAATTAATTTCCATGGAAGAGCAATACCAGCAACACCGATCTCCAACTCGCCCTCTCATCCCTTCACCTGAAACCTCTCCGCCTCCGGCTCGACCCGCCGCCGCGGAGTCATCGTCCGCTGGTCCCACAGTGCTCGTGCTTCTCTTCGCCGGCTTTGCCTTCGTATTACTCTCTCTCTCTCTAGATATATCTATATATGTATAATGCTGTATTCAATTGCCGCTCTTTTGATGTGCATATATTGGTGATCATTGTTGGTTATCGAAGCCTACGATTGATCAACTCTTCGTCCAATTTATCCGTTTCTAAAACTCTCATTTTCTTTTGTTTTTTGTTTTTTGCGACTTGCATTGAAGAACAATGCTAGGTTTTGCACTTTCATTTTTCATCGCAAAGTAATGATTATTTATTTATGTATATATTTTGTTTATCCTAACAGATCATGTATTAAGCTTTGTGAATTTGAGTTTAGGTTTTGTACATTGCTTTTCTCTGTTAGTTTTTTCGTTCTAGAAAGCAAGGTATGTAGAAGCTCTGGTAATCTTTTGAACCATATCACTAATAACTTACAACCGAAATTTGTTTCGAGTTTTCGACTCTGTAGTTGTTCATTACAAGATAAATGGCTGATTTTCTGATTCTGAAAATTTCTGTGGAAGTCGTAGATTTTGTTTTCTTCGTCCTCATCGAATATCAGCAACAGCTTATCGATCTTGCATCAAGTCCCAGAAGGTCATGTTGGTGCGTATTGGAAAGGAGGTGCACTCTTGAAGGAAATTACCAATCCAGGTCTGAACCGTTCTACGTTGGAGCTCGTTTCTGATTTATTTTTAAATTTTTTATTGCCATTTATGAATGAAATCGTGTTTTATGTTCAGGTTTTCGTCTTAAGTTACCTCTGATAACGCAGTTCGAGCCTGTTCAAGTAACCATTCAGACAGATTTGGTGAGTTCTCTAACCAAGATGCCGAGTTCAGAGATTTTGATGTTTGGCGTTTCACTCGATTTTTATTGTATTTTTAAATTTAAGATGATTTTTGTAATGCAGGTGAGGGATATTCCATGTGGTACAAAAGGAGGTGTTATGATAACTTTTGAGAAGATAGAGGTAAGACACTTCTTGGATTGAACAAAGTCTATGCCTCAAAATATTTTCTTTTGTTTTTTATTTTCCCCAATGATTTAAACATTTTGTTCAGGTCGTGAACCGGCTTCGTAAGGAATACGTCTACGAGACACTCATGGATTACGGTGTGAACTACGACAACACATGGATATACGATAAGATCCATCATGAGATCAATCAATTTTGTAGCTCGCACACTCTTCAAGAAGTCTATATTGATGTTTTCGACCAGGCAAGGGAAAAAAAATGCATATTAAAAAAACGGGCCTATAGTCTTTTTTTGTAGACTAATCAGTATGCCAAACATTGCCAGATTGATGAAATGATGAAAGAAGCTCTTCAGTCTGATTGCACGCGTTATGCTCCGGGTATTGAAATTATCAACGTTCGCATAACAAAGCCGACGATCCCAGAGAGTATCAGAAGAAACTTTGAACAGATGGAAGAGGAACGCACAAAGGCACTCTCTCTCTCTCTGTTTTCATACCTTTCCATTGTTTTCCTTAGTCAATATGATGATCCGCATTTGAATCAATATTTTTTTTTAATACCATTTTTTGGTTTGTTTATTATAGGTTTTGATAGCTATAGAGACCCAGAGAGTGGTCGAGAAAGAGTCGGAGACTAAGAAGAAGTTGGCAATCAGCGAAGCCGAGAAAAATGCCGGCGTGAGTAAAATCCTCATGGAACAAAAGCTAATGGAAAAAGAAAGTTCCAGAAAGCAGCAAGAGATCGAGAACCTGATGTACTTGGACCGCCAAAAGAGCCTCACGGATGCCAACTTCTATCAGTGATTATGCTCTCACTCACTCTATTCGCAAAAATTCGCACACGGGGTTCAATTTCAGCTCGAGCATTGACTAATTACTTAATTTTTTTTTTAAATTTTATCATTATTTCAGGGTAACCAAAGAAGCCGAAGCAAACAAATTAAAGCTTACCCCGCAGTTTCTCGAGCTGAGATTCATCGAAGCTATAGCCAACAATACCAAAATTTTCTTTGGAGATAAGGTTTGATTTCACTCTTTTAAGCATATGTATTTATTATTGCACAAAAATAAAAAAACCCAAGCTAGATATCCGAGCAGAAGCTCGAAGGTGTTATACTAGAAATATACAGTAGCATTTGGCTCACAAGTTTAAAGCATAGACTTTAAGCATTAACCGTCCAAGCGGAGAAGCCGAGATAAGACTAGTCAAACGAATTACAAATGTCGCCACATCAGTGAAAATTAACACACAATCCATGAAAATTAATACACACGCATCTCGTCAGAATTCTCACACTACATTTGCATCGCTCACACAAAATTCTCTCTTAGAGTAGATTAGCACCGGGTCCGATCGCGCTGTTCTGATTGAACATTTGTTGCAACAACTTTTGTATATCTAATAATATATACGTAGAGCTTTGTGTCCATGTCCAAGCTTAACTTAGTAGCTTTGTTTTGCAGGTGCCGAATATGGTGTTGGATCAACGGTTGCTAGGTAATTATCTACAAGAATTTTCTAACAGAAAAGTTGCTTAATCACGGGCGTGATTTTACATGGTTTTGGTTAAACTTTTATGGTAGTAGATTTCAGTCACTTGAATAATATATACACATATTACGTGAGCCAGTTCTCAACTTTTTTGAGCGAATATACTGTTAGCAGACATAGTAAGTGTGAACAAACAGATATCCTATTTTTCTGTCTTTATTGGGGAAGATCTGCCCAGCTGTTTGTGAGAAGTCAAACTAGTACGAAATCATCTTGCAAATTTTAATAATATTGTACAGACACCGTATCCATATACTAAACTGGCCACGTGGGCCAAAAACTAAAGATATATGTGTCCTCTCTTCTTAACTAATGTCGTAATGTATTTTTTATTTTTTTATTTTCTTCTGTTATCGTGACTCCATCATCTTTCTTTTCTCGGTTTTATTAATCTAGTTGAAAAAAGAGGTACCATGCGATCAACTTGTCCACTTAATTTATAAATTTCTGAGTCATGATTTTTATTTTTTATTTTTAATGGCTGCACCATAGACCAGGTTTAAAATATCGATAACCATACTCGTACCGAAGTTATGATTTTACGGAAATATTGACGGATGTTCTATAACAATTTCAATACCGACTACCGATTATATCGATTATCGACGGATATATCGACAGAAATCATATAACAAAAATATAATTTTAAACAAACAAATATATATATATATATATATATATATATATATATATATATATATATGTCATGAAATTCAAATTATGAAAATACAAAATCAAATACTAAAAAGTTCATGACAAGAAATAAACTTAAAATAGAGGTTAAAAACATAAAATACTTCTCAAATGCTTCAAATTAAAGAAGAGTAGAAAACTACAGCCTTTGAAACTCCGAATTAGTTGTAGGTTGAGTGTCGAAGAGGTAGAAACGTATAGGGTTGCACCAGCTGACCTTGACAGTATACGGGCTACGACATGTATGATGAATAGTATTCCATGTAGGTTTTGATGTGCATTTCGTAGTTGTACTGATCCAGGCCGATAAATAGGTTGAGGATAGGAAACTATTCGCACTGAGTTTGAATGTCGGTCGTTGAGATATTAGCCTCAGATCCCGAGATTGATATCGTATCAAATTGGAAAGAAATTTGATCAATATCAATATTCGAAGCATGATACATGGGAGGTGGATAAGTCGGTGGAGCGCAACAAAAAAAAAATTCAAATGTGAATAGTGATATAACGTGTCATTTGTACCAGTATCACCACCACCTCGGCCAAAACTGCTAACATCACATGGAGTACCAAATTCGTCCATCTCCTTGGCCCCTTAGGTCACCACCACCCCGACCATATCCACCCCGTAATCACTACTATATCTATATCCACAACCAGCATATTCGACACCTCTGTCATGTGAACTACCATCATAAGTACTACCCCCGTGAGTACTACCACCACCAATACTACCACCATCGGGGCCAATATCATCCCGCATAACTCGATCGATGTCAACACCTAGATTTCGAGCCTCGGTTGCTACTTCAGAATTCGGGTTACCAATATCATCATCGAGGCGGATTGGTCGAATCCAGTCAAGGATTTCCTCATCTAAGTTTTCGTTACCCACCTTCACCATCGATTGTTTGAGGATGTCATAAGGATCTTGCCTATCCACCCCGTCATTAGTGCTTCCATATCTCTGAGTTGCAGCATTTGGTTGTAGCTACAAAATACAAGCTGCTCCAAGCGTTTGTAAGCCAATCGGTTCCTCTGTTTGGTGTGGATCAATGCGAACGTACTCCAATTCCTCTCGCATGCGGACGATGATGCTGTTTGGGACAAGATGCGCATTGTCAACTTTCGCAATGTGGGACATTCATGCCCAAAAGCGTTCCACCATTCCGCTCAAAATGAAAACAAGTCATATACAGTGTAATTAACAACTTGATAATTATTCTTAAATGAAAAAAATAACGTATTTGGTGGCATGTTCGTTCTTGCGACTATGGCAACTCGCTATCCAAATCCACCTTTTGCATCACGGAAAAAATCATTTATACAAATAGTAGTACATGGCTTCAATTAATATGCATGTACTCAATATCGAATTTAAAATCAAACAATTGCTTACCTCTTTGCCAATATCAGTGCAGTCTTCGTGCGGATGCAGCTTATCGAAGACTCTAGTCACCATTTGCATATATTCGCTACGCGTGTCAATATTGGGGTTGTATTGAAGCCTTAGATTTAGCCAATGAGCTGCTTCATGTAACGAATGATGTAGCTGCTTCTTCCACCTTTCAATCACAATGCCTACCACCCATTATTTGCCTTAAAGGTGGGACAAACGTGAAATCATCGGCTCAAACACGTTGTACATCATTCCAAGAGTGGGAACCACTTCAGTGTCCACGACATGTAGAGCTGCATACATCGGCTCATAAATGGAGCAAACCATGTCAATGGAAGTCTAAAAAGAGGCGCCCATCACCGTTTGCTCCACAACTTTATCGGCGGCAGAATTCTTGAGTTTGGACACTTCCCACGATTCTGGTATGAACATGTTTCGCAACTGGCCTCTATTGTTGCGTATGCTTCTACATGCCAAGTAGTTCGTCGCGAATCGTGTCTTCCCAGGGCGAATAAGCTCAGTCGGGTAGAATTTCCTCATTGTTGCTAACACGTTCAAGTAGTTGTAATGAACTTCGTTATGTTACGAGCTTTCGTAAATGGTTACATAATAATAGGATGTTTCCCGATGTCCTCGAACATGAGGTCGATACAATGTGTGGCGCACGCCGTCCAATATACTTGGTACTTCTTCATCAACTCTTTTCTAACTTTAACATAAGCCGAGCCGTTATCAGCATCAACTTGCACGACGTTGTGCACCCCAATATCGTGTATGACGTCCTTCGCCACACCATATATATACATAAAATCTTTGATCTTATTCGACGCATCGATAGACTTCAAGAATACTGTACGTCCAGCGGAGTATACCATTATGTTGAAAATACTCAACTTCGTGGTCCCAGTCCAACCGTCGGACATAATGGTACATCCATATTGTCACCACATGGGTCGTTGTGCATCAGCGTACTTCTTGAAGTCTATAACCTCTATCGGCAAGTACACAGAGGATATCTCATAAGGCGAGGGAATAGGAACACCGGGACCTCTACGACGATAACGGAAAAATTTATATTTAAACTCGACGGAACATAACTAGTTCTATACTTAAGCATTTAAAAAAACTTCTTACTCGCTTCGGCGACTCCAACTATCATGTTCTTGAAATGATGAGATTTACTTTGTTGAACACGATATTCGCGTGGATGAAAAACTTTCTAATTTGGCGGCCTACAATTTTTTTCTTTCGCGGATTCACAATCTCCAGATCCTTTTTTGCTTCGCACTCTTGATTTAGAGACGGAGCCGAGGAACACTGTTCCCTAGCCTCCACCGGGAAACTCAAACCCCTTAGCAAATCTTTATGAGGCTTCTTCTTGACAGTTCTTTTTGAATTGTCTGAACAACTCTTTTTCAGCCTCGACTTCTTCATCTGAATCTTCAAGAGTTTGTGTCAACCTTTGACCGACGTTAATATCAGAATTCTTCTTCTTCTGCCTCTTTTGGGAGCTTTCTAGAAGCATTTCTCTGATCTCGGTTCGAAACTCGGGAGGAACTTTAGTGCATGCTCTCGCATTTCCATTTATGTAAATGAAAAATTCACAATCACAATCATAATTTTTAATTCACAACTTAACAATCTTAATCACAATTTATAACTCGCAATTTTTTAATCACAATCACAAGTTTTAATTCACATTTTCTAAAATCACAATTTATCAATCCTAATTTCAATATCACAATTTCCCGTCCACAATCATAAATTCCAATTCACAAGCCGGAATATCCTAATTTCTACACTAACCTCTATAAAATAATGATTCTGAAAATTTTCAACTCGTCGGAAAATTCGCCGACTGCCGTCAAAATGGGTGGTGGGCTGCCAGAAAATTGAAAAACTAGCCGGAACTTTAAAAAAAAAAGTTGGGGATCTGAAATATAATCAAGTACTAATCTCAAATATGCAAAAATTTCAACAAAACTCCAGTTAAATCAATGTAAAAATGAAAAAAAAATTCTACAATCAAAATCAAATTTTGGACCTTACCATGCATTCATGGTGGATATATAGCGCGAGTATCGGCGTTATGACATAAAATTCCTTCGACGCTCGGCGATTTTCCACGGAGAAAAAGGCTTGATGAAGATCGGCGATATGCTATAAAATTCTCAAAGGACCGAGCGATTTTGGTCTGATAAAACTTTGGCGATATTTTTTGAATTTGGTCCGATATTTTGCTATTTATAACTAAGCAAAATATCGCGATAAATTGAAAAAACTACGATATGTCGCGATATAATTCCTATATTTTATAAAACGATAACATTTATTGATGATATTTTACCGAAGTGTAAAAAAAAACGATATATCGCCGATATTTTGAACCTTGCACTAGACTAATGTCAGTAGCAAATATTTACTGATAAACTGCTTACAAATGTACTACAAGATACTCTTATAAAAGTCAAAATAATAAAAACATCATACAATCCCACCAATAATATTTGAACTCAAATTGCTCTACTTTGAAATATATTCGAGGAACGACAATCAACTCTTGAATTTGGAATGTAAAGATAAGCGATGTTTGTAGATGCTCGATCTGCAGACAAATCAAAATCTCCGTAGACAAGCACAACGCGAAAAGAGTGAGAAGGCCCTAAAACACAAAAAGTTGGATGACTCAAGAAACTCTTAGACTCGAGTGAAATTCAAACCAGTGACTAAATAAATTAGGTAAAACAAATCGCTTGAATTCGAAGTAAATGTAGAAAGTGAGACTCCGACATGAGTTGCATAAAGATGTTTAGATTTTGGATTGTGTATCTCTATTTTTGTTGTGTGATTTGTATTTATATCCAACCCTCAGTCATGGGTTGGACTTATTTGTGGACTAGTTTAAAAAGCGCGCCATGCGCGCGTCATCAATTTTTTTTATTTACTTTTAAAAAGTGAAAAAGAAAAATAAGTAAAATAGGGTAAGTTGAAGACTTTTAATTGTATTAAATTAAATATAGCGAAATCGTTGCCAATGATGTTTAAAAAAAACAAAAGGTAGAAAAAAAATTCTTTTATGATTCAAAGGTTTTCAAAATACTGCATGTTTTCCTATCCGTCAGATTTCGTAGAAGTACTATGGGAAAAAAAAAATTTAGGTAAGTAAAAGTTGAAGTTAAATTTTGATAAAAGAAATTAAAAAACAAAGATATAGAGAAATAGAAAGTATAAAAAATTTCATATATTTATAATATAATAAATATTGTTATGTTAAATTGCAAAAGTGTATTATACATCAAACAATAACATATTAAATCTACGTGTAATATTAATACCACATAGTTTTTCCAAAATATATATATATATATATATATATATATATATATATAATAACATATACTCAAAATAATGTATGTTATTGGTATCGTAGAATATAGTTTAATAATGTATGTTATTGGTATAGTATAATATAAAATAATGTATGTTATTAAAAGTATTTAGAATAATATAAAATACTCTTATACCCTTTAAAATTTTGCCATGTCATGAAAACGTGAAATTTAACGTCCAAATACTGTCGGAAGTGGGGATTTGTAACACGTGTTTGAGTTGTGAGTTGAGTTTTGCAACATTTCCGACTCCATGAGTGAAATGTAACCAAGGTACGAGTACAAGAGGCAAAACTGGGATTAATTCTTATGATTATCATATACATAAAAAAAATTATACAAAATATATTGATGAAAAATGGAAAAAAAAAAAATTGAAGGATGGAAAAAAAATTGAAGGCTGGAAAAAAAAAGAAGGCGAAAAAAAAAACCTGCCACGTGTCGCTGTGAGGCGGGGCCATGTGACGGCCCTAGGATGCATGTGGGAGAGGAGTTGCTCTTTATAAACTATGTTATAGATATATAATAACATATACTCAAAATAATGTATGTTATTGGTATAGTATAATATAGTATTAGTAATTATGATTATAATATACATTAAAAAAAATTATACAAAATATATTGATGAAAGAGGGAGAAAAAAAAATATAAATAAAAAGATATACAAAATATATTGATGAGAGAGGGAAAAAAATTAATGGTCGGAAAAAAAATAAAGGATAATATATGTTATTGATATAGTATAATATAGTATTAATAATTATGATTATAATATACATAAAGAATTATACAAAATATATTAATGTTTGGAAGGTAAAAAAAAATCAAAATTGGAAGGGAAAAAAAATCAAAATCGGGTGGCAAAAAAAAAATCAAAATTGCGAAAGCGAGCTTGTTGTTATCGTTAGGGAGACGGAAGCCCCAAAGCTGCACAAATTGGGCTTCTTTGAGGGAATGAGAGACGTAGATGGTGTTCCAGTCGCCGGCGAGGTTGAGCACGGGCGTGTTTTCCATCATCCACCTGGTCAGCACCAGGTCCTTCATGCTCAACTCGGAGTCGGCCACGAGCACCTTCACTCTCTTTCCGGCCTTGAGGCTGGCCTTCTCGGCCGGGCTCAGCAGCGCGTCCCACTCGCTCTCCACCACCCACTTGGAGGGCAACGACAGCCGGTTGTTGTTATCCGTCGTGTCCGTCTTCGTCAGCAGCTTGTCCATCACTATCCGGAACCCTTCTCCCCCGGCCTCCTCCAGCCTCGCCCTCATCTCCTCCGGTAACTACGCTCCGATCCTCTCCCGACCCTTCCTCCTCCTCCTCGGCGGCGGTGCCACCTGTCTTCTCTTATTCTCCTTCTTCGGCGGTGGAGCCACCAGTCTTCTCTTCTTTGTCTTCTTCTTCGTCTTCTCGGCCTCGGCGTTCTTCTCGGCCTCTTCCTTGGCGCGCTCACGAACGGCTACTTCGACCAGGCAGTGGAACTTGGCCAATTGGTCCTCCGTAAAGTACGGGGCTTGACCGTACGGCCAACTCCTGGTCGGAGCTTCAGCTTTTCTTCTCTTCGTCGGAGCGTCACTTCCCTCCGCCACCACAGCAACGCCCGGCCACCCCCTCTTGTTCTTCGGAACCACCCCTCGGCCCCACGGATTCTCGTTATCCTTAACAACCATCATTGTACGTTATATGACTGTGTTGAGTTTGTTTAGGTTTACGTGAGACTATGTGTTTCTATTTATAATTAGGTACCTGAGAGACTCTTTAGTCAAAATATTAGTCGGACTAACGAATATATATAACCAAATTCAAAAACTATTTTTTGTTGTTCCTTGATGATAAAGTAAACATAATATATATTGATCTTAATATATATTATATCGAGAGATTATATATACGATTTTTTGTTTAAAAATTTATTTAAATTCAACGAAATAAAAAATAATATCATATCATATATATATATATATATATATATATATATATATATATATATATATTTGAAATTTGAACTTGATGGCTGTCTACTTCAAATAAACTCTTTCACACGTGGTCTGAAACACGTGCTTCGCACGTGGTGTTTGTAGTAGAAACGTTGCTCATAATTTTCGACCAGTGCCGTTGCTTTGATCCAATAATTTCCCGATTTATCCTCAAGTTAACATTTAATTGTTTAAACAATATATACAAATAACAATTGAACATATAGTTGGTAGTTGACAAAGAAGAATTATGTGATACCTTCGTTGTCATATTTATGAATTCAACAATTATCAATATATCACTCCCTTTGGGTGGCGGAATTAGTTGCGTCATAAGATTCTTCTTTTGCTCCAACTTTTTTAGAGTTAATGCATTTATACTGCATGTTTTCCTATCTGTCAGATTTCGTAGAAGTACTATGGGAAAAAGAAATTTTAGGTAAGTAAAAGTTGAAGTTAAATTTTGATAAAAGAAATTAAAAAACAAAGATATAGAGAAATAGAAAGTATAAAAAATTTCTTATATTTATAAAATAATAAATATTGTTATGTTAAATTGCAAAAGTGTATTATACATCAAACAATAGCATATAAAATCTACGTGTAATATTAATACCACATAGTTTTTCCAAGAATATATATATAATATAGTATAATATAGTATAATAATGTATCTTATTGGTATAGTATAATATAAAATAATGTATGTTATTAAAAGTATTTAGAATAATATAAAATACTCTTATATATACCCTTTAAAATTTTGCCATGTCATCAAAACCTGAAATTTAACGTCCAAATACTGACAGAAGTGGGGCTTTGTAACAGTGTTTGAGTTGTGAGTTGAGTTTTGCAACATTTCCGACTACGAGTCCAGGGGGCAAAAATGAGATTAATTCTTATGATTATAATATACATAAAAAAAATTTATACAAAATATATTGATGAAAGATGTAAAAAAATTGAAGGCTGGAAAAAAAAAAAGAAGGCAAAAAAAAAAAAACCCCGCCACATGTCGCTGTCAGGCGGGGCCACGTGACGGCCCTAGGATGCATGTGGGAGATGAGTTGCTCTTTATAAAAAAAAAATCAAAATCGAGAAAAAAAAAATTGACCGCCACGTATCGCCGCTTGACGGCACCACGTGGCGGCACTAGGATTGAAGTTGAAGAAGCATTGTCTCTTATTAATTATGCTATGGATTAACAAGGACGATCATTCCTATTGTTTAATAGCTCAAATCCGACGGGATGTGGTATTTTGTATATCCTTCCTAGGTGTTAAATCTAGGTCTTATCCATGTGAAGGATGTGATCAAAGATTTTCTCATGTGTTATGTGTCACATCTCATTTCAAATTATCTGTTTTCCCATTTGAAGATTAAATCGTCTCTCAACAAGTGGAGTAGCTCAAGTGGTGAGTACATTTTTGACAAGCGTGTTTAAAGGTGTGGGTTCCAATCACAACTCCGACAAAAATTTTGCAACTGATTCTTGGGGTATTTAGCAAGCCTCAACTAACTTCTACTACCATATAAGATTAATTAGTAATTTTCAAGTAAATACATCATTAACATTAATTAATAAGTTTCCCGTAATATTAAAAAAAAAGCTAAATTAGCAACGTAGCCATTTTGAAATATAGTTTTTGGAATCTAGCCAACGTTTGGTAAATTTTGCAATTTAGCCATTTATTGAAATTTATGGATATAAAATACCTGATTTACCCTTTTTCTTATACTTACTTGATCAAAACACTAGCCCACGTTTGACCGGTTTGAATTGTATACAGCCAATTAATTTCGATTTTTTTCGCTATTTAATTGGATATTTAGCTAATTTAATAGGAGATTCGGTGATGTAATTAAAAGAGAAAATTTAATGCAATAAATGCACAAAAAATTTACCATAATTAACAGAAATTAACAAATCAGCGGAGATTAACAAAAATTTACAAACATTTACACTGTATTTGCTTACACGGCTATAATTTCAGCAATTTAATTTCAGCTTTTTGAATTCATAATATGAGATTCGGTGATGTAATTAAAAGGGAAATGAAATATTTATTTGATTGAATAAGTCAAACAAGATAATGAATACACGTAATTATGATAAAATCCCGTTCAAATTAGAAAATAAATTTGGAAAACAAAAATACCGTATTAAATGCATATTAAAGGAAAGGAAAGAAATCGGCTCTACCTGCACATATGTAAATTTACCATAATTAACAGAAATTAACAAAGCAACGGAGATTAACAAAAATTTACGAACATTTACACTGTATTTGCTTACACGGCTATAATGTTCATTAAAGAAAAAAACGCTCAATAACCAACTTTGCCAAGTATAGATTTTTTTTTTAAATTCAAAATATAATTCGAATATAATAAATTCGGCTACAAAACCAAGTTTCAAAACGTGGGCTAGTATTTTTGAAACCAAACCAATGCTAATATAGTAAATACCATCTTACATAAATATGACACGTCATCAAATTTGGCTAGATTCGAAAATTAAACGAAACGTTGGTTAGATTACAATTACAACGTTTGATGTGGCTTAGATCGACTAATTTAAAAAAAAAAAAAAGCATGCTCTTACATATGTGATTCATAATTTTGTTCTCTTATTCGGTCAACATACGTTAACGTCCATATATCTACACAGTATTTCTAAAATGAAATTGACATCAAATTTGGAATTTTTCTCAAACAAATAGATTATTTCACCAGACGTCATTTTCCAGCAGGGAAAAAAACTCCCACTCATATTTACCAAAATGTCTTGAAATGTGCAACGACTTTACGACTAAAACGTAGTACAACTAAGTCAACGATTCTGCGGGATCTCCACTGAATCTCATTTAATTCAAAAGATTCTCCTCATTCTTCTTCCTTAAACCAAATCCCTTTTCTCTCCCAAAATTTTCCCAAGAACAAATAATTTCGCCTTTATGAGACCGTGAGTACATAAGCTTCTTTCTTCTGCGTTTCCATACGAGTTTTTCACTGTTGATAAGTTTTTATTCTAAAATCTGACGTTAGCCTATTTTTTTAAATGCACAGAAGATAGCATAAAGATCATATATTTTTTTGGAGGGTAGATGATTGTGATTAGTTGACTGATTTGGGCTTCTTTGGCTGGTTTTTGGGTTTGATTAGTGGGACGTCTTTGTTAATCATTGTTTGCTTTTTTCTGATATTTTAATCATGACGCTCTCAATAACTTGTACTTCCTTCCTCGTCTCTTTTTGTTATTTCTGGTTCTGTTCATCTGTTTAATTATTTCAAAGAAGAAAAAAAAAAAAGAGTGAAGCTTTTTCTCTACCATGGTATCTTCATATTGCCGTGTCTTTTTTTTTTTTTTTTTTTTTTTTTTAGCGGGGTTCTGAGATTGTTTCCCTCTATAGTCCATAGAATGAAAATTTGTAGCAGACTAACTTTCATACCCTCAAGTCCTCAAATTGCAAACTTTTAATCCATCCTTTGTTTAATACCATAAAGACTAATAACACGGTGTCAATTGTGTTCCTCTTTTTATTTTTATTCTTTATTTTCTATTTTCAGGATATCCCGATACTATATTCTTACCATATAAAATGAAAACTTGTATCAGATGTTTCTCTTCTTTCCTCAAACTGCATATTTTTGCAGGTTGCACCATATTCTTGCACAACATGAAAACTTGTATCATGGGTTTCTCTCCCTTTAAATCCCTTATACCATTTTTTTTTGCAGGATCTTTATGACACATTTTCCTTAATCTCATCATCGCCGGCGAGACCCGAGAAATTGCTGTTCTTTCTACCGGGCGGCCTGAAAATGTATGTGGTGGAGAGCAAAGGCGGGGCGATAGGGTGTATGATATTGGCCCTGTTTTTTTTGGGGACGTGGCCGGCAATAATGACCTTGCTTGAGAGGCGGGGAAGGCTTCCTCAACACACCTATCTCGACTACTCAATCACCAATCTCTTGGCCGCCGTCATCATCGCCCTTACCTTCGGCGAGATCGGCCCCGACCGCCCCAATTTCCTCGTCCAACTCGCTCAAGTAAACTCGACTTAACTTATATAGAGTTATAAGCTCAATTGGTTTTCAGATGAAACCCCATGATACTTAGCAGGTCAAACAACTGCTTTAGGCCGCCTCTTGATGTTCGGGAGGCCTAAAATGTTTTAAGAAGAATAAGTGTCATCCTCATTTTTTTTTTTATAAAAAAAAAGAAGCCCCGTTTCGAGATTTCGCTTTAAGTGTCGTAAGAACTGCTTGTGAAATGGAATTGTGTGTTTCGGGACAGGACAATTGGCCGTCTGTGATATTCGCGATGGCCGGTGGGGTGGTCCTCAGCCTCGGAAACCTGGCCACTCAGTACGCTTGGGCTTTTGTCGGCTTGTCAGTCACGGAAGTTCTTACGTCGAGCATTACAGTAGTTATAGGTTCTCTCTCTCTCTCTCTCTCTCTGTACACATACGAATATATAAGCACTTTGGTTTAACCTTTGGCTTCTGCGATGGCTTTTGACAGGCACAACATTGAACTACTTTCTAGACGATAGGATCAACAGAGCCGAGATTCTTTTCCCCGGAGTCGCTTGCTTCTTGATCGCTGTTTGTCTTGCGTCTGCGGTCCACTCCTCCAACGGATGTGATAACAAAGCCAAACTCAGCGGTTTGGCACACGAGAAAAACTGGGGAATGTATGTTTTTTTTTTTTTTGATAATTTATGGACATAGAGAAGATATGTTATGAATCATATGACTAAGTGACACTAAAACTTGTTCTTCTTTGGGCAGAGATTTACAGGTTTCTAGATACGAAGGTAAAGATAAGAACTCACTCTCTCTCTCTCTCTCTGCAAGTTCTTGATAATGACTGAATGTTTTTTTCTAATTTTTTTCGCTTCTCAATATAAAAATCTCCACAGCCGGCACTAAGGATCCAGAAAACGGCACCACCGTACCAGAAGCAAAGGCAAAAGCCGGGACAGCCGAGTTTCTGGTGCAGCTCGAGAAAAGAAGAGCGATCAAAGTACGTACTACTTAGAAAAATGAACTTATTAAGGTCACGAGTTACTCAATAACCATAACCAAATTATTTTTGAGATGGAACCCCATAATACTTAACAGATACCAGCAGCACAAGTTTTCTACCCCGAGCACAACACATAATAAATGACATATTTTTTGGGCTCTCTAGATATAGAGCCATATGAAAACTCAAGTTTTTTTTTTTCATATATCCAAGCTTTAGTAATTTTTAAGTAAATAGCCACGAGATTTTATTAACAAAGTAAAAAAGACATTAATAGTTGTAAATATTTGTTAATAATTGTAAATAACCACCAGACTCCAAGAGCATAAATAGAATGCTAAAAACGTTCAAACAATGCCACATCACCATAATGACTATTTAGTAAATCTTCAAACTTTGATGGCTTAGTTACTCGATTAATTTTTTTTTCTCTCTCAATAGGTGTTTGGGAAGAGCACATTCATCGGACTAGGCATATCGTTCTTTGCGGGGCTGTGCTTCTCCCTCTTCTCGCCGGCGTTCAACCTGGCGACGAACGACCAATGGCACGCGTTGAGAGTGGGGGTCCCACACCTGGCGGTGTACACGGCCTTCTTCTACTTCTCGGTGTCGTGCTTCGTCATCGCCGTCGTCCTCAACGTGTCCTTCCTCTACCGCCCAGTGCTCGGCCTTCCTCGCACCACTTTCAGGGCCTACCTCAACGACTGGGACGGGAGGGGATGGGCTCTGCTCGCCGGACTCTTATGCGGCCTCGGAAACGGCCTCCAGTTCATGGGCGGCCAGGCCGCCGGATACGCAGCCGCTGATGCCGTCCAGGTGCGTTTCTTCGCTAAAAAAAGTACTAACACGCACAACATGGAGAAAATATGTAGATTTCACTCCGTTTAAATGTTTGATGGGTGACATTCACCAATTTTTAACATAAGATTTGTGCAAATAGTTTCCTGGTCTATGTATAAGCAGAAAAAATTGTAATTTTTGAAGCTCAGTGTAATTTTTTCTTTGGTCACAGGCACTTCCTTTAGTGAGCACATTTTGGGGAATTCTTTTGTTCGGAGAGTACCGGAAATCGTCGAAGAGAACGTATGTATTGCTGGTCTGCATGTTGTCTATGTTTGTTGTTGCAGTTGGTGTGCTCATGGCTTCCTCAGGGCACAGAAAATAGTTCCTCTCACTTTCTCTTGTTTATAAAAAAAGGTATAAAAGCATTAAATTTTATATGTAGTATTCTTTGGTGAAAGAGCTATTTTTTTTAACGTTCTATTGATTTACATTGGGAAATGTAATTACAACATAAAGCCTATCAAAGGATCTAAAATTTATTCCAAATTCATCTTTCTGTCTGAATGGCCACAGCTGTTTTATGTTGTATTCTAACACACATACACACAATGCAACTATATGGTGAAGAAAATATCATTCTTATTGTAAGGGGAAAAAATGGTCTCTATAATAGAAACCAAAAGAAGTATCAAAGGTTCAAGGTTCTATTTTTCCATTAGATCAAAAAAAGGATTCAAAATAAAACGACCTGATGGTCAATTTCAAAAGCAATAGAGCCATGCAACGCAAGACATTCTCTTTCCTTTTCCCATTAGATCGCTAGTCGAGCTTCTCATCAGAAGTTCCGGAGCTCCACTTTGCCTTCCAACTGATTGAGGGTGTGAGAAGGCGTTCGGTTTTCCAACCCGATAACTTCAACTGCAATGAACCAAAAGTCAGCTTAACTGCTGGTTTTTTTTTTTTTTTTTTTTTTTTTTAAATAAAAAGAAAATACAAATTCAGATGCAGGAAAAAAGATAACCTTGTGAAGAAAAGCAGTGTATTCTTTGTCCATCCAAGATTGGCTTTCGGCGTGGCCAGAGCTGGTTTTATCTGCATGAACGGCCAAAACATGCGCATGAACGAACGACTGCAAGATATCCGAAGCAGTAGAGTCTTTATGTGTTATGACACTGATCGTTCCATTCACTTCCAGGATTAAGTACTTGGCTGAGAGTGGAAACAGAACTCAGATCAGCAAAAGTTGGTTTTAAAAAAAAAAAAATCATTTGACTGTGCTTGTAAGGAAGAAGGAAGTTAACCTTTTCTGTAATGAGATTCTGCATATCGCAACATGTCCGCTCTGGTAAAAAGTTAAGAGAAAACAAAATAGTTCAAGGAGTTAATATACATAATAACATCTAGATTGGGATTGTGTTAGGAGAGCCAAGGATCTCTCGAATCACCCAGAGGAGCTACCGATATATTCAAATTCGAATTCTGATTATTAATATCTTAATAAGTAACCACTTTATTTTGGACAATTAGAGAAGAACTCACAGTTCTGTGTGACTCAGTGAGGAGACCCTGACACCTAGGCGTACTTGTTTTAGCTTGGAACGCTTTAAGCTCCCAGAAGATTCCCACGCCGATAAAATATGCTCCATCTTAGACACCTGTTCCGGAGAGAAAACTGGTAACATATTTAGATGCATTGCACTGCATATATATATATCCACAAACGATACTAGAGATATATAATAATAGTAATACAAGTACGTATGTCACTGTCGTGTTATTATAAAAAAATGAAGCGATATTCAATTTTGAAAATTCACAATGTTTCAAAGGGCAATGAATTACCTAAGCCAACCTCCATGAAATTCTGCAGTAGGATTGAGCACCTCTGATGGTTTAGTGTAGTCAAAGCAAGGCATTTGACCGCTTTGTAATTTGCTGTTTAGAAGACAAAAAAGCTTCGCGTGACCAGATCAACAAAGAGGAATAATAACACAATTTTTGAATCCATCAAATCAGCACTTCCAAGGAAATGAAATTGAACCTTAAAAAAAGCACTGGAAGAACATGCAAAATTTTCATTTCATTCCAGAGCATCAACCCAAGAAAATCGTTGATCACAGTTCTTCTTCTAATGTCAAGCTAGTACATCCATGTCAGAATCACTGTAGCCAAACTTACCGTACATATGGAACATGGTCAGAGCCAGAAAAGAAAACCAAATAGCGAATGGTTGTCCCACAGTGAAGCGAGCAAGAAGCATCCCCAACGCCATACCAGTCATTGTAGCTAATGTCTCTTGACTTCCTTCCTATTATGTTAAAAAAAAAATATAATGGTCAGAATTAGCCAGTTAAAAACATAATTCGATTTCTGACCATTTAGCCTGTACCTTGGCAGATATATCTGCAGCATTGTTCTGAAGAGCGAAGTGCTGTGTCAAAGCAGCTCTAGTTGCTCCACTTGCAACACCAGCTAAATGAACAAAAAGAAGATATATATTTTCAAAATCTGATCAAAGCTTTTTTTTTTTTCATTCGTTATTGATCTTTTGTGGTTTCACAATAATAAATAATTGAAAAAACTGTAACAAATAGAGATTCTTTCCCGCGGTGTGTGTAGAGGTTCTTTCAAGCCTCTCGTTATCGGATCGCCAGGTGTAGCTATTTCTCATCTCCAATTTGCCGACGACACGCTGATTTTCGGCGAGCATGACTCGGCAAACTGGGAAAACTTGCTGGGTATTGTTAAGGATTTCTACGATGCATCCGGGCTTTCGATAAACATCGAAAAGAGCAACATCGTGGGCATTAACTGCACGGACAGTGAGTCAGCCGCACTTGCTGGGGCTCTTGGATGCAAAGAAGATAGGTGGCCGATTTGTTATCTAGGGCTGCCTTTGGGAGATAGTCCTAGAAAAGCTTTCTGGGATCCGGTGGTGTCTAAGGTGGCGAAGAGGCTCGATGGCTGGAAGCGTGGATTTCTCTCAAAGGGGGGAAAGATGACGCTCATTCTTTCTGTTCTCTTTGCGTTGCCTTCTTATTTCTTGTCTATTTTCAAGATGCCGGAGGGGGTTGTTGCCGATATTGAAAAGGTTATGAAGCAGTTTTTATGGGAAGGTTACAACGACGGACGGTGCCGCGCTGCGGTGAGTTGGGATATCTGCTGTCTCCCGAAAAACAAAGGGGGGCTCGGTTTCAGTAATCTCGCGGTTAAGAACAACGCTCTTCTTGCAAAGTGGCTGTGGCGATTCCCGATTGAAGAAGACGCGCTGTGGCACAAGGTTATCTCTGCAGTTTACGGTGTTTCTCCTAACGGATGGGAACCGGGGGGTCCTAAGGATCGCTCCTTTCGCAGTCCTTGGCGCTCGGTCTCGACCGTCTGCGAGTTGTTTTACAGCCGATGTTCTTGGAAGGTCTTTGACGGGTCTATCGTGCGTTTCTGGGAAGATGTTTGGTGCGGAGATACACGATTGAAAGATCGGTTCCCATTTTTGGCGAGACTTTGCCCCTCTCAGAACGCCCCCATAAACGGGTTCGCGTCTCCCTCTCTCTCTTCTCCTGGTCAGGTGGATTGGAATTTCGGTTTCCCTAGATTTTTGACGAATAGAGAATCCTGCGAAGCGGCTGGTTTGACAGGTCTTTTGGAAGGTTTCAAGATTTGGGAAGGCCTCGAAGATAGACGTATGTGGCTGGGTGGCGAAGACGTTTTTTCTGTAAAATCTCTGGCCCCCTGTTCCTTACTTCGACGCTGTGTGGAAAGCTGCTGCCCCAAATAAGGTACAGTTTTTGCATGGCTGGTGGCTATCAAGAGAGTAAACACAGCGGATCGTATCCAAAGATTGAATCCTCACCAGTCCCTGTCGCCGAGTTTCTGTCCTCTTTGCCGCAGTGCGTCCGAAGATGCCGAGCACCTCTTTCTCAGGTGTGTGGTGGCTTCTGATTTGTGGCAGTGGTTTTTCTCGAAGCTGGGTATCGCTATCTTTCCTACCTCTGTAGAGTCGCTGCTAAATTTATACGAGTCTCCAGGATTCAGTTTGAAAAGGGCAGAAGCCGCCAAGACTGGGATTTTGGCAGGTCTATGGGGAATTTGGAATACTCGGAACAAGGTTATCTTCAAGGATGAGAGCTGGCACTTCCATAGCTTGATTGACTCTCTGAATCATTGTATAGCTTTGTGGCTTTTTTCTTCCTGCTCTGAGTTTAAGTCTTTTTCTTTGGCCGATTTGGCAAGGGATTGGCCCAGTGCTCTGTAACTTTTCGTTCTTTTCGGGCTTCTATTTTCAGTTTTTGAACTCCTTGTATTGGTTCTCGGCTATGCCGTTTTAAAGTAATAATAAAGCCCCGTTGTTTCTTTTTAAAAAAAAATTTACAAAATTTATATAGCATTTGTAGGAACTAGATTGACTGAGACCCGAATATATCAATCAACCTGATGGCTAGCAAAATCAATTAAAAATACGAAATTGTTAACCATATTATCAACCCGAATATTAAGGTTTAAGGATGTATGAACTTACTGAAGGATCTTGACAGGCTCCCTAAACAAACAACAAAGATAAATGCAGACGGAAATAGAGGTGAAATCAAGTCCATCAACATTCCTGCAACAACATAATAATATTATTAATCACTCTTTGACGCATCGTAAACCAGTATCAAAGATATAGGCAAATCTTAATCTGGTACAACTCTCATCCAGATCACCGAGGTATTGGTGAAATTATTGTTCAAAGATCCATCTGCAGTATTAAATGTGACTTTGCACTTGAAAAAGGATGAGAAAGCAATGTCATCATACCGAGGTCATTCATAAGATCTGCGACCAAACGCCACTTTTTGGCATTGCTATCCAAATTTGAGCCCTGAAAACCGAAGAGATTGACCCAAAAATCAGACAAACGCAGAAGCAAAACTCTCAGGGAACAGTACTCTTTGGAAGATATTACACAGAGTCTCTAAAAAGAAAATCCGTGCATAAACTTATCCTCAATTTGAAATATTACAACAGCAATGTTCATCACTTTTGAAATATGAAGGACTTTCCAAGCTATAAGGTCTCGGCTACTAACGTGACATAACAGATTGGTATTACGAACTATAACTTCTAAATAACACACCTGATAAAAAGTGAATAATATGCCTCCAAGCATTCCAGTTAAATCCCTCAAAAACCACTGCAAGTTCCAGCAAAATAATAAAAATAATAAGCATATTATAATTCCGTTATAAATTCAATCGGACCCGAGGGCACAAATTTCTCCCACCTGGAAAGTAGCACCGATCACCGTAGCCGAGTTCTCGCCAACCCCAATAGCACTAAGCAAAGCCTTACAGAATATTTGAATAGACGATAATTTATTACCAATCTTTTACTACCCTTTAGAGCAATATAGGAAACCCACAAAAACAAAACAAAAAACAAAAAAGCTTACTTGTGTTGAAAGCATGGTCCTGATGTAAGTTGAAAGACCCTAATAAAAAAATCGGAACCCAAAAATGAAAAAAATTGTTTCACTAAAACTTAAATCTAAAAAAAAAAAGGCATTTATCTTTTAAATAATAATTTACCTGTAGCGAGTCCCAAACTTGGAAAGGAACATAATCTGGCGTCACGCTGCTCGGAAAACCCTGCATGGATCACAAAGAAAAAGAAACTAAAAGTTTTAGCCACAGACGAACATTTACTAATATTTCTTCAATCACAATAAGGACAATTGTGAAAAACTTGCCTCAGGCACAAAAGCTTCAAGAATTCGCCTCCAAACATGATGGAAATAGCTAGCAGATCTACAATGCTCCAATCCAAGAATCAATCAATGAATCGATTGAAGAAATGAACTTGGCGAATTAAAAAAAAAAAAAAATAAATAGCAATACGAGACCTGAGGACGGAAATTGAAGGCAAAGCAGTAATCGTGGCGGTTTTAGTGAGCTTGGTCGAAGAAGAGCCATTCCATTCTTCAACTATCACACTACTCTGTGATGATGACGATGACAGTGAAGCTCTTTCCATGGGAGATTTGAGAGAGAGCAACGTCAAAGTTCATTTACGAAAACGGATATATACTGTCAACGACTGATTTGAGGAAACAAACGACGTGTTCTCGCGCTTTGAGAAAATAAAAAAACGACAACATTTTAGGTCGAAGTGAAGAAAGAGATAACAAAATAAAGAAAAAAAAAGAAATAATTCGCTAGAAGGAGGGGTCGAACCTCCGACCTTGTGGTTAACAGCCACACGCTCTAACCAACTGAGCTATTCCAGCTGACCTGTCAACATTCCTTAATTATATTTTAATTAACTAAAATAAAATTAAAATTACAAATTTTGTTCTTCCGGTGCAAAAGAGAAGCAAAGGAAAAGCTTGCTTCGGAGCTTTTCTTCAGAGTATCTCTCCGTAGAAATGTGGAGGAAAATCATATCTCGACAGTCAAACAGACACTTCTCATCATCATCGTCGTCGTCGTCGTCATCATCCAACGGTCCAGATATCACGACGCTGTACTCGTTCCTTCAACCCAGCGTGTTCGCTCTCAAGAGGGAACCAATCCCGTTCCCCAAAAACTCGCCGTACGGGAAAACCCTAGCCCTAACCCCCGAAGAGTTCAAGGCTCTGGAGACGAGTCTCCACAAATCGATCATCGTCAGAGACACCGACGAGGCGTGGAAGTCCTTCAAGAAGCTCACCGCTCGCTCGGCTCTCCCGAGTAAGTCCGTCA
This sequence comes from Urtica dioica subsp. dioica, assembly GCF_054948205.1. NCBI lineage: Eukaryota > Viridiplantae > Streptophyta > Magnoliopsida > Rosales > Urticaceae > Urtica > Urtica dioica. The sequence goes on along the minus strand of NC_142758.1, from coordinate 41,562,484 downwards.
CGAACTCATTCATCGCCTATTTTTCTTCGCTCAGGGAAGTCCACAATCTCAAGAGGGCTTTTGCCTCCGCGGTCTACGTGGTCGAGAAGAGCCCCGAATCGCTGGAGTTCGAGACCATCGGAGCGATCTTAGAGTCTTTCAAATCCGCCGAAGCTTCTGGTCCCGCTTTCGCGCTCATCAAATGCATGTTCAAGAACAGGTATTTCGTTCCCTTCAGCGTCTGGGGAGGCTCGATCGTGGAGATCAGTCGTAAAGGTGGAAGCTTTGAGGCCTATCTGCGGGTTTTCGAGGAGACTTGTCGGGTTTCCAAGGAGGAGAAGATGAGTTTCATGAGACCAGACTTGGCAGCTTGTAACGCTGCTTTGGAAGGTTGTTGCCGATGGATCGGGTCGGTCCGCGATGCAGAGAAAGTCGTCGAGACCATGTCTGTTTTGGGTATTAGGCCGGACGAGTCGAGCTTCGGTCACCTCGCTTATCTTTACGCTTCGAAGGGGCTCGGAGAGAAGATTAAGGAGCTCGAGTGTTTGATGGACGGTTTCGGTGTTTCGTCTGTGGAGCTTTTTCGGAGTAGTTTGATCAGCGGGTTTGGCAAGTCGGGTGATTTGGAATCGGTCTCGAAGACCATTTTGGACGGTTTGAGAGGCGGCGGCGGAGAGTACTTGAACTTGGGCGAAGAGGTTTACCGGGAAGTCGCAAAGGGGTTTATCGAAAACGGAGGGATAAAAGCTTTGGCGGCTCTGATCATCGAAGCTCAGAAGCTAGAACCTTCCGCGGATGTGGTAGAAAAATCCGTCGGGTACGGTGTCATCAGCGCTTGTGTCAATCACAAAATGTCGGATAAAGCTCACATCATCATCGACGAGATGAACGCTCAGCAAGCCTTTCTAGGGCTCGGTGTCTATTTACCGATCCTGAGAGCGTACTGCAAAGAGCACAAAACCGCCGAAGGAACTCAGCTGGTCGTGGATATCAGAAACTCGGGGCTTCAATTGGACTCGAAGACGTACGATTCTCTCATAGAGGCGTCGATGTCCAGTCAGGACTTTCGGTCGGCTCTCTTCTTGTTCCGGGACATGAGAGAGGCTCGAGTGTCGGACTTGAAAGGGAGTTATTTGACTGTGATGACGGGGCTGATGGAGAATAATCGGCCGGAGCTAATGGCGGCTTTCTTGGACGAGGTCGTCGAGGACCCTCGGGTCGAAATCGGGAGCCACGATTGGAATTCGATCATCCACGCCTTTTGTAAAGCCGGGAGGCTCGAAGACGCTAGAAGAACTTTCAGGAGGATGGTCTTCCTGCGTTTCGAACCCAACGAGCAGACGTATCTGTCGATGATCGGCGGCTACGTTTCGGCTCAGAAGTATTTCAACGTTTTGATGCTTTGGAACGAAGTCAGGAGAAATTTCTCGGCCGATGATGGCGGCCGAGGAGGAGGAACGACGGGGATGAAGCTCGAGCCCGGTTTGGTCGACGCGTTCCTCTACGCTCTCGTCAAGGGAGGCTATTTCGACGCGGTGATGCAAGTCGTCGAGAAGTCTCGGGAGATGAGGATCTTCGTGGACAAGTGGAGGTACAAACACGCGTTCATCGAGACCCACAAGAAGCTCAAGGTGTCGAAGCTCAGGAGGAGGAGCGTGAAGAAGTCGGAAGCGCTCATAGCTTTCAAGAATTGGGCCGGTCTGAGTGTATGAAACGCCATCGGTCACGAAGAAGAACAACATTTTTGAAATGTGGTGCGTTGATGGGACTATAAAGCTGGAACCTTTTCCACAAACATCGTGGCGTGTTCTCGAAAGGGAAGACCATGGCTGTCTATTGTTTGAAACGCCACCGCGAAAGTAAAGCTCGGGTTTTTCTTCTCTTTGGTAGTCTCCGAAGGAAAGCGGTGAAAGGAAGCGTTGCGCTTTTGCGAGTTTTTTGGTTTTTACTTTCAATAAAGAAAGAATGAGAATTTAACAGAGGAACTTGGAAGCCTCTTTTCCTACAATGAATTGGTTTATTAAAGTCTGATGCTTTGATTGATAACTGTGAAAAATGATCAAGTGTTGGCCCGCCAAAAGAAAAAAATAAAAATAAAGGTTACAAAATTGTGCTCTCTTTCTGCAACCCCTTTGGCATTGAAAGGGCACTTTTGAAGAAATAAAAATGCAGTTTTCGGGAGTATTCTATCGAAAAGTGGACGTTAGAGTGCTCTTTAGCTTGAATCCCGGAATATAAACTACCATATTGAAAATTCATCTATTACGAGGAGAATCAGTATATGGTCAAAGGTGATGACATTTTTTGGGGTATGAAACTCATCATTTACTAAACAAATAGATCTAGACCATCGAATTTCTAAATAAAAAATCTAGACGTTACATTGTATTGTCACATCTTGTCTATCATAAAGAAATAAATAGATCTAGACAATCGAATTTCTAGATCTAAAATTTAGTCATTGCATTATATTCAGTGGCGGATCCAGACTCGGAAGGCGGCGGGGGGGCCAAAACTGAATTTTGGCCGGAAAAAAAAAAAAAAAAAAAAAAAAATTTAAGCCTGAATTTTTTTTTTTTTTTGGGGGGGCCCAGGCCTCTTGGGCCTTCAACGTGGGTCCGCCACTGATTGTATTGTCATATTTTGTCTCTTAACATTATCAGAAATAAATAAATGTATCTACACTATCGAATTTCTAGATCTAAAATCTAACATTTGCATTGTATCGTCACATCTTGTCTTCACCAACTCATTATATAAATAAGACTTACTCCTCAACTCATTTTCTCACAAATTCATTCTTCAACTCATTTCTTCAAACATGACTTCAAGTCGCATTCTTCATACTTTGTTCAAGAAGATATACACTTGTGTCATACCTATTGTGGGGGTATAAAAATTCAAATATTTAAATATTATTTCGGATGAGCTTTGGCCCGACTAAAGCCCATAATCCATTTAAAGACCAGCTCACAGAATCAATTATGGGCCTAATTCGCTCTCGGCAGATCGGCCCAAGTCCAACAACACTTCCCGGCTCGATGAAGGACTCCAGCTCGACCACGTCTTCCTGGTCAGAAGGATCGGTCAGTCAAAGAGTAGACTACGCCGCGAAGACCGGATCTTGGACGACTTCAGCCTTGACGAGGAGTGTGGATCGATGAACACGTGTCTTCGGCCAGAAGGTTCCATCTCGCCTATAAATAGAAGAGGAGACGACGATTTTCGCATAAAAAAACCTCGGATCCCAGTTATCAATCGATTATATTTTGTACTCTTATATTTACAGTCTTGAGCTCGTTCTATTGAGTTCGTCACCTCGTCCATCTGTAACCCATTTCCCAATCAATATAATTAATATTCTTCTATTATTCTAAATTTAATTTTTGTATTGCTTCTTATACGCCGTCTTTCGAAACCCATTTAAAATACAATATCTTAGCATTCTTTTATCTTTGATTGTTGATCGATCCAAAAATCGACATCAACACCTATATTGATATTTCTCAAAACCCAATCGTAGGGATTTTCCAAAAAAAAAGATCAATTTTGGCAAGAATTGAAACAGAATATCACTCAAAATGGAATTCAAAAAGTTAGACCAAGAAGATCTTTAGAAACTAGAATGGCAACCATTCTTTCTCTTGTTTCAAAACTAAGGGGATGTGTTAACTATATTGAAAATAAGAATCCAAGCAGTAATTCGGAACAAGACATTTTAAGTATATATTTTGTCGATAAAATGTACTCATAATTATTTTTTTTTTTTTTGTACTTACTAACTTTTTATCATTATTTTCTTATAAATATGTAATAGTTAACTCAAGCGAGTATGTTATTGATAGATGATGTCAAATACAAGAGAGACTTCAAATTCGATCATGTGTGGCCCATTCTTAAGGGAATTGAGAAATTTGATGGTAACACCTCAAATACCAGTCACCGAGTCGTAGTTTTCTTTCATTGTCATCATTTTCTACCCAGTCACATGCAACCCTCGGTATGAATTCATTTGATCTTAACATGAACGATTAAGAAGACACTTGCAATTTATCTGGAAGAACAATGGGTGTAAAAAAAAAAAAGCAAAGAGACAGCAAAAATGCTGAAGAATTTTAAAAAATGATGGACAAAAATGAGAGTCTTGTCCGAACTATTAAAAATTCTAATTTTGGTAGAATTGGAGTTCAGAAAAAAAAAAAAAATGAACTTCTAAAGCAAAAGATTGAGCTAGCTCAATCTTTTGCTTTAGAAGTTCATTTTCCTAGCTCAAAGAATAAAATTTTATTCATGAATTTGGATACTATATCCGACCAAAATATGCGTGAATTTCTAGTAAAATAAAAAAAAATAATGCAAAAAAGAGCATAGAAAAACCAATATGAAGAACAAGGAGAAAGTTCCCAACATCATGGATCTCAATATCGAGCATCTAATTATCAAGGAGATCAAGATTTTACTCAGTGTTATAATTATCTTGACGGAACTGAAAATAATTTTCCCGCTTATTAAATTGTGTTTTAAGATTTACGAAGTCTTTTAAAATTATATTATTGTTTTTAGTTTGAGAATATATCAAGAGTATCCCTCGTGTTTAATCGACATGCATGATTTATCCATTCGATTTCCATAAATATCAGACATATCTCTTCAGTTTAATATAAATGACATATGTGTCCTCTAAAAAAATGTTATATTTCAAACATCACCATTTTCGTTTATTTTTTACCAAAAAAAAAAAATTAGAACTTCCCAAAATATCGTTAATGAAATAATTTTTTATTTTCTATTATATATACAGAAAAATTAAATTAAAAACTTTCTTTATAAAAAGTTAATGATTTTTTTTATAAAGAGAGATTTTGATTTTTTTAATAAAATAGTAAATAAATATTTATTTTATTAAGGGTATTTGGAGGAGTTCAAATTATTTTTTTGCAAAAAATAAACGAAAATGGTGATATTTGCAATACAACATTTTTTAGGGGAGGCATATGTCATTTATATTAAAGTGAAGGGATATGTCTGATATTTCTAAAACTCGAATGGATAAATCTCGCATTTCGATTAAACACGAGGGATACTCTTCATATTTTCCCATATAGTTTTTTTTTGTGTGTTTAATTTAAACTTTGTAATCTATGTTTAAATTTTTATGTCTTAACTGAACTTTGTTTTAATGTATTTTTGTAGTCAATTTATCAATTTTAATGTTTTATAAATATTTGTAGGGTTATATATATATATACATATATATATATATATATATTATAAAATAAAGTTTGTGTTTAATGTGTTAATAAAATATTTTTTTTAAAAAGGGTTGCCGTCACTACTACAAAAAATAGGTTTTAGAAGCGACGCCTTGAATTAGATGCGACTTGTCACTTCTAATGTATTCAACAAAATTCAAAGTATTCTGTTTTGAAAAATTCAAATTTTGGAATAGTCGCTTCTAAAATTTTCCCGCCAATTGGAAGCGACATGTCTCTTCTAAACTATTGAAAAATTTTCGCTCTTTTTTTCGCGAAAATTTTCAATTTTTTTTGTTTTTTTTTAATAAAAACGACACCGTTTTGTCAAACCTTAAAATTATAAGCGACTTGTCGCTTCTAATTTAGGTCATACAGTATAAACCGTGACTTTCTTTTCTTCTTCTTCATCGGCCGATTTCTTCTCTTCTTCTTCCTCTGCTACTTCTCTCTCAATCTCTATCTCTCTCGTTTTTACTCTCTATCTTCTCTTAGACCACATCACCACCACCTCCATCGCCACCTCCGACTTCTCTCTCTCTCTCTCTCTCGTTCATAAGATTTGCACCATACCACCACCACCTCCCTTCGCGGCTCGACCACCCCCCACCACCACGGACCAGCCTCAGCCCCACCTCCTGCGCCGCGAACTCCCCTGCGCCACTGTTCTCCTATTCCCGGTGAATTCCTTGGTCACCTCCACCATCTCTCAATCTTTTTTTTGGCCACTACACCACCACCACCACCACCACCGGTCCTCTCTCTCTCTCTCTCTCTCTCTCCCCCTACCACAACACCTCCGTCCCCTCTCTCTCTCTCTCTCTCTCTCTCTCTCTCTCTCTCTCTCTCTCTCTCTCTCTCTCTCTCTCTCTTTTGAAGCTCCGCCGCCACCACTCACAACCACCACCGCTACCACCCTCTGTCACCACCACCACCACCCTCCCACTGCCGAGGATTAAACATATTGGTATCGATCACGAACAATCGTTCCGACACCAAATTATTAGTGAAATACCCTTATTGAGAATACATATCCCTATAACCGTGCGGAATATAAATAATTATGTTATCTAGCTAATTAAATTAAAATTATTTTTGTACCCTTATATTATATAATACCAAATTGCTATACCATATCCTTAGCATACCAAATTGAACAAAAAAAAAAATCAATAGGCATAAAACTGATAACTTTAGTTCAACAACAAAACAATAGAAAAATAATAGTTCGACTAACTTTAGCTAAATTTTGTAGCAATAAATTGGTGAATACAAATGATTTCCTAAATCACAAATATTTAGAAATAAATGTGCAGTTCCAAAAAAAAAAAAAAAAAAAATTACAAATGTACAAGACAATCAATAATACAAAAAAAAAAAAGTTATGAATGGTGGATAAATTGTCGGATGTATAAAAAGCTATGGAATACTTTGAGAATATATTACAAAAATGCCATTACTTTTAAGGTTATTATTATAAATAAATAAAAAATACTCTCTCTTTCGACCATCCCTCCAAATATGAATTGATGGTTTTTTGGTGTGTCCGACGGATTCAAACCCCGTACTTCTTCTTCTTCTTCTTTTTTTTTTTTTTTTTTTTTTTTTTTTTTTTTCATTCTTTCTCGCTTATATACCAAACAAGAAAAATTAAAAATTCATCCACCCAAATCCATCACTCATAATTCATCTCTTATAAATTCACTCTACCAAACACGGCTAAGGAAAATAGACACAAGATGCTAACTTCCATCGTAACATGTTAAAAAATAATATACATAAATTTGTTGTAACTAACAAAGTTTGTCATTTTTATTGGAGGAATAGCCCAAGTTTCATTTTATTAAGCAAATAGCCCATATTTTCGGCTCAGACTATAACGCCCTTGGTAAATTCGCGAATAGGTTAATTTAATTAACCTACTGGAGTGAGTTAGGTTAATTAATTAACTTATTGGTTGAATATTAGTTTAGGTTTAGATTTTTTTGTGAGTAAAGTTAATTTACTAAATGATTGAATTCGGAATTAGGTTAATTAATTGAATGATTTGAATATCAATTTACTTAAGTTATGATTTTTGTAATTTTTTTTAATTTCAAATCATTCACGAATCAGTTAATTAATTAACCTAACTCACTCCAGTAGGTTAATTAAATTAACCGATTCACGAATTTACAAAGTGCCTCTCATCAATCCCCTCCACCGCCGCCGATTTCCTCTCCACCGCCGATTCCTCTCCCCCCGCCGATTTTCGAGTCAATCTGAGCCTAAATTTACTCACAAAAAAATTCAGAACCTAATCTAATTTTTTCAACCAATAAGTTAATTTAATTAACCTAACTCACTCCAGTAGGTTAATTCAATTAACTTATCGCGAATTTGGGGGTTTCTAGGGTTCGTTCCTAGCAATCTCAACGCAGACCAAGTCAACCATGGCCAGAAAATCCCTAACGACGACGAAAAGCTGAAACGACTCAGCTCAGAAGACGTTGTCGCCTCCGCCGCTGACTCCGACGTCGGCTCCGACGCTGACGCAGGAGTTCGTGAACCTCACGGAGCTCCTCAGCGTGGCCGGACCATTCAAGACGTTCCTCGGCCACCTGATCTCGACGAAGGTCATCGAAACGGTACAGAATCAGGCCAACGACACGGAGGAGAGAGTGACGATCTTCATCCCGAAGGACTCGGCGTTCTCGTCGCTGAAGAATATGCTGAAGAGAGAGAGAGAGAGAGAGAGAGAGAGAGAGAGAGAGAGAGAGAGAGAGAGAGAGAGAGAGAGAGAGAGTTGTGTGAAAGGGTAATTTAGGTAGTTTAGATTAGTTGAGCTATTATCTTAATATTAGTAGGTTGATTTGGCTAGTTAGCAAAATAGCCCTTTATTTAATTGACTTAATTTAAGATGCTAACTTAAACAAATATTCATAGTTAACTTTGTTTCCAAAATTTCAAAAACTAAATAAAGTTTATTAATCAACCTACACATAATTCTTAATCACGATAGCAAATAGAACACTGCTATGCGCGCTGATGCATTAGCGCACACACATTTGTGAGATTCATATTTCAAATGGGTCTCACTCAATGTGAGTGTGCGCCATCATTAATGTGGCAAATAATTGTAGTTTCTTAAACGTTGTTATCATTGATGTTTAAATTATTTGTTTATTTCTCTCTTTTTTTATAGTAAATTTAACTCTTCATTTCAGACTATTTTACTTCTGATTAAAATTTATGGTTTCCCCTTCTATCAGTTGATCATAAATAAACAGAATTTTATTAAATTTATGAATGTCTCAAAACTTTTTAAAAATCAATATGCTATTTCCTATTTAGGATGTAAATACGAAATTGTCTGTAATTTCGTTTGTTTAGTTTATTTTGGGGGTAACCAATTGACTGCCATTGGATTATCTCCTACTTGTTGGCGAAACGTAATATTCCCCATTGAATATTCCAGGACAAAAAAAAAAAAAAAAACAAAACCAAAAACTAGAGCATAATCCAATCAATAAATAACTGCTAGCGTAGAATCTGAGCTTTCATCATTTTAGTTATACCCTTTAAATCCGGACCATCACGTTTATATATTAAATATAAAAAGCGTTACTTACTTTACTCACTGATTATTTTAATTTATTTGTTTCCTTGAAGAATATTTTAACAAGACAAGAAAAGTACAGAGCAGAGAGACTCAATCGCTCTCAAGTCTCGACACTTTGTTTGTTTGCCACAAAGGTCAATCAAGCTCATATAATAAGATTACAATTTTTATCTAATTTTTTATTTTATTTTTTATGTTCTAATTAAATTCTGAATTTTAATTTCATCGTTTTCGCAGTGGAAAGAAATAAAATGAAGTCCTTGGCAATCTCATTTCTGTTATTCATTTCTATTCTTCTCCGGCAAGTAACGTCCCATGCCGACCATCCACTCTCCAGAATCGCCATTGAAAGAACCTTATTCGATCTCCAAAGCGACGCTCGCGTCCAAGCCTCTCCGGCGATTCTCGGAGTCAAGGTCCGTCAAAACAAGTTTTATTCACTGAATCGAACTATTTGAGCTTGAAGTTTTAAGAATATTCTTTTTGTTGTTGTTGTTGTTGTTGTTGTTGTTGTTGTTGTTGTTGCGGTTTCAGGGCCAGAATTATGAGTGGGTGACAGTGAAGTTCGATTCTCCGAATCCTTCGAGCGACGATTGGATAGGAGTTTTTTCTCCTGGAAATTTCAAGTAAACAACTTTGTGTTCCTTCTCCTTCTTCTTCGTGTTCACTGTTTGAGTGTTTTGGGAACTATTTGGGAGCTGAAACGACGTCGTTTTTTTTCCATTCCGGTTCTTAGTGCCTCACTGTGTCCTCAAGAAGATAAAGCAGTTCATCCACCGTTGCTTTGCACTGCACCAATCAAGGTCCGAATTTTTCGTTTCTTTACAATGGATTGAATTTGGGATTAAAAAAACAAAAAATTCATATTGTAATCTTTTATTTATTTATTGCAGTATCAATATGCTAATTACAGTACCCCGAAGTACAAAGACACTGGAAAAGGCGTGTTGAATCTGCGGTTGATTAATCAGAGATCCGATTTCGCGTTCGGGCTATTCTCCGGCGGTGTATCTAATGTACAAAACATCACTTTTTTCAACCGAATTTATGTGGTATCTAAATATGTTATATATGCCAAAGAAGTTTAATTTATTTGGTTTTAAAATTGTAGCCGAAATTGGTGGCAGTATCGAATATTGTGGCTTTCGCGAACCCTAAAGCTCCGGTTTACCCGCGTTTAGCCCAAGGAAAGCTATGGAACGAAGTAAGTTCGATTCATCGACTTTGCTATGTAAATTTGACTGCAAGCTCGTTCGTCGCTATTTCTGATCCACTATGGCAAAAAAGAAAAAAAGACTTTCTTTTCTCTATTTAAGGTTTTAATTTGTTGGTGTATAAACGGATTCTGATCATGTGCGATTGATTATGTTGCTATTCCTTAGATGGCGGTGACGTGGACAAGTGGATATTCGATGGACGAAGCAGGGGCGTTTGTGGAATGGGGTCCGAAAGGAGGAAAGCTCGTGAGATCTCCGGGGTTGACTTTGACTTTCGATCGGAACACCATGTGCGGTGAGTCAAAAATGTCAATTGGCAATTCAGGTTAAGGATCTTAATTAAAAATACATCGTAATTTGTATTTTATTTTTTATGATCCTGTGTGCTCAGGTGCACCAGCAAGCACCGTGGGATGGCGAGATCCTGGATTTATTCACACATGTTTCATGAAGGAACTTTGGCCGAGCACAAAGTATGTCATGTTTCCATAATTTTGTATGAATAAAAAGCTTGACATTCTGCGGTTTTTTTTTTTTTTTTGGGTGTGATTTTGTAGGTATGTTTACAAGCTAGGGCATAAATTATATAACGGTACAACTGTTTGGAGCCGAGAGTACGAGTTCAGATCATCTCCTTATCCAGGCCAAAACTCTGTTCAACGTGTCGTCGTTTTTGGAGACATGGGAAAGGTTTGAATCCTCTATTTTTTTTTTTCCTCTTCTTTACTTTTTTTATTTTATTTTTTATTTGTAAAGTAAGATCAGCATTGCGTTCTTCTTAGCCATTGTATGAGGTAAGCCTCAATAATGTATGGACTTTGATCATGTTTCTGCTAGGCTCATAATAAGGGAAAGTAAGTAATTTGATCAATTACATTATAAACATTTTAGTATAAATAGGTCACTGGGGGGTCATTAGTTTCATGAGAGAATGAGCTACCTCCGCGAATAATAGACTGATTTACTGTAATCATCGAGTTCTATTATCGAAACTAATTTCGGCAAAACTCTGCTCAACGCAATCTTCTGATTTTTTTTTTAAAATATATAAATTATTTTTTGCTTCTCCCTTATAGCGATAGTGCTCGATCATGTTTCTTGAACTATACTCTACGTTTCCTTCTTTTAGGCATCGATGAGATTAAATTTTCACTTTATTGTGCATAATATGTGGTCAATGGTCATTATAGTACTAGACAAACAATCGAAACGAGACATTTATTTTTATTTTTATTTTTATTATTTGAAGGCAGAAGAAGATGGGTCGAACGAGTACAACGATTTCCAGCGCGCGAGTCTGAACACGACGAAGCAGCTCGTTCAAGACCTGAACAACACCGACATTGTTTTCCACATCGGAGACTTGGCTTACGCGAATGGATACCTTTCTCAGTGGGACCAATTCACCGCTCAGATCGAGCCCATCGCTTCCGCAGTGCCTTATATGGTCGCAAGGTTCTAATAATTTTCCACGTAATTGCTCAATCAATAACACTACACACACATTTTTGAGAAATTTTCCTTATCTCTTTCTTGGGCATTTTCTGATTTCCAGCGGCAATCACGAGCGTGACTGGCCAAACACAGGTTCTTTCTACGAAACGCTGGACTCTGGCGGCGAATGTGGCGTTTTGGCTCAGACCATGTTCTATTTCCCGGCGGACAACAGGGAAAAGTTCTGGTATAACCAAAACAACACTTAGCTCAACTATTTCTTCATCTTTAAAATTGACTTTCATATATCCAAAAGGCTATCGCAGTATTCAAGAACATTCAGTAGAAACTATTATTCACAATGAACCTGATGATCACACAAAAAATCGGCCAGCCCAGTCACGATTAGAGTATATCTGTCATGAATATCATTATTGCTGGCTATTTGTGTCAGATTTAGTGTATAGTCTTTATTCATTATTGATAATAATTATTACACAAATATCCATAATAACCGTAATTATGACAAATATTCTCCAACAGTCTCTCCTTCCACATTACTCTACGGCCAAAGTAATTAAACTAACATACTCGTAATCTCCATAAGATCTACAAATAATATCTCCCGGGGATAAATAAATCACCTAAGTTAAAAAAAAAAAATGCAGGTACTCGACGGATTATGGAATGTTCCGGTTCTGCGTAGCGGACACGGAGCACGACTGGAGAGAAGGTAGCGAGCAGTACAAGTTCATAGAGCACTGCTTTGCTTCGGTGGATCGCCAGAAACAGCCGTGGCTCGTCTTTTTGGCTCACCGAGTGTTGGGATACTCTTCCGGAGACTTCTACGTCGACGAGGGGTCGTTTGCAGAGCCCATGGGAAGGGAAAGTCTCCAGAAACTCTGGCAACGCTATAAAGTCGATATCGCCATATACGGCCACGTCCATAACTACGAAAGAACCTGTCCTATTTACCAGGTAACACAAAGTAAATGTTTCTTTTACTAAGTTGATTTTTCTAGTCAATTTAGAGTTACAACACAATGATTTAGAACATTTCGGGTCTAGAGAGTGTATAAAATTCATGGTTTGAAACACATGACTAAAACAAAATAGTCCCCAGAGCAGTGCTATTTGTTGTACTAGAAAAATGTAAGTTTCAAATTTGGAAACAGGGATAACATTTCGAATTCGGCATAATGCATTTGTAAATAATTAAATGTGTTCAAATTTTCATCTCATTTACAGTATTTTTTTTTTATATACTTAGCTGCTGAATTTGTTATAGAATCCAAAATCAGCTCTGTGAAGAAAAACATATACAAAAAAAACATTACCAAGAAACTTTTCCTCGATATTATTTTCAATTTTTTTTTCGTTGATTTGATATAGAATCAATGCACGAACAACGAGAAATACGCGTACAAGGGCAATCTTAACGGGACGATCCATGTCGTGGCCGGAGGCGGAGGAGCGGGTCTTGTGAAGTTTGGGGACGTGAAGACCAAATGGAGTCTGGTAAAAGACTACGATTTCGGGTTTGTCAAACTCACCGCCTTTGACCATTCCAACTTGCTGTTCGAGTACAAGAAGAGCAGCAACGGAAAGGTTTTCGACTCGTTCAGAGTCCAGCGGGATTACAGGGACATCTTGGCTTGCTCTGTCGGAAGCTGTTCGGCCACGACTCTCGCTTCTTAACATTTTAAATTGGTGATTATTAAAGTTTCGAAAAACACGGCTTTTCGCATTCGTTTTCTGAGTTGAATGAATAATTTTACTGGTCTCGTATGTGATCAATCTCTCTTTTGTTCTGCTTGTTGTTCCTAACGAGTCTTGCAAATTGTTTTCGTCGTCTAAGAAAGAAAAAAAAGTGAAATTTAATGCTTTTCATATTATGTCGTTTCAAAAGCATAAAACCAGAAGCGACATATATATTTCTGGCCAATAAACGACAAAGAATATTAGTAATGTAACTGTTAGTTGACAGAGGAATAAAATGAAAGTTCCGCCATTTATTTTGAACTTGATGCATCATTTTTTTTTCTCTATATTTTCATATTTTTCTTTTAATTCAGTATCTAAATTGATTAAAGAGATTTGTAACTGACTAAGTCTATTTAAACTTAAGATTTTCATTTTGTCATACGTCTCAGATTTTTTTTTTTTTTTTATTTCTAACCATTCTGATTATGTGGCACATTGTTTATACCATTTTTACCCTTATTAATTAATTAATATAATTTATTTTTCGAAATTAATAAAATCTAATTTATTATTCAAAATCCCTAATTATTAGGATATCAGATATCTCACTCTCTCTCTCTCTCTCTCTATTTTCACGTTCACTCTTTCTCTCTCTATCTCTCTCTCTCTCGTCACATTTTTTAGCCATGGACAAAGTTCAAAAACATAAAAAAACGCAGTTAATAGTCGTTAATAATTATTAATAGGTTTCTGCTTCAACTAATAAATTTGTAATAACTGTTAATAGGTTTCTGGTACTTTAACAGTTATTACTGACTATTAACTGTGATGCTGTTTTTTTTCAACTTTCGGTATGGCTAAAAATGTAACGGAGAGAGAGAGAGAGAGAGAGAGAGAGAGAGAGAGAGAGAGAGAGAGAGAGAGAGAGAGTATTTAGGTATAGATAAATTATTTTCATTTAATTTATTTTTGACAAAGAATTAGGAGAAAAAATAAGGATAATTATGTCTTATTACATCAAAGATTGGCTAATCATCAAATATTACTAAAACGTTGGCTATTTCACAATTTCAAGTTTTAAAAAGGCTAGTAAGCTAGAGTGCTCTGAGAAGAAAATAGAGAGGAAAAAAAAGTTGCAACATAACAGGAAAAACATAAGGACCAAAACAAGATATATAACTTGAAACTCCCTTGATAGTTTGTGTTTCGGCGAGAGAAATAAAACTAGAAAGAAAGAGATGCCGGAAAGAAGAGAAAAGAACAAGACGAAGAAGAGGAACGAGCAAGAAGGACTCAGGTGAACGAAAAAGAAAGTGCACTTGAAGATCAAGTAACTAAAATGATGTAATTGTATATAAAGGGTTAGGGTGATTGTCCCACCATTTTTTACAAGCCTATAAATAATTTATAGCTTAACGTCCAAATAATGGACCGTTATCTAAATATCCCTAAATCGAATTAAGGAGAAGTTCATGTGGGGAGGCTTCCCAGGACGAGACGCAGTTAATTATAAACCCGAGACGGGTCCCAATAGCTTTCGAAAAGGAGCGGCGAATTCCGTTGAGCTCATTTAAGCTTCTCAAGACGAGCCATCATTAAGTCATTGGTTTTAAATTATCAATATGGTCCGTTCAACTTAAATGAGTATAGCAAATATATATATATATATATATATATATATATATATATATTATAGATATATATTGATGAACATATGCGTTATACATAAAACTTTGTACTAATAAATCTTGATAGATATCACGAGATAAAATGTTCAACACGTAACTATTACTATATTTATAATCAATTTCTAAGCTGATCCCACGTCTAGCTATACATCAGTTGACTGATCTCTTGATAAAATTTATTGTCTAAGATAAATAAATAAATAAAACAGTTTTAGAGCAGCTATAAGAAATACTTGATTTATTATCAAGTGTTTTGGTGAGGAAAGTTACAAACAATAACAATGAGTGCCATCTTTCTGCCAAGATTTTTTTGTTGGACCTATTATTTCTCAAAGCCCATTACGTGGGGTTTGTAAGTGAGAAATAATTGTGGCCCAAGTGTATTTACTTGTTGGTTTAATAATAATAATGAGATAATTCCTATTGGTTAATTAATAGAAGGTAAATTCCTATTGTACCCTGATGGTGGATCTATATAAAGAAAAACTCTAGGGATTGGTCCTCTCTCAACCTATTACGTAGTTTTCCTCTGCCATCAAAAGAAAGCTCTAAAGTCTAAAGAGGTCAAGAGAGAGAAACCAATTCCGGTGATTATCCGCTGCCGTCACCGTCGCTCTCGTCATGGATCGAGGTAGGTTTTCTCAATCCCTAATGTTCTGTGAGAATCATCTAGTTCTAATATCTTGGCTGATTAAGATCGTTTAAATTATGCTTACATGTGGTATCAGAGCCTTGATCGTGAATTAGTTATTTTCCGATTATGCAAATTCATTCGATCACTGAATATATTCTCGTCGTTTATAAGAGTAGAGATATTAGCGTTGCATTCTGGGTAATTTCGTTTACTCAATTATATTGCTTGTGTGCGATTATATTCCTCGGGTTTTGCGATTCATATTTGTTCCGTGTGATCAGTATATTATCAGGGGATACGAACACAATCTCATTATTATACCCACTACCGTTTGGGTTTTATGTTTTAAATAAATTGAATATGTGATTACTGAGCATTGTTATTTGTGTTTTGATTAGTGGTGCTTTCACCGATTAATCTTATTGGGCCAATATTGTGGCCATTGAATTTACTGCACAAACCTATCATCGCATATGTGTATGATTAGAAATTCATTATTGTTCTGTACCTACACGTGAAGTTTGATGGATCAAGTTTTATTTTCTTTCTTTTATGCTTTTAATTAGTGTTTTGTTTGAATTGGATATTGATATTCTTATTCTTATGCCGATGAGCTTATGTCCTTTATGCCATCATGCTATGAAGTCCATCCTTGGTTTTGGGGGTTTGCACTCTGATGCCATCATTACAATGGTTTTATCAATATTGAATACTCTGATGCTATTATTATAATTGTTTGTCAACATTGAATTGAATGGTGGTCATATTAATAGCTTATGTTTAATGTGTCTTCTTTAGAGCAATATTTTGTCTCTGTTATGGCTTTACGATTGTTATATCTGCGTGATATGTTAATTGATGGAAGCAGTTTAAGTGGTCAACCCAGTCTATTAAGAATTTAAGTCAGCAATTCTGGTTTTAAGATATTTAAAGGAGCATTTTATTTTATGATCTCTGATTTTCCCTTTTACCAAAATATATAATGTCTCTTTATTATTTTGCTTGATATCTATACATTATGTTCAATTTGTTAGTCACCAAAGTGGCCTAATTAGAAAAAGTATTAGATATCAAAATTAAAATAAATTCAATTACTCATGTTTATGTGATGCTTATAAAACAAATGACATTATGATATTTTAAGATTGTGTCATGAGTAAATTGAAGTTTATGGTTATAAAATATTTATGGATCGCCCAAAGGTTGATTATTTGTTTTATAATTTATGAACATTATCGTGGTAAATTGATATGCTTGGTTAGGTATGTTTAGTATATCCAAAGATATCTAATTTAAGTATGTCAATAACCTATTATGTGAAAAATTTATTTTTTAGCATCATTTATGTATACCTTATTGTATATATTGTTGTTCTGCCCAAAGGTGACTTCAATATGTACCTTATGTTTATTTTACGTGTTCTGAATCTGTATTAAAGATTAGGTTTATTACTCAAAGCATTAATGTGTGAACATATATTATTTAATTTTGCAGCCTCTTTTCCTGTTTCTCTTCAGTCGCAAGCTACGTCTGTTATTAAGTTCAATGGTCTTAATTTCTTTGAATGGTCTGAACAAGTTCAGTTTCACCTCGGTGTTCTGGATCTTGATTCGGCACTCTTAAGTGAGAAACCTGCTGCTCTAACTGATGCTAGCAGCGCTGACCAAAGATCATTCCATAAAGCTTGGGAAAGATCTAATAGACTGAGCCTAATGTTTATGCGAATGACTGTAGAAGACAACATCAAGTCCACATTTAAGAAAACTGAAAGTGCTGAGGAATTTATGAAGTTTGTGGAAGAAAGCTCTCAGTCCGACTCGACTGATAAGTCACGGGCTGGGGCACTAATGGGTAGGTTAACCACCATGAAGTTTGATGGTTCTCGTACCATGCATGAGCATGTTGTCGAAATGAAGAACATTGCAGCAAGACTGAAGACCATGGGAATGGAAGTGAATGAAAATTTCCTAGTAACGTTCATCCTCAATTCCTTACCTCCTGAGAATGGCACATTTCACGTGCATTACAACACTCTGAAGGATAAATGGAATGTGCATGAATTACAAAGTATGCTAATTCAAGAGGAAGCGAGGCTTTAGAAATCGGGAAATCATTCTGCCAATCTCGTTGGTCATAAAGGAGCTAGAAAGAAACCATGGAAGACTGGAAAGGGCAAGCAAGGACTATCAAAGCTTAATGAGTCATCTGTCCAAATCCACAAGAAGGAACTAAGCAAAGATGCGTACCGGTTCTATAAAAAGACTGGGCACTGGCAGAAAGATTGCCCAAAACGTAAGGCATGGTTCGAAAGAAAGGGTAAGCCTAGTGCTTTTGTATGTTTCGAATCAAATTTTGCTGAAGTTCCTTATAATACTTGGTGGCTTGATTCTGGTTGTACCACTCATGTTTCAAATACGATGCAGGGATTTCTTACGACCCAAACCATAAGCCAAAATGAAAAATTCATCCTCATGGGAAACAGAGCCAAAGTCCAAGTTGAAGCCATTGGAACTTATCGTTTAGTCCTAGACACTGGGCATCATTTAGATCTGTTTCAAACCTTTTATGTTCCTTCTGTTTCTCGCAATTTGGTTTCCATATCTAAACTCGATAAAGCTGGGTATTCTTTTAATTTTGGGAATGGATGTTTCAGTTTATTCAAACAAAATCTTTTCTTGGGTTCTGGTATTCTTTGTGATGGTTTGTACAAACTAAAGCTTGATACCCTTTTCGCTGAAACTCTTTTAACCGTGCATCATAATGTTGGTACTAAACGTGGTTTATCTAATGAATCATCTGCTTACTTGTGGCATAAACGTTTGGGTCATATATCCAAAGAAAGAATCGAAAGGTTGGTAAAGAATGATATCCTACCTAATTTGGATTTTACCGATCTTGGAGTTTGTGTTGAGTGCATTAAGGGAAAGCACACAAGACAGACACTTAAGAAATCAGCCACAAGAAGCTCACAGCTCCTTGAAATTATACATACCGATATTTGTGGGCCATTTGACGTTCCATCACTTGGTGGAGAAAGGTATTTCATCACCTTTATCGACGACTTTTCACGTTATGGATATGTCTATTTGTTGCATGAAAAATCTCAATCGGTAGATACCCTAGAGGTGTTTGTCAATGAAGTTGAAAGACAATTAGATAGAAAGGTGAAAATTGTCAGGTCTGACAGAGGTGGTGAATACTATGGAAGATATGATGAAAGTGGACAGTGCCCTGCTCCATTTGCTAAGTTCCTAGAAAGCCGTGGTATTTGTGCTCAATACACTATGCCAGGAACATCACAACAAAATGGTGTAGCAGAAAGGCGTAATCGTACTTTAATGGATATGGTTAGGAGTATGTTAAGCAATTCTTCTTTACCCAAATCTTTGTGGATGCATGCTTTAAAGACCGCTGTATATTTATTGAACAGGGTTCCCAGTAAGGCAGTTCCTAAGACACCTTTTGAACTGTGGACGGGAAGAAAACCTAGTTTAAGGCACCTGCATATTTTTGGTTGCCCAGCGGAAGTAAGAATTTATAATCCACATGAAAGGAAACTGGACTCAAGAACAATCAGTGGTTTCTTCATTGGTTATGCAGAAAAATCTAAAGGGTATCGATTCTATTGTCCTAACCATAGTACGAGAATTGTTGAAACTGGTAATGCTAGGTTCATCGAAAATGGTGAAGTCAGTGGGAGTTTGGAACCACGTAATGTGGAAATCCAAGAAGTTAGAGTGCAAGTACCTTTGCCTCTACCTTCTTCTCAAGTTGTTGTTCTTGTTCATGTTGACCATGATAATGATTTGCAAGAACAACAAATTAACGACCAAGCACCATTGAATGATGTCGTACCAAATGAACCTATCATAGATGAACCACAAGAAGTAGCATTAAGAAGATCTGTAAGAGAACGAAGATCCACTATTTCTGATGATTATGTGGTTTATCTACAAGAGTCGGAATACGACTTAGGAATTGATAATGATCCAGTTTCATTTTCACAAGCCATAGAAAGTGAGAATTCTATTAAGTGGTTAGACGCCATGAAAGAAGAGCTAAAATCAATGGATCACAACGAAGTTTGGGACCTTGTTGAATTGCCTGAAGGTTGTAAAAGAGTCGGGTGCAAGTGGGTCTTCAAGACCAAACTCGACTCAAATGGCAATATCGAAAGACACAAGGCTCGACTCGTCGCCAAAGGTTTTACTCAGAAAGATGGTGTTGATTACAAAGATACTTTTTCACCCGTCTCTAAAAAGGACTCTCTGAGGATTGTTATGGCTATGGTAGCTCATTATGATTTAGAGCTCCATCAAATGGATGTGAAAACTATCTTTCTGAATGAGAATTTAGATGAAGAAGTGTTCATGGATCAGACTGAAGGTTTTGTGGTTGACGGAAAGGAACATATGGTGTGTAAACTGAAGAAGTCAATATACGGACTTAAACAAGCTTCCCGACAATGGTACCTCAAGTTAAACGATACCATCACATCTTTTGGATTTAAGAAAAATATCGTTGATCGATGTATATCTGAAGATCAGTGGGAGTAAGTTTATAATTCTGATTTTGTATGTTGACGACATCTTGCTTGCTACTAACGATCTTGGTTTATTACGTCAAACCAAATATTTTCTCTCTAAGAATTTTGAAATGAAGATATGAGTGAGGCATCCTATGTGATCGGGATAGAAATATCTCGTGATGGATCACAAGGATGGTTAGGATTGTCTCAGAAAGCATATATGGATAAAGTTCTAGAGAGATTCAAGATGGACAAATGGAAGAATTATTTGTGATCATTAGAAGGCTGCAAAGAAAGTACTGAGGTATCTGCAAAGATTACGGATCGTATGCTCACTTATAAAAAATCTAAAACCTCAAGGTGATTGGAAATTCAGATTCAGATTTTTACCGAATACGTGGATTATAGAAACACCATTTTCGGCTATTTGTTCCTTTCAACCGAATGAGCAATTTAATGAAAAATATTGCAATGCATAATGATTGCACGCACTATGAAAGTTGAATTCGTAGCATGCTTTGATGCTACAGTTCATAGCTTATGAATGTAGAACTTTATTTCAGGACTTGGAATTGTCAACACTATCGCCAAGCCGCTGAAAATTTAATGTTAATTCCGCAACAATCTTCTTTTCCATTAATGACAAGTATTAGAAAGGTGCTAACCATATGGAATTAAGATACTATGTCGTTAAAGAAGAAATTCAGAAACAAAAATGTGTCAATCAATCACATTAGCACAAAACTTATGATTGCAGATCCATTAACGAAATGATTGGCCCCCAAAGGCATTTACTGAACATGTCGAAAGAATGGGGATCCTTTGATGTCATCATTGATGTTATTTCTATGTTTTATGTGATTGACACTTTTGAGCTCGTTTATTTTGTTTCCGATATGAAGTAATGAATCTTGTTTTATTTTATGATTAGTATATACATGAATGCATTATGTGATCAAGATTCGTTTTGTCTCTTAAAAAGGACATTATTGTCGGACCGTTAATGAATACCTTATTATGTGTCTTATTAAGTGTGAATCTAGTATTGTGATACATAGAAGGGACTATGTCGATAAATTGACGTACAACCGCTATGATCCTTATTAGTTATCATGTTTGATAATGACTCTATGATGTAACCGATATTATGATGGATTTATCTTATACTATGCGCACTTATGTTTTATTATTAAGCTACATGGTATGCAATGACACATGGGCCAAGTGGGAGAATGTTGGACCTATTATTTCTCAAAGCCCATTACGTGGGGTTTGTAAGTGGGAAATAATTGTGGCCCAAGTGTATTTACTTGTTGGTTTAATAATAATAATGAGATAATTCCTATTGGTTAATTAATAGAAGGTAAATTCCTATTGTACCCTGATGGTGGGTCTATATAAAGAGAAACCCTAGGGATTGGTCCTCTCTCAACCTATTACGTAGTTTTCCTCTGCCATCAAAAGAAAGCTCTAAAGTCTAAAGAGGTCAAGAGAGAGAAACCAATTCCGGTGATTATCCGCTGCCGTCACCGTCGCTCTCGTCATGGATCGAGGTAGGTTTTCTCAATCCCTAATGTTCTGTGAGAATCATCTAGTTCTAAGATCTTGGCTGATTAAGATCGTTTAAATTATGCTTACATTTTTATCATAAATGGATCTGCGCATCAATTGTGTGATTGTATGATTTTTTGAACATATATATACGCATAAAGAGAGATACGCAAAACAAGAATAAAAAAGAATATGAAAGAGACGAAGCTTGAAAAAGTGAGCATAATTGTTGAAATCTAGCTCGGCAGCTCGCCCTCCCTTGTCACTTCGTCACTTCGCCTAAGCTTCACCTTACCACTTCGCCTAAGCTGAGCTTCACCTCGTCACTTCGCTCTTCCTCTTGACAGGCGTGTCTCGAAACCCTCACGTCTTGGAACCCATCGCACATGGGAAAAATGTTGCATTTATTTGTCATCATATTTTCTATGTCTTGTTCTCTGTGTAATATTTATTATTCTCTATTTCCTAGACATAATTATTACACGCATTTATTACACTCTCATGTATCTAGTCTATACTAATGTATCCACCATATGTATAAATAGGTGATACAAGTTTATATCAATATAAGAAAATTACCTTCAAAGTCTCGGAACACTCTAACTCATTTCCGACTTTTTCCCTCTTTATTTCTACATGGTATCAGAGCCCAGAAATTCAATCATCATGAACTCCTTCGAAAACTCATCCGCCCTCAACACCACTTCGACCACCTTGCAGACCTCGCCCACTCAGTCTCAATCTGAATCCTTCTCCCAACATATCACGAGCCACAAACTGAATGGCCACAACTTCCTACAGTGGTCTCAATCTGTGCTCATGTTCATATCAGGACGAGGTAAAGATGACTACCTCACAGGCGTGGCAACATCTCCGAAGATCGAAGATCAGACATTTAAGAGTTGGAAGGCAGAAAATAACATGGTGATGTCCTGGCTCATAAACTCTATGCATCCTGAAATCGGGGAAACCTTCCTCCTTTACCCAACGGCAGCGGAAATCTGGCAAGTAGCTAGAGAAATCTTCTCCAACTCCGAAGATGTGTCTGAGCTGTTTGAGACTGAGAACACTTTCCACGACCTACGTCAATGAGAGATGTCTGTTACTCAGTTCTTCAGCTCGCTCACGCATCTATGGTAGAAGATCGACCTCGACGAACATCACCAGTGGACCTGCTCCGAAGACTCAAAACTCTACTGCAGGATAGTGGAGACCAAACGTGTGTTTAAACTATTATCCAGGCTCAAGCAAGACCTCGATAAGGCCAGAGGTCGGATACTCAGTACAAAACCACTACCATCTCTCCGAGAAACCTTCTCCGCGGTCAGACACGAGGAAAGCATGAGGAAACTCATGCTTGGAGTTATCCAATCGAGCTCAATTCTGGGCTCATCCTCAGACTCGTCCGCCCTCACCACGCATGGAGACGAAGCACTACTTGCAACTCACGTCTCAACAGAGAGACCTCGCAAATCTCGCCTCTACTGCGATCATTGCAGACGACCTGGAAACCTCCGAGAAACCTGTTGGAAGGTGCATGGGAAACCACCGAGCTCAAAGTCAACCCGAGACACTAAGGATCCGAACTCAGCCGGAAACTTAGTATCCACCTCGTTCGCTGCCTCGACCTCGACCTCGGACTCCTCTCCCTTCAGCAACGACCAACTCGCTATTCTCCAGAAGCTTATCCAACAAGTCCAACTCAGTGGAGAACACTCAGGCATTGGTCCTCTAGGTAACTCTCCTAGAGCCCTCCATGTAAGCTCAGAGAATCCCACAACATGGATTGTTGACTCCGGTGCCTCTTATCACATTACTGGTAATCGAAGTTTATTCACAACTTACTCTATTTGTAATAGAAGCATATCAGTCACCATCTCCAACGGAGCCAAAACTCAAGTCACTGGTATTGGCACCGTGGTCTTGATGAAGTCCATGAGGCTAGAATCTGTTTCCCACATCAAAATCCCAAAAACTTTGCTGCTCATTTATAAGCTTTGTAATAGTTGGTTTTTTTGTTTATATTTTTAATGTCTTCGTGAAATTTACAGAAACCCTTATTTATACATGTTTATGTATTTAATATTGAAATTGAATCGAATAAATTTGTTGCACACGAACCAGTTTTTTACCCAAAAAATCCAGCCTTTGTTCCATTAGATTTATGCAAGTCTCTTGGTGAATGTAAATAATGTTTTTTTTTTTTTTTTTTTTTTTTTTTTTTTTTTTTATATTGTTAATGAGTGTATAATTCTTATATGTAATGTTTATTAATGTAAACCTTTTACAGATACAATATGAAGGCGAGATTAAAAAAAAAACAGAACAAAGATCTTTTAAAAATTTACTTTTCAACAAAAAAAAAAAGAAAAAGAAAAAAAGAAAGAAAAGAAGATAACATTGACTCTAAAAAGCATTGTTGTTGTATTTTTCTAAAATATAGCACGAGCCTTAGACAATAAACCTATAATTGTCGTTTAGTGATCTTCACTATTATAAAATGGACTTTTAGCTGCACATTGAATTTAGATAAGAAACGTGGCATCTAAATTTCGCATCTTATTGGATTTTCTGAATGTGTATGTGTGAATGATGTATGTGCATGTATATGTTTATGTGTGAAGAACAAGTTCCGCCGGAACGCCGTGAAGATTAGCCATCAATCGGTAAAAGATATGTTTTGCGTAAAATATTTAAGCACAACAAGGAAAATCAGAAGCAGAAGACCACAGTCAGCCGGCAAGGGACGATGCTCTTTTCTCATCACCTTTGGGTGAACGTAATTTGTAACTTAAAGAAATTTTCTATATTTATATCAAGTATATTAACTCATTATATTGTGTTGATTAATATTTACAGAGTGGGACAAATAGGAGCTTGGCCTTTGCATTTGAGTGATGGATGCATTTCCACCAACACAAAAGGAACTCGGATGATGCTCGCATCGAAATTTTGTTATTTAAGTTGTAATTTTACATTCATGTATATGAATTACTTATTCATGTTTCTATACTCAACTTAATTTTTTTACTTTCACATGTGTAAAAAACAAGATGGTGGAACAAGTTGTTGATATACAATGGCAAGCAGAGGAGAATGGTGTGGAGTGTTAGGTCGATGACGCAGAGGAGGCATCACTGAGCATCGTTCTTGGGGAGCGACGTAACTAGACAACGCCTGCTTCCGTCTCACACCAACGAGATCGTACAAGCGGCAGCGAAAGCATAAAACGAAAAGAAAGCAGGGGGAGGATGAGTACCAAAGCTATTTCTCGATAGACATCAAAAGTAGTGATTATGTACGTAGTATGCTATTTTATATATATATATATATATTTATATATATATAAAAGTAAACTTTATATATATATATATACATATATATGAGTTTATATTTTTACATGTTTATACTATTTCTAATTAATTTAAATATATCGTATAAAAATATTAAATAAAAAATTATAAATAAATGTGACACATCGTATCTAAATACTATCAATCGACATGTTTTAAAAGTGATGTAGATGTGATATTATATATTGCATCTAAACACATTAGATGCAAAGTATTAGATACGACGATTTGCATCTAATGTCGCATCTAAAACACTTTTATATGTAATATTTGGACTTTTAGATGCAGCAAATGTGACATCAAAATGCCTTCTTTTTTTTTTTTTTTTTTTTTTTTTTCTTAGTGCTTGCGATAAGGGTATTTTATCTCGCTATTTCGAGGAGCCAATTCTAGGCACTTTGTACAATGGACTCTATCAGAAGTTGTTCAACCACAACTCTCAATGTTTAACCATTATAAACTAGATATTATTAAAGTTTCGAAAAACTTGTTTTTTCGGATTTATTTATTTTAGTTGAATGAATAGTTTTACCGCTTTCCTTTGTGATCAATCTCTCTCTCTCTCTCTCTCTCTTTTTTTTTTTTTTTTTTTTTTTTTTTTTTTTTTTCTTTATGAACCTTGCAATTGTTTTTGTCGTCCAATGAAGAACAAAAGAGAAAATTTTAATGATTTTAATATGACGTTGTTTCAAAAGAAAAAAAAACCATTAACGACATTTGGAAAGATGATAGGAAAAACGTAAAAGGTGGCCAAAAGATTGTATCCGAATCGAAATGCCATTTACAAAATTCATTCAACTAGTGGGGGAAAAAAAAACCCGCCTATATTAAAATTACACATAAATTTATGTTTTTTTAGTTCCAAAATTCCAAGTCTAGCTGTAGACTTCTGTTGTAATTTATTGAAGTATCCGCAGCTCATTCTCAAACAATATTCCTCAAAGTGATAAGAGAAAAAAAACGTTTAGAGATAACATCTATTCAACATTTATGTTCTAGCCAACAGATTTAAACAATTTTCTTCACTTTGTTATGTTCAGATAATTTATTAGCTAGTTCGTTACGTGCGAGCTTGAAATTCTTACATGGTTATTTGCAGGATGAGAAGATAAGGCTCTAATTATTCTAAATAAAGAAGATAATGTTGGCACGTGTCATCCCAAGCGTAAACTTACTTTTTTAATACGGTCATTGAATTATTATAAATTAATTGGTTAGCATAAGTATACTAATTAAATAAGCCAGCTGAGTTGTCATGACTCATGCATATCAACCTCATTAAACTAATTAGAAATTGGATTATAATGGACGCAATTATTTTTTTTTAAAAAAAAGTAGTTAATAGTAATAATAACTTTACCTAATTTTTTTTAATTTTTATTTATTTTATAAAAAGGACTCATCAAAAGATTATATTGATAAAAGCCAAATATTTAGATTACAATAATAGCTCAAAAAAAATTAAAAAACTTCTATATGAAAAAGATGAAAAATAGACCACAAAAAAAAAATAATAATAATTTGAGGGTTACCCGTCTATGTAGTTAATCACGAGCAGAAATGTCAATCTTCGCTTGTTGTAGATTGCGATTTTAGGGGTATTGTCCAACTGAGATCTATGCCCAAAGAAGAAAATCATATTTTAGATTTGAGATTCATATTTGACGGAAAATCCAAAACCACTCCGATTAAAGATCAGGCGGTACAAAAGTTAGATATAATAAGTCTAAATTATTGAAACATAAATAAAATAAAAAGCAAAACATAAAGAAGAAATAAAAGATGAAAAATATATTTATCTGGATCGAGCCCATCAGAGTTTTTATATTCCAGGAGAGGCGACGACGAAGATAAAAGTCCAAATCTTGATTTTTTTTGGAAAGCATGGCAAGGATTTTATTTGGAGAGCTTAGGTTTAGCTAAAATAATAAGGCTTCCATGCAATTTTGTTTAAGGTGAATAACTTCTGAATTGATAAGGTTCCAACCAAAATCATAGTTTGTGAAATCCGATGGATGATATACAATAATTAGTTAATCCCTTTAACTTGTTGCTAAGTTAATAAATAAATAAAAATATATTACTAACCCTTTTTGTACATGACATTTATCATCACGCTAATTTTGACTTTCTCACTTCGATATTTATCCTCTTACTTTTTTCTTCCACATTTATTCTCTCCCTTCATAAGAATTTAATAAATAAATATAGTGTTCCTATAATTAAGTTAAGCGAAGCAAAACTCAAAAATACAGTTTTGACCTTCCGCTTTCATCTTGGGAGACTGTTTCGGACTTTCAGTAGAAGAACACGCATTTCCATGAAAACACAAAAACAAACGAATTTCAAAGAAAAAAACAAACAAATTGACATTTGTTTATTCTTAAATTACACGAGACAAATAAATTGTTTATTTATTATATATATTTATATCGGTTTCAGTCGGGTTTATGATTTGGTCTCTCAGTCTATCGACTCATTATTCGGGAATCCAGGCTCGGTCAAACGAGGTAACACTCTCGATTCCTTGTTCTCTGAAAATAACCATGGAGAAGATTTGGCTATTAAAAAAAAAAACCGAGAACCATTTTCGTAGGCCAAAAGATATTAGCGCTGCAATGAATTTTGGATGCGATTTAATCTTCTCACCCGCTAAATCTGTTCTCTCATTTGTTGTGCATAGCTTAGCTTGAATCGTTTCTCAGGAACTTCTGAATTGAGAGAATTTAATTTAATTAATTAATATTTTCAATCTGGTGCTTCTAGATTCAGAAAGAAAACGAGAATATAGATTCGCCATCACGAGTTTTTATTTATTTATCAGACACTGATACAACTGATTTGGTTGATCTTGGATCCACATACATTTGGCAATTTGATAGATAAGGGAGTTTTTGGCTCGTTCGATCGAAGTTTGAAGAAGAAGCATCAGAAATGGGTTTTTATCCGGTGCTACGCGGCGCATACTCAGCCGCCAGAAGGGCGATCTCCGGCCACACATCTCATCGCCGCCGCTTTTACTCTTCCGGCGGAGACTTCATGCGCGGTGCGGTGTTCTGGGAGGCCAACAAGCCTCTCACCATCGAAGAGTTTCAGATTCCTCGTCCCAAAGCCGGCGAGCTTCTCATCCGAACCAAAGGTAAAACCTCTTTTGTTTTTCCATATTATCAATCTTTGTGTTAGGATTTTAGATAGACACACTATAAAGGATTTAGGAAAGACTCTGAGAGGAGGGTCTCTAGAATAACCCAGATTTATCGAAGAGCTTCGTAATATTGAAAAACAGCCTTTCTGCGAGATCTCGTTCCTTGGGGCCCAAGGCAGCCGTGAGACGAGATCTTAAAGTGCGGTCTCGCTTTCGTGCTAGGCTTGGGCCTCGCCGAGCCCATGGATATGTCTAATTTGTTAATCTATGCACATCTTTATTATTATTATTATTATTATTTATGAATGCCTAAAACAGATTTGTGCTGTTTGTATGTGAAATGCGAAATGGTTTTTGTGAAAGTGACTTTTTTCTTATCAGACTTTGATGAACTCTTTTCAAACACCTTTGTGTTTTTTTTTCTGTAGGTCTTCACATTTTAACATGTTTGATGATGTAATATGATATGATATAGTGAAGCTATGTTTTTTCTGCGTGTATATACATTTGTGTGTATGTGTATGTGTATAGCTTGTGGAGTTTGCCACTCTGATCTTCACGTGATGAAAGGCGAGATCCCATTTGCGAGCCCTTGTGTCGTCGGGCACGAGATCACCGGCGAGGTCGTCGAGCACGGACCTCTCACCGACAACAAAACCGTTCAGAGGTCTCTCTCTCTCTCTATGTCTCTCAGGGGCTACTTTTTCTCTGACTCTGTCCTGTTTCTGTGGCCAAACAGATTACCGATCGGGTCCCGTGTCATTGGAGCTTTTATCATGCCCTGTGGCAACTGTCTCTTCTGTTCCAAGGTAATAAAAACAACTAGAACAACTATGCTCTTCCGATATACGAGTAGTTTGAGGGAATTTGTTTATTTATTTTTTTTGTTTTTCGGTTGAAAATAGGGGCAAGATGATTTGTGTGAAGATTTCTTCGCTTACAATCGCGCAAAGGGAACGCTTTACGATGGCGAGACCAGGCTGTTCCTCCGTGGAACCGGTAAGCTCTTCACTGTGTATGTATATATATATATATATATATATATATATATATATATATATATATATATAATAGCAAGACAAACAGATAAAAATCCCAACAATGTGGTAAGAAGAAGGTAATCGGGTACCAGGGTCACTCCCCCAGAGAGGCTAAGCATTGACCAAAATTGATTATTTTTAACTTCTATTTATAGACTCAAGACAGATATTATTGATTAGTCTAACATCACTCTATAACTAACTCCTAAAACTAATCGAGGTTTAAATACTGATGGGTGATACTTCTATGAATGCCGGTGAAGTTTTTATTCAGAACTGAAATTTCATCTTTTTTTTTTTCCCCTAAATAAAAATTGTTATTTACAAAAAAAAAATGTAATTATTTCATAAGATATGAATCCCATGTAGGAAAGCCGATATACATGTACAGCATGGGAGGGCTCGCAGAGTACTGCGTGGTGCCGGGGAACGGGTTGACAGTGTTGCCTGATTCGTTGCCGTACACTGAGTCCGCTATTCTCGGCTGTGCTGTTTTCACCGCCTACGGTGCGATGGCCCACGCGGCCGAGGTCCGACCTGGCGATTCCGTTGCAGTGATCGGAATAGGGGGCGTTGGCTCTAGGTATATCTAAAAAAAAATAATTAAAACCATCAAATTTTTTAAGGACATTTTCGTTAAATTGGACCAGTGGGTCGCTCGCTCCAGTTGTTTGCAGATAGCGAAAGCGTTCGGTGCCTCTGACATCATCGCGGTGGACATTCAAGACGAGAAGCTCCAAAAGGCGAAGCTCTTCGGCGCCACCCATGTTGTGAATGGGGCTAAAGAAGATGTCGCCGAAAAGATTAGAGTAAGGAGAGCTAAGATGGCTAACTTTAAGAAAGAAACTGATTGGCTCAGATTGACCATAAATTTGGGCACTCTAGAAATCTTGGCCATTCTAAACTTGGCTAAGTCGCTAAAAATTGTAATATCTTGGCTATTATATAGTATTTCTCTTTTTGCGGTTTCGTTGGTGTGATTAGGAAATAACCGGAGGAAGGGGTGTAGATATCGCCGTGGAGGCTCTGGGAAAACCAAAGACGTTTTCGCAGTGCGTGAAGAGCGTGAGAGACGGAGGTAAAGCTGTGATGATCGGACTCGCACAATCCGGTGCTGTTGGAGAAGTAGAAATCAACCATCTTGTTCGCAGAAAGGCGAGTTCTCTTAAATTGAAGACTTTCATCTTCATTTTATTAGCTGGGCTACACAACTATCCATCAGAGGAGTAGATTCATGTCATTTTCCCTGGATTAGGGTTTTGGCACCCGGTATTTTAAAGTGTTTTTCTTTTTTGGTGACAGGTTAAAGTGATTGGGTCGTACGGAGCGAGGGCTAGAGAGGATCTCCCAAAAGTGGTGAGGCTGGCTGAAACGGGAATTTTTAGCCTAAAGCACGCGGTTTCTAGAAAGTACAAATTTGAGGAAGCTGGCGAGGCTTTCCGGGACCTCGACCGTGGCTCCATCGTCGGCCGAGCCGTCGTCGAGATCATGTGATCGGGTTTCTCTCGATATTTCATATTGTCCGTCCAAAATAAGATTGACTTTCTCACATGATTTAAATATTGACTGTTCAGCCTTTTGGATGGTTTGTAGCTGTAACGGATATATAACTTGAGCAATAAGTTTAGAGTTCTGGCCCATAATGTGCTATTTGCCACCTTTGTAAAAAAAATAAAAAAATAAAAAAATAAAACAAAAAATGGCCGATCTGGGTTTTGTCATTCTTATGTAGTCTCTGCATTTTTTTCCGTGGTAACATGATCTTGAGTGATTCTTGACGTTCTCAGGCCATTTTTTATGGTCAGCCGGCGGTAACCATCAGCGGTAAGTACGACGATAAAAAATCTTTAGTGTTTTAGGGGTTTTTTATTTATTTATTTATTTTTAATGGTCTGATTGTGTATTTTTGAATTTTTTTTGTAGATATATGCTTAGTCCATTTTTTTTTTTCCTTTCAAATCCCCAACTTTTCGTTCTCATCCAGTGAATTTGAAATTTACAGCTAGTATTCCGACGACCCTATAATTTTTTCCGGTGAGACAAATTTTTACAGAATATTTATTTTAAAGGAACCGAGGCACATTTGCGTTGATTCACACCAAATCAAGGAACTGCATGGTGTACGAACGAATGGAGCAACTTGTGTTTTGCAATTACAATCAGAAACTTCAACTTAAAGACATTGAAGCAGCGCATGAAAACGTTGATGATGAAATCCTTAATTGGATTGGCCTAGTCCCCCTAGATGATGAAAATCTAGCTTCCATGTCATCGGTTCGGGTGCGGGTAGTGATTATGACGTTGACCACATATCTTCCAAATTTTGATCTACCAATCCCTATCCTCCTCCTTCTCCACCTCGGCTTTGAGTCTCACCATTTTGTCGTGCCCGTGTTTGCCTAACTCCCGTCTTTGGGTACATCCGATGTACCCTACCCGCTCAACACTTTTGTAAATGTGGACTAGAACACTACTAGATGCTACTATGAATTTTCAATATTGTTGTATTTTGAATATTGTATGACTAATCTAGAATGAATAAATCGATAAAGACTTTTAAATCTTTGAATGAGAGGGTGAGCTTATTTATGAACCGAGCTTGAGTCCAATTCTTTCTTCCAAGCTGTACGGTATCCAATCTTGTTCCTTCTCAAAATTTACTTTGCAAATAACAAGTCGAACACTTATAGTTGATCATCCTCAAATCATATTTAGGAGGTTTCTAAGCTCACGAGTTTCCATACCAATGTTCTACTTGTTGTTATCAGGCTCGGCGAGGTACTAATGACAAATCCACGTAGATTAGTCTCATTGCAGTGGAGTGATTTCTCATTGTTATTATCTTGCTTCTTATCTTTAGCCTTTTTATTCTCATTGAACTCTGTTTTTACTTTGTCACTGAACTTTTTATTTTCGAAGTGTGTTTTACACGTCTCAGAGTGGCAGAAGATTCAATATTCTTATATTTTAAGAGGGATATTGATCGGCTATATTGAGCCAAATCATTGTTTGTTCATGGCTTGACACATCATCAATCCTCTTCAAAAGTTTTAAACCAACTAAGAAATTACACGTGTCAATTTGTGACAATTATTTGCCCTAGCTAATTAATTGATGCACAACCACTATGGATCAAATCCATTGAAATTGTCACATTCATTAATACTTCGTGAGTCTATATGCCCAAATATAATAATAGTTTTTAGAAGAAAGTTTGATACAAAATTGCTTTCAGACTAAAAAGTAATTTAAGTTGAAAGTTTAACTTATCTCCAAAACACATTTTGGCCTCCTATTTGTGTTAGTTCAACATATTCTAATGCTTTGATCTAGTGCTATGAGACCTCATGAACCCGCGTGAATAAAGCTTAAGAACAAAGTCTGGACTCAGAAAGTTACAAACATTTTCTGGGTTTTCATTCTTGATATCACTCGACTCCACTTAAGGAATGACACTGACAATCTCTCGATTCATTATTTTTTACATTTTCTATTTGATGCAATACCTAAGTTATTACATTAATCCATATAATACTTATCGATGTTACCCTTCGTGAATATTATTAACAAGAGGAGATTTACAAATTTCTATTTTACTCTTTTAGTTATTATTTCCTTCAACTCATTTATTGTTTGTGAATAAGAAAAGCGTAATATGTGAGATGAAGCTAACATGTCACTATACCTTAATCAAAATAAATAATCCATTTGATTACCAGCTCCGGTTTATCTATTCACATTCTCAAGAACAAAGCATGATGTAATGTACATTGTCATTCCAACAATCTTGCACACAAATTCCATACATGTGAGTCTCACAAGTCCAACGAGACAAATTCATATCACTAACCGTCGAGATATTGATCCACTAATTAGGACTTCAGTCATTGACAAGCTAAGTGAATATGAATTCACAAGTACTTGTGTCTCACTTCAGGATTGACATAATTACGAATATACCCTTATTTTGTGGCTTCAAGGCTTCGAACATTTAAACAATTTTCACTTCGAACATTGAAACCTCACTAATCTCATTCAATATCTACATTAATAAATCTAGGAGAAAACTATAGATCCACAACTCTCAATGCCTCAAGATTATACATCAATAGTTCTCCTTACAATCAATACTTGGATTCAATTGTCTTATCGATTCTTAGATTGTGAATATCAATTTTAAACTTACTCAGAAGAGGTATAGCTTGCAAGTTTGTACTTATTTCTTTTTTCTCTGTGAGTAGTTTTTAGGACGTACACTATTATACATAAACACATACTATTGAAAGCATGCTTAATTATATTTAATCAATCTATCAATTAGCATTACGAATACTATTCATATATGACATAGTGTAATGTGTGTCCATCACATCTTCTTGTGGGTATAAAGTCCAATAATGTTTATACTTGGTACAAAATTAATAAAGTAACATCATACAAATATACTAATGAATTTATTTATTTATTTATATGTGTATGTCATATATACATAATTTATTTTCTAATTTTTTTTTTGCAATGAAGATTCATATTTTTAATGGATTTTTAGTTTAATTATTATTTATCACATATCAAAATTAATTATTATACCAAATTAGAATAAGCTAAAATAATTTCATATGTAATTTTGAGATAAATTAATATAATTATGATAAATATAATAAGTGTTGTGGTTAATTTGTAATTAAGTAAATTTATTTTATATTATTAAAATCGCACTTCAAAATGGAGTAGAATGAATAGTGGAACTCTCCATATTTGGAGTTTCACTATTCATTAACTTCACAGTTAAGTGAGAAATGTAGTTGAGTTGGAGCAAATTCAACTCCATTTTGTCACTTCAAAATGGAGTGTAATGAATACTAAAACTTCATATTTGGAGTTTCACTATATATTGACTTCATAATAAAGTGAGAAATAGAGTTGAATTGGAACACATTCAACTCCCTTTGTTAAATTACACTCATAAATAGAATTAGAAATGCTCTAAGAAAATCATTTCTCACCATCTAGTTACAAGTTTTAGTTATCATTGCTTTTCCAAAGGATCATTTATTGGTCTTTTTAAGGTAATGTGATTTTTAGTGATCATTAGTATACGTGCATCGAATATAAACAAGTAAAAGAATCCCGATCGGGGAAAAAAAGTATAAGAAACGCGCATGGTAAAATACATTAAGGAGTATGTACATGCAGTGGCGGACTCATGAATGTAATTCAGGGGGACCCAAAAAAAAGTTGAACAAAATTAAAGATACAAATTATATAATAAAAATATCCAACTCAATAAAATATTACATATTTCCATGACAGGTTCTAAATTTATCAGAACGGTCTATAATGACTTCATTATCAATACAGTAAAAAATTTCTTTCTCAACATAGATAATTAAAGTCATACACTTATTCCAAGCATAGTTGTGAGCACTATCCGGACCCCCGACATGAACTTTCAACCTCTCTTTATTCTTTTACCAATTTGAATATCCTTTTCCAACAAAAGAATCACCACCTCCTTGAACTTCATTATTTTCTTTGTAAAGGTAACAACATAAACAAAAGAGTGCATCTTTTGCTATGCTATACTCCAACCAAGTAAGATAGTCTTGAAATCTTGATGGGTAGAATTTTCTAGGTTTCGTTCCAAAAAGAGTTTTTGGAAAATCATGATTGTGTGGTTGGCAAGCACCTTTTAGCATATACCTTCTACGCACGTCATCTTGGACATTAGGGTGATAATTCAAAATTGGAATCCTTAACCCCGGATTGGTAGGGAGCTCTTCTATATTGACCTCCAAATCTTCACTTCTCTTCTTTCCACTTTTAGCATGTTCTTCTATTAATGTCGTTGTTGATTCTACTTTTCTTTTGAAATATCTATCCATATCTATACTCATAAAAAAAATCAACACCAAATGATTAGAGAAAAAAAAATCCATTTTGGACTTTCATCAAACACATAGTATGCATTAAAAGATTAGAGAACTCCAACAACAAAAATACATAATGAGCAATGCACATATGTTCATATATTAAACACTTACCTTGTTAATGATAAAAAAAGAAAGGAGAGGACTTGAAATGAGAAACTAGAAGAAAAATAGTATGGTTACTATTTGGAGATTTTTTTTAAACATAGAAGATGATAGATATAAAGAATGAATATTTTTAGTGACATTATTAGTGTACCTGTTATATTTATTAATATACATTATTTAATTATTTTAA
Organism: Urtica dioica subsp. dioica; assembly: GCF_054948205.1. Classification (NCBI taxonomy): domain Eukaryota; kingdom Viridiplantae; phylum Streptophyta; class Magnoliopsida; order Rosales; family Urticaceae; genus Urtica; species Urtica dioica. The sequence continues at coordinate 41,527,130 of NC_142758.1, read as the reverse complement.
TAATTATAATTAAGCCTACGAATTTTTTTTTTGTCCCGAGTCAATGGGGACCCGTGCACCCGCTGGTCCCCACGTGGCTCCGCCCCAGTGTACATGGTATGAGATTATTTTTTTTCATCTATGAACGTTGATGCATAATTTATGGGTTTAAGGAAAGTTTTTCTTTTTTTGAGATCATTATTGAAATTACAAATAAATTAGTATTCTGGTTGGTATTAGATAAAAATAACTATATGAGGCGTGTGACGAAAAATATCAATGTAGCTTCATAAAGGAGATCATATAAATGTCGTTTAGGTAGCTTTACGCCTTTACCTCTCTTCTCACTGGACACGTTTTTAGATATGGGAAAGCAACTTTCATTTTTCTTCTAGAACTTTATATATCCAGATGATCTTCCGTAATAAATATATTTGATCTTTTTATCTTTTTTTTAGAAAGTATTTGATATATTGTTGACTTCATACTATTGTTTAAGATATACAAATTATAATTATAGTGTTTTGCGGTATTTAAGGTTTACAGCATAGTTGATCAAATGCGCGATTCTGATTAACGGACTACTTTTTTTTTTTTTTTTTTTTTTTTTTTTTTTTTTTTTTTTTTTTTTTTTTTTGAAACTGAACCAGTTGTATTAAATGTTCAAACTACAACATCATTTAGAACAGCCTTCGCACCACATAGCGGAATATGCTCCGACCATGTGATGGACGACTTGATGTCAATAGAGTATTTTGCAAGACTATGGGCCATAGTATTACAAACGCGGGGTATAAACACAACCTCCGCTCTATCAAACAATTCCAACAATTTGACCCGCCACGCAAACAATTTGACCTTGTTGGGGATAGACAATTTCCAAAGCTTCTTCCACCAATCTTGGCTCCCTATGGAATTCGACGAGCTCGCCGCACTTGTCGGGTTCATAGCGACATGATACCCGCTTCTCACCATCCTTGGAGAAGTGCCACATGATGGAATCCGCGCGCCTTCAAATTGCGGACAAAGAATACTTAAAATAGCATCGGCATCCTCTTCCCTAAACATGCCCAGATTAGTGGAGTGTCCCGTGAGCCGGAAGCGAGTTTTAGATCGCATACCCATCTATCCTTAAGAATGACCACTGATTCTCGGTCACCAATCCGCCACCTACCCAGCTTCAATGATTTTGTGGCTCCACACCAATCCTCTCCAAACACTCGAGCTATTAGAACCACAAGAGCAGATCAAATGTTTCCATCGGGAAAGTATACTACCGTGCAACACCTTATTAACCAACATCTCCGGGAACCGGACTGCCCTCCAAATACTCTTAGCTAGCAAGGCTTTGTTGAACATCTGAATATCACGAAATCCTAAGCCACCCTCCATCTTACTTCGACACAGTTTTGGCCATTTAGCCCAATGCATCTTAATTAGCTATTAGTTGAAGATTTAGGGATTCAGAGAAATGAGATAGTCTTAATAATGAATTGTGTAAAAAGAAATACAATAGTCTGTGTATATAACCCTAATACAACCAAGTAAATAAAAAATTGAAATAACCATACATAAATATAATAATTACAAATATATTATGCTAATATCCCCCCTCAAACTCACGATTCTACAGCTATAAGCATTGAGAGTTTGTCAGCTAAGAAGTGGAAGTCCGAAGTGGGGTGAACCTTCGTGAACAAATCAACAATATGAAGCGATGAAGGAACATAGGCTAATGCGATCGTACCAAGGTGTAAATGATGTCGAGTGACATGACAATCAATCTCAATATGCTTGGTTCACTCATGAAAAACAGAGTTACAAGAAATATGGATGACACTCTTATTATTATAGTATATAGGCATATGATGATGAAAAGTGACATCCAGATTAGTAAGTAATTAGCGTAATCAGACAATCTCACATGTAGTCGTGGCCATAGCGCGATACTCAGCTTCAGTGGCAGAACAAGAGAAATGACATCTTGCTTCTTGCTCTTCCAAGAGATGAGTGAATCGCCAAGGAAAATACAGAATCCAGTGGTGGACTTGCAATCGGTATGATCACTAGTCTAATCGACATCAGAGTAGGCACGCAACTCTAACGAAGACGAGGAAGGAAACAACTGTTGGAAAAATGGGTTGGTATCAGACACAAACAATCGATCTGATACCACTTGTTGGTGATTGTTCACCTCATCATAACCATACGGAATAAATTAATTACGCTACTTAGCTAATTAATTAAGGTTATTTAACAAGATCTAGATTTATTTAATTAATATCAAACCATTAGAGCAATTATTAAGCAACCGAATTAAATAGACGAGTTATCAAAAAACTTTTCTCCTTAAGCTTCTGAATCGGGTTCTTCTTCTTCTTCTTGTCTTCCTCTCCAATCTTTGAGCTCCGATCTGATCTCCGGGATATCTCTTAATCTTTTGAATCTCCTTAGATGAAACCGTAGTCTTCCGAAACGTAATCTCCGGACTAACAAGAATACATTGTGGGCATACTCTATTAATCTCACAAGATCTGATTATGGAGTTTCAGATCTACTCTTATTTTTCTAAGAATGGAATCACAAAATTCCAAGGGAGAGGGAGAGAGAAGAAAATTCGACCACCTCTATGATGTTGGGCGAATTTTTGCTTATTCTGTTGTGTGTATTATGTTTTCCTTGACCCATATTTATAGTAGTAGAAAAGAGATATTCTAGGAAGCTCCTAGAGATATTTTATTCTCCTTTATTCTTTCATATTTTGTAGTTAAGCATGAACCGTTGGATTTTAACTACATATCCTACTTTTTCTCTCATCCATCAGATCAGAATCTAGGATATTATATTTTATTATTTTCTCATATATTTATGGAATCTACATGTTTGAGACTTATGAGGACAATATCTTATTTCTTTATTTAATGGAGAGAATATCTCTACCATTATTATTCTCTTAGATATTAGGAAATTAATTATGAGAGAGAATAAATGACAATTGTTGTCGGTCGTTTTCGGAAAACCCGAGACACCGAGAAGACACGTCGCTCAAAGGGCCGATGGTCAGGCCGGAGGTCCTGAAGAGCGGCAAGCCTTCAATCCCTCACCCAAACTCTTGACTCCTTGAGTCGAGCCTAGCCCCTCGAGTCGAGACTTGAGTCGGCTCCTCGAGTCGAGCCTCGCCCCTCGAGTTGAGACTTGATTCAATCTCCTCGAGTCGAGCCTCGAGTCAGTCTCCTCGAGTCGAGCCTAGAATCAGTCTCCTCGAGTCGAGCTTCGCTCCTCGAGTCGAGCCTAGAGTCAGTCTCCTCGAGTCGAGCTTCGCTCCTCGAGTCGAGCCTTGAGTCTGTCTCCTCGAGTCGAGCCTCGAGTCAGTCTCCTCGAGTCGAGCTTCGCTCCTCGAGTCGAGCCTTGAGTCAGTCTCCTCGAGTCGAGCTTTGCTCCTCGAGTCGAGCCTTGACTCGGATTCTATCCGTCGAATAGCTACATTCATGTCACAAACCCAGAATGCAAAGCCCACAATAGCTCAACGGGCCCGGAAGGACGACGATCGCGAAAAACCCACGAAGGTGCTGCCCAGCGCGCGCCGCGCCCGCCACACCGCGCGCCGCGCCCGGGCAGAGTCGCGCCGCGCGCACAGCGGCGCAGACCGCGCGCCGCGGGTCGCGCGCCGCGCGTGGTGCGCCGCTGCCTCTTGTGCGCCTCCACTTGAAGAGGTGCGCACCCCTAGTCCCACATGGACAACGAAGGACCTTCCTAAGGTCCCCAAACACCTATATAAATCCCCTCTCACTGAGGGGGAAGCCATCCATTCATCTCCTATCGATACGCTCGAATTCTCGCTCTCATCTGCTTCTCTTGATGCCATCTTTGGCCTGAAGCATTCTCGCAAGTCTCTCTCGTTCTCAGAGGTTCCGAAGCACTCATGGGGACTTCCCGGACGTCGCTCCCTCTGACCGAACGCCCCCTAGTGCTCAAGGCACGCTCCTAGGGTTCTCAACTAGACTCCCTTAACGCGTCTAACACGCTAGATGTTGTCAATGGTGCCCACAAGAAGAGTTGTAATCTTTATATTCTACATTTGATGTAATAAAGTCTCATGAAGACTCTTTCTTGTAATTGCTTATTCATTAATAAAAAGTTGAAACGTTCATTCAATCTTCCTTGTTTGAAGCTTTATGATAAAACCTTAGTCTTTAGTCCATAAACAAACTAAACAACTTACGAAGAGACAAATGTAGATTTGCATGAACAAACTCTTCGTAGTTTGCTTAAAACGATATATTCGCAATCTAAGGGTCAAATGAATATTGACCTCAGTATGATTGTTAGAAGAATCTATGATGTCTGGTTATGAGGCATTGAGAGTTGGAGACTCTATAGTTCTTCTAGGTATCTTCCGAAGGTACTGAATTGACCAGTGCACTTCTAGAGACAAGATAAGAACAACCATTTAACCTCTTATGTCTCGAAGTCACTACGTATGAATTGCATCGTGCTTACCTTAATCCTGAAATGAGACATGTCATTTCACACCTTAGTATTCTCATTTGAGAAAGTCAGAGTTCGGACTCACTATGTGATTTCGAACAAGGCCTATTGGTGAAGTACTAAGTTGTGAGAATGTCATGAGTAACTTTGTGAAGTTCTCATAGATATGGAATTCATGTACAAGATTGCTGAAATGCAATGTATATCGCCTCATGCTTTGTTCCTTGGAGTGTGAATAAATGAACTGGCCAGTGTCCAAATTGAGTCTTGACTCTTTTGGATGAAACAATTTAACTTGTTAGCTCCTCGTCAATACATTGTTTCTAACTTATTCACAAGCGACAAATGAGTTGAGGAAATAACAGCTAGAAGGGTAAAATGGTAATTTTGTAAATCCCGACTAGCTGATGATATTCATGAAGGGTAAACACTGATAATATACTGTGGATCCGCTCATTACAATTAGGTTGAATTCTTGAGTAGAAAATAAATTCATTTGAACCGAGAGATTTTCAGTGTCAACTCTTTAGTGGAGTCAGTTGACATTAAGCTAAACTTGGAAAAGGTTTGTGAACTTTTGAGTCCAAGTATTTTAGCTCAAGCTTTGTTCATTTGGATCCATGAGGTCACTGTCACGAATCACATCGATTAGGAATAGTTAAACTGGAAGCTAAGTCAAAACAAGAACGAAAATTGTCAAAATGGTATTTTTGTCTTTTGAGACATAGGATGAAATGGATGTCAATAAATTTTTTGACAAGTTCATTTGATGACTTAATGTCACTCGGCCATATTGAAATAATTGGGCCTTGTGGATTAATTTCATTTCATAAGAATTTTATTGAAAATTCTTAATGGGCCTTTCTCATGTTGTCATGAACAAATGAAGAAGCTTCTAGAAGCTCCTTCTAGAATGAGTTTGGGCGCCTACCCTATAGAGAAATAGGAGAGATTATTTTGTGCATAAATGTATCAAGATACTTGCCAAAAGAAAAAGAGGAAACAAATTTGCATATGGATGCTTAAGAATTTCGGCCAAGTTGAGAAAAAGGCAAGACATGGAACAAAAAAGGAAACAAATCCAAGACTTAATGAAGCCTATGTTGGCCGAGTGTCTCAAGAGAAAAAAGGGGAAATTGGCTCAGGAATATGTGATATTCTATAGAAGAGGAAACTACCTTATTGAAGGTGAGACCTCTCCTATAAATAAGAGCCCCTTTCTTCACATTTCATTCATTCCAAAGTTTTAGAGATTGAGAGCTTCTCTCTCTAGACTTGGCCGATCCTCTCTCCCTCTCTCTCCCTCTCTCTCTCTCTCTCTTTAATTTCGTTTTATTGTTTTGGCACCTAGGTCCTCATTTGACCTAGAGTTTAGCTCTGCGACTTCAAGACTCGTTCTTAAGTCGTAGTGTTTAAAAGTGTCCACTCACTGATTCCTTTTATTTCGAGTGATTTAGTGATAGAAACTTTCGTGGTTGCTCGAGTCGCCGAGGAAAGAAAGAGAGACGTGCTGCGAGGGAGACGAGTGTTGCAACTTTCCAAAAGCTTCTCAAAGTTCAAGCTTCAAGAAAGGTTAGTAAACTTCTAAGCTCATAATAGTTTTTATTTATATGTACTTGCTCTTTGTCTAGGTTAGTAAAAACTGTTTTTACTTGAAAAGAAAATTTTTAAAATTCCGCCGCTTAACGAAGCGTTAAACTTTTTCTTAAACCCTAGATCAATTCCAACACTAGACACGTACGCGATCTCCGAAGTCCTGAGACGCCGCCGAGGACTCCTCGCGCCCCGTCTCCTTCGTCGAGCACGCTTCTCTACCAAGTCTCCGTGCCTCATACTGCGTCATACACGCCTGAACTATGTTCTGACCTGATCCCACGCACGGGTACGTAGGCAGCCGACACACAAGGCACGGTCACTCCTCCTCCTCACCCATTCCCTCTCCCGAGAGGCGGATGGATCGGAGAAAACCTAGCTCGAGGCTTTCGAGTTCACACTTTTGGCCCGGGTGCGATCACTTGGTCCGGCCTTGGATCGAACCGCCCGAGGTTTTCAATAGTTGTTCATTTTCGTGCGACAACAACAATATCTTATTTCCTTATTTAATTGAGAGAAAATATATCAACCATTATTATCATCTCTCTTATTTAATTAGTTACCTGATTTCTTTTCCACAAATCTAGCAACTAATTAAAGAGAGAATATTGGGTAATTAATACACATAGTAGGCGCCCAACTTCATGGTTATGGGCTAAGGAATTTCGAATTCCCAACTTAAAATTCAATTAATTATTGACTTGATCTAACAAAAAATAATTAATTCCACAACAAATATTTAATTCAGCAAATAGACAAATTTTCGAATGAATGCTGCTAAACAATTTATATCTGTGAGATTGTAATAATAATGAATAATCTTTATCTTTATTATTACTAGAGAGTTGTCGTCCGCCCTAGTCAGAGCCAAATTGGGAACTATGAACCTAGTAACAGAAGCTTCTACAAATCCGATTAAAAGACCAAATAGTCATTTCTCTTTTCAATTGATTCGTTCAATCTTGTTCAGTACTCCACAAAGTAATCCAACAATGCACTCTCCTTATTACTAGAATTATATTTACTCATCGTGATGAGTGTCCACTGATCTAGTCTGTTCGTGATCAAGATCATCCAGGTTCAACCCGTATCGAGTAAGGTCAAGTATTCTGCTATAACTTTCTCGATACATATATACCCTAAGCACCGTTGCTTCCCCAGCGAAAGATTATTCTGTACGTTACTTACTACGAAAGTGCTAGCAATCTATTGATTTTGGAATCAATCCTTAAGTGAGTAAACATGACCTTCTTTCAGGAAGGCCGGATTCCATATTTGTCAATCACTTTCTTCTCAGATCACATTCCGGATTCCCAAGACATAAGTATCCGAGCGTCTCAGTAGCCTTTAACGAATGAGTCAAAGAACACAACAATATGACCTAGAAGTCCATGATCACTTCATGATTTAGATCAAGTCTCACTGTGACCATTATACCTACCCTGGTTAGTGTGCCGTAACGGTACTTAAACGACAACCAAAGTCTGTCCAGGCCGTACACTTACCACAAGTGCAGAATGCTCCCACAAAGTGTTCAACCTTCACTTGTGTTCCACATATATGATTTTAGATACAACTCTCCAGGCATGTATCAATCATCGACCATGTTTTAGGTCACCGCCCAAACTCATATGCCTAGCATGTGATTTAGTTTACTGCGGAGGGTATGGATGATAGTTGTTATTGATTCTGATTCAAAAAACAACTCACTAATCATATGATGCTAATAAAGTAAACTTCTTATCCAATTCAATAATCATTCATGTTTATTTATTATCTTCAGTGGACAATATTCCTAACAACAACAGACTCTGAAACAGAGTACCACGAAGATTCTTGAGAATGCGAAGAACGGAAACCCAATGAACTGGGAGCAGTGACAAACTGACAAACAACATGAACAACATGCGCAATGTCGAGACGAGTAACCATGAGGAGACCCGTTAGATGGAGAGTAGCGAGCATTGGTTTCAAGAGGAGTGTCAACATTCCTGCTTCTAGTGAGACGAGCGCGCTAAAAATGATCTGATATATACTTTGACTGGGATAGAAGGCAGCCTTTCGAGGAGAGGGCCATCTCGATACCCAGAAAGTAACGCAACAAACCCAGATCTTTCATAGCAAAGCACTGAGCCAAGTCAGACTTCAAAGATTCAATCCCATCATAATCATCGACGGTAACAATCATATCATCAACATACAAGGGCATAAGGATATGACATGTACTTCTAGGCTTGACAAACAAGGCGGTGTCATGCTGATTAGGGAGAAAGCCAAGAGAGGTAACCACGGTGGAGAACTTCTCAAACCAAGCTCGGGGATCTTGTTTGAGACCATAAAGAGCTTTGCGTAGCTTGCACACATGACCGGACTGGTGCCCAATACCCGGAGGCGATGTCATGTAGACCTCCTCGTGAAGATCACCATAAAAGAAAGCATTCTTCACATCCATTTGAGATATCTTCTACGGATGAATAGAAGCCATAACGATGAAAGTGCGGATCGTCGTCATCTTCGTAACCGGCGCAAAAGTCTCTTCATAATCCAAGCCATAATCCTATGAATAGCCTTTTGCAAAAAGACGGGCCTTGTACCGCTCCATAGATCCATCAGATTTAGTCTTGATCTTATGGACCCAATGTGAGCCAATAGCTCGCTTCCCCCAATGGCAACGGTACAAAGTCCTAAGTACGAGTCTGATGTAGAGCAGTAAGTTCCTCAGCCATAGTAGTCTGCCAAATAGGGTCACCAACAGCTTCTCTATAGGACAAAGGCTCAGAAAGAGAGTGATGAGACACGAGAAATGAAACAACAGACGTCGAGTATGAAGAATAGGAAAATCGAGAAGTTTAGTGGACTTACGAGGACGGGTGGACTAACACAAAGGAGGATGATCCGCAATCTCGAGCGATGGTTGAGCACTCATAGTAGGGAAGGTCAGAGGCGTGTGTGTCTCGGGAACCAAAGCATCAGTGGATATAGCCTCATCGGTGTCAATATCAAAATGATCACTACGAATAAAGTCGTCCTAAGTCAAGTATTGATAAATAGCGGGAACAGAAAAGAAGGAATATACTCTAAAAACACGACATGACGAGAGACATACAAATGTCTGACTAACCGGATCAAAAAATCGATATCTCTTTTGACCAATACCATATCCCAAAAAGACACACAAAGCAGAGTTATGAGACAATTTATCGCACTCGACGTGAGTTCGAAGCACGAAACAAGTGAAACCAAACACACGCAGATAGGCAAAATCAGGGACATTGCCAAACAATTTTTCAAATGGGGACAAACCTAAATTGTGAGAGGTAGGAATTCTGTTTATGACATATGCAGCAGTATAGATAGCCTCCCCCAAAAAACTACTGGGAACCTCGGCGGACAATAAGAATGAGCGAGCGGTCTCAACAAGATGACGGTGTTTTCTTCGGCAATACCGCTTTGTTGAGGTGTATCGGTGCATGAGGTTTGACGAATGGTCTCATCAGAAGCAAGTAACTGGAAAAATCGTTATAAGTATAATCACCCCCTAAATCACAACGAAAGCATTTAATGACAACAGAGTGTTGTCTTTTAATGAGAGCTCTAAAATCATGATAAATACCCAAAAAATCATTTCTACGCTTCGTAAGATAAACTCAAGTGTAACGAGTGAAATCATCAATAAAAGAAACGTTATATCTAGAACCACCCTTATTAGACACATGGGCAGGTCCCCACACATCAGAATGCACAATATCAATTGGAGCAAGAGATGAAGATGTTGGTGATTATAGCACCTTAATAACCATATTAGTTGCGGAATTAATTAATTACACTAACAAGAGCTAATTAATATTATGGATATCTAACAAGATCTAGATTTACTTATTAATTATTCATGAAAGCAATATCAAGCAACCAACAAGCATAGTTTAAAGATTCAGAGAGAGTCACATAATTTGGCTCAGCTACAGAATCTTCAAGTTTTCATTGCTCCGTCTTCAGTCTTATAAAGACAATCTTCTAGCTTTAGCTCCTCAACGATCTGAACTCGACAATGATGACACCGTAGTCTTCTCATGAACTCCTATTTATAGTAGTGGAAATGATATATTCATGGAAGTTTCCAGAATATTTTATTTCCTTTTATTATGTTCACACTAGTGAATCAAATCTCAGCCCTTGGATCTCTTTCTATGAATCATACTTTCTCTCCCATACATCAAATCAATATCTATGAGATTTTATTTTCTGTTTAAATAGAGAATATTTAATTATGAGAGAATAAAGGAAATATACTATTTCATTTTTAAATATATTCTCTTTAAATATTCATGAGAGATAATAAATGATAATATCTTATTTCCTTTTTAATATTTTTCTCTCTCTCCTTAATTTAAACAACTAAAATGAAAATATTGGTAAGTACCAATGTACAAAGAAACGAATTTTGACCACACGGCTAAGGGGAGTTGACACAAATTCCTTGTGCTCAAATACCAAAATTCGACTTCCTCATTTTGTGCAAGGCCCATTTGCTTAAAACCCAATTAATTAATTATTTACTTGGTCCAACAATAAACAAATAAGTAATTACAATAAATAATTAATACTACCATAAACAATTATTTAATTATGCAAATACCCATATTTCAGAATTAATGTTGTCAATCACAATTAGAGTTTGTGAGATTCGAAAGTTCTTATCCACATTTATCAGAGTCGAATAGGGGACTATGGACGTAGTTTTAGAAGCTTAACAAATCTGATGAAAAGACGAAAAATGTAATTTCTCTTTTTCCACATCAATTTGTCTAATCGTTGTTAGACTCCACCTTGCAAGACAAGACTGGATCCTCCTTGGTAATAGAATTATATTTACTAATCATGACGAGTATCCACTGATATAGTTAGTTCGTGATCATGATCCTATAGGTTCAACCCTTGTCGAGAAAAGTCAATTATTCCGTTATACTTTTCTTGACACTTATAAGCCTTAAGCATTGTTGCTTCCCCAGCGAAAGATTCTTTCAAACGTTCATACTTCGGAAGCGTGCGCAATCTATCAGTTCTGAAATCAACCATTAGGTGAGAGAACATTTACCTTCTTTCAGGAAGGCTAGATTCCATATCTGTAAATCACTTCTCACTCAAACCATGTTCCGAAACTCCAAAGACATAAGGTGTGATTAGCATGATAGTGACCTTTTAGCGAATGAGACAAAAAGTGCGGTAACATGATCAAGTGTCCATGATCACTTCAGGATTTAGATCAAGTCTCACTGTGACCATCATTAGCGACCTCGGTTAGTGTGTCGTAACAGTCCTTAAACGACACATCTATAATCAAGATCTGTCTGGGTTGTACACTTAGCACAAGTGTAGAATGCTCCCACTAAGTGATCAACATTCACTTGTGTTCCACATTTATTATTTTAGATTCAGCTACCCAAGCATGAATCAATCATCGACCAGCTTAAGTTCACAGCCCAAGCTCAGATGCCGAGCATATGACTCAGTTTGATACGTAGACTATGGGTTGATGCATGTTTGATATATCTTAATGTATAAGAAATAAAGCTTTCGATTCGAATAAATTATAAATGACAAAACTTTATTTTATTAATAATTTCAACGAGAATTTACATAAGCATCTTCTCGTGGGCAAAAATTCCTAACAGAAGAAACACTGTTTTGAAATGGTAAGGCTAGAAATTTTGCAAGTTCACAACCACCACGTAAAATCAGAAATATCATGGGAGTAAAAATGACCTAAAGCTCTCGTAGAAACCAAAAAACGCAAACGAGACGCTGAAACATGACCCAAACGAGAATGCCATAATTAAAAGTCAGACGACAAATGACTCAAATGAAAAGAAGATAAATCTATACTAGAGGCAGCCACATCCGATACTTTGAGTTCATCCAAGACATAGAGTCCCCCCCTGAGATCGTCTGAGATTGCGGATCCTGAACAGAACAAGTGGAAGAAGAAAAGATGACTAATAAACCAGAATCACACAATTGACTGACATACATAAAATTCATAGCAAGATTAGGGATATAATAGACATCGGGAGGCGAAATATGATATTTGACAGCAGAACCAACACCCTCCGATGGGAAGAGATGAATGACGAGGTAATGACACAAAAGATGGAAAGTGAGGGGACATATAGTTGGAGGCACCTGAATCAAGTATCCCCACAAAGGATGGTATACATGAGATTGACGATGAAGACAAACCTTTAGAGGAAGAGGCAGACATGGCATGAGGCTGTGAAGCAAGGAGCTGCTGGAACTACTCAAACATGTACGGATCAATAGATAGGGCAGCAACATCGTTGGTGAACTGAGGTGCCCACGAAACCGTCAGATGGGGTGCCCACAGAGCCGTCAGACGAGGTGCCCACGGCTGGGATGAACGTTGTTGTTGTTGCTGAGGTGGTCGTTGTTGCTGTGAACTAGTTGTTATTGCTGCTGCGGTTAACCTCTGCCCAACAAGAGTGTACACTGAGCCTTGCAATGCCCCTTCTCCTTACAAAAGGCACAGTTATCCAGAGTAACTGTCATCGATGGCCTAGGCGTACTACCACCGGACGACCGATATGGGGCAGCAAGGACAGCAAACGTTGCGGGTGGTGGAGTCTCCTTGTCAATCTTAGACTTGAGACGAACCTCTTCGGTCAGCAGCTCGTTGACCATAGAATCAACAAAAGAATAGGACCGCGGTGAATAATCACAACACACAATCCCTAAAAGTCGTCCCAAAGAGCGCCATCAAAAACTGAACCAGCTGCCACTGCCCTTAACTCAGCCAATGCCAACTAATCCTACAACGAGGACATGGCATAATAGAACTCATGAATACTTATACTATTGGAAAACCCCAAAATAATTACTAGTTGTTAAAAGCTCTTTTTTTAATTTTTTAATTTTGGGTTTTTAATTTCAAAATATTAGGTATACAAAAGTACTTTAGGTAACTTTGTATAACTATATATATATATATATATATATATATATATATATATAATATATAATATAAATGTACATTAGTCAACAACATGTTATACACGTTTAGATAAAGCCTGTAAAGTATTTTTATTTTATTTTTAAATACTCATGTTTTGTGGGAAAGGATACGTGGAAGAAAAATATATTGCTTCTAGAAGATTTTTTTTACATGCCGGTGAGTTTTGTTAGGAGAAATAGTCAAGTCTGTTATATCTCTTTTCTAATATACCGATTTTATTTTTTTTCATGTGGTAGGTTAGGGTTCCTTAATACCATATATATATATATATATATATATATATATATATATATATATATATAACCTTTTGCATGATAAATTCTTCTTCTCCCAGCCTCCCTATCTCTCTCTCCCTCTTCATTTTTTTCCCCTATCTCATATTCCAAAAACCCTAGCCACCAAATAAATAAATCTTTTTTTTTTCTTTGTAAGCATTGAAGACTTACTTTTCACAATCGTCTGAGAATTAGGTATGTAATTCGTGGTAATTCTCAAATTAATTTCTACTTTTTTGTGATGTTATTTTAAAAGAGTTTGTTAGGTCAAAATTAATCGAAAAATATTTGCATGCTATACATAATATTTTCTAATTATTTTACGATCGGTCCGCATATCAGTTTTTCCCAAGTTTTTAAAGTAAGATGTTATACTTGTTTTATTTTTAAGAAATAGTTGAAGGATATTATTGGTAGTGATGCCTTTACAAAAAGTGGTCAAATTTATGTTTTATAGTTACTTTTTTTTTATAGAATTTTTTACAAAGTTTTATTTTTCCCCCGGATTCCTAGTAACCAAGGGTATTTTAGTAATTTCACGTTGAATGTCGTTTCTGAAAATTTCCAGACTCTAAAGTATGTCTTGAAATCCGTTTCTAAGCTGATACCTAAAAATATTTTCCATCGATTAGGTTCCGTATCTCAAGTCACAGTTTAAATTAAAATACTAATAACCGGTTCATGCATTTTTACTGCTTATGTTTTGTGAGTTATTGTTATTCTCGCCGAGTGTTAGCTAATCTATGTATATCCGTCCGTGTTGTAGGTAAACAACATATGAACAAGTGAGGACGGTGGATTAGCGGTGGCGATAACGAGAGGGTTGGGTTATGGTTGCCGTTTACGAAAATAAAAGACTTTCGCTTTACTTTCAGTTTTTAAATAATCTCAAACCCAAGGTTTTATTTTTATAGTTTAAGTTATGCTTTTCAATTCTGTTAAAATTTATGACTTTATTTATGGTATTTTTCAATGGTATTTTTGGTTTACCCATCACATAACTCCACATCGATTTTCCACACATAAAATTCCTCATGACGTAGCTATGAGTAATTTTTTCCATCCAGTTGAACACCAATCGCCTGAAGGGAATCATCTCTACGACCCGCAATATCGAAAAACACCAATCCAAACAAACATATAGAAACCCCCAAATGGAAATTCAAAAACGCAATCACCAACGCATCCAAACAACACCTAAACGATGGATAGAACAATCACCCAACCAATTATGACATCCACAAATCAAGAAAAAGAGGCGAAAATACCAACTGTACTGACGAAAAACTTAGCTCGACATCCGTGAACACCGTGGTTGGTATATTAACTTTCTTCAATCAATCAACAAAGCCATGAGTGGAGAAGGTGACTTTGATATCATGAAAATTTAGGCATTCGGAAAAATGAAAGAGTCTGAATAATAAATTGTGTAAAAGGAAATAGAATAGTCTGGTTATATAACCTTAATACAATCAAGTAAATAAAATACTGAAATAATCATACATAAATATAATAATTACAAATATATTATGCTAATAATAGTATACCCTGTTTTATTTCGATATATTTTTTGAAAGTAAATAGGTATATAGAAATAAAACTGAATTATTTACTCATTTCCTATATTATGTATCATGGCAAAAATGTGCCAGAGAGTCACGAGAGTCATCCTTATTTTTTTTAAAATTTCTATCTGAAAACAAAAGAATCTTAGGATATCAAAAGGAGGATTCCAATGTCGAAAACGGCCATGAAAATAAGAACCGAAAAGTATTCTTCCAATCTTGACTTGTCTTGTCTCTAAAAAGACAGAAAAACCCCATATATGATGATTAATAGCTAATATTTCATTTTAAAAAAACAAATTTTTCAATTTATTTTTTTTCCTTCTCAAATCGCTCATGTGTTCTTCTATTTTATTAATTTATTTGCCTTTTCTTTTCTTAGCTAGCTCTTTTCACTTGATTCAATTGAGACATGATGGGATTTCATTTGTTCTAACAAACAATTCGCTATAGTCCAATAGCAGTACTGTAAGATGTATATAAATCAATTAACACTCTAGAGTCGTGTCGAGTTCTTGTTGGTGTTCACTCTGTTCTTTGCAGTTAACCAAGGACGCTTGTCGAATTCTTCTTGGCGCTTACTGTCCTTTTCAAATTATTATTTTTTGCCTTAGGTTAAGCTTTTTAAGACCCTAAAATAGTCGCTAATATTTATTTGTATATAGGTCTAGATTCCTGTAATTTTATATCATTAAAAATTATATTTCGAACTTCAAATTTAATAAGAAAATATTTTAGTTTCTAATTCATATCTGGCATAAAGTTTAGGCATTTTTTTTGTTAGTTTACTAAAATAGTCACTAATTGATCTCATATACACTATAATACATATATATATATATATATATATATATATATATATGAAAGTTTAGATTCTATTTTATTTCATCAGTATACTTGTACCTTTCAAATTCAAGTACTAATAATATGTATACGTTTTCTTCTTCATTATTGGCCTTAAGTTTAAGCCTTTTTTTTTATTTTTTTATTTTTTATATATAAATTACTAATATAGTCTGCAAATTACTTATTAGTGTCGATATATTTGTTTTTATTTATTTATATAAAGTATCAAAATGAATATTATATAGCTGCAGGAAATTAAGGATGTTGGAGATCATAGTGAATATGCAGTGAAATTCAGGACAAAAAAACCTTTATATAGGCGTGTATATATATATATATATATATATATATATATATATATATATATATATATTATATATAGAGTTATATATGGAAACACACACATAACCCACACATATCCATGTATCATGCATATGTATACTTACATATAAATATATTTATGTCTCCGTGTCACGTTTAGTGAAATTCAGGAATAAAAAACTTTATATATGCGTGTATATATATTATATATAGAGTTGTATATGGACACACACACATATCCATGTACCACATACATGTATATATTCATTTTTTTTTCCCATCAAAAGTGCATCAATACATATATAATTACATCCATGTCACTTTTAGCCACAAAAAAAAAACACTATGTTATTATTTTGAAGACTTTAAATTAGTCTCATTCCCGAACGGTTTGATTACCAAAGTCTAACAATTTGCATCATTAACCTGTTTACTAAACTTGAACATAATGAGAGAGAGAGAAAGCATTTCTAACGAATATATATAAGTTTATGTTGAATAGAATAGCGATATATTGTATAAGGCTCTGTATTACG
This sequence comes from Urtica dioica subsp. dioica, assembly GCF_054948205.1. Lineage (NCBI taxonomy): Eukaryota > Viridiplantae > Streptophyta > Magnoliopsida > Rosales > Urticaceae > Urtica > Urtica dioica. The sequence goes on along the minus strand of NC_142758.1, from coordinate 41,510,500 downwards.
TGTATTAGTTACGTGTATTAGTTGTGCTGATGTGGACGAATGAGAAGCTCAATATATAAGCTTCAATTGTACGAATGAAACTTTGAGAGGGAATCAAATTCATTTGAATCTAGCCAAACAGATTTCAGTCTCTTCTCCCTCTTCTTTCTCTCTGAATCTTTTCATGGTATCAGAGCCAAGGCTCTCGAAACCCTAGATTCCCTCCAATGGCGAATTCAAGCTTCTCCAGTACCTCCAATGGAAGCTCGACAATGCCCCAGAGTACTCCTACCTTCTCTTCACATCTGAATCCCCTGTCTCTGCGCCATGATCGAAACAACTATGTGTTGTGGAGATCTCAAGTCATTCCTACAGTTCGAGCTCACGGCTTCGACGGAATTCTGCTTGGAACAGTCAGAGCACCACCGGAGTTTGTCTAATCCACTACAGACTCCACTAAACCAGCAATACAGCAAACAACTCCAGAATTTCTGAATTGGATACGATATGACCAGTTTCTCATGAGCTGGCTATTCGCTTCCATGCATGAATCGATGCTTGGACATGTGAACAGGTGTTCAAGCTCTGCTGAAGTCTGGAGAGTAATCGAGAAGCTGAACTCGACCACGTCGAAGGCCAGGCTTCTTCAGATCAGGCTTCTTCTACAGACAACGAAGAAAGTGAACTCGACGATCGACGAGTACATTCTAAAGATGAAGAATCTGGCGGATAATCATAACACATCAAGTGCTGTAATTACTGATGATGAACTGATTTTGTACATACTTGGAGGACTCGGTCAAGAGTATGAATCAGTGGTTGTGAATCTCACCATGTGCCATGGTGAGCTGAATCTGCAAGAGGTTCAGTTCATGCTTCAATCTCATGAAATGAGACTTGATGCTCTCAATGCACAAGGTCAAATGTCTGCTAATCTGACCTACAACAACTCGAATCGAGGAAATTCGAATCGTGGAGGATCGAATAGAGGAGTTAACTCCAGTCGAGGAGGATCAAACACAGGTGGCAAGTGATCGAGGACGTGGTGGTCGCAGTGGTGGCCATGGAAGATCTCAGTGCCAACTTTGTGGTCGCATTGGTCACGTGGCAGTGAAATGTTGGCACAGGTTTGACCAGAATTTCCATGGAAGCGAGGACAACTCTCAGCAGCAGTCTCAGGCGTTTCAAAGTGTCCTCCAGGGAGCTGAGACAATGTCTCAGAGTCAATGTGATCACTCAGGTGGTTACTATGAAGAAGCATGGTTCAATCTGTCAGTTTCGGAAAATCAGTCAGTAGCTGCAACACCTCAGGTCAACTATGCTGCTAACTCAGCATCCTCTTACCTTCCTGGTAATCCGGAACCAGCGTGGTACCTCGACAGTGGCGCTACGAACCATGTCACCTCTCAACTGGACAACTTGTCAGTGCAATCAAGCTACAAAGGCAAAGGAAAGCTCGCTGTAGGTAACAGATCACTTCTCTCAATCTCTCATATTGGTGATTCAATTTTGCATATACCAGCCACTCAGAGCAACCTTAAGTTGAATAAAATCCTACATGTGCCTAGAATAACCAAAAACCTTTTGTCTATCTCTAAGTTCACTCGTGATAATAACGTGGTCATTGAATTTCATAGTGAATCGAGTATGATCAAGGATAAGAGCACTGGACGAGTTCTAGCCACCGGTGTCTTAAAGCATGGCCTCTATCAACTTCATTTGCCTTCAACCAAGCATGTGTCAATTCCATCCTCAAAGTCTCATGTCTCTGTCAATGTTGTGTGTAATAGGAATAAATCTGCACCTGTAGTATCCAGTGTCAGGAAAACTGTTGTACCTATAGAAGCTTGTACTGCTCATTTGAGCAAAGAACATCATGTTGCGTCTGTCTTACATAACCGACTTGGTCATCCTTGTTCAAATGTACTCAAACGTGTAACTTCTTTAAGCACAAATGAAATAAATAGTATGCCTTTTTGTTCAGCTTGTGCCTGTGGCGAATTGCATCAAAATCCTTTCCCAAAGTCAATCAAAAAATCTGTAAAACCATTTGAACTTGTGCACTCTGACTTATGGGGACCCTCTCCAACTATGTCTCGTGATGGCTTTAGGTATTATGTTCTATTTGTTGATGATTTCTCTCGTTTCACATGGATATTCCCACTGAAACTCAAATCTGATACCTTAACCACGTTCAAACATTTCTGTGCATTTTTTGAAAGACAATTTGAGTCCAAAATCAAAACTCTACACTCTGATTTGGGGGGGGGGGGGGGGGGGGGGGGGAACATTCTGTCTTGTCCTCACATACATCAACAAAATGGTATTTCTGAGCGCAAACATAGGCATGTAGTTGAAACAGGGTTGACATTACTATCCCAGAGCAAATTGCCATTTCATTTCTGGTGGGTCTTGTTCAGTACTGCTGTCTCTCTCATAAACATTCTTCCAACTCCTGTACTGTCCAACAAATCATCCCATTTCACACTGTTTCATACACAGCCTACCCTGTCCGATCTCAAAACGTTTGGCTGTGCTTGCTATCCATTTCTCAGATCATATAATGCTTAAGGTTCAGTTTCACTCAGAAAAGTGTGTATATCTCGGTCCAAGTGCAATGCACAAAGGATATAGGTGTCTAAGTTCATTTGGTAGAGTTTATACTATTAGAGATGCAAAATTAGATGAACACGATTTTCCTTATCCAACTCTCTTTAACAAACACTCTTCTTCTCTGACAGTCCAACCAACAACTCCGTGGTTAATCCCTGAACCAGCTCCATCCTTTCCCAGGTCCAGTCCAAGCTGCTCTGAGTTCTCAAGTTCTTCAATCCATGCACAAAGTCATCACCCTCAGTCCCTGTTCCAACTGTCTCTCAGGCTATTGTTCCATTCATCCCTGCTACTTCACCATTCCCAGTATCACAACCAGAATTGAACTCCCAGGCTGATTTCCCTGTGTTGCCTACACGTCAAGCCAGTGAACCACAAAACACCCATCACATGGTCACTAGGTCCAAACTAGGTGTGTTCAAACCACGTGTTCTTCTTGCTGATTTCTTCACCCCAGATATCCCACTCTGATTTGGGGGGGGGGGGGAACATTCTGTCTTGTCCTCACATACACCAACAAAATGGTATTTCTGAGCGCAAACATAGGCATGTAGTTGAAACAGGGTTGACATTACTATCCCAGAGCAAATTGCCATTTCATTTCTGGTGGGTCTTGTTCAGTACTGCTGTCTCTCTCATAAACATTCTTCCAACTCCTGTACTGTCCAACAAATCATCCCATTTCACACTGTTTCATACACAGCCTACCCTGTCCGATCTCAAAACGTTTGGCTGTGCTTGCTATCCATTTCTCAGATCATATAATGCTTAAGGTTCAGTTTCACTCAGAAAAGTGTGTATATCTCGGTCCAAGTGCAATGCACAAAGGATATAGGTGTCTAAGTTCATTTGGTAGAGTTTATACTGTTAGAGATGCAAAATTAGATGAACACGATTTTCCTTATCCAACTCTCTTTAACAAACACTCTTCTTCTCTGACAGTCCAACCAACAACTCCGTGGTTAATCCCTGAACCAGCTCCATCCTTTCCCAGGTCCAGTCCAAGCTGCTCTGAGTTCTCAAGTTCTTCAATCCATGCACAAAGTCATCACCCTCAGTCCCTGTTCCAACTGTCTCTCAGGCTATTGTTCCATTCATCCCTGCTACTTCACCATTCCCAGTATCACAACCAGAATTGAACTCCCAGGCTGATTTCCCTGTGTTGCCTACACGTCAAGCCAGTGAACCACAAAACACCCATCACATGGTCACTAGGTCCAAACTAGGTGTGTTCAAACCACGTGTTCTTCTTGCTGATTTCTTCACCCCAGATATCCCACTCTGATTTGGGGGGGGGGGGGGGAACATTCTGTCTTGTCCTCACATACACCAACAAAATGGTATTTCTGAGCGCAAACATAGGCATGTAGTTGAAACAGGGTTGACATTACTATCCCAGAGCAAATTGCCATTTCATTTCTGGTGGGTCTTGTTCAGTACTGCTGTCTCTCTCATAAACATTCTTCCAACTCCTGTACTGTCCAACAAATCATCCCATTTCACACTGTTTCATACACAGCCTACCCTGTCCGATCTCAAAACGTTTGGCTGTGCTTGCTATCCATTTCTCAGATCATATAATGCTTAAGGTTCAGTTTCACTCAGAAAAGTGTGTATATCTCGGTCCAAGTGCAATGCACAAAGGATATAGGTGTCTAAGTTCATTTGGTAGAGTTTATACTGTTAGAGATGCAAAATTAGATGAACACGATTTTCCTTATCCAACTCTCTTTAACAAACACTCTTCTTCTCTGACAGTCCAACCAACAACTCCGTGGTTAATCCCTGAACCAGCTCCATCCTTTCCCAGGTCCAGTCCAAGCTGCTCTGAGTTCTCAAGTTCTTCAATCCATGCACAAAGTCATCACCCTCAGTCCCTGTTCCAACTGTCTCTCAGGCTATTGTTCCATTCATCCCTGCTACTTCACCATTCCCAGTATCACAACCAGAATTGAACTCCCAGGCTGATTTCCCTGTGTTGCCTACACGTCAAGCCAGTGAACCACAAAACACCCATCACATGGTCACTAGGTCCAAACTAGGTGTGTTCAAACCACGTGTTCTTCTTGCTGATTTCTTCACCCCAGATATCCCACTAGAACCACAAACAGCCACTGAAGCACTGTCCAAACCTGAGTGGCTGAATGCAATGAATCGTGAATTTGAGGCATTGTTGAGGAATGAGACGTGGGAACTGGTGCCATTTACCCCTGATATGAATGTTATCAGTACCAAGTGGGTGTTTCGTAATAAGTTTTGCAGTGATGGCTCGCTGGACAAGCATAAGGCTCGGTTGGTGGAGCGTGGTTTTCAACAAACTGCTGGCATCGATTACTTTGACACATTTAGTCCAGTTGCCAAACACTCGACGATTCGTGTCCTGTTCACTCTTGCTACGCAGTATGGTTGGCCTATTCATCAAGTCGATGTCAACAATGCTTTTCTCAACGGCACGCTTGACGAGACTGTGTACATGTCTCAGCCACACAGCTTTGTTGACTCTCGGTTTCCGAACCATGTATGTCACCTCAAGAAGGCCATCTATGGCCTTAAGCAAGCGCCCAGGGCCTGGTTTGCGAAGCTCAGCTCTGCACTTCTCAATTTTGGGTTCAAGTGTTCGAGCTCTGATAAGTCCTTGTTCTTTGCTGGTGCCGGGAAAGAGCTCATTCTCATTATGGTCTATGTTGACGATATTCTGATCTCAGGGGGTGACAAGGCTAAGATCACGAATATCGTCACCACCTTGAACAATTGTTTTGCTCTCAAAGACTTAGGACAAGTCAATCTATTTCTTGGGTTTGAAGCAACCAAGAGAGGAACATGATTTCATCTTACTCAAAGGAAATATACTGCTGATCTCCTAGTGAAGACAAACATGAGCACAGCCAAGCCAAGTCCATCACCAATGTGCCCGAGCAAGAAACTGTCGCTTGAAAGTGGCACGTTGCTTGAAGAGCCTCAGTTGTATCGCAACACAATTGGAGCACTGCAGTACTTGACGCTGACACGACCAGATATTGCTTTTCCTGTTAACAAGCTCAGTCAGTTTCTCCAAGCACCAACAAGTGAGCACTGGAGTGCGTGCAAGCGAATACTTAGATATCTCAAGGGGGCACTAGACAGAGGCTTGGTGTTCAAGCAACACACAGTGCTGAACCTAGATTGCTTCTCAGATGCGGATTATGCATGCTCGTGTGATGATAGAAGATCAACTACAGGCTACTGTGTGTTTCTGGGCAGCTGCTTGATAAACTCGTGTTCCAAGAAGCAAAAGGTTGTGTCACGTTCAAGCTGTGAAGCTGAGTACAGGGCAGTTGCTGAAGCCACTTCAGAGTTGGTGTGGCTCAAAAGTTTACTGGGTGAGCTTGGTGTTACAAGTGAAGGATCAACAGTGCTGTGGTGCGATAATGTGGGAGCAGCGTTACTTGCAGCGAATCCTGTGTTCCATGCCAGAACCAAACATGTGGAGGTTGATGTTCATTTTGTTCGAGAGAAGGTTGCGTCCAAAGAAGTGGAGATTCGCTATGTTCCATCTGCACATAACACAGCTGAAATCCTAACCAAAGTGCTTCCAATTCCTCGATTCCAAGAGCTCTGCGACAAGCTCACTGAAGTGTGAAGATCAGTGGATTCGAGCCAGTGTGTCCAAACGTGTTCAAGATCAACTTCGTTCAAAACAGTAGTTGAGCTTGAGGGAGTGTGTTGAATAGAATAGCGATATATTGTATAAGGCTCTGTATTACATGTATTAGTTACTTGTATTAGTTGTGTTGATGTGGACGAATGAGAAGCTCAGTATATAAGCTTCAATTGTACGAATGAAACTTTGAGAGGGAATCAAATATATTTGAATCTAGCCAAACAGATTTAAGTCTCTTCTCCCTCTTATTTCTCTCTGAATCTTTTCAGTTTAAGTCTCACGCGCTACCATGGATGTAATCTGCTATATATATACACACACGAAGAATACCAACCATGTAATTAAATTAGAACCGATTAAGCAATGACAAATTGGTAATTTTAACCAATGATAAATTGGTAATTTTAAGCAGTGATAAATTTGTAAATTTTCGTCTTTTCACACAAGTAATTGTCTATACTAAATCAGAGTGACAATTTTATAATATCATCGAGTGGCAAAGCCTATAATTAAAAAAAATTCAAAGGATAATTTCGCAACTGCACTGTAAACTTAATAGTGAAATGTGTCTACGAGTGAACAACATTGTCGCGTTGCTTTACTTTATATATATATATATATATATATATATATATATATATATATATATATATATAGTCTGTGTAATGTGTAATAGAGAGTGACTTATCGTATAACATATACATACAGTACTACAGCAAATAACCCTCCAACTGTAGAGTTATTATTGAAAATATGAAAGAAGAAATATAAAAAAATAAACAAATGCCTTGTAAATATATGTATATATGTCATCAACACACACATGTGTATATAGTCTTTGCCTTTTTGTCTCTCTCTCTCTATCTCGCGCGCTCTCTCTCTATAAATATAAGCACATAAGAATACATAACCACATAAACATAAGAAATAGAGAGAAAAAGAGAAAGAGAGAAAATTAAAGAAAGAGGCAAAATATGGGACGAGGCAAAGTAGTGCTGAAGAGAATAGAGAATCGGAGAAGCCGTTACGTGACGTTTTCCAAGCGGCGAAACGGCCTTCTCAAGAAAGCCTATGAGCTCTCTGTTCTCTGCGATGCTGACGTGGCTGTCCTCGTCTTCTCTCCCACCGGATTACTCTACCAATACTCCAGCCATTACGAGTAATTTGTATACATATATATATATATATATATATATATTATTTTTTTATTTGCATAATTAAGTTCGTTAATTTTCAACTGTGATGTTGATTAATTTGTAGTATAAACCAAATTATCTACAAGTACAAGATCAAAGCTGGACTGCCTGTAGGTATTGCTGATAGCCACAGAAACATAGAGGTATCGATTAAAATAAATAATTATATATTTATTTCATTCAATTCTATATATAATATCTTATGGTGAGTAGGATCTTGAAAGCTGTTGAGCAATATTTTCAGTGAAAAAAAAAGCTAAAAAAACATGTAAAACAAATACTATGCTTGTTCATCTCAAAGTAGATATAGCTTTTTTCTTTTCTTTTCTTTAGTACGCTATATAGTACTATTTCTTTGTCTTATTATGAGATCTTATTTCATGGTGTTGATCAAGTTCTGGAATAATGAGCTGGAAGAGCTTGAAAGATCGGCCGCGAGTTTGGAGGAAAATTTGAGGCGAGTGTTATTATACTCATGATCACATTTAAATTTGGAGTACTAATTTAATTATCATAATTTCCGAGTCCACTAAATTAACACTTTTTTCAGGCACTTAGGCGGCGAAGATCTGTCGATGCTGAGCTCAAAAGAGTTGAAGCAGTTAGAGAAACAACTAAAGATTGGAGTGGAACGTGTTCGTAGCAAGAAGGTTATTACAGGGAAAAATTAATTACCCAAAATATGTTTCCTCAGCTGTGTATATATATATATATATAATTCATTCCCTAATTAATTATTTTATTAGCAGAGAAGGATCGCCGCTGAGGAGATTAAGTTTCTGAAAGAAAAGGTGAGATCTAAAACAACATCAAATTTCTGACACGAGTATAGTTAATCAATTAGATTATCGATGAAAAACAAAAACAAAAAAATTATAATATTTCTCGTTAATTTCCTGACTTTTTTTTTTTTTTTTTTTAATTTTGCGCAGCGGAGAGACTTACTAGATGAAAACGCTCACCTTCAGGAAAAAGTGAGCCTTGAATTTGCATTACACTATTTTTTATCCAATTACATATACTGGAAGTTCATTGTAATGTTGTTATATAGCTTGTAGATAATTCACATTTATGGATTTGTGTTAATTATCTTAATTGTAGCTTATGGTGATGGAGCTCCAAGATGATGGTAATAGTGTCAACATAATCTGAAAGACTCTTTCTTCACATGGTAAATTCACGTTTGAAGGTATAGTATTCAATCAGCTAATTATTTATAACTGAAATGCTTATACATAAATATAATATATTCATACTATATATATATATATATATATATATATATACACACACACACACACACACACACACACACTAATGCAGTGTATCAGATAAATTTCGTTGATTGAGCCGTGAAGCAGGGTTTCTGTGTTTTGCCACTGGACAAAGCTTGAAAAATATCCGTCAAGATCAGTCACTTGATATACAACTCAAGTCATATGCACTAAATAATATCAAGGATTGATTTGTTATGTGTGTGTGTGTATATATATATATATAACGTATGTAAGTCAAGTCATCTGTACGCGTATGTTGGTTTGTTGGACACTAAAAACTTCAGTTTCCTGAGTAGTTTTATTTGATTAAAATAATTTATAATAAACATCCACATGAAGATATTAAGAGACTGACTAACACTATGTGTGTTATATACCATGCAAGGAAAATTAACGTGTTTATTTAAACTGCTTTAAATAATTTTGTGTAACATGTGTATGCTCTAACTCTGGCGTGTAATTATCTGTAGTGACATGTACCGATTTTTTAATTTTATTATACATTTTTAGTGAATCATATATTATTTTACTACCGTAATTAATCCTATTTAGCTTAATAATCCAAGATGTGCCAGCAATAATCATACACAGCTAAATCTTGAATAATGATCATACGAATTAATTGATTTTCAATTGAGAACTATACACCATACGATTATTATATTTGTAATTATTGATACACCAGCTGATCACATCGGATACGCCTTTGGTCGCATGAAATAGAATTCAATAACTCTTACATTTAACAAATGAAACATTAAAAGATACATTGCTGATTGACAGCTCTACAATTCCTAGTACATTTTACCCTCGATTTGGCAGCTTTCGCGTCAAGAGCGGAGCTAGTAAGGATTGGGGTGATATATGCCTCGAGAACTTCTAAAAATTAAAGTTTTACCCCAAATTTTTTATTTTTTATTTTTATTTTTACATTTGTAGCTCTAAATTATATGTTTGATTCTATATATACTCAAAATTATATTTGGGCATTGGTGAGAGAGAACGTGAGTGACGGACGCGGCACCGTCATTATGGCGTCCTTAAGAGTATCAGTGTGAAAAAAAAGTCACATTTATAAAATATTTGACAACTTTGGAAAGAAAAAAAAAAATCAAACTCCTAGACATTCGAGTCATGTGTTGTCAAATTTCTTAAACCAAACCTTGTAGATGTTCGTGTATAACGTTTGAGTTGTCGTTAACAACTCTTTATGCCATCGGTTGCGAAAGTATCATAGGGTTCCATCTCAAAACCAATTGATAATCAGAGGAGTAACCCATGACCTTTATAAAGTCTTGTTCATTCACTTTCGATGTGGGATTTCTAACACGTCCCCTCAAGATGGCGGCTCTTTGCGTTCGCTCATCTTGGGCCGAATCCCAACGATTGGATCGGATACCCGTTTGGGCTTAATGAGCTCTGATACCATGTGAAAGTATCATGAGGTTCCATCTCAAAACCAATTGGTAATGCGAGGAGTAACCCATGACCTTTATAATGTATTGTTCATTCACTTTCGATGTGGGATTCCTAACACCGGTAAGCCTTTTACCGTACAAACACACCAAAATTTATATTATAGAAAAGAACGAAACATGACAGTATTATTGAGTATTTTAGGAAGAAAAAAAAATATTTACATAAAATAAAGGTTTTCATACATACACGTTTTGGGCATAGAAAATATATAATTGCAATGTTTTTGTTTTTTTATTTATTTTTTTTTACGACTAGAAATATCAACTTTTTACAAGCTAGAGAATATCAACTAATTAATTAAATCAGATTAAAATTAAAATAAAGAACGAAAAAAATAAGAGAAGAACAAAAATATAAATCCTTTAGATAAAAATTGACTAAATAATTCAGATTGGCTGATTATTTAAAAATATTGAAATTATGGTTATTTATTGATTGTCATAGTTTTAAATGGTTTAGTTTGTACTATCTCTTTTTTTTTATTTTTTTTTTATTTTTTTTAATACAAATGGTATTATGTTCTATGTTTCTATACGCACGTCGTATTTAAAGACTGTTCATCTTTAAAACAGATAATTTATTAAGCAAGTATTTAAAAATCAAGCTCTGTCAAATTTAATATATATTGTGCTCTCACTACATACAACTATCACAATTAATTAGACCATGACACAGCGTTCCAGGGAGATATCTTAGTAGCCTTTTGCAAGCACTCCAGTGATTAATAGTCGGAGTTTGCATAAAATGACTTAACTCGTTCACGGCGAATGAGATATCTGGTCTAGTGATTGTCAGATATTGGAGTGAACCAATTACACTTCTGTACAACGATGGATCTTCAAAAGCTTGACTGTCTTCTTTGTGGAGCTTTTGACTCTGACATATGGGCGTTGGACAAGTTTTAAAGTCACTCATCTTAGTTTTGATCGGAAGGCCTCGCACATACTTTTGTCGAGTGAGGGAGAGGCTGTCAGAGCTGCGTGCAGCTTGTTTATGTGACCAAGAGTCCTTAAGGTAAAGGACTTCTTGAGGTCAGAGATAGCTTTGTTGATCAAGGCTTTGTTGTTCTATGTGACCAATATATCGTCTACATAGACTAGTAGAAAGATACATGTTTGGCAACATTTGTAGATGAACAATGATGGATCAGATAATGAGTTGATAAAGCCCCATCTGTGAAGTGCTTGGATGAGTTCTTCATACCATGCTCTAGGAGCTTGTTTCAGGCCATAAATGGCTTTGTGAAGAAGACATACATGGCCTGGTTTAGAGCTATTGATGAAGCCATCTAGTTGCATCATGTACGCGGTTTCTTTGAGCGTGCCATTGAGAAACACATTTTTGACATCGACTTGTTGATTGTCCCGGTTGCTTGTGACTACAAGTGAAAAGATGACTCTAAGTGTAATTGGTTTGATCACCGTACTAAATGTCTCAAAAAAGTCAACCCTTGCATTTTGTTGAAATCCCTTGACCACCACTAGTCTGGCTTTTAGCTTGTCCAGAGATCCATCAGACTTTTGTTTGACCCTGTTCACCCATTCGTTTTTAACTATGTTCATAGATGGATCATAAGGCACTAAGCTCCGGGTGCCATTTCTCTGCAAAGCTGCAAGTTCAGAGTCCATAGCATTCTTCCAACTAGGATTTGCAATAGCTTTACTTACAGTAGTAGGTTTACACTCAATATTGCATAAAAGTGACATGATATTAAACACTCTTAGTTTGGTGATCCCATATTCTTAGCTCGAGTGACCATAGTGTGGGTGTTTGTGATTGGTAATTTTGGTGTGGTGTGAGAGGAGCTATCTATGAGTGGAATCTATGATAGGTTATGAGGAGTTGAGGATGGAGAAGGTGCAGTTTGTTGTGGAAGAATGTATCTGATATTTTATGAGTCAGATGAGTCAAAGTTTGATAACTGTGACATTTGATGGTTAGTTTGACTATGTGATGAGATTGGTGAGTTGTTTTGGAGATTTTGAGAAAAGGGTTAGTTGAATTACTTCAAGTCTCTTTCATGTTTGTTGATGAATAAAGTTTTTTTCTCTTATTAGAGACAGCATGAAACAGCCATTATGAAGCCGGAAACAGAGTGAGGTTGGTTATTTTGAGTAAGGTATTGGGATATGGTCCAAGAGTAGATATGCCAAGTTGAATGAGTGTTCGTTGAGATGGTGCTTTTGTATATGAGTTTTGAAACTGCAAAAAGAGACTTTTGTAGGAAAGGTTTACTAATCAAAAGTACTGATATGGCAGTGTAAACTTTACCTAATGGACTTAAACACCTATATCCTTTATGTAAAGGACTTTAGCCAAGAAATACACATTGAATTGATTTAAATATGAATTTGTTTGTGTTGTGGAGTTTGAGATGAGGAAAATAGGAACAACCAAACACTTTAAAGAATTTGTAATCAAGTTTTGATTGAAAAAGCAATTGAAAAGGAGACTGCAATTGTAAAGTGACAGATGGAAGTCTGTTGATGATAAAAAAATGTAGAGACAAAAGCATCCCACCAAAAAGAACAAGGATTCATATTGAGCCAATAGAGTGAGACCTTGTTTTGTGATGTGTTGATTCTTTCTTTCTGCTTTCCCATTTTGTTGGCAAGTGTGAGGACGGTCTAAACACTATACCAAGATCACCTAGGATCTTTTCTAGAGGTCTAAATTCACCTCCCCAACTAATTTGGATTTTCTTCACTTTGGTATTGAATTGTCTTTCAACATAGGCTAAGAATCTGAGAAAGATGTTATTGGTTTCTGATTTGCCTTTGGGAGGGTAAATCCATGTGTAAGAGGTAAACCAGAGGCCAGAGTGTATCAGGTGGAATCGTTGTGTGGTTTTTGTATCAAGTTTTGTGAAATGAAATTGATGCATTTTACCAATAGCATGTGATTTGCAAAAATTTAGCCTTTTTTACAATTAAAGAAGAATTCAGAGACTTTAAAACACAATCAAGAACTTCTTTTGAAGGATGGACAAGCCTTTGATGCCAAATGTTTACATCTTGAGTACTAGCATTGTTTGAGCTAGTACTACTGGCAAAGGAATGGTAAGAATTGTTTGACTCACTAGGACTGGAAATGTTGTAAAAACAGATGTGGTATCAAACACGAACAATCGCTCTGATACCACTTGTTGGTGAACACAGGGGTGGTATCAGACATGAACAATCGCTCTGATACCACTTGTTGGTGAACAACGAGTGGTATCAGACACGAACAATCGCTCTGATACCACTTATTGGGAACACGAGCGGTATCGGAGACGAACAATCGCTCCAATACCTCTTGTTGGTGATGAACGAGTGGTATCATACACGAACAATCGCTCTGATACCACTTGTTGTAATTATGTGCTCACCTTGATAACCAATAAGTTGCGGAATAAATTAATTACACTAAAAAGAGCTAATTACAAGGATGGTTATATAACAAGATCTAGATTTACTTTATTAATTAAATAATGAAAGCATTCAAACATGTTACCTAGGTGGAGTCTGACCAAGATTAGATCTTGCTAGATAACCATCCTTTTAATTAGCTCTCCTTTATACTAGAATTATATTTACTCATCGTGACGAGTGTTCACTGATCTAGTCAGCACGTGATAAGATCCTCCAGGTTCAAACCGTATCGAGAAAGGTCAATTAATACGTTATACCTTTCTTGATACATATATACCATAATCATTGTTGCTTCCCCAGGGAAAGATTCTTCCGAATGTATAAACTTCGGAAGTGCCGACAATCTATCAGTTCTGGAATCAACCCTTAGGTGAGTGAACATTGACCTTCTTTCAGGAAGACAGGATTCAGTATCTTTCAACCACTTCCCACTCGAATCATGCTCCAAAACTTCTAAGACATAAACTGTGATTAGCATGATAATAGCCTTTTAGCGAATGAGTCAAAGAGTTCGGTAACATGATCCAGTGTCCATGATCACTTCAAGATTTAGATCAAGTCTCACCGTGACCATCATAGTGACCCTAGTTAGTGTGACGTAACGGTACTTAAACGACACATCTACAACCAAAGTCTGTCCAGATCGTACATTTACCACAAGTGTAGAATGCTCGCACACCATGATCATCCTTCACTAGTGTTCCACATATATGACTTTAGATACAGCTGTCCATGCATGTATCAGTCATCGACCATGTTTTAGCAACACCATCCGAACTCAGGTGTCCAGCTCGTGACTCAGTTTAATACGAAGGCTATGGATGATATCTGCTATTGATTCTGATGTTCACTAATCATATGAGGCTAATAAATCATTATTCTATTTAGTAATCGTTTATTTATTATCTCTCATGGGAAAGAATTCCTAACAATCTCCCACTTTCACCAGAGAGGATAAGGCATTTCCTTTTAGTCATTTTATTCTTAGCCATGTCATACAGACAGCTAGAAGTCTGTCCAGGATTGAAATTCCCATCATATGGAGTCTTATCTTAGTCTATTTTGTCTCAACAACGCATTTCTCGTTTTAACATTCTTTAGTTCATGCTACTTTGCAAGTGATCCTTGACTTACCTTTATTAGGTCAAGTCAAGTTGTCCATTAGTAAATCAATTTACTATAGAACACATTAAGACTTCGCATATAGTTAGATCATACACCAGACTTTATATCTACTTGATAATAAGTTCCCTGTCATAGATGTACATCCCTTTGGCACCAAGACTAGTTGTACCATAGCATGTTTCAATCTCATCATTGAACATATTTTTAAGAACTGTTATTGACCTATTTCTATTACTTGGTTATTACATAGCAGATCCTTATTGGTCGTGTCCATACTCAATATACACGGGACTCAAGGTTCTACTTTATTCATAATAACTTAGTATCTCACTATTTCCAGAAATCATCGTGTTTTGCACACTTGTTAGATTTCTAAAAAATTGAGCATTGTCAAGGGACTAATGGTTAGACCTTTTAAAGACAATGTCTTTAACCTCGTCAGTCGAGCTTTAAATACCTTATGTCAATAAGTATATTTGAGATAATATGGAAATAGCTAATTTTTTTCTAAAAACTTAGGTTATAGAAACGGTCAGCTCAGTCAATTTCCTTGTGTGAGTTATCGACACGTGTTTAAGGAGTTACAAATATCGATCATTCTCGAAATATCGATTTTATTCAATAAACTCTTAAGTACAATCGTACTTAGTTTATTTCATCCTTGGATCAACCATTGTGGAGGTTTTAGTATTTACACTACTTTGATCTATGTCATAAGTTTTTAAGAACTTTATCCACAAGGACAGCTCAACTTCCAATTGGAAGACCCAATGAATCGGTTGATGGTATCAGAAGAGCATCATTGTTGCCAATGTCTCTAATCAAGGGCTCAAACCTCTTTTGTACCATTAAGCTTTATATAAGCTTGAACGCATTCATTAATCATTTATAGATCCCTTCTAATCCATTAATTTGAAGACTTAACTGGCAGATCTACTAAATTGAGTTTATGACATCTTTTAAGTTATAGTGATCTTTGTGATCAAATCTTTCATAGAGTGAAAGATATTGTTGATGGTATTGATGTGACGAGGATCTTTGCAAGGATGCTCCCACTATTTCATTAACACTGTTCATGAGGAAAATATCATTTTTTCTAAAGTTCTATTTATCGATTTATCGAACCATGTGGTAAGATAATTTTCATTTATCGTTTCACTCAAATTTTTTAATGATAGCGATACGTCATCATTAATGATGAGCTTGATCCTGTGAAGAATGTTGCTATGCATTGAACAACAAGGGGCTAGGTTTGGAACCTCTTACTTAAATGATTTAATTATAGCAATACGTCATCATTAATGATGAGCTTGATCATGTGAAGGATTTTGCTAAACATTAAAAAACAAGTGATTAGATTCGGAACCTCCCACTTAATTGTCGAACATCAGTGACTAGGATCCAATTAAGGATGCTCCCACTTAATAATTTGAAAAAACATAGTGGCTAGGTTCCTTTAATGGATGTTCCCACTTGAACTAGGGTAGCTAGGCTCTTATTAAGAAAGCTCCCACTCATTTACAGAACTAGAGTAGCTAGGTTCCTTTTAAGGAAGCTCCCACTCATTTGGTGAACTAGAGTAGCTAATGTTCCAATTAAGGAATCTCCTACTCATTTGGTGAACTAGAGCAGCTAGGTTCTAATTAAGGAAGATCCCACTCAATTAATGAAGTATTAGAGGCTAGGATAAAAAATGCTCCCACTAACTCATTATCATCAACACAAACTTTTGTTGTGTTTCCTTATTACCTTTTATTCGCACAAATCATTGTCGAAACAATGTGACTTTTCTTTAGACGCTCTCAGAGCTCCAAAGAGTTCTTAAACATAGAAACATATTCAATTATAAGAAATAAAGAAATTAAATTCTTATTAAATTTCTAACAGGGATATAACTATTAGAACATTATAACGCTCACATATAGTGTATGATTGGATCACTAAGTCCTTCATACTCTATAACATCCACATTTTTTAAGCATAAGGCATTCATGCATAAACATTATCATAAAAACTTCAATTGCATTCCAAGAATCAAAGAGGGAATAATATTCATATGACACAACCATGTGTTCATAATCAAATATAAAACATAATAAAATGTATAATATAAAATAAAAGATTCATCCTATCAGCCGGCCAGGCAGTTCGCTCGGCCAATGGCCGAGTGAACCTTCCAACAGTTCACTCGGCCAATGGCCGAGTGAACCCTTCAGCCGGCCATGCAGTTCACTCGGCCAATGGCCGAGTGAACCTTCCAGCAGTTCACTCGGCCAATGGCCGAGTGATAACCATGAAGGCTACAGTTCAGAAAACCTCGAATGATAAAGACACATCAATATATTTGAAATATCAATCCAAAAGATGGAAAAATTAATTAGCAAGAAATTAGATCTCAAGACGGAGCATCAGCTTCTCTACAACTCGGGCTTGAATCCGACATTGTTTAGCAAGCTCATCAACACTTGCGTGCTCCATCAGATCTACTCTGCAACAAGAGAATAAGTATGCTCATGAATAATTATCCTCAAAAAAAATTTTAGGATAACTTTATTCATGAATTTTAAGGTATCATACCTGCATTCTTCTTATTTTTCTCAAGCTCGGCCAAGTACAAAGGACAGTGCCTTCGCCAATGGCCTTCAGTGTTGCAGTGGTGACATTTACCAACGCTTTCTTGCTTCTCTTCTTTTTCCACTCTTCTTGAAGTTTTTGCGTTCCCTCTTAGCGGGAGCTTTCCCCTTTGAGGTACTAGGTCGTGCCTTACATGACTCAGCACCAGAAGTCCACTTCTTCTTGGTTATTTGAGATGAACTCTTGTCAGCATAATTTGCCGACCCTTTATTCTTCCCATGTCGAGTAAAACTCGAAAGTCTATAATTCATTCAACAGCTGAGACAATCCATAACTCAACTTATTCATGATATAGTTGGATGTGAACTGTATGAAGTCACTCGAAAGGGAATTCAAGATTATTCCTACCTAAGTGATCTCATCCATCTGTGCCCCATGGAGTTCAGCCTCGGTGAAGTAGTTAGTCATTTTCATGACATGATCCCTCACCGGGGTTCCCACAGCCATCCTAGTGCTAGTGCACTTACGTTTGAGCTCTATGCGGGCTTGCTCGCTTTGCATACCAAACATTTCCTACAGCGAGTCAAGGATTTCCACGGCAGTCTCCTTCCCTTCAATTTTTGTTCGCAACGCATCAGATATGCTCACGAGCATGTAGGCCATAGCTTTGTTGTTAGCCATTACCCACTTGTCATAATCCTCCTTTAATTTTTTGGAGGCATTAGGAGTAGGAAAGGGAGGTCTCTCGTCAGTGAGGATAAAGCGTATGCTTTCACTCACCAGCACGATGTTAAGCTTCGACTTCCATTTCGGGAATTTATCACCAGTAAGAATGTCTTTCGAAAATAAGGCCATAATAGGGTTCAACGTGATTAATACAATTTATAACATCAATTATTATCAATACGAAAAGAAACAACTATAAAAAAAAGTTTAGGTTATAAAAACATAATGCACAAGCACGGGGAAAAGTACTAATCTCTAAAAAGACCCTGTTTTTATATTCTACGGTAATTCACCAATAGCCACAGTCCGTTTCACTAAGGTGACGTAACGGAGTGCGCCTAGCGAAAATGAGGACCATCTCAGATTAGTAAAGCAATCGTGTTTCATGAACATTCATAACTATGCTTTACTAACTAACAGTTTTATAGGAATCGTTGGTCATATGAGACAACCACCGGTCATCTCATACTTGAGTCGACCCAACATTTCAGCACACAAAGCTTAGCATGTGTATGCTAGGGAAGCCTAGGTCAGACACGAGATCCATTTCTCCACCTATCGTCAAAAACACAACATTGGTATTGGAATGCGCTTACACCTTCCGAAGGGAATGGACCACCATGTCTAAAAGACCGCCGGTCACGAGGCGAGCAAGACCACCCTCACGGTGTTGTGTTAATGTTGGAGACCTTACAGACTCAATATACTTTTTAGTATTTTAATTTTCCTAGCATTAACATTAATCTAGGTGATCCACTTGAGTTAACTAAATCGTGTTAAAAACTCAAGTGTTTCTAAGCTACCCCTTAAAAAACATAAGTTTTGATATTCCATCACGGAAAACCTTCCAGTTGGAAGGGAAGACATCGTCTTTTATTAACCCCCCAGCATAGCCTCTTATCGGCTTGGTGACAAAACTTTCCGTTCCGTTCAACCCATTCATTAATTAACTATCCTAATCATATTAGATAATTTCAAATTAATAAATGAAAGCTCATGATAACTCACGACACAAGATCCAAGTTATATCAAGCATGGAAAAGCAATTAAATAAACAACCATAATAAGCAAGCATGGTTTGATTCAGTTTGATCTATCCAATTTGACTCTTTATAAATAAAAAGAGATGAACCCAATATCAAATTGGTTCAAGGATAAGTTATGGGCCCATATCTATGTCCCAAAAAATAAATCAATATCAAACCATTTAAATCAATCACATGAACGAATCGATTAATAAAGTAAATCATCTAGCTCTGATACCACTTGTTGTAATTACAGAGGTGGCATCAGACACGAACAGTCGCTCCGACATCACTTGTAAGGAAACGAAGAGGGTATCAGACACGAACGATTGCTCTGATACAACGAGTGGTATCAGACACGAACAATCGCTCTGATACCACTTGTTGGGAACCGAGCGGTATTGGACACGAACAATCGCTCCAATACCACTTGCTGGTGACGAACGAGTGGTATCAGACACGAACAATCGCTCTGATACCACTTGTTGTAATTATGTGCTCACCTTGATAATCATATAAGTTCCGGAATAAATTAATTACACTAACAAGAGCTAATTAAAAGGATGGTTATCTAACAAGATCTAGATTTACTTATTAATTAAATAATGAAAGAATTCAAACATGTCAAGCAACCGATAAGAACAAAGAACAAGGTTCATAGAGAACTTACGGATTGGGCTCACGAACAGAAACTTCTAGCTTTCACAATCCGTCTTCAAATGCCTTGATCTCATTCTTCAAGCTTTCACATCCTCTTCCTTAAATGCCTTGATTTCCTTCTTCAAGCTTTCAGATCCTCGTACTCCTCTTGATGACACCGTAGTCTTCCAACATAATCTCCGGACGAATAAAGAAATACAACGTGGGACCATACTCTTTAATCTCACATTATCAAGAAACAAATGTTGTTTCAAGATCTCACTCTTTTTTCTAAGAACATAATAGAGCAATTCCAAGGGGTAGAGAGAGAGAGAGAGAGACAGAGAGAGAGAGAGAGAATTCGGCCAAGAGGAGAGGGATAGCTCTTGGTCGAATTTTCTGAAATGCACAAGTGTATTTTTCTCTTCTCATGAACCCCCTATTCATAGTAGTGGAAATAATATATCCTTCGTAGTTTCCAAATTATATTGTTTCCTTTTATTATGTTCACACTAGTGAATCTAAGCTGAATATTGCCCACTAGAAGATGATGATTACTAAATAAGATAAGAAGTTACTTTATTAGCATCATATGGTTAGTGGGTTGAGGTCTGATAACATTAAGAATCAATAACAATTAGTCTCCATATCAAACTGAATCGCATGCTAGGCATCCGAGATCAGGCGGTGAACTAAAACTTGGTTGATGACTGATATGTGCCTGGAAAGCCTTATCTAAAGTCATATATGTGGAACACAAGTGAAGGTTGATTACTTAGTGGGAGCATTCTGCACTTGTGGTAAGTGTACGACCCGGCCAGACCTTGCCTGTAGATGTGTTGTTTAAGGACCGTAAAGACACACTAGCCAGGGTCACAAATTATGGTCACAGTGGCGCTTGATCTTAATACTGAAGTGATCATGGACTTCTAGGTCGTGTTACCGGGTTCTTTGATTCATCACGTTAAAGGCCAATGAAGGTTGAATAAATGATTGTTTTGGGAACTCGGGACATGATTGTAGAAGAAAGTGGTTTACAAATACGGAATCCAGCCTTCCTAAAAGACGATTGATGTTCTCTCACCTAAGGGTTGATTACAGAACCGATTGATTGTGCACACTTCCGAAGTTGGCTTACGTTTGGTTGAATCTTTCGCTAGGGAAGCAATGATGCTTAGGGGTTATGTGTAACAAGAAATGTATAACGGAACAAATTGACCTATCTCGATACGGGCATAACCTGGAGGGTCATGATCACGTACTGACTAACTCAGTGGACACTCGTTACGATGAGTAAATATAATTCTAGTATTAAAGGAGAGTTCAGTCTTAGCTTACACGGTGGTGTATTGACTAAGATTAGACGAATCAATTGAAAAAGAGAAAGGATTGTTTTCTTCTTTTTGATCGGATTTGTTAAGCTTCTACTACTAGGTCCATCGTCCCCGATTCGGCTTCGATAAAGGCGGATAAGAATGTTGATATAATAGTATGTATTATTATTATAATCTCACTTGCTGTAATAGTGATTGACAGCATTAAATTCCAAAAAGGATATTTTGGGAATTAAATAAATATTTATAGTAAAGCTGTTTATTTATTCCTAGATCAAGTAAATAAACTCATTATTTATTGTTGGACAAGTAAATAAGTGTTTAATTGGATTAAATCTATTGGGCCTTAAAAAAGCAAAAAAAAAAAAAATCGCCTACCCCTTACGGTATTGGACGTTTTTTGCACTGGTGTGGTAACCGATATTTTTTCTGTGTTCTGTTCCCAAAATATAAGAGGATAAATAAGAGATATATTTTCCTATATTCTCTCATAATATTTAAGCTAAATATTAGGAGGATATTTATGAGAATATCTAGGAGAATATAATTTCCTAGATTTTCTCAACATAAAATATTTTATAATGTTGTATAAAATAAAATCCTAGATATTGATATGATGGATGAGAGGAAAAATAGGATTCACTTGTTGAGATCCAAGGGCTGAGATTTAATCCACTATTGTGAACACAATTAAAGGAAATAATATCTTTTAGAATATTCTGGAATATTCTATAAAGATACATTTTAAACTGCTATAAATAGAGGGCTGATGTAAAGCAAAATTAAGCCTTGCCATACAGCTAAAAACGCCCACACACTCTCCTTTGTGGCCTTGTGCTTGCTTCTCATTCTTTCCCTCGGAATTGCTTCAATTCCATTCTTAGAAATAAGAGAGAAAGATCAGTAACACCCCGTTTCCAGATCGAGTAAGATATAACGAAGCCCATTCTTTTGTCTTATCTTCCTCGAAGATTATGTTTCGGAAGACTTTGGTGTCATCACATCGAGTCCTTGAAGGAGGAGTTCCAGATCTGATCGTGTGGAGGCTTGTACGTTCAAGACGAAGACGGATTGTGAAAGCTTTCGGTTCGTGAGCCAAAAACTGTAAGTTTTCTTAAACTCGTCTTTTATATGATATGGTTGCTTGATGAAGTTTCTTATGATTAATTAATTAAGTAATCTAGATCTTGTTTAATAAACATGTTAATAATTAGCTCTTGTTAGCGTAATTATTCTTTTCCGCATTTAATTGGTTATTTAAGGTGCATTAATCACCAACAAGTGGTATTAGAGTTAGTTGATTACTTAATTAACCTATTCGTTCTAGTAATTAATTTTAATACAATTTTTATGAATTTATATTACGATATGCTATTCATTCAATTCAGTATGATATGATATGTGAATTTTGATTCGTGGTTGATCGTAGATTTTTTATTCTCGCTTTTCTAGAATTGTTACTAAACCCGAAATTCAAAGGATATAGGATTTTTGTAATTTTATTTAAAATACTTTATCTAATCCGATCATTGTGAAATTCGGAGGGCTGACTATCCACTGCGAGATGAGATGACGGTCCGAAGCACAGCCCCATCGGAGTTCCAGAGATCCACTTTTGACGAAGAAGACGAATTTTCTGACATCCTTGTCACAAAATTCCGCCTACCCCTTACATAGGAGTCTCGGATTTTTTGCCCCCTTGGCTCTTGATCCGAGCGAGCTAGTTGAGTCCTAACTTGGCAAGTGGGCTCAAGGATTCGACCGGGTCAAAGCCCGTTAGCCCGGTTGGGCCCAAAAGGTCCAAACCGATTTTTATAAAAAAAAAATTAATTTTTTGATGTTTTATTTAATTTAATTATATGGGCTGGGCCCTAATAAATTTTATTTAAAACATGAAAAATAAATGATCAAGGACATCGATTTATTTTTTCAAAGACCAATTGTACTGGGCCTTAATCATTAAATTTTTTTTTTGACAACTATGGAAAAATAAATAATCTTTGACATTGATTTATTTTTCACTTGAGACATATAATGTGTTCAACAAGAATCCATGAACTAACATGATTGAGTTCATCAAGTTAGATTTATAAGAATCAATTAGGATACGATCAATCCGAATCAAAACCATATATGCTTTGTCATGCGTGTTTAATTAATTGTTTTGCCATGTATGATACATCTTGAAAAATTGTTTTGTGGGTTATCATGGGCTTTCATTTATTATATGTAACTTATCTAATATGATTAGGATAGTTTTTAATAACTCAGTTGAACGGATCGGAGAAGCTTTGTCACCAAGCCGATAAGAGGCTAAGCTTGAGGGTTATTAAAAGACTACGTCTTCCCTCCTCGCCGGAAACTTTTTCTGTGAAGAAATGCTATTAGGATAATCAAGGCTTGATGTCACGATACTCCTAATCATTAAGCTATATCGAAACTTAATTGTTTTTAAGGGTAGCTTAGAAACACTCGAGTTTTTAATATGATTAGATAATTCGAGTGGATCACCTACATGAAATTGAATACTAGGAGATAAAAAAAATAATACTGAAAGTATATTGATTCGTAGACCTCCAACATTGCCGCAACACCGTGAGGATGAAAGATCCTTTCTTGATCGGCGGTCTTTTAGACATGGTGATCTGCTCCTAAGGACAGACTTTTCTGATTCCAATAACAAGGTTGTGTCTCTAGCGATAGGTGGGGGAGTTGAGTTCGGCGTGTACTCGCTAAGTCAGTGCGTTCGGGTGATATTCTTTATGCTGAAATGTTGGGTTGACTCGTGCGTGAATCCAACCGGTGGTTGCTCATGTGGTCAAAGATTCCTAATTAATTGGTTGTTAGTGAACATAGTTATGATGTTTCATGAACCACGATTGTTCACTAATCTGAGATGATTCTCGATTTTCACTAGGTGCACTCCGTTACGCCACCATAGTGGGATGTATTGTGGCTATTGGTGGATTCCCATGGAATATAAAAATTGGGTTCTTTTCTTTAGTATTTTATCCCATGCTTGATTGCATTATGTTTTTATTTTCTAAATCTTATTGATAGCTTGTTTCTTTTCATATTGCTGATATATATATATATATAATCATGCCGAACCCTATTATGGTCCTGTTGTCGAAAGACGTCCTGACTGGTGAGAACTTTCCGAAATGAAAGTCTAACCTGAATCTTGTGCTGGTGAGTGAAAGCATTCGCTTTATCCTCACTGAAGAGAGACCTCCTTTTCCGACATCAAATTCATCCCGCTCACAGAAGGATGATTTTGACAGGCGGGACTGTGGCTAACAAAAAAGCCATATCTTACATGCTCGCAAGCATATCTGATGCGTTGTGAACAAAGTTGGAACTTAAGGAGACTGATGTGGAGATCCTTGACTCGCTGCAGGAAATGTTTGCGATGCAAAGCGAGCAAGCCCATATTGAACTCACCTGTAAGTGCACTAGCACTAGGATGATTGCGGGAACTCCTGTGAGGGATCATGTCATGAAAATGACTAATTACTTCACAGAAGCTAAACTCCATAGGGCTTTGATGGATGAGGTCAGTCGGGTGGGAATTATCTTGAATTCCCTTTCGAGTGATTTAATTCAGTTCACGTCGAACTATATCATGAATAAGTTGACGTATGGACTACCTCAGCTATTGAATGAGTTACAGACTTTCGAGTCTATCACTCGTCAAGGAAAGAACAAAGGATCAGCTCTGTATGCTGACAAAAGTTCTTTGCCGAAATCCAAGAAGAACATGTCTTCTGGAGCTGGGTCATCAAAGGTACATCCTAGTACTTCGTAGGGGAAAGCTCCCGCTAACAAGGAAAGGAGAAGCTTCAAGAGAAGTGGAAAAGGAAAAGAGGAGAAGCGTGGAATGGTGGGCAAATGCCACCACTGTAACACTGAAGGCCATTGAAAGAGGAATTGTCCTTTGTACATAGCCGAGCTTGAAAAAAACAAGAAGAATGCTGGTAATGTACCAAAAAATTCATGATATCCTAAAATTGTTTTTTAGGATAATTATTCATGAGCATACTTCTATTCTTGTTGCAGAATACATCTAGAGGAACATGATGGTGTTGGTGAGCATCCTGAGCAACGTCGAATTCAAGCCCGAATTATTGAGAAGCTCATGCTCCGGCTCAAGATCTAAAATTTCCCGCTAGTTTTATTACTTTCATTTTTGGATTTATTTTTTAACATAAGAGTTGTGTCACAAATAATCCAAGGTTTTCTGGACTGTAGTCTTTTATGACTATTCCAGATAGGATGAATCTTTTCTTTCTTTATGTTTTATTACATTATTTATGAACATATGAATGTGTCAATAAATATTTCTCTACTCATATATGAATTGCCTTAAATTGCCTTAATGATATTTGAATATGCATAAATGCTTAAGCCTTAATTAAATATAGAATATGAAGGACCGTGTTTCCGTTCATTAACTATATAGGTGCACAATATTATATTATCCGAGTTAATAATCTCTGTTAGAATTTTAATTAGCTTTTATTTCTTTATTAAAATTGCTATTATAAATATATTTTATGAAATAATAAGAACTATTTAGAACTCTGGTAGTGTCTAAATAATTATCTCATATCGACAAATGATTTGTGTGATTAATAAGAGATAATAAGATAACACAACTTTAAAGTTAGTGTTGATGATACATTGATTGAGTAGGAGCATCTTTATAAGAACCTAGACACTCTAGTTTAATAACTAAGTGGGAGCTTCATTGAATGGAACCTAGTCACTAGAATTGATTAAGTGGGAGCATCCTTTATTGGATCCTAGTCACTAGAATCATATTATTGAGTGGGAGCATCCTTTAAAGGATTCTAGCCATGACTATTCATTGAATTTAATGGGAGCATCTTTATAAGAATCTCGCCATTATTGAACAATATAATGAAAGCAATGTCCTTCACAGGACTGTTACCATCATTTATGATGGAATCCTTTGATATGGATTAATATTGCTATCATGACAATAATATGAATGGAAGTGTAATTAATTATTGACTTGCCATAAATAATCAATTAATAAGTGGGAGCATCTTTAATTAGAATCTTGCCGCTATTGAACGAATTTAAAATAGCTTAATCCTTCACAGGATTTTATGCATCATTTATGGTGAGATTCTTAAATGAATATAATAAGCTATTAAATCGTACAATAAATGGAAGTATGCATTACTTGCCATTAAGTAGAAAGCATCCATTAATGGATCTTTGTCTTTAATCATCAACAGAATCTTTCATTAAATGGAAGTATTGATTTTTAATAATGAAGATCAAGCTAACTATTTTAAGTCAATAAACCTTTATTTAGTAGATCAACCTGTCAAGCTATTAGCTTGAAGGATTTGAGAGATCTATAAATTGAACAATGAATGTGTTCGAACAAGCGGATTGGTATTTAAGGGATTGGGGCCTAGAGAAGAGACATTGGCAACAATATTGCTCTTCTCTCTGATACCACAAACCAGTTCATTTGGGATCTTATTTAAAATAAGATGAACTGTCCTTTGAGGAACATGTTCTGTTGACTTTGTATCTAATTAGTTAGATACTACTCTACCTTTTATTATAAGGTAGATCTTTAAAAAGGAACAAATAATCATATGATGACTCTTGGATTTTTGTTATAATCGATATTCTTGGAATGATCGATATGTGCTATTATTATACATGTGTCATTGAGAAAGTTATTACCGTTGTAGACTTAATGATGACACGATTGACTGGGCTAAAACAATTTATGAAGCTTGAGGTTTAGAAACGACAAGCTTGTTCCATAAATGTCTCAAACATACTTATTGTTATAAAGTATGAGCTCAAAGTTAAGGCTAAGGACATTGTCAATAAGTGGACTATAAATTAGCCCTTTTGACAACGTCAAATTTCCGAGAATACTAACGAGTGTTTTAAAACACCGTAATATTCTGGAAATAGTGAGATACATAATTATTTAATTGTAAATCCTTAAAGTTATGTATATTGAATATGACTTGACCAACAAGGATGCACAATAAATAACTAAGTAATGGAAGAAGTCAATAAAGTTCTTATTGAAACATATTTAATCACACTATGGTTAGTGGTGATGAAATTTGAGCATGCAACGATGCAAATTGTTGAAGCCACCAGTAAATGTACACCAACGAATAGGGTAACTTCGTATCTTTAGATATGAAGTCTGGTGTATAGTCTGAAACATACAAAGTGTTAGAATGTTCTAAAGTAAATTGATTTACTAAGAACAAAATGAATTGACCTTAAGACGTAAGTCAAGAATACTTGCATGATAGCATGGACTATGGATATATATTTGGGATATAAGTCGAATCGAAATAACTTATGGAGTATGATAAAATTGAGAATCCTTGGGAATCTCAATCCTGGGTCAAAACTTCTGAAACTGCTTTACGATGGCTACGGATAAATTGGCTCATGGTAACTTATCTTCTCTGGTCAAAGTGGGAGATTGTTAGGAATATTACCCACTAGAAGATGATGATTACTAAATAAGATAAGAAGTTACTTTATTAGCATCATATGATTAGTGGGTTGAGGTCTGATTGTTGGGGAATCAAGTGGGTATCAGACACGAACAATCGCTCTGATACCACTTGTCGGTGGATCAAGTGGGTATCAGACACGAACAATCGCTCTGATACCACTTGTTGGTGTATCGAGCGCGCATCGGACATGAACGATCGCTCTGATGCGACTCGTTTGAGATGATTCCACCATATAACCATATTAATGCGGAAAAATAATTAATTACGCTGATCATAAGCTAATTAAATTATGGTTATAATTAACAAGATCTAGTTATGTTTAATTAATTTAATTCACGAGAGCATATAAGTCAAGCAACCGATTATAAGAGTAAAACGAATACTTACATTGATTTTCGGTTCACGAACTGAAAGCTTTCACAATTCGTCTTCGTCTTGAACGTACAAGCTTTCACACGATCAAATAAGGAATTCCTCCTTCAAGGACTCGATGTGATGACACCTTAGTCTTCCGAAACGTAATCTCCGAGACGAATAAGAAAGATGAGTGGGCACAGTCTTTATCTCACTAGATCACGAAACTAGGTGTTTCGATATCTCTCTTATTTTACTAAGAATGGAAACGAATTTCCGAGGGGAGGGAGAGGCTGAAAATTTCGCACACCCAAGAGGGAGAGCCACAAAATTTTCCACAAATTAATTGCTTATTTTTGCCTTCTCATGAACCCCTATTTATAGTAGTAAAAATGAGATATTCACGGAATCTTCCAGAATATTTTATTTCCTTTTATTGTGTTCACACTAGTGGATTAAATCTGGGCCATTGGATCTCAACAAGTGAATCCTACTTTTTCTCTCATCCATCAGATCAATATCTATGAGATATTATTCTTTTATTTAAATAGAGAATAATTTATTTAGTGAGATAATAAAGGAGAATATATTATTCTCCTAAATATTCTCCTAAATACTTTCCTTTAAATAAGGAGAAAATATAGGACAATATCTTATATTTTTCTCTCTCCTTTATTTAAACAACTAAAGAGAAAATATTGGTAAATACCAATATTGAAATTTCGAACTTGATGGCACACGGCCAATGAGATTTGCGCAAACCCTAGTGCCAATTAACCAAATTCGAATTTTCCATGTGTGCAAGGCCCAATTGCTTAAAACCCAATTAATCATTTATTTACTTGGTCCAAAAATAAACAAATAATTAATAATTGTTTATTTACTTGATCAAACAATAAATAAACAATTCTACCATAAATATTTATTTAATTATGCGAATACCCGTTTTCCAGAATTAATGCTGTCAATCACAATTACGGCAAGTGATATTAATAATGATAAACATTATTATACGAAAGTTCTTATCCGCCTTTATCAGAGCCAAATCGGGGACTATGAACCTAGTAATAGAAGCTTAACAAATCCGATGAAAAAGACGAAATAGTCCTTTCTCTTTTGTCCATCGATTCGTCTAATCTTGGTCAAATACTCCACCTTGTAAGCCAAGACTGAACTCTCCTTTATACTAGAATTATATTTACTCATTGTGACGAGTGTCCACTGATATAGTCAGTTCGTGATCAAGATCCTCCAGGTTCAACCCGTGTCAAGAGAAGTCAATTTTTCTGTTATACTTCTCTTGATACATATCAGCCCTAAGCATTGTTGCTTCCCCAGCGAAAGATTCTTTCGAACGTTACTTACTTCGAAAGTGCTAGCAATCTATCGGTTCTGGAATCAACCCCTAGGTGAGAGAACATTAACCTTCTTTCAGGAAGGCTGGATTCTGTATATGTAAATCATTTCACACTCGAATTATGTTCCGAGAAAACTCCCAAGACATAAGCTGTGATTAGCATGAATAGCCTTTTAGCGAATGAGTCAAAGAGCTCAGTAACATAACCCAGTGTCCATGATCACTTCAGGATTTAGATCAAGTCTCACTGTGACCATCATAGTGGCCTCGGTTAGTGTGTCGTAACGGTCCTTAAACGACACATCTACAACCAAGACATGTCCAAGTCGTACACTTACCACAAGTGTAGAATGCTCCCACATAGTGATCAGCCTTTACCTATGTGTTCCACATATATGACTTTAGATATAGATTTCCAGACATATATCAGTCATCGACCATGTTTTAGCACACCGCCCGAACTCAGGTGCCCAGCACGTGACTCAGTTAGATACGGAGGCTATGGAAGATAGTTGTTATTGATTCTAATTGTTTAGAACTCAACCCACTTATCATATAATGCTAATAAAGTAATCTTATTATCGAATTTAGTAATCATTTATTCATTATCTTCAAGTGGGCAATATTCCCAACACTGATAACATTCAGAATCAATAACAATTATCATCCATAGTCTCCATATCAAACTGAATTGCATCCTAGGAATCCGAGATTGGGCGGTGAACTAAAACTTGGTCGATGATTGATATGTACCTGGAAAGCCTCATCTAAAGTCATATATGTGGAACACAAGTGAAGGTTGATAACTTAGTGTTGTCTATGGTGCCCACAAGAAGAGTTGTAATCCTTATATTCTACATTTGATGTAATAAAGTCTCATGAAGACTCTTTCTTGTAATTGCTTATTCATTAATAAAAAGTTGAAACGTTCATTCATTCTTCCTTGTCTGTTTGAAGCTTTATGATAAAACATTAGTCTTTAGTCCATAAACAAACTTAAAACTTGTGAAGAGACAAATGTAGATTTGCATGAACAAACTCTTCGTAGTTTGCTTAAAACGATATATTCGCAATCTAAGGGTCAAAGGACTATTGACCTTAGTATGATTGTTAGAAGAATCTATGATGTCTGGTTATGAGGCATTGAGAGTTGGAGACTCTATAGTTCTTCTAGGTGTCTTCCGAAGGTACTGAATTGACCAGTGCACTTCTAGAGACAAGATAAGAACAAACCATTTAACCTCTTATGTCTCGAAGTCACTACGTATGAATTGCATCGTGCTTACCTTAATCCTGAAATGAGACATGTCGTTTCACACCTTAGTATTCTCATTTGAGAAAGTCAGAGTTCAGACTCACTATGTGATTCCGAACAAGGCCTATTGGTGAAGTACTAAGTTGTGAGAATGTCATGAGTAACTTTGTGAAGTTCTCATAGATATGGAATTCATGTGCAAGATTGCTAAAATGCAATGTATATCACCTCATGCTTTGTTCCTTGGAGTGTGAATAAATGAACTGGCCAGTGTCCAAATTGAGTCTTGACTCTTTTGGATGAAACAATGTGACTTGTTAGCTCCTCGTCAATACATTGTTTCTAACTTATTCACAAGCGACAAAGGAGTTGAGGAAATAACAGCTAGAAGGGTAAAATGGTAATTTTGTAAATCCCGACTTGCTGATGATATTCATGAAGGGTAAACACTAATAATATTCTGTGGATCCATTCATTACAATTAGGTTGAATTCTTGAGTATAAAATAAATTCATTTGAACCGAGAGATTTTCAGTGTCAACTCTTTAGTGGAGTCAGTTGACATTAAGCTAAACTTGGAAAAGGTTTGTGAACTTTTAAGTCCAAGTATTTAGCTCAAGCTTTGTTCATTTGGATCCATGAATTCACTGTCACGAATCACATCGAGTAGGAATAGTTAAACTGGAAGCTAAGTCAAAACAAGAACGAAAATTGTCAAAAGGGTATTTTTGTCTTTTGAGACATAGGATGAAATGAATGTCAATAAATTTTTTGACAAGGTCATTTGATGACTTAACATCACTCGGCCAAGTAAGTTTTATTGGGCCTTGTGGATTAATTTCATTTCATAAGAATTTTATTGAAAATTCTTAATGGGCCTTTTTCATGTTGTCATGAACAAATGGAAAAGCTTCTAGAAGGCCTTTCTAGAATTGTTTTAGGCGCCCAACATACCCAAAGAAAGAGAGAATATTTTGTGCATAAAAGTATCAAGATACTTGCCAAAAGAAAAAGAGGAAACAAATTTCCCCTAAGAGGAATCAAAGTGGGCGCCCAAGTAGAGTCAAGGCAAGGCAAGGAACAAAAAAGGAAACAAATCCAAGCCTTCTAGAAGGCTGCCTTGGCCGAGTATCTCATAAAGGAAAAGAGGAAATTGGATCATGAATATGTGATATTCTATAGAAGAGGAAACTACCTTATTGAAGGTGAGACCTCTCCTATAAATAGGAGCCTCATTCTTCACATTTCATTCATCCAAGTTTTAGAGATTTGAGAGCTTCTCTCTCTAGCTTGGCCGCCCCTCTCCTCTCTCTCTCTCTAGTCAATTTCGTTTTATTGTTTTGGCACCTAGGTCCTCATTTGACCTAGTGTTTAGCTCTGCGACTTCAAGACTTGTTCTTAAGTCGTAGTGTTTAAAAGTGCCCACACACTAATTCCTTTTCTCTCGAGTGATTTAGTGATAGAAACTTTCGTGGTTGCTCGAGTTGCCGAGGAAGGAAGAGAGACGTGCTGCGAGGGGAGACGAACGTTGCAACCTTTTTCCAAAAGCTTCTCAACGTTCAAGCGTCTAAAAAGGTTAGTAAACTTTTATGCACATATTAGTTTTTATTTACATGTGCTTGCTATTTGTCTAGGTTAGTAAACACTGTTTTACTTGTAAAAGAAAATTTTTAAAATTCCGCCGCTTAACGAAGCGTTAAACTTTTTCTTAAACCCTAGATCAATTCCAACAAATGGTATTAGAGCTATGGTCAAAGATATGCATGTACATGTATTTAAAAATATGAGCTTGAAAATCGTTTTCGAAAGTTTACTAATTTTGTGACAAGTTAGAATTGTTTTCTTAGATTTTTTTAATTTATTGCTCTTGCCTTTAAATTAAAAATCATGTTGATTTTCTATGAGTTTGGGATGTTATTAAAACACATTAGAATCAGTTCTAAAAGTTTTTAATTTTTTATATTGAAAAACGTGTTTTAAAAGTTTGAGAAAAATTCGAGTATATTTTGTGACTAGTTATATTATCTTGCTAGTTTCTTTTATTTACTTGAATCGTTTTATGCTTGTTGTTATTTCTTTTATACCTTTTTATTACCTTGCTAATAAAACACAAATAAAAGCTTTAACAACCTCCTAAAACGTTCCGTTACACTCGATTCTTTTTCGCACCTAAAAAGACCAAACTTTAATTATTTCTTTTTCTTTGAGCTGGAGTAAAACCCGCAGTAAAAGTGGCATAACTCTCTTCTCAGAAATCTAAATTTAATGATTCTTGAATCAAATTAAAGGTCTGTCTGTTTTTTTTCCAATGCCACCGGTTTCAGGTTAAAAAGACATCGGAGCCGCCAGTTATGGCGATTTTACTCCGAGGTACGCGGCTCTTCTGAAATTCAAGTTTTTTAGAATTCCGGATTTTCAGCCCCACTACCATGAGTTATAGAACTCTAATGAGAATATTTTCTTGCAAAAATGTTTTTCATAAGATTATAAACATGATGTGTAAGATTAAAATGTTTTGATTTTCGAAAGTTTAATTGAAATTGAATTTTTTACAAAACTAGTTTGAATCTTGAAAACCCGTTTTTGTTTTCAAACTTGAAAAATTTTGTCATCTAAATCAAATAAGTTTTCAAAATGTTTTCAAAACTATATCTATATCACATATGTTCAAAATCTATATGCTCTTGAAAATTTGAGTGGGAGGTCTCCTTGTAGACAAGACGAAAAATAAAAAGATGTGTAATCTCAAACTTTCAAGTGTTCGAGTGAGTTGAAGTTCATACTTCCCTCATGCACTTTCCCGAAATATAAAATAGGAAAAGATCCGAGTATGTCCCTTGTGCCTTTATGCACTAACACTACTCTGAACATGAAAATCTAGGATTATTTTCTAGTTGTCCGCTCTATCGCTCTATAACTAGGAAAACCGTTTCCGAACTTATAAGAGTCGATGTACCAACTCCAAAAACTAAGTGGGAGGGTTATACTTGTTGTTTGTAACCCACGATCCCCAACACTAATGAAAAGTGCAATTGTCGCTAGACTAAGAGTCACCCTCGTGGCCCTCTCTTAAATGAGAGTACTCAAGGGCGCTTTGCACTTATCATTGCTCAATGAGCTAAATCCAAAAGTGAGACAATGAGACAAGACCTCCCCTCGGCGGATTGTTTTTCAAAGTCAATCTTTTGGACTAAGTGGTTGGTTACACACTTAGACTCAATCTCTAGTAATCCTCCCTCGATGCCCTGCGAAAGGATGTGAGTGATCAAACCAATTTAAAAGGTGGCTGGTCAAAATTGGTGTATTGACATCTTGGCTAAGCATTAATGATGTGTCATTTACTTATAAATGGAGATTTTTTGCGGCCTTCCCTCGAAGGAGTAAATTATCGTTTAGTTTATAACACCTTTGGATTTTATCAAATGTTTAAAAAAATTTAAATCCTAAACCAAAGACTAATCATAAACTTGTTTCAACCTTTATTAAGCAACATGTCTCGCAAACATCCCTCAATCATCATTTCCTCGAACAAACTTGAAAACAAAAACTACGTAGATTCGAAACATAACCTCGACATAATAGTTACCATTAACAAGCACAAATGGGTACTCACCACCCCTTGTCCTCCTCTGACGAATGATGATTCAACTCAAGAGGAAAATGACGCGTTAGCGGCCTGGCTTCGATCCGATGAGATTGTGAGGTGCTATATCTTAGCATCTATGAACAATATGCTGAAAGAGCAACATCGTGACATCGAGACTGCCGCCGACATGCTCTACAATCTCCTTGAGATGTTTGGAGGGCAAAGGCGTCAACCAAGGCAAAAAGCAGTCCGACAATTTATGAAATGTCACATGAAGGCTAGGACTCCTGTTGGAGACTTTATGATACTGATCATTGAGGGGAGACGAACGTTGCAACCTTTTTCCAAAAGCTTCTCAACGTTCAAGCGTCTAAAAAGGTTAGTAAACTTCTATGCTCGTATTAGTTTTTATTTACATGTGCTTGCTCTTTGTCTAGGTTAGTAAAAACTGTTTTACTTGTAAAAGAAAATTTTTAAAATTTCGCCGCTTAACGAAGCGTTAAACTTTTTCTTAAACCCTAGATCAATTCCAACACTTAGTGGGAGCATTCTGCACTAGTGGTAAGTGTACGACCCGGACAGACCTTGCTTGTAGATGTGTCGTTTAAGGACTGTTACGACACACTAGCCAGGGTCACAAATGATGGTCACAGTGACGCTTGATCTTAATCCTGAAGTGATCATGGACTTCTAGGTCGTGTTACGGAGTTCTTTGATTCATCACATTAAAGGCCAATGAAGGTGGAATAAATGGATGTTTTGGGAACTCGGGACATGATTGTAGAAGAAAGTGGTTTACAAATACGGAATCCAGCCTTCCCGAAAGACGGTTAATGTTCTCTCACCTAAGTGTTGATTCCAGAACGATTGATTGTGCACACTTCCGAAGTTGGCTTACGTTCGGTTGAATCTTTCGCTAGGGAAGCAACGATGCTTAGGGGTTATGTGTAACGAGAAAGGTATAACAGAACAAATTGATTTATCTCGATACGGGCAGAACCTGGAGGGTCATGATCACGTACTGACTAAATCAGTGGACACTCGTTACGATGAGTAAATATGATTCTAGTATTAAAGGAGAGTTCAGTCTTAGCTTACACGGTGGAGTATTGACTAAGATTAGACGAATCGATCGAAAAAGAGAAATTATTGTTTTCGTCTTTTTGATCGGATTTGTTAAGCTTCTACTACTAGGTCCATCGTCCCCGATTCGTCTTCGATAAAGGCGGATAAGAACGTTAATATAATAGTATGTAGTATTATAATAATCTCACTTGATGTAATAGTGATTGGCAACATTAAATTCCAAAAAAGATATTTTGGTAATTAAATAAATATTTATAGTAAAGTTGTTTATTTATTGCTAGATTAAGTAAATAAACTTATTATTAATTGTTGGACAAGTAAATTGTTGTCGCCGTTTTTCGGACAACGATTTAGGAGCCCCAAACGGTTCGATCCAAGGCCGGACCAAGTGGTCTCGTTCGGGCTCGAGCGTGTCGGACTCGGTATCCCGAGTCTTCCCTTAGCTGTGTATGGTATTTGCCTCGTCCGTCGTTGGTCTTGCAAGAGAAGGAAACGATGAACTACAAAGGGGAAACAGAGGGGGTGCCTCTGTTTACCTCTCCGACGCTCAACATTAGTAGGATTAAGGTGGAGTATAGAGGTTTTAGAGTGTGATAGGCCAAAGATGAGCGAAACGAGTGAAGTACGAGTTCGACAGCGTTTCGGGACTCAAAAATGGATTACCTGGACCTGGGGAGGGACCCCAGCATTTATAGGCGACCAAGGGGCGTTTTGGGCATCCCCTTGGCCGAGGGCCAGCTCTGAGTCGGCCATGGAGGCGAAGGCCGGCCCTGGGTCGGCCATGGAGGCGAAGGTCGGCCCTGGGTCGGCCATTGGCCGGGCGCCGGCCCTGGGCCGGCCATTGGCCGAGTGACGGCCCAGGGTCGGCTGAGCTTTGCCCGGCCGGTGGACGGGAATCGACCGGACGGGACTTGGCCGGCCGGCAGGTGCTGTGCTGTCCTCGGTCGGCCGGGAGAAGGTCACCGGCTGACCGGCCGGGAATCGTCTCGACGGCTCCGCCTATGTTGGTCCGAATTGGCTAGCAACACCTCGCTTCCTCGCGGTTCTTTGAACCGTGGCGCGTTTTGACTCTTTTGTCCCTGTCGGTCGTTGACGGGCCGACAACATTAGCCCCCAGAGTTTCTGGTCGAGCGTAGGTCGAGTGGAAACTTAAGAATCACATCGACACGAGGACTTCAGACGATCACTCTCGGGTTCGCGAGTGCGTCGCGAGGGACGGCGTTTGTGCATCGCGAGGGACGGCTTTTGTGCGTTGCGAGGGACGGCCTTGCTGCATCGCAAGGGACGGCTTTTTACGTGTCTTATGTTCCCGACATACTATCGTAGTCGATTCGGACGATTTTTTCGGTGCGCGTCTTATTTTCTCGACTTATCAATGAAGGCGTAATCGATTTGCACGTCTTGGGGGTGCGTGGCTTATTTTCTCGACCTACCGATGAGGGCTTGAACGATTAGCACGGGTTTATCGTGCGTGGCTTATTTTCTCGACCTACCAATGAAGGCGTGATCGATTTGCACGGCTTGGGCCTTGGGGGGCCTCGGTGTCACATTTGTGTGATCGGGTTTTCCGTGGACGCTGGCTAGACCAGTTACGTCCGGCGGGCGCAGGCCTTTGAAACCCATAAGTGACTCGCTGCCTATCGGCGCACGAGCTGGGCGGTGAGCGTGATGTCACATTTGTGTGACCAGGTTTTCCGCGGACGCTGGCTAGACTAGTTACGTCCGGCGGACGCAGGCCTTTGAAACCCATTTGTGACTCGTTGCCTATCGGCGCACGAGCTGGACGACGAGCGCGGTGCCACATTGGTGTGGCCAGGTTTCCCGTGGACGCTGGCTAGACCAGGTACGTCCGGCGGACGCAAGCCTTTGAAACCCATTTGTGACTCGCTGCCTATCGGCGCACGAGCTGGGCGGTGAGCGCGGTGCCACATTGGTGCGGCCAGGTTTCCCGTGGACGCTGGCTAGACCAGGTACGTCCGGCGGACGTAAGCCTTTGAAACCCATTCGTGACTCGCTGCCTATCGGCGCACGAGCTGGGCAGCGAGCGCGGTGCCACATTTGTGTGGCCATACTATCTTATAAGCATGGCACCCTCGGGCGCGCGTGTCACGTGATAGGTGGGGTTAGGTGCAGACTTGACCCCCCAACGAGTGTGGCACCTTAATGCGCTGGTTGCATTTTTGGGTTGGGTCTCTTGGGTCGAATCTCGTGCCTTTGTGAGTGCGGCGCCACGTTGCGCGTTTCACGTTTGGGGACTCAGGTGGCCCATTCTTACTCGGTACTCGACTCGAGGAGTGAACTTGACTCGAGGAGAAATGTAGAGTCGGCACGAGGAGTAGCTCATCGACTCATGAACTTGGTACTCGACTCGAGGAGTGAACTCAACTCGAGGAGAAATGTAGAGTCGGCATGAGGAGTAGCTAGTCGACTCGTGGACTCTGTACTCGACTCGAGGAGTGAACTCAACTCGAGGAGAAATATAGAGTCGGCACGAGGAGTAGCTAGTCGACTCGTGGACTCTGTACTCGACTCGAGGAGTGAACTCAACTCGAGGAGAAATGTAGAGTCGGCACGGGGAGTGGCTTGTCGACTCGTGGATTCGGTACTCGACTCGAGGAGTGAACTCAACTTGAGGAGTCATGTGAAGAATCGGCACGAGGAGTATTAGTCGACGCGTGGACTCGGAACTCAACTCGAGGAATGAACTCATCTAGATGAGTCATGTAAAGAGTCGACACGAGGACTATCAGTCGACTTGCGGACTCGGAACTCAACTCAAGGAGTGAACTCAACTCGAGGAGTGAACTCAACTTGAGGAGTCATGTGAAGAGTCGGCACGAGGAGTATTAGTCGACTCGTGGACTCGGAACTCAACTCGAGGAATGAACTCATCTCGAGGAGTTGCGTGAAGAGTCAGCACGAGGAGTAGTTAGTCGACCTGTGGACTCAAACTCAACTCGAGGAATGAACTCATCTCGAGGAGTTGCGTGAAGAGTCAGCACGAGGAGTAGTTAGTCGACTCGCGGACTCGGAACTCAACTCGAGGAATGAACTCATCTCGATAGGCTTGCGCGAAGAGTCGACACGAGGACTATCAGTCGGCTCGCGGACTCGGAACTCAACTCAAGGAGTGAACTCAACTCGAGGAGTGAACTCAACTTGAGGAGTCATGTGAAGAGTCGGCACGAGGAGTATTATTCGACTCGTGGACTCGGAACTCAACTCGAGGAATGAACTCATCTCGAGGAGTTGCGTGAAGAGTCGGCACGAGGAGCATTAGTCGACTCGCGGACTCGGAACTCAACTAGAGGAATGAACTCATCTCGAGGAGTCATGTGAAGAGTCGACACGAGGACTATCAGTCGGCTCGCAGACTCGGAACTCAACTCGAGGAGTGAACTCAACTCGAGGAGTCATGTAGAGTCGGCACGAGGAGTATCAGTCGACTCGTGGACTCGAACTCAACTCGAGGAATGAACTCAACTCGAGGAGAAATGTAGGGTCGGCACGAGAAGTACCTTGTCGACTCGTGGACTCGGTACTCGACTCGAGGAGTGAACTCAACTCGAGGAGAAATGTAGAGTCGCCACGAGGAGTAGCTAGTCGACTCGTGGACTCGGTACTCGACTCGAGGAGTGAACTCAACTCGAGGAGAAATGTAGAGTCGGCACGAGGAGTAGCTAGTCGACTCGTGGACTCGGTACTCGACTCGAGGAGTGAACTCAACTCGAGGAGAAATGTGTAAATCGTCTCTCTTTGGGACCTCCGGCCTAACCATCGGCCCCTTGAGACTTTGTTATACTTTTATTTTTTTTTTGTTTTTGAGTTGTTTTGATCAATTATTCCTCCCTGTTAGCCCCCCGAGTTTCTTGCGTTTGTGAGACAAAGACCAAGAAACTCTCGTGTTGGAGGTGTACAATAATGTGTGTTGACATGTGTAGAATAACTTTTTATTGCAGTAAGGAGGTCGTTACAGGTTTCCATGGAACTTGGCCTTCTTTGGAAAAAGAAAATTACATAATTGAAATGAAGCGATTACAAAGTTGAGTGAGTTCGGGCGTGAGTTTGAGGGCGGAAGCCGTGACAATCACGGCTTGCTAGCAGACGCGACGAATTCCTTGAGGTCCCCACTTCGAATTAGGGAATCAATTTGCTTCCTAAGCTGGTAGCATTCTGTTGTCGCGTGCCCGTGGTCATGGTGATATTCGCACTGTTTGCTCTTGTCTCGCGTTGCGGGGTCCTTCTTCATCGGGGCCGGGGATCCCAGCTTCTCTCTGTGTAAGCTCAGGATCCTGTCGGGTGTCGCATTGAGAGGGACGAAGGATTGCTTTGGGGTTGGAGAAGGATGGTCATTAGGGACTTGACCATTTCTACGCCTCTTCCTTCGCGAGCCGAGACCGGTGGCCGGTGCCATGAGTGTGGTGGCGCGCTTTTTGTTGGATGCGCGGTCAGCAATGTTGGGTGATTGGTGTCCCAAGGCAGCCTCTCTCGCGGTCTCCATTGGACGTCCCTATCACCCTTGGCAAGGATATATCGTTCGAACGACGTCCTCGACGGGCGCCACGACATTCGGTGTCTTCGTCCGTCCGGGGACCTTGGACGCGAATGGTGAGCTCGGAGCATCCCTTTCGGGACCTTGAGATTGAGCGTCCTCGGGTATTGTGCGATTCTTGACGCCTCGACGTGGTCTCTCGAGGGTGTCCCCTCAAGGGCGCATGTGTGCGTTCAACCATTGATTGATGTTTTGGTGCGGTCGCTTGAGGTTGTCCCCTCGAAGGCGTACGTGCGCGTTCACTTTCGTGAACAGCGTGGTCGAGGTTGGTCTCGTTGGTTCTCGATTTCGCCATGTAATCGGGGTCTTTCTCGTCGTGATTGACGTCGTCGACGTTGTTGGAGTCGAGGAGGTCGGCGATGAGCGCGCTGGTGACGCCGGGGCGGTCTAAGAGCTCGGCGAGCCTTCGAGCCGTGTCCTTTCGGACTGCGGCCTCGGGGTCATTCGCCGGGCCTTGAGGCTGGCTCTCGTTATCACGAGGTTACCCTCTTAGACGATGCGCAGGGCTTCGGAGGCCGTACCTCGAGCTAGTCGCTCGGGCGCCCACGGAGGTGGCGGGGACATGACTCATCTATCGAGAGTCGTAGAAGTAACAAGAAAGAGGAATGGAAGGGAGAGCGTCGTCAAGGTCGGGAGCTCCCCTCCTTCTAGCGCCAAAATGTTGTCTTCGTTTTTCGGACAACGATTTAGGAGCCCCAAATGGTTCGACCCAAGGCCGGACCAAGTAGTCGCGTTCGAGCTCGAGCGTGTCGGACTCGGTATCCCGAGTCTTCCCTTAGCTGTGTATGGTATTTGCCTCGTCTGTCGTTGGTCCTGCAAGAGAAGGAAACGATGAACTACAAAGGGGAAACATAAGGGGTACCTCTGTTTACCTCTCCGACGCTCAACATTAGTAGGATTGAGGTGGAGTATAGAGGTTTTAGAGTGTGAGAGGCCAAAGATGAGCGAAACGAGTGAAGTACGAGTTCGATAGCGTTTCGGGACTCAAAAATGGATTACCTGGACCAGGGGAGGGACCTCGGCATTTATAGGCGACCAAGGGGCGTTTTGGGCATCCCCTTGGCCGAGGGCTAGCTCTGAGTCGGCCATGGAGGCGAAGGCCGGCCCTGGGTCGGCCATGGCCGAGTGACGGTCCAGGGTCGGCTGAGCTTGGGCCGGCCGGTGGACGGGAATCGACCGGACGGGACTTGGCCGGCCGAGAGGTGCTGTGCCGTCCTCGGCCGGCCGGGAGAAGGTCACCGGCTGACCGGCCGGGAATCGTCGCGACGGTTCCGCCTACGTTGGTCCGAATTGGCTAGCAACACCTCGCTTCCTCGCGGTTCTTTGAAGCGTAGCGTGTTTTGACTCTTTTGTCCCTGTCGGTCGTTGACAGGCCGACAACATAAATAATTGTTTAATGGGCTTAAATCTATTGGGCCTTCAAAAAGCAAAAAAAAAAATCGCCCACCCGTCTACGGTATTTGATGTTTTTTTAATGGTGTGGTAATCCGTATTTTTTTAGTGTTATCGTTCCTAAAATATAAGAGAATAAATATGATATATATTTTCCTATATTCTCTCCTAATATTTAGGCTAAATATTAGGAGGATATTTATGAGAATATCTAGGAGAATATAATTTCCTAGATTTTCTCAACAGAAAAAATATTATACTATTGTATAAAATAAAATCCTAGATATTGATTTGATGGATGAGAGAAAAAATATGATTCACTTGTTGAGATCCAAGTGCTGAGATTTAATCCACTATTGTGAATACAATAAAAGGAAATAATATCTTTTAGAATATTCTGAAATATTCTCTAAAGATACTTTTTAAAGTGCTATAAATAGAGGGCCAATGTGAAGCAAAATTAAACCTAGCCATACAGCTAAAAATGCCCACACACTCTCCTTTGTGGCCGTGTGCTTGCTTCTCCTTCTTTCCCTCGGAATTGCTTCAATTTCATTCTTAGAAATAAGAGAGAAAGATCATAAACACCACGTTTCTATATCTAGTGAGATATAACGAAGCCCACTTTTTTGTCTTATCTTCCTCGAAGATTACGTTTCGGAAGACTTTTGTGTCATCACATCGAGTCTTTGAAGGAGGAGTTCCAGATCTGATTGTGTGGAGGCTTGTACGTTCAAGACGAAGACGGATTGTGAAAGCTTTCGGTTTGTGAGCCAAAAACTGTAAGTTTTCTTAAACTAGTCTTTTATATGGTATGGTTGCTTGATGAAGTTTCTTATGATTAATTAATTAAGTAATCTAGATCTTGTTTAATAACCATGTTAATAATTAGCTCTTGTTAGCGTAATTATTCTTTTTCTCATTTAATTGGTTATTTAAAGTGCATTAATCACCAACAGCTTGACCATTGGATGTTATCTCATGAATCCTACTTTCTCTCTTAGTCATCAAATCAATATTTATGAGATTTTATTTTCTGTTTAAATAGAGAATATTTATTAATGAGAGAATAAATAAAATATCCTATTTCCTTTTAAATATTATTCTCTCATGAGAGAGAATAAATGAAATATTTTACTTCCTTTTATATATTATTCT
The DNA here is from genome assembly GCF_054948205.1 of Urtica dioica subsp. dioica. NCBI lineage: Eukaryota > Viridiplantae > Streptophyta > Magnoliopsida > Rosales > Urticaceae > Urtica > Urtica dioica. Next base: position 41,468,201 of record NC_142758.1, on the reverse strand, counting down.
CTCATTAATATTCACGAGAGAGAATAAATGACAATATTTTATTTCCTTTTAAATATTATTCTCTCCTAATATTCACGAGAGAGAATAAATGACAATATCTTATTTCCTTTTAAATATTATTATCTCCTCATATTCATGAAAGAGAATAAAGGTCAATATTTTATTTTCTTTTAAATATTTTTCTCTCTCATTTATTTAAACAACTAAAGAGAAAATATCGGTAACTACCAATATGTAGCTTGGACGAATTTTAGCACACGGCCAAAGAGGAAATTCGTGCAAATCTTGTGTCGGCATCCTAAAAAAATCAGCCACCTCATTATGTGCAAGACCCAATTGCTTAAAACTCAATTAATTATTTATTTACTTGGTCCAACAATAGACAAATAAGTAATTGATTAATTATTTACTTGATCAAACAATAAATAATTAATGGTACCATAAATAATTATTTAATTATGCAAATACCCATATTTCAGAATTGATGATGTCAATCACAATTACAGCTAGTGAGATTATAATATTGAAACACATTATTATTAGAGGTTCTTTATTCGTCTTATCGAAGCCGAATCGGGGAATATGGACCTAGTAAGAGAAGCTTAACAAATCCGATGAAAAGAAGAAAAAATCATTTCTCTTTTCCACATCGATTTGTCTAATCTTGGTTAGACTCCACCTAGGTAAGCCAAGACTGAACTCTCAATTATACTAGAATTATATTTACTCATTGTGACGAGTCTCCACTGATCTAGTCAGTACGTGATAAGATCCTTCAGGTTCAAACCGTATAGAGAAAGGTCAATTAATACGTTATACCTTTCTTGATACATATATACCCTAATCATTGTTGCTTCTCCAGGGAAAGATTCTTTCGAATGTACAAACTTCGGAAGTGCCGGCAATCTATCGGTTCTGGAATAAACCCTTAGGTAAGTGAACATTGACCTTCTTTCAGGAAGGCTGGATTCCGTATCTGTCAACCACTTCCCACTCGAATCATGCTCCGAAACTCCCAAGACATGAGCTATGATTAGCATGATAGTAGCCTTTTAGCGAATGAGTCAAAGAGTTCGGTAACATGATCCAGTGTCCATGATCACTTCAGGATTTAGATCAAGTCTCACTATGACCATCATAGCGACCCCGGTTAGGGTGACATAACGATACTTAAACGTCACATCTATAACCAAAGTCTGTTCGGATCGTACACTTACCACAAGTGTAGAATGCTCGAACATCGTGATCAACCTTCACTAGTGTTCCGCATATATGACTTTAAATATAGATGTCCATGCATGTATCAGTCATCGACCATGTTTTAGCAACACCATCTGAACTCAGGTGCCCAGCACGTGACTCAGTCTAATACGGAGGCTATGTATGATAGTTGCTATTGATTATGATGTTCAGACCTCAACCCACTAATCATATGATGCTAATAAAGTAAACCGTTATTCTATTTCCTAATCATTTATTTATTATCTCTCATGGGCGAGAATTCTTATCAATGCTATGAACAATGGAAAAGGAAGAAACCTTCGATCAAATACTTTCATGTTTCAGAAGCATGTACTATATTCTAGATGACAGAGACTATTGGTAGAATCTGGATTCGAAGAGCGATGAAGGGATCTCTCTTGGTGATTCCACCTCGAGTCAGGCCTACAAAGTCTTCAATAAGTGTACTCACTCTGTAGTGGAGTCTGTAAATGTCTCCGTAAAAGACATTGATGATCATAAGGCTGTTGACGATGAAGAATGTACAACTACTGAAACAACCAATTTCACTCAGGTTGGAAGTTGTTCAAGAAGAGACTTTTGCAACTCTTCAAGATAAATTTCATGGCTCTTCTTATGATGAATCTGTTCAGGACTTGAAGAGAAGAAAGTCTCTCAGGAGTCTCCTACTATTCCCATTCTTCAACCATCTTCAAGAATTCAGAAGAATCATCTTATCTCTTGCATCATTGGTGATCCACATGAAAGACGAAGAACAAGAGATAAGCATGCTCTTAACTATCGTGACATGATTAACAATTCTTGTTTTATTTCTAGCAGTGAGCCTAAGAACATCAAAGAGTGATGAATATTAGGTAGCTGTTATGCAGGAAGAGCTTGGTGAATTAGAATGAAATGATGTCTGGGATCTTGTTCTGTATCCCACTGATGTCAATGTCATACGCAACCAGTGGATTTTCAAAAATAAATCCGGTGAAAAAGATAACATCACCAAGAATAAGGTACATCTTGTTTCTTAGGATCATTCTCAAATAAAAGGTATGGATTTCGAAGAAACCTGTGCTCATAATGCTCGTCTTAAGGCCATTTGTTTATTAATGGCACTGGTTTGTCATTTGAATTTCAAGCTCCATTAAATGGATGTCAAGAGTGCATTTCTGAATGGTTTCCTCACTAAAGAAGTTTATGTTTCTCAGCCTAAGGGTTTTGAATATACTCATCATCCTGATCATGTCTAGAAGCTGAAAAAGGCCTAGTATGGTTTGAAGCATACGCCTAAGGCCTGGTATAAGATGTTGATTGTGTTTCTGGGCGATCATGGCTATGCTCGAGGGGGAGTAGACCAAACATTATTTGTTAAACACACCAGGTCAGACTTCATTATTGCTCAGATTTATGTTGACGATGTTGTGTTTGTTTCAAGTTCACAGAAGTTGGTTGAATAATTTATTGAAAAAATGCAATGAGAATTCAAGATGAGCATGGTTGGGGAAATTTCTTATTTCCTAGAACTTCAAGTCAAGCCAAATTCAGATGGTATCTTCATCTCTCGGAGCAAATATGCCAAGAATCTGGTGAAGAAGTTCGAACTAGAGAAAGTTGCTCACAAGAGAACACATGCAACCACGTATGTCAAAGTAACCAAGGATGAAAATGGTGTTCTTGTTGATCAGACTCTCTACAGAAGTATGATTGAGAGTCTTTTTATTTAACTGTCTCGTAGACCAGATCTCTCTTATTCAGTGGGAGTGTGTGCTAGATATCCAAACAAATCCCAAGGAAAGTCATTTGGCTAATGTTAAGAGGATAATCAAGTATATGTGTGGCACAATTGATTATGGCATCAAGTACACCAAGGACATTAGCTTAACTCTAGTGGGAATGATGCTTTTTCTTGGGAAACAACCTGGTTTCATGGTTCAGTAAAAAAAAACAAAATAGCATATCTCTCTCTCTCTCTCTCTCTCTCTCTCTCTCTCTCTCTCTCTCTCTCTCTCTCTCCATCTGAAGCAGAGTATATAGTAGCTGGAAGTAGTTGTGCTCAAATGTTATGGATGAAGCAGATATTGTTGTTCGAGTATGGGGTTGAACAAGATGTTATGCCTCTTTACTGTGATAATATAAGTGCTATAAGTATCTCGGAAACTCAAGCACAACATTCGAGAACTAAGCACATTGATATCATGCATCATTTTATCAGAGAATTGGTGAAGAAGATCATTGACTTGAAATATGTGTCTACAGAGAAGCAGTTGGCTGATACTTTTACCAAGCCTCGTGATAGTGTACAGTTTGAAACACTGAGATCCTCATTGGGTCTTTGTGTTATTGAGAATTAATTTTCTTTGTGTTGTGTCCGTCAACTTCACAAGATTTATTTTCTTGTGGTTGACGTGGAATTAAGGAAGAGTGTCACTGATTTCCTTTGTTGATGGTTCTATTTGGAGTATTTGACGGTTTTTTCTAAGTTAGTTGGTTTTTATTGGATTTGATTGAAACCTTGCTTTATGACATGTGTACATTTCAATAAAGTGTCATTTAACTGTTCTCGCTTCTTGAGAAAAATACTCGTTTCCTTCTTTGCCTTGTTCGACACATTCTCTCTCTTGTTCAAGAAAGTTTAAAAAAAAAAACCCTTGTTTCATTTCTCTATGAAATTCCTGGCAATTTTGTGTGCTTCTTATTCTATTGGTGTCGCGCTCAGAAGCTCGTGCATGTTCCTGGTCATGTCATTATTAGGGCTGGTTCTTCATCAACACCTCTGGATTCTCCTCTGAACATAATCGTCGACGCCACGATCTTAGAGAAGGTTGAAAATGCTCTTTAGAACCCTTAGTTCGTTGAAGAAGGTTATGCTTCTGATGCGAATCAGGTTTTCCCTAGTCCTGGTGTTTCTTCTGTTGATGTTGGGCTTGGTGTCTCCGAACCCATAATGGGTTCAAAAGACTAGTGAAGCAATTGACCCTCCATTAAAGACTTATCAGAAGAAATCCACCAAGAAGTTTTCATCCACGAAGAAGATGGCTGAACAAGTGCCTTCTGTTGTTCAATGTCCCTCGGTTCAAAAGGAAGCTTTTGTGAAGATATTCTGCTTGAGTCTGAACCAGTCAATGTGGTTCAGCCCTCTATTAGAGATGGTACCTCTGAGATTGTAACTGAGCCAGTTCTTGTGGCTCTTGCTAAAGAGGGGGTTGGTTCTCAGACTAAGAATGGTCCTAAAGAAGTCTTCACTGAGTCTGTTCATTCAGAGTTACTCAACAGAGGACACAGTCATGGAGAGCCCAAGAAGGAGACTTTTGCCAAGAGGAAGGTCCCTGAAGAAGGAGATTTTGAAAGGGATGCTGGTGTTGATGACGTTGTAAGAGTTCTACGAGATGAGGATGAGACTGAAAGTGAAGAAGAACCTCACAGAAGGAAGATAGCTTATCTCTCTCGAAAGAAGAAGAAGAAGAAGAAGAAGAAGAAGAAGAAGAAGAAGAAGAAGAAGAAGAAGAAGAAGAAGAAAAAGGTTGAACATGTTCCTTCTTCTGTCTCTAAACAAGTGTCCGGCCCCTCTCAGAAAAAGAGAAGTCCTTCGAAGAAGAGGAATTCTGCTGCTGCTACAAATGGATTTTACAAAAGAGGTGTATGGTTTGCATCTCAGGCCTTTGCCGAAAGGTGGGATGTTGTGCTCCAAAGATCAGTAATTCATGAGAAGATCTTGCCCGAAGAGAAATATACAGTTCCAGAGACTGTGTCTATGCTAAATGAGGTTAATCTATTTCCTACTGTTACTTCTTCTAAGAAGTCCCCTCTTCAGATTGTTATAGAGGTGATTGTAAATATCCCAGAGAAGTTTAGAGATGTCATTTGTTCAGATATGGAAGTCTTAAGGTCAGAGGAAAAGAAGTATCAATCATGCATGGGTCTATCAATACTTTCTATGGCATAAATTTAGTGGACGAGTTTCAGGGGGAGCAAAAATTTGACAAGATTGCTCGTGTACTAACTAGGAAAGAGAGAACCTGGTGGGTAGATCATAAAATGCCTTATACAGAGATTACCACAAATTTTTCGTTGCTCTGTGCCATTTCCATCCAGAACTTGTTCCCCAATCTTCATAGGGGATCAGTGAGCAAATTTATTGGCCAAGTTATGTTCTCTATCAGCCTCAAGGGAAAGGTGGAGATTGGTCAAATCATTTTTTATCAAATTGCGGCTCACTGAGTCTCAGACAAATTCAACCACCCCATTGGGTTCCCTTATCTGATCTATGAATTGGTGATTCGACAACATCCATGGACTAGTGATCAGCCAACATCCATGGCTGAAGGCCTCAGATGGTGAACTTTCTGGAGAGCCTATGCGCTTAAATGTCGATCCCAACTTATTAATTGGGAACATGCCAATGATATCAAAGGGGTGTTGTTGATGCAGATGTTCAAGGAGAATGTTCAACCATCATCCTCCAGTGCAGGTACATTTTCTTCTGTTTCTTCTGCTATGAAATAAAAGATTATCAGGCAGCTCGAGGCTGAGATCTAGGAAAAGACTGCTGAGGTCAAGAAGATGTCAGTGTCAAGGATGAAGCTGACTGCTCTCCTGCATGACATCAAGTACCCGGTCAAAGAATTCATGGCTGAAGATGAAGAAGAAGAAGAAGAAGAAGAAGAAGAAGAAGAAGAAGATCCTGCTACGTAAAACAATGTAATTTTATTTCTTTTATTTTTAGCTCTTTTTTGTTCTCAACTTAGACTTTATTATTCCCTTTGTTTGCTTTTTTTGTGGCAAAAAGGGGGAGTAATTTCAGCTACAATAAGATATTTCCATATTGTCACGAGAGCGCTTTTGAAGATATTATCATATATAAAGTAGTATGAAAAAGAAAGGAAACAACAAAATAAGTAGGTCTAGATTTTAAAATATATCAGCATACATATTTGAAAATGATTTTTTTTTGTTATTTAAAATAAAATTAATAAAAAATAAAAAACTCGTATGCGGATTTGCATTGGGCATATTCGTGCTAGATATTCAATCCTTCCAAGTTGAAATTTGAATTGATTTGATGATAATTAATTAAAACAGAAAGCAGAACGTTAATAATCAAGAGGACAAAAAAGGTACCTTTATCACTTCAAAATTCTTATCTTATACATAAATATCTAGAAAAAGAGTACAATCTTTTATACTTTATTGTTAATTTTTTATTTGTATAATGGGGAACAAATATATATCTTCGCCTCTACCTCTTACTTTCAGAATCATAGCTTATAGTTGTAGATCTGTCAAAGATGCTTTGCAGAAAGTATATTTTCGTTACTGTGAGATATTCTAAAGGGTACGTATGCAAGTTGGCAAGCAATTTCTTGAATACTACTCTGCAAGTTGTCAATAAAAAAAACTAGATGTTGATGTTGGATTCGATCCATCGACAATCAAAGAACTTTATAATTGCTTTAGAGTTTAGTATTGAATTTATATTATGTGAGTCACAAAAATTTGTCGTAGATGAATTGAAATCAAGCTATAATAACTAATTGAAACGAAATAAATGTAATATCTTTATTGATGAATCGAATGAAATACAAACGGATCGAACTCGAATTGATGAATATCGAGCTTAATCACAAAATGTCGAATAAAATATCTGAAGTAAAGCGTAAGGAAAAAGATGTCATAATTGATCTGAATACTTCTATTTATAGCCAAGCTCGCTTCCTCTTTGTCGTTGATCTGGAGACACGTGGTCGAACTGAATCTTCCCTTGATATACCATCCGGAGTGGACTGGACACGTCATGGAGAGAAAGCTGGAGTTAACCTATTCTCACGGGCTGATTTGGAATGATCGAGGCGAGCTGAAGCGGTTTTCCTGGGTTGACTGAAGACGAAGTCGAGATAACTGGAACGACTCTTCCGGGCTGGCCTGATGGCATGCTCAAATGACGGGCTAAACATAACTTTGAACGAGATGGGCTTATTAACGAGCTGAGCCCATCATTACGCTGAAATAACTTCCAGCGCGTGAATCCAAATCTTTTAAATGGATTTTAAGCCCATTTAAATAATCAAAGGTAGGGTGGATTAATTCCTATACCCACAATTAGTCCCCCACCATATTTAGTATGTTCTTTCATATTAAATAAACTAATTTACTCATGTTTTAACCGAGGGTTGAATCACTTCAGAAAACATACTTTTATCCTAGAATTCTGAACTGATTTTCAAATTATCCTTGCACGTGTCACGGTCGCGGCATTCGAATGACAAATGTCGAACAGATTTCAAATTTACTCTATCGAGTCGGTTGAGCTTCCTACTTGAGTGGGATTCCAAACGATCCTGACACTCACTCGTCATCAATAAATAGAGTTTTAAATTCCTTTTGATTTCACTTTTCTTAAAACGCTTCCCGAAGATTCAAACCAAGGTATTACTTATTTCTCTTCTCTATATATTTTTGCATTCGTCAGAGCTTATCTCTCTAGGTTTTTCTTGTCACTTTGCCCAGAAATAAACCCTACTTTCGTGAACCTTTTTCCAAATTTGATAGTATGTCGACCGAAGTCACTACTGAGAAATTGGATGAGGTTTCAAAAGACCTTAGGAGTCCTTTGACCGTGTCTGAGGACGAGCTCGTCAACTTCTTTGATGAATATGATATTCCTCAAGATGTTGCACTTGCTCTTTCCGGACCGGATGTTGTACTTCTGAAGGCTATTATTGTGTTTACGAAATTTTCTTTAATGAGTGTGGGTTAAGGTTTCCCATCGATCCCCTTTTACTCGAATATTTACATGATCTAAAAATTACCATCCCTCAGATGTGTCCTAATTTTTTTAAGAAAAATCTATGGGCTCATCACGTTAGCCAAAGAGAACGCATTCGAACTGACTGTGCCAGATTTAGCTCGCTTGTGTTATGTGAAACGTAATTCAAAACTCATCCGGTTACATTCTACCTCACAAATGTAGTGGGACGAGGTATCCTTGAAGGATTGCCTGAAAAAGACACTCACTGGGATCGTAGACGATATTTCTTTGAAATGAACGAACATTTTGTTGGTTCTTTCCATGATAAATTACAAATAGAGTGGGCTTCATCCCCTGGTAAAAAAAATTAAAAAAAATACTTTTATCACTTTGTTGTCGAAACTGTTCACCCGAAATGATTTTGTTTCTTCTTTTCGTAGCCAAGCTCTCAGCACCAAAACCCGACGTCGAGTTCCAAAAGAAACTCAGCGCGCTATGATCAGGGAAGTGTGATTGGGAATCCTTCACTTCGACTCGATTTTTCGAATCGGGTTACTGCGCGCATTCAGGCCTGATTCAGGGCGCTAAACCATGTAGGCTGAATACTTGAAACATAAAGGGAATAATATACGTATTTTTCTTAATGTTTTTCTCTTATTGTTGTATGGAAAGTTAGCGAGGTGGTGAGGATGGGCCAAGGTCGATTACGTGGCTGAGAAGAAAAGACTTCGTCAAGCCAAGAAAGCTGCCCAAAAGGGCGAGGCATCCCAAGCCACTGGGAGTTCGAAAGCTCTATCTGAAGGCTCGAAGGATGAGGCTGCTCGCACTGTGAGCCCGCCCACTCCGGTGGGGGTGTCGGAGGTGACGGGAGTTCGTCAGCTCGCGCAGGTCGATGCATCAGCAGCGACACAATCGCTAATCAGTGCCTCAAAAAGGAAAGCCATCGCGTCTAAACCGACTCCTGATGCCGAGGTCGCTCCTTCAGCCAAGAAGACCCGGGGGAAAAAAGCCTACTTCCAGGGAGGGGGTTTTTGTTTCGGCTGATGAGGTCGAAAAGGAAGAGAAGAAGAAAGAAAAGAAGAATAAAGATAGGAAGGAGAAGGAGAAGAAGGAGGAAGAAAAGAGGAAGACACCGGAGACCTCGGAGAAGACTGATGGTGCTGTGATCGTTCAGCCATCATGGTCTCTCGAGCAGGTTGAGGTCGTGAAAGGGGACCAACCGGCCGGGATCATGGCCATCCCTGAGAAGGATGTGGCGGCCAAGGGTGGCGAGCTGACTTCGTCTGGCCCCTCGTCTCCTGATGAGGTTACGAGGTCAAAACTGAAGCCGAACAAGGTCGTGATTCATTTCGAACGCGACCACGCTATTTACAAGGACGTCAACTCTTAAGCCTTTCTCATGAGGCAAATCCGTTACCCCACCGCGCCTCTCGGTAAAGTGAGGTTGCTAAAAGGTGTTGGCATCTATCGAGGAATGTCTCTCGCAGCCACCAAGGTAAAGTACTTATAAATACTTTTAGTATTCATGGAAATGTCTTGGTATGCGATATCTGACACACACACACACACACACACACACACATATATATATATATATATATATATATATATATATATATATTAACAGTATCAAGCCGAGATCAACAAGGGGATTTATGCTTACGAGCATAAAATCCAGGTTGCCGAGAAGAGGATCTGGGAGTTGGAGCGGTCTCTGGAAGCGCCGAGTGCGCAGTCAGACGAGGTGAAGTCCTTAACTGACGAGGTGGCGAGGCTCAAGGATGAACTCGCAAAGAGAGGGAACGAGCTGAAAGATGCTCAGCTCGATCAGAAGATGCTTCAGGAGCTTGGTTTAGAGGTGTAGTCTGCTCGATCCGACCTAAGGGAGAAGGAGCTCTAGCTCGGTATGGCTCAAGCGCAGATCGAGGAATATCAAGACCGGGTGGCCGCGCTCGAATCGAGTAACCGCGACTTGAGTTCATTCACATCCAAGGTGGCTGCCGACTTCAAGCGAGCTAATGCTCATATTGCCCAACTGCAGCGGAATGCAAAGGCTATCAAAGTCCAAGCTACGTGCTAGGGGAGGAAGGTGGCATCTGTGAAGTACCGGAGCATTGTCTCCAAGTACAGGGACCATCTCGCAACGCGCGAGAAGAAGGCGGTGATCGTTTGGAAACTTGATCAGTGTCGCGCTGCTGCCAAGGTGCTCAAAAATGTGGTCGCAAGCGGGCTCGAGGATGCCCCGAGGTCCTCAAGGAGGCCAGGGAGGACATTGCCAAGTTCACCGCGGATCTTTCTGCCGAGCTTGTCCCCGACCTCGCAGGTGCTGAGGATGTGACATTTACTCTGTACTTGGAGCGGCTCTCCCCTGAGTGTGTTCTCGAGGATTCATCAGCCGAGATGGACATAGACCAGTGTGGGTCGAATGCCGGGCTGACTTTGGCGGGCATTCCAAAGGAGCCTGAGGTCGTCCAAGCTGCTGCCGAGCCCGAGACGAGCACTGAAGTGGAAGGCTGAAGAAACTTCCCCTTTTTTCTAATGTCTTTGTTTTGAATAATCGTGGGCCCCATTAGTTTTGGGCAAAAACAGATTTAATGTTTATGTAATAATTTTTTGTGATGTGGTGACTTCGATCAAGGGGTCATCTTTGCCATGTCGTACTTTGTTTGACTCCAAATTTAGAGGTTAATATTTGTTTGTTTTATGTTTATATCTTTGACAAACTTTCTATGTCTTTCTCCTCGTTTAATATTTTGACGAGCTGGGTGACTTATTGCATTAGTCTATTTTAACCAATGTTTATGTTATCTTGGTTTGTTTACAAGTCTTCAAGAGCATTTGAATGGTCTCATTCCTAGAGTATACAAAAGTTATTGATGGCCTCGATGCCTACGGGGACTCGATGTGTCTTGACTTCCCATGTCACTTTACAGTAAATTCTGGGATTCCGCGTTTTCTTTCTAGCGTCACCCAATTATACTGAGAGCCTCGATGCTAGGAGGATGTCAAGGGTTCGTCCTTGTCCCCGTGTAGGTTTATGACTCGGTAGGTAGCTCATGCAAAGGAATATTATGCGGAGTCAAGAGTCCGTTACTCATCGTTTATCGTTTGATAACTTTTATGTTTAGGGTGTTATGGGGGCTGAGCCTTGAAGCCAAGGTTGCCTACGTACCCAATGAATAGGATCAAGCCGTTACGTAGTTCGGTTGGGGGTTCTACACTGTTATGCGTAGTATTTTTTAAGTTTCATGACTTTCCAAGATCTTAGAGCGGGTATTCCGCTCATTGTCTCTAACTCATAAACTCTCGGGTGAACTATTTTCGTTATGCGGTACGGTCTTTCCCAATTGGTTCCTAACTTTCCGGCATTAGGGTCTGCGGTATTTTGGAATACCTTTCGTAGGACGAGGTCCCCAATGTCTAGATTGCGGGGGAGCATAATTTTGTTATAATATCCGGCGATGCTTTGGCGATATTGCATCATCCTTATTAGGGATCTCTTTGATCAAGTCGAGGTAATAAGAGAGAGCTACTCTGTTAGCCTGTTCATTCACGTGGGCATATTTCGTCCTGATAGTTTGGATTTCGTGCTCCACGGGTATTACTGACTCGACGCCGTACACTAGGGAGAATGGAGTCTCACCTGTAGGGCGTCTTGGACTGGTCTGTTAAGCCCAGAGTACTCCTGGGAGCTCGTCGGCCCATCTTCCTTTCTTTATGTCGAGTCTCTTCTTCAAAGAGCTCACGATCGTTTCGTTAGCGGCTTCCGCATGACCATTGCCTTGCGGGTACCTAGGGGTGGACATTCTTAGTTCGATTCCTTGATTGAAACAGAATTTTCTGAACCTCTTAGATATGAATTATGAGCCATTGTCGGCGACGATCTCTTTTGGGGCTCCGTAGCGACATATGATGTTTTTCCAGACAAAATTTTGGACGTCAATGTCTCTAATTAACGGGAAAGCTTCTGCTTCTATCCATTTGGAGAAGTAATCAGTGAGAACTACCAGGAATTTTAGCTCGCCGGTGGCGGTGGGCATTGGTCCGACTATATCCATCGACCATTTCATAAATGGATATGGTGCTGATATCGAGGATAACTCTTCGGCTGGTCTTTTGATGTTAGGGGCGTGCTTTTGGCATCTGTCACAATTTTGAGAGTGCTTATCGCAATCTTCAATCATTGTTGGCCAAAAGTAGCCTTGTCGTTTTATTTTTATGGCAAGTGCTCTTCCTCCTGCGTGGTTTCCACATTCTCCTTCATGGATTTCAGAAAGAATGTAGCTAGCCTCGCTCTTGGATACACATCGCAAGCAGGGACCGGTGAAACTCCTCTTAAAAAGGACTCCATCGAGGTTTTTAATACGATTTAGTTAACTCGAGTGCATCACCTAGATTAAAGATAATGCTAGGAAAATTAAAATACTAAAAGTATATTGAGTCTGTAAGGCCTCCAACATTAACACAGCACTGTGAGGGTGGTCTTGCTCGCCTCGTGACCGGCTGTCATTTAGATATGGTGATGCGTTCCCTTCGGAGGGTGTAAGCGCATTCCAATACCAAGGTTGTGTTTCTGACAATAGGTAGAGAAGTGGATCTCGTGCCTGACCTAGGCTTCCCTAGCACGCACGGGCTAAGCTTTGTTTGCTGAAATGTTAGGTCGACTCAAGTATGAGACAAAATCTGGCTCAAATTTGTTTCAGCTTACGCTTTTCTGGCTTGTCGTTAAGAGTATCCCCTTGTGTGAGGTATTTTGAGATTCTGTCTCTCCAGTCCACCACTTCTATTGTCATTATCGAATCGGGATGAATGGCGATAGAAGGTTGTGTTATGACTTCGACCGGGATAATTCTAGTTTTCTCCAGATTTAAAGTTGATGCTAATGCTGCTAGAGCATCGGCCGAGGTATTATCTCCTATCGGGATTCGTGTGAGCTTGAAAGTCTCAAAGTTTTTTGATAAATCTCGTACAACTTTGACATAGGCTTCCATGCGTTCGTCTCTTATTTCAAATTCTCCGCTAAATTGATTAGCAACGAGTTACGAATCACAGTAAGTGCTTACCTTACATGCTTTGGCTGATTGCATTCCTGCAATTAGAGTTTCGTACTCCGCTTCGTTGTTTGAGGCAACGAAATCAAGTCAAAATGATTGTTCGATGATTTCACCATGAGTTGATACCATGTGTATTCCTACTCCAGAGCCTTGCTTCGAAGTCGCACCGTCTACATTCAGACTCCAGACTCTGTGCGAGTCGTCCTTTTTTTCCAATATGTCCCTTGGCAATTCTATGAGGAAGTCAGCCAACACTTGTGATTTTGCGCAGGTTCTGGCCCGATATTCGATATCGTATTCACTGAGTTCTACTGCCCATTTAGTTAGTCTTCCTCACTGATTCGGGCTATGCAAGAAAGTTTGTAATGGCCGAGTTGTCATTACAACGATCGTATGGGACTGGAAGTATGGTCTTAGCTTTCAGGCTGAAGTGACTACGGCCAGTGCTAATTTCTCCATTGCCGGATACCGTGTTTCTGTGTCGACAAGTGATTTACTTGTATAGAAGATTGGCTTTTGGTCTCCCCTATCTTCTCTTACCAATACACCACTTACTACTGCGTTTGACACAGCCACGTAGACGTATAAGGGTTCCCCTACTACTGATTTGGTGAGGATTATAGGAGTTGCCAGGTAAGTTTTTAATTCTTGGAATGCCTTTTCGCATTCTTCGTTCCATTTTGACAGTCTGTTTGCTTTTAGTAGCTTGTAAAACGGTAAACATTTGTCAATGGATCGGGAGATGAATCGATTAAGGGCGGCTATACGGCCTGTTAATCTTTGCACCTCCCTTCTATTTCGGGTCGACGACATTTCTTGCAATGCATGAATTTGATCGGGGTTAGCTTCTATTTCCCGTTGTGTGACTAAATATCCCAAGAATTTTCCCGAGGAAACGCCGAATGAGCATTTAGCTGGGTTAAGTTTCATTTGATATTTATTCAATATTTCGAAGCATTCTTCTAGGTGGGCTACGTGATCGGTTTCGCGTAGTGATTTAACCAGCATGTCATCGATGTAAAATTCCATGTTTTTGCCTATCTTTTCTGCAAACATTTTGTTTACAACTCGTTGATACGTGGCGCCGGCGTTTTTCAAACCGAAGGGCATCACTTTGTAGCAATAAGTCCCTCGATCTGTTATAAATGTCGTTTTCTCTTGATCTTCTGGGTGCATCAGGATTTGGTTATATCCTGAGAACGCATCCATAAATGAAAGCATTTAATGTCCAGCTGTAACCTCCACGAGTCGATCTATGTGTGGCAGAGGGAAGCTGTCTTTTGGACAAGCTTTATTGAGGTTGGTGAAGTCGATGCAAACTCGCCATTTACCGTTTTCTTCTTTACTACTACTGTGTTAGCTAGCCAATCCGGGTATTTTACTTCCCGGATCGATCCTGCTTTCAAGAGTTGTTCTACTTCATCATTTATAACCTTGGCCCGGTCTGGGCCTAGTTTTCTTCTTTTTTGCTTGACAGGTTTAAAACTTGGATCGACATTGAGTTTGTGTGATGCAATGTCGATGTCTATTCCTGGCATATCTTTTGTCGTCCATGCGAACGTACTTTTGTTTCTTTTCAAGAAGGTTATGATTTCCTTTCTTAGTTTTTCCTTCAACTCGGATCCAATTCCTACACAATGTTCGGGGTTGGTTCCATCGAGTTGTACCTGGGTGGTTAGTTCTAGGCATGGGGAATCTCTTTCTTCGAGAGATCCTTCCTTTGCCGGGTGACTTTGTTCTGTCGTCTCATCGTGAATCATCATTAATTGCTATTGGATATTTTCAGTCACTCCCACGTTTATCTTGTGGTTGCTCATGTAGCAAATTCTTGACGCTTCTTGGCTGCCTCGAATTTCCTTAATCCCTACGCACTGGTGGTAGGTGGAAGGGACGCCTTTCATGCCATGAATCCATGGGCGTCCTAAAATCATGTTAAATGGGGAAATACAATCAAGGACTATGAGCTCGACTAGTCTGTTGACTCCGGCTACAGGTAGTTTTATTGTTCCCATTGAGGGAGTACCTAATCCGTTGAAGCCGGTCAGTTCTTTTGTCTCCCTTTCGATTTCGAATTCATCGATGTTCTATTATTAGAGCGTCATCGTGTGGTGTAGCCAAACCTTTTGCCTCGGTCTCACTGAAGGTGATTAAGATTTCTTCATAATCAACTTCATCGGGCCTTGGTGGGGTGTTTTTCAATATGCGCTGATGCGCTTTTATAGAGTCGATCGATTCTCTACAAAACTTAGAACTGCCTATTATGCAGTCGATTCTTTATTTTGTTTGAGAGTCGGGTGGTGTGTCTTCTTCATCATTCCTTCCCCATTTTCCGGGGGAAGGATTTCCTCTAGGTTGTGAGTTGAAAGTTTTCTTCTTAAGAGGTGGTCCTAAGTCGACTCCTTTCAATTATCCTTTGGTGAATTTTTCGGCTAGGACCCTCCTCATTGTTTCGCAATTGAGGGTGGCATGTCTGTTGCTCTTGTGAAATTCACAATAAGCTTCGGGATCCCTAGTCCATTTTTTATTGGTGTTCCTGGTGCGATCCCCATCGTTTACATTAAACGCAAAACCTGGCGGGGCGTCTACTTTCTTAAGAATTCCGTTGTTCTTTCCCTTCTTCTGGCGCCCGCCATTCTGGGATTGCGATCCTCCAGAGCTAGAATTTCCTGGTGGAGTTTTTTCGTCCTTGTGCTTTTTAGCCAGGAGGTTTCTTTCCTCCTCGGCTCTCGCAAAGTTCGAAGCGCAATGGATCGCGTCCTCGATGGTGGATGGTCTGTTAACAGTCATTTCTTCACGGAAACGAGAATCATGCCACAATCTATTTTTTAAAGCAGTCAGGGCCGAATCGTTATCAAGATTTGGGATCTTTGCCATAATACTCTTAAAGCGAGTCATATAGCTCTTAAGGGTCTCAGAAAAGGTATGTTGTGTGTTCCACAGATCGGCCATGGTGGCATCATCTTCTACCAGCATCGAGTAGTGCTTGAGGAATTCGGTGGCTAATTTTTGGAAATTTCCAATCAAAGCTTCCTCAAGTCTAGAGAACCACTCCAATGCGGTGCCGCCCAAATTTTTAGCAAAGAATTGACAATACCCTACCTCCAACTCATGTTCGAGGAGGTGAGCCCGACCCATGGCGATACGAAAAGCGGTCATGTGGGATTTTGGGTTAGTAGTCCCAAAATATCTTGGGAGTCTAACTTTCCCGGCATCCCCAATCTTGACCCCGCTATGCATGGAGCAAAAGGAGTTCGACCGGTTTCTGCAACCAAGCGATCAATTTCGGGGGCCGAGCTAATAGATTAGTGCATCTTGAAATGGACAGCTCAAAATCTGTCGTCAACCATTTTGCGGAAGACTTCCATCTCGGTCAGCTCGGGAGCGGCGACCAGAGGCTCAGCTCGACCTGGTGTGGGGATGTTTGGATTCATCCTTCCAACCGGAGTAGGCTGAGACATTGTTGGCAGCTCGGCGGGCCCGGTCAGCAGGCCTGAAGGTGTAACAAGCTCTCCGAGGCGAGCTGGGGTTTCGTCCATACTTAGCGAACTGGGCTCGCCAAGGTTAGCAACTCCTGAGGGATTTGATCTCTGCTCGATTCGGGTTGTCGGTCCTCCAGGAGGAAGGAGGAAGTCTGTTCGAACTTGGCAGAGCGGTAGCAGTAAACAGACCGGATTATGAGTACATTCTGGGCTGAAACACCGAGTTGGAAGATCCTGCTCCCGATGGGGTGATCGGGATTCTTGAAAAATCCAGGCTTGTCACCGTTGGCATAGAGCGACTTCCTTCGGCATGAAGCCGGGTCGAGCTAATGATCTCGTTGGTAGGGTCCCTGCCTTGTCAGCTTCATAAGCGGCTTTAAGGGCAGCTTGATCAGCGATGAGAGATATCAACGCAGCCCGGGTGGATTGCTGAAATTCTCGATTCTCTGTCGTTTCAGCGACCAGAGTTTCTAGAAGAGTCTTGATTTCGGAGGTGACCCCTAATCGGACTCAACAGTTTGATTTTCCTTAGCCATACTATTTTCGGGACTGAGCTTTACTCAATTTTTTGAAGTTAGAATTCTAGTTCGTGATATTCCCACACACGGTGCCAAATTGTTGATGTTGGATTCGATCCCTCAACAATCAAAGAACTATATAATTTCTTTAGAGTATAGTATTGAATTTATATAATGTGAGTCACAAGAATTCGTCGTAGATGAATTGAAATCAAGCTACAATAACTTATTGAAACGATTTGATTACTAATCATACACATATCTAGAAGGATCCTTTATCTCCCTCAACTCCGATTTGATTACTAATACTAAAATAATTTGCCAAATTTTACCACAAGGTAAATAAAATGAGTGTAGGGCTCTCTGGATATATAGCCATATGAAAACTCGAGTTTTGTCATATACTAGACATTTGGTAAATTTTAAGTAAATAGCCACGAGATTTTATTAACAAAACCAAAAGGACTTCAAGGGCATAAATGAAATGGTAAAAAGGTTCAAACAATGTCACATCACCGTAGTGACTATTTAAGTAAATTTTATAAAATGTTGGCTATTTAGCAAATCTACAAATTTTGGTGGCTTAGTCACTCAATTAATTGATGAGTGTAAGTGTGAAAGTATCATGAGGATTTTATCTCAAAACCAATTGGCAGCGAGAAGAGTAACTCATGTTATTTATAAACTATTGTTAGTTCTCATCTTTTTTCAATGTTCATTAATTATATTTTTTCTCAAGATGACAACTCTTTGCGTTAGCTCATCTTGGTTCGAATTCCAATGATTGGACCAATTCCCCATTAGAGATTAGTGTGGCTTGATACAATATGAAACTATCATGGGCTTTAGCGGAAAGGGGTTGCATTCTCATTACATATCCTCCGGTGTTGGAATGCCAATGAATGATGAATAATGGATTTTCATCTCAATATCAATTGGTAATAAGATGATTAATTCATTACCTTTATAAATTACTCTTAGTTCCCATCTTTTTTCAATATGAGATTACTAGTCAAGTTAGTAATTGAAAAAAAAAATCACTTAATTTTTATTAATTGAAATCAAGATAAGTGATCATAAAAACACAATAAAGATCTCTAATGTTGTTAACGCAAATGATAGAGTGTAATGTGTAGTACATTAAATGTTAATACTTATACATTATTTTTCCGCGTAATACTTGTTACAAGTGTAGGATAATGAATATGCAGCAATATGCAACTTTACCCGCCCTTCGGTGTTATGCAAATTTGCAGTGACACTATCACCTTTTATTCTTTGATAACAAATAAAATCGACACTTATTCTCAAGATTCAATGTCACAAATGTCGTCATTGAAAATAGTACCGACGACGAATGTCTCTGGATAACAAAATTAGCGTTTGCGAATTATGCGGCGATACGGGTCGTCGGATATTGTGAATGTTGATTCTCAATCTTTGACAACTTTATGCCATTTAGCATTAATATTGCTCGCCGCTAATTCTCCAGAATACTGAGTTAAAATCATGACTTCATACTGAAATTCTGATTAATCGCAAAGACAAGATGTCGCACACAATGTGTTGACAATGTGTCCGACAACTTGCTTGAACACAGATTATGGATAAACAACAAACATTGCAATAAACAAAGTACACACGATATGGTTACCCAGTTCGGTGAAACACACCTACGTCTGGGGGCATTCTGCCAGTGGAAAGGATTTCACTATCTTGTAGTCACTAGTACACACAAGGTTTATATATGATTACAATCTTCAAATCAATAAAACCTAGAGACTATAACCTCCAGTGAATACCTAGTCAGGGACTTCCCCTGAATTTGAGCTCCGTCTCAATTCCACCCTTCGAGCAACCGCCTGGCTCGGATGACTTTCAGTCTTCAGCTGTTCGTGAATCTTCAATCACGCGAACACAAAACCCAACTCTCACAGACACTCAATCTTTGTGGGATAGTGTTTGAGAGAATACACCGCTATTAACAGAACACAAAGTCTCTCAGTCCGCCAGTCTTGCACGTCTAAGAGCTCTAAGTGTTTTATCAAAAGCGTCGAGGCTGCTAAGGGGGAGCGCATGGCTTTTATAGCAGCTTCACAAGCCTGGAAGTAAATCTAGGGTTTTCTTACCCAGCCTCAAACGAATATCACATAATCAAGTCACCAGCGAGGCAAATATCTTGCAATGAAGACAGCAGCGAGGCAATATCTCATAATCAAGTCACCAGCGAAGCAATCTGTCAATACTGGAAACTTGCTTGAAATAACGTCTACACACAGGAGGAAAGATGTCACACCAGAAGTAGAAGCATAACGACTAAAAAATAAAGCCAAC
This sequence comes from Urtica dioica subsp. dioica, assembly GCF_054948205.1. Lineage (NCBI taxonomy): Eukaryota > Viridiplantae > Streptophyta > Magnoliopsida > Rosales > Urticaceae > Urtica > Urtica dioica. The sequence continues at coordinate 41,448,841 of NC_142758.1, read as the reverse complement.
AAATAACGTATCAACAATCTCCCCCTTTGGCTATTTTTTAGGCAAGCATTTCCAGGAAAAGTTCTCATACAAGCGTCATGACCAGAGAAGAGAGTCAAAATAAATGACCTCATGATGCCTCTCCCCCTGATTGCCTCAAAATAATACCAAAGGCAAGGATCGACCAACGCAGAGGGAGGAACAAGCAACGGCATGAAAAGGATGAGAACTTGAACAACACCATGACATAGACCATCAAGAGTATGAGAAAGATGTCTTACAAACCAACCAGAAAACAGTCTGAAACACAAAGAACAGTAGCAAAAAACCAACAGAAAGATGTCCCAAAAGATGTTAGATGTTACATACCAGATCAAATAAAACATCAACTAGAGGGATTAGAAACATCATTGGCTTGACCTTCAGAGCCCTTGGATTCGCTGATGACATCATCCTCTGTATCTTCATTAGGACTTTCAGTGTGACGCGGCTGAGAAGTAGTAGCACCATCAGTGGTAGAAGAGGGAGTCATAACAGAGATAAGACTTTCACAAGCGGTCTTCCTTCGAGAAGAGATGTCAATGATTTCCTTGAGCGCAGCAACTTCTTCCAACAGACCTTCGAGAATATCACTCTTCGCATTCTCCGAAAGAGGAGCTACCTTGATGGTTCGACCAAGGGCGAAAGAAGTTGCGACAGAAGGCATAGCAAGATCTCTGGCATGTTTTCCTTCAAATAACTTAGGACTGAAGGAAAGTTCACTGGGAGGTTTACCAGCAATGTCATCAGCCCTTAGTAAGTCTCTCTTCTGAGCTACCAACATACCAGATAGGAGAGATGGGAAGCCAATAGGAAGCTTCACAGCATAGGACTTAGCATGCTTGGCCAGGTGGTTGAACACGAACTCCCCAAAGTCGAAAGACGCCCGAGTACCTATCTGATAAATGAGGCATGCCAGGTCGGACTTGATACTCGAGCCATGAGAGGAAGGAGCCCAATTAGCAATCTCAATTCTGTATGGAACATAATATTTTGCAGAAAGATCTGAGGAGGGCAGGGAACCCTTAGAGGGCCAAGTCTTCTTCTCGTCGTTTGTGAGCTCTTTGGCAATCACATCCAGGGAGGGAAGTCGATCGGCAGTGACAATTTTCCCTCGTCCCAGAAAATCATTAATCGCAGTGGAGGAGACATCAAAGCAGTGGCCACGAACATAGACTTTCCCAAACTCAGGGTGATGAGGCTGGTCAATTTCAGAGGACAAATTCACAATACACTATTTCACCAGTTTTGGGAAATAAGGCCCGATCCCAGAGACAGTTTTGACGAGTTGAGCATCGTACAAGAGTTCCATGATCATGTCAATTTTCAAGGCTTCCTTAGACAATTCCTTTTCCGAAAAAACAGTTCTGTGATAGACATACCTCCACTTTCTGACGCGATCTTCCTCATGAAAGGAGATATTATCCAGAGGAGCGGCGGGAACATTTTTAGGAAGCTTTTGACCCTCAACAGATTTCCTGGAGGTGAGGGACACGATCTCCGGACGAGCAGCTTCCTCTTTATCCTCCAAATCCTTCAGAACATCAGGAACATTCTCATCAGCAGATTTTGCCTTCAGCTTCTTCTTGTTCAAACCCATCTTTACCTTTTTCTTCTTCTTTTTCTCTGGTTCACGAACTGTAGACATACTCTCTTCCATCATCTTCCTTTTCTTCTTTCTCTTCTCCGATAGAAGAGTGACAATACTGATGTCATCATCTTTATGGACCTTCTCCTTCAGAGAGGCAAGAATATCCTCCCCATCATCCTGGACTTGATCAGTCTTCCTCTCTTGCCTTAGAGAAGAAGATGTTGGAACATCTTTCGCGACATCTCCACTTAAACCCAGAATGCCACCAATGGCATCAACTAGAGGAGGCTCTTGTTTATGGAGGAGCGAATCCAACAATTCACTGTCCCTGGGATTATCAACAGGGGGAAGAGAGGTTTCAGGGTTACCTTGCACAACCTTGTGAGGGCTCTCAATGGGAGATCCACCAGTGTGGATTTCTTCCTCAGGAGACGCGTCATCTTTTCTTCCTTCTTCAGAAGAACTGCTGGAGCTTACTTCTCCGGTAATGTCTGTGATCAAGAGAGCGGCTTTCTTGAGCAAGGCATTTTGTGCGGCTGAGAGAGAGGGATTCTCAGGAGGAATTGACCCAGTAATCGCACCTCCGGCCTGACCATCGGCGCGTTTATTGGATCGCAAACCTCGAACCCGGACACCGTGTCTGTTACTCTCCAGCCCGAGCCCCTTTGATTTGACATCTTTCGCCTTCATCGCGGTTTTCTCTTTCTTGGAAGGAATGGTAGTAATGATCCCGCTTCTGGTCCCAACCATTTTGTCAAGAATTTGAATAAAACTGTCACACAGATAACCGTCGAGAGGAGTGAGAGCGCAAATAAGGGAAATAGTGTGAAAGAGGGGCGAAGAAAAATGCGAGAAAATAAGAAATAAGCAGAAGGTAACTCCCCAGTTTTTCTCGAAAACGCAACCGTCTGCATGTAAGAGAGCATGGCACGGAGTAAAACGATGTCGCAGCAAGGAATGGGCCATGGTCCGTCTCAGGCCCAAGCAAATAACAAATGGCATTATAGCCCGGTAATACAGTCAAATGGGCCAACCAGAAAAATGGGCCCATGAGAAAACTTTTCACGAAATAGATGCGAACAAAGATCAGAGAGATACCAGCTTTGACAATACAGAGGGTAAAACCAAAATTCCCTCCGAAAAACAGTAATTGCTATTGTTCAATCACACACAATCCTAGAGAGGATCTGAGATTTTCAAACCGGTTAGCATCCAAAGCCTTAGTGAAAATATATGCAAGCTGTTTTTCGGTGTGAATATATTCGAGTTTGATCTTTTTATCTTCCACAAGATCTCGAATGAAATGATGTCTGATCTCAATATGCTTGGTCTTACTGTGTTGAACTGGATTCTTTGAGATGTTGATGGCACTGATATTGTCGCAGAATAATGTCATGATATCTTGTCCAACATCATATTCAGCAAGCATCTGTTTCATCCAGATGAGCTGAATGCAATTGCTCCCTGCAGCGATGTATTCAACCTCAGTTGTGGACAAGGAAATGCAGTTCTGCTTCTTGCTGAACCAGGAGATGAGATTGTTTCCAAGGTAGAAACATCCACCAGAGGTACTTCTTCTATCGACCGTGCTACCTGCCCAGTCAGCATCACAGTATCCCACAAGCGTAGAGGAGGTATCATAAGTATATAAGAGGCCAAAATTAGCAGTTCCTAAGATGTACCTTATGATTCGCTTGGCTTGAGCCAGATGGCTAGCTTTGGGATTAGCTTGATATCGAGCACATACACCTACCGAGTAGGCTATGTCTGGTCGGCTGGCAGTAAGGTAGAGGAGACTACCAATGATACTCCTGTAAAGGCTTTGATCAACAGATTCTACATGCTCATCCTTAGTAAGTTTAATATGAGTAGCGGCGGGGGTCCGCTTGTGAAAGGATTTTTCCAAGCTAAACTTCTTCACTAAGTTTTTAGCATACTAATTTTGGGAGATAAAAATACCATCATTCATTTGCCTGATCTGGAAACCCAGAAAATAATTAAGCTCACCAACCATACTCATTTCAAATTCAGACTGCATTTGTCGAACAAAAAGATCCACCATCTTGTTCGACATTCCTCCAAAGACGATATCATCAACATAGATTTGAGCTATCATGAGGTTGCCATCCTTCTTCTTTATGAACAAGGTTTTATCAATGCCACCTCTGGTATAACCATTCTGCACAAGGAACTGAGTTAGTCTTTCATACCATGCCCGAGGAGCCTGCTTAAGGCCGTAGAGAGCTTTTCTGAGTTTGTAGACATGTTGAGGCGAGCTGGGATCTTCAAAGCCTTTAGGTTGGGCCACATAAACTTCCTCATTCAAGTACCCATTGAGGAAAGCACTTTTAACATCCATCTGGAACAGTTTGAAGTGCAAGTGACAGGAGATGCCAAGCAAGAGTCTGATGGCTTCAAGTCTCGCAATAGGGGCGAAGGTTTCATCAAAGTCTACGCCTTCCACGTGTGTATAACCCTGCGCCACAAGTCTAGCTTTGTTTCGAGTTATATTGCCATGCTCATCAGATTTATTTTTAAATATCCACTTAGTTCTAATGACATTCACATTGTCAGGTTTAGGAACTAGTTCCCAGACTTCATTTCTTTCAAACTGAACAAGTTCCTCTTGCATAGCATTAACCCAGTATTCATCATCAATAGCCTCATTCACATTCTTAGGTTCAATCTTAGAGACAAAGCAAAGATTACCAATCATCTCCCAATAGTTTACAGGAGGTCTTGGGCGAGTCCTCACTCCTTCACTAATTTCGCCAATCACCTCATGAGCAGGATGATTTTTCTGAATTCTTCTAGAAGGAATTCTTTGTTCAGTCACAGGAGGAGACCCTTCATTCGGAACAATGTCGCTCACTTTTTCATTAGCATCCGTCCTGACATTAGGGCTTCCAGAGGAGATATCATGCAGAGAGTTCTCAGTATTTGTCCTGACATCTGTGTCACTAGGAAAAACTTCATCTTCATCATTAGTACTGTTAGTAACATCATGATCATCGTTTACCACCACATTTATGGATTCCATCATAGCCTTAGTGCGTTTGTTAAAGACACGATAGGCCCGGCTATTTCTAGAGTACCCAAGAAATATACCTTCATCACTTTTAGGATCAAATTTACGTCGAGGATCCCTGTCAGCCAGGATATAACAAAACCAAATACATGGAAGTATTTCACATTTGGCTTTCTCCCCCTCCATATTTTATAGTGAGTGATAGAAGTACCTGGACGAATAGTAACTCTATTATGAATATGGCAAGTAGTATTGAGAGCTTCAGCCCAAAAATGTGCTGGAATGTCTTTGGCCAACATCATCACTCTGGCCATTTCTTGAAGGGTTCGATTTTTTCTTTCTACAATTCCATTTTATTGTGGTGTGATGGGAGCTGAGAATTCATGAGCTATCCCTTCTGCAGTACAAAACTTAGCAAAGCTCATATTCTCAAATTCCCCTCCCATGATCACTCCGTATTCTGACCACTTTGCTGATGCTTTCTCATTTTTCTCTCTGAACCTTCTTACATAAAGCTTCAAAAACAGCAAAAGTGTCAGATTTATCACGGATAAAATCAACCCAAGTATACCTGGAGTAGTCATCCACTCACACAAACACGTATCTCTTCCCTCAAAGACTCTCGACCTGCATCGGTCCCATCATATCCATGTGGAGAAGTTCCAGAACACGAGAAGTGGTAAGATGTTGCACCATCTTGTGAGACTTCTTGACCTGTTTCCCAATCTGGCATTCACCAGAGATTCTTCCTTCAACAATCTTTAGATTGGGGACACCGATAATGGCTTTCTCATAAACAATTTTCTGCATGCTCTTGAGATTCAAATGACCAAGCTTTTGATGCCACAGCTTGGTTTCGTCAACCTTGGTCAGGAGGCAGTTGTTGGACTGAGTGTTTGGAACGGGAGACCACATGTAGCAGTTGTCACGAGATCTGGTTCCTCGCATAAGTTCATCATGTTCCTCATTTACCACCACACACTTATCACGAGTAAAGTAGACACGTAAATTCATATCACAAAGCTGACTAATACTGATACGATTAGCAGTAAGACCTTCTACCAACAAAGCCCCAGTCAAGCAAGACATACCAGGATAGTTTAGCTGACCTTTATCCACAATTTTGGCTTTCACTCCATCTCTGAAGGTAACATGGTAGTTAGAGTAAGGTTTCACGTTGGTCAGGAAGGTATGATCACCCGTCATGTGGCGAGAGCAACCATTATCGAAGTACCAGTCACTACTGGTGGATGCACTCAGAGACGTGTAAGCAATGTTGGCATGGTAGGACGTGTCTTTTACTCTCCATTCCAACCGAGTAGAAGATTGTCGGCGAGGAAGAGTATTTCTGTGAACGAACTTATGCTGATGGACATTTCTCCCATATATCTGATAGCAAAAAGGTCGAATGTGGCCCCTTCTACCACAATAATGGCAGACCCAACGAGGTCTGTTGACAAGAGACCTGGTTGGTCCAGAAGGATGTCGCTGATAAGGATCTTGAAACTTGTCATTACCAGATAGTCGAGGCATGTTTCGCGACATCTGGCTAGTATGCTTTTGGGGAACAAAAGTAGTTTGGGATGATGAAGCACCATGAGTATAACCAAGCCCCTTCATGTTCTTTGCAGGTTTACCAATGGTGAGGATTTTGTCAAGGCTGTCGGTGCCGGAGTTTAGCATCCTGACAGATTTAGTCATCTGATCCAGCTCTCCATTTAGCCGACTGACTTCCCTTTTTAGATCCACAATGGTTTCTAGGAGCCTTGCCTTGTCTTCAGTCAGGGTGAGAATAAGAGCACTCTGTTTGTCGAGAATCTGGGACTCCTCAATCCATTTGGTGTGCAAAGTAATGTATGCATCGTTCATGGCATCGTCAGATAGTTCCTCATCTAGACCATATTTCTGAGAGCATTCACCAATCTCATTAGTAGATTCATGAGTATGGATAGAAGCAGTAAAGGCCACAAAGTTACTTATCTGGTCTGTGTCGCTATCTTCATCTTCTTCATCCGATAGAGTGGCGTTGTACCCCCTTTTTCTGTTTCTTGATGAAGTTGGGACACTCCTTCTGAATGTGTCTGAAACCTTCACATTCATGACATTGAATACCTTTCCCCTTTCCGGAGCGTTCACCACCTTTACTGTTCCTGTGAGGATTAGCATTCTTCTGGAATCTTTGTTTAAAATTGTCCTTAACATCTTGCGAGACATTCTTCCCATTCATCTGATTGAGTCTCTTCATAACCCTGCTATAATTTTTTACAAGCATAGCTATAGTATCGTCAATGTCATTGTCAGAATCCGAGTATACCTGATCCTTTTGTTCATGAATAAAGCTTTTGAGGGCCATCCCTTTGTGTTTATTCTCCATCTTGGGCAGAGAAAGCTCAAAAGTCATGAGAGATCCCATGAGTTCATCAAACTTCGGAGTGTTAAGGTCATGGACTTCTTCAATGGTCGTGATCTTCATTTTGAATCTTGGACTTAAAGCCCTCAGAGTTTTCCGAACAAGATCTTCATCGGTCATTGGTTTCCCAAGAGAGTAGTATTCGTTAGCAAGGTCTCGGATGCGAACATTGAACTCAGCAACTAATTCATCTTCGAGCATAGTGAGAGCTTCGAAGTTTGTTGTAAGATACTACAGCTTCTACTCACGCACTTTCGTGGTTCCCTCATAGGCAACAGCAAGAATTTCCCAAGCTTCTTTGGCACTTGTGCATGTATTTATAAGCCTGAAAACATTTTTATCAACCCTGTTAAAAATGGCATTGAGTGCACGAGAGTTACCCAGAGCTGCCTCATCTTCAGTAGGGGTCTAGTCCTTCTCGGGTTTTGGACCTGTAGGGGCTCCCTTGTCATCAACAGTAACTGGGGCTTGCCAACCGTGCATCACAGCCTTCCAAGTTCTGCTGTCAAGGGATTTCATGAAGGCGCTCATGCGGGCTTTCCAGTAACCATAGTTGGTTCCATCGAGTACAGGAGGGCGATTGACCGAACCTCCCTCTCTGGAACTATCCATATCTGGTAATCAGAAAAAAAAAATCCAGGAAATCACCAAAAGATCTAGGTGCCTGCTCTGAAACCAATTGAAATTCTGATTAGTCGCAAAGACAAGATGTCGCACACAATGTGTTGACAATGTATCCGACAACTTGCTTGAACGCAGATAATGGATAAACAACAAACAGTGCAATAAACAAAGTACACACGATATGGTTACCCAGTTCGGTGAAACACACCTACGTCTGGGGACACTCTGCCAGTGGAAAGGATTTCACTATCTTGTAGTCACTAGTACACACAAGGTTTATATATGATTACAATCTTCAAATCAATAAAACCTAGAGACTATAACCTCCAGTGAATACCTAGTCAGGGACTTCCCCTGAATTTGAGCTCCGTCTCAATTCCACCCTTCGAGCAACTGCCTGGCTCGGATGACTTTCAGTCTTCAGCTGTTCGTGAATCTTCAATCACGCGAACACAAAACTCAACTCTCACAGACACTCAATCTTTGTGGAATAGTGTTTAAGAGAATACACCGCTATTAACAGAACACAAAGTCTCCCAGTCCGTCGGTCTTGCACGTCTAAGAGCTCTAAGTGTTTTATCAAAAGCGTCGAGGCTGCTAAGGGGGAGCGAATGGCTTTTATAGCAGCTTCACAAGCCTGGAAGTAAATCTAGGGTTTCCTTACCCAGCCTCAAACGAATATCACATAATCAAGTCACCAGCGAGGCAAATATCTTGCAATGAAGACAGCAACGAGGCAATATCTCATAATCAAGTCACCAGCGAAGCAATCTGTCAATACTGGAAACTTGCCTGAAATAACGTCTGCACACAGGAGGAATGATATCACACCAGAAATAGAAGCATAACGACCGACATCTTTCCACACAACTTGCACTAAAAAATAAAGCCAACAAATAACGTATCAACACATACTATTAGGTTATTACTGTTTTTAGATACGGGAAAGCAGCTTTTATTTTTATTCTATAACTTTATATATCTAGATTGATCTTCCGTAATAAATATATTTGATCTTTTGTTGACTTCATACTATTGTTTGAGATATACAATTTATAGTTGATTTAATAAGTATATTTTGCAATATTTAAGGTTAACTGCAAGTTAATTTATAAAATCTTTTTTTTTCTGATTAACGGTGTTTTTCTGTAAACTATAACAACCTCCAAAAAGAAACATTTTTCGAAACCTCACAATCTTGCCGTAATGTCGCCGTCTTGAGGCAGCACGGACGCCGATTGCTCCTTGGAGACCTTGCAATTGAGGGACCGGAAAACGATGGAGAACTTCGGCGTTTTCTTCAAAATGAAGCTCTTGGATTTCGTACCCGATGGTGAGTTGAGGCGGTGAAACAGCGTGAACAACTCTACATTTTTCAGCAAGATCGTAACTCTAAACAATGGAGATTATTTTATTCTTTAAATTTTTTATTTTGTTTTTTTTTCATTTCTTTTTAAATTTTTTTAAGGCAAGAAAAGGCATTTTTTTATAAATTTTCTTACTTTACCTATTACGTGACAAAAACATATATATTTAAGTGACATATTGAGCTCAAAATACGGGAAAGGACCACACTGACACACAAAAAATGATATTAATCATGTGGAAATGAAAATAAATCCCAGTATATCTACTTATACTCGTGTGGGGAGGAAAGAAACGTTTATATTCAACTACAAAATTTATTTTGTACACTACGGAAAGAAAATGTTCCTTACTAATGGATTCGAGACCATAACCGTTGGTTCCAATGTATGATATCTTGCATCACTTACCGATGAGGTCCTATCGATTAGTATTAAACAGAAGAAATTGACGATACTTCTTTATCTTCTAAGTTGTTCGGTCGGATCGGTCGCTCAAGACCTTAGGTCTCTACCCGAACTCAATGAAAAAACGGGATCACTTTTTATGGACTCACTGAGAATGATTTTGATCTAGTTAATGGCCTATTAGAAGTAGAAGGCACTCTGTTGGGATCCTAGCGGACAGAAAAAGATTGCAACCAGTTTGATAATGATCTTGAGATCATTATCCCTTAGATATTGCTTCTTCGGCCAGTTTGATAAAGCAGCTTGGGAAACACAGAATGGAGCACACTAAATTATTCCTGAGCTCATTTCCAATTCAAACGTCTAATTAAAGTATAGTGAATTGAATAAAACGCATATACCATTAGTGTGTCAACGAAGGGATTTTCATTTACAAGTAATTTGTTCTGTACACCGATTTCACAGGGGAAAAATCTTTTTGTACTTGAAATACATGAGGAAAGTGAAGAACAAAGACGCACCGAAAATGCCAGTCACAACAAGAACCCAATGGAATCCATACGTAATTTGAAAAACGTTCGTCTCAAAGTTCATCCCAAAAACAGCAGTCACAGAAGCGAATATGGTAGCCACAAAAGTGGCTGCCGTGATTAGTAACTCGAACTGTATCAGCTGGTTCTGAACATTTCCCTGCAACATGTCCAAAAGTGTTTCGGATGATAAGCTTCGTTAAAAGAAGAAGACAAAAATCAAAAGATCGAGAAAAGTACCAAATTTATGTTTATCAAATCTTCAGTGTCGTCGATGTATTCCTTGAGCTGCCAACAAAAAATAGTGATTTTCAGCACGAATTCTTGCTTTAAGAAGTGCTGGTGTATATGAATTGTAAAGAAATACCGACGGCTATTTCGAATCAACATAATACTTTCTTACGAACCTTGTATGTTTTATTAATAGAAGGATTACGTGTAGACTTTAAAAAATCCTTAATTTTGTATGTTTGTATTGTATAAAGAAAAATGAAGCAAAATACCTATTAAGCAATGTCTTTAATTGGCTAAAGACATCGACAATCATTTAGCTCAATGAAAGCAAAAGAATTGCTGAACGAAATAGCTAGAAAGAGCCTTTGATTCTATAAGGATCGTCTAGAAATCAGGTCAGCTCTTTCCGACAGAAAAGCTGACACGGATGTTAAGGATCGGATATTTTTAAGTTCGATCATATCTTAGATTTTGGAAAGAAAAAAAAAATCACACAGCAAATGCAACCAGAGTCGGGATGTCTGCTCTATCGGGAATTACATACCTCTCTTCTATCAAAACTCCTCTTACTTATAGATTAATATTAGTTCAAGTATTCTATATTTAACCTCTAACTATTGGCTAATTATTTTAAAGATTTTGTAGCACAAATAGTCCCAGGGCCATTGTACAAGTTCCCTTTTGGCCCTTAAACTATTAAACTAATTGAATAGGGTAAGCTACCATTTCTTTAACAATTGATATTGTTGCCATTTTGGTCCCAACAACTTAAAATCATATAAACATTTGAACAAAATCAAACTCTAAAACCCATATGTTGTAATTAGGTTCTTCTAGAAATAACAAGTTATTTAAGGTTTTGTGTTGTTTCGGTGTGGATATCCATTAAATGTTTAGCATCAATGTAAATAAGATCAAAACTGCCATAAATTCAACACTTCAAGGGTATTTTTGACTGTTAAATTTGTGCTAGATCCTAACAGGTCTTGCTTAAGAGTCAACGTTTTTCGTACCGATAATAACTTGGTGAGAGAGTGACCGATGACGACAAAGTAGGCCTCGAGCAGCATTTCGAGCTGCGCAATGTTTTCTGAGGTGGTGGACGAGCTCGTGAAGCTCCCGTGTCTGCTCGAGCTCATCACGTGGCTGAACGCCCTTTGCAATCGGTTACTGTGCTCTTCGATGTCCGACCCAACCGGCGAAACGGGAGCGGATTTCGAAACCGCTCCTCGGCCGGCATCGAACGCGTTTTCTCCTTCACTCGCGGGGTTGTTATTGTTATAACTCTCGAATTTAATCTTCTTCTCTGTCAGGTACATCTCAGCCATGTCGTCGTCATCGTCCATGAGATGTTCCATTTCGTCGTGAACCTAGAAAACAAACATAAAATTATCTATTTTTGGTCCTCAAAACTATTATATTGTAACATTTTAGTCATTTCTTAAAAAACATATAACTAATATTTTTCATATGAAATTCAAGCACCTTCGTGGCTTAAAACATATTTTTATCTTGAGAAACTTGTGAATTTTATATAAAGAAACTGATCAAATTATATTGACCTTAAATTCACTTGAAAAAAAAAAAGTGTGATAAATTTTGGATTTTAGAGTAAATTTTGTTTCAATAATACTACTTTTAAAATTATAAACAAGTTACTTGCATTACTAAAGTTTTTAGGTATTGAAAGTCATTAAAAATTTAATTAAAAAAAATTGATCAAAATGCTTCAAAATCAATAATTCTACTCGAAATAGTAGCTTAGTGTCCAATAATAATTCAATGAACAAAATGCCAATCAGAAAATAGTCGAGAGGCTATTTGCACCAGCAAAAAAAAACGAAGTTTAATGTCACTGTGTCATACTTGCCTTTTGAACTCTCTGAGTCAAGGTCAGAAGCTGGCCTTTAAGCCTGCGAACGCGTTCAAGGTTTTGGGTGCTAATAGACGATGCTAGTTCGTCCACGACCGGGTATATCTCCGTTTCCAATTCCCTCACCTATCACATAATGGAGCCATTAATTACACTACAGTATTCTTTTTTATCTTTTTTCTTGAAACTCTATTGTTATAAAACCATAAAAACAAAAGAGGAAAATTTCCTCCCTTCTAACTATTCTAATTTCAACCCTTTTAACGATGTACTAATTAGTATAATAACTCCATTAATCCTAAGACGACCCCAACTAACTCATGAGAAACTACTTAAACATATAACACAAGTCTGCACAAAAGAACTCCATTGCATACCTGAGCATCAAGAGACATACAAGTAAGCTCCAAAGCCAACTCCAGGGCTTTAAACTCGAAAGGCAGATCATCTGAATCAAAATCAAAATGTTCATGGTTTTGAACCCGAATAATAAATGAAACGAGGAATCGAGCTGATTACATTCACCTGGTTGGTCTTTACTAGACTGAAGGCGCCGAACAAGCTCGGTCCTGTACTGAACGACGCACCCATCGAGGGAGTTCATGATAATGGCCTCCTCGGCTGTGATTATACACCTGATCTGCTCGAGGCTGACAACAATGGCCTTTTCGCGGCCGAGCACCGTCGAGGGGTAAATGAACAAGGGATCCAAGAGCCGGAGATCTCTTGCCGGCAAAGAGCAGTGTCTCATAATCGTGGCCTTGTCGAGCTCCAAGACCTTCGAGTCTCCGTTCAGGTCAATCTTTATCCACGAACGGCTTCCGTGGCCTCTCTTCTTCAAGGTCCGAGTTCTCGGGCCTCCGAAGATCCGGTGGTGCTCGTTCGGATTATGAGTTCCGTTCACCCGAGAATTGATCGGTTTGGGGGGACCGAACGCCGGGTAATGAGTCCGAGAAGGCTCTTCCATTTCAGCTAGGTATCGGAAATCGGTATCATCGGCTTAAAAATGTGAGCTTTGACCTAAATAAAGTTATCGAAATTCATGGCACATAGAATCACCTCATATGAACTTGAAAAATAGTAGAGAGAGTGTGTGTGAACTCAAACTAAGTACGAATTTCAATTTTCGAATAATCGGGAATAGAAATTGTTCCGTGAAATGACATGGACCGACCCAGGACCTTAAATTCAGTGTACCAATTGAGCTGAGAGATCGAAATCACAGATTATTACGCACGAACTGAAGCAAATTAAAAGTGACGAAACAGATTGGCTATGGAAAAAAAAAATTCAAGATTGGGAAAGGAAAAAGAAAACTATACCTCCGTGGATGGTGGGTTTCGGATTCCGATACTTTGCTGTCAGAGTTGCTAAATGATTTTGGTTTCTGCGTCTAAGAGTTGAGAGTATTTGCTCCCTACACGTTAAAATTTAAGTTTTAGGTGAATATCTCTCCTCAAACAAATATTACCTCATTCACAAATTTTTTTTCTTATTTTATTTTTAAAATAAAAAAAAAAATAAAAAATACTATCTCAACATGCCCATCCCCATTCTCAGCGATTCACCATTTCGACGACGACGGCAACATTTCGGCCATGGTCGGACTGTTTGTAGACGACGGCCGGTGATTGACAACGGAGAAACTCAAATCTTAAACAAAGTAGCGCTTTGTATTTTAGGTAAACAATTCATCAATGAAATTTTTATATTTTATGGTTTGCTACTTTTTTTGTTGTTTTAGGTTAAAAACTTTGTTAGATTTGAACCAGAAGAATATGTATTTTACTCAATGAAACCTTGCTTTGAAATTATTTTCGGATGTTTAAGATGATGAACATAAAACTCTACTGATACTGGGTAACTGACAGTAAATTAATAGAGCAGTAGAGTTGATTTATGCAGTAGAGCGTTATTGTTAAATCTGTAGAGCAGTAGAACTATACAGTAGTTGTAGATATGATTTATAAACTAAATCTCTATATTTAATTTATCATTAGTATTTTTATTTTTTAATAATCATATTGTAGATAATGACGGAGACTACAATAAATGTTTATTACTATGGAAAGTGAAAGGAAGAAGAAGGTAGCATCAATGGGTTAGCAAAAAGAATGATAAGCATGTTGTCATCGTTATAAATACCAAGATCAAGTTAGCCGACTTAATTGAAAAATTGTGTCTGAAACTCAAAGTGGATGAAAGGAAGCTAGACTTGAAGCTAAATTTTATGTCAACTTCATGGGATGCGTTAGATCTTATTTACTTAGAAGATGACGATGATGTTTACGATTTTTTGATGGATCGTGATGAAAGAAACCGTAGAAGTTCACTCCATGTAGAATTCATAAAGAAACTTGAAAGTAATCATGAAACTCAAGTTGGGGAAGGTGACACGGATGGTGATGATTTAGAAGGAGATTTGAACAACACTTTGACGACATGTATTAATTTGACACTTCAATAATCTTAATATTTATTATTTTATTGTATACTAAGACAGAATAATGATGTAGTTGTAACTACAATAGTAGACATTGGAAATGAAACCACCAAGGTGGTACGAGGATCAAGTCTCCCACAAGATGAGTAAGACACGTCTACTTTACTATCGACATCGCCATCGGAAAGGTTTCTATAATCATAATTTTTTGTTGAAGCCGACACTGAATCGATCGATATAGGAACTCATAAGCCATATAGCTTCACAAATGGTACGAACTTTGAAATAGGCCAACACTTCAAAAGTAAGGATGAATTGAAGAATATGTTGTTGGACACGGTGATTAAAAATTGCTTTGAAATAAAGATAATAAAGTCATGTAAGAAAGTGTTTGTGCTTGATTGCGTTGATCATGAGTATTGTACTTGGCATCTACAAGCAGTCTAGTTTTCAAACTCTAACATCTTCAGCATTCAAACACATCACAACATCCATACTTGCACTTTAGATAAATAGAAAAAGAAACACCATCAAGCAAGTGCTGCTATGGTCGCGGAAATGGTGAAAAAGAACTTAAGCAAACACCAACATCGAAGGATATAATGGGCATGATGAACTCGCAAGGGGTTGAGATTTCCTATTGAAAAACCTGGAGAGGAAAACAACTTGCCTATAATATCATACGAGGTTCACCGAAAGAGAGCTAAGTTGCTTCCATCTTACTTGTACATGTTGAAAAAGGTTAATCCCGACACAATCACACATTCAGAGTTGGATGAATATACCAAGTTATTTTTGCATCCATATGTTTTACTACTCCTTATTTTTAAGTACATTATGTGTTTATTATTCATAATATTCACTAGATTTATATATTTATAAAAACAGGTTCAAATATCTTTTCTCAGCATTTAGATCGTTGGCTAGAGGGTGCACATGTACGAAAAAATTTATTGTGATAGATAGGACACACTTGAAAACAAAATTTGGAGGTTGTTTGTTGGTCGCTGCCATTGGAATAGATCTAGGATTAATTTATCGCTTCTAACAAGCAGCAGAATATAAAAAATTCTTTAAAATATGTAAAACGATTTTACTACCTAGACAAAGTACATGAACATATAATTTAAATGTAACGCCTAAAATAAATACCCTTAGAATTTTGATTAAGTCAATCTTATTTTTTGTTATATTTTCTCTGTTCTAGATATTTATTCGGTGGTAATAGTATTTAGGGTAATTAAGCTATATAGCCTCCTGAAAATAGGCAATTTATTTTTAGCCCACATTTTGTTAATAAATGGTAAATAGCCATGAGGATTTATTTACAGCCAAAATAAGACTAGACTACCCTTTGTTTTTCCCGCCCAGTTTGTATCGGTGCATTTACACGTAATCAGCTCAAATATTTGGTTATTAATGCTCGCGAAAATCGAGGAGGTAATTATAACCGTGTAGCTGCGTTCACACTTAACACGCAACCGCTCACATTTATTGTTTTTCCAAAAAAAAAATAAGAAGAAGAACCCCAAAAAAAACGCGAACAAAGCAACTGCTCAAAATTTGAACCGAAATTAAAATCCAACCCCTTTATTTACAAACGAAATCGAAACCCAGACAAGAAAGCATCAAAAACAGCGACGAAGAAATTGGACGAACCCAGGTTAGTAAATAAATCGAAAAATAAGAGTCATATCGTTCTTCTTTTTATAATTTTCTTTGCATGGTGAGAAACTCGACAGTACTTACCTAAACGCAAACACTGAAAATATGTGTTTTCCTTTTTTTGTTTTAAGCAGACGACATCGACAGTAGTAAAGAACAATGGCGAGGAAATCGCCCTCAAAGAAAAAGATCAACCCTGAAGTGAGGCAAGAAAAATAAAATAAATCCAGTCGGAAAAAAAAACAAAGGCAACAAAGGTATGTTTTTTATGCCCATATTCTAGTTTCATTCTCGATAATGGTAAATAAACTTGAAAAATTCAAGAATATTTTATTTAAATCTTAATTAATGTATTATAAGAGTAGTGACCGCTTGATTGTAAGTAAAAGTGTTTTAGGCTAAACTGTTAATATGTAAATATGTTCTGTAAATAAGTGTTTAATGTAGTAGAAGTTATTGTAATTTGAGAAATACAACGAAATGGTATTGGGCTGAATGAAAATGGTTATGAATTTGGGGTTAATTGAAATACAGATGATGATCTGTTGATATGTAAATAAATTCTGTGAAGCTTTTGTATACACAAAATTAGTGTAAAATCGTGTAAATGATGGTGATGTAAAATAAGTTTGTAAATGGTAGTGCGGTGTAAATAAATTTTAGCTCTAAGTTATGCAATGAGAGCAGTTTGTAATTTTTTTATGATTTATATTATACTGATTGTGTGTAGATAGGGGACATGATTGTTGAAAGGAAAAACTGGGATTTAAAACAAAGAATCATAGTTCATTCATCATTCAACGTCATTAGCAACCTCATGTCGCTCCTAGAAACCGAATACCAGCAGGAGTTGTTCAGTCGTGGCCCATTTGCTCATCTTCAACACCTACAAGGCCATGTATACCCCAAAAAAACTAGCCCATTTACTAGTGCTCAGTCAAGTAGAATCTGGGAATGTAGATGAGCTCCATTTCAATATAAGTGGAAACATATTGGTCTTCAATATGTATGACTTTGAGTTAATATCAAGTAAATTTTTACAGACCTTGTTGCTGACTATAGTAGGTATTATTTGTTAATTGATGAGTTATTTACAGTTTTAAGGAATGTAATTTACGGGGTTGAATTGTGATCGAGTGCCACGTATACACGACCAGCTACGCTCCGATAATCCTTTGAAGGATGAGTACTTCAAGGTGACCGGTACTCAACGAGCACAATTCTTACTGGGCATTCTCATCAGCAAATTTGGAGGTAGTGACGAGGAACGAGAGGCACTTATTAACCTAGCAATACTAGAGACGATGATTCTGCCTAGGGAACGGCAAGCTAAGATTCCCGATGACAACTTAAAAATGGCCATTGACACAGAATTATTCAAAAGTTATCCATGGGGCACGGTTAGCTTCAACTCACTATGCCATTCCCTAAAGAAATCCAAAAACTATGCAGCTGAAAAAACAGGATTCAATATAGATGGGTTCCTACATCCATTAATTGCTTGGGCATATGAAGTCATTCCAGAATTTGAAGCCCAAGGATATGCAACCCGTACAAAAGAAATGAGCATACCTCGACTCCTCAAGTGGAATTTTAATTACAGCCCGGAGTACGACGAACTGCAACAATATATCTTCGACAATGACACGGTACTTGAAAACATATTAGTTGTCTCTATGTTATTCTGTAAATATGTTAACAGTTGGTTGTAAATAATCGTTGTCTTTGTTGTAGCTGCGCATTAATCCAGTAAATGCTACTGAAGAAGAGCAAGCAGCTGGGTACATAGAACGAGTAGACGCTGTTAGCCCGGAGCCTGCCCCCAAAGCTGTTGAAAAAGGCAAAGGCGTAGCTAGCAGTTCTAAAGGTTTGAAAAGTGAAACACCAAGCAACTCCTCAAATGATGTTCATATGAAGTTGGAGTATGCTCTCCAAACAATAGAAATGCTCAAGAAGCGTGTCGAAGAGGCGCATGAGAAGTACGACGCCTTATTGGATGTATTTCAAGTGTACATCCGAAAAGATTACGATGAAACAACACCGCAACAACCAAGAAAAGAAAAGGTATTATTTTGTTTTATTTTTCCAATTAACCAAAAACAAACCATTATTATACAGGGCACAAGTGGTACAATGCATACTAAGACAGTTGAAAATCCACATCAAACTCCAATAGATGTTCATGTACGCTATAACCATTCCGTGTAAATAAGTTTCACCATCACACTGAAAATATGTGTTTAACTGTGTCTACCATTTTGTCTAATAGGATACAACACCTATCAATCAACCCGAAGAAACTACACCTGTGCAAATCCCAACAACAAAAGAGGTAAACAATACCGATTACATTGGTTAATATATAGTATAATGTCGTCATGTGGTTATCAATTTAGAGGTCCCAGAGGTGAGGAATGTAACAAAACCAAAGCCCACTCAAGTGACACTAACAAACATGGTATTATGTTGAGCTTATTCATGACATATGGTATTTGTTAATAGACATCTTATTTACATGGTATTTACAATGAGATTGGCTTAACTATTCTGTTAATATACTACTTATTTATGAGTTATTTACAGTATACAACTAGAGGATTTGACACTAATGATAATGACAAACCATTTACAGATGCTCCGAAAAAGAACTTCAAAAGTAGAGCCAACAATTCCTGATTCTGTTTCAATGGTACAAAATATAACTTATTTGAATTTCCAAAAATTGTCCTATCTAATTTATTAACACGTCGTTTGCGACTATCTCTATGGTAGGATATTTCACCACTGCTTGGAATGGAAAAGGTAGCACGTTATAGTCCGGTAGGTCAAATAAATATAACTTATTATTAAGGTGATATTAGATTAAGACTAACAATGACTTATCACAGGACGATTTGCAGAAGCTGCAAGATGATTGGGTTTTTACCGTAAATGATGTGTTGAATAGCATTCCTAACAAGTACGAATTTGAACAACTTCCACAGGTTGTTCAAGAGAGTGTGGCCCAGCCAGAAGTTCTAAACAAGCAAGTATACAAACGCTTGAGAAAGAATGACCAGCCGGTTCCAAAGCGAACCATGACGACTGCTATACCGTGTAATACGCTGCCCAATCAACCAACTCCAATAGTGACCGAAAATTGTAAATGGACAGGTAGTTGACAAGGTCAAAGATGATCATGGACAGCAAAAAAAGATAGCAAGGACGTTGCCAAATCCACAGCATGTCACACAACGTCCAAAATGAACATGTAGGAAGTCGGTGTTTACTACCTCCCCATACGTCACCAAAAATAGAAGTAAGAGGACTGAAGAAGGTGGACCTACCAAAGAACCTGACGGCGAATACACAGATAACAGGGCAAATGAAGAAAGCAGCCAACCATCTTTTGATATAGGAATTTGAATATCTTTTATTTACTAAAACTCTAGTATAATTGTTCCTAAGTTATCTTTTGAAAAACATAGCTATTATGTGAGTGAGTGCTAATGCATGAATGTTAATTAGCACATCACACTCATTTTGGGTCTTAAGGTCGTTGGAACATCCAGTATTATGAATTAAACTACTATATTTTGGGTATTAGCTACTATGTTAGCAGATTTTAACGTAACGAATCTATTAATAGACATCTTATTTACCAGTTATTTACAGTAATATTTCTTGTAGGATTCTGTTAATGTACTTCTTATTTACCATCTATTTACATTATAAAAACATACTTCAATTAAGTCTGTTGTTTGAAAATTTGTTAATAAAATAGTTATTAACAAAATAAAATAACGTCAGAACAACATATTCAAAACATACATGTCTGTAAAACACTTTTATTACAAGAATACAAAATACTTCTCATGTACACAAGTTTAACAATAGGCATAAAACATCAAATGTTCGACCAATAAACAAACAATTATTCAAAAAATCTCCAAATAAGTCAACAACACAAACTTAAAACCAGCTAAACATAAAAATTATTAAAAACATCCCAATAACCAACTAACTTTGGCAACCCCTTTTGTTATGACCAATTTGGCCACATTTGCCACATCTATGATTGTACGGGTGGAATTTTTCATGCTTCGATCGATACATCTTCTCTTTCGGTCGCCCAGCTTGACGTTTATGAATGGGAGGCTTAATAACTTGAGCATCAATAGGCAGCTCCCAATCGCCTTCATGAGAAATTGGGAAAACATCTTTCTCATACGTGACGGTAAAGTATTCTTAAGTATAATATGCTGGCACAAAATCAATAGGACGTAAATTTTGCCTATATAAAGCCGCACACGCATGAGAACATGGAAAGTCTTCAAGCTGCCAATAACAACATGTGCAAGTCCTAAGAGAAACATCAACAACTCGACGAATTGCCCCATCAACAACTTCAAACTCATTGTCATTGATGGAATTAACCTGCAATTGCGTGTAAATAAATATTGTCATTGTTGTTGTAAATAGGTTGTAAATAATAATGCAATTAACAGAAACTGGAATAGATTATAACTCACATTCATTGATCGAGCAGCCTCCTGCGAATCAAAAAGCATCTTGAACCCAGTTCCTGTAAGACCTGAATGCATCTTTGGAATTAGCTCCCTCTTCTTGTTGATCCAATTTTCAATTAGACTTCTAGAACTCAAAACAAGACATGCAACCGGTCATCCTCTAGCTTCTCGCAAAACAGCATTCAAACACTCAGAAATGTTTGTGGTCATTACATCAAACCTCTTCCCGGGAAACTTGCTCCTAGCCCAAAGCTCTGGATTAGCTTTGAGAAGATACTTTTTTATTTTTACTTTGTTGTTGGAGAGTATATTAAGCCAATATTCAAATTCTCTTACTGAATACGCTTTAGCACATCTATAAAAAGTGGCTGAATGTATGTTTTCCCAAATTTGGCCTTCACATTACCCCAAAGATGTTGCATGCATATAGCAAATTTCGCCTCCGGAAAAACATTGCCAACCGCCTTGTTAATTGACTTGTGCCTATCCGAAACAAAAACCAAGTCTTTTCGAACACCATACACAATTCGAAGATGCATCATAAACCAAGACCAAGATTTGTCATTTTCAGAATTCACAATACTAAAGGCTAATGGAAACAAATGATTATCACCATCTTGAGCAGTAGACAAAAGTAATGTATCAAGAGATTTTCCTTTCAAGAAAGTACCATCAACAGATATTACCGGGTGGCAAAATTGAAATCCTTGTACAGAAGCACCAAATGCCAAGAAGAAATACCTAAATGTCCCATCAGGTTCGATCTCGGTCACAGTATAAGACCCTACAACATAACAGGTTATAGATGTAAATAAGTCATTAATTTACAACAAATTTAGTAAATAACACAAGGAAACTGAATCCATATTGTAAATGTATATGATATTTACAGACTTCAATTATAGTAAATAAGTTGTAAATAAAAACCTGGATTTTTCTCTTTGATCATTTCACCAACTAGTGGTAAATGACTATATGACTCTTCAAAATCACCACGAATATCCCTCAAAGCTTCTTTACGACTCTTCCATGCCCGAAAATATGTTATCTCCACATTAAATCGTGTCCTCATAATTTCAGCCACACCAGAAGGCGTAATTTGATTTGTCAATGAACCCCGAAAATCATCTTTGACACATTTGCTAATAAGAACAGAAGATGCATGTTTATTCTTGTGCACAATAGATTTACCATAACAAGTATAGTCTTTAACATATGACCTTATGACCCACAATCCAGATTTCTTGCAAACCGACGCATTTAACTTCCAAGAACACTGCATATCCAAACAACCAATGCTATACCACGTTTTACTGGATCTCAACACCTTGAATTCAAAATTGTTGCGAACTGCAGTCATGCCAATAGCCATTTGAAGTACATCTTTGCGTCTAAATACGTTATTAACATTAATTTCAAAATTCATAGGAAAATTCCTCAAATCCAGTTCATCATACAAAACAATTTATGCCGGGGGGTCTTCATGACTAGAATGAGGCAATAAAGCTTTCGACGATTCATGGCATTGTTGCTCAAATAGATTCACTGGAGAAAATGGGTAAACTTAGCATGAGGAAACGATTATCAAAACTGCATAAAATGATTAAAAAAAAACACATACCTGAATTAATTAGAGAAAAGGACGACCATTCATCCATGCTTTGGGACGGTTATGATTTCTGGGAATAAAATTTCAAACGTTGACTCCTGGAAACTATAAAATTCGAACAACTATTGGAGGCCAAAATGTATTTGAATAAAGGGTTCAACAAATATCAACTGTAAATATTTTCAATAAATAGAATTATTATTAACAGATTTCCAATAAATACGTACTTTGTAACAAAATTAGAAACTAATAACCTAAAAATATGCGCTCATATTAACTAATTGCACGAAGTCAAAATTAAATTTTTGAATCAGAATTTTCAAAAATCTCGCACATTTGAATATTGTTTAATTAAAACTTGCCGAAATTTTTTTCAAATTTCAAACAAAAAAACTGCCTAAAAAAGAAGTTACTAATCCGATCAAACAAGGGCAAATCTGTAAAAAAAAAATCCTTCATAAATGAGCTGCCACATAAGCATCTAGGCTATTTACGAATTATTAACATAACGTTGGCCAATTTTAAATTGCTACACATTCTGTGGCTTAAGTAGCCATTTTTTTGTAGTATTTATGTACTAATATGTTTTTTCAGTGATATATCTGACGACGCACTTCAACGACACATTGTGCTATATTATGTGATATATATATATATATATATATATGTATGTATATATATATATGTATGTATATATATATATATATATGTATGTATATGAAGAAAATAAATTGAAATTAGACGAGATGTGTTTTAGAAATAAACCTTTTGATTTCTTTCCCTGTGTGAGTGTAATTTTGGTGTCTATCTTCATTTATCATATACGTTCCCTGTGTGAGTGGTACCTATGATAGTCTAGTGGTAATTCCACACCACCTCCTGTGTGGAGGTCGTGGGTTCAATCCCCACTGCAGCAAAACTGCCTTAAAAAAAAATCTTCATTTATCATATACTTGGTCATCTATCAGTGTTAAGAATATCATTTTTTTTAAAATTTACTATAAAAAGACCTATATTCCTTTTTGACTTTTCAAACAAAAAAAAAAAATCAGTTCTTATTACCGTGATTCTTTCTTTACATTTATGAGGCATTTATTTGCATATTTCCGGATATCAATTCCTTCTATGCGTGTCTATATAAATATATAAGCATTTTGTTTCTTTCTCCAACCCATTTTTTCATAGCGCTTGTTTTTCCTTAAACCAAAAGAATTCCTAAATGCTGAATCGAGGTCAAGTGTATTCTGTTGACTTATGTCTGCTAGTTTTGTTTTCACATGCATATGTACTTTCATAACAAAACCTTCGTACATAATAACAAGCCTTATTATTCTTTGGTATCAGTTTAGATATATATATATATATATATATATATATATATATATATATATATATATATATATATATATATATATATATATAATGTCTTACCAAAATTTCTCTGTCTTTTGGTTCTAGAGTTATGGTGCTTATAAACTTTTCATGTTATTTCTTTTTCTTTTTTTTTTTCTTTCAATTTTGTACCTTAGGGCCTGTGACCGAATTTGTTTTGCCTATGCTTATTTATGTACATTCACAGATTTATTTATATGAATAAAAACGTAACTTTTTTATTTCTTCATAACAGATTTAAGTATCACAATAAAAATAGGATGATAAGCAAGACATCTATTTTTTTAATTTACATAATATATTATTCTTAAATGGCAGAATAAATTCTGTAGGTTTTGTCGCACTTGGTCGTGAGCGGTCGGAGGAGAATGTCAATTGTCTTGAATTTTTAGCGTTATTCAATTTAAGGTAAGTAAACCTTACTTACTTGCATTAGTTAATAGCGTTAATTTATATATTGTTTATGCATTTGTGTGGTTTATTTATTGTGTTCTTGATTGTTTGTGCTATGTGCCATATAGATAGATCTCATATGAATTCATGACACATGCATAACATATCTTGTCAAAAACATTCAAAGCAGTTAAAGTTAACAATGAATGATGAATAATTTACAAATGATTAAAATACTCTAAAATATGAAAAAGAGTTGT
The DNA here is from genome assembly GCF_054948205.1 of Urtica dioica subsp. dioica. Taxonomy (NCBI): domain Eukaryota; kingdom Viridiplantae; phylum Streptophyta; class Magnoliopsida; order Rosales; family Urticaceae; genus Urtica; species Urtica dioica. The sequence goes on along the minus strand of NC_142758.1, from coordinate 41,424,491 downwards.
TATAAAGAGATGGCGTATGTTAATGTCTGGAGGGCTGAGTGGGCAAGGGGCGCGGAGGACCGGCGTACCCGACAAATGTTTCATGAATGAATGACTATGCTAGGGATAGTCCCTTACGGGGACGATGAGCCCGTTTTGATGGAAGTATAGAATTGTGTACAATCTCATGGTTTAATTCGCACTCATCTCCCTCTAGTATAGAACAAAGGGATCCAATGACTGTTTAACTGGTTCTTTAATCACGGCTCACTGGTTACCAAAAGCATAAACATACACCGAGCGCTCAAATGAAAGGAAAAAAAAAAAAACTTAAACGAATGAAATGATTTCGATAGAACCGCATGTTTTAGGTTTCATGAGCACGTCATTACTTGATGCATGAGGTTTACTTACTAAGTTTATAGCTCACCCCTTATTTCCAACTTTTTCCCAGGAGATGAGTAGTCTAGTAGCGAGCGATGACGATGAGACGACCTGGTGCCGTGGCTAGTGGCAAATCTTTAAATAAAATATTTCCTATATTTTTTTATGGTGTTAAGAATCCAAGACAAAATTTTATTTATTTTCCGCATCCTTGACAGTTATTTTTCTTTCGAGAATATTAATCATCTTTTATGGATTTTTTTTTTTACAAAGGTTTTTTTTTTAAATCACGATTCAATTACAAATGATATTTTATTATTATTTTCAAAGTAAGTGTTTCATTAAAATTAATAACTATAAAGAGTTTTCACTCGGTACCAACCTCGTTAGAAGCTTGAGCGTTGAGAAGCCTTTGGAAAGGTTGAATCGCTCGTCTCCCCACTTAACTTGTCTCCTTCGTGTCTTCTTGAATCCGAATAACCACGATAGTTTCTACCACTAGAATCTTCAAGTTTAGAAAGGATTTAGTGTGTGGGCACTATTAAACACAATGACTCAAGAACTAGTCTTAGAGCCAAAGAGCTAATACAAAAGCTAGGTCTAATGATGACCTAGGCTCCAAAACAAAAGAGCAAGGAGAGAGAGAGAGAGAGAGAGAGAGAGAGAGAGAGAGGTCGGCCAAGTGTAGAGAGAAGCTTTCAATCTCAAAAACTTGTTTCAACATTGTGAATGAGGTGTGGTATTTATAAGAGAATAGATTGCTTTGAAGAGGTAGCTTCCTCTTTTCTATTGAATATCACATATTCATGAGCACAATCTTTATTTATCATTCCTATCATAATAATACCAAGGTTGGAAATTTGTTTCCTCTTTCTCTTAGCTGGCCGTCCATCATATAGCACATGTGTTATAAATTTGTTTCATCTTTTCCTTTTGACAAGTATCTTCATACATCAATGCACAAAATAATTTCCTTTTTCCCTTGATGATGGCCATGGTTTTTTCTTCTAGAACAAGCTTCTAGATGTTTCTTTATTTGTTCATGACAATACAAGAAAAGTCCATGTAGAATTTTCACATAAAATTCCATAAAATGAAATTCAATCCTCAAAGCCCAAATATCCAATGTTGGCCGTGTGGATCAATTACATTGTCATCATATGACAATGTCCAAAATCTTATTTTGACATTTATACCATCTTATGTCCTTATGGACAAAATTACCATTTAGACAATTTTCGTAAAATTTGTCTAGTTCAACACTTGAACTTGTTTTGACTTAGCTACTAGTTTAACAAATCCTACTCTAACGACTTGTGGTAGTGACATCATGGATCCAAATGAACAAATCTTGAGCTAGCATGCTTGGACACACAAGTTCACAAACTTTTTCCAAGTTTTAGCTTAATATCAACTGACTCCACTAAAGAGTTGACACTGAAAATCTCTATGTTCAAATGAATATATTTTCTACTAAAAAATTCTACTTAATTATGATGAGTGGATCCATTGAATATTATTTATGTTTACCCTTCATGAATATCATCAACTAGATGGGATTTATAAAATTACCATTTTACCCTTCTAGTTGTTATTTCTTCAACTCACTTGTCACTTGTGAATAAGTTAGAAACAATGTATTGATGATGAGCTAACAAGTCACATTGATTCATCCAAAAGAGTCATGGCTCAATTTGGACACTGGCCAGTTCATTTATTCGCATTCCAAGAAACAAAGCATGAGGTGATATGCATTGCATTTCAGCAATCTTGTATATGAATTATATATCTATGAGATCTTCACAAAGTTGTTCATGACATCTTCATAACTTAGTATTTCATCAATAGGTCTTATCTATATCATATAGTGAATCTAGAACTCTGACTTTCTCAAATGAGAGTATGTAAGCTATGAAATGACATGTCTCGTTTCAGGATTGAGGTAAGTATGATGCAATTCATGCATAGTGACTTTGAGCAAGAAGAGGTTAAGGTTTGTTCTTATACTGTCTCTAGAAGTGCACTGGTCAATTCAGTATCTTCAGAAGATACCTAGGAAGAACTATAGAGTCTCCGACTCTCTATGTCTCATAACCAGACATCATAGGTTCTCCTAACAATCATACTGAGATCAATAACCCTTTGATCCTTAGATTGTGAATATGCTGTTTTAAGCAAACCATGAAGACTTTGTTCATGCAAATCTATATTTGACTCTTCATTTGTTGTTAGGTTTGTTTAAGGACTAAAGACTAAGGTTTATCATAAAGCTTCAAACAAACAAGGAATAATGAATGAAAGTTTCAACTCTTTATTAATTATTCAGCAGTTACAAGCAAGAGTCTTTGTGAGACTTTATTACATCAAATGCATATAAGTAATAACTACTACTCTTCTTGTGGGCACCAATGCCAACAGCTACGGCACAAGATGGCGATCGTCATTATTATCCCATTGTTTGGGCTGTTGTCGACTCGGAGAATGAAAATGCATGGATATGGTTCTTAACAAAGCTTCAAGAGATCGTACTAGATGATGGCGATGTTGTTTTCATTACAAAAAAGAACCAAAGCTTCAATAACGCGGCGGGAAGAGTTTACAAGAATGCACGAGATGGATATTGTATGTGGCATATCAAGCACAAATCTCAAATCACGTTATTTTTGCTCGGATGCCATCGATCTATTTATACGGGAGAATGAAGCATACCAAGTTTCGCAATTCAATTACGAGTGATGGAGTGAGATTCAAAATAGGTACAATCAACTTCCAATATATTTAACTATATAAAACTCACTAATTCTAATAAACTTGTTCATATGTCTTTGTTATTAATAAAACTCACTAATTCTAATTAAATAGATCATATGAGATTTGTAGATGAAACTCACTAATTTTAAATTATTCATATGATTTTGTTATCATAGATGACACTCATGAACTCTAATTAATTTGTTCAAATGACTTTGTTATTATAAATAAAACTCTGTAATTCTAATAAATTTGTTCATATGACTTTGTTATAGATAAACGAATCTAACTAAGTCTAATTAAATATATCATATGACATACTATAGATGAAACTCACTAATTATAAATTATTCATATGACTTTCTTATTATAGATGAAACTCATGAATTCTAATTAATTTGTGCTTATGACTTAGTAGAACCACGATTAATATTGATCTACCGATCAATAGATTAGCTCTAATCTTCAGTAGAACCACGATTAATATTGATCTACCGACCAATAGATTAACTCTAATTCTCAGTAGAACCACGATTAATATTGATCTGACGACTAGTAGATTACCTCTAATGCTCAGTTAAACCACTAATAACATTGATCTACCGACCAGTAGATTAGCTCTAATGCTCAGTAGAACCACGATTAATATTGATCTACAGATCAATAGATTACACTACTACAAACGTTAGATTCCACAACGGATATTCCACAACGAAACGTTGTCCCATTGTGGAATCATGACGTTTCCACAACGGGACAACTGTCCCGTTGTGGAATCTTGATGATTCCACAACGGGACATTTGTCCCGTTGTGGAATTCAAAAAAAAATTAAGGTTTAAACAACGGGATGGTGACCCGTTGTTGAATCTCGCCGCGGCCAAGGCATAAACTCGCCGCGGCCAAACTCTTCCACAACGAGAACTGTAAAACCAAACATTTCGCCGCGGCGAGCTTAAGCCTTGGCCGCGGCGAAATGTTTCCACAACGGTACAATAACCCGTTGTGGAAACATTTGGCCGCGGCCACGTATATATTTGGCCGCGGAGAAATGTCGCAGACTGGAAGTTAAAAACTTCCCTCTCGATTTTTTTTTCAAAAATTTTAGAAATTTCATTCTCTTCTTCTTCTCTCTCTCTCTCTCTCTCTCTCTCTCTCTCCCCGACCCAACCCCACTATCTCTCTCTCTCTCTCCAACCCACGCCCACTCGCCGCCCCTCCTTCTTCCTCCGCCGCCGTCGCCGCCCTCTCTCTCTCTTCTCTCTTCTTCCTCCGCCCTTCTCTTCTTCTCACCTTTTTTTTCCCCGCCCTTCTTCTTCCCCGCAACCCTCTTCTTCTTCCCCGGCCTCCTTTTTCTTCTCCGCCCATTTCTTCTCCCCCGTCCTCCATTTTCTTCTCCGCCCCCTTCTTCTTATCCGCCCTCCTTCTTCTTCTCCGCCTCTCCTTCTTCCAAACCCACCAAACCCACTCTTCACAAACCCACCAAACATTCCGACCCACCCCCACACGTACAAACCCACAAACCTTGCCTCCGACCACAACCCACATCTCCGACAACTTCATTGACTCACCACGCCCCATGCTCGTCGTCTTCACTCCAAGTAAGTATTTTTTTTATTTAATTTGTATTCTTATATTGAAATTATGTTAGAATTGTTTATTTGTGTCTAAATTATATAGATATTGAATATTGAATTTGATATTTATGTAGAAAATGAGTTTGGAATTGAATTTTGGTTTGAGTTTATGTTGGATTTGAGTTAGAATATTTGATTACCTTGAGTTTGAGTTGGAATTGAGTTAGAATATTAGATTGAATTTTGGTTTTAGTTTGTGTTAGAATTGTTTTGAATTGAAATTGAATTTCGGTTTAACTTTATGTCGGAATTAGTTTGAATTGAAATTGAATTTCGGTTTGAGTTTGTATTGGAATTGGTTTGAATTGAGATTATGTTTAATTTTGTTTTTTCATAGATTATGTCTACTACAACCAAGAAAGATGATAAAAAGGTAAATTAATTACATGTTATTTGAAGTATTTCATTTACACGATCAACTACAATGCTCATGATCAACGCAATCAAGCACAAACACTTTCTTACACGACTTTATTATCTTTATTTCAAAGCAATTTTTAATCGTCGCGTCCAACAACATATTCTTCAATTCATCCTTACTTTTGAAGTGTTGGCCTATTTCAAAGTTCGTACCATTTGTGAAGCTATATGGCTTATAAGCTCCTATATCGATCAATTCAGTGTCGGCTTCAACAAAAACTCTGATTGTAGAAACATTTCCGATGGTGATATCGATAGTAAAGTAGACGTGTCTTACTCATCTTGTGGGAGACTTGATCCTCTTACAAAAAAATTTGACTCTAGAAACATTTCTGATGTCGATGTCGATGTTGATAGTGAAGTAAACGTGTCTTGTGGGAGACTTGATCCTCCCACTACCTTGGTGGTTTCATTTTCAATGTCTTTAATTGTAGCTATAACCACACCATTATTGTGTGTTAGTATACAATAAAATAATAAATATTAAGATTGTTTAAGTGTCAAATTAATACATGTCTTCAAAGTGTTGTTCAAAACTCCTTCTAAATCATCACCATCCGCGTCACCTTCCTCAACTTGAGTTTCATGATTACTTTCAAGTTGCTTTATGAATTCTACACAGAGTGAACTTCTATGGTTTCTTTCATCAAAATCCATCAAGAAATCGTAAACATCATCGTCATCTTCTAAGTAAATAGTATATAACATATCCCATGAAGTTGACATAACTTAGCTTCATATCTAGCTTCCTTTTATCCATCTTGAGTTTCAAACATAATTTTTCAATTAAGTCGGCTAACTTGATCTCGGTATTTATAACGATGACAACAAGATTATCATTCTTTTCGCTAACCCATTGATGTCAGCCTTCTTCTTCCTTCCACTTTCCATTGTAATAAACTGCTATTGTAGTCTCCGACATTGTAGACAATATGGTGAGAGAGAGATATAAAACAAACCTAGGTGAGACGTACATCAAGCGAACTGAGCAAGGGCGGTGGTGTTCTGGGTGAGAAAGAAAGAGCGACAGATTGAGTGATAAGGAAGCAAGGAACTGACCCTAACCCTAAACATGGGTGCCGGCGATTTGGGTGTTCTCGGCGACGACGACAGAAAGAGCGAGAATGAGGTGGTGTTTAGAGCTCTTCGGCGGCGGCAGTGTTATGGGCGAAAGAGAGAGTAAGAAAGAACGAGAGAGTGAGGGAGTGAGAGAGAGTGTAAGATATAGAGAATGAGATAGAGTGAGACTCACCAAATATGTGGCGGAGCAGAGGAGGGCCGGTTGATTTTTGGAAAATCGCCCAGAGAAGAATCAATCGGAGAAGAGAAGGAAAAATCGGTTTCTGAAAATTTGGGATATTTATTTGGGATTTATTTTCCCATTTGGTCTATTTATAAATAAGGAGGACGAAGTCGACTCTATTTTTTTTTGGATTTATAACTCTTCAGAAGCAACTAGTCGCGTCTGATACGTTAATATTTTTTTCCCGTGAATAAATAAGAGGCAAATTTCCGTCTTCTCTTTTGCAAATTTTATATAGACGCGACTTTTTTCATATGGACGCCATAAGTCGCGTCTATTCCCAGATAAATTTAAGAAAAAGCAGGACAAATCTCGTGGTCAAAATTTTTTGGTGAAATTTTGATTTAGATGCTACTTATCGCATCTAAATAATATATTCTCGCGTCTAATCTGATACGTTTTCGTGTCTAAAGGCACATTTTGTAATAGTAAAGGAATAAATGTAAAATATCAACATAATTTATGTTTACGCTACTTAATTATACTATGGCTTCAGTCCTCGTCTATGGCCCGTCATAGCTTGCGAGTAGGGCTCTATGTCAGGAAGAATTCCAATTTTGCCCGCAAAACTAAAAGTCTTATCGAGTCTTAATATATAGATTGATAAGGCATATAAGATGTATTAATTGAAACTATATCAAATTTTTTGTTGGCCCGTTTCGGATCACCGAGACTGGATGATTATGCGGCGGTTTCCCGGACGTGCCCGTCCTCTCGTGCTCGGTCGACCGTCCTCCCAATGGCCGATCAAGGTGATTTTCACGTCCAAAGCAGCCTCAAAGGCAAGGGAAGAAACGCCTTGAAGTATATAAATATAGACCTCGACCCAAACAAAAGGTGATCCAAATTTTTTAGCCTTGAAATGCTGCTGAACCTCTGAGGAGTTTGTTTCACTCGTATTTGGCCCCTAAACACTAAAACCTCTATCCTTCCACCTCAATCATCCTAATGGTGAGCATCGTAAAGGTAAAAGAGGCAACCCCTTTGTTTCTCCTTTGTAGTTCACTGTTTCTTCTCTTTTCAGGATACCTTGGAGGACGTGGAAGACCATCACAGCTAGGGACGAACTTGGGATACCGAGTTCAGGACGCTCAGGCTCGAACGCAACCACTCGAGGGTCGAATCGTTCGAGGCTCTAAATTGTTTCCGAAAACGAGTGACAACAAAATTGCTGGGTAATAAATCAATGCACACCCACTTATCATAAATATTAAGGAGTTTATTGAATTAAAACGTTATTCTAAAAGTTCAAAACTCTATACTTCAATGAGATATTTAGAGTTTTTATGGTCAATTTTTAAAAATAATTAACAAGTTACTTGAGTTTGGAAATATATTTTAAATTGTTTGGGTTTCTTTAAATAAATGATTAAGTGCTAAAAGCCTATAGATCGATGACTATTTTTCTTGGAAAAGAAGTTACAAACCAAAATGGACAAACTAAATAGTTAGAAACTATATACTCTTTAAAAAATATAATAATAATAATAATAATTAAATGAATATTGATGTTTTCGTAAGTTGAATATATATGTCATAAGACTCATAACCCTAGTTGTCTAATCTCATCATTATGAGATTATATCCAATAATTAAATCAACACTAAGAATAACATATATTGAACATATTAAGGTAGTATAATAACAATGATTTATAATCCAGTAAATAAATATATAGACGTTTACTTCAGAGCTTAATTATGAACACAAACTTTACTTAACTAACAAGATCTCCCAGACCCCATAAACAGCGAAGCAGAATACCAAAGAACGCGCCAAAATATTCCTAAAAATAGAAAAATAAAAATACGACACCATTTCAGCAATTAGTGATGGACGAATAAACCGCCGAAACTCACTCACCGCCAAATTCACGTAACATCCAAACGGCCAAAACCCTAATTTCTCATTTTTATTCTGACCCCGTTTTGTTTTTCGAAGTTTTCTTAATCAAAACAATACATATAGTTTCGTTTTGTCAGAAACTCTGTCTCAGATTGCATCGCCATTGATTCTGTGATCCTGAAATAAAATATCTTGTTGTTTTGTGCGAAATCTGGGCTCGCTCAAAAAACTTGAGACATTTCATGATATAAAAGTGAGTAATTTTCAATTCTATTCCGAATCATGTGTAAATAAAGCACCTAAATGTTAAAAATACACTTATTCATTACAATTTTGTTTTCCTTGGAAAATTTCAGGCTGTAAAATTGTATTAGGATTTGACATTTTAATCCTCCATGAGTACGAAGCTCTGGCTATGGATTCCGATCGGAGCACAACAACAACCGGCGAGATTTCAGAGACGATGACAACAAACGGAAACGAAGACTCATGTAACAATGGTTCAAAAGAAAATCCAGATTCCGAGTTATTACTTGCGACGCACGCAACTGAATTTCGAGTCTCTTCAAAGGAGCAATCTTTTGAGGCCGACGAGAGATCTCTTGCGGCGCAAGAAACCGAGTCGTCGGGGATGTCGGGAATCGGGTCTAGGTTCGAGGCAACGGTTCTCGGTGGGCATCGAGCTCCGACGGCCCAAAAGATGTACGATCCGCTCCGAATCCCATTGTCGATTTTCGAGGAAAGCCGGTCCACCACGCCGACCGAGTGGAGTAGCGCGTCGAACGATTCCTTGTTCAGCATCAATGTCGGAACTTATTCTTCGATCTTCCATGGAGATCGCCCGGCTTTGCTCAGTGATTTGCCAGAGCTCGAAGAACCGGTCCGGTACTCCACTTCGGAGGAAAGAACCGACGACCGGGACGATGGTAATGTGGTAAAAGAAGAGGAGAATTTGGCGGGAAATGCCGTTGATGAGGAAGTCGGTCAAAGTCAAAGTCAAAATCAATGTGATCGCGACCCGAAACAGACGGCGGAGCCGTCAAATAATTCTTCCACACATTCCGGCATCTCCAGTCAACGCTCTTTCACCTTCCCCGTGTAAGCCTTGCAGCTTTTCTAAGATGAATTTTTTGACAAGTCAGAACGATTTTTTTGACATGTTTTTCACTAGTTAATTTTAATTGTGAAGTTTTTTTATTTATTATTATTATAGTTAGATATATGCTAATTTTGTTTACACATTATTAAAGGTAAAAAAAAAATTAAATGACGGTTAAACAAACAAAATCAAAGTAAAGATTAATTTTTTTGTGTTTACACATGTTTCTATTAAAATGATTTTTTGCAAATTCATCTCTCTAGTTTATATATCTGGCTCTGTCCCTAATTACGATACGTTAGTATCGAGTTTTTTTTTAAATGCGACTACTTTAAATAAAATAAAACAAAATTCTTATTGTTTTCATTATTAGTTTGGAAGAAGGTACGAAAGGTGAGTCAGTGAGGCCGGAGAGCGATCGTCCGTGCCCAAAGAAGAAGAAGAAGCCGTTTCTAAGAGCGATATGTCAAACTTCAAAGTCTAATCCTGCGAATCAATGGTGGTTGTGTGGCTCATCTTGGCGTTGTTGCCTTTTTTGTTGTCGTTGAGAGAATTTGAGTGTTTTTTTTTTTTTTTGAGAAACGTGGGCGGTGCCACGGAGATATCATAAAAGCCCTCACGTATGGCGGAGGAAAACCGTGGTTACAAGAGATAAGAAGCAAACACGCGTACCAAAGTTTGTATGTTGAAAAAATAAAAAGTAATAAAGAAGTGTCATATGGTATGGTTCATGGCTTTTATATGTTTGTTAAATTATAAATTAGGAGTTCTGTTTATAATTAGATTTATCAGCCCCGTAACTTATGGTGTAATTGTACTTCTTTTGATGTCTACTTTCAATAATTTTTTCTCTTAGTCTCTTAGAAATTCGGTTTAAAATCTCCCACCAAAAGTTGCATGTTTTGACACATTTAATTTACAAAAAATTGGCTACGTAAACCACCTAAACTATATGAATTGTAAATTAGCCAACCTTTGGTAAATAATTTGTAAATAGCCAACTTGCATACGTGGCAGCCTATTAACTACCTAAAATATATGTTTGGTTGTGTTAAATAAGGCTTTTATTAATTTGTTAATAAGTTTACTTGGCTATTTACAAGAAATTAACCAAATGTGGACTATATCTCAATCAACTATATCCGTGTGACTATATAACTAAATAACCCTTTAATTTACGAGTTAGACGTATGATTTGTTTTCACTATATCTACATAAAATTCTAGTATAATTATCTAAAAATTAAGAAAGTAGCACATGTTAAGAGAGAGTTAGGCATAATATGAGCTATATTTTCAATATTTGAAAATTTATTCTATAATACGTAGCTATTGAGCTATTTCACACCCTTTCTTCTATTTTTATCTATTATTTTATAAATTACTTTTGCTAGAAAAATATAGTTAAACATGTAAGTTTTTCATAACGCATATAGAGTATCAATACATTAATTAACGTATAATGGATATCTATTATATTAAGCAAGAGCGTTATGACAAATCTCGTTTTTATGGTCCATTAAATCTCATAATTTCAGCCACGAATTAATACCATAATGGCTCTCATTTCCGTTTTTCTTTGATGGAAGAAAATGGTTATAAATTGAGAGGTTGAGTTTTGGTCCCTAAGCCGATAATCTCATTCATAAAACACACACCATCTAGTTTCGAGATTACCACGGTTTAGAAGAGCAAAACGTCGTTCTGTGAAACGCCGGGGAGTCGTTTCGAGTCTCCGTTAAAGCTCCGACGATTTTTCGATAACAATGGCCGGAGGTAAACGCTTGATCCATTTCGCTTCCGCTTTTGGGTTCATGTTTCTAATCATATATTTTCGGATTAGAGACTTTTAATTCTTTCAAAACATTGTTTGATTGTTTTTAACATTGTTATAATCGAACAAAACAAATTATTTCAAACAGCATGTTTTGAAATGATGAGGACACCACTAATAATATGGCTTTTTAATGAAAAATATTTGTATTTTAAATTTTATTTTCCTATGCCATATCATTGATATTTTGATCACCACATAATGCATATATAATTAATCAAGTATACATTAATAAAATAATTACTTTTAAATAAATATTTTAAAACAATTATTTAGATAGGTAGAATTTTGATACAAATTTCAAACACTATTAATTTTGATCGGTATAATTTACTTTTGACATTTTTCGAAAACACAATATAACATTGAACTGAGACTGTCATTTCTAGTGCTATCCATAGTTTCCAATTCTATCAAAAGATCTTTCTTGCAAATTTTTTACAACAATTTTATAAGTGAGATTTGGTAAAATATAATCCATAGTGTCCAAAATATTAAGAAAATATCTTCAATATTGTAAAAAAAAAAAAAAAAACCCTATTATACTACGATTACCGCGAAATATACACATACAACCGCAATAAATCGGTCAACGTGTACAACCGCAATAATAAGAAAACGGGATGCCACAATATACGACTGTACACAATAATTTAAGTAAATATTTTCATAGAATCAATTATATTTTTCAAATTTACCATCATTTTCTGTATAAATTAATTTGATGCATTACTTATTATGCTATTCTAAATCTCTCTTTTTATAATGGGACAAAACTACTTCTTATATTGGTTCTTGTACACTCTGTATGAAGCTCAATGTTACCTCAAATTTGAAGACCAAGCTTTATCTTGAACATTTTAGGAAAATTAAATTTTTAGGTCGGTAAAACGTCTAAAATATATTGAAGGCAACAACTTTGAATCTTTAGAAAATTGAAAGCAAAATCTTCGAAACGATTAGAACGATCAAGACAATAAACTTCAAAATCATAACAATCTATTTTCAAAGTTTTTGCTTCATTTTTACATATTCGAAAGTTTTTTCTTCATTTTTTTTAGTGATTTCGAAGTTTTTATCTTCATCATTTTTAATAATTTCGAAGTTTTTTAACAAGAGTACTTTGGACGTTTTACTTACCCAAAAACTTGTTTTTTCCTAAAGTGTTCAACGTAGAGCTTGAAATTATATAAAATAGTCATTTGAAACTAGCTGATTAGCAAAATAGCTAAAATTTCAAATTTTCAGTAAAGTAGTTAAAATTACGTTGTCAAATATTTTTTGACACCAAGATTAAATTTTTTGACAATTATTATAAGTAATTTATCACTTTCAAAAATATTAATCATAAAATTAATTTTGTTTTTGAAACTGTACATTTTGGTCATTCTTTTAATCTTAAGCAAACTTTGATTATTTTGCGAATTCTTAATTTTAAATCTGTCTATTTAGCCAAAAGTGAAATAACATTCCCTAAACTTAATTGCTCAAGTTCCCTTATTTCGGACCCAAATATTCCCCTACTCCCACACTTACGTACTCTCATTTTTCCTCTTCAGATCCACGACTTAACTTAATCAGAGCCGTCCCATTTTATACGATTTTTTTCTAATGTTTTTTTTTTTTTTAAATCGCCACACGTATTCCAAAACCAGCACGTGCGTGATTCTCTTCTTCCCCAAAGTACTCGGCGCCACTATTCCACCACCGCCGAACTTCCTCACCGGGAATTTCATCACCGTCGTCCAATCTAAGGTATATCGCTCTCTCTCTAGTAATATCTTTGATGAAGAAGCAAACAGCAACATGAATGAGATTTAGCCATAGATCGTTCAGAATGGTAGGTTCAAAATTCTGAATCCATTACCCTAAAATTGTTGCTGCAGTTTTTTTTTTTTTTTTTTTTTTTTTAATGAACGAGGTCACTCTTTAGATGTTCGCTCTAAAACATAATTGAGGCTTTGATTGATAAACTTTGCTCTTCGACAGAAAAAAAAACACGGAAGAACTCAAGGAAAATTTACATGATTGATGTGAATCGTGTTCGGTTGTTCATTTCTACAATCTCTCTTGGTATCGTAATAGTCATCCGTATTTGAATTTGCTCAATTTGTTTTTCAGATGGATGAGTTGTGGAAGTATAAAGTTTTCGCAACCCATTCAGTCGCTGCCGCTGGGTCTGTGGCATTAGGAACTGCCATAACTTACCCTTTTGATACCGTTAAAGTCATTTCTCAGGTATGTGTAAAAACCAGGCTTTTATTTTATTCTGCTTATAAGCATCCATGTGACTTTTTTTTTCCCATTTTACCTGTGAGTTGAATAATAGGTTGCTTCGGGTCCAAATACACAAGTAACGGTCACTCAGGCTTTCACGACGGTAAAAAATTTATCGGGATATTCAGGTCACAATTGAGATTCGCTTACTTTCCTTCTCTCTCAGTTCCGTTGATGTTGCTAAGCCTGTCCATATCGTCTTGGTTGCTGTTTTTCGGAGGTCTTTTTTTATCATATATAGAAAAAGTGAAAAGTTTAGGCATTCTTTTTTAATTTATGTTTTGATTTTTTTGTTTACTTCACTAGTGTAATATGATTTCTGACAGCTTGAAAATTGCTTGGTTTCTTCTTCTCATACACACACAACATGAAATTTTGATATGTGTGGTTTATTCTGCTTAACGCTCATATGGGAATCTTGACAGCGAGTTTGAGGCTGGTAGTTTTTTCTGAAGACATAGGATCATATTTCGAAGTCTCTCCATCTCGTGTTGTTATGCTTTATATTTCTTATTTTTTCTATTATTTAAATAAATGTGTAATGTTGACTGAGATTCGATCCAATGTTGAGCGTCTGTAGGTTTGTTCAGAGGTTTTGGTTGGTTGGCATTTGGAAGAATTTTGGGCATGGGGACTCGCTTTGGAACTTACGAGCTAATGACGGCATATTTTAAAGGTTTTTTCTTCTGTTTCTATATAAATTCTAGCTGTTATTAAAATGTGATGTAGAGCTTGTCTATTTTTATATATAGAACTAGAAGACCAAAAATTATTGTTGTTTTGTTAATTATCCTAACATTTCACGGGCAAAGAAGAACATGTAAAACTATATGTCTTATACCACGTTAGAAGAGTATGCCAATTCAGTCGAAATTATCCAAATCATCAAATGAACTATTCTCCTCCCCGCAATATATTGGAATTCGTAAAATAGAAGAGAACTTTTGATCCATTATAAATTGCACCTAATTAATTTGCTGGAAGTAGGTCTAGTTCTTCAGGCTCAAGATGAAATGAAATACGAAACCTCAACTCTTTTCTCAGCTTACTAGAGACGTAAAATAAATTTCCATTTGCCTTTCACACATTGTCTCCAAAATCACTTTTTTTCTGCAGATGGTCGATCCCGCAATGAAATATATGCGTCAGAGGCTCTCATAGCGGGAACAGCCTGCGGTGCCGCAGAGTCTCTCATAACCTCTCCTTTCGAAATCCTGAAGCTTCGCTCGCAAGCCACTTCCGTGGTTCCCGTTCCGAGCCACCCCTCCGCCGAAATCAAAGGCGTTGTTTCGCCGCCGGTCATCCAAAAGCTATTGCGCGGACATACACCGGACATGAAATTGTTGAATCACTCGGCCAACCTCTTGTCGGTGCTATCGAGCAAGCCCCAAAACCTGACCGGTGCTTTGCAAGCCTATCCGTGGATGATGACCGGGTCTGGGAGCGCTCCTCCGGTCACCAGCGTTCGAAAGCTGTCGGAAATCGTTTCCTTGGAAGGATGGAGCGCTTTGTGGAGAGGCCTGAGGCCGGGTCTCGTGAGGGACTCCGTTTATGGAGGCTTCTTCTTTACCACTTGGCATTTTTTGCATCAAGCGTTGCTTGATTGGAAGGCGGTCAATATGGCTCCAATACCCAGGTTCTGATTTTTTTATTTTCCTTCAATTTTTGTTTCTGGTTATGGTTCATCTTTGTTATCTATCTTAGACTCTTAATTTGATATCTTTGAGTATAATATCAATTTGTGGTAATGTAATTCTCTTTTCTTTTCTTTTTTACAGTCTGGATGCAGATGTGGGTCCATTGCCTCCATTAAATATCAGCCTCGCTGCCGGGTTTTCTGGTTCGGTCGCCGCAGCTGCTTCTCATTGCTTCGACACCGCAAAGTCTCGGCAATTGTGCTGCGTCATGCCCAAGGTGTTTTTTTTTCATTCTTTTTTTTTTAGTAGGTTTTTTCTTCTTCTTTAACTTGCTGATTTTGTTTCTTCTGCCAATGTTTTTGAGAAAATGTCGGTGAACTTAGTTTCAGGACGAGACCAATGGTCTTAAAATGCTGGTTGCCAATTTTATTTCACTGATTTCTTCTCCGGTTGTTGACGTTAAAAAGAAGATGTCGATAAGGGGACGAAATATTGCACATTCAGCGTCGTTAGATGAAACTGTGGAAATGAGGTTGGATTTGAGTTGTGTGTTTGTTCATTTTTTGTGGCAGTTTGTTAGCTTGGAGCGTAAGCTTCTGGAATTGAAGCCGGCCGGGACGAGATTCGAGAGATGGACGGGTATACATCCTTTTGATAGGAAGGTCCTTTACAAAGGCATTTGGCTTCGAATGGCTCGCTGCGGAATCGGGTCTTTCCTTGTTGTCAGATGTTATTTCTTCGCTGTGGATCAACTCGTCTCCAGAGGAAATATGTTGACATAGAGACAGAGAAGTTAGAGCTTTTTTTATTATCATTTATTGATAGGGAATTGGACAATTTTTCGTCCCTCCAATTTTCTTCACCAATCAGAGCTTGATATTAAAATGATGAAAGCAATCATCCAATAAAAAAAAACATACTCGTATGACTAAGAGAATAGTTGATTTGAACAGAAGTATGGCTTTTGAAGAGCAACACAAATATATCAGAAATACTACACTATACATTGTTGTTTTAGTTCGTCTATATAAAGTTATCTTCTCTCTCTCTCTTACACACAGATAATCTCATAAATGATATGCAAATATTGCAACAATATCGTAAAATTAGATAAAAATTAGGGAATTAAAATTTTATGGAACCTCCCTCTCTCGTATTTGTTTTTTGCTTTATTTTGACATAAATAAAACAACCGTTGAACAGTCTGAAATTGCACTGTTTCTAACTTGATCTTGGAGTACTTAACCAGTAACACACGTTTCTCTAACCACGAACACAACACTTGCTATAGACCACGATCTAAGATTTAATATCACTAACTAACCTTGGCTTTAATTAAAACAAGAAAACATGGCTTCAATTGAAAGAAGAAAACATTCATAAATATACTAACCTAAACAAACGATCACGAGTCTGACTATAGAGGTTTTAAAACGCAAGAATACCCCATGAAGGAAAAAAAAAATAGATAAAAGGTAGAAGATGATGATGAGACCTAATCCTCATCCTCGATATGGAGTCTGGGCATTGTACATCTCCGCAACCTATTTAAATTGTACAAAATAGTCATTTGAAATTTATTGATTAGCAAAATAGTCAAAGTTTCAACTTTTCAGCAAAGTAATCAAATTTACGTTTTCAAAATTTTTATGACAACCAAGATTAAAATTATTGAAGATTATTATAAGCCATTTATCACTTTCAAAAAAGTTAATCTTGAGATCAAAATTTGTTTTGAAACCAGATTGCTGCACATTTTGGCTATTTCACTCGTTTAAGACAAACTTTGACTATTTTGCAAATTCATAACTTTAAATTTGCTATTTAGCTACATTTAAAGCAGTGGTGATTAACAGTTTTAAACCCAATATATGCATAAGCATGTATCAGTATACAACTATCGTTACCTGCTCAGCTGAAGAGGCTTGCTCGGGAGACTTGTCCTCACGAACTCGAACAAGCCGCGGGAACCGAAGCGATATACCCTAAAGCACACACATGTTATCATCAACTGAAAAATATTTCTATCAACTTGGCCTTCGAAACAAAACAAAATTGACTGAATGGAAACCTTATCAGAATCTATGATTCCGACTGCGGCGCAATAAGTGGGACTAATAGTCAAATTTGCAACTTTCACCTCCCAAACCTGCAAACGAACCCAGATCCTTTGATTAAAAAATATAAATATAATCACCATATGTAATAAAATAAAATAAATTGAAACCCAGAGAAACAGTGGCTATTCTTACCTCTGTGGCTTCAAACCACACATGTGGACGAATTGCCTTTCCATATCGATAGTATGACTACATAAAAATACATAACTTGGCATGTAAGAATTTTGGATTTATTCACACATTATATATTTTTTTTTTTTTTAAAGAAACAGCTGACTTTATTAAAACCGCGGCAAAGCCGGAAATTCCAGAACAAGAATTACAAAGCAATAGAAGGGAGAGCCCAAGGCAAAATGAAAGCCCTAGAAGATTTAAATTACAGCGAACTAGATCAATCCCTAGCCAGGTCCGCTACAGAAAATGACTTGAACTCGTTACAGCAGGAAAAAATCCAAAGAGCGATACAATGATTTACACTCAGTCAACGCGTTCAGATTCCACGCCTCGTCATTGAAGATGGATTTATTCCGGGTGTTCCAGATACACCACAAGCCTGCCAGAACCCCGGTCTTAGCAGATGCGACCCTTTTGGAGCTAGACCCTGGAGAGTCATATAAGTATATAACTGAAGCAGCTCCTCAACAGAGTTAGGACATGAGGCGAGACCCAACTTTGTGCAAAGCCATCTCCGTGTATCAGTAGCCACTCTACACCGGATAAAGAGATGGTCGGCATCTTCGCTTGCACTGAGACACATCGGACAAATATTTGGCGACAGAGAAAGGTGGAGGTTCAGCTTTTGAAAACGATCCGCGGTGTTCGTTCTCTTAATAGCCACCAACCACGCAAAGATTTGGACTTTGTTCGGAACCGGAGCTTTCCATATCCCTTCAAAGAAAAGAAACGGGGGCATAGAGGAGGTGGGAGAAATATCGACAGCCATTGACTTCACCGTGAACGCCTCTTCATCACCCAACCACATGCGTCGATCTTCTAAACCTTCCCATAACTTGAAAAAATCCAACACCCCCATCAATTCAGTAGCTTCTTCCAGCTCCCTTATTGACAAGTTCCTTGGGAAACCGAAGTTCCAGTCCACATGACCGAGAATAGAGGGGGTAGAGGACACGAACCTGTTAATAGTGACGTTCTGAAGAGGGCAGAGTCTGGCCAATCCCGGGAAACGGTCTTTCAAACTTGTATCACCACACCAACTGTCCTCCCAAAAACGCACAATAGACCCATCGAATACCTTCCGTGAGCAACGGCTCAAAAACAGATCTCAAACGGCCGAAACGGAACGCCACGGACTTCGAAACGTACGATCCTGAGAATCCCCCGGATCCCACCCGTTGGGTAGAGTACCATAGATGGCCCTAATAACCTTATGCCATAAAGCATCTTCTTCGATCGGGAAGCGCCATAACCATTTCGCCAGAAGAGCGTTATTCTTATCCTCGAGCCTACCAAAGCCTAAGCCCCCTTTGTTCTTTGGCAAACAACACGTATTCCAAGCCACCACCGCACGAGACCTACTGCTCCCGAAGCCTTCCCAAAAGAACCGATGCATAATCTTCTCAATGTCGGCAGCGACTCCCACTGGCATTTTAAATACCGACATGAAGTAAGTCGGGAGCGCCGAAAGGACAGCGTTAATAAGCGTCATCTTCCCACCCTTAGAGAGGAAACCTTTCATCCATCCGTCAAGCCTCTTCACCACTTTAGCCAAAACCGGGTCTCAAAACGCTTTCCTTCTCGAGCTGTCTCCCAGGGGCATCCCCAGGTAGCTAATCGGCCAATTAGTTTCTTGGCAGCCTAAACACCCAGCAAGAGCGGTGACCTCTTCCTCGGAGCAGTTAATGCCCACTAGATTACTCTTCTCGAAATTCATCGTGAGATCGGAGTCTGCACAGAACTCCTTAACAATAGAGATCAAATTCTCCCAACTCGTCGAATCATCCTCGCCGAAAATCAGCGTGTCATTAGCAAACTGGAGGTGAGAGATTTCGATACCTGGCGACCCGATAACCATCGGTTTGAAAAGTCCTCTACTCACTCCGCGGGAGATACGACGCGATAGAGTGTCCGCGACGAGGATAAACAGAAAGAGGGAGAGAGGATCTCCTTGAATAATACCTCTCGACCCACCGAATCTATCTCGCGATTTGCCGTTGATCAAGACTGAGAAGGAGACGGACACGAGACAGCCCCTGATCCACTTCCTCCAGCGAGCATCAAAACCTTTTTTATTCAAAACAAAATCAAGGAAGTTCCAATCCACTTTGTCGTAAGCCTTCTCGAAATCCAGCTTAAGAACCCCGCCTTTCTTACCCACACGTCTGTACTCTTCCATGGTTTCGTTTGCTATAAGAACCAAGTCCGTGATTTGTCGCCCCTTCACGAAAGCACCTGGACACTCGCTGATTCTATCTTCCATAACCAACTTAATTCTTTCTGTCAAAACCTTCGCGATGATCTTGTAGAGATTGGTGACGAGGCTAATAGGCCGAAAATCCCTCACTTTGCTAGAGTTCAACTTCTTTGGAATCAAACACAGATGTGTTTCGTTGGTAGAGTTGTTGATCACACCGCTGTTCCAAAATTCGGTGAAAACCCTCAAGAAGTCGTCTTTAATGATCTCCCAGAAATCTTGATAAAAAGCCACAGAGAATCCGTCGGGCCCCGGCGATTTATCCCTAGCGCACCCAAAGACTCCCGCTTTAATTTCCGCTATCTCAAAAGGTCTTGACAAAACCGAGGCGAGCTCCGAAGAGATTGGCTGCCAGTACACTTCCTCCCACTCAGTCATGCAAACCGGGCCGGCCGAGAACAAACGCGCGTAAAACCCGTTTATTTCCTCGACGATCAAACCCTCTTCTTCAATAAGGGAGCCATCCTCTTTTTCAAGTCTCCGAATGGCGTTTTTGGCTTTCCTTGCTGACATGAGAGAGTGAAACAATTTTGTGTTTCCGTCTCCATCTTTAGCCCACGAGACTTTCCCTTTCAATCTTAGAGCTCTCTTTTCTGCCTCTAGGATCTCAGCGAGCCTAACTTTCAAAACAGCTCTTTCGTTACGTTTCTCGAGAGACCACGTCGAAGCTTCTTCTTCTTTATCCAGAAACTGAATATCTCATTGAAGACAAACTTTCAGCCTCGCAACTTTATTTCTTTCTTCCTCAGCCCACACTTTAATCTTTTCCTTGAGCCCTTTTAATTTGTGCATGAAACCAAAGCCTTCCCAGCCAAGATGATCACCTTGGCCCCACCATTCACTCACAAGATTCCTGAAATCCTTAACAGCCAGCCACGAATTATCTAATCTGAAAGGACACGGACCCCAGCTAATCGGACACGTGCTGATCGTGATTGGAAAGTGGTCTGAAACGCCTCTAAACCGGATTTCTTGAGTACAAAAAGGAAAAAGATCCTTCCATCCTTCTGTGAACAGGAACCGATCAAGGCGAGAACAAATCGAGACCCCCCGAAAGGCAGACCATGTGAACCTACCATTAGAAAGGACCGGATCTGATAGAGCAAAATCGGATATGAGTTCGTTAAAAAGGCACATCGATCTCCTGGCCCTCACCGGGGAGGTGCGCTCATGAGCAAACCGAACCACATTGAAGTCACCTCCAACACACCAAGCGGGGCCGCACAACTATCCGAGACCTGCTAGTTCATCCCAAAATTCCTTGCGCTCACCCGAGCGACAGGGACCGTAAACACCCGAAAACCACCACCACGACTCTTTTGTACCAACCTCGATAGACACCGAGAACACGCCCACCAAATTATTCAACACTAACTTTCCTCGAATCCCACACTACGAGAATACCACCTGAAGACCCGTTAGCGGGGAGGTAAATCCACTCCTTGAAATGATATGTGTTAGTTTTAATTTATATTAGAAAAAAAAAAAGGTAGACCTTTGGTTTTGGAATCACGTTAACACGGAGACTAGAAGAGAGTTGTTCAAGCATTTGCTTCGGAAATCCAGTGCCTATACATCAAGTTTCAGGTAAGACTAATGTAAACAAATACAAAACTATTCAGTGACTGCTGATATAGTAAACAACAGACAAACACTTTCATATATACCAATTTTACAAATGCTCTGAAATTCTTCTTTGCTACTGTCGTAACAAGCGAGCAGAAAGGCGCCGTAACCGCCTGAAATAATATGTCAGTTGATGATTATTTGTAGGATTATGCATATAGTTGCAAGAGTAACATTGTATATTAACTTGTACATCAAGTATCAAATCGCAACTCACCCGCACGATTTCCACGACCATAGAAAGCAGCTATCGGGACCAAATCCAGTGAGTCCCCTATGCTGCAATGCAAATGTCAGTCCGTGGAATTCAAAAAATGAATAAATTTTCATAATCCTAAACAGTACTTTGCAAATGATTATAAGAGAATAGAATACACCAACCTATCCATGTAATCTTTCTTCAATTTGATCCAGTTCCGAGACCGCACAGACGGCTCATATGTCGCGTCCTTGGTCAATTTTTTAATAACTAAGCCCTCACAACTGCAACCATGACGGGTTTATGATACTATAAATAACTAGTTTATTACCTGGAAGAGCATTCCGGGATAAATGTCTCATACATATATAATTGCCTATACATATAATTTTATAGATACCACAACACATCACATCAGGTAAATTACTAACATCTGAAGCAATAACCGAGTACCTGGCTTCAACAGACTTGCCAAGAAACTTTTGTATTTCCCCGATATCATTTGACGTTATTGCTGTAGCAAACTGAAAACAACCAGTTCCTTCCTCAAACGACTCATAAAGACACTGCAGGAGAGATAACAACTCGTAGAAGTAAGAATATCTTCAAAATGAGTCTTTAAAACTATTATGAATCACATAAAAAAAAGAATTGATTGAGAATTGTTTAAAATCATCAAAGCTAGAATACAGTTTGAGAAAACGCACCTCTCTACGAACATTTAGTTGTTCTTGGATAAGTGGTCGACCATTAAGGTACAATATATCAAATGCATATATGCAAACATCAACCTTGATATCACTCACCACCACATTTTTCCGAGCTCGGGTGCCAAGTATCTACAATTTTATACTATATCTATTTAGCCTTGACTCACCAAATAGTAATACCATAGCCGAAGCCGCTAAAGGTTTCAGAACATTTACCTGGAAAGGTAGAATTTTCCTCTTTTCACGGTCATATGCAACCAGCTCACAATCTAAGATAAATGATTCCGCAGATGACTTTTTGAATCTGCAAATATTAGCAGCAACAAAACTAAGATACATGCAGTGCTGAACAAAGTCCTCACATATATCGGAGGTCGGGTAGCTAGTTCGATAATAAATACGCACCATTGATCATCTTATTCTTATTTTATCTCGTATAAGACAAGTGAGAAGTTGAATTGCGATACTTGGTGAGTTAGAGGTCTACAAATAATATGAAATAGTGTCTTCAAATAAAGCATTGCAGAAGACAATACCTTGAAATTAATGCAACAACATCAGGAAACTTTCCAGTGTATCGCTCGGCATTTCGACTGTAAATCTCAACCGAGCCGTCATCCAAGTAATGTATCTGCACGGACAGATAGACAGAGAGATAAGATATCATATACCAAGGCAGGTTGGTCGAAAATTATTACTGTTGTTATTATTATTACTACTTGACGGCCATACCTGTGCCCGTACACCATCATACTTGTATTCACAGGTGTATTCTGTATCATTAAACTTTTGTACAATATCGGAGACTCCATTGGCTGCGTTTGCAAGCATGGGCTCAATTGGGACACCTGGAGTGAGATTACAGGTCTTCGGAAGATTCCATACACCGTCTTTCAGAATTGCGTCGATTATTTTATCATAAACGGGAAGTACAGAGTAAGCCTGTTTTACGATATTCACTGCCTGATACGATATGGGCACAATTTAGGGAAAAAAAAACACGGGAATCGATTGATGGACATCTTAAATATAGATTATTACCTCTTCTATATTCGGAGGACTAGAATATTTGTTTCCACTATATGCTGCGGCTTGTCCCAGGGCCGATAAGAGAGTCTGGCCTCCCAATCCTATTCGGAACTCTCCCTGTAATGAGATAAGTTTAACTAATATTTTTACAATGATGAAATACAACAAGACTTGATCTTGAGTACTGGGAAACTCAGACCTGGAGCAATCGGGTCAAATATAGAGCTTCGCAGTCAGATGCAGCGACGAGAAGTGCCTTTATGCGGTTTATCTTCTTTTTCTGACTCTCTCTCCCAGAATCCTTTCAATTACAAAAGCAGGCTTCCATTTTTTTTTACAGGGAAACAAAATACTTGTAGTTGCAAACTAAGGAGGTCCTTATTAAATTTACCTGAGCGATGAGACGGAGCGTTTCAAACACCTTTGAAACGGTGAGAGGAACGACCCTGCCGAACGTAGGCTGGGAAGAGCGCTTCAGTTTGGCAACCAAACCTAGATCTCCCAATTCCTGCCAAACTCGAATCACACTTGTTTAAGATTCACGAGACAGAAAAACGAAATCTGCGTCCATTCGGTTACCTCACCTTGTACTTTTTCTGAACTTCCGCGGCGTTACTGCCACAAGATTCCACCAGAGCCTTGATGATCAAGGCATCGCCGATCCCGAGCTCGAGTCCCTCGTGAGGTGGCGCGATTCTGGCCGCCGCCAGGTAAACCACCGACGCCAGATCCTCCGGCGTGGTGTGTATGACCGACCTCAGCAAGTTGCACGCGATGTTTGTCTTTGCCGTCTGTCTGGGCTCTTTCCATATCATGTGGAACGCCTGAGAGACGAAGAGGAACGGGACGCTCTCTCCCTTCGTCCACCAACGCGCCGCCGAGTTTGGGTCGAAATCCGATGCCTTCTTCAGTTCCGTTATCCAGCTCATCATATCCGCCGGCTTCTCCTCCGGCCTGGATGCTTCGCCGGTCTCGGATGCCAGAGGCTTGGTGTCAGGGTTCGATTCGTGAAATTTGAGTTTCCAGGCGAGCGGAAGTGAGCTCTTCCTGGTGGCCATGGCCAGAGTTACATCATGAGGCTTTATAGGGTTTGGGTTTCCATGTCCGAATTTGCGTTTCTTGGCGGCGCCTGACATGAGGACGTCGAAGGCGGACATGGCGGGTTTTCGAGAGATCTGTAAGGAGGAAAGAAGCGTCCTGGGTACGACAGAAAGGCGCGAGTCCAAATTTTTCTCTTTTTTCCATCATTTAAATACCTTTGCCTCCACTTTGTTTTTTTTTTTTTTTCTTTCGATTTATTTTTATTTATTGTGGCCATGAAAACACAAAAGCCCATTTTTTTCTTTAGGCCCACTGATTAAAAAAAAAGGCTCATTTTTTTTTTACTCACTTATACTTGTTTTTACACAAATAATATAATAATGGTAATAATACAATAATAATTAGCGACACTGCCAAATTTACATACACAACTAGTAAAAAGAAGCCCTGCACAAAGCCCACATCTGAACACCAATTCTTCATTAAAAAAAAAAATGATTCCTTATTGTGTAGGGGAAAAAAAGTTTGCTAACTGTTTCTATTATTGTTTAGTAGAATCATTATTATTATCATAAACAAAAAAATTGTTTTAGATTTATATTATTATTTAATAAAATCATTATCATTATCATCATATATAAAATTCAAATTGTACATGCTTCGATTTTCTTGGGTTAAAATGCATCATATATTTTGAAATTTGCTTTAGGCCTCCAAACGTGTCTAGCTAGCCCTAAATGCACCCGGTGGTTCTATGATGCGAAGATTTCATGGTTGTAAATAATGTACTTCCAGTCACGATTGATGCGAAGATTTCATGGTTGTAAATAATGTACTTCCAGATGAAGTTGATTGTGTTCCCCTCAGTGATTTTGACAAGCGACTCTGCCTTGACCCACTTAGTGAAGTAATTGATAGCTACAATTGTGCACACACGTCCTCATAGGACCGTTGGCAACTTTCCTATGATGTCGACCCCCTACTTCGCGAATGGTCGGGGGATGATGACAAGGCACATGACAGCCTGAGGTCTCCTTGGTACCAGCACAGACCATTGGCACTTGTTACATCTTATTGCCCAGACATAGGCATCTTTTTTCCAGCGTGAGCAAAAAAATCTTAACTTTAGGACCTTTTGTTTCATTGATTACCCGGCAGTACGATTTCCGTAGATCTCATCATGGATCTCTCGAAGGACGGCCTTGGCATCATTTTCTCCCAAGCATCACAAGAGCGGTTACCAGTACTCTTGCTTGTACAATATGTCTCCTCTAATCATGCACCTTCTGGCATGGATCTTCAATTTTTTTACTTCTTCCCGATCACTCGAGAGCTCTACATACTTGATCAACCTCACAACTGGTTCCATCCACATCGGCAGTGGATTATCATGTATCATGCTTAATTCTTCCAGACTTCCTCATTTGGTGTGCGGTGTCTCACGTCTCAAGGCTACCAAAGATGGTGCCTATTGTTGATGTCGATTTCAACAATCTCAAATTATAATACAATATATATATTTGATTTATTATAAGTATGGGTTTCAGAAGACGTCGTATAAGAAGCAAAGGAAATTCAAAAGAAATGGACAGAAACGAATATAAATGCTCAAAGTTTTTATTAATAACCGAAGGGATTACAAACTAGAAGATGGCGGAATGCCGAACTCAACAAGGACGAACTCAGAGAATATAGAAATAAGAGATCGAAAGTAAGATTATCAGCTTGTGCGTGCGAAATTTGACATATCGGCTTCTATTTATAGTCGAGGCTGGTTTGTTGGAGTGGACACGTGTTCGTCAGTTTGGTTCTGCCACGTCGCTGGTCGAAGTTATCCCAGATCCGGTCTTCGCAGCGGAGTCTTCTATCTGACCATGACCGATTCCTTTCGCTGGGTCAACTCGGGCGGCTCGTCCTTCCTGTGGCGAACTGGGTTTCTCACTGGGCTTGGGCCGAGCTTAAGAGGTCGAGCTGGGTCCAGATATGTCCTTGAGAGCCGGACTGGGTCTGTTATTGGGCTTTGGTCGAACCTAAGTCCAACTTAAATGGTTTTATTATTTTTATTTTTAGAAAATTGATTTTTGACCCCCACAATTAGCCCCCGAGTATTTTGAAAAATATTTCAAATATTTTTTAAAATACTTGAGCAAAATTTTCGAAATCCCGAAATAAAATGGGGGGAAAGATTCGAATTTTTCGATTTTGGCGCGTGGTGCGTATTTCAGAAATGTTTTCGACACGTGGCGCGAGTTTAGCCGTGCTTCGTCAGTCGAAATCGAAGAGTCAGCCGCCAGTTGAGATTTTATATTATTTTAATCGACCAAATATTTGATTTGATCCGTAATCATTAGATATTCTCGGAATTCGGTTTTAAAATAAATGGTTATAAATAAGAGTAATTCGAAGGGTCTTATCATTTCACTTATATTCCGAGCGGCTTTGGCGAAAAGGTAACTTCTCATTCTCTTCACTTTTTCCGAAACTCTTTCCTCTCTTTTCTCTCAAACATTTTTCATTTTCCGTGACTTCGACTTTAAATTTCTTCATTTCGCCTGGCGAACTCAAGCTTAAATTTTATTTCTTGAGCACTTCGTCCTTAGTTTTAACGGCGAACCTAGACGGAGTTCCCATCTTCAAACACTTCGCCGTCACTTTTCCTTCTTAGTTTCAACTTTCTAAAATTTCGATGTCTGGGTCTGAGATTCCACAGCCGGGACCCAATCCTTTGGGTTATGAGGACATCCTCATGCCTTCGGCCGTCAGGAGCTCGGATCTTTCGAGCATCCGCCATAAATACCAAATAGCCCCCGAGATCGGGCTTCTTCTGCCTCCACCTCTTGCTACAGCGGATACCTTAGTCGAGGGGTATTGTTGTATGTACGAGGTCTGGTTGGAGTCATGCGGACTTCGATTCCCGATCCACCCCCTACTTTTCGACTTCGTCGAGGCCTTGGGGTTAACTTTGCCCCAGATGTGCCCCAACTTTGTTCGAATGGTCGTGGGTCTCTTGGTTGTGGCCCATGAACAGAAGATTGACCTCGCTTTGACGGACTTAGTCCGTCTTTGTGTGGTCAAGGCGAACTCGAAACACGACCCCAAGTGTTTCTATCTTTCGAAGGCTGCGGGCCGGGGAGTGATCTCCGGTCTCCCTTCGAAAGACAAGAACTGGGGACGGTGTTATTTTTATTTCACCGTTAATGAGCAATCCCTCGGGAGCCGAGCTCGTAACTTTTCGGCGAAGTGGGCGAGCTCACCGAGTATGCGAATATGTTTTTAGATACTTTTAAAAAAAATTTATAGGTGCCTTAACCGTATATTATCATCTTTGTTATTGTAGGAAAGATCAAGGCTCCTTCGATCGCGGAGTTCGCAGCTAAACTCGACCAACTTCGAGAAGGCGTTGTCGATTGGTATCAAAATCACAAATTCGAACACATAATCAAGGATTTTTAGAGTTGCAATTCGAACACGGAATGAAATAATCTATTTGGAGATATGAATTTTATTATTTAATTTCAATTTAAGACTAATTTTATTTCAAAATTGGGAATTTGAAAATTAGAGTACTGGTTTCGATTTGATTCGGTTTTTCTTATATAAGAGTTTATATCAATGAAAGAGAGATTTGTGATACTGTTATCCATTTCAGGGTATAATTACGTCATTTTAGTTAAAGAGAAGGTATAATTTCATCATTTTAATTAAACAGAAGGTATGAAATCGAAATTTTTGAAAACCAAAAGTTAAACTCGACATTTCACTAAAACACAGGGTATATATGTGTTATTTTCCCTTTTTTGTTGCAGAGAATTGTGAGAAGAGTTGCGGAAAGAAACCCTAAAAATAAAGTTACGGAAAGAAACCCTAAAAATAAAAGTTACGGAAAGAAAAATAAATAGTAGGTGGAGAGAGAATCTAATCCCTACAAAAGTGGCTTTTAGAAAAAGTATCAAATATCTGCTTTTAAAATTTGCCTATAAAAAAGCAGAACTTTTTATTAAAGTGTTTTTATTTTAACTTACTAAACATAAAAATTGACTTAAAATTCTAAAAAAAAAATGCAAAAACACATAAAAATAAGCAACGCGAAACACACCCTCTATAACATCCACATTATTAAGCATAATATATTCATGCATAAACATTATCATAAAAACTTCAAATGCATTCTAGGAATCAAAGAGGGAATAATATTCATATGACATAACCATGTGTTCATCAAAGAATATAAAAACATAATGTAATGTATAAGAGAAAAAGAAAAGATTCATCCTCTCTGAAATAGCCAAGAAGGCTAAAGTTTAGAAAACCTCGGATGATAAAGACACATCAATATGTTCGAAATATCAACCCAAAAGATGAAAAAATAAATTAGCAGGAAATTAGATCTTCAGACGGAGCATCAGCTTCTCTACAACTCGAGCTTGAATCCGACATTGTTTAGCAAGCTCATCAACACTTGCGTGCTCCATCAGATCTACTCGGCAACAAGAGAAGAAGTATGCTCATGAATAATTATCCTCAAAAACTTTTTTGGATATCATGAATTTTAAGGTACCATACCAACATACTTCTTGTTTTTCTCAAGCTCGGCCAAGTACTCAGTGTTGCAATGGTTACATTTACCAACGCTTTCTTACTTCTTTTCTTTTCATTTTCCACTCCTCTTGAAGTTTTTACGTTCCCTCTTAGCGGGAGCTTTCCCCTTTGAGGTACTAGGTCGTGCCTTAGATGACTCAACACCAGAAGTCCACTTCTTCTTGGTATTCCGAGGAGAACTCTTGTCAGGATAATTTGCCATGTTGACTTCTGGTGATAGACTCGAAAGTCTGTAATTCATTCAACAGCTGAGATAGTCCATAACTCAACTTATTCATGATATAGTTGGATGTGAACTGTATGAAGTCACTCGAAAGGGAATTCAGGATTATTCCCACCTGAGTGATCTCATCCATCT
Organism: Urtica dioica subsp. dioica; assembly: GCF_054948205.1. Lineage (NCBI taxonomy): Eukaryota > Viridiplantae > Streptophyta > Magnoliopsida > Rosales > Urticaceae > Urtica > Urtica dioica. Next base: position 41,395,215 of record NC_142758.1, on the reverse strand, counting down.
GTGCCTCATGGAGTTCAGCCTCGGTGAAGTAGTTAGTCATTTTCATGACATGATCCTTCACCGGGGTTCCTACAGCCATCCTAGTGTTTGTGCACTTACTTGCATCCCAAACATTTTCTGCAACGAGTCAAGGATATCCACGGCAATCTCATTTCCTTCCGTTTTCGTTCGCAACGCATCAGATATGCTTGCGAGCATGTACATCATAGCTTTGTTATTAGCCATAACCCACTTATCATAATCCTCACTTAAGTTCTGGGAGGCATTAGGAGCATGAAGAGTAGATCTCTCTTCAGTAAGGATAAAGCTTATGCTTTCACTCACCAGAACGATATTATGGTTCGACTTTCACTTCGGGAAGTTATCACCAGTGAGAACGTCTTTTGACAATAATGTCATAATAGAGTTTGACATGATTACTACAATTTATAATACCAATTATTAGCAATATGAAAAGAAACAATCGATAATATATAGGGTCTGTTTGGTAACATTTTTGTTTTTTGTTTTTAAAAATACAAATTATGTTTTGTTTTGTTTTCTAATTTTTAAAGAATAAAAACATGTTTGGTAGTCGTGTTTTTGTTTTTTATTTTTAAAAATAAAAAATAAAAACATGTTTGGTAATCATATTTTTGTTTTTTGTTTTTAAAAATAAAAAACAAAAACATGTTTGGTGATCACATTTTTTTTAATAAATATGCTTTTAATTTTTTTTCTTTTTGAAAAACATGAACGTGTCTTACGTGACTTTTTTTTCGGGATTCAAGAACTTTCCGATATCAAATTATAAGCAAGACCAAAAAAAGCTATAAACAAAACAAAATAAAAAAAAAAAAAAAAAGCAAACCGATTTTAAAGAAAATAAACTTGTCTAAACAATGGTTCTTGAAAAAAAAAAAAAATTCTCGCATAAGCAAATAAAGGAATTCAAATGTCAATATAAATTCGTCCTAAAAAAACAAATAATAAGTCTCAATTGTTACGGCGGCGTTGATTTGCATTCCATATGCGCTCCGTTATTTCATCTCGCATGTGAGTCATTTGACGCAATTGTCCTTGAGTGACATTAATCTCTTCAACATCTTGAGTTGTGGTGGTAGATTGGACATCATCTTCCTCACATTCCTCTTTATTTTCATTTATATAAAATTTTTTATTTGATTATACGACAATAAGACTTAAGACACTTTGAATATATTTGGTGCCTTCGTGTAAGCAGCTATTTATCTGTAAAAGATAAATCTAGTTTTTGGGTGATCCATTGACTTTGAAAGATATTACGAGAGAGTCAGTCATATCAGTACCATGAACACAATGTGCTATCATTCCACTTTAGTTTTGAACAATTATGTTATATAACTTTTCTTGTTATTTCACATTCAAACTGACATACGATAATGACACTGATCATTGGTACACAAACTCATCGCACATTCAAAAACTCTCATACAAAAACACAAGACTTCAAGAATATATATGACAAGAATAGCTATCTCAAAAACAGCCCGTAATTCACTGTTACAATTATGGAAATCCCGTTTTACTGCTGCGAAACACAATCTTTGGAAATTCATAACTCATTCAATACTCAATGGATTTACATGTTCTTGGTCATTTTAGAAAGCTCATACAGTCTACTATCCATGAAAAATATCAAAAAAATAAGAACTCAGATCATACCGGTCTGTCCACATCGATTTACAGAGGCAGTTTAAACAGTTTTTCTTTTTCAAAAATTTGGCCAAATTCAAACCACAACCAAGAAATTCCGAGTTCAATCCTCAATTTCAAATCATCAACATCAATAATTGAGCCCAAATCAACACACAAAAGCAACCAAATTTACTGATTTCAACCCGGAACCAAAACCCTCCAAATTTGGAACCAAGAACCCTAGCTTCTAATTTCAATCCAAGGAGAGGAATTCTTACCTCAATCAACGAATTCAAGCTTCTTTGGAGGGTTCTCACTTCTTTCCCGGTGGTTTCTCTTGCTCCGGCGTCACGGCGGCTCTCGGCGAGTCTCGTTCTCCTCAGCTCGGAGCGCGCGGTGATGGAGGCTCACGGCGGAGATGGCGCGCAACAAGAAGAAAGGAAAGAGAAGAGAGGCGGGGTCGGGTGGTTTCCGGCGGCTCTCGGCGAGTCTCGTTCTCCGATGTTCTCTCTCTCTTTTCTGGTGGTTTTCCTCGGTCCGACGTCTCTGGCTCGCTCGCGGTTTTTTCCTCTCCTCCTCGACGTCGGTCCAGTTCAGAATCTCGACGAGCTTCTCGATCGCCGGGAAGTTCAGCCCGATCTTCTGCACCGTGTCGTCGGAGAATCGTCGTCCAGTCGCGAGCGCGGGCGTGGTCTCTGGCTCGAAGAGAAGAAGAATCGAGAGTTTTTGTTTTTAAAAATTTCGAAAACAAGTTTTTTTTATTCTCCGGTTTTTGTTTTATTCTCTCCCCTATTTTTAAAAACAAGAAACAAAAATAACTTTATTAAACACGTTTTTTTCTTAAGGTCACTTTTTTATTTTTAAAAACAAAAAACAAAAAATAAAAACGTTACCAAACAGTCCCTCAACAAAATAAAGCACGAGAAGGGTTGCCCCTCAGCAACGCATCAGATATGCTTGCGAGCATGTACATCATAGCTTTGTTATTAGCCATAACCCACTTATCATAATCCTCACTTAAGTTCTTGGAGGCATTAAGAGCAAGAAGTGTAGATCTCTCTTCACTAAGGATAAAACGTATGCTTTCACTCACCAACACGATATTATGGTTCGACTTTCACTTCGAGAAGTTATCACCAGCGAGAACGTCTTTTGACAATAATGTAATAATAGAGTTTCACATGATTACTACAATTTATAATAGCAATTATTAGCAATATGAAAATAAACAACTATCGATAATATTTAGGAAAATAAAACACGAGAAGGGCTGTCTTCGTCTACAATTCAGTTAGTCTTTTTCACCTTCCTTTCACTTCCGCAACACGAAATTAGGGTTGAACTTGAACCTTCTCTGCAACAAAACCATGGAAGAAGATAGCTCGCCATTGTAGCGCCAAAATCGAACTCAATGTTGTCTCACGCAAGCCGTGCCTTGCCATCCCTGGCCAGGAACTCCCCTCCATCTTCACGCTTCGCCAAAATCCATCTCCCCCTAATTCACCACCGATCCCAAACCCGGCAATGCCATCTCCGATTCTCCTCCGAACGAAGACCTCCGACCGCCTCAAACAACCGGAGAACCCACAGCGCCGCCGTGACCCTGGCCTCCCCGGCGCCGAAGAAGGCCGCGAGAAAAGCCCTCCGCGACTCGCCGGAGGGAATTCTCCGGCACGGCCTCGACATGTGCTCCAAAGGCCGAGACCTCGCCGGAGCCCTAGCTCTCTACGACGCCGCGAGAATCGCCGGCGTCTCCCTCGGCCAGCACCACTACAACGTCCTCCTCTACCTCTGCTCCGATTCCGATTCCGAAATCGGCCTCTCCAGAGGGTTCGAGATCCTCAGCCAGATGGCCTCCGACGGAGTCTCCCCCAACGAGGCGACCTTCACCAGCGCCGCCAGGCTGGCGGCGGCGGCCGAGGACCCCGACAGGGCCTTCGAGCTCGTGAAGCAGATGAGGAGCCTCGGGATACCCCCGAAGCTCCGGTCCTACGGGCCCGCGCTCTTCGGGTTCTGCAAGAGGTCCGACTCCGATAAAGCCCTCGAGGTCGAGGCCCACATGGACGAGTGCCAGGTCAGCCCGGAGGAGCCCGAGCTGGCCGCGCTGGTCAAAGTCAACTCCGAGGCCGGGAACGGCGACAGAGTCTACCGGTCGCTCCACAGGTTGAGGGCCGCCGTGAGGCAGGTCTCAGAGGACACCGCCGCGGTCTTGGAGGGTTGGTTCGGGTCCGAGGCGGGTTCGCAGGTCGGGGCCGAGACGTGGGACCCTGAGAGGGTTCGGGGAGGGGTTTCGAGAGGCGGAGGTGGGTGGCACGGACAAGGCTGGCTCGGGGTTGGCCAGTGGAGGGTCGAGAGGACCGGGATCGACGGGGACGGTGTTTGTCGCTGCTGCGGCGAGAGGCTCGTCTGCATCGATATCGACCCGAGGGAGACCAGGAATTTCGCCACCTCGTTGGCGAGCTTGGCCTCCAAGAAGGAGGCTAGAGCCGAGTTCGTCGGGTTCCAGGTTCGAGTCTTTCTCTTTTGTTTTGAAGAATCTTGATGAGATTATTTCAGGGGTGTAGATAGTTAGTGGGTTAAGATAGAATGTTTAGAACCTGCGATTTAGACATTTCTAGGGATCAGAATTGTAACACCTGAGTTCAAACATTCCTGTCAAGCTCTTATCTATAAATCTTTAGATTTTTTCTTAAATGTTTAGAAGTTGTATTACTCTTTAACTATGCTTGAACATTATATAGAATACGAGCGCTCGAAATATCCAAAATGCACAATTCTCGTTACTGAAGTCTTAAAACGTCTTTCTCCCGGGATAAACCGGAATTCGGGAGGGGAAAGTAAAATAATAGGCTCGGAAGCGTCGTATGAAAGGAATTTTCCATTTCGTTGGCGAGCGTGGCCTCCGAGAAGGAGGCTAGAGCTCAGTTCGTCGGGTTTCAGGTTCGAGTCTATGCAAGTTTTGTTCTTTATTTTTTTTCCCCCGAAGATTCCGTCGTTTATCAATATATTCGTGTTGGTTAGCTTTAAGGAGTGGGATGTGATTGTGATAATTAGTAGATAGTTTGTTAAAATAGAATATTAGAAGTTGTACTACTCTTTAATCCAAATTTACAATTTTGATTACCAAAAGTAAGATAATTTGCTCGGAAGCGTTGTAGCACTAGTTTTGCGCATAAATCGGAGTAGTCTCGTTGACAGTGCTCTTATCGGAGTAGTCTGTTTTCCATAAATACCGTATCTTTAGGTTTCAGAAAAAGTAATGAGTGATACACGATGATTGAATCATTAGCAAACTTAGATGGTTGAAATCCGAATCTTCAGGAATGGCTGAAGCGCCACGGTCCATTCGACGCTGTTGTAGACGGAGCCAATGTGGGTCTGCTGAACCAACGCGATATCAACTTTTTCCAGGTCAATTGGCTGCGACATCGACAAGTTGATAAAGTAGTTCTGATTTTTTTTTTTGTTAATTTAATAATAGCTTTTATTTTTTTTTTATTTCTTGTTGTAGCTTAAATCTGTTCTACACCAGTTACGCGAAATTAGTCCATCAAAGAGAATGCCACTTGTAATATTGCACAGAAATCGGCTAAACAACGGTCCAGCACAGAATCCGAGGAACAAGCAGTTGTTAGAGAGTTGGAAAAATTCCGGTTGCCTTTATGCAACTCCCGTTGGTTCAAACGATGATTGGTAAGAGTTCAGATTAGGGTTTGAAAAAACAAGAAATTTTAATTACACAAAAATCGAATATCAGACAACATTTTTCGTTTAACTTATTTAACCGATATTTTCTCCAGCTTTAGGCATTGATACTGCAATTTAACCGAAATAGTTCCAAAAAAAATTTCTCTTTTTTCTTATTATTTATTTTTGTGAAATTTTATGGTATTCCAAATCAGACCGGATCAGTCTAAAACGATTTGATTTTTTTTTAATTTTTTTTTTCTTTTCATTATCAGCATTTAAAACAGTACTGTCTGAACCATTTTATTTGCAGTGATTGAACAATTTTGTCGCTGTGAGTTTATACTTCTCACTATTTATGAAATCATATACCATTTCTCTCTTTCTAGTATCTTTGGCTTCAGTTTTTATTTTATTTTTTTCCAATTAACATCTTGGACTAGAACATAGCTCCTTTGTTATTTTATTTTCAGGTACTGGTTATACGCCGCTGTCAGTAATAACTGTCTGCTCGTTACGAACGATGAAATGAGGGACCATTTATTTCAATTATTAGGGACGAGCTTTTTCCCGAGATGGAAGGAAAAACATCAGGTTCTTCTTCCCTTTCCAACTAAATTTCGCGAAGATAAATAAAAAAAAACATAAAATCCAGTGGTAAAAAATCCCATGCTATACTTTACACCCAAGATTCCGATTTTGATATGTAGTTTGGATAAAGACAACCATAATCAGATCCGATTATTTTGAATGGTTCCTAAAAATAAACTGAAGAATTTGAACAATCAATTCGTGATTTTTAGGTTCGGCTCTCGGTCTCATCAAAGGGTCCAAGCCTTCACATGCCTCCGACTTATTCCATTGTAATTCAGGTCAGACAATCAGTCCCTTTATTCTTTTTCTTTTTCTTCAGTGTGGATATTATTTTTTTATTGTTGTTTGTTATTCTGAATTGCGATCTGAGCTCAGGAATCCGAGAATGGTCGATGGCATATACCGACAGTCACCGGAGACGATGTCGAGGCCCCGAGGGAGTGGCTGTGTGCGACCCGAGCCGGGATTACTTAATATATAAGATAAGATAAGCTAGAAGTTTTGCTAATTATTTTTTAATTTATTCAAGTAAAAAAAAAATCATTTATTGAGTTCTATGCTCTACCATAATCTTTTGTCCTCCCGGCCGGGCACACAATGGTCGTTCGCCACGTGTCCGAAAAGGAAAATTTAAACAAATGAATTTGGTTTGTTGAATAGATTCCGTATCTCATAATAAAGCTTTGTTTAATGGTCTGGGAATTATTTGGCTGGACACATCACATGGTACAGCTTGCATTTGCTGATCTTCACTAATTCATTCCACCATTTATTATTATTGATGTGTTAATCATTTCCTAATCACAATAAACGCTCGTTAAATATTTTTACGTCATATGTTGATTGCTTTTATTTATTTCTATCATTCTGTTTCACCCTGCAAATACTGAACCATATATATATATATATATATATATATATATATATATATATATATATATAATATTTTTAAAATAGTCACTTTACCATTGTTTTCAGATTAGATGACAAATATGAGTACTTAACAGTTAACAGGCTTAATTTAAGGACGAGCGATCCTTGTGAAATCAGCTGTGAATACGATTTTAAAGGTGCAAATAAAGTCAATCCAAAAAGATTTTTAATAACGTTTAATCCAAATTGTGAAAAGAGAGTAAATAATATTTTATTTGTTTCGGTCGGTTAAAACGGTTAGCCATATCCAGCTGAATAATGTTAATTCTTTTATTATAAATATTATTTTGGAAGGAAAAAAGACCTTCCCTAGATTCCTTGTATAAATCTGTCTTAAAGATTACCGCGTGTGTGAGAAATCCACACATAGTTAATAATAATAATAATAGGAAACATTGATTAAAAAAAATAATAATAATAATAGGAAATAAATGCAAATATTCAAGGGTTTTTTTTTTTTTTTTTTATCGGATACAAATATTCCAGCTTAAAAGAGTCTTGACGTCCTTCTTCCTTGTGGGCCAAATTCTTGGAGCGCGTGGGGCCCACTAGGAGCCCAACGAGAAGCCGCCGCGTTGACGACTGTGCTGTACCCGATTGACCCACCAATGTGGGTCCCACTCGGCTCTCTAAGTCCACCGTGGTGGACCCCACCACCACTTCTCTCTATGGTCCTCTGTCTCTCTCTCTCTCTCGTTACTGCAAATAGGACCCAACCACCCTCTTCTCGGTTGTGGAAATTTCCGTCGCATAAATACAAAACATAAATGCTATGTTTGGCAATATTTGTGGTTAACTTTTCTTTTACATAATATTTAACTTCTAATTTATAATGATTAAATTATTATTTTTTTAGTAATCACATATTTATTTGCAATACTCACTTAAAAAAGATAAAAAAAATAAAAATAAAACTATATTAGGTGTCTATTTTATCATATATATTAATCAACCAATGAAAATAGGTTTAGATTATGACAAATTAATAAAAAGTTACTTTATAGAAAGAAAAAAGAAAGGTACTTTATTAATTGTTGTTCGAGAAAAAGGAAATCAATTCAATTTTTCCAATCAGCCTAAAAGCTGAAGTTTTGGTTTCCATACCAGAAGACAAAACTAGGGTTTTGCTTTGCGAGAGAGAGAGAGAGACAGAGAGAAAGAGAAGACATGAAATGCAAAATGCATCGTGAAGCCCTGGTTTTCCTCTTCTCCTTCTTCTCATTCGTCGTCGTCTTCGTCTGTGGTGAATCGTCGGAGAGACGTGCTTTGCTTGAGCTGAAACGCGGCGTTTGGGACCCCGACGGAGTTCTGTCGGCCTGGAACGGCTCCGATCTCCGCCACTGCACGTGGCCCGGCGTCACGTGCGACTCCTCCGCCGGAATCGTCGCCCTGAGGATCTCCGGCGACCGACGAGGTAACAGATCCGAAGCCCTCTCTTGTTCGTTGTCTTATGGGTCTCGAGACGTTAGGGCTCGCGGTGCGTTCGGGAGCCTGAGAGGCGGCGAAATCTCGCCGTGGGTCGGGAAATTGAGAAGGCTTAGGGTTTTGTCTCTTCCGTACAACGGTCTTGTTGGCGAGATTCCCGAGGAGATTTGGGGGTTTGATGATCTGGAAGTGCTTGATCTCGAAGGGAATTCGCTGACCGGAAAGTTTCCGGGTTGGTTCGGTGGTCTTAGGAGGTTGAAGGTATTGAATCTAGCGTTCAACCGGCTTAGCGGAGAGATTCCGGTTGGGTTATCAGAGTTTCGAGATCTGAAAGTCTTGAACTTGGCTGGTAATGAATTGAGTGGAGCGATCCCTGAGATTGGAGGCGAGTGTGAGAGTCTCGAGCATTTGGATCTCTCGGATAATTCTCTCTCCGGCGAAGTTCCGGGCAGTTTGGGGAAGTGTAAACAGCTTCGGAGACTTCTGTTGTCCTCGAACGCGATGAACGGCTTCATTCCAAGCGATCTCGGAGAGCTTAGATTGCTTGAAGTTCTTGATGTCTCTGGGAACAAGCTTGGCGGTCCGATCCCCGCTGAGCTCGGGGGATGTGTTAGCATGTCGGTTTTCGTGCTTTCAAGTGGAGATTCTTCGCTCGAATCATCTTTCTCCGGTGAGAATCGCTTCGAAGGGTCTATCCCCGAGGAGATTACGAAGCTTCCCGGTTTAAAGATAGTTTGGGCGCCGAGAGCGGGTCTACACGGAAAGGTTCCGAGCAATTGGGGTTCTTGCGAGAGCTTGGAAATGGTGAACTTGGGTCGGAATGGTTTCGAAGGAGAAGTTTCTCGGGTTTTCGATAGGTGCGAGAAGCTGCGGTATCTTGATTTGAGCTCGAACAAGCTGACTGGGAAGCTCGATGAGAATCTTCCGGTCCCTTGCATGAGTGTCTTCAACGTAAGTTGGAATCTTTTGTCCGGACCCATTCCGATATTTAAGGGCAGTGTGTGCTTAAATTCAGGTCCTATTCAAGCGTACGATCCGGCGATTCCGTACAGGCTGTACTTTGCTTGTAAAACTCGTGCCGAAACCAGCTTGCCGTTGAGTAACACCGATAGTCTCGCTGTAATTCACGACTTGAGCGGCAACAGCTTATCAGGCCCGATCCAAAGCCTTCCGGTTCCTCCAACACAGAAGAGATCGGAGAAGAAGAAGATGGTTTATGCTTTCCTCGTCGGTGGGAACAAGCTCACCGGGCCGCTTCCCGAAACTATAATCCGAAAATGCAACGGGCTGAACGGGATGATCTTGAACGTCAGCAACAACCGGCTCTCCGGCCCGATCCCCCGGAAATTCGGTGCGATGTGCAGATCTCTTCTCGTCCTCGACTCCGACGTTGGAGCGCCTAAGAGCTTCGGGTCGTTCCGCGGAAGAAGAGACCGCGTCCTATCGTCCGTAACAGCGGTGCGATCGAAAAACCAGGAAGATCTAAGCCTGAGCTCGCAAAACGGCGACGATCAAAACAGTAGCAGCGAATACCAAACGGGAAACGGCGGGCTAAACTCCATCGAAATCGCGTCGGTCGCTTCCGCGTCGGCCATCGTGATGGTCCTCCTAGCCCTCATCATCCTCTTCTTCTACACGAGGAAGTGGGTACCTGATTCTCGAGTCCAAGGCCTCGAGCCGAGAGAGATCACGATGTTCAGCCACGTGGGCGCTCCTCTAACCTTCGAGGGCATCGTCCGCTCGACGGGCAACTTCAGCGCGAGCAACTGCATCGGAAACGGCGGGTTCGGGTCGACCTTCAAGTCGGAAATCCAGCCGGGCGTCACGGTGGCGGTGAAGAGGCTCTCCGTGGGGAGATTCCAACAGGGAACCCAACAATTCCACGCGGAAGTGAAAACCCTGGGGAGAGTCCGACACTCGAACCTGGTGACCCTGCTGGGGTACCACGCGAGCGAGTCGGAGATGTTCCTGATATACAACTACCTCCCCGGGGGAAACCTCGAGAAGTTCATCAAGGAGAGATCGGCCCGAGCCACGGACTGGAAGGTCCTCCACAAGATCGCGCTCGACATAGCCAACGCGCTCGCGTACCTCCACGACCAGTGCGTGCCCCGAGTCCTCCACCGCGACGTCAAGCCCAGCAACATCCTCCTCGACGACGACCTCAAAGCCCACCTCTCGGATTTCGGGCTCTCGAGGCTTCTGGGCACGTCCGAGACCCACGCCACGACCGGGGTCGCGGGGACTTTCGGGTACCTGGCGCCCGAGTACGCGATGACGTGTCGCGTCTCGGACAAGTCCGACGTGTACAGCTACGGGGTGGTGTTGCTGGAGCTGATATCGGACAAGAGGCCGTTGGACCCGTCGTTCTCGTCCCACGGGGACGGCTTCAACATCGTCACGTGGGCCAGCATGCTGCTCAGGCAGGGCCGGGCCAAGGACGTGTTCACCGCCGGCCTCTGGGACTCGGGCCCGCACGACGACCTCGTCGAGATGCTTCACTTGGCCGTCACTTGCACCAACGAGACTCTCTCCATCAGGCCCACCATGAAGCACGTCGTGCAGAGACTCCGCAGAATCAAGCCTCTCACTTTAGCTGCTAGTTGATCATCGTCCTTGTTCTAGGACGAATATAGAAGGTCTAGTAAGTTTTTCTTCTTCTTTTTTTCTTTTACTTGAGTACAGGAAAAAAGAAAAAAATACTGTCCATGCTTGCAATTTGTACATTATTCGCTTTCCCTGTATCTGTGTCGCTCTCTCCAGTCTTTGTGCGTGCTTTATATTATATAATCCAGGAAGTTATGTACAACTTCGCATCTTTTTTCTGTTGTATGTTGTATTTAAGCTGATCCACATTGGAGTTTGTACTCAAAAGTATGTAACTCAATAAATCACGGCCAATAATAATATATAAGGACTAAATCCAAAAGGGAAAATGGGAAAGCAAAAAAAAAAAAAAAAAAATGCTTCTTGGGTCATCATCCTCTAATTCTTTTTTGCTTAAAAGTATTTCACAAAAACCCCTAATCATGAAAGGGTTTAAAATTCACAAAAGGGAAGCTGGGGAAGGGTTTATAACAATATGCCGGAGCGGGTTATCGACGTCGCCGCCTCCGGCGTGTTTGACGAAGTCGGCCGGAGAGAGAAATTTGCCGTGGCAAACGCACATTATCCTCACTTCGGCTCCTTTCCCGTATCTGTAGAGAATCCCGTCGACCCGTCTCCCGTTCGGCCCATCCCCTTTTGCAAACACGCTCGGCATCTCCTCCACCGCGCTCGTCCCGATCTCCCTCCCCGTGTTCCCCTTCGGGCTCGGGTTCTCGAGCCCCGGCCCAGACGTCGAGCACTTGTTATTGTTATTCTCGCTCGAGGGTTGACTTTGACTTCCGCACCCGGGGCTCCTCGACCCTGCGTGGTCCCACAAGCTTCATTAACGATGATTCAATCCATATCGAAATTATGATTATGTACAGAGAGTGTAGGTAATAGGTATGATATGAATCAGATGTCATACTCAGTAGAACAAGCAGATGAGATAATCACTCGAGTCTTGATTTTGATAAAGATATTTATATGTACATGTTTTTGTGATAAAATATGTTTCTCTAAGAGTGAGAAATAGAGCGGTGGATCATTTATGGAACTATTTTCGATACATCGTACACTAAAGAATTCATTTAGCACCCAAGTAGTAGCGTTTTGAGAAAATTTCATTCTTTGAGCCAAAAAAAAAAAAGTAGCGTTTTTTAGTAGATAGAAAACATTTGGTGGTGAATAAAACCGTACTATGGCGCTTTTCTAGAAGCATCTAGACGAGTTTCCATAGCTTTCAAGAGTTAATTTTTTAAGAGGTAAATAAAGTAGAGACCAATTGATTCTTCGGAAAGCACAGAGTTCCATCAAGAAGAGAATTACTTGTCAAAAATTGAATACCAATGTAAACCGATTCAACAAACTAGATGATATGGTAATCAGAATAAAATATAGAATCTATCAGCACAGATCACAAAAAAACAAATTTTGTAACTTCATTTCACAAGATCACTTGACAATCAAACGTAAGACAAACCAGCACTTTCATACTTTTATCACCAAAAAAAGCAATGTAAAAAAACAAATTTGAATTTTGAATTACCTTGACAACCAACTCTGCTCTCCAATTCCGACATGCCCGAAGAACTTCCACCAACTGACTCCGCCGAGCCTTGCCGTCCCCTCGCCGCGACCGCCACCGCGACCGCCGCCTCCAAATCGACTCCTCCGACGACGATCGAATTCTGCCGCGAAATCGTCGCCGGCGCGTCGTCCTCCTTCTCCGGCGCCTTCCCGGTTCTTTGCTTCTCCGATCGCCTCCGCTTCGCCGCCATCCTCCTCAGCGTCTGAATCTCCTTCCTCTTCCTCCATTCCTCCTCCGTTTCTACCGGAAGCGACGCCGTCCTCATCAGCGCCGGGAACGACACTGCCGGCACCGGCGAAGCCAAATCGTCGCCGCCGGTCGAGGCGCTTCTGTTGAACGGAACGGTTCCGATTATCGAGGACGATCGGACCAGCTTGATCTTCTTCGATTTGTCGATTCCGAATCTACCGCCGAGAGAGAGACCTAGATTCAGCTCCAACTCGTCCGAATCCTCTTCTTCCTCTTCCTCTCTCGCGCTCGTACTTGTAGTGCTACTGGACATAAATCTCTGAAGCAGATCTCTAGGGAAATTATCCAGAGATAGGTTTCCGATTCCTATCCTTTTTCTTCCTTCGTTTGTCTCTCCCATTTTCTTTTCTAAAAAAAAAAAAAAAAACTGCTCTGTTCAAGTCTAGATTTTCTCTTTCAGGATTAATTAGTAAATATAAAAAAAATCTTCAACACGAACTACTGAATCTAAATACATATCTGTCGTGATATGTATTCATGAAATAACGAAGAATAAGATCCCGGAAAAATCAGACTTCCCAAGAAAATCGAAGAAGAAGGAAGAGGAAAGAGAGAGTTCTTTATGTGGATGTGGAGAGAGAGAGAGAGAGAGAGAGAGAGGGAAAAAAAAAAAAAAGAATAACCTGGGTAAAGAATTATTATTTATGTACCGAAAATGCCCTCGTGGTTAGGACAAGGGAAAGTACCTAAGCACGACAAGTGGCAATCGGAAAGAGCAGTGAGTTGACACGTGTCAAGCAGAGCGGTAAAGGGTATTATCCTTTTGGCGTCTCCACCAAGAATAGGAGACACGTGTGAGCTATGGGAAGCAGCGAATGGGACTGCCACGTTTCCGTCAAGTTCCGGTAGCCTGTAAATCGACACGTGTTAGAAAAGGATTTAAGAATAGTAGTTGGTCTTTGGTTCGTTGTTGTGACATGACCTGTGTAGATTCGTACCTCATAGCTGTCGTCCATTACTCTCTGTACCATTTTTATTTCAGTGTTTTTACTTTTCAGTAAAAAAAAGTCATTTTACTGAGGTATGAGTATGAGCGGGCTATTAATAAGAGCGTCTCCAACTAGCAAAATTTTGATACAAAATGCATCTTTTCATCGGTATCTCTACTTTGCATCTCTTTAAAAAATATTCTAGGTATATTTTTCCCTCTTGAATTTTCTTAAAATTACAGTTTTAAACGTATATTACTTAAATTTTTCATCAAACACAATGAGTCTATTTTTGAAGATCTCGGCGCCACGAATCTGTAGGATTTGGAATCACTCAATTTCGAGTTCGTATAAGATAGATATGGATTTTTGAAGTTTTTATGTAAAAAAAAAGTTTGAAAAAAAATAAGAGAAAGAAAGTGACGAATAAAAAAAAAACAAAAAGTGATGAATCTAGAAAAATAAATTATATTTATTTAATGACAAATATGAAATCACAAATATGAAATTTTAATCAATTACCCCTAATATCACCTAATATAATTGACTATTTTTTTAAAATTTTCCAAACATAGATTAAATCTCAAACCTTAAGTTTAAGGTGACTTAGTTAGTTACAAAATTCTTTTTTTAATATTAAATCAATATTGTAGACGAAGAGAGAAAGAGAGAACTAAAATGTTATAGTTAATTGAAAAAAAAAAAAAAAAAAAACAACAACAACAACAAAAATCAGCCAAATGTCTAAAAGTAATAGTGATATTAGTTGTTAACAATGATTCTAACTAGGATAATGAGCGATAAATTAATTAAAGGAGAGAGACATATATTAAAAAAAAATCGTTGGTACATGTTGGCGGAGAGAGTTAATATTTTTAGTTAATCGTTGATACTATATATATTAAATTTATACATTTAAAAGTGTCAAGTAATTACTATTGATTATTTATACTTTTAAATATTTATAATGGTTTAGAAGTAGATTTTTCAAATCAAACACATTTGTTTTGATTAATACTAACTTTGTAATATATATTAAATATTAATTATTTTGTAAATCTTAAAGTTCAATTTAGCTAGTTAGGTAAAGCACCCTTTTTATTTTAAATTGGAGGGCTAACTTTAAAAAGAGTCAAAACATCAACTCTATAATTAAATTCGTCCCATGTTATATTATAGTTCAAAAGAAGTGGACGTTTAATATAATATATAAAAAAAAAAATTAAAAAAAGACACGCTCTTATATTAAATAGGGAAAATAGTAGTAATAATACTTAATGTTTGATCAAAGTACTACTTATATACTCAAAGGTTTTTTTTTTGCAAAAATACCATATGTTACGTTATAGTAGATCCGTTAGTACTCGGACCGTTGAGTTCTAACAATAATTTTAACGGCAAATTATTTACAGGTAACTAAATTTTAAATTTTAAATATTTTTGTCCAAAAAAAAAGAATGAGTATATAAGCCGTGTTTTATCTAAACATAGAGTATTTTTGCCACAATTTCCCCTATTAAATAATACATATGCCTTCAAAAACAAATATTTAAATAGCAAATACATTGGCTAAAACAAACTGGCAAATACATTGGACAAAGAAGAGGCGTTACGTGTTGACTGACACGTGGTACAATACAATTACAAAAACAAGGCTTGGACATAGGGTGTGTTTGGCCAACTGTCCATCACACGACACGTTTGCATGCTGTGTGTAATGATTAAATTAAATTAAATAGAGCCTCACTAACTCTTCACTTTTCCTTTTCCTAATCTTAAATTGAAACTATGACTCGACTTTTGCTATATACAATGCCACGTTTACATGACTCTACAAATTATCTTTTCGAAAACATAAAAACAACTCTAGAAATACCAGAGAGTCAGACATAGGTTGTTTTGATTATTAAGGTCGTGACTCGTGAGGTTTTCTTGTTTAATTAAATAAAATGCTCATTCCCAAGTTTAGTTTTACGAAATAGAAACATAATAAAGTTTAAACAAATATTAGGAGAGAGGTGTGGGGCATTTGAAAACGACATAAAGATAAATAATTAAAAACAGATCTTGGCGGTATGACAAGAAGATATGGCACGTCATTGACGTTGATACGAATACGAAAGATTCTCTCCAATCTCATCTTTTAGTCCCCACGTGTCGATATATTGAAGACCCTCACCACCATTTTTACATTTTTTTTTCTTAAAAGAGTATTTTCAAATCGATACTCTATTTTTTACAACAAAAAAATCATAATCAACATTTTATCTAATATTTTAATAAAATTAAATTCTTAATAAATACATTGTAATTCGATAGATATCTAGTTGGTATATTTTGTATACAACCATGCTGTATAATTTTATGCATATTATAAAAATTTAAAATGATTGTGACTCTCTAATAAATACAAAATTATGTTTTTTTTTATAAAATAAATACACATTACATTTCAAACTCTTCAAACTCTTCAAGTCTTGTCACCTTCGAATTGATTGCGCTAGGATTAGAACTTTCGGTGGTCGAGCTCGATTTTAGGGGTTTCGCATCGTTTTTTAGAAGGTTCCATAGTTAGAGTTTCTTAAAAAAAAAACTTGAAAAAATCCGATGAATCTCATCGGAGATCATCAGATTTCATCATATTCCGATGAAATCCGATGATCTTCGATGAGATTCATCGGATTTTTCCGATGACCTTCGGCCCAAACTTTTCGCCAAAATCCGATGAAATGTGATGAAATCCGCCAAAATCCGATGCTTTATATATATATATATATATATATATATATATATATATATATATATATGGACTTTCTGGGCATTTTATCCAAAAAGTGTCCAAAAATCTAATTTCCCATATTATTAAACTAATGGGTCTGGTCTTGATATTTTGATAATTTTTAGGTCTATAAAATGAAATTTATCTAAGACTTTACATATATAAAAAAACATAAACTAGATAACTAGATAACAAAGATACAAAAACATAAACTAGTTATTTTAATTCTTATTCATTAATATATGATTCTCACATATGAATTACGAAATTCAATAAGGGCATTTTTATATATGATTTGTCGATGTCGGACAATGGACTTCTTTTACACAAAATCCATTTACCAGTATTTTCAATTATGAAGAATCATATATTCCTAAATACTAGATGTTGTTTATGTTATTTGCATTTGAAATTTTAATGTATTATGTTTAGCAATTTATTTTTTAGGATTTTAATTTATATATATGCCATGTACTTTAATGAATTTTGATCAATGTTCATACAAAATTAGAATAATATAAAGGGTAAATTAGCAAAATAGCCAATTCAAACGTTGGGATTTGCTAAATAGCCAGGTTTTGTAAATATTAAGTAAATAGTCACTCGGATGACGTGGACGAATCAGATTTTTTTTTTCAATTCCAGTTTGTGCCCTTTTATCTTTTGAATCCGAATTTTTTTGAATTTTGAATTTTTTTTCCTGAATTTCAGAGTGATTAAAATTGGATAGTTAATTTCGGATCTTTATTTTTTGCAACTGAATAATTACGTGGGGTAATTATTCCTTATTTTGTTTCCATATATATATATATATATATATATATATTATATATATATTTGGCGTATTAACTTCTTTTTTCTTTAATCCGATTCTTTGCGTAATCATCTGTAGATAGTTGTAAATTATAGTGTAATAAGTTGTAAATAACTATAAATAATAGTATAAATAGTTATCACAATAATTAAAATTATAATCGGCAGTTTTTTTAACTTGAATTTTTTTTGTCGAAAATTTTGTTTGATTTTGAATTTAATTTTTTAACAATAAATGATGATAATATTCTAGGCAAATTAGTTTTAATTTTGGAATATTCGGTCAATCTAAAGAATATTTTTCTATTTATCGTATTTAGTTATGAGATTCAAGCCATTTAGTCTTTAATGAAACTTAAAATTAGATTGGAGATTGATATATTACGTATTTTAAGCAATTAAGACATTCAAATCTTTTTATTTTAGGCAGTTTAGTTTTAAATTTGAATTATTCAGTCAATCTAAATAATAATTCCCTATTAATTAGTATTTAGTTATGAGATTACGTGTATTTAGTGTTTAATGGTATAGAATATCTGATCAAATATTAGTATATTACGTGTACTAGACATATAAGCTATTTAAATGAGTGTACTGTAAATGAGTGTTAATATATACAACTTTCATTAAATACTTTGCACATAACACAAAATTTATACCATTTTGAAGTAAATAACCGTATACTATAGTCAACAATATATAAATTTACAGTAAAAACTGTGTAAATACAATGTCACATAAATACAGCATCACGAGTATACAGAACTATAAATCGTACGTAGGGGGCACAAAATTTATTAATTAATATGTCTCTACATCTACTTAGGTGTCCCGTAATTTTGATCGGCGTTTTCTCTGACCGACTTTCCTCGCTATATTATCATTCTGTGCACACAAGAAAATGAAGATTGCGTAAATATTTGTAAACAACTCATTTCCAGACTCTTTGCTAGAATCATGTAAATAGATGTAAATAACATTGTAAATCTCATGTAAATATAATGTAGTCAACGTACAAAAATGGTTGCTTCACAAAATGATAAAACTTGAAAAATGGGTTCGATTTACACAACCACCGTAAAAAATTAAAATAACCATAATATCTAAAACTTCAAAGATGATTTGTGGGTATTCAATAATCGAATCAACAAATTTTTTTTTTTTGGGTAAATCTCTTTCAAAATAAAGTAAATACTAATCTATATATGCGTACCTGTATGTATATTCGGTATAACCATACACAACAAGATTTACACATCTAGCCATTTAAAATCGAACCCCCAAATCTCATATGCAAATGCCTAGAGTTTAAGGCAAAAACTAGGATTAAAATAAGCAATACACGAACATTTACTATTGACCATTTATCCAAGAGGAAGAAGAACAAGAAGAAATTCATGTTATTCAATAACCGATCCAAAAAACCATGTTTTCTCTTTTATTTTTGTGTAAATCTTTGACGAAAAATAGTAAATACGAGTTAAAATAGCAAGAACCTCTACACATGCATACCAGATTTAGATTTAGCAGCCGAAATTGCTCGTCGCGGAAGATGAAAAGATTTTCGTCGGTGAAGAGAGTAGCGGTTTTGGAAAAATTTTGGGAGAGATTTTTTTATTTTTATGACCGAGAGATATGCAATGAAGGTGAGCGGTTTTCAAATAAATGTGTTTAATGACCTTGATTCTCGGAAATCCTGATTTCCTTTGATTTTTTTTTATATATTAAGCAGGAATGACGATTGGGCGGGAAACAATTTGGGCATTTTCGTAAACTTGGACGTGCAATTAAATACAACTGACTATTTACTTAATATTTACAAAACCTTGGCTATTTAGCAATTTCTAAGGTTTGAGTTGACTATTTTGCTAAATTATTGTAATATAAATGATTTTGTGATAAATTGATATAATGACATGTAAAATATTAAAATCCAATAAACTTGGGGGTTGTTTTGTACTTAGTTAATTTATTTTAATATTATTAAAATTTCACTCCAAAATTGAGTTGAATGAATAGTTGAACTTTATATTTGGAGTTTTTTTTTTATTCAGTGACTCCAAAATGGAGTGAGAAATTGATAGGATTCAAGGAATGAAGAAACAAAGACATTTCAAAGAGCAACTTCCATTTCAAGAGAAGCCAAATTCAAAACATAAAAAACTTATCAGCAAACATTAATGCGTCATTTGAAGGAGAAAACAGTTATGAAATTGAGCTTATAATATATCAAGTTGAAGCCTTTGAAGTCTAGATTTTGATGGTACAAGTTTCAGAACATTTAGAGCTTTAAGGAAGAACATACGTCCAATTTTGTAACCATGGTCAGGAAGATGCGTCCAATTTTTTTCCAAGTTATTGATGTCGGGCTACAGGCAGATCTTTGTAATTTGGCATCACTTAGGATATTTATTTTCAACATTCGTACCTAGGATTTAACTCTCCCTAGAAGTTGTTTTTAAGGTATTTTGGTGGGTCTCATTACAGGTATTTGGGATTTGGCATCACTTGGAAATATATAGTTTAGGGTATGGTGTTAGGTTTAATTCTCCGGAAAAAAAAACAGCAACAATGTGCAAGATTTGAGCACAAATCCTCTCCGAGAGAGAGAGAGAGAGAGAGAGAGAGAGAGAAGAGAGAGAGAGAGAGAGAGAAAGAGAGAGATTGTGATAGGATCAAGGAATGAAGAAATAAAGACATTTCAAAGAGCAACTTCAAAACACAGAAAACTGATCAGCCAAAATTAATGCACCATTTGAAGAGGAAAACGGTTATGAAATTCAGTTTATAATATATCAAATTAAAGCCTTTGAAATTTAGTTTTTAATGGTGAAATTTTCGGAACATTTTGAGCTTTAAGGAAGAAGTTACATCCATTTTAGTAACCATGGTCAAGAATAAATGTTGTTATTATAAATTGTTTTCATTGGTAGTTATTGTCATTACTTTTTTTTCATATTGTAATCTGATGTAAAGAGCCTATATAAAGGTTGTATGAGCTGATAATGAAATATATACAATGATGAATTAAAGAAAATAAGAGTGTATCTCTTTTGGGTTCTTCAAGAACCGTCTCGAACTTATCGGAGTTTTCGTTGTCGTTCAACAATGATTTATAAAACATATGTTCCACTAACGTTTGTGGAGTCTTCCCTATACCGAGGCTCTTTCTTCTTTATAAGTTATGGGTGGCGGTTTTCCGCCCTAAAAAATCTAATTCTAGAAAAGGATATCGGAGACTATGTGAACCACGAGTTTCGTCACACTTGTCGGAGTGGCGTTGATGACGGAGAAGTTTGACCAACTAAATGTGAGGATTGATGGAATAGAAGGGATGACATTGGGACATGCATCAAATGCTATCAACAGACGAGCACAAAGAGATGAAGAAGAGGGTGATGTATTGGAAGGTGTTGAAGACGAGGCTGGTGTAGATGGTGTAGAAGAGCGTCAACACAACGGGGCCGGGTTTGGGCGTGGTAATGAGAATAGAGAAGCTGGGATGGGAAGACCTTTAAGGGATGATGATTTAGGGAGTATAAAAGTGACAATAACATCTTTTTAAGGGAGAAATGAACCTGAATTCTATTTGGAGTGGGAGCAAAAGATAGAGATGGTGTTCGAGTGTCAATACTACTCGGAGATGAAGAAGGTGAAGCTAACAGTGGAGACATGGGAGGAGATGAAAGCCATGATGAGGAGGCGATTCATTCCAAGTTATTACCATCGGGAGTTGTACAACAAATTGCGGCGTCTAACTCAAGGAATAAAGAGTGTAGATGAGTATTTCAAGGAGATGGATGTGGCAATGATGAGAGCAAACGTGGTGGAGGACAGAGAAGCAACGATGGCCAAGTTCTTGCATGGGCTAAATCGTGAGATATCGGATGTCGTGGAGATGCAACATCACGTGGAGTTGACCGATATGGTGCACCAAGCCTCAAAGCGGAGCAGTAGCTAAAGCTAATGAACATGGTAGGAGAGGAACAAGTATGTATTCAACATATTCGTGGAGTGCAGCCCATAGATGAGATGAATTTAAAGCAAATAAGCCTAAATTTGATCCTTCGAAGGACGTCAAACAACCACCAGAGGCTACTCAAGGTAACAAAGAGTCTATTTCAACTAAAACACATGATATAAAGTGTTTCAAATGTAAAGGATCGGGACATATATGTTAGGAATATTGCCCACTAGAAGATGATGATTACTAATTAAGATAAGAAGTTACTTTATTAGCATCATATGATTGGTGGGTTGATGTCTGATAACATTCAGAATCAATAACAACTTTCATCCACAGTCTCCGTATCAAACTGAATCGCATGCTGGACATCCGAGATCGGGCGGTGACCTAAAACTTGGTCGATGAATGATATGTTCCTGAAAAGCCTTATCTAAATTCATATATGTGGAATACAAGTGAAGGTTGATCACTTAGTGGGAGCATTCTGCACTTGTGGTAAGTGTACGACCCGGACAGACCTTGCTTGTAGATGTGTCGTTTAAGTACTGTTACGACACACTAGCCAGGGTCACAAATGATGGTCACAGTGACGCTTGATCTTAATCCTGAAGTGATCATGGACTTCTAGGTCGTGTTACCGGGTTCTTTGATTCATCACATTAGAGGCCAATGAAGGTTGAATAAATGGATGTTTTGGGAACTCTGAACATGATTATAGAAGAAAGTAGTTTACAGATACGGAAATCAGCCTTCTTGAAAGAAGGTTAATGTTCTCTCACCTAAGGGTTGAATCTTTCGTTGGGGAAGCAACGATGTTTAGGGCTTATATGGAACGAGAAAGGTATAACGGAACAAATGACCTATCTCGATACGGGCAAAACAAGGAGGGTCATGATCACGCTAAATCAGTGGACACTCGTTACGATGAGTAAATATAATTCTAGTATAAAATGAAAGTTCATTCTTAGCTTACACGGTGGAGTATTGACTAAGATTAGACGAATCGATCGAAAAAGAGAAATGACTTTTTTCGTCTTTTTGATCGGATTTGTTAAGCTTCTACTATTAGGTCCATCATCCCCGATTCGGCTTCGATAAAGGCGGATAAGAACGTTAATATAATAGTATGTATTATTATTATAATCTCACTTGCTGTAATAGTGATTGACAACATTAAATTCCAAAAATGATATTTTGGGAATTAAATAAATATTTATAGTAAAGCTGTTTATTTATTGTTAGATCAAGTAAATAAACTTATTATTTATTGTTGGACAAGTAAATAAGTGTTTAATGGGCTTAAATATATTGGGCCTTGAAAAAAAAAATCGCCTACCCCCCTACGGTGTTGGACGTTTTTTTGCACTGGTGTGGTAACCAGTATTTTTCTGTTTTTCTGTTCCTAAAATATAGGAGAATAAATAGGAGATATATTTTCATATATTCTCTCCTAATATTTAGGCTAAATATTAGGAGGATATTTATGAGAATATAATTTCCTAGATTTTCTCAACAGAAAATATTTTTTATACTGTTGTATAAAATAAAATCCTAGATATTGATCTGATGGATGAGAGGAAAAATAGGATTCACTTGTTGAGATCCAAGGGCTGAGATTTAATCCACTAGTGTGAACACAATAAAAGGAAATAATATATTTTAGAATATTCTAGAATATTCTATAAAGATACCTTTTAAACTGCTATAAATAGAGGGCTGATGTGAATCAAAATTTAACCTAATTGCCAAGGAATTTCGTGGCCTATCTCCCTTGAGTGTTCCGACCTAATTCCTCTACTCCTTCCCCTCGGAATTGCTTCAATTTCATTCTTAAAAATAAGAGAAAAAGATCGGAAACACCCCGTTTTCCAGATCTAGTGAGATATAACGAAGCTCACTCTTTTGTCTTATCTTCCTCGAAGATTACATTTCGGAAGACTTTGGTGTCATAAATCGAGTCCTTGAAGGAAGAGTTTGAGATCTGATTGTGTGGAGGCTTGTACGTTCAAGACGAAGACGGATTGTGAAAGCTTACGGTTCGTGAGCCAAAAACTGTAAGTTTTCTTAAACTCGTCTTTTATCTGATATGGTTGCTTGATGAAGTTTCTTGTGATTAATTAATTAAGTAATCTAGATCTCGTTTAATCACCATGTTAATAATTAGCTCTTGTTAGCGTAATTATTCTTTTCCGCATTTAATTGATTATTTATGGTGCATTAATCACCAACAAGTGGTATCAGAGCTAGTTGATTACTTAATTAATCGATTGGTTCTAGTAATTAATTTTAATATGGTTTTTATGAATTTATATTATGATATGTTATTCATTCAATTCAGTAGGATATGATATGTGAATTGTGATTCGTGGTTGATCGTAGTTTTTTTATTCTCGCTTTTCTAGAATTGTTGTTAAATCCGAAATTCAAAGGGTATAGGATTTTTGTAATTTTACCTGTAATTCGGAGGGCTGACTACCCACTGTGAGATGAGATGACGGTCTGAAGCACAGCCCCATCGGAGTTCCAGAGATCCACCTTTGACGAAGAAGATGAATTTTGTGGCATCCTTGTCACAAAATTCCGCCTACCCCTTAGATAAGAGTCTCGGTTTTTTTGCCCCCTTGGCTCTTGATTCGAGCTAACTTGTTGAGCCCTAACTTGACAAGTGGGCTCAAGGATTCGACCGGGTCAAAGCCCGTTAGCCCGGTTGGGCCCAAAAGGCTCAAACCGATTTTTATTAAAAAAAATTAATTTTTTGATGTTTTATTTAAATTAATTATATGGGCTAGGCCCTAATAATTTATTTAAAACATGAATAATAAATTATCAAGGACATCGATTTATTTTTTCAAAGGCAAATTGTATAGGGCCTTAATCATCAAATTATTTTTTGACAACTATAGAAAAATAAGTAATCTTTGACATTGATTTATTTTTCACTTGAGATAGAATGTGCTCAACAAGAATCCATGAACTAATGTGATTGAGTTCATCAAGTTAGATTTATAAGAATCAATTAGGATACGATCAATCCGAATCAAAACTATATATGCTTTGTCATGCTTGTTTAATTAATTGCTTTGCCATGTATGATATATCCTGAAAAATTGTTTTGTGTGTTATCATGGACTTTCATTTATTATATGTACCTTATCTAATGTGATTAGGATAATTTTTAATAATTGAGTTGAACGGATCGGAGAAGCTTTGTCACCAAGCCGATAAGAGGCTAAGCTTGGGGTGTCTTCCTTCCTCGCTGGAAGCTTTTTCTGTGAAAGAATGCTATTAGGATAATCAAGACTAGATGTCACGATACTCCTAATCACTAAGAAATATCGAAACTTAATTGTTTTTAAGGGTAGTTTAGAAACACTCGAGTTTTTAATATGATTAGATAATTCGAGTGGATCACATAGATTAAAGTTAATGCTAGGAGATAAAATAAAAATAATACTGAAATTATATTGAGTCGTAGACCTCCAACATTGCCATAACACCGTAAGGATGAAAGATCCCTGCTTGATCGACGGTCTTTTAGACATGGTGATCTGCTCCTAAGGACAGGCATTTCTGATTCCAATAACAAGGTTGTGTCTCTAGCGATAGGTCGGGGAGTTGAGTTCTGCGTGTACTGGCTAAGTCAGTGCATTCGGGTGATACTCTTTCTGCTGAAATGTTGGGTTGACTCATGCGTGAATCCAACCGATGGTTGCTCATGTGGTCAAAGATTTCTAATTATTTGATAGTTAGTGAACATAAATATGAAGTGTCATGAACCACGATTGTTCACTAATTTGAGATGGTTCTCGATTTTCACTAGGTGCACTCCGTTACGCCACCATAGTGGGACAGACTGTGGCTATTGGTGGATTACCGTGAAATATAAAAACTGGATTCTTTTCTTTAGTATTTTATCCCGTGCTTGGTTGCATTATGTTTTTATTTTCCTAAATCTTATTGATAGCTTGTTTCTTTTCATATTGTTAATATATATATATATATATATATATATATATATATATATATATATATATATGCTTTTATATTTTAGTAATCATGTCGAATTCTATTATGGCCCTGTTGTCGAAAGAAGTCCTGACTAGTGAGAACTTCCCAAAATGGAAGTATAACCTGAATATTGTGCTGGTGAGTGAAAGCATTCGCTTTATCCTCACTGAAGAGAGACTTCCTTTTCCGACATCAAATTCATCCCGCACATAGAAGGATGATTTTGACAGGTGGACTGTGGCCAACAACAAAGCCATAGCCTACATGCTCGCAAGCATATCTGATGCGTTGCGAACAAATTTGGAAGGTAAGGAGACTGCTGTGGAGATCATTGACTCACTGCAGAAAATGTTTGCAGGAACTCCTATGAGGGATCATGTCATGAAAATGACTAATTACTTCACAGAAGCTGAACTCTATGGGGCTTTGATGGATGAGGTCACTCAGGTGGGAATTATCCTGAATTCCCTTTCGAGTGATTTCATATAGTTCACGTCGAGCTGTATCATGAATAAGTTGACGTATGGACTGCCTCAGCTATTGAATGAGCTACAGACTTTCGAGTCTATCACTCGTCAAGGAAAGAACAAATGGTCAGCTCTGTATGCTGACAAAAGTTCTTTGTTAAAATCCAAGAAGAACATGTCTTCTGGAGCTGGGTCATCAAAGATACATCCTAGTACTTCGAAGGGGAAAGCTCCCGCTAACAAGGAGGAGAAACTTCAAGAGAAGTGGAAAAGGAAAAGAGAAGAAGCGTGAAATGGTGGGCAAATGCCACCAGTGTAACACTGAAGGCCATTGGAAGAGGAACTGTCATTTGTACATAGCCGAGCTTGAAAAGAACAAGAAGAATGCTGGTAATGTAGCGAAAAATTCATGATATCCTAAAATTGTTTTTTAGGATAATTATTCATGAGCATACTTCTATTCTTGTTGCAGAATAGATCTAGCGGAACACGATGGTGTTGGTGAGCTTGCTGAGCAATGTCGGATTCAAGCCCGAATTATTGAGAAGCTCATGCTCCAGCTCAAGATCTAAAATTTCCCGCTAGTTTTATTACTTTCATTTTTGGATTTATTTTTTAATATAAGAGTTGTGTCATAAATAATCCCAGGTTTTCTGGACTGTAGTCTTTTATGACTATTCCCATTAGGATGAATATTTTATTTCTTTATGTTTTATTACATTATTTATGAACATATGAATGTGTCATCAAATATTTCTCTACTCATATATGAATTGCCTTACATTGCCTTTATGATATTTGAATATGCATAAATGCTTAAGCCTTAATTAAATATAGAATATGAAGGACCGTGTTTCCGTTCATTAACTATATAGGTACGCAATATTATATTATCCGAGTTAATAATCTCTGTTAGAATTTTAATTAGATTTTATTACTTTATTAAAAGAAAAAATTGGCTACGTAAGCCACCTAAACTATATGAATTGTAAATTAGCAAATCTTTGGTAAATACTTTGTAAATAGCCAACTTGCATACGTGACAGCCTATTAACTACCATTTTTACATGTTTGGCTGGATTAAATAAGTCTTTTACTAATCTGTTAATAAGTTAACTTGGTTATTTACAAGAAATTAACGAAAGGTGAGCTATATCCCAATTCACTATAACCGTGTGGCTATTTAACTTAATAACCCTTATTAAAATTGCTATTATAAATATGTTTTATGAAATAATAAGAACTATTTAGAACTCTAGTAGTGGCTAAATAATTATCTCATATCGACAAATGATTTGTGTGATTAAGAGATAATAAGATAACACAAATTTAAAGTTAGTGTTGATGATACATTGATTGAGTGGGAGGATTTTTATAAGAACCTAGACACTCTAGTTCAATAACTAAGTGGGAGCTTCCTTGAATGGAACCTAGTCACTAGAATTGATTAAGTGAGATCATCCTTTATTGGATCCTAGTCACTAGAATCATATTATTGAATGAGAGCATCCTTTAAAGGATTCTAGTCATGACTGTTCATTGAATTAAATGGGAGCATCTTTATAAGAATCTCACCATTATTGAACAATATAATGAAAGCAATGTCCTTCACAGGACTGTTACCATCATTTATGATGGAATCCTTTGATATGGATTAATATTGCTATCATGACAATAATATGAATGGAAGTGTAATTAATTATTGACTTATCATAAATAATCAATTAATAAGTGGGAGCATCTTTAATTAGAATTTTGCCGCTATTGAACGAATTTAAAATAGTTTAATCCTTCATAGGATTTTATGCATCATTTATGATGAGATTCTTAAATGAGTCTAGTAAGCTATTAAATCGTACAATAAATGGAAGTATGCATTACTTGCCATTAAGTAGAAAGCATCCATTAATGGATCCTTGTCTTTAATCATCAACAGAATCTTTCATTAAATGAAATTATTGATCTTTAATAATGAAGATCAAGCTAACTTGTTTTAAGTCAATAAACCCTTATTTAGTAGATCAACCTATCAAGCTATTAGCTTGAAGGATTTGAGAGATCTATAAATTGAACAATGAATGTGTTTGAACAAGCGGGTTGGTATTAAGGGATTGAGCCCTTGAGAAGAGACATCGGCAATGATGTTGCTCTTCTCTCTGATACCACGAACCAGTTCATTTGAGATCTTATTTAAAATAAGATAAACTGTCATTTGAGGAACATGTTCTGTTGACTTTGGATCTAAGTAGTTAGATACTACTCTACCTTTTATTAAAAGGTAGATCTTTAAAAATGAACAAATAATCATGATGACTCTTCGATTCTTGTTATAATCGATATTCTTGGAATGATCGATATGTGTTATTATTACACGTGTTATTGAGAAAGTTATTACCTTTGTGTAATAGACTTAATGATGACACGATTGACAGAGCTAAAACAATTTCTGAAACTTGAGGTTTAGAAACGACAAGCTCGTTCCATAAATGTCTCAAACATACTTATTGTGATAAAGTATGAGCTCAAAGTTGAGGCTAAGGACATTTTCAATAAGTAGACTATAAATTAGCCCTTTTGACAACGTCAAATTTCCGAGAATACTAACGAGTATTTTAAAACACTGTAATATTCTGGAAATAGTGAGATACTTAATTATTTAATTGTAAATCCTTAAAGTCATGTATATTGAATATGTTGTCAATGGTGCCCACAAGAAGAGTAGTAGTGTCTATTTGTGTACATTTGATGCAATATAGTCTTACGAAGACTCTTGCTTGTAATTGCTTATTCATTAATAAAAAGTTGAAACGTTCATTCAATCTTCCTTGTCTGAAGCTTTATGATAAAACAATAGTCTTTAGTCCATAAACAAACTTAACAACTTACGAAGAGACAAATGTAGATTTGCATGAACAAACTCTTCGTAGTTTGCTTAAAACGATATATTCGCAATCTTAGGGTCAAAGGACTATTGACCTCAGTACGATTGTTAGAAGAATCTATGATGTCTGGTTATGAGGCATTGAGAGTTGGAGACTCTATAGTTCTTCTAGGTATCTTCCGAAGGTACTGAATTGACCAGTGCACTTCTAGAGACAAGATAAGAACAAACCATTTACCTCTTATGTCTCGAAGTCACTATGTATGAATTGCATCATGCTTACCTTAATCCTGAAATGAGACATGTCATTTCACACCTTAGTATTCTCATTTGAGAAAGTCAGAGTTCGGACTCACTATGTGATTCCGAACAGGGCCTATTGGTGAAGTACTAAGTTGTGAGAATGTCATGAGCAACTTTGTGAAGTTCTCATAGATATGGAATTCATGTACAAGATTGCTAAAATGCAATGTATGTCACCTCATGCTTTGTTCCTTGGAGTGTGAATAAATGAACTGGCCAGTGTCCAAATTGAGTCCTGACTCTTTTGGATGAAACAATGTGTCTTGTTAGCTCCTCGTCAATACATTGTTTCTAACTTATTCACAAGCGACAAAGGAGTTGAGGAAATAACAGCTAGAAGGGTAAAATGGTAATTTAGTAAATCCCGACTAGCTGATGAAATTCATGAAGGGTAAACATAGATAATATTCAGTGGATCCGCTCATTATAATTAGGTGAATTCTTGAGTAGAAAATAAATTCATTTGAACCGAGAGATTTTCAGTGTCAGCTCTTTAGTGGAGTCAGTTGACATTAAGCTAAACTTGGAAAAGGTTTGTG
Source organism: Urtica dioica subsp. dioica (assembly GCF_054948205.1). Lineage (NCBI taxonomy): Eukaryota > Viridiplantae > Streptophyta > Magnoliopsida > Rosales > Urticaceae > Urtica > Urtica dioica. The sequence continues at coordinate 41,365,808 of NC_142758.1, read as the reverse complement.
AACTTTTGAGTCCAAGTGTTTAGCTCAAGCTTTGTTCATTTGGGTCCATGAGGTCACTGTCACGAATCACATCGATAGGAATAGTTAAACTGGAAGCTAAGTCAAAACGAGAACGAAAATAGTCAAAAGGGTATTTTTGTCTTTTGAGACAAAAGATGAAATGAATGTCAATAAATTTTTTGACAAGTTCATTTGATGACTTAATGTCACTCGGCCATGACTTGATCATTGGGCCTCGTGAATTAATTTCATTTCATAAGAATTTTATTGAAAATTCTTAATGGGCCTTTTTCATGTTGTCATGAACAAATGGAAAAGCTTCTAGAAGCCTTTTCTAGAAGGCTATAGGCGCCCAACATACCCAAGAGATAGAGAGAATATTTTGTGCATAAATGTATGAAGATACTTGCCAAAAGAAAAAGAGGAAACAAATTTCCTCTAAGGGAAATAAGAGGTAGGCGCCCAAGTTGAGAAAGAAGCAAGGCAAGGAACAAAAAAGGAAACAAATCCAAGGCTTAATGAAGCCCACCTTGGCCGAGTGCATCATAGAGAAAAAGAGGAAATTGGCTCATGAATATGTGATATTCTATAGAAGAGGAAACTACCTTATTGAAGGTGAGACCTCTCCTATAAATAGGAGCCTCATTCTTCTCATTTTTCTCATTCCACATAAGTTAGAGATTGAGAGCTTCTCTCTCTAGACCTTGTGGTGGCCGAAACTCCTCTCTTTCTCTCTCTAGTTCATTTTCGATTATTCTTGTCTTGGCACCTAGGTCCTCACTCGACCTAGTGTTTAGCTCTGCGACTTCAAGGCTTGTTCTTAAGTCGTAGTGTTTAAAAGTGCCCACTCACTAATTCCTTTATTTCGAGTGATTTAGTGATAGAAACTTTCGTGGTTGCTCGAGGTGCCGAGGAAAGGAAGAGAGACGTGCTGCGAGGGTAGACGAGCGTTGCAAACTTTCCAAAAGCTTCTTCAAAGTTCAAGCTTCAAGAAAGGTTAGTAAACTCTTAGCTCATATTGATTTTTAATTACATGTACTTGCTTCTTTGTCTAGGTTAGTAAAAACTGTTTTTACTTGAAAAGAAATTTTTAAAATTCCGCCGCTTCCCGAAGCGTTTAATCTTTTTCTTAAACCCTAGATCAATTCCAACAGAATATGACTTGACTAACAAGGATACACAATAAATAACTAAGTAATGGAAGAAGTCAATAAAGTTCTTATTGAAACATATTTAATCACACTATGGTTAGTGGTGATGAGATCTGAGCATGCAACGGTGCAAATTGTTGAAGGCACCAACAGATGTACACCAACGAATAGAGTAACTTCATATCTTTAGATATGAAGTCTGGTGTATAGTCTGAAACATGCAAAGTGTTAGAATTTCTAAAGTAAATTGATTTACTAAGAACAAAATGACTTGAGCTTAAGAGGTAAGTCGAGAATACTTGCATGTTAGCATGGACCATGAATATATACTTGGGATATAAGTCGAATCGACATAACTTGTGGAGTATGATAAAATTGAGAATCCATGGGAATCTCAATCCTGGGTCAAAACTTCTAAAACTATCTTTACGATGGCTACGAACAAATTGGCTCATGGTAACTTATCTTCTCTGGTCAAAGTGGAAGATTGTTAGGAATTTTGCCCACTAAAAGATGATGATTACTAAATAAGATAAGAAGTTACTTTATTAGCATCATATGATTGGTGGGTTGATGTCTGATAACATTCATAATCAATAACAACTATCATCCATAGTCTCCGATGGAATCGCATGCTGGACTTCCGAGATCGGACGGTGAACTAAAACTTGGTTGATGACTGATATGTGCCTGGAAAGCCTTATCTAAAGTTATATATGTGGAACACAAGTGAAGGTTGATCACTTAATGGGAGCATTCTGCACTTGTGGTAAGTGTACGACCCGTACAGACCTTGCCTGTAAATGTGTCGTTTAAGAACCATTACGACACACTAGCCAGGGTCACAAATGATGGTCACAGTGATGCTTGATCTTAATCCTGAAGTGATCATGGACTTCTAGGTCGTGTTACCAGGTTCTTTGATTCATCACATTATAGGCCAATGAAGGTTGAATAAATGAATGTTTTTGGAACTCGGGACATGATTGTAGAAGAAAGTAGTTTACAGATAAAGAATCCAGCCTTCCTGAAAGAAAGTTAATGTTCTCTCACCTAAGGGTTGATTCCAGAACCGATTGATTGTGCACACTTCCGAAGTTGGCTTACGTTCGGTTGAATCTTTCGCTGGGGAAGCAACGATGCTTAGGGCTTAACGAGAAAGGTATAACGGAACAAATTGACCTATCTCGATACGGGCAGAACTTGGAGGGTCATGATCATGTACTGACTAAATCAGTGGACACTCGTTACGATGAGTAAATATAATTCTAGTATTAAAGGAGAGTTCAGTCGTAGCTTAAACGGTGGAGTATTGACTAAGATTAGACGAATCGATCGAAAAAGAGAAATGACTTTTTTCTACTTTTTGATCGGATTTGTTAAGCTTCTACTACTAGGTCCATCATCCCCGATTCGGCTTCGATAAAGGCGGATAAGAACGTTAATATAATAGTATGTATTATTATTATAATCTCACTTGCTGTAATAGTGATTGACAACATTAAATTCCAAAAATAATATTTTGGGAATTAAATAAATATTTATAGTAAAGCTGTTTATTTATTGTTAGATCAAGTAAATAAACTTATTATTTATTGTTGGACAAGTAAATAAGTGTTTAATGGGCTTAAATCTATTGGGCCTTGAAAAAAAAATCGCCTACCCCCCTACGGTGTTGGACGTTTTTTGCACCGGTGTGGTAACCAGTATTTTTTTTTCTGTTTTTCTGTTCCTAAAATATAGGAGAATAAATAGGAGATATATTTTCCTATATTCTCTCCTAATATTTAGGCTAAATATTAGGAGGATATTTAAGAGAATATCTAGGAGAATATAATTTCCTAGATTTTCTCAACAGAAAATATTTTTTTATACTGTTATATAAAATAAAATCCTAGATATTGATCTGATGGATGAGAGGAAAAATAGGATTCACTTGTTGAGATCCAAGGGTTGAGATTTAACCCACTAATGTGAACACAATAAAAGGAAATAATATATTTTAGAATATTCTGGAATATTCTATAAAGATACATTTTAAACTGCTATAAATAGAGGGCTGATGTGAATCAAAATTTAACCTAATTGCAAAGGAATTTCGTGGCCTCTCTCCCTTGAGTGTGCCGACCTAATTCCTCTACTCCTTCCCCTCGGAATTGCTTCAATTTCATTATTAGAAATAAGAGAAAAAGATCGGAAACACCTCGTTTTCCAGATCTAGTGAGATATAACGAAGCCCACTCTTTTGTCTTATCTTCCTCGAAGATTACGTTTCGGAAGACTTTGGTGTCATAAATCGAGTCCTTGAAGGAGGAGTTTCAGATCTGATTGTGTGGAGGCTTGTACGTTCAAAACGAAGACGGATTGTGAAAGCTTTCGGTTTGTGAGCCAAAAACTGTAAGTTTTCTTAAACTCGTCTTTTATCTGATATGGTTGCTTGATGAAGTTTCTTATGATTATTTAATTAAGTAATCTAGATCTTGTTTAATAACCATGTTAATAATTAGCTCTTGTTAGCGTAATTATTCTTTTCCTCATTTAATTGGTTATTTAAGGTGCATTAATCACCAACAATATAGCTAGCGAGTGCTCAAACAAGAGGATTATGGTGATAAACGCACAAGAGCAGCTTGATTTGGAGGATGAGGAAGATGAAGTGATGAGGACATGCCACCGCTTAAGGATTGCAGCGATGGTGAATACCCAGTCGATGGAGAATTATTAGTCACGAGGAAAGCTCTTAGTGCGCAAGTGAAGAAAGAAGAAAATAATCAGCACGAGAACTTGTTTCATACTCGATGCTTCGTGAACCAGAAGGTGTGTAGTTTGATTATTGATGTAGGAAATTACACTAATGTCGCGAGCATTGATCTTGTGGAGAAATTGGCACTGCCTATCTTGAAGCATCCATGACCCTACCGTCTTCAATGGCTTAATGATAGTGGAAACATCAAGGTGACAAAGCAAGTTATTGTGGCATTTTCGATTGGCAAGTATGAAGATCATGTGCTTTGTGATGCGGTATGCAAGCTTATCATGTGCTTATGGGGAGGCCATGACAATTTGATAGGAAAGTCTCACATGATGGTTTCACCAATCAGTACTCTTTTACTCTTGAAGAGCAACCTGTTACATTTGTACCATTAAGTCTCAATCAAGTTCTTGTTGATCAATTGAAATTATAAACTAAAAAAAAGAACAAAAAAAATATGATAGGATCCAAGGAATGAAGAAACAAGAGAAGCCAAATTCAAAACATAGAAAACTGATCAGCAAACATTAATGCGTCATTTGAAGGAGAAAAAAGTTATTAAATAGAGTTTATAATATATCAAATTAAAGCTCTTGAAGTCTATATTTTAATGGTAGGAGTTTTAGAACAAAGCTTTAAGGAAGAAGTTACGTCCATTTTAGTAACCATGATCAGGAATAAATGTTGTTGTTTTAAATTATTTTTAGAAGAAATTGTATATTTGCCCCCTGATTTATTGCCTCACTGACAGAAGATGACTTATGATATAAAATCGAGGTTATTGGACCTCAATATCACGATCGACAAAATTGATGGGCCTTCCGTGTATTATAAGCCCACTCCGTCAGTTAAATGGTGACGTGGTAGTCACATGGTACAAGAGGTAAATGAATTTACGAGAATGTCCTTCAAGTAAATTGCTTTGATTTTCATTTTATTTTCAGTTCTCATTTTTATTCCATTCGAAGAGAACCCCCAAATCGATTGAGCTAGGGTTAGCGTCTCCGATTAAAATTCAAATTCATAACTTCTGCACGTCTAATTTAGGTGTCGTCGGTATGGAGAGAAGCCATAGCACGTCTAATCGCAAGAAATCCGACGTCGTTGTTGGCGAAACATCCACGCGCGAGCCGCCGACGTGTTCGTGCGAATTGAAGACTGTGGAGAGGACGTCAAGGACAGGTCGTAACCCAACAAGACGTTTTTTTGGTTGTGCTCTGTATAAGGTTAGTGTTGTTTTTTTTTTCTTCTTAAATTTGTGTGTTTGGGTAACGTGGATAATTTGTGTGTTTGATTGTGGGGGAATTGTTTGGTTTCTCAGCATAAAAATGACCCAGGTTGCGGATATTTTAGATGGATTGACCCTCCTAGTTGTACCCTATCGACAGATACAATTACAGAAATGATGAACAAAATGAACGAAAATGGGGAATCAGAAGCTGAGAGTCCAACTACCTTCGTTCATACTAGAGAGAATTTGGTCGGATTAGCTAGTGAAGCTTTTCAAATCAAGTTCTTGTTATGTGTAATTGTATTGATTTTGTGTCTGTTGTTATTCAAGTAATATGACAAGTAAAATGTGGTCTGTTTTTTACTAGGTACGTTATGTAAATTACAGTGTAATGATATATGTATGCAAGTATTCTATGGCAGATGTATTTTGAATATGTGTTCATTTAGAAAAAGAGATATATATGTATTTTGATATATGTATGCAAGTATCCACTCAGTGTTCTAATTAAATTGAGTGGATTTAATAAGAGTAACATCACATAAAAAAAGAGATAAAATGAAATAACATATAGAAAAAGACATAACTTGTAATGTCACAAAAAAGTGGATCACAATGTTTCAATGTCACAAAAGAGTGGATTTGAAGCATTTTACAGCTTTTACATACATCAAACTGAAACAACTAGGTAAATTAAGGATGAATTCCAATGTTCCAAAATATGAACCCTTACTTAGCTTTACAAAGCTATTTTACACGGTTCTAAAATGTTCCAAAAGTGGGTTAGGGCTTTACATATTCATAAACACTACAAATTACTCGGTGAACAATCTTTTACGCCCGCGTTGAACTTCATTGTTGGTGTTGACCGTCCTGAGATTCCTAAGTCGAGGGCTCATCTGAAATCTCCAAAAACAATGAGGAAGAAGAATTTGCCACCAAATACATATTTGACCATATAAAATCGAGGTGAAATGAAATGGTCCTAATTTGCTTACCCTGATGCCAATCCTTTGACTTGGTTGACTGGGTGTTGGTTGTGTCGGCTGAGATGGTAGTGGAGGTCCGTCATCATTGTTTCTTCTGCCTCGACTCCGTGTTGGTTGTGTCGGCTGAGATGGTAGTGGAGGTCCGTCATCATTGTTTCTTCTGCCTCGACTCCGTGTTGGTTGTGTCGGTTGTGATGGTTGTGAGGTCCGCGCTTGTCTCTATTTTGCATTTACAATGTGGGTAGTAAGTAGCAGTCAATCTTTGTAACTCAATATCAGAGTATTGAATGTACCTGTTCCTCTTGCTGGCGTCTGAAACACGTACGTGCGTTGTGACCGTCTTTGCCACATTTTGAGCATGCTGTTGCGACGTAGCGTCTTCTCATCTTCGTTCCACCGGGAGGAATAACCTCATCGTGCTCAACCCTCCTTAATTTTTTGGGTCTACCTGGTTTGACCCTGTCTTCTGGCATCTCCATGGGTGTGGATGTTGTTTTGGGCCACTGTTCTGGAGGATTGATTGGAAAAATCTTGTGCTTGTATGTCTCTCGGTAACACTCCTTTTTGTACCAATGGGAGACATAATTCAATGGTTCTTCATGCCTTTGCCATATGCAGCTAATGGCGTGTGAGCATGGTATACCTGCAACAAATTCAATCGTTAAGCTTGATAAGGAAATAGTAGGAATATAAATGGAAGACCGGGTTTACAGCATTAGTGTACCAGACAAATCCCAGCGTCCACACGAGCATGTTTGGTGACCAAGATCCACTTTATACATGCTTCCATACATGTTAGACACTTGATAATCCAAATCACCCGCCCAATGCGCAATATTTTCTGCACTTAGTACCTTGTTGGCTTCAATAACCTTGAAAATGCGTGGTCCAACCTCTGACTTCCACTTCTCACCGGCAAGTCGTTGCTTGGTGAACCTGCGAAGTATATACATTCTAATGCGCTCAAGCATAGAGAGTATTGGCTTCTCTCTAGCCAACAGAATTGCTAGCGTGCCGTTGAAACTCTTACACAAGTTGTTGAGTGAGATCTCGCACTTAGGACCGGTTCTGAAACGACTTCTAGCCCAGTGGTCAATTCCTTTGCTCATAAGCCACTCAAAGGCCTCAGGTTCCTCGTCTTTGATTAAACCCATTTCGGCTTCGAAACGAGCCGTGGAATACGACAACGCCGCGTGCATCATCTTTGTTTTCATAAACAACCCTTTATGTACCTAGGATGCAATAGAATCAGTCAGTATATTCAAATACAAATAGAAAATTCACTGGTTCTAAGTTCACGTTCAAATCACATATCTAAGAAAATTACCTTTGTGAAGTTTTTCTGCAAATGCCGTGCACAATGTCTGTTCTCCGCTTGAACAGAGCCTTCTTCCCACATCCCTGATAAAGCTTCTTGTAGCCCTTTTTGCTTATCAGATATAAATGTCCATTGGTGGCCATTCACAATGTTCAAGTCATCTTTGAGAAAGTCCAAGAACCAGGCCCAAGAAGATTTGCATTCAGACTCGACAACAGCATACGCGATCGGAAACATGCCGTTGTTTGCATCAATTCCGATGGCCGTCAATAGTTGACCGGTATGATGACCCTTTATGTGGCAGCCATAAACCCCAATAACAGGCCTACAATATTTAAATCCTTCTTTGCAGCCTTTGAAACACACGTACATCCTTTTAAAAACCGGGATATCGTTCTCACCATTTTCAGTCTGAAACTTGACAGTTGAACCGGGATTTGTAGCCACTAACTCTGCCCCGTAGTCCCATAGCTTGGCATATTGCTGTTTGTAGCTCCCTTCAATTTCCATCAGAGCAAGCTTTTTTGCCCGGTACGCTTTATCCCGACTACACTCAACTAAAAAGTCTCTCTGCAGTTGGTTCATCACATCCCTTGCTGACCATGAATCGCAGTCTTTGAATTGTTGCATGTACGTACGTGACATCCATTTTGATGTCGCAAACCTGTTCACATTAACCCGTGGGCATGTATGTTCACTCATGTACGTCTTGATTTGGAAAAAACCTGTTTTAACCAATAGCAGGTCAGCGACTAACTAACTAACATTCTTCAAATCCAAATCCAAATAGAAAACATTAATATAGCAGCTTATACTACTTTTTTATTTGTGACATAAATAATTAATTAATTACTACTGTTTTATTTGATAATTACTACTAAGAGAAAGCAATAATTACTACTGTTTTGATAATTAATTAATTACTACTGTTTTATTTGATAATTACTACTAAGAGAAAGCAATAATTACTACTGTTTTGATAATTACTACTGAGAGAAAGCAATAATTCTAAGTAGAAATGCTTATAAAAAAAAATTAATTATTATATAGTCTTTGGGCCTTGGGCAATTGGCCCACTTCAGCCGGGCCTATTCTCAAGCATACTATGAACATACCTGTTCGCGTCGACAATGAAGCAAAACACGTCCAATTGCAGCTCGGATGCTCGCACTCTGCACGGACTCTGTTGTAGTCGTTCTTCTTAAAATGAATGGCTTTACCACTGCGTATTGAGTACTCCCTTATGGCGTCCTTGAAGAGCTTGCCGGTTTGGAATGTCATACCCAGCTTGAAGACCGGGTTTTTTAATTCAGATTCTTTAAACTCCACGAAGTTGGGGAGTTTCTTTTTGAAATTCCTCGGACCACTAGAGCTTTCACCGGGTGGTCTGACCTCATCTTCAGACGATGAATCTTCAATTCCGATGTACGCATCCATGTCGAAGTCACTGTCATTCGAGTCATCATCTTCATCACTAACGTCGTTCATTCCTTTACCTATGTACGCCAGGCCAAGGTCAACAGCATCACCATCAACTTCTACGTCGTCTTCACTTGCTTCAAAACCAACATCTTCAACGTCACCCTCGGCATCTTCAACGTCACCCTCGGCATCTTCAAAATCGTCAAAGCCTTCAAATTCTTCAAGTTCATGTGGCTCAGCAGCTTCACGTGGCTCATCAGCTTCACGTGGCTCATCAGCTTCACGTGGCTCACCAGCATCATGTGGCTCACCAGCTTCACGTGGCTCAGCAGCTTCATGTGGCTCAGCAGCTTCATTGTGATATTGCTCTAGTTGGATCAGCTCCTCCATGTGAATCACGTCCACTGCATCAACTTGAACATCAAAGTGGTCGGATTGTACTTGCTGATCGTCCTGCTCCACCGTTGCCGGTCCAGTTGGGTGAGAACCATCGGGGTGATCACAATAAATGTGCACTTCCCATTTCGTTTTGAGAGTCTCTGACAACAGTTCTAAGAGCAACTCATCAGAGCATATGCACTCTAGTTTGTCACACAAGGTAGACTTCATGAAGTATAGCGGCCCCGTAGTGTATCGAAGCATCACCGTCAATAGCTTGTCCAAACAAACCATCGAAATCCTATCTACGTCTACACTCTCGATGCGCTCTACAACTCCACCTTCATAGCTCCAATCACGATCAGTCGTTGCAAACAAGAGCGTACCTCCATGGTGAACGTTCAAGACAAAGCAGTTCAATGTTTCAACTGCAAAAAAAAATAACGACAGTCGAACAAAGAGCCGTTATTAGTGCAAAGGGATATCACTGCTTCAAAGAACTAACAAATCTCGTACATGAATAGAAAAACAAAACCACATAAAAGAACAACAACACAAACCCGGCTTCCAATTAAATATAGCCAACCAACCAACCAAGACTAAGCATAAATTTAATCTACCGACACTAAGGACCCACTGTATATTAAAAGGGGAAAAAAACCATCGCACACACTAAAACCATAAAAAAAACAAATAAAAAACTTCTTTTCATACCCTGGACCCATTCGACAAAAGCATTGTGGTCCCCAACTATATTATCGACTTTAAATAACACTTAAAAGACACAAAAGTGTTCATACCTGTACATTCGTTCTCACTCGGTGGAGACTCCTTCGTCGGAACAAGCGATTTTTGCTTCTGTTTTGGTTTTCGAGCCGGTGATTTCTTGGGCAGTGCGGTCGATTTCTTGGGCAGTGCGGTCGATTTCTTATTCGCACTTTCTTTCCCTTTCGACTTCGAGCGAGAAGATGCCACAGACCTTCGCGCCGGTGACGACTTCCCGGGAGATTTACCTTTCGCCATTACTGGTTTTTCAGTTCTAGGGTTTTACTCGATGCAATTTGGGATTTTTACATCCGACCGTTTTTTTTTTTACTTAATTACTGTTTTTCTTTATTTAATTTATTTTTACACCTCAACTTATTTAACTTAGATGAATAAACAAACAATTAAATACACTCCCTCAGCCGACTAACAAAATAACGATTTTACCCTTATTTACTAGAACACGTGCGTTCCACGTGATTATTTAACTGACGATTGGGCATCTTTTTTGACGAAAGGACCAAACTACTACTTTTTTATATAACAAGGGGTTAACAAATAGTTTTAAAAAGATAGGGGGCATTTTGCAGTAAGACAATAAATCAGGGGGCAAATATACAATTTCTTCTTATTTTTATTGGTAGTTATTGTCATTACGGTTTTTTTTTTCATATTGTAATATGATGTATAAAGCCTATATAAAGGTGGTATGAGCTGATAATGAAATATATACAAGGATGAATTAAAGAAAATAAGAGTGTGTCTCTTTTGGTTTCTTCAAGAACCATCTCGAACTTATCGGAGTCTTCCGTAGTGTTCAACAATGACTTATCAAACGGGCTTCCACTACCGTTTGTGGCCTCTTCCTTATACCAAAGTTCTTGCTTCTTTATAAGCTATGGGTCGCGGTTTTCCACACTCAAGAATCTGATTCTAGAAAATGATCTTGGAGACTATGTGAACCCGGGTTTCGTCACACTTGTCGACGTGGTTCGTATCAGAAATGTAGTTGGATTTGAGCATAACCAACCTCATTTTGTCACTTCCCACTTTAGTATAGAGTGAGTTGGAGATAATCTTATACAAAGTATAAATATATTATTTTAGCAGTGTTGGAGTAGCTTTTTTTCTTATATATTTTTACACATGTTATTATTAACTTGTTATAAGAATGATTCTCCACATTTTATGAGAATGTATTATAGCTCATTTTTTTTCATAAAAACGATGCTCTTATTGAAAAAAATAAAAAAATAAAAAAATTGACAAATATGGCTCAAAATAGTATCCATAAACGTTATAGTATTTGATATAGGATGATAAAAATAGCCAAACTGGCTTTCATGTCCTTATTCCCTTCTCTCTGTTCTGCAATATGATATTATGTACACATGTCGGAACTTGAACCATAAACTTTTGTATGAACACAATTGCCCAAATATTGCGATCAATGTCACTAAAAAAGAATGTCATTAAAATAGTATATGGCATCGCTAGATGTCGTTTTCTGTATTGAATGCCCTTGTGATTCCATACATCTCTATAGAAGAAGGTCGAAGACTAGCGTAAAGTTTTATGCTTTGAATAAAGATGCAGTATAATAGGAACAAGAAAATAATTTAAAACACATGCATGGCTATCAAATGTGTTGCCTAACTTCTAAAATTGTTTGAAACAGTAGAAGATTGGACCATCCAGTTTGTTTTCCCATTTACAAGACACATGACGTGTCAGCTTCATAAAGCTGACATTACTGAAATAGGGATTAATCAATGAATAAATTTCACTTTTCCCCCTGAACTATGACGTCGGTAACAATTTGCCCCTGCTATTCTGATTTGTGTCAACTGATTACCTTGAACTTGTGTTTTTTATCAGAAGTAATCATTCCGTTAATTTTTGCACTGGTCTGTTAGTTTTTTGATGACGTGGACAGTTTTTTGATGACGTGGACAGTACTTCCATTATAAAAAATTAAAAATTAATAATAACCCGAAGTGACACAACACCACCCCAACACCGGCCAGGTGGCGCCTCTTCCGGGGCTCGTTAGGGACGCCGCCGGTGATGTGTCCTTCCGCTTCCATGACTTGGCGCTCTCTCACCTCTTTTTTTCTTTTCTTTTTTTTTCCATTTTTCCTTCATTGATTGATTATGTATGTGCTGTACTATGACTTGGCGCTCTCAGTCCATGTCTTTTTACTTAAATTAATAAATAAACCTTTACCTTCACCACCAAAAATGGAAACCTTAACTGAACCAAAAAAAAAAAAAAACCAAGAAAACACATTCATACAGCTGAAGATGAAGCTATCTTCATGCTTCATCTCTCCAGGATTGGACCATTTCCCCCAAATTTAAATATGAAATTAGGGTTCATCTTTTTATTTAACAGAGGTGTTGTTGGACTCGAATTGATCTGCCTTCTTCTATGGAACATACCGTTTTTGTGGATTCCCTGCTTCATTAATAAGAAGATCTACTCCTGTTTTAAATTTATTCCTTGTGTTAATGTTTTATTTTCTAAGTTTACATTTCTAATTATCACAATCGCTGGTGATTGTGTTTGGAGAGACGGTTGCTTGAGAGAGCACTGTCAGAGTCAATGCTCAGGACATCGCAAAATCTGAGAAGAGGCCGTCGCTGGGCTCGCAGCTCTCGTTCAAGCTAAGGTAGGTCTCGCCGTACTCAAGAAGATGGGAAGCCAAGAGGCTCGATCGGACCAAGTCCGGCGCCGCCAGGGCTCTCATGGGACTCAAATTCATGGACATAAACAATGTCGGAAACGAAGGCTGGTCTGAGGTTCGATCGCCTCACTGGCGCCGATGGAGCCATTCCCAGATCTCGCTTCGCTCAGTGCATCGGGATGAACAAGTCGAGTTAGTTCGCAGGCGAGTTGTTCGACGCCTTGGCTCGGCGGAGAGGCATAACGACGTCGTCTGTGACTATTCCGGTGATGACTAACAGACCGGTGCAAAAATTAACGGAATGATTACTTCTGATAAAAAACACAAGTTCAAGGTAAACAGTTGACACAAATCAGAATAGCAGGGGCAAATTGTTACCGACGTCATAGTTCAGGGGGAAAAAGTGAAATTTATTCTTAATCAATTGATAATGAGACGACATAATCAATATTGGAGCAATAAAAAAATGTCATAATCAATACATTTTCGTATGAAATGTGATTTTTTTTAAGGAAACGCGGCAGTATCACAAAAAAATAAATAAAAGTTCTCACTTGAACAACGGAGGAAAACCTTAATTAGATGTTGAGATTACAAGAATGTTGATCGACGATAACTTCTTGCATAGCGCACGGAAGCACCATTTCCGACCATCTAACATCATCTCTAAAACGAAAAGAAAAACGCGCTAAATTATGAACAACCGGGTTACTAACTCTAGGGATAAAAGACAATATTAAACTAAGCTAACACCGAAGACATGACTTCAATATCCTTCAAGATAGTACCAAGCTCCGTCGGGGGTATGACACCGCTCTCACCGCATATACCACCTCGAGACAGTCCGATTGGATCACGAAGCTTTCACTTTCAATCTGGCTCGCCATCGAGATTTCAAAGAGAATAGTTGACGCTTCCGCCAGATGAGGTGTGAGATTTTGGTTATGTTTTATAGATTATTTTTTAGCGATCGATCTCTGTATAATTTAAATCGCTTAGGTTGGTTTTGTTTCGAAGATGGAAATAGTGAAGTAATTAAGAGAGCAAAGTACAAGATTTCAGTCAAAGACAGTGGAATTTTTAGTCTTATCTAAATGGTATATTTTTCAGCCATGGACGCCTTCCCGTCGTTCTAGATTGGTACAACTTCGCGGAGAAGAGTGAGCCGCCTCAGTCAATGGACGGAGGCTCATCGTGCCTCGTCCCAGCGGTAGAGTACGACGAAGAGTCACAGACTTGCAGAGGTCCGATCTTAATCCCAGGAAGACCGTGGCCCATTTTCACCGTTGTTGTAGTAGTGGCGATCATCCTGATCATGTGCAGTGGTCGAGGAAGAAGAAGAACTAAGAAGAGCTATCGACCTCTATGATTGAGAAACGAAGAAGGAGCACAACTAGGAAGAGCTTTTAAATTGAAGGTTTTTTTTTTTTGGTGATTTGATCTAATTTTTATAGTTTGTGTTGCGGAACAGTTTGTGGAATTTTTACTTTGGGGCTTGGTTATTTAAAAGATTTTGTTGTCGTATCGTCATTGTTGAACAAATATGAGAACTCCACTTGTTGTCTTCTAAGAAATATGTGTTAATGATTGTTAGTTTTTTTTATTTATCAGTGCTTATTGAAAATTAATGAAGATCTATGCAGGAAACGTGTCTTTCTATTTTTCTAAAAATTCTTTATAAGAAGATTGGAAAATTTCGTGACAGATGTGTCACGAAATACGTAGCGAAAATTGTCATGAAATTCGTTAAATTCGTGACAAATTTCATTAAGACCATCCACAATGCATATGTATAATGAAGATAGAGATGGAGATAGAGATGCAATGCATCTTCAAATATATCTCCATTCTTCATTTATGGAGATGAATGCAATAGTGTATCCCCAAATATAGAGATGCTATTCCATCTCTATATTTGCCCAAAAATTTTAAAAATTATATTATTAGCCCAAAATTTAATTTATAACTACAATTTAATACTTATATGTATTATGTATTTATTTATAAATTAGTGTATTCTACAAATTATTAATTAAAAAACAATTCATACTTGAAAAAAGAAAATAAAATTACTACGATGGAAATCACAATATTTTACATAGACAATTAAAAAAACATCAAGACATTTAAAAATTACATAATTAAAAAACTTGAGTCACAATAATACATAGACAAAAAAAAAATCAAGACATAAATAAAAATTTAAAGGCGCAATAATATATTGTCAATTAATATATTGTCATATTTGTGCAATTAATGAATAATTTTTTTTTAATTTTCGGATATATTATTAATAATATCTATGTATTTGGACTAAATGAACAAAATTAATGGTGTTGGTAAAATTTGTAATATATAAAAATAATAATGGGTAAAAACTCACTTATAAAAAATTATAGTGGGAGAAGATATACTTATAATATTATTTGAAGAAGATGTAAAATAAAGATAGAGTGCAGATAAAAAATACTGTTCACTTATGTAAATATGTAAAATAGAGATAAAAATATAGATGGAGCGTGGATGGTCTAAAAGTTTTTTTTTTTTTTTTGTTGAGTTTTGATAAATGGCAGCTAAATGTTAATATAGGTGTCTATATCCTAAAGAATAAATGAATAATGACAATAATTAAGAGAAAAATAATAATGGTTTCATTTTAGGCCGTTTTGACTTCTGCTTCTGGGGCATCACTTCTTTGACTTCTATATCTGAGTTGGGCTTTTGGTTATCTTCGCCGTTGACTGAGCTGTGGTTGCCCGGCGAGGTTTTTTTCACTGCAAGAGTTCAATTTTTTTCACACAATTGCTTGGCACAGATGAAAAGTATCTTTCTTTGGTTTGAGAGAATTGGGAGAGAGATTATTTGAATAAATACTTGCCTCCTCTCTCTTCGATGGACAATTTGTGACCGCGGAATTCGATCGGCGATGCCTGAGTGAGACATTATAGCATGTTAGGAAAAATAGACTAAAACTTCCATTGGAAAATAAATCCAGAGCTGGTTTCATCAATCATACAGATAAATCCTTAAGCAATAAGCGAATCGAAAAAAAAAAAAAGGAAAACTTGCAAGTCGGAGCAAATCGAAATAATACCTCTATAGCGCTTTGCACTGCACCAGCAGATTCAAATTCAACGAAAGCAAAGCAAGCTGGTTGTAGCTGTGAAAACAAAGCAGGCAAACTGTTCAGCCAAAAAAAAAAAATTTGAAGGACAATTTTTTTTCCCATGTATTTACTCTTTAAGAAAACAAACCTTGCTACTTTTGACTTGAATCCCGTCCTCCTTGATGGGGCCGAATTCCTCGAAAAGCTTCTCAACTTCATCAACGGTGACGGTCATTGGAAGATTTCCAACAAATATGGCATGAGCCTTGGCTGCAAAAAGGATAAACAAAATCCTTTTAACTAATCATTTGATTTTATATATATATATATATATATATATATATATATATATATATATATATATATATATATATATAAATAATTTAAAAAAAAAAGGATAAACAAACCAGCAGGTTCAGCCTTCTTTTTTGGGGCAACATTGGCAACGGGAGTGAGACTTAGAACGGGCGCGAGACTTAGAACGGGCGCTTTAGGCTTCGGAGCCGCTGGGGCTCGGAGACGATGCTGCTCGGCTTTGGGCTTCCGACCCGTTTGGGCTCGGACACGACGAGGCTGCTCGGGGCGTTTGGCCGCCGGAGGACGAGCTCTCACTTGAAACGGGGCAGCGTTTTCGTTCAAAGCACTCGCCTAAGAAGCAAAAAACAAAAAGATGCAACGAAATTAAGCAAGTACTCGGACTCAGAATTTATAATGTCATCGGTGACACAGGAAGCTTTAGACAACTGACCATTGATGCAAAGGACATTTTGGGAGGGGGACCAGAGTTCGCGAGAGGGGAAACGGCGGAGTTGACTTGGGCATCGTTCTGAACGGTAAGACCGTTCTCTTCCATGTGACCGTTTTCCTTGCTGTGGCCGTCCTCTGGGCTCTCGGTCTCGGTGAAATCGGAGACCTCCGCTTCAACTGCGATGTGCCCGTTTTCGAGAATTGGCTTCTCGGTGACAATAGACTGATAAACTGGGCTCTCGCTCTCGGTGGAATCGGAGACCTCCGCTTCAACTGCGACGTGGCCGTTCTCGAGAATTGGCTTCTCGGCGACAATAGGCTCAGAAACTGGGCTCTTGGTCTCGGCGGAATCAGCGACCTCGGCTTCAACTGCGACGTGGCCGTTCTCGAGAATTGGCTTCTCGGTGACAATAGGCTCAGAAACTTGGCTCTCGGTCTCGGTGGAATCCGCGACCTCGGCTTCAACTGTGACGTGCCCGTTCTCGAGAATTGGCTTCTCGGCGACAATGGGCTGAGCAACTGGGCTCTCGGTGTTAGTGGAACCCACGGCCTCTGTTACAACGGGCTTTTCGTTCGGGTTATCGGCCAGCTCTGCAGTTTAAAAAAAACAAACATGAAATTAGCCCGAGAATACACTGACGACGAATGAATTGCAGAAAGGTGAATTTATAATATCAATTATTATTTCCATTAATACTAGCAAGGTTCGTATCATAGGTGAACATACCCGCCACGTCATCGACAAACCGAAAGATGTCATTCAAGACAACGTAGAAATTTCTCGCCTGAGGGGCCAGAAAGAAAGATTGAACAAACTTCTTCTTGTCGTTTTTTTCGACACAGAACCCGGTGACCAAGACGGTCACTCCGCCCTGATGGGAATACTGAGAATCAACCGTCGAAACTTCTATTTGAGGATTGTTTTGGAAGTTCAACGACACAATCAGCTCCTTAATTCCCTGTTCAAAAGAACAAAATATATATATATATATATATATATATATATATATATAAATAATTGCTTTGAATGTCACCCAAAGATTATGTAAATAACATCGAAAACACTTTCCACAAAAAAAAAAAAAAAAAAAAACAGACATCAGTTCAAAACGAATTACAAATTCTTCGAGCAAAGCTGAAGCGCCATGGCGATTCCATAATCACTTAAGACCCAGAGAAACTTGAAAACATATTACGAAAATCGCCAAAAAAAAAAAAAAAATCTTCAACCGAACGCACCTGCATAGTCTTCACGGATGTCATGACTCCATCGGGCCTGGGACGGCTGAGCATGCTTAAATCATTGTAAAACATGTGTGCTTTATCGGGAAATTTGCACAGAGTCTGGTAGTAGCGCTCAACAAGTGAATCACCCACAAATTGGGCGCTTGGGAGATGTCTCTCCTCGCTTTGGCTAGCCATCTCTGCATCGACACAAAGTTCACAACCAGAAAAATGTCATTCTTAATTAAACTAGGATGAAAAAACTACAGCTATAGTTTTTTTTTTTTTTTTAAAAGGGATAATAAAAGAGCAGTCATTACATTAATTTGTATGCATTTATTGAGGATGATACTATCCAAATTTAGAAAGTCTTAATAATTAATATCAACTCTTTCGAATAACAAGTGATAAAAGATTCCGATTCGCAGACTTTTCCGGATAAAAGTCAAGGCGATTATCTAAGAGAAGCATTAAAGCCTCCTAAACCCCGCTGCTCAAATAATAAACAGAGTGACTCAAATAATAAACAGATTCAGATAGTCTGATCACTTCATATTAACTTTACTAAAATAACAGGTAAAAAAGATTCTGATTTGCAGAGGTTTCCGAATCAAATTCGATGATAATTACCATATAAACACTCCACTGCTAAAAAAAAAAAGGCATAATGATTCAAATTTATCTTCATTAAAAAAAAATCAGGTTTTAAAGAGCACCATACCTAATTGTAGTCAACTACACTAGCAAATAACCTACGAGTAAAGAAAAGAACGAGGGCATAGATAAAGAAAAGCTTGATCCATACCTCAAATTCGAATTCAAGAGAATCCGAAAATTATCAGAGTGAGAGAGAGAGTGTGAACAAACGCAAGTCTTGGATAGCGGGAGAGTTTAATAGGGCAGCTTTTTATAAGCAATCATTTGGGCCCGGAAGGCATGTTTTTTTTAAGGGCCCAATTACAAAAGTCGTATTTTCTTTGGACCTTTATTTATAAAACAAAGTATGTTTAAGCAAGAATCAAAATACAGCTTACCGTTTTCATACCGGGACTTAGATTTTGGAAAGTTACCGAGAGATGTCTATATTTTATCGGGGTATCCAGTAAGAGTAAGAGCAAACTGTATCGATGAACTTACCTTTACCGACAAATATCAGACTTATCTAGTGAGTATCTAATGAACAAATATTTATAAACATGTATTTATATATATGAGATTTTTTTTATATAATGTTAAGATAAAATAAAAGTTATTAACATCTAATATATTATGTTTACATATTATCATAATCAAATTTAATTGATCACAAATGTACTAGTGTGTAAAATTACTTAATAAAAACACAATTATTGTTTCAGATTTTAATAAAAACAATTATTTGGTTTTCCTCTATTGAGTATTGAGTCTCGACATAAAATAAGTTATTGAGTACCGACACAAAATCAAATACATACATATATATATATATATATATATATATATATATATATATTTATGTATATGTAACATCTCATATATGTTAATTGCCTATGTCAATTAACCGGCGAGAACTAAAGTGTATAATTAACCGGGAAAAAAAAAATTGTCGGTCAATTGCAGATAGCTGGAAAACTACAGAAATCGGCGAGAACTCTCGGTATGGCGAGAGGAGTCAACAGCTAGGCGACGGAAAATGCAGAGCCTTTTCCCGATGTTTTTTTTTTTCAATTTCTGGGTCGAGTTTTGCCTAATCTTGTGGTTTTTTGGATTTTAATTAGGGTCTTTTAACTACATAACCATTTGACTTATAGCGTTTTGTATAATAGCCAAAATTTTGTTAATTTTTCATAAATAGCCAACTCACTTTATTTACGACACTCAAAAAGACAAAAAAAAAAAAAAAAAAAAACTAATTTACAAAGATTTTTTTGGGTATTGTTGTTCTTTTAATGCCGTAAATAAGTTGAAGTGACTATTTACAAATAATTTACAAAAGGTTGGCTATCTGGCAATTCATAGACATTCGGTGACTTATTTGGCTAACTTTTTGTTTTAATTAGATCGGGCTGGAATTTGCGAGCCGAGAACCGGTCCACTTCCCGACCAGAACTCGACGGTTTACACAGAAAAAACGGGTTCTGTACCAACCGGTGTCGGTCTTATTCCATTTTAGGTTCCCGAGCGGGAACCCTGAGATTTCAAACCTTGGTTTCAAGTCATTAATAGAAAAAATGGAAATTACATTTAGTAGCGTGTTTTTTTCTTTCTTTTTTTTTTTCTTTTATAAAAACGACGAGTGAACGTTTTACATTACGAAAACAACATATTTTAAATGCGAATGGTCATTTTTGCCCTTACTTCGTGTATTTACTAGTTTCTTTTAGGTTTTGATCTGTCCATGACTTCTTTTGTCACATTGATTGTCCTTGTCCAATAAACTTAATGTATATTGTATACGTTTAACATATATAAATATATAATTTAATCTGTAGCATATATATATATATATATATATATATATTTAATCACATACTGGTTATTGTATATAGTATACTGATTATGTGATACTGTATACATTTATATATTGATCATGTGATTATTGTATATTGTTAGCGTCGAACTTACGGCGGCGGCGGAGATATTGTATACAATATTCATGAATTCTCGTTTTTCATCGTTTTCATTTATTTTTTATTTCATCATGAACTAATCCCCTTAAGGGTTGTGGTGTAAAAACTTTGAATATGGTTATGGATTCGTTACTATGCAATTGAAGTATTTATTCACTCTATCTTGCTTTGTTTAAATTAATTCCATGTATAATGCTTGAATGTGATTAGCTACCTTGTTCATGATATTAGGATTGACTTGATGTTTGGGAAAGAGAAAGATTAGGTTGATTGTGCGCTTGAATTAATTTACTGTATTACATTCTTAATCACTATAGATAGCTAGACTGTTACGGAATCGTGGCGTTCTTGTTATTAATGCTAGCCGTATTTCTAGGGGTTGAGATCGATATATAATATTTTGGCATATGCTTAAGTTATTGGATGCTCGAGAGAGATTTAGTGATACTATTAACTTGAGCATGATTAGCAAAGTAGGAGTGTGTGAATCAAAAGTTATTTCCATGAATCCCGACCATAAGATAGACTTGTGCAACCATTTCCCTTGCCATATCGTTACCGTAAAATCTACATTTATTTGCTTGTTTATTTATTTTGTTCAATTTAGTGATAATCATCTTCATCATCCTCTTGGGTTCAATTCGTCACTAGACAGTGCAGTTATTGATTAAGTTTAGTCCTCGTGGGATCGACTCATTTTTACGATTATATTACTTTTGCGACTATGTGCACTTGCGTACTGAAAATTCGTAACAAAATATTTGCTTTTTCTTCCTCGGCTGCTTAAGAATGTATGAGATTGAGTGAAAAATTCTATTATAACTTACAAAGTAAACACTCACTAGAATTGACATACAATGATTTGGGAAATGCAGACACCGCCTGTAATCATACTCTCGTCAACCTGTGCAGGTTTGGCAGATTAGAAATTTTCTAATAATATCAATAAATTTTTCCGGTCAAAATAAAGAAGTTACGAAAAACTCTAAAAAAAAATTGTACTTAAATTTAGCTTATCAAACTTGAAGAATTATATGCCTGAGATATTGTCATAACTAATTTTGCTCGTTACACTCACATGTTCCATGTCATTAACAAAGTTCTGATTCTAAACCCAAACTTTTAAAGGGTGATCTAGCTAAATAGCTAATTTAAATTAATGGATTTGCAAAATAGCCACGGTTTGTTACTTTGTCTAAAATAAGTGATACAGCCAAAATGTGTAATAATTTGGTTTCAAAAACTCTTTTGACCCGTAGATTATTTTTTTAAAGTGAAAAATTGTCAATAAATAATCTTCAAAAAATTTAATCTTTGTGTCAAAATAAATTTGACAATGTAATTTTGACTATTTTGCTGAAAATTTGAAACTTTGGCTACTTTGTTAATCAATTAGTTTCAAATAGCTATGTGTATAATTTTTCATTTTTAAAACACAATATTATGATGTTTCTAGACCAGAATTTTGTTTCTAATTCCTTTTGGAAAACTTAATAAGAGGAAATCTTGCAAATATAAAGTCGAACAATAGACATTTCTTAAGTAATCCTAATTTAATAAAAATATGAAATAAGTTGATTTCATTGTTGGAATTGATCTAAGGTTTAAGAAAAAGTTTAACGCTTCGAGTAAGCGGCGGAATTTTAAAAATTTTCTTTTGACAAGTAAAACGATTTTACTAACCTAGACAAAGAGCAAGTACACGTAAATAAAAACTATTATGAGCATTATAAATTTACTAACCTTTTTAGAAGCTTGAACGTTGAGAAGCTTTTGGAAGGTTGCAACGTTCGTCTCCCCTCGCAGCACGTCTCTCTTCTTTCCTCGGCAACACGAGCAACCACGATGGTTTCTATCACAAGAATCACTCGAGAAAGAAAGGAATTAGTGTGTGGGCACTTTTTAAACACGACGACTCAAGAACAAGTCTCAAAGTCGAAGAGCTAAAACCACTAGGTCAAATGTGGACCTAGGTGCCAAAACAAAAACGAAAAATAACTAGAGAGAGAGAGAGAGAGGATCGGCCACCACAAGGTCCAGAGAGAGAAGCTCTCAATCTCTAACTTATGTGGAATGAATAGAATGAGAGGAATGATGGCTCTATTTATAGGAGAGGTTTTACTTTCAAACGGTAGTTTCCTCTTCTCTATTGAATATCACATATTCATGAGCAAATCCATTGTTTCCATTTTTCATTTTGGGCGTGTAACATATACTTCATGCCACATGGATTTGTTTCCTCATTTGTTCTCTCTTGCTTGGTGGCCGAAATTCCCTTTCCTCATGCAAGAAATTTGTTTCCTCTTTTTCTTTTGGCAAGTATCTTAATACATCAATGCACAAAATAAACCCCTCTTTCTCTCTATGGTATGCACGAAATTGGCCTTCTAGAACATACTTCTAGATGTTTCTTTATTTGTTCATGACAATATAAAAAAAGCCCATTAAGAATTTTCAAGTAAAATTCTATGAAATGAAATTAATCCTCAAGGCCCAATTACACTAATATGGCCGAGTAAAATTTATTTCATTTGTCATCATATGACAATGTCAAAAAATTTACTGACATTCATTTCGTCCTATGTCCAAAAAGACAAAAATACCCTTTTGACAATTTTCGTAAAACTTGTCTCGTTCTTGTTAAAACTTAGCTTTTAGTTTAACTATTCCTACTCGATATGATTTGTGACAGTGACCTCATGGATCCAAATGAACAAAGCTTGAGCTAAATACTTGGACTCAAAAGTTGACAAACCTTTTCAAAGTTTAGCTTAATGCCAACTGACTCCACTAAAAAGTTGACACTGAAAATCTCTCGGTTCAAATGAATTTATTTTCTACTCAAGAATTCTACCAAATTATGATGAGCGGATCCACTGAATATTGTCTATGTTTACCCTTCATGAATATCATCAGCTAGTCGGGATTTACAAAATTACCATTTTACCATTCTAGCTGTTATTTCCTCAACTCCTTTGTCGCTTGTGAATAAGTTAGAAACAATGTATTGACGAGGAGCTAACAAGTCACATTGTTTCATCCAAAAGAGTCAGGACTCAATTTGGACACTGGCCAGTTCATTTATTCACATTCCAAGGAACAAAGCATGAGGTGATATACATTGCATTTCAGCAATCTTGTACATGAATTCCATATCTATGAGAACTTCACAAAGTTACTCATGACATCTTCATAGCTTAGTACTTCACCAATAGGTCTTGTTAAGAATCACATAGTGAATCCGAACTCTGACTTTCTCAAATGAGAATACGTAAGCTATGAAATGACATGTCTCATTTCAGGATTGAGGTAAGCATGATGTAATTCATACGTAGTGACCTCGAGACATAAGAGGTAAAATGGTTTGTTCTTATGTTGTCTTTAGAAGTGCACTGGTCAATTCAGTACCTTCGGAAGATACTTAGAAGAACTATAGAGTCTCAAACTCTCAATGTCCCATAACCAGACATCGTAGATTCTCCTAACAATCGTACTGATGTCAATAATCCTTTGACCCTTAGATTGCGAATATATCGTTTTAAGCAAACTACGAAGAGTTTGTTAATGTAAATCTACATTTGTCTCTTCGTAAGTTGTTAAGTTTGTTTATGGACTAAAGACTAATGTTTTACCATAAAGCTTCAAACATACAAGGAAGAATGAATGAACGTTTCAACTTTTTATTAATGAATAAGCAATTACAAGCAAGAGTCTTCTTAAGACTATATGACATCAAATGTACATAAGTAAATACTACAACTCTTCTTGTGGGCACCATTGACAACATTCATTTCTCATATATATTTAAGATGTAAAATCAACATATATCAATTAAAAAATATTAAGATATGTTGACATGTTATGTTGATTTTCCAATTAAATAATATATTTATACATTCTTATAAAATTTCTCTCCTATATCTCTTGACGCACACACCTATTTTACTTTTTGTTTCGATATTTTTAAAATACAATATACATTTTTTTAAACTAAGAACACTTTGATTAACAAGAATCTGCCAAATCGGCCATTACAATCTGATCAATACATAAAGGTATCTCAAAAAGCCAACAAGCATTATGGCTAAATTTAAAAGTTTCGCGAGCTAATTTTTAAAAGGAAGAATTACGGAAACAATAGATTTTAATTGCTACTTTACGAAAACAACAGATTTTTTTAAACCTTAAGAAAATGATTGATTTAATTTTTTTAGGACCAACATATTATTGTTCAATGCACTCAATATACAAACTAGATCTACGAGATGCATAAACAAGCCAAACTTCGCGGTGCCACGTTGGAGCTCGAACGCCCGTGAGAGGAGGCCATCTCCTCCGTCGCGGTGGCTCAAACGCTAATAGTATATACTAATCACATTATCAATATATTGTATACAATATCTCTGCAATCGTCGTAATTTCGACGGTCCTCTCCGATGCTAACAGTATACAATAATCACATTAACAGTGTATTGTATACAATATCACACAATCAGTAGTACAATAACCAGTATGCAATTAAATAAATATATATGATAGAGATTTTTATATATTCATATATACTACTGATTAAATTATATATCTATACTGTATGTTAACCGTATAGTGTATACATTAAGTTTATAGGATAATGACAACTAGCGCGACAAAAAAAGGCATGGTCGGAGCAAAACCTAAGAGCAATTAAAAAATAAACGAAGTAAGGCAAAAGAATGACCATTTACATTTAAAATCCGCTGTTTTCATAATGTCAAACGTACGTTTTTGCAAAAAAAAAAGAAAGATAAAAACACGATACTAAATGTAATTTCACTTTGGGAAAATGACACGTGTAAATACATTGTGTTTAAGCGAAATGTTGAGTTTAACTTTTGGTTTTCAAAAATACCGAGTTTGTAACTTTGTTTAATTAAAATGACGAAATTATATCATCAAATATATATATGTGCTACGAATCATCCTTTTATTTGTTTTTCATTAATGTTGACTCTGATATTTATATGTGAACTTCATTTTACCCTTTATTCATTGGCGCTTTGTAGTCCCATATATAATTTATTTAAAAATAAAATAAAAAATCCCAATCTCCAATTTTGAAATCGAACTAAATCAAAATAGACTAATAAAATTCATATCTCTAAAACTGCGACTTTAATTCTCAAATTTCACGCTCGAATAAGTAATTTTGATGATTTTTTAATGTTAATTTTTATCCTTTCATTTGTCTGTGTTCTCTACGATATTTCATATTTCAGAGATCATTGTTTTTTATTTATTTTTTTTATAACAAATTACATATAGGACTATAGGTGCGAATGAATAAGGGTAAAATGATAAATATCAGAGTCAACGATAATGAAAAGTCAATATAAATAATATTTGTGGCATAATTATCTATTTTATGATATAATTTCGTCATTTTAATTAAACAAATGGTTCAAAATCGAAATTTTTGAAAATTAAAGGTTAAACTCGACGTTTCACTTAAACATATGATATATATTTGTCATTTTCCCTTTCACTTTTTAAAACACAATAGTATGATATTTCGAGGTCCAAGTTTTGTTTCTAATTTCTTTCAAAATACTCAATAAGAGAAAAGTGTGCAAACATAAAGTCGAAAATAATTTTTTTTCTCCTACGTAATCATAATTTAATTAAAATATGAGATAGGTTGGTTTCATAGCTTATATATTATTGAGGTATGAAATATATATATATATATATATATATATATATATATATATATATATCAATTTTAAATATTGATATATGTTGATGGCCCTTATCTATCTCTCCACGCACATACAAACTTTTTTTTTGTTCCGGTATTTTCAAAATACAATATAATGTTTTAAAGCAGAATAGTATGGTGTTTCGAGGCTAAAATTTTATTTATAACTCTTTTGTATTACCCAACAAAAGGAAAGTGTGCAAACATAAAATCGAACAATAAGTTTTTCAAAGTAATTGTAGGTTATGTAAAATATGAGATAATTTTCATATCTCATATATTATTGAGATATGAAATCGACATATATCAATTTCAAAAATATTGAGATATGTTTATTTCTCAATTAAACATTCTTATAAAATTACCCTGCTCTATCTCTCGACGCACATACATATTTTACTTTTTGGTTCGATATTTATAAAATACAAATAATTTTGTCTATTAATAACATAAAGCTATACTTTATTAAACATATAATATTGAGTAAGAGAAAAAACATCAAATATGAGTAAAGTTACTTTTTAATAATTGATAAGAATATCTTGAAAATATTCAAACAAAAGATTAAAATTATATGTATAACAACAACTTCCTAGGAAAATTATAAATAAAAAAAAAAGAATAAGCTCCCGGTGAGGATCGAACTCACGACCTTTCGCTTACGAAGCGAACGCACTACCACTATGCTACGGAAGCACTTGACGTCTGCAAAATTTCATAATAAATTATTTATTTGTATTGATTGAACCACTTTTTTCTCATGCGTGAAATCGGTGTCATCATCAATGGAGTTCGTTTCTCATCTGCTATGCTACGAAAGATGACAAAAGATTGAAAAATAAAAATTAGCTCCCGGTGAGGATCGAACTCACGACCTTTCGCTTACGAAGCGAACGCACTACCACTATGCTACGGAAGCGCTTGATGTCTGCAAATTTTCAAGATAAATATCGATACAGCATTTCTTTGTTCTTTGCATGAGCGATTTTTTTTTCTTTTTTGTTTTTTCTCCTGATTTTTGAATATTGAATCGCAGAAACGAAACGCTCTTTTCAGTTGAACCACAATGTGTGGAATAGCTATCATCGTCAATGGAGTTCGCATCCAACGATCGTCTTTCATCTGCCATTCCCAGTCTCAGCCTGGCTATTCTGTCCAAGTTCAGTTTCTCTCTATCTCATTCAATTTGATTTCATATTTTTTTTTCCCTTGTATATTCGTTTCTTATACAAGAATTTATGCGAACACATATTGGCAGAGTTTAGGGTTCAGTGTCGACGATCTCGAGTCCGCTTTGCGTAGAAGAGGTCCTGATAGCTTAGGCACCAAAAAACTCTTCCTTAACGAAGTCTCGTCTTTCATCGAAGGTCTCAAGTCCGTGCATAGCGAAAATCATTGCTTAACTTCGGAAAATGGTCGAGCACATTGCGTGCGGAGTTTCCCCGCGGAGCTTCACTTCATCGGCGCGGTTTTGCAGCTCAGAGGAACAAGCACTATCGTTCAGCCATTGGTTGATAAGTCCAAGAACATCATGGTTTTCAACGGTAATTGCTGATTTTCTTTTTCTATAATATTTTTTTAGCTTTGCCTAATATTTAGCTGGGGTATTTGTACGGACACAAAGGCGAAATTTATGGAGGAATTAGCATTGGCAAGGATGAGAATGACACTGAGACTCTAATGAGAGAGTTAGAGAAATGCTCTGTAGAAGATTCCGTTGTCAAAATTCTTTCTAGGGTTAGAGGACCTTGGGCTGTAATCTATTGGCAGGTAACTCTATAAGTGGTAAGTTTCTTCTTTTTTTTTTGTTTTTAAAATTATCAGATGAAACATTTTTCTTGTTATTATCATTATAATTTTATAAAATTCAATTGACCCTGGTTTTGAGTTATAGGATAGTTCGAGAACTCTGTGGTTCGGTCGAGATGCGTTTGGCCGGCGAAGTCTCCTCATTCACTGGCCAACAGCCGAGGACCCTCGGTTTCTTCTTTCCTCTGTGTCGCCCGCTTCTCGTTTCGAGCAGAGCTTCGGTACTTTTAGTCTTACTTAGAAAGTTCGTTCATTGTTTAGTAATTCACTTTTTTTGCTTTAACTTTTGTGCTTTCTGAAGTTTTATTTGTCTACCTTGAGTTTGTTATATGCACACTAGTTGCATTGTATTGATTTGTATCTTTAAAAACCGTGTGTTGGTTAATTTTGCTTGAAAATGTATTTCCTTCGTACTAAAATTAATATCAATTACGGCAGATTCTGAAGCTGAAAATGGAAATACATGCCCGGGATTCTGGGAAGAACTTCCGTGTGGTATATACAGCATAACCATAGAGGCTCTGGACAATGACGGGTTTCTGGCTTCTGAAGTTAGAAAACATGAATGGACTGATTCATTGGTAGATGAACTCATAAAATGGGAGAGAACTTCTGTTGAACCGAACCCTGAAGAGCTACAAATTTCCCGCTGTAAGAGTGTTTCGGTGCAACACCGCTTCCAATCAGCTTACCCAGATGTTGCGGTGTCTGAATCAGGTCAGTGGTGTCATTACGCCATATTGCGGCTGAAAAATGGCATCTTATAATACATCTACATTTATGAAGGTTAAGAGTATAATTTTATTTTATTTTACTTTTTTTTTTTTTTAATATGTAAATCTGGCTTTTGCCATTATTAATAGAAAAGTTACTGTTTTAAAAAAAAAGAGTATAAACTTTTCATTAGAGAAGGGCATTCCGATCTTCATTTTTGTATTTTTTTTCTACCAAAGAAAAAAACTAAAAAAAAATTAAAAGATGGAAAGAAAACTATTGAAAAGCTAAAATGAAGTACAAACTCAATCGTACTTGACCAATCTCGGTAGAGATCGGACAAGGAAGTGCTCAAACTTCGAAACTAAAAATGAAAACCTCAGACATATACCACGATAAATTCTCTCCCAAAGCTCTACATAGAGATAACCTTGGTCGTCTGATCTTCATTGTAACTTCTCTTCATTTACTAGTTTTGTAATATTATTTTTTTGTTTTTATTGTGCAGGGTCATTGTTGGGTCCAGCAGAAATCGTGCTAAATTCTTTAAGGGAATCTGTTAGGCGACGCTCTTCTCTGTACACAATCTTTCAGGTTTGGAATATGTTAGGATCTAATGAATATAGGAGGTTTTAAGTAGATGATTAGGGGTTGAATATAGAATAGTTAGACGTTGTTAGTCCTAAGTCTATATCAAAAGCTTTATTATATCATCCAACTACCAATGGACGATCAGAAATTTTTTAAGAGAAAAAAAGAGAAAATGAATTGACAATGGTTGTGACTAAATTGATTTCATCTGTTTGACGCTCTCTCAACTGCTACAATCTTGTACATTTACCATCAGAGGCATTTTAAATGCGACTAAAACAAGCTATGTTTTCCCTTTATGTGAAGCTGGGAAGCTATTGAATTTGTGTCTGACATAAGAATAAATTGAACATAGGGAGATACAGATGCAATGAAGGAGCTAAATCCTGTGGCTATTCTTTTTTCTGGTGGATTGGATTCCATGATACTTGCAGCGTTGTTGAATGAGTGTTTAGATAGCAGATGTAAGTATTTCTATAACGGCTTATGATGTTTTCCGTATATCTTCTGTCCTGACTTTATATGAATTGATTTTTTGACAGATGGGATCGATTTGCTTAATGTGAGCTTTGATGGAGAATTGGCTCCTGATAGAGTCTCTGCTAAGGCAGGGATAAAAGAACTAACTGGAATCGCACCTTCTAGAAAGTACATGATGAACTTCTTTAGTTTCACTCAGTTTGTTATATCCTCTTAAAATTTAATGCACGGTCTTAAAACGGCTACGAAAATTTTTGTTTGTCTTGTTTTCATAAATACGAGTGTGCTCATGTGAGGAGTTTCTGTTGGACCTGGTTATCTGTATATGGGTATGCTCAAGTCTTACATAACATGTTAACATACTTTTCTTCTCTAACAATAATGAGTTATTTGTGTTCAATCTCTTGGGTTTGTGCCAAGTGACAATAACTGCATCCACTTAACCACCATAATTCGGTTCCTTACGAACTTGAGAACTGAAATTTCAGGTGGAAGCTTGTCGAGATTGATTCTAGTTTGTCAACTTTGACCTTTGAAGCAAAGCATGTTACGTCTCTCATAAGTCCTGCAAACACTTACATGGTAAGCATTCTCACTCTGTAAGCACACATCATTATTAAGTAGATTTCGTATCCATTTCTGCTCAAATCTTCTCGTGACAATGGAAATGCTTCGTTAATACTCTGCATTTTAAAGTCGACCGCAATCCTCCCCCAGTTTTAAGTGTATTGTTAAACTAACATTATGGTTTATTAATTGTTAAAACGTTTTCTCTTAATCGACATTTTGGTTGATCTATCTTATTATTTTACCAAATGGAAGTTCTGATCGTTGATAAAATTAAGAACGTATTATATTATATATATAAAGTAGAAGAATGATCTCTACTCATGAAAAGTGTTTTTTTTTTTAAAAGAAAAAATTAGAGATTGGACCCTAAACACAAGTAGTGTTCATTCGTACCGATTTTTTTTATTTATTCATCAGAAAGATAAAAATGTCTTCAAAAACCTTTAAATACATTTCTTTCAAACTTAAATATTTATGGACATGTCTCTATACGTTTCTTCCTCCAGACTAGAATATATTAATTATTCCGCAACAATGCATGTGTCATATTGCTTGTGTATATATATAATTAACATGCGAAATGTCGATTAAAGGTTTTATTTTTTAACAAATAAAACATAAGGTTAATTTTACAACAAAGAGAAAATAGAAGGGAGGATTGTGATCGACTTTAAAAGGCAAATTATGATTGAGCATTTCAATAAAACATAGAGGATATGAATAATATTTTCCCTCTCAAGTGAGAGTTCACAGTTAAATTACATAATCGTAACTTTTACAGCAAGTTTCTTGGTCAATGGAATCACATTTATTCACAAACTGGTGCTTCAGGACATCAACATAGGAATTGCCTTATGGCTAGCCTCTGGCGGTGATGGATGGGTTAGTGAGGAACGCGAAGATTCTAGTGCTGGAAATCATGTACGAGTTCGTTACAAGTCAGAGTCTCGGATTCTCCTTGTCGGGTCAGGCGCTGATGAGCAATGCGCTGGCTACGGAAGGCACAGAACAAAATTTAGAAACGCAAGGTAAAGATCTGCAACGGAGCGGGTTCGCTCTTTCATTATTGTCTCTGAGAGATATGGTGTACCAGTAAGGGTTACTTTATATATGGTTTCTTCGAATGACACTTTTGGGCACTTGTTCTTGGTGTTGTGATATTGATCAGTTGGCTTGGTCTACACGAGGAAATGAAGTTGGACATTCAGAGAATTTGGAAGAGGAACCTCGGGAGAGACGATAGATGCATTGCTGACAATGGAAAGGAGGTAAATAAGAAAAAAAAAGAAAAGAAAATAATTACTTGGTATATATTGTCTCTCATGCATTGACCTTGTTATAATCAGGCGAGATTTCCTTTCTTGGATGAAGATGTTATAAAAGTTCTGCTTGATTTCCCTCTATGGGAAGTTGCAGATCTCGGTCAACCTAGTGGAGTGGGCGATAAGAAGATTTTGAGAGAGGTATGTCAGATTTCTGTATAAAGGCTTGGCATCGCTGACGTGAATCGTCTTAATATGATATTAACTCCAGATATTTATATATAATTTCTCATTATATATTCAATTAATTAAAAATAAAACATATTTCTTTATCGTGTTTTCAAAAGGTTGCGCAACTGCTTGGTATATGCGAAGCCGCGTCTTTGCCTAAACGGGCTATACAGGTTAGTATTTATTTCTAAAGATCACGAATTCTTTAGCAACAGTGAAAGCAATCCTTGTTTTGAAGACTTTTTTGTTTGTTTGTTACATTGAACTGATTCAATCGAATTTCCTTGGCTGTTTTAGTTTGGCTCGAGGATCGCGAGAGAATCGAACCGAAAGAATTTCGGAAGTAACCGAGCCGCCAATCAAGCGTCCGCGGGAAGTGTCGTGTTCAGATGATGGCAGGCTTATGCTAAACCATCACATCCTTCGCAGTGTCGGTTTTTGCCGAATGATCAAACTCTTTTCTTTTTCCTAGGCTGGTTTACCCATTGAAGTTTTGCAGCTGAGTTTATTCAGCTGAGCTTGCTTGTATGAACTTCGGGGAACTGGAAATTTGAGCATTTTTACTAGGTCATTTGTTTCGTATTCAATTCGTGTTTCATTTTCTTCATAAAATGAAATGAAATGCTATGGTTTGGTTCGTAGGCTTCATTTTATGGTTCATGCTTCACAATCATGGATCAAAAACAAGACACTGACACGTAATGGGGGAATGAAAAGGGTAATCCAGAAAAGAAAAGAAAAAAGTAGTACAAGAAAATCCCCTAAAGAAATTCAATATATGTTGGATTAGTCATTTTAATGGCATAACAAATTTAGAAATGCAACCGGTCAATTTCTTATTTTTTTTTTAAATTTTAGTTAAAATTTTATTTTATTAAAAAAATAGTTCACCAGTTCGAAATAAGTTAAATTAATTAAAATCGTTAATTTAATTTACTTCGATCAGACTGAAGTAAATTAAATAAATTAAAACGGTTAATTTAATTTACTTCGACCCGATGATCTATTCTCTTAATAAAATAAAATTTTGATTATTTTTTAAAAAGAGAAGGAACTATTGAAATAGTGATTTAATTATCCCAAAATTTTAAAAGCAATCCCATAAATATTTAAAAGCAATCACATAAATATAACAAACAAGCCAAACATTTAGCTTTCAAATACTTGACTCTGAAAAAGAATCGCGACAAACTTGTTTAATCTAAAAATATAATGAAATTAACAATATATTTGAGTTTGTAAGCATGTTTATGTATTGAATTTCATTAAAATACTATCAAATCAATAAAATAGGGAGTAAAAAAAAAGTACTCTAAAATCAGTATTAGGGACTGAAACGCTTGAGACTTGAGAGACCATTGCGCCAAAAACCTAAAATAAACATATGATGTAAATAACTTCAAATTTCTCCTTTGAAATTAAAAAAACAGTATAGGCGCCGAGTAAACACGCAGCTTCGCTCCGCCGCCGCGTGGTTTTCTCCGCCGTCCAAAGTCGTCGGCTTTTTCAAGGTAGGTTCTCTCGTTATTTGGTGGAGAAAGTGAGTTTAGGTTCTTTTTTCTTTGTACATATGTTTTCTCATTAAAGATCACGAGAAGAGAGCTCCAACTTTTTAGTGTTGCATCGATTCCTGAGCTTCCATGGCTCAAGGAGTGCTTAGCGATGCCACGAATTCCACGTTCACAAAAATCTGAAGAAAAGGAAAGGAAAAAAAAAAGAAAAAGAAAAGGAAATATAAACGTACTTTAATTCTCTTTTTTTTTTTTTTTTTTTTTAGTTGTTGTTGATTTATAGTTTGGAATAATGTTTGTGCTTATCGTGATTCTCACTTAAACATTAGTGAGAGTGTGTATTGAATAATAGGATTCCCAAGGAATCTAATTAAACGCACTCATGGAAGGTGGTCCGGAATCAAGTAATAGCAGTATCATCATATCCAACAATTCTGTGACCAATCAATGGAGAGCCGAAGAGGCCATAGCCGGGAACGCCCGAGCTCTTCAGACTCTCCGGGAGCTCATCACTTACCCTATTCTATATTCCCGTGAAAGTCGTTGCCTAGGCCTCAAGGTACACTTGGTTTCCAAATTTCACTCTCAGTTCTCTATTTTCAGTTTTGATTCGATTTTTTTTTTCAGTGGTCTCGTGGTTTGATTCTCTACGGCCCCCCCGGGACTGGAAAGGTAATTTAACTCTGCTCATTCGGAGTCTGCTTTTTTGTTTTTATCTTTAGTTAATTATTGAAATTTTCCGTTTTTATTTGATGTTAGACAAGCTTGGTCCGTGCGGTGGTTAAGGAATGTAACGCTCATTTGACTCTCGTTAGGTATTCCTTTATTTTTCAGTTGTGGCCATTGGGTTGATGGTTTGTAGTTTATAGTTTGGTTATTGTTGTTTTTTGTATTTCAATTTTATTTTCAGTCCTCACTTAGTCAGCAAAGCTTACGTAGGAGAAAGTGAGAAGTTTCTGAGGGAGGCTTTTGCAGAAGCCGTGTCCCAGGCCAGAAAAGGAAGGCCTTCGATCGTGTTCATCGACGAGATAGACGTTCTGTGCCCTCGTCGTGATTCGAAGTATGTGACGCTGCAACGATGTTGCTATTTTCACAATTGTTGTTGCTGCTTTTGTTTTGTATGATCTAATTCGGCTTTGTGGATATAGTGTCTTAAAGTTACAATGATGCGGTTTTTCAAACCCACTTGCAGACAAGACAATAGCGTTCGCGTAACTTCTCAGTTGCTTAAGCTGATGGATGAAAATAAGTCCCCGGCGCCACATGTTTTTGTTGTTGCTTCTACAAATAGGTAATAAAAAAAAATCTTGGTTTCGCCTTTTACATTTCTACTCATGGAAAAAATTACAAAAAAGGTCTTAAGTGGGCATCACAAATGGATTTAAGAGTTCATTGTATTAAAAAAAATGGAACTTAGAAAGTTTTTACGTTTTTACCTGTTAGTTGGATATCTTAGGCTATGCTGTACTTCAATTGTTTTAGCAGATAGCTTTGGCAATGAATTGAAAAGCACATCCTATTCATTTCTACACAAGGAACAGTATTCGGTGATTGTATTTTTTTGTGTGAAGTACTAATTATACTTTATTCACATACAAAGAGTGGATATCATCGAGCCTGCTTTAAGAAGGCATGGTCGCTTTAGTAAGGAAATAGAAGTCACCACGCCTGACGAAGAAGAGCGAATTCAAATTCTCAAGGTGAGACTTGTTTTCTTTTATCAACTTCCAAATATCACCTACGTCTAAGCTTATTTAATGATTTTATATTGAATCGAGTCTAAATAATCGTATCAATTTTCTTTAGCTCTACACGAAAAAGATGCCTATGGATTGTGGCGTTGATTTGCAAACAATAGCAAGATCTTGTAATGGGTATTCCGGGGCTGACTTGGAAGCCTTGTGCGTTGAGGCTTTGAAGTCTGCGTACAAAATGTCTTCTAAAGAAAATAAGAACCACAATGACCTAACCATAAAAACGGAAGATTGGAAGCAAGCCATGTCCGTGGTTGGTTCAAGTATAACAAGAGGAGTGACTGTCGAAATCCCAAATGTGACGTGGGAGGATATCGGAGGACTAAGAGATTTGAAGGTGTGTTTTTTGTAATGTATGTATGATAACCATAGTTTTAAAAGGCGTTTTCAAGGCGCGCCTTGAGGCGAGGCGGTCGGAAAAAGCCTCAAGGCTTAAGCCTGGGAAAAAAAGGTCAACTTGTGCCTTTTGGTTTTTAGGCATGCGCCTTGTGCGTACGCTTTGAAAATTTTCGCCCAGAAACGCATGAAATAGGGCAGTTTTTTTTTTTGGCCCAATTTAAAAGTTTGGGCTTTTTCTGGGCCTTTTTTTTTGGGTGTTTTTTTTTTTTTTGGGTGTTTTTTTTTTTTTTTTTAAGTAAAAGATTAATAAAACGTAAATTAGAGTTTTTTTTTAACACAACCTGAATCGTAAGTCTAAAACTAGTATTTCAGGGTTTTCGTTATCTGATATAGATTAGTCTAAAACTGGTCTAAAACGTAGATCAGGGTTTTTTTTGGGTTTTCATTGTTAAATAGTATATGAAGGTTAAAACTAAGCATTATCAGTCTAAATTTATTTCGGGATGATAACAGATTCATACAAAAAAATTAATTTATGCCTATCTTTTGAGGCTTACGCCTCAATACGCCATGAGGCTTACGCCTTGCCTCAAAAACAGAAATCGCCTCGATTACCATTTACGCCTTTTAAAACCATGATGATAACATATTATTTACATGTCAACCAAAAAAAAAAACTATTATGTTTACGGTTCTGTTCTGTTGACAGAAAAAACTACAACAAGTTGTGGAATGGCCGATTAAACGTGCTGATTCTTTCAAGAGGCTGGGAATATCTCCCGCGCGTGGAATTCTCTTGCATGGTCCGCCAGGATGCTCAAAAACCACTCTTGCCAAAGCCGCTGCCAATGCTTCCCAGGCCTCTTTCTTTTCCTTATGGTTTGTGTGACCTTCGAAATATAGTTATTTGTGTATCTACATTGTCTCAGGCTAGAAATGGGATTTCGGTTTACCTCGATTAACATCGACCTTCTAATTTTTATAAAGGTCAAACCTTGACGAAATCCCTTTCTCGAATCGTTTAACCTTATTTTTTATAATTTCAATGATGAAAATTCCCTAAAAAGCCATTTTTTGTTTTGTTTAAATACCGGATAAGCCTTTTTTTAACCGTTAAAAATTAACCCTCCTTTAGAAAAGGATTAACCTTGAAGTGCTCATCTCTATCTCAGGCGAGCATTAGGATTGATTTTGGCCACAAGAGACAGAACATATCACTTTAGACTTGATAGCTATCAACTTTTATGTTTCTTTAAAATAACTTATTAACTATATACATATATGGATTTAGTGGTGCAGAATTATTCTCGAAGTATGTTGGGGAAGGCGAAGCTAAGCTTCGCAATACCTTTCGGAGGGCTCGCCTCGCGGCTCCGAGCATTATATTCTTTGACGAGGCTGATGTTATCGCTGCAAAACGGTTAGTATTGTCATATACCATCGAATTGCTATTTCCTTTTAATGAATCAATGTTTGTAGTAGAAAACGAGGAAATATATCTCGAAATTCGATGCCCCATATAAGAATTGGTAAAGTAAAAAATGTACACAATTGTAATTTCGTTCTAAAATTTGCCATCAATGGTACTAGAGGTGGGAGTTCTAGCAACGCTTCTACTGTTGGGGAGAGGCTTCTATCTACTTTGCTGACTGAAATGGATGGTTTGGAACAGACCAAGGTAAAAAGCATTCATTATACGTGAAAATCAGTTACACAAATTCACATATATACATACAAAGATGATGGCATATAAATGCACAAACTCATCTTCTGTCTTTCAGGGAATCATCGTATTAGCTGCTACAAATCGTCCTCATGCAATCGATGCGGCGCTAATGCGACCGGGGCGGTTTGACAAGGTAAGAGCTTTGTTCTATCTCAGAAGACCACTCTGATTATTATTATTACTATTTTTTTTTAAGAGTAGGTGCTTAATTATAACAAAATGGCCATTTGCTCTACTAAAAACCAGAAACAGAAGTAACTAATTATTTCAAGTGTTTTGGCTTTCTTACTCCTAAATCAATTTTTTATTGATGGGGATTTTTCCATGTGTCCCATGGTTCCATAAGAAAATGCCCGTTCTGGTTAAAAGTAATCAAATGAACTAATTTATTCAGAATAAATGGCTGGGTAAGTCCGCTGATAACATTTGTTTCTTTTAGTGCCATGTTTCTTACATTGTAGTTTTTAAAACGTATATATATAAATTGATTAAATCCAAACTTTAAAAAACCGAGTATCTTCTAGAATAAATAAATAAATAACAACTAGGTGTTCATTTTTTTATTATAAAAAATGACGGTTTTTAATTTGAAGTAATCAATAAGTAAATATACTAATTTATCCAGAATAAATGGCTTGGTAAGTCAACAAATTACTATTGTTTCTTGTTACCTTGAGGTTTTTTTTTTTTTTAATTTTTAATTTTTAATTTTTAATTTTTTAATTTTATATGTATATTGAAACCTATAGATATATGTTGATACTAACTGTGATGGGAAAATTCCATAGATTCTGTATGTCCCGCCGCCAGATTTCGAATCCCGGCTTGAGATCCTGCGCGTGCACACACGTGGTAGGACTCTTGCGGACGATGTTGATCTTAGTTGGATCGCAGAGAAGACGGAGCTGTACACCGGAGCCGAGCTCGAGAACCTTTGCGAGGAAGCCGGCTTTGTGGCTCTAAGGGAAGATAAATCCGCAAGCCTGTTGTGTCACCGTCATTACCAAACTGTCTTGAAATCAATGAGGAAGCCCATGCTCACCCAAGCTGACATCGAGCCGCATTTGTCCTTCGCCAATGGCCCGGCTCGAATATGAAATCGAATGTAATCAAGAGCAAGTATTTTTCTAAGCACAAGATTATAATATTTTTAAAAATATATATATCTTTATTATTATTATTATTATTATTTTTGTGCTATTGCTTGGCTCTATTATTTTCTGATCAGGGTGATTGGGAGTGGTTTGGTAGTTTTAACATATTTGGTTCATATATTCTATTATTCTTTTTAGTATTGATGCTAATTTTGAACACGTCTAATTTTACGTAGTTAATTTAATCGAGGTGCCTCCGGTCAGGTTATTAATCTTAGTAAATCAGCGATTTCGTACAGCCTTTGTGTGCTCGTTGACGTGAAGTTGGGTCTCTCCAAACCCATGAGAAATATTATCTTAGTTTGCTGACCTTAGTAGGAAGGAATTGGAGGAAGGCTTTCAATGAGATTAAAGACAAAGCTTCAAAATTGGAGATCGTCATTATTCTCGGTGGGGGACGGGAAAATTTAGTCAAGGTGGTCGCTCAAGCCATCCCCGACCTACATGATGAGTATTTTCCGGATCCCGTTTTCTCTCTGTGATGAGACTAGGAAACTAATTAGCCGTTTTTGGTAGATAGGAGATGAAGATAAGATGCGGATTCATTGGCTCAATTGGAATTTTTTGTGTGAATCGAAGGATCAAGGCGGCTTGGGTTATCGGGACTTTTGGATATTTAATAAAGCGTTGCTCGCTAAACAATGTTGGAGCCTTCTTTAAAACGAATCGTCTTTGGCGTATACTAAAAGGAAAATATTATCAGGACTCATCACTTATGGAGGCCAAGAAAAAGTCAAATTATTCGTATTTTTTACAAAATCTCCTTTGGGTGAGATAGATTATACTATAAGGCATAAAACGAAAGGTGAGTAACTGTATAATATCCACCCTATTTTAGACCCGTGGATTCTGTGACCATATTCATTTTGATCAATATTGGCCTTTCAAGTGTTGGATGAGAATTGGAAAATGGGGGACTTCATCATGGACTGGGGACGATGGGATTCCACTCTTCTTCAGTAATTTTTTTTCTCGAGAATGATGTGGTGGTGATAGAAAAATGCCTCTTAGCCTAATTTCAAGCCTTGCCGACTGGTTTGGGATCACGACACCAACGAGAAATTTTTATGTGATATCGGCATATAAAGTGGCTTTTGACAAAGAACACGGTAAATACCAATTGCATACATCGAACTTCAGTGGCTGGTGGAAGAAATTGTGGCAAATGAATATTCCAAATATGAGACCTTATCGACAAAAAATGAATTCGGCTGGTTGGGGGTGTGCTCACTGATGGTATGTGTAATCGATGTCACGTCGGGAAAACATAATTATGACGAGAGATAACTCAATTTTTTGGCTTTCGCATTTACGTGTTCATACAGTCTAGTACACTTTTAGTACGTGTAAAATAACTTATATATATATATATATACTAGTCACTATTATATGTATTTGGTTACTGTAAAAAAAAAAAAAAAAATGAAGACATCCACGACAATTATATAGTTAGAAACCTAGTAAAATAGAGATATATTAACATATATATATCAATTGAAAGTAAATATGAAAAATATAAATTATTAGGTATTATTACTTACAAAAACTGATAACTCAAACTAAAAAATTCCAAGTACTTTAATTACATATATAATTAAAAGTCTAAAATATTAGGTATTATACAATTTTATAATTAGATGTAGTTTATCAAAGGTGAATTATTAGTTTTCATATATAAAAACCACGAGGTATTACGCTACGGACGGTGCACGTAAACATTTAAATTTCTCTTCTATAAAATAAAAATTGTGTAACTTTCCGTAGACAGATTTTTGTTTTTGAAATAATAATAAGGTTGTGTTTGGTAGTTAACTCAATTATTTTACTCAAGAAACCACTACGACGCCGCTCTCAATCCGCCGCGTGGTTCGCTTTGCCGTCAAAAGTCGGAGCTTCTCTAACGAACGCCGTCGCAGCTTTTTCAAGGCAGGTTTTAGTTGTTCTTTTTAGTGGAGAAGTCTAGGTTTTGTTCTGGTGTAAATATTTTCTCAGTAAAGCTCACGAGAGCTCCGAATTTTCAGTGTTGCATCGATTGTTGAGCTTCAATGGCTCAAGGAGGTCTCAGCGACGCCGCGAAGACTAAGCTCTCCAATGAAAATCGCCAGCTAGATTCCTTTACCAGGTCGAGCACAAATTTCTGTTTTGTTGCTCAGTGTTGATTTGAAGTTTGGAATATGTTTGTAATTAATATTATAAATTGATTACTCTTAACTCAGGAAACAGAAAATCGCTCAGCATAGGAAATCTCTTCCAATCGCCTCTGGTATTGTCAACAATAATTTAGACTTTCGTCCCTCTCTTTCTCCGAACTTTATAATATGCTTACATGTGCTATATGATTCTCTGTTAGTTGAGAGACGACTTGTTGAGGAGGTCCGAAAGAACGATATTATGATTATTGTTGGTGAAACTGGAAGCGGAAAAACTACTCGTATGTTTCTTATATCTGTATATATATATGTACTTTTTGAATCTCTGTTAATTCAGTTCTCTTATCGAGCACTTTACTGATCGTGTATCGAAATTCCGTTTTCGATTATTTTCTATTTATAGAACTACCGCAGTTTCTATTAAATGCCGGGTTTTGCCGAGAAGGGAAAGTGATTGGGGTGACTCAGCCAAGGCGTGTCGCCGCTGTCACTGTCGCTAAGCGCGTGGCCGAAGAATGTGGTGTGGAGTTGGGTCAAAGGGTTGGCTATTCCATCAGATTTGACGATTCGACTTCTGGGTCGACTAGGATCAAGTACATGACTGATGGACTGCTTCTGAGGTAAATGTATGAACAACTTCATTTGCCTTTTCGATATATACACTTAGTTCTGTTGCCCGTATTAGAAGTTACTTGGAAGATATTGTGGTACGTGGATAATTACTGCGATTGAACAACTATTCTGCAATGAGCTTCTCCTTCCATGGGCGCGAGATGTACCTTGTTTGTGGGGAAACCTTGATAGACATAACATAGTCATTTTAGCATTATGGAAGTTGTGAATTTGTGATATTATTTATGTAGTAATATGGCCCTTTAAAGTTGTATGGTTACGCATCTCTTACTTCTCCAATTTAGGCTGTGAGCTTATATTTGATTTCGTGTATCCTTCTAGGGAAGCATTGTTGGATCCATATCTTAGTAAGTATGCAGTTATAATCGTAGACGAAGCGCACGAGAGAACTGTGCACACAGATGTGCTATTGGGCTTATTGAAAAACGTTCAAATTGCTCGGTCAAAAGTGGCGAATGGTCATGGAAGTACTGAAGGGAAGAAGAGGAAGAATGAGGTGTCGTTGGAAAAAGAAAATGGCGGCCAGAGCACGAGTTTTCTCAAGCAATGTCAAGGAAGTAAATCCCCTCCTTTGAAGTTGATAATCATGTCTGCTAGTTTGGATGCACGTGTCTTCTCTGATTACTTTGGTGGCGCAAAAGCTGTTCACGTTCAAGGGCGACAGTTTCCTGTGGATATACTCTATACTCGTCATCCTGAAACAGATTATTTAGACGCAACTTTACTCACTATATTCCAGGTTCTTCTTAAGCATATATCAACTAAACCTTTTGTTTTGAAGTTCTTGTTATCTTGCTCAAGCATCAAGGGTTATCTAGGTTTTATTGCTGAGCTGATTCTGTGCGAATTTATAACCAACTTTTATCCATGCTTTGTGTTTGTTTCTTCACTGAAGTTTATGATTAACTTCCTCTAGCAATGAAACTATACATTTTTTTCCCTTCTTTTCTATAGTAGTGTTTCAAACAACGATTTCTTGTCTGAAGTAGACGTTGATTCTAAATATGTCTCGTCTTCTTGTATGTGGTTGATAGATTCATACGGAGGAGAGTCCTGGTGATATACTTGCATTTTTGACGGGTCAAGAAGAGATTGAATCGATTGAAAGACTTATCAAAGAGAGAATTAAACAATTGCCCGAGAACGATAGAAAATTATTAACAGTTCCTATATACTCTTCTCTTCCATCAGAGCAGCAAATGCGAGCTTTTGCACCCACGCCAACAGGGTTTCGCAAGGTACTTCATAATGTATCTAAATGTAATTATCATTATGTATGTGTTTGTTAGACTCATCATATAATCATGAGGGCGAATCGGTAATTTATTTAATTAATCAGATTTTATCTAATATTTTACTATAAATAAGCAGTGGGATGGGTCATGGGAGTTCACGAGAGAATCGAAGGAGTTGATTAGTTTAGTTATTTTAGGAGTAAGTACTTTAGAGGTACTGATTGGCCTACGTCTCGAGTTGTAGGCCTTTTGGTCTAAGCATCGATTAAATTCTCAACAGAAGTATCTAATTGTGTTCTTAATTAACCCGGTTCGTATCAGTGTATCACCTATATGTATGTCTCTGTGTGAGCTTTTCTACAAGTACTGTTGTTGCGGCATTTCTCTTTCTGTGATTGAGATACATTCACACGTGAGCTTAAGCAAAATGATTGTGCTTGAAATGGAATTTTATACATGTTCTGTTAGATGTATAACTTATCCATAACCCTGGAATAAATCAGTTACTCGGTTTAAAAATATTCTATGTATAGGGGTAACAAATATTGCTGAGACATATAACATGCTTGAAATGAAATTTTATACGTATTCTGTTAGATGTATCCATATCCCTGGAATAATTCAGTTACTCGTTTAAAAAAATTCTGCAGGTTATACTGGCAACAAATATTGCTGAGACATCAGTGACAATTCCTGGAATCAAGTATGTAATAGATCCTGGGTTTGTTAAAGCGCGCTCTTATGATCCGAAGAATGGATTGGAATCTCTGGTTGTGGTACCGATTTCTAAGGCACAGGCACTTCAAAGAAGGTAAGGACACACGATATGCTTTGATAAAACTACATTTTTAATTTTGAGCAACATGTTAGTAACTATGATATTAATTAGAAGTTCATTTTATGCATGAACATTGCTTAATTTGTGCAGTTAGTCTGCATAGTGATTGCAATCCTTGTCCATATATTAAGCTTGTGCCTAGTGAATGAAATACTCACTCTTACTACTTTAGCAGAAGATTTTCTTCTTGGAATCAGTAGAAGATTCTGAAAAACTGTTTTTTATGTCTACATTTTCTCCATAGCTATTCTTGGACTAGCCACATATACCTTTTATTTAATAGAGGGTAAAGTACATTTTAAAAGTTTGTTGTGTCAAGGATTTTGTTTGATCAAGGTCTTAGTAGTATAATTTAAACATTGAAGGTTATATGCAGATCTGAATTAGTTTGTTACAAAAGCACGAGCCCATTAACACACATTCTTGCTAGTAGTTTGGATGACCAATAAAATTTTTCTGCAG
The DNA here is from genome assembly GCF_054948205.1 of Urtica dioica subsp. dioica. NCBI lineage: Eukaryota > Viridiplantae > Streptophyta > Magnoliopsida > Rosales > Urticaceae > Urtica > Urtica dioica. The sequence continues at coordinate 41,322,236 of NC_142758.1, read as the reverse complement.
TGGACGTGCAGGACGGCAAGGACCCGGAAAATGCTTCCGACTCTACCCAGAGAACGAGTTTGATAAGCTTGACGACTCGACAAAGCCGGAGATCAAACGTTGCAACCTTTCTAATGTCATTTTGCAACTCAAGGCTCTGGGTGTTGATGATATCATTGGTTTTGACTTTTTAGAAAAGCCTTCCAGGTGACGGTTTTTTTGTTGTTAGTATGTGCAGTTCTATGAAAATGAAGAGAGTGTGGTTGTGAAAATATATGAATTTTATCTCTACTTAATATTTGTTGTCTTGTCTCAGAAAGGTGTTATATGATACTTGCATATTTCTTGCACATAAGCAGGTCCGCTATCATTAAATCGTTGGAACAGTTGTTCTTGCTCGGCGCTTTAACAGATGAATGTAAACTCTCAAACGTTGGTCAACAAATGGCGCGCCTTCCTTTGGACCCTGCTTATGCCAAGGCTCTTATTTTAGCTAGCGAGTTCAAGTGCTTGGAAGAAATGTTGATAGCTGTTGCAATGCTCTCGGTGGAATCTATATTTTTTGCGCCTCGCGAGAAATTAGAAGAGGTGTGTGTGTGTGTGTGGTCACATGTGATGTTTTTTTCACTGTTCTGGCGATACTTGAGACAACTCTATCGTCTATTTACAGGCAAGGACCGCGATGAAATCCTTTTCAAGTCCCGACGGAGATCACCTCACTCTAATCAACGTGTTCCGAGCATGTAACGAATTTATGGAGAAGAGAAACTCGAGCATCGGTAGAGAGAAAGCTGACAAGATGCAGAGAAAATGGTGCAAAGAAAATTTCATCAATAGTCGCTCCTTGAGGCATGCTTGTGATATTCACCGGTATGTTTCTGCAAACTCCTTTATTTGATGATTGTTTCCGTTGTCTTGACCTTTTAGTACTATTTTTATATGCAGCCAAATCCGAGGACACGTCCAACAAATGGGTCTTAATATCGCCTCTTGCGGGGACGACATGCTTCAATTTCGACGATGCCTTTCCGCTTCGTTTTTCCTAAACGCAGCTCTCAGGCAACCCGAGGGAACATACAGGTATTGATTTTTGTGTGTGTGTGTGTGTGTGTATATATATATATATATATATATATAATTATGTTCTCGTGTAAATTGATTTCTGTAACATCATACCAACAAAATGTGCAGGGCTTTGGCAAATGGCCAGGTTGTGCAGATTCACCCATCTTCTGTACTGTTCCGGTCGAAACCTGAGTGCATAATTTACAACGAGCTTATCCAAACCAATCACAAGTACATACGCAATCTTACCAGAATCGACCACTTGTGGTTGACTGAGCTGGCTCCTCAGTTTTACACCGTGCAGGGTTGAAAGTTCTTAGATGCTGACTCAGGTGACTGTTTCATTCATTCATTCTTGTGTACATTCTCTGCCTTGTTATCTGGACTGTTGGTAATTATTGGGTAAGAAAATAAAATATTAATTATGTACCTTTAGTTTTGAATTAATGTCACAATCATCCTCTTCATTTGACATCATATCACAAACCTCCCTTCTGTTTATTCATTTATTACATAAATATTTACTGTGATTTCACATTCTTTAAAATCATCCCTATAGTCAATTTATATATTTATTTATAAGTATTACTTAAAATGCCAAAATAACCTGATTCTTTAATAATGTCTTAAATAAAAAATTTCACCTTGTAATTTAGCTTTAAAGTACTTGGTTTATCAAACGTAAGAGTAATATTATAGGTGTGAGCAAACGGCAAAGGGTATTTGGGTATTCTAAAAAAATGGATTTAAAGAAAGTGAAAAGTAATTGTTGACCGAGGTATGCGTAAAAATAAGAGACTTTTATGCAGTAAATGGTTAATTGGAGTAGTTTGACTTTTGACCTTTAGTAAGGGTATTCTTTAAAATCATCCCTTAAGTCAATTTTGTTTTTGTTTATTTATTTATGAACATTTCTTAAAATGCCAAAATAACTTTAGTTTTTATTAATATATATTAAATAAAAATGATTAAAAAATTCACCTATAATTTAGCTTTAATATCTTGGTTTATTTTGCGTTATAATATTAGAGGTGAGGTGAGGTGAGGTGAGTAAAAGGCAAGGGTGTTTGGGTATTCTAAAAAAACTAAAAAAGTACTTTAAGAAAGTGAAAAGTAATTATTGACAGAGGGATGCGTAAAAATAAGAGACTCTTATGTAGTAAATGGTTAATTGGAGTAGTTTGACTTTCGACCTTGAGTGGGGTATCATAGTTGACCTTTTCCCTTGTAAGATTTGTGCCTGACCTGACCATAATTATTGCGTCTAAAAAAGAAAGAAAAACTGTGTCCATCCAAACTCATAGGAGTAAGAATTTCAATGCAGGATTTGGAGCCCGTGAGATTTTCAGATCAAAGCTGTCTGAATCCATTGCTTCAACAACAAACAACTTCAAGCTCTAGTTCTTTGGGTGGACTAGACAAATGACGGGTTTATTTCTTCAGTGCGATTCAATTTTGAGCCTTTGATTTAATTCACAAAGCAAAGCTGTGATGTAACTAATTTATAGCTCTTCCAACAGAAGAGCAAATCGAGTGGAAAGTTATTCTTACTTAGGGAGATACTGAAACATGTGAGGATTAAGACCGTACTACAAATACACACAATTTTGATAATTAACTTAAAGGGAAGAGCAATTTGGATTTATTAGATTCGAACAGTGTGTCAAACATTTATGTCAAATTGTGACAGGTTCTTTCTGATTCTAGGTGAGGAAAGAAAATTGCTATGCTTCACCAGCTCTTTGACTTTTGTGCGTTGACTTGTGTCAGCGTGAGTAAAAGAGAAGACTCGTAAACATGTGGCTCTTCTAGGATCGTGTAGTACTCGGAGCAGCATCTACGAAGTTTTCTGATTAAATCAATATGATAAATAAATAAAATAAAATCACGACATTTCTTTGAGTTTGTTTTTCTTTAAGAAAGGCAGTCTAGTTGCACATGGACTCTGTCGAACTTCGTGTTTCATTGTAAGCTTTTTTTTTTAGAAAAGTGGTTGTCATCACATTTTAGCTTTTAGTTTTGTTTTGTTTTTTATTTTTTATTTTTATTTTTATTTTTAAAACCATTGAGCTCATAATTGGCCTTCTTTGCATCGGTAATTCATAATTTTTTTTAAAAATGATCAAACAGTGACCTATGAACTTATATTTCAATTTAACCTAATTTCTTGGCAAATGTTTATAAATAGATAAGGTGTACTGAGAGTAAATATACATTCGTACTCGTCTCTATCATTAATTTTAATATATTTATTGACAACTAAAGGGCATGGGTTAAATGTCTAAAACTCGAAATGTTAAAGAAACATAGCACAAAAATGAATAATTTAGTGACTACTACTAGTCCAAAGTGCAAGTAATTCCGTCTTTTTAAAACTAGATAAACCAATAATTTGTTTGAAAACTAAAGTTCCTGAACTTAATGGATAAAACAAAAAAAATATTAAAAAGAAACAAAAAGCCTAACTACAAAATAAATCGTCTTCTAATGAGATAGAAATCTCTTCTTCAACCGAAATATATAAATCTACCGGTCCCTTGTATCGTCTTAACTCTGAAGTCTGAACTAATATGGCTTTAACTAATATATGTACTTCACCTATTAAATGCAATTAATTTAAGCGGATTTGTTAATTCTTTTTTCCTTAAAGAAGAGATTCCGAAACGGCTGCGTATATTTAATTCCTTGAAAGTCTTACTTTTCATGCCCACCAAACCTAACTCTCATAATTAGGAAATCTAAAAAAATGTGCTATGATGGCCCATTAAATTGGAGACATTGCCGACTCTCATAAATCATATAATTAATACACAACTGTTGCAATGTGTGGATATTAATTACTTCCTGATTTGGCCACTCATAGTCTCATACAATTTTCGACCTAAACCTCTAGAAACATTAATTAGACTCGTAAATAATATAGACATCAAATTAAATTTTATTTATCTACTACTCATTATTCAATTTATTACACTAAAAATGAATGTGCATAAAAAAATCTTATTTTTTCTGTATCTATTCATAAAAATGAATATAACGCTTAATAACTACAAAAATAAAACAACAAAAAATCACCTTTCTAAACAAAGCTTAAAACCCCTTCAAAAAAAGAAAAGAAAAAAAAAAGAAAGAAGCTTAAAAGGGACTTTACAGTCAATGACGGAGGCTTAGGTCCAGATTAGACCAATATTCCCTGAAATTTTAAAAATTAAATTCTCACCTCTAAATTTTTTAAAAATAAATATTTATCCTAATATTCTATATTTTTAGCTCTAAATTATTTAACTTTTATTTTTATTTTTGCCCCTCCTGAATATTTTTTGTTCTTACACACCCCTTATAAATTTATAACTTTTACCCCAAAATTTTACATTTTAGCCTAAATTATATAATGCTTTCATATTTACCCTCCTGAATTTATTTTTCTTACACGCCCCTTGGAAATTAAAAAAAAAAATATTAATCAAATTTCTCTCTTGCCTACAAGTTCTAACTCTGCGGGCATTGCTTTTCATGAAACTCTGAAATTATATATATATATATATATATATATATATATATATATATATATATATATATATATATATATTTGACACCATAATTCGGGTGATTTCAACATAATAAAAGTCTCATTGACATTTTGTTGGACACAATAATCAATATCATGAAAAAAATAACATAGGTTAAATGACGCAATTCTTTTAAAATACTAATCTATATAATCACACATGTAAAACTCTTAAATTTGAATATCATATAACACAATTCAAACTCAATCACATCATAATACTATTTTCCAACTAATACCCCATAGAAATCCATTTCACCACATAGCAACAACAATGTTACAAGCCTAAATTGAAGTTAATAATCGCTTTAACTACAACACAATTTACAACAACACTTTATAATCATCATTATACATATCCGCACCAGCACATACTAATAGGCATCTATTAATAATATCCTCTTTGACACATAAACTCTCAATTTAAATAGTAGACATATACTATTCAATAGAGATTTGTTCATTTCATTCATAGAGCCGAGCTCTCTGTCTATATATAGTCAGTTTAGTAATTTAACCAATACCAAAACTCTTAAATTCTTCTTCAGACGAAGAAAATAAAAGAAAAAGAAAAAAAAGGACAAAACCTTTCACAGAAATACATGGGAAACTCTCAGGGCTGTTTCTCTTCTTCTCACAAGCAATTCAACAAGAACAGCATTAGCGATCTTCCGAGACTGCTCTCGAAGACGAACAACAAGTCTCGATCGTCGATCGACTCTTCTTCCTCTTCTCCGCCGCGATCGTCGACGACGGCGACGAAGAAGAAGAAGAAACAGAGAGATCAGAGGCACGAAAACGACGACGAGCTTGCTCTGCGAAACCAGGCTATGGCCGCGGCGATGATGTTCCGGGAGTACCAGAGGACCGGCGGCGACGCGGCGGCGTTTGTGATGAGCCGATCGGCCTCCGTCGTCTATCCGTCTCCGGCGCCGGCGAAGATTCCGGGATTCACGAGGAGTTCCAGCACTCGGCCGAGGTTCGGATCGGAAAGTGTCGTTCGGCCTCAAGAGCTCGTCGATTCTCAGGTACTCCTTTTTTTTTTTTTTTTTTTTTTTTTTTTTTTTTTCTCTCTTTCTTTCTTTATATTATTATAATTATGTTTTATCGGAGATTTTATAAATAATTTTATTTGAATATTTACAATCTGACCTTATTAGTTTATTATGATTTATATCGGATATATAAACACAGATTACAATCAGAACTTTTATTCTTAAACATGTAAGATACAATTTGTAATTATAAATTAATGAAAAAGAAAGTATAGAATTATTTTAGTTATTTTTTTTAATCGAAATTCTAGTTACTTGTTTGATAATGTGTGCGTGTGTGTGTGTGTGTGTTTTTTTTGCATTGATTAATTTGTTTTTTTTTTTTTTTTTTTGAAAGCTGAAAAATTGTAAATTGAAAGAATTGGTAGTAATAAATACATATACATATACATATATATATATATATATATATATATATATATATATGTGTGTGTGTGTGTGTGTATTTATATATCTATGATTATATTGTTAGAGTTTGAGTCATGTGACGTTCTGGTTTTTTATTCAATAGCTGTTTCATAAATCTAGTTTGATACATAAATAATATATGTGTGTGTGTATTTATATATGATCCATTTATATATTTATTTATATATCTATGATTATATTGTTAGAGTGTGTGCGCGTGTATTTATATATCTTCCTTTGAATCGTCGCGAAATGTATACTTCAACCCAACTACTCTCAATTTCTTCATATATATATATATATATACACATATATTAGTTGTATTGGCTGTATTGTAAGCTGTAGCCCCGATTTTTATTTATTTATTTTTAATATAAGAACTGAACTATTCTAACTGAGAAACCACTTCTTTTTGGTTTTCTATGCGAAAAAAAAAACATTTGTTATGATCTCATTATTATTCTTATTAATTTTTTTCATCAGTATGACAATATAAAATATATCCAAGCGCGTGCATTAAAGCTATAGAGATATCATTGCTATAAATACATTATAATAAGAGGATTCAGTCCACATTAAATAAAAATATGTTGGATTCAATAATCAACATTCAACTATATTTTTCAAAACAAGACTTAATTCCCCAAAAAGAGATCAAGGAGAAAAGAAAAAAAGTAAAGAAAATGCTATTCCTTTAAGCTTATTTCAATTTTCTTTTCTCCTTTTAATGATACAGCTTGAATTGGAAATGTTACATTAGTACAATATGATCTTACTCATTAATTTTGTTTTACAAATTGATTAAATATAGGGTATGAAGAGCAAGATTGAGGGACTAGAAACAAATCATTTTGTGCTAGTTCATGGAGGTGGATTTGGAGCTTGGTGTTGGTACAAGTCAATGACACTATTGGAAGAAGCCGGCTTCAAAGTCGACGCGGTTGACTTGACTGTCTCTGATTCAAATTCCGTCAAAAATCTCGCACAATATGTGAAGCCACTGACTGATATCTTCGACAAATTAGACCATGGAAATAAGGTTAAGATGATAAATATATAATCAATCAGATTATGGATTTTTAATTGAATTTTGTATTCATAACCAACAAAATGCAAGTAATTTGCTTAATTAACAAAAGCTTGGAATTTGTTAGGTAAATAATATCTCATAAATTCAGCTAAAAAAAAAATCTGTCTTCTTTAATTATTTTGCAGGTTATTTTGGTTGGACATGATTTTGGGGGTGCTTGTATATCATATGTCATGGAATTATTTCCATCAAGAATCTCAAGAGCCATTTTTGTGGCCGCACCAATGTTGGCCACCGGGCAGAGCACGCTCGATTTGTTTTCGAGACAGGTTCGATTATTCGCTGCAATTATTTCATATTCAACTACTAATGAAAAAAAAAAAAAACGGGGGACGAATTAAATTATGGACAACTAATCAGCAATTGGTTGATAATAATGACATGAAAGCCCTTCCCCAAAACAAATAATTCTTTGGTTGATCTTTTTGGTTTAGTACCTAATCATAGATGTAAGAAAACTTTCTTTTAGCAAAAATAAATGAATAACAAAGGGATATTGCAGATAGGGAAAAATGATATGATGCATCAAGCACAGACATTTGTGTATGCCAATGGAAAAGATCAACCTCCAACAGCCATTGATCATAAAAAAGAAATGGTCAAAGATCTCTTCTTTAACCAAAGCCCTTCAAAGGTATCGTCGTTATTTTCACTATTGAGTTCTAGACCTATAATTTTAATTTTTTTTTTTTTAACTCTTTTTGTGTGTGTGTGTGTGTGTGTGTGTAGGATGTTGCATTGGCGTCACTATCAATGAGGTCTATGCCTTTTGCGCCGGTTATGGAAAAGCTCTCTCTATCGGACTCAAACTACGGCTCGGTTCGTCGCTTCTACGTGGTAACCCAAGATGATCGAGCGGTGAATGCAGCGCTACAGGACACAATGATCGAATCGGACCCTCCCGAGCGTGTCTTTCGACTTAAGGGCTCGGACCACTCGCCTTTTTTCTCAAGGCCTCAAGCTTTGCACAAGATTTTTTTAGAGATTGCACAAATTTCATCCAAGTAAAACAATAAAGAAAGACTCCATTTTTCAAGTGTGAAGACGCACATCAAACATCTTTGTTAAGCTAAAGAGCTTAAATTTTTAGTAGGATTTATTTGTATCAATAATTGTGTATAGAATTTGAAAAAGTGAAATACATCTCTTTTTAATATATCTATGAATGTTATTTTACTTAAAAAGTATTGAGAGTTCAAAATTTAATTAATACATGCTAACAATGTATAAGAATTTTACTTATCTAGTGATTTACAATTATATCTTTTAGCAGGTAAACATTGACATCAAGCTAATTGTCTCCTAATCAAGTTTTTAAAAGGGGAGAAATGAGTATTAAATGTGTTCGTGTTTCTTATGCTAATATCCAGTAATCACACACAAAAAAGTGTCACTAATCATGCTAATCATGTAACAAATGACCCAAAATTAATTGTCGGTGACCTCAACAATCTTCAAAATAAACTTCCACTGTTACTACTTTGCCGTTAATTATTAGCAGAGTTACATATGTCAAAATCCTATTATGATATGATTTTAAATAAAATGTTTAATAATAATAAAAAAAAACCAAGGAAAGAAAGGCATAAAATAAGTAATAAACATTATAAAGGAAAAAAAAAGTAAAAAAAAAAAAAAATCGAAAACAAACAGAACATGAACCAAAATTCTCGACCAACAAAGAGTCTCCTGTCATCGCCACCAGGTCCAGAACCATCTCAGCCACTCTCTTCTTCACTCACGGTGCCGATTTCGTCTTCTTGGACGAGCAGTGAGTCGAATAATTTATTTCCGGCATCGGACGAGTAGCGAGTATAGGAATTTCTTTCCGGTATCGTTGGAGCTCTGGTTCAATGGAGAAGGACATATGTGTTGGTCTCAATTAAGGATCTTTGTAGGAACAACTATGAAATAAGGAAGTAGAAATCTGGAAACAATGACTTTTGGGGCAATTTTCTATATTACGTTGAAGAGGAAAATACAAATACAAATGTAAGTGATGATTACAAACCTTTCCAAACAACTCTATTTATAGGAAAACAAGAGAAGATGAATCAGCCCAAAACCGTAGGCTTTAAACAAATCACTAATGCCCATAATGGACAATAAAAGACAATAAACTCAAAGAAAAAAACAGCCAACATAAAGACCTAATAACACCTTGTAATTGCTCTAATACGTCTATGTAACCGAAGCCACTAAAAATTCTACCAATTAATGAGAGCAAATAAAGTTTAAACTCACAATCTCCCCCTAAACTTGTTTTGGTTCGAGGTTTATTACGCCGAGCAGCTCTCTCATCTCCACGAATTTGACTCTTGCTAGAGCCTTGGTGAGAATGTCTGCACATTGCTCTCCGGTGCTTACGAACTCTTCACTGCCTGTTGGTGTAGAGTAGTAGGCTGCTCCATGTAACGACTCACGATGCCAACTGCATATGAGATATCAGGTCGAGTGTGGGTCAAGTACCTGAGACACCCGATGATACGCCTATACTCAGTGGGATTCACAAAGATTCCTTCCGCATCCTTTCCGAGCTGTAATTTTGCTTCCATTGGATATTTGCTCGGGTTGCAATCCGCCATCGCAAACTGCTTCAACACCTTCTTCGCATAAGTCGTTTGCTTCACCGTGATACGGTCTTCCTTCTGGTCCACCTCGATACCGAGGTAGTATGAGAGCAACCCGAGATCACTAATCTCGAACTCCTTCATCATCTGCTTCTTGAACCCCTCAACGCCCTCAATGCTTGATCCCGTCACGATCAAGTCGTCGACGTATACACCAACGATGAGCACCTCTGCTTCATGGTTCCTCGTGCACACAACCTGCTCTTGAGCACACTTCACGAAGCTGAGACTCATCGTTCTCTTGTTTCTTGTTGAGGTAAGTGTTCCACGCCCTTGGTGCTTGGCGCAGTCCGTAGAGCGCTTTGGACAGTTTGTACACCTTGTGCTCCTTATTCTTGATGATGAAGCCTTCAGGTTGGGAGACGTAGACTTCTTCTTCGATATCACCATTGAGGAACGCCGATTTGACGTCCAAGTGATGAATCTTCCATCCACGATGAGCTGCGAGGGCAAGAATTAGCCTGATGGTGTCGAGTCTCGCCACTGGTGCAAAGGTTTCCTCGAAGTCAACTCCTTGCTTCTGCACGTACCCTTTCGCCACCAGTCTTGCCTTGTGCTTGAGGATATTGCATTTGCTGTCTCTTTTCAACTTGAACACCCACTTCAATCCGATGGTCTTATGACCGGCAGGCAAGTCGGTGAGCTCCCATGTCTTGTTCTTCTCGATGGACTCGAGCTCTTTCTTCATGGCCTCGTTCCAGGCCTCCTCGGTTGCTGCCTCGTGATATGTTGTTGGCTCGTCGGCGGTGAGCAACAATAATTCGTTGAGATCCATCTCTCTTAGTGGTGCCTCTACATAGACATTGGCGAGGGAACGGAGTTTCTTGGGGACATCTTCGCTTGTGGACCCGTCCGAGCTCTCTTATTGTCGAGGAGAGTTCGGACTCGCTGGTGGAGTTACTCCGTTTTCCGAATCCACTACGTCGTCATCTCGTAGGATTCCGAACTCCACGGAATTTTGTACGAGCTTATCGTTGTCGTTGCACCACTCCCACTTCTTCTCCTCCTCGAACACGGCGTCTCTACTCACATGGATTTTTCCACGAGCTGGATCAAGAAACCTGTGCGCCTTGCTTCCGTCTTCGACACCGAGGTACACCATTGCTTGACTTCGATCATTGAGCTTCTTGAGATGTGGTCCCGCAATCTTCACAGGTGCGGTACACCCGAACACTCTCAAGTGCTCCAAATGAGGTCGCTTGCCGGTCCATGCTTGGTAAGGGGTACAATCTCCTAGCACCTTTGTCGGCAAACGGTTCAAGAGATAAACTGCATGTCATACCGCCTCTCCCCAGAGGTTCTCCGGGACTTGCATGCTCTTGAGCAAACTTCTCGTAGTTGCCATCACGGTGCGATTTCTCCTCTCTACCACACTGTTTTGTTGAGGTGTGTACGGTGCCCGTGAGGTGACGCTCGACTCCCTCTTCTATGCAGAACTCCCCGAACTTTTGGGATGTGAACTCGCCACCTCGATCAGTTCGCAAAGTCTTCAACTTGTAATTCGACTTGTTTTCCACGAGCTTCTTGAACTTCTTAAATGCTTCAAAGGCTTCTCCTTTTTCTCTGAGCATGTACACCCACATCCAACGACTATAATCATCAACAAGTAAGAGGAAATACTTGTTACCAGCGAGTGATGGCGGGGTGATCGGACCACACAGATCTGCGTGCACAAGCTATAGAGGATGCTCGGCTCGGAAGTTGGCTTGGGCAGGAAATGGAAGCCTTGTTTGCTTTGAGACCAAGCAACTTTCATACACTTGGTTGGGGTGTGTGATCCTGGGCAGCCCCTCGGCCATCTCCTTCTCCCTCATCATCTTGAGTGCATAAAAGTTTACGTGCCCAAGTCTCGCATGCCATAACCAAGCTGGATCTGCTAGCGATGTTAATAGAGAAACAGGCTGACTCGTCTTGAGGGAAATCTTGTATAACCGATTTGGCGATTTCTCCACCTTCATCAACAGGACACCATTTCGGTCGAACATCTTCAAGAACACGCCGGCTAAAGTGATCGTATTGTCTTATTCTATCATCTGACCGAGACTTATGATATTAATTTTCAGTTTTGGAATGTAATATACCTCGGATATTAGTCGTTGATCGCCATTCTTGCATTGAAACAGGATGGATCCTCTGCCCTTGATCTCGACGAGTGAGCCGTCTCCGAACTTCACATTTCCGGTGATCTTCTCGTCGAGCTCATTGAACTTCTCTCGATGGCCCGTCATATGGTTGCTTGCTCCATTGTCAAGGTACCACACGTCGGTGTGATTATACTCTTCGCCCCTTGCGAGGAGGTTCGCCATGACTTTCTCTTCATTGAGCAACACCACCTCTGGTTCCTCCTTGGACGATTCTTGCACAAACTCTTCGAGGGTTGTCTCCTCATCTTCGGGAAAGGGATTCGCCACTCCCTTGGCGAACATCAACGCTAGCTTCTCGTCATGAAGGCTGGTCAGGTTTGCTTCCTCTTCGGGCTTCTTGCTACGACATTCGGTCGCGTAGTGCCCGTACTTTTGACAAGCGTACCACTTAACTGTGCTCTTGTCTTTGCGGGGTTTGGTGTCTTCTTGTCGAGGTGAGCTTTCTCCACGACCTCGCCCTCGTCCTCGACCTCGGCCACGACCTCGGTTATCTCTACCGTTGCCGCTGGGACTCGAAGATCCGAAAGAAAATCGGCTTCTCCGTTTTTCTTCATTCGTGACATCCATTATGCATGCGTGAGCAAGAGGTGCTTCTCCTCCTTTCTATCACCGTATCTGCGAAGTCTCTCCTCGTCGACTTTAAGGCGACCGACGACCTCCTCAACCGTCATGTTTTTGAGGTCACCGAATTGCTCGATCGCAGTAACAATTTGCATGTATTTTTTGTGGCAAGGCTGGTAGGAACTTCTTGACGACGGAGACCTCCCCCACTTTCTCTCCCAACGAGCGGATACCTGTCACAATATATGTCAATTTCATGGCAAAATCGTCCACCGACTCCCCATCCTTCATGCGAATTGCCTCGAAGTGAGTCCTCAAGGTTTGCACCTTCGCCTCATTGACTCGTTCCACTCCAACGTGCATCTTCTTTAGCGTCTCCCACGCTTGCTTGGCGGAATCCTTCTCGGCCACCATGAGAAGGATGTCCTCGGGAAGCGCTTGATAGATGGCGGCGAGCGCCATTCTATCCTTCCGTTCGTCGACCTCGTCGAGCTCCACGGCTTCCCACACTCCTTGTGCTTGTAAATTCACCCTCATCTTCAACGCCCACACCGAGTAGTTACTCTTCGTGAGTAACGGATACGAGAGCGTCACGTTCCCTTCTCTTCCGATCTTCGTTGCCGCCATATCTCCTCCAACAGATTTGCTCGGTGTCGTTCCATCCTTCGTCATCTGGCGCTCTGATACCAAATGTTGGTCTCAATTAAGGATCTTTATAGGAACAACTATGAAATAAGGAAGTAGAAATCTGGAAACAATGACTTTTGGGGCAATTTTCTATATTACGTTAAAGAGAAAAATTCAAATACAAATCTAAGTGATGATTACAAACCTTTCCAAACAACTCTATTTATAGGAAAACAAGAGAAGATGAATCAGCCCAAAACCGTAGGCTTTAAACAAATCACTAATGCCCATAATGGACAATAAAAGACAATAAACTCAAAGAAAAAAACAGCCAACATAAAGACCTAATAACACATTGTAATTGCTCTATTACGTCTATGTAACCGAAGCCACTAAAAATTCTACCAATTAATGAAAGAAAATCAAGTTTAAACTCACAATAGGGACTTGGCGGCGGAGATCAGGATTTTGCAGCGTCGGAGATCGATTCGAGTAAGGGCGGAGATCCACTAGGAAAGAGATCAATTGGGAGTTTGCCATTCGATTCCATTCAATTTGATTTGGATGTTCCTAGAGACAAAGGAGCCTCTAAGCTCTGGAGTGGCTGAAGCTGGAAATGTTCATGAGCCTCATGGCAGCACTGAGGAAGATGATGGCAAAGTCCGGCGCCGACAAATATTAGGGTGTGTTTAGTTGGGAGTAATGTTAATCACATTCCCAGGAATCTTAAAGATTATATTGTTTGGTGTGAGTTAATATCAAACAACATTCTCAAGATTGTGATTAACTAGGTAGAGATATTAACTTAAAATAAGGTAATCTTAATACCACCAAATAGGTGTTATATAAATGTGTATATTCTTTTACGTACATATTGAGTTGTTTTTCTCAAACGTGTATATATATATATATGTATATATATATATGTATATATATATATATATATACACGCACGCACATATTTAGTTGTTTTTTTATATACGTATATACATATTTAGTTGTTTTGTTTTAAATACATATATTTATATATACTATATATTCATAGGCATATATGCTATATTATATTTTTTTTTATGTATTACATGATATTAGATATTATATTATATTTTATAATATCTATATATTATATATTATATGATATATATATATATGTATTATATCATATACGATACACATATTATTTATTATATCATAAACGTAGTTATACGTGATATTATTTGAAAATATCATGTGATCAGTACCTAGATACTAACTATGTAATATATTATATATATATATATATATATATATATAATTGTTAGTTAAATTATATATATAATATTATTTTGTGTTAGTAATATAGGTATTTAATAAATAATTTGTTATATATATATTTTTATTTTGAAATATTTTTAACAGAACTATGCATGATTGTGTGTTGATTGTCGTTTTGTTTCTGTGGAAAAAATTTATATTTTTTATTATTTCGTCTCACACTTATTGTATGAGAAGGAACAAAACTTCAACAACCATAAATTTAATTAATAAAAATATAAAATACATAAACTTGTTTTATATGTTAGCTGATAAATGCATACAAAAATTATTACAATGAAATTGAAAAAAAATATCGGAAGTAAAAATTAGATAAGGTTTATATTTCTAATATTGTTTTAAAATCATTTATTTATGTTTGTATTAAATCTAGTGATTATTTTTTTTTTTTTATGTTTGTCTATTTATAAGAGATTTATTATTTATAATTTTTACTAAACATTACTTTAATTTGTCAAACAAAACGCATTAATGTCACATTCCCAAGACTATGCTTAAAATATTAATTTTAGAACCGAACACTATAATCTCACACTCCTGGGAATCTGATTACTTTAATCACATTCCCACGAATGTGATTACAACGCATTACCTTCAACCAAACACGCAGTTACAGAGTTGAGAAAGCAACGAAGAAGAAGAAGAAAACTATCGTTGATTGAATTGATTGAATAATTGATCGGTCAAACCCATCTAATATATACACCTAAAACAGACTAAAGGTTGTCCACGCCAGCTTGACAATAAAACGTGGAAAAGAAAATAAAAAGAACAAATGCAAATAAAAACCTAAAACACCTACGCTTACTTACAGCACACGTAACCAACGTAACTAATCAATCATCTGAATAACTCACTCATTATTCCCCCTCAAGATGTGTCGTATATATTCAAAGACATCTTGGTTAGTAAACCTTCTAAAGCCGGAGTTACAAGCGGCTTGATAAAGAGATCAGCTAGTTGAAAGGCAGTTCTGATTGGCAAAACTTCACTGCTCTTGAACTCAAATGCTCCCGTACAAAGTGAAAATCAATTTTGATATGCTTTGTACGCTATTCAAATGAGGGATTGGAGGCAATTTGCACGGCTGCCTGATTATCACAATAGATAACATCTGGACGAGAAGCTATGCCAAAATCATGAAGCAACTGGTTCAGCCAAAGCAATTCAAAAGTAGCCACCACCAACGCTCGATACTCTGCTTTTGATGAGCTGCGGGATATAGTTGTTTTCTTCTTAGCTTTCCACAAGACCATTGAATCGCCAATGTACACACAAAACCCAGTGACTGATCGACGTGTGTTGGGACATGTGGCCCAATCCGCGCCACAAAATGCGCGCAGTTGAGTGGATGAAGAAGCCGAGTAGAAAAGACTTAGACCAGGATGGACTTTGATGTATCTGAGCAAGTGATGTGCTGCAGATAAGTGTGGAACTCGAGGCGCTGAGACAAACAGACTCAATTTGTGCACATTGAAAGTGATATCCGGCCTGGAAATCGTCAAATATAGTAAGCATCCAATAGACTGTAGCATCTTCTAGTAAAGCTCCATCTGTGTTGTTGCGAGTGTAACGAGGATCTATGGGAGTTTTGACTGGCTTTGACTCTAGGAATCCAAAGTCTTCGAGCAACTAGCGCGCATATTGAAGCTGAGAGTCGTTGATCCCACTACTGGTATGTGTAATCTCCAAACAAAAAAAAACCCTAACAAAACCAAGCTCTTTCAGATTAAATGTTGAGTGTAAGTACTTTTTCACATCATAAATGATAAAAGAATTGGGACTAGCTATGATAATATCATCTACATAGAGGACTATAGCAACAAAAAGATCACCACTCCCTTTAGTGAATGGAGAATTGTTTTATTTAGATTGAGTAAACCCAAAAGAGATAAGAACATAGGTGAATTTGAGATTCCATTGACGTATGACCTATTTGAGCCCATATATGGACTTGAGAAGTTTGCACACAAGACTTCCTTTTGGAAACTTCCCCTGAGTTGAATATCCGAGAGGAATGTCCATATAAACTCCAGATCACTATTCCGGAGAGCATTATTCCCGTCCATTTGCTCAAGTTGCCACTTGTTTGCTGCAGCAAGAGATAACACGAATTTTAATGTTACAAGTGTAGCAACCGGTGAAAAAGTTTCAAGGTAATCTAATCCTTGTTGTTACGTATAACCATTTGCTACCAGACGCGCTTTTCTGCGAGATAAAGAACCATTATCATTAAACTTTTTTTTTAAAGATCCATCTATAACCAGGCAAATTAACAATCCTCCAAGTGTTGTTAGCGTGCATAGCACGTAATTCTTCTTGCATGGCCTCTTGCCAATGAGGATATTTAATAGCCTAGTGATAATATAGGGGCTCATATTCAATAGGAACAACAAGAGCAAAAGTCTTACAGGTAGTAGATAAATTATCATAACCAATGACATTATCAAGAGAGTGTGGAGAAGTTAATGGCTTATCAGACTTGAGGCTCAAGGCACATTGATAGTCCTTTAGATAAATGAGAGCTTTGACTTTATCTTATTTATCTCTTAAGGCTTAAGTCAACATTGTGATCTTTTGGCATCTCTTCTACCACTTTGTCTGATTGTCCTGACTCCTCATGTTGTGCACTCTCTGGTATAGGACTCAAGTCTGGGTTTGAGGTTGGAGGAGCTTCATTGACTCATGATGTTAAGGATGACTGTGACAATTTTGATCCATCATGGACATTGGAAGTACTAGATCAAGGAAGCTATCAACAGTGAAATCAGTATCAACAATAGAGTGAAAAGGAAAAATGTTAGGAATATTGCGCACTGAAGATAATAAATAAACATGAATGATTACAAAATTGGATAAGAAGTTTACTTTATTAGCATCATATGATTAGTGGGTTGTTTTCTAAATCAGAATCAACAAAAACTATCATCCATAGTCTCCGCATTAAACTGAATCACATGCTGGGCATCTGAGTTCGGACCGTGAGCTAAAACATGATCAATGATTGATACATGCCTGGATAGCTATATCTAAAACTATATATCTAGAACAAAAGTGAAGGTTAATCACTTTGTGGGAGCATTCTGCACTTGTGGTAAGTGTACGGCCTGGACAGACTTTGGTTGTTGATGTGTCATTTAAGTACCGTTACGACACACTAACCAGGGTGCTATGATGGTCACAGTAAGACTTGATCTAATTCCTGAAGTGATCATAGACTTCTAGGTCATATCGCTTGGTTCTTTGACTCATTCGTTAAAGGCTATTGAGACGTTGGGATACTTATGTCTTGGGAATCCGGAATGTTATCTGAGAAGAAAGTGGTTGACATATATGGAATGCAGCCTTCCTAAAAGAAGGTCAATGTTCATTCACCAAGGGGTTGATTCCAGAACCGATAGATTGCTAGCACTTTCGTAGTAAGTAACGTATGGAAGAATCTTTCGTTGTGGAAGCAACGGTGCTTAGGGTATATATGTATCGAGAAAAGTATAACAGAATAATTGACCTTACTCTATACGGGTTGAACCTGGAGGATCTTGATCACGAACTGACTAGATCAGTGAACACTCGTCACAATGAGTAAATATAATTCTAGTAATAAGGAGAGTGCAGTCTTGGATTACTTTGTGGAGTACTGAACAAGATTGAGCGAATCGATTGAAAAGAGAAGAGGCTATTTTGTCTTCTAATCGGATTTGTAGGAGCTTATGTTACTAGGTCCATAGTCCCCGATTCGGCTCTGACTAAGGCAGACAAGAACTCTCTAGTAATAATAAAGATAAAGATTATTTATTATTTTTACAATCTCACTGCTGTAAATTGTTTAACAGCATTCATTCGGAAATTCGTCTATTTGCCAAATTAAATATTTATTGTGGAATTAATTATTTATTGTTAGATCAAGTAAATAATTAATCGAATTTTAAGTTGGGCCTTACAAACATTGTAAAAATCAAATTTTTTTGGCCAATGACCATGAAGTTGGGTGCCTACTATGGGTATTTATTACCGAATATTCTCTCTTTAATTAGTTGCTAGATTTGTGGAAAAGAAATTGTGTATCCAATTAAATAAGAGAGAGAGAGTAATAATGGTTGAGATATTCTCTCTCCATTAAATAAGGAAATGAGATATTGTCATTTATTCTCTCTCATAATTAATTTTCTAATATCTAGGAGAATATTAATGGTAGATATATTCTCTCCATTAACTAAGTAAATAAGATATTGTCCTTATAATTTCAAATATCTATATTCCTTAAATATGGGAGAAAAATAAGAAATATAATCCTAAATTACGATCTGATGGATGAGAGAAAAAGTAGGATTTGTAATCATGATCCAACAGTTCATGCTTAACTACAAAAATAGGAAATAATAAAGGAGAATAAAATATCTCTAGAAGCTTCCTAGAATATCTTTTTTCTACCACTATAAATAGGGGTCTAAGAGTAAGCAAAAATCACTCAAGCAAGAGAAAAATTTTCGTCCACCACACTAGGTTGGCCGATCACTTGCTTCTCTTTCTCTCTCTCTCTCTCTCTCTCTCTCTCTCTCTCTCTCTCTCTCTCTCTCTCTTTCCCTCGGAACTTTGTTATTCCATTCTTAGAAAAATAAGAGTAGTATGAAACTCCATATTCAGATCTTGTGAGATTAATATAGTGTGCCCACACTGTATTGTTGTTCATCCGGAGATTATGTTTCGCAAGACTACGATGTCATTCAAGGAGATCCAAGAGATTCAGAGATATCCCGGAGATTAGATCAGAGCTCAAAGATTGGAGAGAAAGACGAGAAGAAGAAGGATAACCCGATTCAGAAACTTAAGGAGAAACCCGTAAGTTTTCTGATTACTCTTCTATTTATTTCGGTTGCTTGATAATTGCTATCATGTTTTGATATTAATTATATAAATCTAGAACTTGTTAAATAACCTTAATTAAGTAGCTAAGTAGCTTAATTTTTATCCCGCATGGTTATGATGAGGTGAACAATCACCAACAAGTGGATCAGAGCGGTTGTTCGTATCTGATACCAACCTGTTTTTTTCCAACAAAAAATAGATTCATGGAACACAACATCATGTGAAAGAAAAATATCACGAGTGTCAAGATCAAGCAACTTGTATCCTTTGACTCCCGGAGGATATCCAATAAGGACATATTTATGAGCTCTAGGATGAAACTTATCAATATGAGATCTCAGAGTTGAAGCATAAGATAAGCAACCAAAGACACATAGCTGAGAATAGTCAAAATCTCTTTTATTCAAAATAGAATATGGTGTTCTGTTTTTGATAACATGTGAAGGCATTCGATTGATAAGAAAAATAGCTGTAAGAATGCATTCAGATAAGTATCTGAGAGGGATATGAGATTGAAAAATATAAATATATCGCAACATTTGAAATACGTTGGTGTTTCTCTCAACCACTGAATTTTGTTGAGGAGTTTCAATGCAAGAGAATTGATGCAAGATTCTTTTCTAAGAGAAGAAATATGCAAAAATCAATTCTTTTGCGTTGCCGGATCTAAACATTTTCACATTCTTAGATGTTTGATTTCAACCATTAAGATAAAATTTGGAATAGTTTTGTGCACATCCGATTTGTGTCTCACCATGAAAACCCTAATGTATCGAGAATAATCATCTACAAGTATTAAGAATCTACAACCATTATGTGACACAAGATGGAAAAGACTCCAAATGTGACAATGAATGAGATCTAACACATTGTCAATGAGATTGTTAATAACATTTAAAGGAAGTCTTCTTTGTTTTGCAAGAGGACAAATACAACAAGGTTCTTGAGTGCTACTAGAACAAAAATGTAAAATGTCCTTGATAGGGTCTAATCTCTTGTAAGAGAGATGACCTAACCTACAAAGCCAAATATGTGAAGAAACCTGATTTACTACACTTTCAGAGTTAGAGTTTACAAGATCTTTGGCTCCAAGCATGTACAAGTCTTCCTTTCTGATTAGCACTGCCAATCGTCCTCGAAATGTGCTTGTGTTGAAATTCACAACCAATATTCGTTAATGTAACCTTGATACAAGAATCATGAATCAATGAACTAATAGAAATCAGGTCGAATTTAAAAAATGGCACAAAAAGGACATTTCTGAGTACGAGGTCATGGCTTATGACAACTCTTCCTAAGTGACTAACCGGTATAGATGAGTGATTTGGAAACTTCACAAAAGAGTTTCTCAAAGGTCTAAGATCAACAAACATAGATTCTTGATTGCAAATGTGCTTTAAAGGTTTGAAGTTTATGTACTTTAATTTACGTGTATGCTTTAATATTAATGTGTATGTGTGAATATGTATACCTATATATATATATATATATATATATATATATATATATATATATATATAACTATCAAGGTACGTTATTAACTTGTACATAATTCTATATATAGGATATATACATATACATATATATTTATATAATAAAAATAATAATTAATATAATAGGAGTATGAGTAGGATTATGTTTGGGCTTTTAGGGTTTAATCAAGCCATATATAAACATCCAATCATTTTCTTCTCTGCTCCCCCTCCCCCGTTCCTCTTATTCTTTGGAAATCCGTAGCTCTAGTTAGGCAACTCAGTCCTTGAAAAAAAATTGGTATGTATTTCTTCTATCTGGTTCGGATTAAATAAAAAATCATTTCTTAAAACGCTACCGTGGTTCCAAAAATCGTTATTTTGCATCGAATCTTTTTGAAAACACTAGGTTTAAATGTCTTCTATCTATATCCTTAATTGGATAATTTCTTTATGAAATACATAATATTTTTTGATTATTCTAAAAACAGTACGCAGATTTGTAAAACAGCTTCTCGTCAATTTTCAAAACCGTTTTAAAACGTTTAGTATGGATTGTTCTTTAATCTTTTTAACCCGATTCTTTTTGTAAGTTTTGTTTAATATATCTCCTATTCAAATCAATTATTTTTACGATTTTGGAATGAATAATTATTTTTAAACAGTCGTTTCAAAATTTTGGTGCAGATCTGATTGTTTAGTAAACCCTAAATTTTTATGATTTGCTAATTTACTTTGCTTCTCAAATTTTCAAATGGATTATGACTTTGTTGATTTAGAACTTTGTGTTCAAAATAAATTTTCCTATTTACTGGAATTTTTGTAGATTTTTTCCGTAGCAATTGTTTTTCTGTCTGTTACCCGAGGGTTAGAGGTATTATTGTAATTTTTACGCTAGGTCTGTTTCTGAAATTTTCCAGCGACCCTCATTAGTTTTGAGAATAATTTACAGTGGGTATTGAATCAAATCCTTTCTTTGTCCGGTTAGGTCCCGAGTCGTCTAGTATTCCCGACCCATCCACGATCAACGATCGTATTCTCCAAAGCAAATGTGAGAATAATCTCACTGCAACATAGATTAGTTCAAAAATTTATTTGATCAATATATTATTTACTTAAGTATGCGTTTTACTATCTGATGGCGTGTTTGTTCTTTTGTGGCTTGATATTTGAGTGAGATATGATTTGCAAGTTATGTGTTGATGCTATTTATTAGATATAATTTAAAATAGTGATTTATGTCTGGTAAGCTATGTGATATTAAGTTAAAGTAGATTTGAGAATGTCCATGTTTTATTATTTAGTCATGTTTTTGTATGAGCATATGTATGAAAGTTTTTATTTACAGGTCATATCAGTATGTAACGTAATTCTCAAAGTGAAAAGATAAAGATAAGAAAGGGAGCCGTTTCACCTTGAGAGGTTTTAAGGAGAAGTTTCCCGTGCCGATGCTCAAATGGGGAAATTTCTCGGGCCGATGCCCTAATATGTTTATTAGATAGAGTGAAGTGTGGGACCTCACAACCCCTTATCTTCACATCTAAAGTGCGCACTAAAATAGATACGACTACCCTAGGGGCACCCAAACTAAAAGCTGATAGAATCAAGAAAAGAAAAATCAAGTCACATCTAACCGGTTCATGCATTGCATTATTTTTTATTTTGTGAGCTTTATATTAGTCTCGCTGAGCGTAAGCTCATTTCTTCGAAAATATACGTCTTTGTTATAGGTAAACAACTTGCAAGGAACTGAGCAGGGCGGACTAGCGGCGTCGATAGCGAGAGGGTTGAGTTATGGTTTTCATTTACAAAATAAGTCTTCCGCAACGAGTCCTTAAGAAATAAATTTTAAAGTTTTATTTTCAATTATTTCAAAGTTATGAAGTTTCAAAGAGTTTTCTAATTTGGTTGAGATTTAGATTATGGATTATGTTTTAGTATTTTTGCTGCTATGTTTTGTTTCAAATTCGTATTTTCAATTTTGGTTGAGCACTTCTCATGAAATGTTTGATATGCCATCTTCATATTTTTCTTAAATGCTTTTTTTTCTTTTTAAGAACTTTAAAATTTTGGTTCGCCTTTATTCGATGTGTCTAAAAAAAAATCGTCCAAGTTTTCTAAAGAATTTTTCTAAAGTTTGAAAAGCAAGTAGAGTAAGACGGTCCGAAAAGTCGGATCGTCACAGAGAAGGTGTGAGCGCATCATATGCAGATTGACTTTGATCAGAACCGTGCTCTGCAAGGTTGACTTGGCTCTTCGATTTCAGATTGTATCTAGGAGGATATCCATGGATCTTGAAGCACTTTTCGATCGTATGTCCCAACATCTTACAATGAGAGCAGAATGGCTTCTCTTTCTTGTTGTTGAACCGTTTTTGAGAATTCTCATCTTTGACTGCCATCACCATGGTGTTTGATGAATTGTCTTGAACTCCAACTTCATCGGAGACAGAGCGTTGCTTCTCTTTTGAGTGACAAGAGCGAAGACCTTGTTGATTGGTGGAAATGGATCCATCAACAACACTTGTCCTTGAGTATGCTTGTAGGATTGGTTGAGCCCTATGAGAAATGCCATTACATACTCTTCTTAAACAAAGTCTGACATGGCTTTGTGTCATCCACATTTGCAACCACAGGTACACGTTAGACGAAAATTACTCAACACTTCCCAAACAGCCTTCAACTTGGTGAAGTAGGTAGGAACAGACTTCTGCTCCTGGATGAGATTCTCCAATTCGCGTCGTCAGATTGGAAGATTCGCGGAAGATTCGATTGTTGAAATTGCTCCTTCAATTTATTCAAGATATGAGCAGCCAAATCGTCGTACAAGATTGAAGAAGCGATTTCTTTTGAAACCGAGCTTAAGATCCAAGAAATGATGATCTTGTTGTTGCGCTTCCACGAATTGCTCAACTGAATGTCGGATTCAAGAAGCTTTTGAATAAATCCGTCGATGAATCCTTCTTTGTTCTTGACTCCGATCGCTATGAGCATGGATCGACTTCATGCCTGATAGTTCTCTCCATTGAGAGGCTGAGAGACGAGGAGGACACCAAGATTGTCGAAATAGTGGAAATAGTAGGGGCTTAGCGGATCTTCAAACATTGATCTTTGTGAATTTCCTCATGTGCTTGCGTCAGATATATGAGTTCCTGATTGAGTCTCCATTGGAGTCTTGGAGGGAGGAAGAATTAAGGATCACTGGCAAAGAGGATTGTGGACGAAGACAAAGTGATTTTTTGACCTAGAAAATCAAAATCGAAAAATGAGTTATGATACCATATTACAGAGTTTAGAAAGCAACGAACAAGAAGAAGAAAACTATCGCTGATTGAATTGATTTGTCAAACCAATCTAATATATACACCTAAAACAGACTACAGGTTGTCCACGTCAGGTTGACAATAAAACCTAGAAAAGAAAATAAAAAGAACAAAAGCGAATAAAAACTTAAAACACCTACAATTACAACACGCGTAACCAATTTAACTAATTGATCAACTGACTAAGCAACTCACTCATTAACAGAGCGCCTCCGACGTGCTTTCGCCATCGACGCAATGGTTGTTGCTGGCTCCGCAGCCTCTTTGTTGAGGTTTTACTCACACTTTGTTGTTTTCTTGCCTTCCTCGTTGTTGTCGAAATCTCGGGTACGATTAAGTTAAGCTTGTTCAACTCCATGGCTGTGTCTATTAGGAAGAGTTCAACAAAAAAAAAATTATATTTTGGTATGGTTTTGTTTTATATATAGGGATTTCTATTCTGGTATCAATGAAAATATGTTCATTTGTTTTTTTTTAATATATATGTTTTCTTTGTTCACCGTTGAAAGACAAACTATATTTTAATATTTTATTGTTTTTTTTTTCTGATTAAGTAATAAAAAAAAATGACTACTAAATCTGGACCATTAATTTAAAATAGGTAGTAACGGTGGAACTAGAATTTAACATTAGGTATTTTCGCCGATAAAAAAAAGGGTAACTAACTGTATCCAACCTAAAACATTAAGTATTTTTACCACCATTTCTTGTAAAAAATTATTACTTTAAGGGTCTGTTTCGCACACAATTTTGAACATGCCATTTAATCCGATTTTTTTAATTATAAGCTGGACATTCAAATTAGCCATTTGAGCTGTTTATTTGAATTGCCTTTCCGGAAGTTATGTAAAAAAAAAGCAATTCAAATGGAAAACTAATAAATTAACATTCGATTATCACCATCTAAACAATATAAAATGTAAGTGATATAAAAATTAAAACTCATGTTATTGAGAAAAATTACTCGTAATAAGCCGCTTACGAATTGCAAAATATCTAACTTTTCTTAATTGTTTTTATTTTACCCATATTTGTACACGTTTCGTTATCAATTATTCATTATGATTTTGTCCTCCATGCACGTTTTAAGTGCAAATTAAAAGCAATAAACAAAAACTAAACAAAGTTGTATGAATTAACTTAAATAAATTATGTTTAACGTCAAATAAAAATCGGAAAATTTGTATTACTGACGTTTATTATAATTATTTTTTTATTTTTTCTGTTTACATAAGATAACATGTGAAAGAGTGTATTCGTACATTTTATGTAGTTAGTTTTGGTTAATGAGTATTTTGTCAAATCTTTCAAAAAGGTCGAGTACAAAGGATTTTGGTTCTTTAAATGCACTACCCTATCCATAATTGATATAAATTAAAATTATTATAATTAAAAATATACAAAATCATTTAATTGATTTATCTTATTTTTTTATATTGGTATAAAATTTTCATAAATTATTTCAATTAAATGATACATATTTTATGCATTAAATCATTTATGCATAAATCATTAAGAATTTTAAACAACACAATAAAATAATACACATTTAATTGTATTATTAAGAATTATAATTGCATCAATAATACAATTTGTACAAGTAAATTAAACGGTTTATATAAAAAAAATATGCATAAATTATTTCACTTTAATTGCATAAAGGAAACAATGTGTACACCAATCTAAATATCAAATAGGAAAAATTAATGAAGGAAAAATTTAGGACATTAAGAATAACAAAAAGTAAATTATTTTAAGGGTCTTTTAGCTATATAGCCATTTGACTTATAGTCACCTCAACTTATTTACGGCACTAAAAAAAAAAAAAACCCAAAATATGCGGGAATGTTTTTGGATATTCTTGTATTTTTTAGTGACGTACATAAGTTGATGTGGCTATTTACAAAAAGTTGGCTATTTAGCAATTCTTAGACTTTCGGTGGCTTATTTGGCTAATTTTTTGTTATTTTAATAAATAAAATCATCAACAATCTAATTAGATGATGTTACTTTATGAAGGTGTGAGTGAGCTTATAGACAAAATGATTTTGTATATATGGCCTCATAGTTATCAAATGGCATTATTATGATCCCATGATCGTAAAAAAATAAAATGTTAATTAACGGATACATGAGGGTGTGAATGGTCTCTCTCTCTCTCTCTCTCTCTCTCTCTCTCTCTCTCTCTCTCTCTCTCTCTCGTGTGAGTGTGTATTTAGAACCAGTATTCCAAGAAGTATTCAAGCAAAAACGTCAAAATATTTGTTAGCGATGCGATGCTTAAAAATGAAAAAACGTAATTATAAAATGAAGCTCACCGACCAGAACACTTAAAACGTTGAATTTGCAATCTAGTCAAAATTTTAACCATATTTAAAATCTACATATTTAGTGACGTGATTTTATTAATCATATTTTGCTGCATGTGAAAATTGAACCTACGACCTCCACTTTGAAAGTGACGTGGAATTACTACAAGATCAAATTATTAATAAAATGTTATATCTTACAAATTAACTAATGGATTATTATTTTTTGGTTAATTGTAGACTATTACTGCTGGAGTAGAACCAATGAGATTAATGCCGCGCTCAAGATGTGTTACTACGATGCATAAAAATGAATTATATGGGATCATATTTTTTTTTTGAGAAATTGCCTCATCTATTACCAAAACAATAACTTTTTCCAATTTCCCAACAAAACCATAATTTGGCCAAACATGCCACTAACTCATTTGTACAACTACCATTTTACCATCAACTTATTTTTTTCTTACAACACACACCAACTTGTATTAATGAACATTTAAGTCTGACATTTTCTCTCTCTCTCTCTCTCTCTCTCTCTCTCTGTCGCTCTAAAACCCTCGGCTTCTCTACCCCCACGAGACCCAAATGTTGAGGGTTTGTCCAAGACCCTCCCGCACACAAGGTCGTCGTCCAAGTCCAGCCCTCGCACAAGTTTCGTCTCTTGTTTTTTTTATTTTCCAAATATTTTGTGGTTTAAAAAGTTCTATGTCATTTTTATAGATTGTTTAAAGAGATTAAAATGTTCTGTTTGGTCTGGGTATGTTCACTTCATTCCCCCGTATTTATTGAGCGTCACGCATTGTACAAGTATAAAAAGACTTAACTGAAATACTTGATGTTGTTCGTCATAAACAACAACTTCACGTATAAGACAAAGAACTCGAACAAAAACTCCTTGCACGTTGTTTTTCTGGGAGAGCATTGTAATTGGGATGTTCGGGGCGTGAGAAAGGCTAACACGCCCATTTTTCAAATTAGAAGGTAAACTCTCTTTATTGATTTATGTATTAAATTGAATCGGTGAGTAATTAGCCCTCTGATTGTTGACATCTAATGTCAACAACATATGTCAATTATTGACAACTTATGTCAACAAATAGATGGCTAATTACTCGCTGATGTCAACAATTGATGGTAATTGTTGACATCTAAAGTCAACAATTGACATTAATGTTTTGAAACTAAGGTTGTAATTTTCATGTTTTAGGTTTGACAATGACCACAGCTGTGCCCTAAACGTAAGGCAATGACGTCACCCGCAAGCAACGAGTTCTTTAATAGGAGATGTGGTGAAGCATAAGTGTATTGATCCAAGCGTGGCTATGTGCAAACCGAAACAAATGGATTACGGGTTGTCTATGTCTTACAAAAAAACTTGGTGTTCCAGAGAGCAAGCTCTAAAGTCCGTCTACGATAATTCCCAAGAGTAGTACGCATTCTTATATAAGCTAAGGTACATGATCGAGACTAAGAATCCAAGTTCTTTATTTGACATTGTCACTGGTGAGGATGATGTATTTTTTAGTTTTTTTCATGTCACTCGGCCCATGGAGAACGGGGTGGAAGTACCTAAGACCTGTGATTATCGTCGATGGTACTCATTTGAAGAACTATTACAAAAGAACGTTGTATATGACGTGTGAGATGGACTGAAACAAGCAAATATTTCCACTGGCCTACTGTATAGGTCCTTCAGAGTATAACAAGACTTGGATTTACTTCTTCGTCAAATTGAACGCAATTGGGGAACGGGAAGAGCAAGTAATTGTATCTGATAGGCACACTGGCATACTCAATGACATCAAGACGGTATTTCTGAACTGTGATCATGGTTTTTGTATGTACTATCTTCACGGCAATTTGAAGACTACTTTTAAGGGGATTCGAAGGCATATACTGAACAGGAATTTGAAAGTTTCATGATCATGTTGGATGCTGATGTCGGGTATCAAAGGCGGGCACGGTGTATGTTCAGGAAAAAGAGGTACTGTATCATGACGAACAATAACGCGGAGTCATTGAATGCATTAAATGTAAAAGTCAGACAGTTTCAAGTTTCAAAGTTGATGGATTGACTTAGAGAGAGAATTATGAAATGGTTTTGTGAACGTCGTGATACTGGGGCAAAAACACAAACGCTTCTGACAAAAGAATACCAAGCCAGAGCAAACAAGTACATTGTATACGCTATTCGAATGGAGGTAAGTGGTGACATCTACGTCAACAATAGAAATCTATTGTTGACATCTATATATCAATAGTTGACATCTGTTTCAGGTTTTGTATAAGATTTTAAAGAAATTTTATTGTCTACTAGGTGATGCCATCTTCAGTCGACGAGTTTGAGGTAGTAGACAGAGAGTGGATTCTATATACTGTTAATTTAGAAGATAGGATATGCTCAAGTCCGCGATGGCAGACTCGTAATTTTATTTGTTGACACGCAATCGCAGCTTGTCGAGTTCGCAACCGTCAAGTTGAGAACTATATTTATGAGTTCTATTCTACAGAGTATTTGCGGGAAACCTATCCAGCTGTACATCATCCTCATGGCGACATTTTGAGTTGAAATATTCCTCCCGAGGTGGAGAATATCATAGTTCTTCTGCCTCAACACAAAGGACGTGCCGTCGATAGGCCCAAAAAGAGAAGAATACCCTCTCAAGGGGAAGACGTTATTAGGCGCAAGTGTACGCGTTGCGGGCAAATTGGCCACAATCGTCAAACATGCAATAGTGCTACTCATCTGTCCACGCAACAATAGACTTCTTGATTTCAGACTTCATTGTGATTTCCACATTTTTAGTGTATGACTCTTGTTGATTTCATACTTTTTTTTTTGTGATTTCCCACATTTTTAGTGACTCTTGTTGATTTCATACTTTGTTTGTGATTTCCAACTTGTATGCATATTTCAGACATCTAAAGTCAATAATTTATGTCCATTGTTGACATCTGAAGTCAACAGTTGACATCAATTGTTGACATCTAATGTCAATAATTGATGTCCATTGTTGACATCTGAAGTCAACAATTGACATCAACTATTGACTTAAGATGTCAACAATTAATTACTACTGATGATAATCAATTGATGATAACAATGGACATCAATCTACGGGTTCTGTTGCATCAATTGACAAAAAAACTAGTACTTAATAAATTACATCAAGAGATTGCATCATTTTTAACACAATAAAAGAGTACTTAATCTAGTACATGAACAACAAAAGAGTACTTATTCTATTACATGAACAACGTAGACTTAAAATCAATGTCATAAATTAGTACTTAAATATTAATTTAACCAACCAAAATAAAAAGTTTGCTAATTTAATCCATTTCCATGTCTGAACCCACTTTCGTTGCTATTTTAACCGCCCCGTGTCTGTATAGGTCGATTGTGAACTTTTGTCGATACATGGTCATGTCCTCTTGTCCGACTTCCGACAGATCAATCCCGTGAGCCAAAAACTCAATGGCCTTCATAACAAATATTCCACAGTCGCCACTGTTTTTAAAAAAAATTTGAAATTAGACATCTTGTATTAATATGATATTATTCAACAATAGCCAGACGTACCCATTATTATGTTGAGGCATGTTCGTGTAAGTTCCGACTTTGAACCTCGCCGAACTTGTGTCTTCAATCCCTAGCTGATCGAACAAAGAACTAACTGGATGAAATCAGCAATTTTTTGCACGTGGCCCGTTACCATTTTTCTGTGATGCTTGTTCTCGGACAAAGAGTCGTAGATTGTGATAGACCATTCTCGAATCTTCAGAGCTAGAAGAAGCAAGTGCGACCTATCTGCAAAGCATAAGGGAATGTAAACGATCTCGACGTCCACCGAGGGAGAAGAATGTTTCAGGGACTTGTTGGTGGCAGTGATGTAATCATGGATTCGGGACTGGTTTGTCCAATCAAACCTGTCTTTATCTTCACCTTGAGCCATGCTTCATACCCTTGGATGCAGTAACTATGAAAGAAACTGTTCATTATTGTGAACGAATCTTTCAATTGACCAGTCACCCTCTTCTTCCTCAGGCTTTTAACGAATTAGTTTTAGCTCCATGACATAGTACGACACAACATATACATGCTGCAAAAAAAATCAAAGTGTGAGGGATTAATATAATATCAATTGCTGGGAAAAACATATGTAGGTCAACAATAGATGTCAATTATTGACATCAATGTCAACAATAGATGTCTATATCGTTGACATCAATGTCCACAATAAATGTCAATTGTTGACATTGATGTCAACAATAGACATCTATTTCAACAAATTAAGGACTAACTTCTTACATATGTCAACAATTGCTGTCAATTGTTGACATCTATTGTCAACATTTGACGGGTATCTTATCATATAAAAGGATAAAATAAAGAGATTGTAATCGGACCTGATCGCAAAGCCATTCTTCTTCGGTCCAAAGCGTGTAGAAAAAATGTCTTTGACCTAACCTCAAGCTCTGTGAATTCCCATCTCCATGATAAACGTCTTCTCTTTTCATGTACCATAGTCCTTCGTCGTCCTTCTTTTTTCTCAAGCCGATCTTCAGCCATGTCTCCATTATAAGTACGTCCACAAGAGACGATGGATTGAATAGAGCAGTCAGAGGATTCTTCATTGGGCGATGAATGTTTTTGTAAACTTCATGTACGGCCTTGGGATCGGAGTTGGAGTGTATTTCTCTGGAGATCCCGTGATTCTGACTGCTCTTTTCGGTGAATCGTCTATGGTTATAGGAACGATCTTCTAAGATTCTCGATTATCCTTGTCCTTTACGGCATTGATCTCCTCATCCATCTCTCCCAAGGTTTTTCCCTCGGGAACTGAGCCAATATAAAGAAGTTGGTTGTCGATGTACATCTCTTCCTCATACTGCTCATAATCCAATTGTAAGATGTGCGATCTCGCTTGTGATTTAGTTAAATTTTGGGTTGAATTTAATTGGCTGTCTTCAATCGGCCCTAAATAAGGAAGATCAGTTGATCGAGGCAAAGTTCTTGTAATTGTTGACATCTATTGTTGAAAATTGACATCAAATTGTTGACTTCTATGTCAATAATAGATTTCAATAATAGTTTTCAATAATAGACATCAATTGTTGATATTCCATTCTTCATAAACTTTAAATAATAATCTTGCTCTAAAAGTTGAGCAACAGATATTAGGTTTTTCCCAAAGGAAGGAACATAATAAACATTATTCAAATTTAAAGTGCGATCTTCAAAAGATAGCGTCACGGATCCCACAGCCTTCGCAGACACCACGCTCCCATCACCCCACTTGAAGCAGAAGTCGCCATCCTCTAAGCTTTTGCTTTTCCTAAAACCAATTAAGGAGCAACAAATATGGTTAGTAGCAGCGGAGTCAAGAATCCACGTTGATACATTATCAGCTACTAAGCATGCTTCGGTAACTAGTACAATACTATGTTCCTTTGCTTTGAGATAGGCAGGACAGTTCTTTTTATCGGCCTTGTGAGGTCTCTTCTCAGTTCCAGAGGCGGAGGCTTTTTGCTCAGTAGCATGTGCCTCTCCTTGATTCCTCTTTCTCTTAGTGAGACCTACAGCAGTGTGAAGTTCCATCATAAGCTTGGTAACAGTGTACTCTAGCTTGTTTATGGAGTAGTTCATCTTGGAGGTATCAAGAGACGCGGGGATAGATTCTAAGATCATATCTATGACATTCTTCCCATCAATCTCAGATCCTAGGATTTCTATTTTATTCAGATAACTAATGATCAGTATCATAAAGTATCCAACAGGAGTCCTAGCCTTCATGCGACAGTTCATAAACTGTCGGACTGCTTGTTGCCTTGTTTGACGCTTTTGCCCTCCAAACATCTCATGGAGATTGTTGAGCATGTCGGCGGTAGTCTCGATGTCATGATGTTGTTGTTGCAACACATTGTTCATTGGTTTAGGATTTAAGTTTTATTTAAGACTTGATAAAATCCAAAGGTGTTATAAACCAAACGATAATTTACTCCCTCAAGAGAAGGCCGTAAAAAATCTCCATTTATAAGTAAATGACACATCATTAATGCTTAGCCAAGATGTCAATACATCAATTTTGACTAGCCACCTTTTAAATTGGTTTGATCACTCACATCCTTTCGCGGAGCCTCAAGGGAGGATTACTAGGGATTGAGCCTAAGTGTGCAACCAACCACTTAGTTCAAAAGGTCAACTTTGAAAAACAATCCCCTAAGGGGAGGCCTTGCCATCATCGTCTCACTCTCGGACGTAGCTCATTGAGCAATGATCGAAGCAAAAACGCCTTGGGGTACTCCCATTTAAGAGAGGGTCGCAAGAGCGGCTCTTAGTCCCACGTTAATTGCTTCTTTCATTAGTGTTGGGGATCGTGGGTTACAAACAACAAGTATAACCCTCCCACTTAGTTTTTGGAGTTGGTTCATCGACTCTTATAAGTTCGGAAACAGATTTTCTAGTTAGAGAGCGACAGAGCGGACAACTAGAAGAGAATCCTAGATCTTCATGTTCAGAGCAGTGTTAGTGCATAAAGGCACAAGGGACATACTCGGATCTTTTCCTATTTTCTATTTCGGGAAAGTGCATGAGGGAAGTGTGAACTTCAACTCACTCGAACACTTGAAAGTTTGAGATTACACATCTTTTAATTTTTCGGCTTTGTCTACAAGGAGACCTCCCACTCAAATTTTCAAGAGCATAAAGATTTTGAACATATGTGATATAGATATAGTTTTGAAAACATTTTGAAAATTTATTTGATTTGGATGACAAAATATTTTCAAGTTTGAAAACGAAAACGGTTTTTCAAGATTCAAACTAGTTTTGTAAAATTCAATTTCAATTAAACTTTAAAAAATCAAAACATTTTAATCTTACCATCATGTTTATAATCGTATGAAAAACATTTTTGCTCAAGAAATTTTTCTCATTAGAGTTCTATAACTCATGGTAGTGGGGCTGAAAATCCGGAATTCTAAAAAACTGGACTTTCGGAACAGCCGCGCACCTCGGAGTAAAATCACCATAACTGGCGGCTCCGATATCCTTTTGACCTGAAACCGGTGGCATTGGACAGACGACAGACAGAGCTTTAATTTGATTTAAGAATCATTAAATTTAGATTTCTGAGCAGAGAGTTATGCCACTTTTACTGTGGGTTTTACTCCAGCTCGAAGAAAAAGAAATAATTAAAGCTTGGTCCTTTTTAGGTGCGAAAAAGAATCGAGTGTAACGGAACGTTTTAGGAGGTTGTTAAAGCTTTTATTTGTGTTTTATTAGCAAGGTAATAACATGGGATAAAAGAGATAACAACATGCATAAAACGATTCAAGTAAATAAAAGAAACTAGTGAGACAAGAAAACTAGTCACAAAATTTACTCGAAATTTCTCAAACCTTTAAAACACGTTTTACAATATAAAAAATTAAAAACTTTTAGAACTGATTCTAATGTGTTTTAATAACATCCCAAACTCATAGAAAATCAACATGATTTTTAATTTAAAGGCATGAGCAATAAATTAAAAAAAAATATAAGAAAACAATCCTAACTTGTCACAAAATTAGTAAACTTTCGAAAACGATTTTCAAGCTCATATTTTTAAATACATGTACATGCATATCTTTGACCATAGCTCTGATACCATTTGTTGGAATTGATCTATGGTTTAAGAAAAAGTTTAACGCTTCGTTAAGCGGCGGAATTTTAAAAAATTTCTTTTAACAAGTAAAACGTTTTTACTAACCTAGACAAAGAGCAAGCACATGTAAATAAAACTAATATGAGCATAATAAATTTACTAACCTCTTTAGAAGCTTGAACGTTGATGAGCCTTCGGAAGGTTGAAAACGTTCGTCTCCCTCGCAGCACGTCTCTCTTCCTTTCCTCGTTAACTCGAGCAACCACGAAAGTTTCTATCACTAAATCACTCGAGAAAAAAGGAATTAGTGAGTGGACACTTTTAAACACTACGACTTAAGAACGAGTCTTGAAGTCGCAGAGCTAAACTCTAGGTCAAATGAGGACCTAGGTACCAAAACAATAAAACAAAATTGAATAGAGAGAGAGAGAGAGAGAGAGAGAGAGAGAGAGAGAGAAAGGATCGGCCAAGCTAGAGAGAGAAGCTCTCAAATCTCTAGAACTTGGGATGAATGAAATGTGTGGAATGAGGCTCTTATTTATAGGAGAGGTCTCACCTTCAATAAGGTAGTTTTCTCTTCTATAGAATATCACATATTCATGAGCCAATTTCCCTTTTTTCCTCTTGAGATACTCGGCCAACATAGGTCTTCTAGAAGCCTTGATTTGTTTCCTATTTTGTTCCATTCTCTAGTTGGCCGATTTCCCTAATGCATCCATATGCAAATTTGTTTCCTCTTTTTCTTTTGGCAAGTATCTTGATACATTTATGCACAAAATAATCTCTCTTTCTCTTGGGTATTTGGGCGCCTATAGCCTTCTAGAAAGGGCTTCTAGAAGCTTTTCCATTTGTTCATGACAACATGAAAAAGGCCCATTAAGAATTTTCATTAAAATTCTTATGAAATGAAATTAATCCACAAGGCCCAATTGAACTAACTTGGCCGAGTGATATCAAGTCATCAAATGACCTTGTCAAAAAATTTATTGACATTCATTTCATCCTATGTCTCAAAAGACATAAATACCATTTTGACAATTTTCGTTCTTGTTTTGACTTAGCTTCCAGTTTAACTATTCCTACTCGATGTGATTCGTGACAGTGACCTCATGGATCCAAATGAACAAAGCTTGAGCTAAATACTTGGACTCAAAAGTTCACAAACCTTTTCCAAGTTTAGCTTAATGTCAACTGACTCCACTAAAGAGTTGACACTGAAAATCTCTCGGTTCAAATGAATTTATTTTCTACTCAAGAATTCAACCTAATTGTAATGAGTGGATCCAAAGAATATTATCAGTGTTTACCCATCATGAATATCATCAGCTAGTCGGGATTTACAAAATTACCATTTTACCCTTCTAGCTAGTTGGAATTAATCAAGGGTTTAAGAAAAAGTTTAACGCTTCGGTAAACGGCGGAATTTTAAAAAATTTCTTTTGACAAGTAAAACGATTTTACTAACTTAGAAAAAGAGCAAGTACACGTAAATAAAAACTATTATGAGCATTAAATAATTTACTAACCTTTGAGAAGCTTGAACATTGATGAGCCTTCGGAAGGTTAAAAACGTTCGTCTCCCTCGCAGCACATCTCTCTTCTTTCCTCGGCAACACGAGCAACCACGATAGTTTCTATCACAAGAATCACTCGAGAGAAAAGGAATTAGTCAGTGGGCACTTTTAAACACGACGACTCAAGAACAAGTCTTAGAGTCGAAGAGCTAAAACACTAGGTCAAATGTGGACCTAGGTGCCAAAAAAAACCGAAAATAACTTGAGAGAGAGAGAGGATCGGCCACAAGGTCTAGAGAGAGAAGCGCTCAATCTCTAACTTATGTGGAATGACTAGAATGAGAGGAATGAGGTCTCTATTTATAGGGGATGGATTACCTTCATAAAGGTAGTTTCCTCTTCTCTATAGAATATCATATATTCATGAGCAAATCTTATTTCCTCTTTTCTACCCATGTTGGACGTTCATGACATATAATGCAAGTCTTTGGATTTGTTTCCTCATTTGTTCTCTCTTAGTTGGCCGAAATATGTATTGCTTCTACAAGCAATTTGTTTCCTCTTTTTCTTTTGGCAAGTATCTTAATACTTCAAGGCAAAAAATAATCTCTTTCACACTATGTAGTGCACGAATTTTAGTCTCTCTTTACCTTGGGTTGGACGGCCAAAAGGGCTTCTAGAAGGTGTTTCTAGATTTTTCTTCATTTGTTCATGACAACATAAGAAAAGCTCATTTAGAATTTTCAAGTAAAATTCCATGAAATGAAATTAATCCTCATGGCCCAAATAACTTATTATGGCTGAGTGGTTTTAAGTTTCATTTGTCATCATATGACAATGTCAAAAAATTTATTGACATTCATTACGTCCTATGTCCAAAAATACAAAAATACCCTTTAGACAATTTTCGCAAAACTTGTCTCGTTCTTGTTTTGACTTAGCTTCTAGTTTAACTGTTCCTACTCGATATGATATGTGACAGTGAACTCATGGACCCAAATGAACAAAGCTTGAGCTAAATACTTGGACTCAAAAGTTCACAAACATTTTCCAAGTTTAGCTTAATGTCAACTGACTCCACTAAAGAGTTGACACTGAAAATATCTCGGTTCAAATGAATTTATTTTCTACTCAAGAATTCAACCAAATTATGATGAGTGGATCCAATGAATATTATCTATGTTTATCCTTCATGAATATCATCGCTAATCGGGATTTACAAAATTACCATTTTACCCTTCTAGGTGTTATTTCCTCAACACCTTTGTCGCTTGTGAATAAGTCAGAAACAATGTATTGACGACGAGCTAACAAGTCACATTGTTTCATCCAAAAGAGTCAAGACTCAATTTGGACATTGGCCAGTTCATTTATTCACATTCCACGGAACAAAGCATGAGGTGATATACATTGCATTTCAACAATCTTGTACATGAATTCCATATCTATGAGAACTTCACAAAGTTACTCATGACATTCTCACAACTTAGTACTTCACCAATAGGCCCTGTTCAGAATCACATAGTGAGTCTGAACTCTGACTTTCTCAAATGAGAATACATAAGCTGTGAAATGACATGTCTCATTTCAGGATTAAGGTAAGCACGATGCAATTCATACGTAGTGACTTCGAGACATAAGAGGTTAAATGGTTTGTTCTTATCTTGTCTCTAGAAGTGCACTGGTCAATTCAGTACCTTCGGAAGATACCTAAAAGAACTATAGAGTCTCCAACTCTCAATGCCCCATAACCAGACATCATAGATTCTCCTAATAATCGTACTGAGGTCAATAGCCCTTTGACCCTTAGATTGCGAATATATCGTTTTAAGCAAACTACGAAGAGTTTGTTCATGCAAATCTAAATTTGTCTCTTCGTAAGTTGTTAAGTTTGTTTATGGACTAAAGACTAATGTTTTATCATAAAGCTTCAAACAGACAAGGAAGAATGAATGAACGTTTCAACTTTTTCTTAAATGAATAAGCAATTACAAGCAAGAGTCTTCGTGAGACTTTATTACATCAAATGTACAAAATAAAGACTATAGCTCTTCTTGTGGGCACCATTGACAACAAACTCCCACTTGACTCAAAGAAGATGTGTGTAGTCCTTCATGCCTAATCCCTCTCGATGTTGGTCGAAGACCTTGTTCGCTAGTGCCTTGGTGAATGGATCTGCTAGGTTGTCCACCATTGAGATCTTCTTCACTTCCACGTCTCCGTGTTGCACAATCTCTCGAATCAAATGGTATTTCCTCTCAATATGTTTAGAGCGCTTATGGCTTTGAGGTTCCTTTGAGTTAGCGACAGCCCCACTATTATCACAATAAAGGGTCATGGGCTCGTCGACGTTTGGAACAACTTCCAAATACTTAAGGAATTTTCTAAGCCATACAGCCTCTTTGGATGCTTCACAAGCAGCCACATATTCTGCTTCCATTGTGGAGTCAGCAATGCATGATTGCTTAATACTTCTCCACACAACAGCTCCACCATTAAGGATGAACACAGATCCCGAAGTGGATTCCCTGGAATCCTTATCCGCTTGAAAATCGAAGTCGGTATATCCCGTCATACTCAGGTCAGTACCTGAGTATGTAAGCATCAAATTCCTAGTTCTTCGAAGATACTTGTGAACATGCTTAACAGAAATCCAGTGCTCGGGTCCAGGGTTGGATTGGAAACGGCTAACTACGCCAACGGCGAAACATATATCAGGTCCATGAAAGTTGAGATGCACTCGATGTATGTCAACAAAGTCTGGAAACTTGTAGACCTTCCTGAAGGGATTAAACCCGTAGGGTGTAAGTGGATATATAAGAAGAAAATGGGTCTGGATGGGAACTAGGAACTATTTTTTCGCCGTTGGCGTAGTTAGCCGTTTCCAGTGTGGAATAAGGCTTAGTTGGGCTAAAATTCTAGAGTGTTTTTCCCTCTGTTAGGCGATTTTTACACTATCCCAATTACTTATAGTATTCTAGCTTACCCAAAATAGAATATACTTTCTTGATTTCATTGGATCTTATTCTAATTAATATGAGATATTTATTCTATGAATATAACAAATCAAGTATCTTTAAGATATTTTAATAAATAAAATATCAAGTTCATATCTGATATTTATTTACTTCTCCCTTCAGCCTTCGGGAGAATGTAACCATAATAGGACAACTGGCGGAGGAACATCACGCTCGCTTTAGGGTTCCCTAGGAGAGGACAGGAATCGCTCTCATATGAGAGAACGTTTCGGTACTTCCCCAAGGGACACGAACGGTGGTGTTGGGAATCTTCAATTTGGGTGTCTCTCCTAACTTTAGGACGAAGATCAAATCCATCAGCGTGAGCCCTTATATCGCCTAACATCAGTCTGTCGCCCTATCTATTCTCTCGTGGTTTCCATTTTTCTCTGGAAAACTACAATAGACTTTCCTTTTTCCTTCCAAGAAGCTCTCCTTTTCGGAGAAGGAGATCGAATAACGCAAACAAGACGAGTCTTTTGCTTAGACCTTGGTACATCGATGAGAGGGTTATCTTCCTCAACAGACTTAGACGATGAAATTAACGCCGCGTATTTTGTGTTCTCAGCTTCAAGCAATTGTTCCGATTTGGCCATCTCGGCAATAGTCTCAAGGCGATGACGCTTACGAAATTCCACATACCTAATGACAAGAATCAACAAACAAAGATATAGATTCTATATAGTATAGGGACAACAAAGACTTTCCGGCGATTAGAAATCAAAATCTTTCAAGCATGCTATATATATAATACCTTGAGAAAAGTTGAGGATCGCTAAGAGACGAACATGGGATAAAAATAAGTTTTTAATCTCCTTTTTTGTATATACGCAAAAATCTTTTCGTATAACAGAGATCTTCTAGATTGACTAAATCACGTGAAATAAGACAGAGAGACTCGACGGTTGACATAGACTAATGAGAAAGAAAAGATAGCAAACAAGTATTATTTTTAAAGGAAGATACGGTTTCTTTAAAAGCTTTCAAGTGTTGTCACACGAAAATGAACAACGATTTAAAGCTTCGGGTGGTTCGACCAAAGGCCGGACCAAGTGGCCGCACCCGAGCCAAAGGTGTGAACTCGAAAGTCTCAAGTTGGATTTCATCCATTCGGAGGGTTTCTCAGAGGAGAGAAGAGGTGAATTGGGGGAGTGACTGTGCTTTTTGTGTAAGTTGCCTACATACCCGTGTGAATAGGGATCATGTCAGAATGTAGTTCAATGCGTATGTAACGCTGTATGAGGCGCGGAGCCTGAGGGGCGTGTTCGACATAGGAGACGGAGCACGGAGGAGTCCTCGGCGACGTCTCAAAACTCTAGGATCAAGTGACCCAAGAGACAATGCTTGTTTTCTCTCTTTTGGAGACGTGGGAGACTCTAAGTCGAGAGTTCCTTGTCGTGGCGGGCGTGCTGGACGCATAGGCGATTTTCTGTCGAAAATGGTGGACGTGTCTAGTGCGCAATCCTGGGAGCGCGCTTGGGCTCTAAATTAAGCGCTCGATCAGAAGAAGCGACGCTCGGGAGTCCAAGGGAGCATTTCAGAATCTCTGGGAGCGAGAGATCTTACAAAGGGTGCTTCAGGCCAAAAATGGCATCCAGAGAAGCAGAGAGAAGAGTGAGTTTTTATAGGAATGAAAAAGATGGATTACCCCTCATTGGGGGGAGGGTATTTATAGTAGTTGAAGAGGCCTAAGAGGCCCTTAGGTCGTCCATGTGGGACTGGAGAGCGCGCTCTCCTCAAAAAGAGGAGCAGCGCGGGTGCGCAACGCGCAGGGTGCTTTGCGCGGCGCACCGCGCGCTGCGCGCGCCGCGCATGCGTTGATCCAAGGCACGCGTAGGGCGCTCTCCTCGGACGGCGCTCATGCGCATGCTTACCCCAGGGGCAGAAGAGGTCAAGGAAAATCAAAGAAGAAGCAAATGACTAATGAAGGACAATTTAAATTATGAAACCGAAGTATTTAATGCTTTAGACAATTAATTACGCTTCAATAAGAATATTGAACGTATGAATCATATTAAATGAGTTGGAACGTTAATATTTTGGAATATAAATATGTAAGAGATGGTCCGAAAACGGACACACACACAATTTTCGACAGAGAATCAATACAACATTTTCGGTAAAAATTTTTTCAATTTTCTTTCTGGTTCAAGTTTTGTTTTACATTCCGTTTAGAAAGATTTGGCCCACTTCAAAACAATAAATCAAATATTACTTAGATAATATTCGTGATTGTTGACCTCAACGACGATAACATAAAGGTAAAATGGCCACTTTTAAAAAACAAACAAATAGATGTTACGAGCTTTTTCCTTTCTGCGTAGAACCTCCTCCCCTCCTCTTTGAGAAGAGCCTCCATTCCAGTTTTCCCCAAGTCTCCAGATCCCCATCCACTCCTCCTTTCTTACATCCCCATCCTCTCTCATGGCAACTCCTGTTGATGAACTCATTAACCAAACCAATTCCCTCGCTGTTCAAGACGACCCCAACGAAGAATGGGAGCTTGACGAAAACCGTCTCTGCCTCTGCAAACACCATTGTCCCGGGCAAAATTACCACCAAAAACACCTACAGCAAACCCCTCTTACATGCCCAACTCAAACGGATGTGGAATCCGGGACCAGGCTGGAAGCTTCATCTCTTGTCCACAACACCAGATTCAACCATTTTCAAAGTCAAATTTAAAGACAAAGCTACTTGTTCCACCATTCTCGCTCGTCACCCATGGTTGTTCTCAAACAGCTTCATCACCCTTGCGCCGTGGCCGGAAAGCGGAGATTGACAATCTATACCTATGGATACGATTCCGCTGTGGGGTCGAGTCACAGATACTCCTCCAAAGCTTCTCACCTTAAACAACATAAAAAAAATTGTCTATGCGGCTGGTCAAATAACCTCTCTGAAATAAGACAATTTAGATCAAGCCCTTTTCCAAAATTACATACGATTCAAAGCCGACATCTCTATCAATAAACCCCTCTACCCAGGTCGTTTCATTACCCTCAATAATTCAAAACACTGGATTCAATTCCACTATGATAAACTCCCATATATGTGTTTTACGTGCGGTCGACTCGGCCACGATAATCGAGCATGTTCTGAACCCATCTCCATCATCAATGATGATCTCCTTGACCCTATCCCTCTCTTTGGTCCATGGCTACGTTCCCCTTCTCCACCCTCACCACCAAAAACGTGTTTTGATGCCGCTAAAAACATGACCTCCTCACAATCTGGAAACCACCATCAACCTCGTCCACACCTACCAAATTACAACCTTCCAACTCCGACCACAACCCATACCAGACAGACCTCGTCCACCATATCTCCTATCATGGAGTCCAATCAACCCAAAATGACAAAGTTGGGTTGACC
The DNA here is from genome assembly GCF_054948205.1 of Urtica dioica subsp. dioica. Taxonomy (NCBI): domain Eukaryota; kingdom Viridiplantae; phylum Streptophyta; class Magnoliopsida; order Rosales; family Urticaceae; genus Urtica; species Urtica dioica. The sequence continues at coordinate 41,280,268 of NC_142758.1, read as the reverse complement.
ATCTCTACACTGATATCGCCAAGGTTGACGAAACCCACAACCGCAACTAAGCCACCAGATCCCAGCGCGGCGCCGCCAACCTCTCTGATGCCGCAAATCACACCAATCACCACAACAATTTGCCCTCCCAATAACTTGACCTCGAATCTCTCACCAGGCTAGAATTCCCTCACCAATCCCCTCTCCTAGAGCCAACCCATACCCACACCCCAATTCCCCAAACCCAATCCTGTGAAAACCCCCAATCAAATTTCTCTCGATCCTCTCTCTACCACAATTTCCCAAGACCCAAACTCTACTACCCTCATTATTAATGCCCCTATTTACACATCAAAACTCATTTACACATCAGAACCCATTTACCCATCTTCCTTGGACCAACCTAACCCAAATCCAAACCCACCTTTCTTTCAAACTGCACAACCCAACCATAATTTACTCAACCTAAACTCTACCACCCAATTCAAAAATTACACCTCAGCCCACAAAAATCCACTTACCTTTTCTTCTGGTTCAGAACTCAATATCCCAAAAAGGAAAGGCAAACAACAATCAAACCTACGTGACCTATTATCCAAAACCTTCAAAATTTCCAAAAAAGCTTCACAACAAACACCAAGGAAAAATATTTCACTCAAACAACATGCTAGACATCCTGACCTTTTCTCCACTGCCACCTCCGACTCTTCAACCTCTGATATAACCCAAAGCCCATCCCAATACACCTCTTCCCACAATGACTTCACACAAGATACCCATTCCTTGGCCCCTGAGGTTTCTCTCTCTGATTCCTCAGCAGCCCCAACAAAAACCTCATCGGCGAACCTCGATGTCGAAGGTCACCGGTCACAATGTTAATCCTAAGTTGGAACGTCCAAGGGATTGGGAACCCATGGACAATTCAATCCCTCAAATCCCATACCAACGACATCTCCCCCGACCTCATACCCCTCTCTGAAACCAAACTATTTTCCTCACAATTGCACTCCCTCAAAAAAGCCATAAACTTTCCCAATGGCCTCGTTGTTGACCGTGTTAGACTTAGCGGTGGCCTGACCCTTCTTTGGACCGACAAAATTAAAGTCTCAAATTCCTCATTTTCCAGATTTCACATCGATGCCTTCATCACTAGCCCCGAAGGAACCCAATTCCGCTTCTCGGGTATCTACGGGAATCCCGACACCTATCAACACCACCACACTTGGACCCTTCTTCGTCACCTTTTCGATGGTTCGTGGCTTTGTGGAGGCGATTTCAATGAAATCCTTCACCCCTCTGAGAAACTTGGAGGTCGCCCACGACCCCGACACCAAATAGAGAAATTTAAACATGCCATAGATGATTGCAGTCTTCATGATCTTGGTCCTTCTCGAGATTCATTTTCTTGGTTCCAATCCAATGGCAATGATATGATTCTTGAACGACTTGATCGTTTCCTCGCCACCACCTCATGGAAAGCCCAATATCCCTAAGCCGATGTTCGTCACTCACGATTTTGGTGCTCGGATCATTCGCCAATTGTTCTTCATTGCAATGGTTTGAGTGATCCAACTCCAAAATCTAACCCTCGTCGCCGCCGTTTCCACTACGAGGAGGCCTGGATCATGACTACACACGCATCATTCATAACATATCGCCCACCCCGACAGCCCCTAATCTGATGTGTGAGCTGAAGACTGCCCTCTCGCGATGTAAAGCGGCCGCCCTTCGCTGTTGGAACCACGACAACTTCCGAGCCCTTCAAAACTCCATTCGCTGCCAAAAGGATAAACTCACTTCGATCAGCAACAACCTTTGCTCGGCCACACTTGATACTTTTCGGCTTGAAGAAAAATGCCTCAACATCCTTCTGGCCAAAGAAGAACGATATTGGCGTCAACGTAGTCGAGCCCTTTGGCTACAACATGGAGATAAGAACACTCGTTTCTTCCACCATAAGGCCACTCAGCGAAGAAAGAAGAATACCATTTCTGGCCTTTTTGACGCTGGAGGCACATGGCACACTTAACCTCACTCTATATCCAAGGTAATTAACCACTACTTTCAAAGCATTTACCTTTCCTCTAAACCCTGACCCTCAATCACCACAGCCATCTTAAACTGCATCCCAACTAGAATCTCTCCCTCCACAAACGACTTCCTTATCCGACCTTTCGAGCCTGCCGATATCCGAAAAACCCTTTTCCAAATGCCTCCTCATAAAGCCCCGAGCACTGACGGCTTCCCGGCTAGCTTCTATAAAAAAAAACATTGGGATATCTATGGCACCACCTTCACTCGGGTTTGCCTTGGAGTGCTAAATGAAAATTGGTCAGCCAAAGATACTAACCACACCCTTATTATCCTCATTCCCAAAATCGACAAACTACCCAAATGAAAGACCTCCGACCCATTAGCCTTTGCTCTGTCATCTATAAAACCATTTCCACGTGCCTTGCAAACCGTCTCAAATCTGCCATGCCAGATACAATTTCCGAGAACCAATCAGCCTTTGTTTGTGGTCGACAAATTTTTTATAATGCTATTATTGGGTTCGAGGCTTTACACACCATGAGAGTTGGACATTTTGGTAATGGTCACCACGCTGCCTTCAAGCTCGACCTTTCCAAAGCATTCGACCGAGTGGAATGGTCGTTCATTGAGGCCATGATGCACCGGCTCGGGTACGACGACCGATAGACCCAAAAAATTATTAACTGTATCACATCAGTCACCTATTCCTTTGTGCTCAATGGCTCTATTTATGGCCACATAACCCCTAGTCGCGGCCTCTGTCAAGGCGACCCGCTATCCCATTTTCTTTTCCTTTTTTGTGCTGAAGGTCTTTCTTCCCTTCTCCACGAAGCCCAAGCTCACCACCATATCCAAGGCCTCGTCTTTGGCCCTACGACACCACAAATATCCCACCTCCTTTATGCCGATGATAGCCTCATGTTTTACAAAATCACAAACACCGATTACCTAGCCCTCCGAGACACTCTCAACACTTAGTCCACCATTTCGGGCCAAGAAATAAATTTTGAAAAATCCGAGCTCTATTTTGGAAAATCAGTGAAGGATATGCACCAAGCCTCCATAGCCAATACCCTCCATGTCCGCATTGTCCCTTGTCACGAAAAATATCTTGGCCTACCCGCCTTTGTCGGTCGCTCCAAAAAACACTCTTTGCCTGCATAAAAGACCGCATTTGGAACAAAATTAGGGGCTGGAAATCCTCTCTTTTCTCTCAAGCCGGCAAAGAAATCCTCATAAAATCCATCGTCCAAGCTATCCCCAGCTATGCCATGAGTTGCTTCCGCATCCCAAAAACCCTCATCACCGAAATCCATCGCCTCCTTGTCCGTTTTTGGTGGGGGTCCATCAATGAAAAAAAATAAAATTCATTGGTGCACTTGGAAATTTCTTTGTAAAAGGAAGGATGATGGTGGTCTTGGATTTCGTGACCTTGAAGCCTTTAACCAAGCCCTATTAGCTAAATAAGCTTGGCGTATCATTCGAAACCCAAACTCCCTCACTTCTCGGATTCTCAATGCTTGCTACCACCCGCAAAAACCTTTCCTTGAAGCCAAAATTCACCGTAAAACTCCTACCTTTGGAGAAGCCTCCTTTGGGGACGGGACCTCATTCTTGTTGGTGAAAATATTAATGTTTTCAAAGATAAATGGATTCCCTGACCCTCTGCATTCTCCTTCATTGAAAGCCATTCCTTCCCGAAGACACCCAGGTCACGGACCTTCGCCTTGGCAACGGCGAATGGAACGTAGACTTCATCCATGCCACTTTTTTTACCCCGAGGACGCTGCCCTTATCCTTAGCATCCCTACCCCCACTCGCGATGTTGAAGACCGCCTCCATTGGCACTATTCTCGGAACGGTGAATACAACTCAAAAGTGGCTACCATATAGCCTTTAACCAAAAAACTCCAACACCCCATCTACCTCTATTCCCTCGGAGACTTGGTGGAATCGGCTTTGGGGACTCCAGCTCACTCCCAAAATAAAAAAATTTCTTTGGAGACTTAGTCATGGATTCCTTCCTACCAGCGATGTTCTCGCTAAAAAGAAAATTATTGATAACCCCGTGTGCTTTTTTTTGCAGATCCAAAACCAAAACAGCCACCCATGCTATTTGGACGTGCCCCGACGCCTTTGCTCTTTGGCAAAGTTGTGACCTCGACTCTATCATCGACGCACACATCACTTCAGATCAGATTGGCTTCCTTTCTACAATGGCGGATCACTTGAACCCGGAAGCTTTCCGCTTCTTTGCAGCTGCTTACTTGGTCTCGCTGGACTTATCGGAACAAAGTTCTCAACAGCCAAAATCGTCTCGATACCCGCTATCTCATCGACTGGACCTCTCAACTTCTCGAAGAAATCATTCCCACGCCACAAGTCCGCCATCCCCACACCAACAACGTCTTCAAATATCCTCAGTTCAATGCCGACACGATCCTCATCAACGTAGACACTTCTGTTTGCCACCAACGGAACTGTTGCGGGTTCGGCGCCATACTTCGCACAAACACAGGTGTTGTCATGGCCTCCCACATCGCCTCGACTCTTGCTCTCCTCACTCCCGACATCGCTGAAGCTAAAGCTATCCTTGAAGGTGTCAAGCTCGCTCAGAATCTTCAACTACAACACGTGTCCGTATTATCCGATTGCCTCTCTGTCACTCAACTCATCTCGGCCACCGATTCTCCTACAACGGAACTAGGCCTTCTTATTGATGAGATTCGCCACCTTTGCAATGAGTTCTTGAGTTTTTCGATTTCTCGCTGCCCTCGAAACTACAATAAGTCAACGCATTTGCTTGCTAAATTTGCTCTGCCCTTTAATCATTCTGCTACTTGGTTATCTGATATCCCTCATTCTATTGTAAAGGCCATTTTGGCTGGAAAAACCTTTATTTGACTAATAAAATCAGTTTCCCATAAATAAATAAATAAATAGATGTTACATTTTGTTTTTAACTAATACATGTTACATCTGCGTGTAACCCAGCTGTAATTTTGTGTTTTTCCCTACTTATCATTAATATCTACTTCCTAAAAATAAACAAAAATGATTTGTGACGGAATAAGAAAAATAACAAAATACATCAGCGCTTAATCCAACGAGGGAATATTTTTTTTTTAAAGTGCGAACAATAAAAACCACTGGAAATGGAATAGAATTTTAGAATTTGAAAAAGAAAAGGTTACGACAAAATAATAGTAATAAAATATTATTAAAAAATAAAAAATAATAAAGATTAGTGTCAATAAACGACACAAAGACAGATAATTACATTTTCAGTGTACCTTTTATATCTCCCTCTTCCAACACTCTATTTCGCTTACTCTCTCTCGCCTTTGCTTCGGAGCTTTGCTTCAGATCTGATCCCAAACAACCCAGGTATGTCTTCCATTCGCTAACCCTAGATCTTGGCCTACATGCTATGAATTAGCGCTTCGAATCGCCAGCTTGCGATGCCGATTTCTTCTATCCTCTCCAATTCGCTGTTACCGAATTGATTATTTATTTCTATTTTTTAAGTTTTGGCGTTGATGTAGCATGCATTAGATCTACTTGTTCCAACATGAAAATCTTCAGTCGAGACGTTTTTCTCATCCTTTTTATCGGTGTTTTCCTTTGCGATTTGATTCTCGAATGTGGCTGTAACGATTTGATTTGTCTTTTTATTTAGTTTTGTGTGCTTTATTCTGTTGTTACCGTAGGTATGAAGCTTTTTTGTGACTGAAGAATTTGTCGGTACTTGAAATTTTGGAGTAGATCCTGTAAAATTATGAAAAAGTGGCTCAGTTCGGTGCGTGGATTCACAGAAATTTTGAATTTTGAAAATGAAATGCCATAATCATATGATTAATAGACTTCGAATCAGAAACAATGACTCATGGCTTGGGCTCTTACAAACTTAATAATATCTCAACAAGTCATGTAGTTGTTGCGCATAAGTAGGTTTGATGAAACCAGATAATCAAGTTCATAAACGTAGCTTTCAGATAATGATGTAATTAGATATATTCCCCTAGGAAGAAATAATATTTTGACCAATGTTGTTCTTAATTGTTAGATTCATTCAACTAACTTACATTCAACTATCTTAGGGAGAGACTCGCCCGGCAGAAGGAAGTTAAAAAGGATGGGTCGTGGAGTGAGCAGCGGAGGAGGACAAAGCTCGTTGGGCTATCTTTTTGGGAGCGGAGAGGCTCCGAAACCCGCACCGGCGGCGGCTCCTCCGGCCGAAGCTCCGGTCAACAACACGCCACCGCCGGCAAAAGCTGCCGCTCCGGCTCCGGTGGATGTTAGCAAGCAGATTCCGGCGGGTATCCATAGTACTTCCACTAACAACTACTTAAGGGCCGATGGCCAGAACACTGGCAACTTCATCACGGTATGAGAATTTTTTTTTTTTTTTTCCTTGGGCTATATTTGGAGGTCTAATTTTACGGTAGAAAATGAAATTTTGAAGAAATATCTGAGGGGAAGTCAAAGTTCTATTTTGTTTGGATGTTAGTGACTTTTTAGGGAAAGAGAATAAATCCTTTGGTAGTTTGAGAAAACACATTTTTCAAAGGAAAATGAAATCCCAATTTTGTTATACATTTCCGTCAAACAAAAAAAAATTACCTCAATTTTTCCACGATCCACACAACATGAGGAAAATACAATGGAATTTTGAGTTTTTTCCCTTTTACATTTTCCTGGTCCAAAGGGTAGGTTCCTGGCGTTTGGGTTCTTACTTTTTACTTGTGCAAGTCCTAATAATTGTATATGTGTTTCATAAAAAAAAAATAATAAAAATAATAATTGTATATGTTTTTATTTCATACGAAAAAGGAAAGGGGTATATATTTCCTTGGGTAGAAATCATTAGAGATTCTGTATAAGCAATACTGTGTATTCAACCGCAGAACTAGCAAGACTGGACCGGATGTTCATGACTTGTTCTGATATCGAAATTTTTTTATTTTTTACCTGAGGAAGTCCATTTTTTTAAGTGATAATTTGTATTTGAAGGAAAGAACTCTATAAGCAGTTATAATGCTACAAAAACAACCACTAGATGGCGTACGTTTTATGGGGTCTTTTTATCCCGTTCACAAACTGTCCCATCTAATTAGCTTTGTTACGGTATTGAAACTTACTAATTGGTGTTAAAACTGCGATGTAGGATCGGCCCTCGACCAAGGTCCACGCAGCCCCAGGCGGTGGTTCTTCCCTCGGGTACTTGTTTGGTGGGTCAGGTGATAATAAATAATCTAACTGATCTCATCACCTTCTAAACCGAAGATCTTATATTTTATTTTATTATATCATTGATTTTTGTGGAATCATCTTCTTCTTTAGATGACTTGTCGTTTTCAGAATTTTTTTTTTATATAAAAGGATGATATCTGGATTTGTAATGTAATATATATGGCTATGGAGTTGGTTGCGAATGTTCAAATTTAAGAAGCAGTGTCTTGGATGCTCAAGGCATCTGCTACACAGCTTCGTTGTGGACTAGTGACATTTTCGAGTTCATATTTGTTTATACTTGATCACATTTTTTTTTACAAAAATATTTTTTTTCCGTTTTAAAGCCAAACACAAATCTAGTATCTATTTTGCTTTCGTGAGTTGGGATTAAAGATGGTAATTTATTTTTTATATTATAAAGCAAAAACTGGCCAAGGATTTAGGGGGTAATTTGTCTTTGTTAACTTTGATTAACCAAAATTTAGCCAATATGGGCAATCTTGCGAGAGAGATGCTTGGATAGGAGTCGTTGAATGTTACGGATAAAAGGCCGATACTAGTTGGGGACTCGACACCATTCACAACCCTTGAAACTAGAAGACTACTTGTCTGTAGTCTCGATAACAATTTCACTTGAGCCGCCTTTTTTTTAGTCGTAAATTGGAATATGGAATCAAAATCTCTCCCGAATATTCAGTTTGAACTTACCTAGTTGAGACAATCTCTCTATGGTGGCGCGATCGCTGGATAGGGTAGTATGTGTCTTCGCTGCCTAAAACTCTTGAACCAACTTACTAGCCATGGCCGGAATGTCTTTCAGCAGAGAATAAGCAATGTCGTGCGGAACGAGTTGTTTCTAGCTTTTATCTAACAACTTTTTATTAGACACTCAGAACGTGAACTTCCGCCATGACATCCAAAACCTTATTATTTTCCACGAAATGCACAAGGCTCGACTCGTATTAGGACCCTCGGGATAATACTGTAAATAGAATTAAGTAGTTAGTTAAATCATTTGCCTAGTATCGATAAGAGAAAGAGGTACAAGGGAAAGGGTACGATCATTTTGAATGAAAAATTGAGATGTTTCCGAGTCTCTCTCGAAAGTCTGTAATATTGTGTGTTTTCCTATTTTGTAAGTAATGAAATATGCATCTTGCAATTTTTACTTGCAGTGTATTAGTTATCTGACTGTAATACCTACTTATTAAAAACTGAAAATCCTAAATATATATTGAAACTTAAAGTGCGCCATCCCACAACTAAGTTTCCTTGACATTGTACTACAAACCTTTAATTATAATTTCACTTTTTAAATCTTAATACAAATATAGTCAACCGATTATGAAAGCCTTCACCTCCTAAATCAACGTTCCATCTTTCAGAAATATTGCAAACAAAGCTACAAGACAGTCAATGAAACCCTAAGCTATCTAAATGGCATCTTGTAATAATTGAACACATAAGAAACGCATAATTGAGCATAGAAACTAAAATCCCACATTCTTTTTCTTTTCTTTAAAAAAAAAAAAAAAAAAAAAAAAAAAAAAAAAAAAAAACTTTTTAAGATTTGGCAGGGACCGGGGCGGGAATTATCCCCCACTGTCTCCGCACATCATCCAAGTCCTCGTGAAAGTGGCGCTCGTAATAGACGGATATCAGGTCGGTGCAGTGGGCCCCGGCCCGGACGGCCCACGGAAAATAGTGCCGGAAAAAGAGGCTCCTCTGAGTTTCGGTGAACCTGGCGGTGCCACCTAGGACGGACATGAAGCACATGGGAAGGTGCATCTGCTCGAACTCGATGACTTTTAAGGCCGACTCGCCGATGAGGTTGGTTGGGAGGCCGAAGAGGGCGTGCCAGAAATCGTGGACCTCGCGGGCCCGGGTCGCCACGTAGGCGAGCTCCTCCGACTCCATGAACCTCACCGGAGGCCTCTCGTCCGGAGAGAAGTTCCTTGACCCCATGAACCGCGCGTAGGCCCCGCCGAACGTCTTCTCGGGGAGCTCCCACGCGTGCCCAACCTCGGAGGATATCACGCGCGGTCGATCTGCTAGTATCGCCTTTCAAACAAAATCGAAAACAAAACAAGGTCTCAAAATAACGAGCGGAGAGTATTTTTATTGTGTATCTGGAGATAGATCGCTCTGATACCATATTATAATTTGTAAAAACAATCAGTGAAAATTCGCGGCTCGGGCAGAAGTTTGCCCAAAAACTCAAAATTCGACTTGGTAATTCAACTCCTGTTTCGTAAAATCTAACCAACGACACCCAGCATTTTAAAGTTAAACCCTGATTCAAGCCATGGATATTGGGGCAATTTAACCCTAACGAAACCGGCTCATAAGGCGGTTCGTGACGAGATCTTCAGCGAATACATGGACTATATATTTGACCATTTCTGATACCTCCTAATTAAGGTGATTTGGTTTAATCATGAGTCAGTGAGGCAAGGGTCCATATACTTGTATTCACTCGTGGGAGATTATCGAGAAATGAGACGAATTAATGTGAGCGCTGATGATGATTCAGAGAATCGTGTCTGGATATCACTATTCGGGCGAGTGTGAGCTCCAATAAGAAGTAGAACTTTTAAAACATACTACTTGATAATCCCAACTGCGCTTTTGCCTCATTAAGTCCTCACTCCTCACTAACAAAATCACTATGTCTTTGACTTAACTTGCATTCTAAGGAACAAGGATCACAATCAGAATCATATATTACCCTGCCTTCTGGGCTCTGTTTCATTCTCTGAAGAACTCTCTCGAAAGCCGGTTTTCCTGTGGTCTCTCCGAGAGCAGCGATAAGGTCAGCCCTTCTCGGATCCAACAATGCTCCGACCGCCGATCCGACCGCCACCGCGGCCTGCTGCCACGTGTTCAGCCGCACTCTAGCCCCTCCGATCATTGGGATCATCGAACAAGATCGACGCTGAAATGAAAAATTACACAGGCATTTCAACAAACAGGTTGTGGACACAAGAATAATATCAGCACGTATTTCGATCGCAAGGAAGTTCGGGAATCCGAAATTTCATTTTGTTAGAATCGGGTTCCACGGAATTTGAGATGAATTTGCGTCTAATCTTCATATATCGTTTATTACTTGCAAATAATATGAATCTTATGCGAAAGCTGAATGAAAAACGCAAAGAATTTGGAATACCGTCGATGTTGCGCGTGGTGAAACAAGTTGTGTTGATCGGTGATTGGTTTAGGAAAAAATTGGGTCCGCGTGGTATATGTACGTCATATATTTAAATTGGGGCGAATATGATAATATGGTTTGTCGTTGGTCTCGGTTATGAAAAAGTCTACGGCCGTGGAACGTATTAACAAAAAATTATGGAAAATTAGCAGTTAAGGCTGACTATGCCACATCAGCATCAGAAGCTCAGGTGGCAACCACGTCAGCACCAGCCGTGTGCAAGTTAGAGCTCAACGTGTGTGATAGTCAGTTAGGCAATTAGCCTGAGTCAAGTCAGATTACATTTAGAGTTAAAACGTAACTCATGTTATTTATCAAACACCTATATAAACTTTGTAACTGAAGTTAGTCATGAGAAAAACAGTTACACAAATCTCTCTTTCTCTCTTACATTCTATTAGATTGAGATTCTCTCATTCAATTTCTGCAAATCTCAACTTAGTATCAGAGCCCATTAAGCCCAAACGGGTATCCGATCCAATCATTAAGATTCGACCTAAGATGAGCAACCGCAAAAAAACGCTATCTTGAGGGGGGCGTGTTAGGAATCCCACAATAAAAGTGAATGGAAACTAACAATAGCTTATAAAGGTCATGGGTTACTCCTCTCATTACCAATTGGTTTTGAGATTGAACCATATGACATTTTCACATTAGCCATTTCAAAAAATTATGAAAAAAATAAAATGTCATTGATAAGAAGTTTTGTTGACGAGCTTCGCCGAACAAAGTCTTATTGGGGAATTTGGTACACTGTAAATTTCCTTTACATGCCATTGCCACAAGAAATCATAAAATAGCAAAAAATACTTCTCCAAGATTTATTTCCACTCTTACGTTCTATCTCACTCGGTTTTTCTTTTACTTCTTCCTTTTCCCTTTGCTCGTGTATATGAGATCCTATTTAAGTACTAGCCGTCAGGATTAACCCTCAAACAGTCAAATTCGGGGACGAAACCAGAAAATTTCACAGAGACGGAACCATAAAATTTCTTCAAAGGGGCTAACTATAAAATTATAACATTGTTTTATAATTAGAGATTTGTAAGTAATTAGCCTCTTTAAGGAGGGAAGCTTAAAATAATAGCCTAACTATTCAATTATTTAGGAAAATAGCCAACACTAATTAGATTTTCCAAAATTACCCTTTTCTCCCAATTCACCTCTCATTCTCTCAGTAAACACGTTCCCTAAATTGATTGAATCTGGCGATGAAGAAGAAGAGAAACGACGGAAAATCTCAGGCGAGCTTGAGCTTCCCGGATCGACGAGATTCTGGAGAGAGTTCTAGCTATGGTGGACTATGGTGGAGAGCCACAAGGAACGAAGCTCGATCTCGCTCGTTCATTCCCGGCGCGGTCGGATTCTCTCAGACGAGGGATGTCTTCCTGATCGAGGCTCTTCTCTCGCCCGCATTTCATCAGCTGGTTCATCCACCAGAACGAGAGCTTTCCGAGCGGACCGGCGACGGAGAACGGAGTCGCCGGATCTCCATTCAACGAACGGAGTTGCCGGATCTCCGTTCGACGGAGCGTAATGGCCGTTTCGTATAAATCAAGAAGCGATGCGTCGAGATCGATCGCCCGGTTTGTTTGGCTCTCAAAGCTTTTTCTTGCGATTTTCAGAACCACATTGACCAGTTCATGGACAAAAGGTATCTCATTTTCGTTTATTATTTACTCGCGTCTGAAGTAATTTGGCGAAATTTTGAAGTACAAAGGGCTTTAGTTGCTATTAATATTAGTTTATTTTTATCTGTGTTGATTAGGACTGTAAAATGAAGTCACGACTAGTTATTTTCTTATATAATTGGTCGAGTTTGACTGAGATTTATACTAATAATTTTCAGTAGTTATCTTCTTTTTCTCCATCCCCACGCCGGGCGTCGCGTCCTCCACCGCTTCGGCGGCGGCGATCGTCGCAGTTGCCTCCTCTGCCACCATCCTGACGGCGCCGGAGCCGGAGCCAATGGTCAAGGCTCGGAGAACCTCGTCGAGCTGCTGGCCGCGGCGATCGCCGGTGCGGTCGATGCGGTCGAAGCGCTCGTCGGCGGCGAATCTCGTGTTTCGGAGAACCTGTCGAGCTGAGATTGCCGGAACTCTTGGAGCTCGACGCCGGAGAACTTGATCTCCTGTATGATTGGGAAGGTCTTAGCGATGGAGGCGTGGAAGTTCTCGACGGCGGACTTGCGGAAGTAGGAGAGTACCAGGAGCTGTTTCAGGAGCTCCGTGACGATCTCTCCGGCGAAGAAGTTCGTCACAGTCATTGATTTTGGTAGCCAAAGAAACTAGTAGAAGAAAGGTTAATATGATTTACTGTAAATTATGAGAAGAGCGATATAACAGTAAATCGAATTTACTGTTATATTTACCATAGAAACGAATGATTTACTCAATGGTTAATATGATTTACTGTCGAATTTTTAGTCCTCGATTGTTCACGGAAATGATTAGTAAATCGTATTTACTGTTAGATTAACTAGTCATATTTACCGTTAGATTAACTAGTCCTCATCTCTGATATTTTTCTTGTTAGATTAACTACAAAATGTTACGGTAAATAAAATTTACTTTTGTTCTTGTTACGGTAAATAAGATTTACAGTTGTTCTTATTATGGTAAATAAAATTTATTGTTTTCTTGTTACGGTAAATAAGATTTACTATTTTTCTTGTTACGGTAAATAAGATTTACTATTATTCTTGTTACGACAAATAAGATTTAATGTAGTTTTTGTTATTATTAATTAGATTTACTAATTTTTTTTGTTATGGATGATATTATTTACTATGATAGTTAATAATATTAACCTAAGGGTATAATTGGAATATTGGAATGTTGTCATGATAAATTGACTATTTTCCTAAATATGTTAATAGTTTGGCTATAATTTTAAAGTAGGGGTGTCATTTTGGCTAATTCTTTAGTCGGCCCTTATAATTATCCATTGATTTAAATCGATTAAAAAATTATTATTAAGGTTATGGAGGTTAATTATTTTTTAAACTGAGTTACGGAAGATAATTAGTTTTTAAAATAAGTTGTGGGCATAAAGTTATAACATGTAATTCAATAGCCACGTCATCAAATTGGATACTTCAAAAAAATGGATAGAATTCAATTTTAACGTTTAATGTGGCTTTGTTGGTATAATTTTTCAAGAATGAAATTTATGTGACTTAGTTGCTTAATTTTTTTTTAATTGTCTATTTAAAGACCTAAGCTAACATTGGTAAATTGAGAATTAACCCATTGAAATTAATTGAACGGTTAATTTTAAGCAAAATTATAATTTAAAATAAATCATTCGATTAATTTTACCTGATAATTAAAAAATGGCAGTGTAGCAAAAGAGTCAAAATGAAACTATGAAATTTGTTATTAGCATACGTTTAACAACTTTTAGGAAAATAACCAACAGGTTTATGTGGCAATAATTAAGGTCTGATTTGCCTTTATTTATTAAAAAATTCATCATTTTCTCTCTCCTACTTTTTTCATACATTTTTTTTACATTAAACCTTCAAAAAACCATATCTGTCTCATATGAACTCGAAATTGAGTGATTCCAAATCCTACGGATTCGTGACGCTGAGATCTTCAAGAATAGATCAATTGTGTTTGATGAAAAATCATGTTTAATATCATAGATATAGAAAAATCACGTTTCTACATTAGATATGGAAATAACTGAATTTTTTTGAAATTATCATAAAAAATAAATGGAAACGTAAATATGATGTATTAAACATAATTTTTCATCAAACAAAATGGGTCTATTTTTGAAGATCTCGACGCCACGAATTTGTAGGATCTGAAATCACTCAATTTCAAGTTCGTATGAGAAAGATACGAATTTTTGAAGTTTTGATGCAAAAAAACATTATTTGAAAAAAAATAGGAGAGAGAAAGTGATGAGTTTGTTAAAAAAAATAAGGGTAAATAAGACTTTAATTATTGTCACATAAGTCATTTGGCTATATCCCTAAATTATCAAACATAGACTAAATCCAAAATCACATGTTTAAAGTGGTCTAGTTAGTTACAAATCTCATTAAAAAAATAGTAATATTTATTTCATCATTCGATTAAGAAAAACTACACGGACTAAACCACTTGAAACGTTGGTATTGTATTCATTTAAGTTTCAAATGTAGTCACAAATGATTACGTTGCTTTATTAGTCATTTAACAAATTACTACATTAACCTTTATTAAAATCGACTGAACATAAACATGTAACCAATGTTTTGATCGTACCCAAATAATGCAGTTTTAATACATGTTAACTTGATTTCATTTATTCCATAATATTTTCTTTCCTTTTTTGTGTAGTCTAATTAGTTGCGATATCAGGTTTTCTTGATTTGATTTCAGTAATTTCCGTCTATTTTACACGTGATAAGTTTTGACTGACTGAAACGTTAGCGATTAGTTGGTTTCTATGATTTTATGTTATATAAGGGTATCAAGTTTTTTTGGATTAATTCCAATTTATTTCCATTTATATTACACGCGAAAAGTTTTGACTGGCTGAAAAGGTAGCTAATAATTGATTTATATGATTTATGTTATATAATAATATTTCCGATATTTTTTAACATTTTATTTTTGTAAATAGCTAGATTATAAAAATTACTAAACATTAATTACATCATTAAAACTATATTTGAAATTGACTACCTACTACATTAATATATTCGAGGCCATAACTATGGATTCCAATGTACGAGATCTTGCATCTCTTCCATTAATAGTGTTGGAGATTTATTATCTACTTCATGAAACTTCATTCTAGAAAAACTCCGCTCATATTTCATATTACTTCATTGATTTATGTCAAAGAAAACAAGATTTATTCCCTTATTCTGACCGTTGACCCTTCCCGGGGCAACGCCACGACAGCCAAAAACGGTTGTTTTCATATTTCTTTTTACATTAAAAAAAAACAATTTTCTCCTCTTTCAGTCTTTCTGCAACAACGCGTGGTTTTGTAGGCCCTACCTTCGTTTATGTAGAATTCAATTAATACAGCACAGCTAAGCTTAGAAAGAAATAAAAGAGGAGAGATAAAAACATGTTTGTGTCAGTGTCTGTAGAGAGAGAGAAAACTAGGTAGGCCTATAAATATATCCCTGAAAATATACACTCCCAGACTAGTACTACACTCCTACTACTAGTTTTTGCCACAACAACTTGTACTACTCATTACTCAATACACGTTACAGTTTACTATATGAATTACGATGGATATTTAGTATATATGTATCATATATATAATGTATATATGGGCGTCAATATCATAGGGCGGCGCCAGAATGATGATGTCAAAAACTGCTTCGGCCGTATTACTATTATCCATCTTTCTATATACAATTACAAACTGTCTGCAATATATATATATAAATATATATGTATAGGCATCAGTATCAAACGGAGTACTCTTTTAAGTTTAAAGTAAAGAAGGCTTATGAATCAGGGATCTTAAAACCAAGCGTTTTTCTAATTCTAGTTAAATTTTAATCGCTTTTTTCTGGTTAACCAGATTTTATTTAAAAAAATAAGTTATCTTTGCCTCTAACGCGATGATATGTATATGCAGAAGAGTATAATTCCTTACTCTAATTAAGCTTAAAGAATCACCCATGTTTTAAGCCGAAATTAAATCTGGACCTTTTATTTCTCCATCTCATACGAAACTTACATGTACGACTCAAAAGTTTACTCAGTAATACTATTTATAATAATAATAAAAATGCAGTAAAAACGCTTTAAAGATTGCAGAAATCTGTCGTAGGGATATAAAAATATAGAAAACGATTTTCAGAAGTGTTAACGATGATAAATTTCAGTTTTGTATTTTTGTGGGTCCCAATTTTTTTTAGTACATTACATGCATAATTGTCGGGCTCATCCGCTGTTAGCACTATTAAATAACAACACTCTAAAAATATAGACGGAGGACAAAATATCTTTGTGTTGAAAATTAAAAGGTACATAAGTTTCTTATAATTATGAAACTGATACTCTACATTGAAAATTATAAATACACAGGCGATAAAGTTCCAATTAAATTTGATGTTGAATTTATGAAACTAGTGATAATTTCATACAGTAGTAATAGGGAAAATATTAACAATATTCCATCTGTTTAATCAAAATACACGATTTATATCATCAATTTTCATAAATATAAGATATATTCTTTCAATTTAATATAAATGACGTGTATCTTTCATAAAAATATAATATATTTCAAATACTACAATTTTTCGTTTATTTTTTACAAAAAAAAAAAAAAATTAACTCTCAAAAATACTATTAATGAAATAATTTTTTATTTTTTATTTTATATATAAAAAATTAAATTAAAAACTTTCTTCATAAAAAGTTAAAGATTTTTTTTAATAAGAGAAGCTTTGTTTTTTTATATAAATAAAACAGCAAATAAATATTTATTCTATTAAAGATATTTTGATAAATTCAAATTATTTTTTTGTAAAAAAAAAAACGAAAATAGTGATATTTATACTATAATGTATTTTTAAAAAAGATATATGTCATTTATATTAAACTGAATGGATAATATCTGATATTTTTGAAAATTGATTGTATAAATCTCACATTGATCAAACAGAAGAGATATTGTTGATATTTTCATCAAATAAAATCAAAACAATAAAAAACTAGAAATTGTGTGGAAACGGAAAACATAGGAAAGGTTGAGTTGAGTTAGTGGACAGGGACAAAGGGTCCATAGCTCAGAGCTTGGAAAACTTATGAGCAGAGTTGACTAGCTTACCATGGCATAACGATGTGTATATATTATTAATAATATTAAACTAATATTTAGTGTTGAAGAAGAGGGAGAAAGTAAAAGTAGTACATACATACACACACTACACTACACAGTACACTACACAGTCCACTCTCTCACTATCAATCAATCGCTATCTTTTCTGTATCTGATACCGTCTGATTTCACCAAGTGGCCTCTCTCTCTCTCTCTAGTCGGCTATATCATTTTTTTTTTATAGAAACTAGTCGGCTATATCATTATTGCAACACAAATATACATGTATATTATATATGCACTAGCTAGTAATAGTATCTCTAAAGCTGGTACTCAATGTTTGGAAATTGAACTAACTGCTGGTTTGGTATGAAATGGCCTAGTTCGTTCTCAACGAGAATTAAAGAGCGTACGAATGACACAAAAATATTCCCTTTTTCATTTTCCTATAACCATATCATTATTTTCATTTATGAGTTTCAACTTTCGAGATGTAACTTGAATCAGATTCACACGTTAGTACCACGACGAGTAACAGAATTTCGTGTCTGATCTGCGACAGTTTATCAGTCTCCAGTTATTATTATTATTTTAATGGAATTAGTATGTGATATTCACAAATAAAAAAAAAAAATCACAAAAATAAAAGGGGCTTGAATATTAAACATGAGGTAAAATATCTTTAATTACAAGAGAATAACATCTTACAAAGCACATTATAGATTTAAGTCGGAGAAAATCTAACACTAAATATACATAATCACTTATATTGTGTATGCTACTGACAAATGAAAGAACGAATAACACATCAAATTTCGAGCATTCATATGACTCTTTCAAAATATTCATAATGATTGGAGAAAATTATATATTCTTGATAGTTTTCAAAATATATTATTTTTTATTGTGTTCAAACGGGTGAATTAAAACTTAGTCATTGGATCTAAGATCATGAATCATACGGTCATCATATCAATTTTTATGAGATTTTATTTTCTATTTAAATAAAGAATATTTAATTACGAGGGAATAAATGAAATATTGACACGTGACCAAGCAAAATCACTAAGTCGGTTTTTGATGGATGATGACAACCTATTAAAATTGGTGTATAACTGAGAACAATTTCAACAGGTCGTTGACACAATAAAGACAAAAAAAAAAAAAAAACAACAACAAACAAAATGAAAGATAATCATTGAAAGAGATCTATAGTTCTATACTATGTACTCATTTATCAATAGAGCCAATGGTTTTGAAACCTTATTTCTCATGCTACAATATTGTTTCAATAGTGCTATGGGATTGGGATAAACATGACTGTACTATATGTTACTATGTTTACTGCATTTTTTTTATAAATCTTTGGTCCTTAAAATCATCAATAATTTACACAAGAGCTTTAAAACATTAGAAGTATTGAATATTTTTCTCCATTATATATACTCCTGGTATGAAAATACCAAATATTGGGAAAAAAAATATGGGACAAAATCACAAAAAAATAAAGAGAACATATCAACACCATCTCATGTGTTTACTCGAAATGTCCAACTTATCTCATCAATATTTAGAAATATCAGACATTTTCATTCAATTTAATATAAATGAGGACACATACCTCCCTAAAAATATGATATATTACAAATACCACCATTTTCGTTTATTTTTTAACAAAAAAATGAACTACCCAAAATGCCCTTAATAAAATAAATTTTTATGTATTGTAAAAAAAATCACAATATCTCTTTATAAAAAAAAATCCTTAATTTTTTCTAAAAAAAAATTTTGATTTAATTTTCTTTATATAAAGTAGAAAGTAAAGAGTTATTTCATTAAGGGTATTTTGGGGAGTTCAAAATTTTTTTTCTTTTTTTTGTAAAAAAAAAAATTTACGAAAAGGATGGCACTTGCGATACAATATACTTGATGGGGGGAGGTATATATCATTTATATCAAACTGAAAACAAATGTCTAACAAAAAAAAATCTGATGTCCTTGTAGTTTTGCTACAACCAACCTCTAATCTACATATATAGGGCCAACACAAGAGAAGCACCCACGAGAGCGGATTGAACGCCTCTCACAGTATGCTTCAAAAATCGCACAATATATCACAAAAATCGCAAATTTACCCCTAAAATATGTATGTTAAATTGTAAAATTGCCGCAAATATCAAATATAATTTTTTTTAATAATGTAGTCCCTACGAGGCTAAGTCATATGACTAAGCTTTGATGTATCGGTTCATCGTAAACTTCCCGTGGGATTACATATATCTACCTTAGGATGAGGTAATTATGAAAATACCAATGAGTTGTAAGTAAAAGCTTTGAGCTTAAAAATTTATTTTATCGATGTGTAAAAACTGACGTGTTCTCATTCAACATGTTCTCAACATATTTATATAAACTATGGAGTCGACCACTCCCATGTCACAAAACCCGAAATTGTGAGTTTTACTTATAAGTCATTAATTGAAGATGAACGTCTTTTCCTTCGTTAGTTTGTGAAAAGAAAACAAATAAATCATCTTCTTTTCTTTATAATCCACCACAGATATTCGTTTATACTTTTGTTCGTTCAATTTTAATGACTCTAGCAATATAATTTATGTCGTTGTGTATTATTATTTTTGCTTTGTTTTGGATTTGGATGGGATTAGTCGTGTTTCATCATCTCATGTGATTACTACTAGATTTTTGTATGTAGATGATAGCAAGATATAAATTTGTTGTATGAGAGTACAGATCTTACTAATCGACCAGCTCGATAGACTCGTATGTTGAAGGATAATACTTTACGCTGTCAGTTTATACGGTTAGTTAATACAATCTTAATACCCTTAATGGGGACTACATTTTGTTTGGATCTTGTAAATGAGTTTGTTAACTATTCGAGCTTTTGTTTTACCTTTATTTAAAAATATAATTACAAATTAAAGATGTTAAAATAATCACACATCACAAGAAATATCAACTGCCATATCTAACCCTGGGCAACAGTATCAGAAGTTAACGGAAATTCTGGTACCGAATGCTTAACTGCAGCCAGTGGGACTACTGTTGGAATAGATCTAGGATTAAGAAAAGATTTATCGCTTCTAGCAAGCGGCGTAATATAAAAAATTTATTTAAAAACACGTAAAACGTTTTTACAACCTAGACAAAGTTCATGAACATATAATTTAAAATTTTAAAACTACATTTAGTTTTTACTTGGTACCAACCTTGAATAGAGGTTGAACGTTGAGAAGCCTTAGGAAGGTTGAAACGCTCGTCTCCCCCACGCAGCTCGCCTCTCCCACTAGTCTTTTCGAACCTGTGACTAACCACGAAAGTTTCTACTACTAGAGTCTTTGAGTATGATTCCGATTTAGTGTGTGGGCACTTTTAAACACTATGACTCAAGAACAAGTCTTTGAGCCAAAGAGCTAAAACAAAGCGCTAGGTCTAATGAGGACCTTGTTGGAATTGATCTAGGATTAAGAAAAAATTTAACGCTTCTAGCAAGCGGGGGAAAATAAAATTTTCTTTAAACAAGTAAAAACGATTTTTACTAACCTAGACAAAGAGCAAGCACATGTTATTTTTAAATTAAAACTATCTAAGAGCAATTACACGTTTACTAACCTTTATGTAGCTTGATCGTTGGGAAGCTTGTGGATGTTGAATCGATCGTCTCCCCACGCAGCTCACCTTTACTCGTTTTTTGGGAATTCGAGTAACCACGAAAGTTTCTATCACATAAATCACTCGAGGTAAGAAGGAATTAGTGTGTGGGCACTTTTAAACACAACGACTCAAGAACAAGTCTTAGAGTCAAAGAGCTAAAACAAAACGCTAGGTCAAATGTGGACCTAGGTGGCAAAACAAAAACGAAAGGAGAGAGAGAGAGAGGGGCGGCCAATTCTAGAGAGAGAAGCTCTCAATTTCTAAAATTTTGGGATGAGAAACAATGAGAATTAGGGCTCTATTTATAGGAGAAGGATTACCTTTAAAAGGTAGTTTCCTATTTTCCATAGAATATCACTTATTCATGAGCAAATATTGTTTCCTCCTTCTCACCCTTTGTTGGACGTGCAACATAGGCGTTCAAGTCCTTGGATTTGTTTCCTCATTTGTTTTTCTCTCTCTTTGCCGCCCCCTTAACTTCCTTGTAGAGGAAATTTATTTCCTCTTTTTCTTTTGGTAAGTATCTTCATACATCAATGCACATAATAATCTCTTTTCTCCCTTGCTATGGACGGCCAAGGGCTTCTAGATGTTTCTTCATTTGTTCATGACAACATAAGAAAAGCCCATTAAGAATTTTCAAGTAAAATTCAATGAAACGAAATTAATTCTCAAGGCCCATTTAACTTATCATGGCCGTGTGAAATAATTTATTGTGACAATGTCAAAAAACTTATTTATTGACATTCATTCCATCCTATGTCCAGAAAGACAAAAATAACCTTTAGACAATTTTCGTAAAACTTGTCTAGTTCTTGTTTTGACTTAGCTTCTAGTTTAACTAATGCTACTCGAAATGACTTGTGACAGTGACCTCATGGATCCAAATGAACAAAGCTTGAGCTAACTGTTGGAATTGATCTAGGGTTTAAGAAAAAGTTTAACACTTCGAGTAAGCGACGAAATTTTAAAAATTTTCTTTTGACAAGTAAAACGATTTTACTAACCTAGACAAAGAGCAAGTACACGTAAATAAAACTATTATGAGCATAATAAATTTACTAACCTTTTTAGAAGCTTGAACGTTGATGAGCCTTCGAGAGGTTGAAAACGTTCGTCTCCCCTCGCAGCACGTCTCTCTTCTTTCCTCGGCAACACGAGCAACCATGATGGTTTCTATCACAAGAATCACTCGAGAGAAAATGAATTAGTGAGTGGACACTTTTAAACACTACGACTCAAGAACAAGTCTTAAAGTCGAAGAGCTAAAAACGCTAGGTCAAATGAGGACCTAGGTGCCAAAACAAAAACGAAAGAAAACTTAGAGAGAGAGAGGCAAGGGGCGGCCAAGCTAGAGAGAGAAGCTCTCAAATCTCTAAAACTTGGGATTAATGAAATGAGAAGAATAAGGCCCATATTTATAGGAAAGGTCTCACCTTCAATAAGGTAGTTTCCTCTTCTATAGAATATCACATATTCATGAGCCAATTTCCTCTTTTCCTTCATGAGTCACACGGCCAAGATGCCTTCTAGAAGGCCTTGGATTTGTTTCCTCTTTTGTTAACTTCTCCCTTGACTCTTGTTGGCCGAAAATCCCTATGCATCTTGATGCAAATTTGTTTCCTCTTTTTCTTTTGGCAAGTATCTGTTGTCGGTCGTTTTCGGAAAACCCGAGACACCAAGAAGACACGTCGCTCAAAGGGCCGATGGTCAGGCCGGAGGTCCTGAAGAGTGGCAAAGCCTTCAAGCCCTCGCCCAAACTCTTGACTCCTTGAGTCGAGACTAGCCCCTCGAATTGAGACTTGAATCGGCTCCTCGAGTCGAGCATCGCCCCTCGAGTTATGACTTGATTCAGTCCCCTCGAGTCGAGCCTCGATCCTCGAGTTGAGCCTTGAGTCAGTCTCCTCGAGTCGAGCTTTGCTCCTCGAGTCGAGCCTCGAGTCAGTCTCCTCGAGTCGAGCCTCGACTCAGATTCTATCTGTCGAATAGATACATTTGTGTCATAAACCTGAAATAAAAAGCCCACAATAGTTCAACGGGCCCGGAAGGACGACGATCGCGAAAAGCCCACGAAGACACGGCCCAGCGCGCGCCGCGCTCGAACAGGGTCGCGCCGCGCGCTGAGCGGCGCAGCCTGCGCGCCGCGGGTCGAGCGCCGCGCATAGTGCGCCGCTGCCTCTTGTGCGCCTCCACTTGAAGAGGTGCGTGTTGTCAATGGTGCCCACAAGAAGAGTAGTAGTGTCTATTTATGTACATTTGATGTCATATAGTCTTACGAAGACTCTTGCTTGTAATTGCTTATTCATTAATAAAGTTGAAACGTTCATTCATTCTTTCTTTGTTTGAAGCTTTATGATAAAACCTTAGTCTTTTAGTCCATAAACAAACTAAACAACTTACGAAGAGACAAATGTAGATTTGCATGAACAAACTCTTCGTAGTTTTCTTAAAACGATATATTCGCAATCTTAGGGTCAAAGGACTATTGACCTCAGTACGATTGTTAGAAGAATATATGATGTCTGGTTATGAGGCATTGAGAGTTGGAAACTCTATAGTTCTTCTAGGTATCTTCCGAATGTACTGAATTGACCAGTACACTTCTAGACACAAGATAAGAACAAACCATTTAACCTCTTATGTCTCGAAGTCACTATGTATGAATTGCATCATGCTTACCTTAATCCTGAAATGAGACATGCCATTTCACAGCTTAGTATTCTCATTTGAGAAAGTCAAAGTTCGGACTCACTATGTGATTCCGAACAGGGCCTATTGGTGAAGTACTAAGTTGTGAGTATGTCATGAGTAACTTTGTGAAGTTCTCATAGATATGGAATTCATGTACAAGATTGCTGAAATGCAATGTATGTCACCTCATGCTTTGTTCCTTGGAGTGTGAATAAATGAACTGGCCAGTGTCCAAATTGAGTCCTGACTCTTTTGGATGAAACAATGTGACTTGTTAGCTCCTCGTCAATACATTGTTTCTAACTTATTCACAAGCGACAAAAGAGTTGAGGAAATAACAGCTAGAAGGGTAAACTGGTAATTTAGTAAATCCCGACTAGCTGATGACATTCATGAAGGGTAAACATAGATAATATTCAGTGGATCCGCTCATCATAATTAGGTCGAATTCTTGAGTAGAAAATAAATTCATTTGAACCGAGAGATTTTCAGTGTCAACTCTTTAGTGGAGTCAGTTGGCATTAAGCTAAACTTGGAAAAGGTTTGTGAACTTTTGAGTCCAAGTGTTTAGCTCAAGCTTTGTTCATTTGGGTCCATGAGGTCACTGTCACGAATCACATCGATAGGAATAGTTAAACTGGAAGCTAAGTCAAAACAAGAACGAAAATTGTCAAAAGGGTATTTTTGTCTTTTGAGACATAGGATGAAATGAATGTCAATAAATTTTTTGACAAGTTCATTTGATGACTTAATGTCACTCGGCCATGACTTGATCATTGGGCCTTGTGAATTAATTTCATTTCATAAGAATTTTATTGAAAATTCTTAATGGGCCTTTTTCATGTTGTCATGAACAAGTGGAAAAGCTTCTAGAAGGCCTTTCTTGTATTAGAATAGGCGCCCACCACCCAAGAGGAAAGAGAGATTATTTTGTGCATAAATGTATCAAGATACTTGCCAAAAGAAAAAGAGGAAACAAATTTGCATATGGGATGCATAGGGGAATCGGCCAAGTGAGAAAAAGGCAAGCCAAGGAACAAAAAAGGAAACAAATCCAAGCCTCTAGGAGGCTGCCTTGGGCGCCCATTATGGAATGGGAAATAAGGGATTTTTGCTCATGAATATGTGATATTCTATAGAAGAGGAAACTACCTTATTGAAGGTAAAACCTCTCCTATAAATAGGAGCCCCATTCCTCACTTTTCATTCATCCAAGTTTAAGAGATTTGAGAGACTCTCTCTCTAGAACTTGTGGCCGAAATTCCCCCCTCTCTCTCTCTAGTTTATTTTCGATTATTCTTGTTTTGGCACCTAGGTCCTCACTCGACCTAGTGTTTAGCTCTGCGACTTCAAGACTTGTTCTTAAGTCGTAGTGTTTAAAAGTGCCCACTCACTAATTCCTTTATTTCGAGTGATTTAGTGATAGAAACTTTCGTGGTTGCTCGAGGTGCCGAGGAAAGAAAGAGAGACGTGCTGCGAGGGGAGACGAGCGTTGCGAACTTTCCAAAAGCTTCTTCAAAGTTCAAGCTTCAAGAAAGGTTAGTAAACTTCTAGCTCATATTAGTTTTTAATTACATGTACTTGCTCTTTGTCTAGGTTAGTAAAAACTGTTTTTACTTGTAAAGAAATTTTTTAAAATTCCGCCGCTTCCCGAAGCGTTTAATCTTTTTCTTAAACCCTAGATCAATTCCAACAGTGCGCGCCCCTAGTCCCACATGGACGACGAAGGACCTTCCTAAGGCCCTCAAACACCTATATAAACCCCCCCTCTCACTGAGGGGGAAGCCATCCCTTCATCTCCTATCGATACGCTCGAATTCTCGCTCTCCTCTGCTTCTCTTGATGCCATCTTTGGCCTGAAGCATTCTCGCAAGTCTCTCTCATTCTCAGAGGTTCCGAAGCACTCACGGGGACTTCCCGGACGTCGCTCCCTCTGACCGAACGCCCCCTAGTGCTCAAGCACGTTCCTAGGGTTCTCGACTAGAGTCCCCCTCCGCATCTAAACACGCTAGACGCGTACGCGATCTCCGAAGTTCCGAGACGCCGCCGAGGACTCCTCCGCGCCTCGTCTCCTTCGTCGAGCACGCTTCTCCACCAAGGCTCTGCGTCTCATACTGCGTCTTACACGCTTGAACTACGTTCTGACCTGATCCCACGCACGGGTACGTAGGCAACCTATACACAAAAAGGCACGGTCACTCCTCCTCACCCATTCCCTCTTCCGAGAGGCGGGTTGATCGGAGAAAACCTAGCTCGAGACTTTCGAGTTCACACTCTTTTTCTTTGGGTGATGGGCGGCCAAGAGGCTCTCTAGAAGGAGCTTCCAGAAGCTTCTTCATTTGTTCATGACAACATGAAAAAGGCCAATTAAGAATTTTCAATAAAATTCTTATGAAATGAAATTTATCCACAAGTCCCAATTAAACTAATCTTGGCCGAGTGGTTTTAAGCCATCAAATGACCTTGTCAAAAAATTTATAGACATTCATTTCATCCTATGTCCAAAAGGACAAAAATACCATTTTGACAATTTTCGTAAAACTTGGCTAGTTCTTGTTTTGACTTAGCTTCTAGTTTAACTATTCCTACTCGAT
This sequence comes from Urtica dioica subsp. dioica, assembly GCF_054948205.1. Lineage (NCBI taxonomy): Eukaryota > Viridiplantae > Streptophyta > Magnoliopsida > Rosales > Urticaceae > Urtica > Urtica dioica. The sequence goes on along the minus strand of NC_142758.1, from coordinate 41,254,057 downwards.
GTGATTTGTGTCAGTGGCCTCATGGGTCCAAATGAACAAAGCTTGAGCTAAACACTTGGACTCAAAAGTTCACAAACCTTTTCCAAGTTTAGCTTAATGTCAACTGACTCCACTAAAGAGTTGACACTTAAAATCTCTCGGTTCAAATGAATTTATTTTCTACTCAAGAATTCAACCAAATTATGATGAGCGGATCCACTGAATATTATCTATGTTTACCCTTCATGAATATCATCAGCTAGTCGGGATTTACAAAATTACCATTTTACCCTTCAAGCTGTTATTTCCTCAACTCCTTTGTCGCTTGTGAATAAGTCAGAAACAATGTATTGACCAGGAGCTAACAAGTCACATTGATTCATCCAAAAGAGTCAAGACTCAATTTGGACATTGGTCAGTTCATTTATTCACATTCCAAGGAACAAAGAATGAGGTGATATACATTGCATTTAAGCAATCTTGTACATGAATTCCATATCTATGAGAACTTCACAAAGTTACTCATGACATCTTCAGAACTTAGTACTTCACCAATAGGTCCTATTCGGAATCACATAGTGAGTCCGAACTCTGACTTTCTCAAATGAGAATACGTAAGCTGTGAAATGGCATGTCTCATTTCATGATTAAGGTAAGCACGATGCAATTCATACGCAGTGACTTCGAGACATAAGAGGTTAAATGGTTTGTTCTTATTTTGTCTCTAGAAGTATACTGGTCAATTCAGTACCTTCGGAAGATACCTAGAAGAACTATAGAGTCTCCAACTCTCAATGCCCCATAACCAGAAATCATAGATTCTCCTAACAATCGTACTGAGGTCAATAGTCCTTTGACCATTAGATTGCGAATATATCGGTTTAAGCAAACTACGAAGAGTTTGTTCATGCAAATCTACATTTGTCTCTTCGTAAGTTGTTAAGTTTGTTTATGGACTAAAGACTAATGTTTTATCATAAAGCTTCAAACAAACAAAGAAGAATGAATGAACGTTTCAACTTTTTATTAAATGAATAAGCAATTACAAGCAAGAGTCTTCGTGAGACGTTATTACATCAAATGTACAAAATAAAGACTACAACTCTTCTTGTGGGCATCATTGACAACACTAACATACTTGGACTCAAAAGTTCACAAACATTTTCCAAGTTTAGCTTAATGTCAACTGCCTCCACTAAAGAGTTGACACTGCGAATCTCTCGGTTCAAATGAATTTATTTTCTAGTGAAAAATTCAACTTAATTGTGATGAGTGTATCCACTGAACATTATCTATGTTTACCCTTCATGAATATCATCAACTATATGGGATTTATAAAATTAATATTTTACCATTCTAGCTGTTATTTCCTCAACTCCTTTGTCGCTTGTGAATTGTTGGTGAATCGAGCGCGTATCACACACGAACAATCGCTCTGATACGCCTCGTTTGAGATGATTCCACCATATAACCATTTTAATGCGGAAAAATAATTAATTACGCTGATCATAAGCTAATTAAATTATGGTTATAATTAACAAGATCTAGTTATGTTTAATTAATTTAATTCACGAGAGCATATTTATCAAGCAACCGATTTGAGCGAAAAACGAATACTTACATTGATTTTCGGTTCAGCTACAGAACGCTCCTAAACCAATCGTGTACTCCTTGCGTCGTCTTGATGAAGGACTCGAGGATGACACCTTAGTCTTCCGAAACGTAATCTCGGAGACGAATAAGAAAGATGAGTGGGCACAGTCTTTATCTCACTAGATCACGAAACTAGGTGTTTCGAGATCTCTCTCTTATTTTACTAAGAATGGAAACGAATTTCCGAGGGAAAGAGAAGCAGAAGTGCACGGCCAAGGAAGGCTAGGATGCACGAAATATTTCACAAAAATTGCTTATTTTTGCCTTCTCATGAACCCCTATTTATAGTAGTAAAAAGAGATATTCATGGAATCTTCCAGAATATTTTATTTCCTTTTATTGTGTTCACACTGGTGGATTAAATCTAGGCCCTTGGATCTCAACAAGTGAATCCTACTTTTTCTCTCATCCATCAGATCAATATCTATGGGATAATATTCTCTATTTAAATAGAGAAAATTTTATTTAGTGAGGGAATAAAGGGGAATATATTATTTCTCTTTAAATATATTCTCATATATTCTCCTAAATACTTTCCTTTAAATAAGGAGAAAATATAGGACAATATCTTATATTATTCTCTCTCCTTTATTTAAACAACTAAAGAGAAAAAATTGGTAAATACCAATTATGTATTTTCGAACTTGATGGCACACGGCCAAGGAGATTTGTGCAAACCCTAGTGCCAAATAACCAAATTCGAATTTTCCATGTGTGCAAGGCCCAATTGCTTAAAACCCAATTAATCATTTATTTACTTGGTCCAACAATAAACAAATAATTAATAATTGTTTATTTACTTGATCAAACAATTAATAAACAATTCTACCATAAATATTTATTTAATTCCGCGAATACCCGTTTTCCAGAATTAATGCTGTCAATCACAATTACAGCAAGTGAGATTAATAATAATAAACATTATTATACAAAAGTTCTTATCCGCCTTTATCAGAGCCGAATCGGGGACTATGGACCTAGTAATAGAAGCTTAACAAATCCGATGAAAAAGACGAAATAGTCCTTTCTCTTTTTCCATCGATTTGTTTAATCTTGGTCAAGTACTCCACTTTGTAAGCCAAGACTGAACTCTCCTTTATACTAGAATTATATTTACTCATCGTGACGAGTGTCCACTGATATAGTCAGTTCGTGATCAAGATCCTCCAGTTCAACCCGTGTCAAGAGAAGTCAATTTTTTCGTTATACTTCTCTTGATACATATCAGCACTAAGCATTGTTACTTCCCAAGCGAAAGATTCTTTCGAACGTTACTTACTTCGAAAGTGCTAGCAATCTATCGGTTCTGGAATCAACCCTTAGGTGAGAGAACATTAACCTTCTTTCAGGAAGGCTGGATTCCGTATCTGTAAATCATTTCCCACTCGAATTATGCTCTGAGAAAACTCCCAAGACATAAGCTGTGATTAGCATGAATAGCCTTTTAGCGAATGAGTCAAAGAGCTCAGTAACATAACCCAGTGTCCATGATCACTTCAGGATTTAGATCAAGTCTCACTGTGACCATCATAGTAGCCTCGGTTAGTGTGTCGTAACGGTCCTTAAACGAAACATCTACACCAAGACATGTCCAAGTCGTATACTTACCACAAGTGTAGAATGCTCCCACATAATGATCAACATTCACCTATGTGTTCCACATATATGACTTTAGATATAGTTTTCCAGGCGTAAATCAGTCATCGACCATGTTTTAGCTCACCGCCCGAACTCAGGTGCCCAGCACGTGACTCAGTTTAATACGGAGGCTATGGAAGATAGTTGTTATTGATTCTAATTGTTTAGAACTCAACCCACTAATCATATAATGCTAATAAAGTAATCTTATTATCGAATTTAGTAATCATTTATTCATTATCTTCAAGTGCGCAATATTATTCCTAACAATCTCCCACTTTGACAAGAGAAGATAAGTTTCGTTCAGCCAATTTAATTCTTTGTCATCATTATAGACGGTTTAGACCTTGACCCAGGATTGAGATTCCCATCATATGGATTTCCACTTTTATCTATACTCTATCATTTATGTCGATCTGACATATGTCCCATTTTCATATTATTCTAGTTCATGCAGTGTTGCAAGTGATCTTTGACTTACCATTTAAGGTCAAGTCAATTTGTTCACAGTATATAAATTTACTTTAGAACAAATTAACACTTTGCATACCTTTAGATTATACACCAGACTTTATATCTAAAGATAACAAGTCTCCCTATCAAGTTGTACATCCATTTGGTGCCAAAACAGGTTGCACCATTGCATGGTTTGATCTCATCACCACTTACTATAGTGTGATTTATAGAACGTGTTTAAATAAGAATTTATTGACCTATTTCCATTACTTGGTTATTTATAGTTCATCCTTGTTTATCGTGTTCATATTCAATATATACACATTGCTTTAAGGATCTACTATATTTAAATAACTAAGTATCTCACTATTTCCAGAAATTACAGTGTTTACAACACATGTAGTTATTCTCGGAAATACGACATTGTCTAAGGTCTAATTATTAGTCCTTTTAAAGACAATGTCAATAGCCTCAACATTGAGCTCATACCTTATATCAATAAGTATGTTTGAGACATAATGGAACGAGCATGTCGTTTCTGAATTTAATTTTAGAACAGTTATCTCAGTCAATTTACTTGTGTCATAATGAGGTCTAGAACTATAATAGTAATGACTTTATTCATGACACTTGTTTAGGAGCTACACTTATCGATAATTCTCAAAATATTGATTATAACAAACATCTATGTACAATCATATGATTAGTTTGTTAAGTACTTAGGATCTACCTTTCATATTTCAAAAGGTTTGGTAGTATAACTACTTCGATCCACGTCTTTATGTTATTGGAACTTCATCCTCAAAGGACAGTTCATCTTCAATTTTGAAGATCCCAAATGAAGTGGTTCGTGGTATGAGAAAGAAGAGTACCATTGATGATAGTGTCTCTCCTTAAGGGCTCAATCCCTTACCTTATAGTTTATTAAAGCTTAAACCATTTCATTAATTCTTTTATAGATCTATCTATTCCTTTAAGCTAATAGCTTAACTGGTAGATCTATTAAATATGGGCTAATAACTTTCAGACAAGTTAGTATGATCGAGAGTGATATCTCAAGATCATGTCTTTCCATTTAAGGAAAGTTTATTGCTGATGCGAGTGACAAGGATCCATTCTAGGATGCTCCCACTAGGTTATTGATTTTAACGACAAGATAATTCAAAATTATCATTCCTTTCAATTCATTGATTTATGTGACAAGGTAATATTCATTGATTACTCTTCCACTTTAATTATTGAATAATAGCATATACATTCCGGTTAAGGATGCCATCTTCAATGATGGGTTTAATCCTATGAAGGATGTTGCTATTTATTGAACAACAAGTGGCTAGATTTCATTAAAGAAAGCTCTCACTCTTTTATTGAACAATAGTGACTAGAATCCAATTAAGGATACTCCCACTCAATAATATTGGTTATTTAGTGGCTAGGTTCCATTTATGGATGCTCCCACTAAGTCAATGAATAAGAGTAGCTAGGTTCCAGCTAAGGATGCTCGTACTCGATTATTGAATTTTAGACTGGCTAGATTCCAATTAAGGATACTCCCACTCAATAAATCTAGTGTGGCTAGGTTCCATTCAAGGATGCTCCCACTCAATCAATACGAATATTAGTGACTAGGTTCCAATTAAGGAAGCTCCCACTAATTTAATTCATCATCAACACTAACTCTTAGTTGTGTCTCCTTTATTACTTATTATTCGCACAAGTCATTGTCGAATAATAGTAATAATTATTTAGACGCTTTCAAAGCTCTAAATAGTTCTTAAACAATCAAACATATTCAACATAAGAATTTAATGAAGCAATAAAAGCTAATTAAATTATAACAGAGATAATAACTTAGAAAATATTTATATTTATTTATTGTGATTCTATATAGCATACGAACAGAAAAACGTGACCTTCATATTCTATATCTTTTTCATAAGGACATAAGCATTCATGCATATTCAAATATCATAAAAGCAATCAAGGCATTCAATTATAGAAGGAAATATTTAAAGACACAACCTTGTGTTCATAAATAATGTAATAAAACATAAAGAAAGAAAGATTCATCCTTTCTGGAATAACCATAAAGGCTACAGTCCAGAAAACCTCGGATTATTAAATGACACATCCCATGTTCAAAAATAAATCCAAAAATGAAAGTAATAAAACTAGCGGGAAATTAGATCTTCAAACGGAGCATGAGCTTCTCTACAATTCGGGCTTGAATCCGACATTGTTTAGCAAGCTCGTCTACACACGTGTGCTCCATCAGATCTGCTCTGCAACAAGAAAAGAAGTATGCTCATGAATAATTATCCTCAAAACATTTTTAGGATATCTTTAATCATGAATTTTAAGGTACCATACCAGCATTCTTCTTGTTTTTCTCAAGCTCAGCCAAGTACAAAGTGTTGGAATCGATCTAGGATTTAAGAAAATAATTAACGCTTCGGTAAGCGGTGGAATTTTAAAAATTTTCTTTTACAAGTAAAAACAGTTTTTTACTAACCTAGACAAAGTGCAAGTACATGTAATTAAAAACTAATATGAGCTAAGAAGTTTACTAACCTTTCTTGAAGCTTGATCTTTGAGAAGCTCTTAGAAATTTGCAAAGCTCGTCTCCCCTCGCAGCACGTCTCTCTTTCTTTCCTCGGCACCTCGAGCAACCACGAAAGTTTATATCACTAAATCACTCGAAATAAAGGAATTAGTGAGTGGGCACTTTTAAACGCTACGACTTAAGAACGAGTCTTGAAGTCGCAGAGCTAAACACTAGGTCGAGTGAGGACCTAGGTGCAAAAACAAGAAAAATCGAAAATAAACTAGAGAGAGAGAGAGAAGAGGGGCGGCAACCACAAGTTCTAGAGAGAGAAGCTCTCAATCTCTAACTTATGTGGAATGAGAAAAATGAGAAGAATGCGGCTCCTATTTATAGGAGAGGTCTCACCTTCAATAAGGTAGTTTCCTCTTCTATAGAATATCACATATTCATGAGCCAATTTCCTCTTTTCCTCTATGAGACACTCGGCCAAGGCAGCCTTCTAGAAGGCTTGGATTTGTTTCCTTTTTTGTTCCTTGCCTTGCTTCTTTCTCTACTTGGGCGCCTACCTCTTCTTTCCTTTAGAGGAAATTTGTTTCCTCTTTTTCTTTTGGCAAGTATCTTCATACATGTATGCACAAAATATTCTCTCTATCTCTAGGGTATTTGGGTGCCCATATTCACTAGAAAAGGCTTCTAGAATTTTCTTCACTTGTTCATGACAACATAAGAAAAGGTCCATTAAGAATTTTCAATAAAATTCTTATGAAATGAAATTAATTCACGAGGCCCAATGATCAAGTCATGGCCGAGTGACATTAAGTCATCAAATGAACTTGTCAAAAAATTTATTGACATTTATTTAATCATTTGTCTCAAAAGACAAAAATACCCTTTTGACTATTTTCGTTCTCGTTTTGACTTAGCTTCCAGTTTAACTATTCCTATCGATGTGATTCGTGACAGTGACCTCATGGACCCAAATGAACAAAGCTTGAGCTAAACACTTGGACTCAAAAGTTCACAAACCTTTTCCAAGTTTAGCTTAATGCCAACTGACTCCACTAAAGAGCTGACACTGAAAATCTCTCGGTTCAAATGAATTTATTTTCTACTCAAGAATTCGACCTAATTATGATGAGCGGATCCACTGAATATTATCTATGTTTACCCTTCATGAATGTCATCACCTAGTCGAGATTTACTAAATTACCATTTTACCCTTCTAGCTGTTATTTCCTCAACTCCTTTGTCGCTTGTGAATAAGTTAGAAACAATGTATTGACGAGGAGCTAACAAGTCACATGGTTTCATCCAAAAGAGTCAGGACTCAATTTGGACACTGGGCAGTTCATTTATTCACACTCCAAGGAACAAAGCATGAGGTGACATACATTGCATTTCAGCAATCTTGTACATGAATTCCATATCTATGAGAACTTCACAAAGTTACTCATGACATTCTCACAACTTAGTACTTCACCAATAGGCCCTGTTCGGAATCACATAGTGAGTCCGAACTTTGACTTTCTCAAATGAGAATACTAAGGTGTGAAATGACATGTCTCATTTCAGGATTAAGGTAAGCATGATGCAATTCATACATAGTGACTTCGAGACATAAGAGGTTAAATGGTTTGTTCTTATCTTGTCTCTAGAAGTGCACTGGTCAATTCAGTACCTTCGGAAGATACCTAGAAGAACTATAGAGTCTCCAACTCTCAATGCCTCATAACCAGACATCATAGATTCTTCTAACAATCGTACTGAGGTCAATAGTCCTTTGACCCTAAGATTGCGAATATATCGTTTTAAGCAAACTACGAAGAGTTTGTTCATGCAAATCTACATTTGTCTCTTCGTAAGTTCTTAAGTTTGTTTATGGACTAAAGAATAAGGTTTTATCATAAAGCTTCAAACAAGGAAGATTGAATGAACGTTTCAACTTTTTATTAATGAATGAATAGGCAATTACAAGCAAGAGTCTTCATGAGACTTTATTACATCAAATGTACAAAATAAAGACTACAACTCTTCTTGTGGGCACCATTGACAACAAACTCCCACTTGACTCAAAGAATTTGTGTGTAGTCCTTCATGCCTAATCCCTCACGATGTTGGTCGAAGACCTTGTTCGCTAGGGCCTTGGTGAATGGATCTGCGAGGTTGTCCACCGTTGAGATCTTCTTCACTTCCACGTCTCCGCGCTGCACGATCTCTCGAATCAAATGGTATTTCCTCTCAATATGCTTAGAGCGCTTATGGCTTCTAGGTTCCTTTGAGTTAGCGACAGCCCCACTATTATCACAATAAAGGGTCATGGGCTCGTCGACGTTTGGAACAACTTCCAAATACTTAAGGAACTTTCTAAGCCATACAGCCTCTTTGGATGCTTCACAAGCAGCCACATATTCTGCTTCCATTGTGGAGTCAGCAATGCAAGATTGCTTAATACTTCTCCACACAACAGCTCCACCATTAAGGATGAACACAGATCCCGAAGTGGATTTCCTGGAATCCTTATCCGCTTGAAAATCGGAGTCGGTATATCCCGTCATAGTCAGGTCAGTACCTGAGTATGTAAGCATCAAGTTCCTAGTTCTTCGAAGATACTTAAGAACATGCTTAACAGCAATCCAGTGCTCGGGTCCAGGGTTGGATTGGAAACGGCTAACTACGCCAACGGCAAAACATATATCATGTCTAGTGCAAAGCATAGCATACATGAGGCTTCCAACGGCAGAGGCGTAAGGAATCTTCCTCATGTCTTCAATCTCTTGTGCAGTCTTGGGAGACTGGTCCTTAGAGAGTGAAACTCCATGCCTAAAGGGTGTTTGACCCCTCTTGCAGTCTTGCATCGAGAAGCGATCCATCACCTTATCAATATAAGATGCTTGAGAGAGTGACAGGGTCCGGTTTTTCCTATCTCGAAAGATTTGGATCCCCAGAATGTACGCGGCTTCTCCTATATCCTTCATATCGAATTGCTTTGCTGGCTAGACCTTAACCTCAGATAACTTACCCACGTCATTACCAATGAGTAGTATATCATCGACATATAGTACCAGAAACACAACTTTGCCTTCGTGTATTAACTTGTAAACACAAGGCTCATCTATTGACTGTTCAAAGCCAAAGCTCTTTACAGTTTCATCGAATCTAATATTCCATGATCTAGGTGCTTGCTTTAATCCATAAATGGACTTAAGCAACTCACAAACCTTGGTGTTTTGACCTTCTTCCACGAAACCGTCTGGTTGAGCCATGTAAATGCGCTCTTCAAGATTGCCATTCAGAAAGGTTGCCTTGACATCCATTTGCCAGATCTCATAGTCGAGAGCTGCAGCTATGGATAGGAGTATGCACATGGATTTAAGCATTGCGACTGGCGAGAAGGTTTCTTCATAGTCAATCCCTTCTTGTTGGGTATAACCCTTTGCCACAAGTCGTGCTTTGAACGTCTCGACGTTCCCATCAGGACCCCTTTTCTTCTTGTATATCCACTTACACCCTACGGGTTTAATCCCTTCAAGAAGGTCTACAAGTTTCCAGACTTTGTTGACATACATCGAGTGCATTTCAACTTTCATGGCGTCAAGCCAAAGGTTTGATTCAGAACAAGCCATCGCTTGGCTATAGGAAACAGGGTCATCCATGTCGGAGACGGCTACAAGAGAGTCTCCATAAGACATGTACCTGTCAGGCTTTTGAGTAGCCCTCCCACTACGTCTAAGTACTACTTGACGAGATTCTGATGAGTTAGGTTGTGTTTCAGTTGGGGTAAGAACAGTTCTTACAGATGAGGTAGAAGCTTCCTCACCCAACTTTTCTTCAAGCACAATTTTGGTTCTAGGTTTCGCATCCTTCATGAAGTCCTCCTCAAGGAAACGAGCATTCGTGCTAACGAAAGTCTTATCGTCCTCAGGACTATAGAAAATAAAACCTTTGGTTTCCTTCGGATATCCTACAAACAGGCACAATTCTGACCTACTAGCCAACTTGCTAGTCTTTTGCCTCAGCACGTGTGCAGGGCAACCCCAAATTCGGATGCGGCCAAGATTCACTTTACGGCCAGTCCATCGTTCATAAGGAGTACTAGGAACTGTTTTGGACGGAACTTGGTTCAGAATGTAGGCGGCTGTTTCGAGGGCATATCCCCAAAAGGAAGGAGGGAGTGATGAGTAACTCATCATTGATCTAACCATCTCCATTAGAGTTCGGTTCCTTCTCTCTGACACTCTGTTTTGTTGAGGTGTGCCAGGTGTGGTAAGCTGAGAAGCGATACCTTCTTCTTTAAGAAAGTCATCGAACTCTCCAGACATATACTCACCACCTCGATCGGATCGAAGGGTTTTGATCACTTTGCCAGTTTGCTTTTCCACTAAAGCCCTAAAGACCTTAAATACGTTAAAGGTCTCGGATTTGTGTTTGAGCAAATAGACAAACCCATATCTTGAGTAATCATCAGTGAAGGTAATGAAGTATTCGTATCCTCCACGTGCCTGTTGGTTGAGCGGACCACATACATCAGAATGTATTAGTTCCAGCAACTCAGTGGCTCTTCGACCCTTATCGGAGAAAGGTCCCTTAGTCATTTTTCCTTCTATACAGGATTCACAAGTAGGTAGTGAACCTATTGCAGAGGCTTGTAGTGGACCATCCCTCACAAGTCTCTTAATCCTATGTAGACTGATATGACCAAGTCTTAAGTGCCAGAGGTATGTTGATTTTGTTAGATCGGAGGATTCAGAAAGTTTGATCCTCTTTGGCTCCCTAATTAGATCGTTATCTATTTCGGTGTCTAAAAGAGAAGGTTGAGTGGGATAGATGTAAAAAAGACCATTTTTCATACATGCATCAGTGACAAAAGAATTAGAAAAAGAAATACGAATTCCATTCTTTATAAACTTTAAATAATAATCTTTCTCAAAAAGTTGAGCAACGGATATTAAGTTCTTCCCAAAGGTAGGAACAAAATAAACATTATTCAAGTTTAAAGTGCGGTCTTCAAAAGACAGCGTCACGGATCCCATCACCCCATTTGAAACAGAACTCGCCTTCCTCTAAGCTTTTGGTTTTCTTGAAACCATTCAAGGAACAACAAATATGGTTAGTAGCAGCAGAGTCAAGAATCCACGTTGATACATTATCAGCTACTAAGCATGCTTCGGTAACTAGTACAATACTATGTTCCTTTGCTTTGAGATTGGCAGGACAGTTCTTTTTATCGGCCTTATGAGGTCTCTTCTTAGTTCCTGAGGCGGAGGCTTTTTGCTCAGTAGCATGTGCCTCTCCTTGATTCCTCTTTCTCTTAGTGAGACCTACAGCAGTGTGAAGTTCCATTATAAGCTTGGTAACAGTGTACTCTAGCTTGTTTATGGAGTAGTTCATCTTGAAGGTATCAAGAGATGCGGGGAGAGTTTCTAAGATCATATCTATGACATTCTTCCCATCAATCTCAGATCCTAGGATTTCCATTTTATTTAGATAACTAATGATCAGTATCATAAAGTCTCTAATAGGAGTCCTAGCCTTCATGTGACAGTTCATAAATTGTCGGACTGCTTTTTGCCTTGCTTGACGCATTTGCCCTCCAAACATCTCAAGGAGATTGTAGAGCATGTCAGCGGCAGTCTCGATGTCACGATGTTGCTCTTTCAGCATATTGTTCATAGATGCCAAGATATAGCACCTCACAATCTCATCGGATCGAAGCCAGGCCGCTAAGGCGTCATTGTCCTCTTGAGTTGAATCATCATTCGTCAGAGGAGGACACGGGGTGGTGAGTACCCATTTGTGCTTGTTAACGGTAGGTTTTATGTCGAGGTTACGTTTTGAATCTACGTAGTTTTCGCCTTCGAGTTTATTCGAGGAAAGAATTGTAGAGAGATGGTTGAGAGACATATTGCCTATATAAGTTGAAACAAGTTTATGATTAGTCTTTGGTTTAGGATTTAAGTTTTATTAAGACTTTTATAAAATCCAAAGGTGTTATAAACCAAACGATAATTTACTCCCTCAAGAGAAGGCCGCAAAAAATCTCTTTTTATAAGTAAATGACACATCATTAATGCTAAGCCAAGATGTCAATACATCTATTTTGACTAGCCACCTTGTAAATTGGTTTGATCACTCACATCCTTTGGCAGGGCCTCGATGGAGGATTACTAGGGATTGAGCCTAAGTGTGCAACCAACCACTTAGTCCAAAAGATCAACTTTGAAAAACAATCCCCCAAGGGGAGGCCTTGCCATCATCGTTTCACTCTCGGATGTAGCTCAATGAGCAATGATCAGAGCAAAGCGCCTTTGAGTACTCTCATTTAAGAGAGGGCCACGAGAGTGACTCTTAGACCGGCGACACTTGCACTTTTCATTAGTGTTGGGGATCGTGGGTTACAAACAACAAGTATAACCCTCCCACTTAGTTTTTGGAGTTGGTTCATCGACTCTTATAAGTTCGGAAACAAATTTCCTAGTTAGAGAGCGACAGAGCGGACAACTAGAAGAGAATCCTAGATCGACATGTTCAGAGTAGTATTAGTGCATAAAGGCACAAGGTACATACTCGATCTTTTCCTATTTTCTATTTCGGGAAAGTGCATGAGGGAAGTGTGAACTTCAACTCACTCGAACACTTGAAAGTTTGAGATTACACATCTTTTTATTTTTCGGCTTGTCTACAAGGAGACCTCCCACTCAAATTTTCAAGAGCATATAGATTTTGAACATATGTGATATAGATATAGTTTTGAAAACATTTTGAAAACTTATTTGATTTGGGTGACAAAATATTTTCAAGTTTGAAAGTGAAAACGGTTTTTCAAAATTCAAACTAGTTTTGTAAAAAACTCAATTTCAATTAATCTTTCAAAATAAAAACTTTTAATCTTACACATCATGTTTATAATCATATGAAAAACATTTTTGCTCAAGAAAATTTTCTCATTAGAGTTCTATAACTCATGGTAGTGGGGTTTGAAAATCCGGATTTCTAAAAAACTGGAGTTTCAGACAGCCGCGCACCTCGGAGTAAAATCGCCATATCTGGCGGCTCCGATGTCCTTTTGAGCCGAAACCGGTGGCATTGGACAGACGACAGACAGAGCTTTAATTTGATTTAAGAATCATTAAATTTAGATTTCTGAGCAGAGAGTTATGCCACTTTTAATGCGGGTTTACTCCAGCTCGAAGAAAAAGAAATAATTAAAGCTCGGTCCCTTTTAGGTGCGAAAAAGAATCGAGTGTAACGGAACGTTTTATGAAGGTTGTTAAAGCTTTTATTTGTGTTTTATTAGCAAGGTAATAACAAGGCATAAAAGAAATAACAACAAGCACAAAACGATTCAAGTAAAAATAAGAAACTCGCAAGATAACAAAACTAGTCACAAAATTTTACTCGAAATTTCTCAAACCTTTAAAACACGTTTTTCAATATAAAAAATTAAAAACTTTTAGAACTGATTCTAATGTGTTTTAAAAACATCCCAAAATCATAGAAAAACAACATGGTTTTTAATTTAAAGGCAAGAGCAATAAATTAAAAAAAATCTAAGATAACAATTCTAACTTGTCACAAAATTAGTAAACTTTCGAAAACGATTTTCAAGCTCATAATTTTAAAAACATGTACATGCATATCTTTGACCATAGCTCTGATACCATTTGTTGGAATCGATCTAGGGTTTAAGAAAATAATTAACGCTTCGGTAAGCGGCGGAATTTTAAAAATTTTCTTTTACAAGTAAAAATAGTTTTTTACTAACCTAGACAAAGTGCAAGTACATGTAATTAAAAACTAATATGAGCTAAGAAGTTTACTAACCTTTCTTGAAGCTTGATCTTTGAGAAGCTCTTAGAAATTTGCAACGCTCGTCTCCCCTCACAGCACGTCTCTCTTTCTTTCCTCGGCACCTCGAGCAACCACGAAAGTTTCTATCACTAAATCACTCGAAATAAAGGAATAAGTGAGTGGGCACTTTTAAACACTACGACTTAAGAACGAGTCTTGAAGTCGCAGAGCTAAACACTAGGTCGAGTGAGGACCTAGGTGCAAAAACAAGAAAAATCGAAAATAAACTAGAGAGAGAGAGAGAAGAGGGGCGGCAACCACAAGTTCTAGAGAGAGAAGCTCTCAATCTCTAACTTATGTGGAATGAGAAAAATGAGAAGAATGAGGCTCCTATTTATAGGAGAGGTCTCACCCTTCAATAAGGTAGTTTCCTCTTCTATAGAATATCACATATTCATGAGCCAATTTCCTCTTTTCCTCTATGAGACACTCGGCCAAGGCAGCCTTCTAGAAGGCTTGGATTTGTTTCCTTTTTTGTTCCTTGCCTTGCTTCTTTCTCTACTTGGGCGCCTACCTCTTCTTTCCTTTAGAGGAAATTTGTTTCCTCTTTTTCTTTTGGCAAGTATCTTCATACATTTATGCACAAAATATTCTCTCTATCTCTAGGGTATTTGGGTGCCCATATTCACTAGAAAAGGCTTCTAGAATTTTCTTCACTTGTTCATGACAACATAAGAAAAGACCCATTAAGAATTTTCAATAAAATTCTTATGAAATGAAATTAATTCACAAGGCCCAATGATCAAGTCATGGCCGAGTGACATTAAGTCATCAAATGAACTTGTCAAAAAATTTATTGACATTCATTTCATCCTTTGTCTCAAAAGACAAAAATACCCTTTTGACTATTTTCGTTCTCGTTTTGACTTAGCTTCCAGTTTAACTATTCCTATCGATGTGATTCGTGACAGTGACCTCATGGACCCAAATGAACAAAGCTTGAGCTAAACACTTGGACTCAAAAGTTCACAAACCTTTTCCAAGTTTAGCTTAATGCCAACTGACTCCACTAAAGAGCTGACACTGAAAATCTCTCGGTTCAAATGAATTTATTTTCTACTCAAGAATTCGACCTAATTATGATGAGCGGATCCACTGAATATTATCTATGTTTACCCTTCATGAATGTCATCACCTAGTCGGGATTTACTAAATTACCATTTTACCCTTCTAGCTGTTATTTCTTCAACTCATTTGTCGCTTGTGAATAAGTTAGAAACAATGTATTGACGAGGAGCTAACAAGTCACATTGTTTCATCCAAAAGAGTCAGGACTCAATTTGGACACTGGGCAGTTCATTTATTCACACTCCAAGGAACAAAGCATGAGGTGACATACATTGCATTTCAGCAATCTTGTACATGAATTCCATATCTATGAGAACTTCACAAAGTTACTCATGACATTCTCACAACTTAGTACTTCACCAATAGGCCCTGTTCGGAATCACATAGTGAGTCCGAACTTTGACTTTCTCAAATGAGAATACTAAGGTGTGAAATGGCATGTCTCATTTCAGGATTAAGGTAAGCATGATGCAATTCATACATAGTGACTTCGAGACATAAGAGGTTAAATGGTTTGTTCTTATCTTGTCTCTAGAAGTGCACTGGTCAATTCAGTACCTTCGGAAGATACCTAGAAGAACTATAGAGTCTCCAACTCTCAATGCCTCATAACCAGACATCATAGATTCTTCTAACAATCGTACTGAGGTCAATAGTCCTTTGACCCTAAGATTGCGAATATATCGTTTTAAGCAAACTACGAAGAGTTTGTTCATGCAAATCTACATTTGTCTCTTCGTAAGTTGTTAAGTTTGTTTATGGACTAAAGACTAAGGTTTTATCATAAAGCTTCAAACAATGAAGATTGAATGAACGTTTCAACTTTTTATTAATGAATGAATAGGCAATTACAAGCAAGAGTCTTCATGAGACTTTATTACATCAAATGTACAAAATAAAGACTACAACTCTTCTTGTGGGCACCATTGACAACACAAAGGACAATGACTCTTCCAATGGCCATCAGTGTTGCAGTGGTGGTATTTACCAATGTTTTCTCGCTTCTTTTCTTTTCCTTTTCCACTTCTCTTGAAGTTCTTCCTTTCCTTCTTAGCGGGACCTTTCCACTTTGAAGTATTCGGACGTGCCTTAGATGACTCAGCACCAGAAGTCAACTTCTTCTTGGTTTTAGGCGAAGAACTCTTGTCAGCATAGAGAGCTGACCCTTTGTTCTTCCCATGTCGAGTGATAGACTCGGAAGTCTGTAGTTCATTCAACAGCTGAGACAGTCCATACGTCAACTTGTTCATGATGTAGTTGGACGTAAACTGTATGAAGTCATTCGAAAGGGAATTCAGGATTATTCCCACCTGAGTAACCTCATCCATCTGTGCCCCATGGAGTTCACCTTCGGTGAAATAGTTAGTCATCTTCATAACATGATCCCTCACCGGAGTTCCCGCAGTCATCCTAGTGCTAGTGCACTTACGGGTGAGCTCAATGCGGGCTTGCTCGCTTTGCATCCCAAACATTTGTTGCAACGAGTCAAGGATCTCCACAACGGTCTCCTTCCCTTCCATCTTAGTTCGCAACGCATCAGATATGATTGCAAGCATGTAGGCCACCGCCTTTTTATTGGCAGTAGTCCACTTGTCATAGTCCTCCCTCAAGTTCTTGGAGGTACCATGAGCAGGAAGAGGAGGTCTGTCTTCAGTGATGATAAAGCGAATGCTTTCACTCACAAGCACAATGTTGAGATTCGACTTCCACTTAGAGAAGTTATCTCCAGTCAGGACGTCTTTCGACAACAAGGCCATAATAAGGTTCGACATGATTACTAAAAACATAAAAGTACATTTATTAACAATATGAAAAGAAACAACCATCAATATAATTTAGGAAATAAAAACTATAATGCAAACATGCTCGGGATAAAATACTAATCAAAAGAACCCAGTTTTTATATTCCAAGGTAATTCGACTAATAGCCACAGTCCGTTTCACTCTGGTGGTGTAACGGAGTGCACCTAGTGAAAATGAGAACTATCTCAGATTAGTGAGCAATCATAGTACATGCACCTTCATAACTATGCTCACTAACTACCAATTTTATAGGAATCTTTGGCCACATGACCAACCACCGGTTGGTTCATGCATGAGTCAACCCAACATTTCAGTGAAAGAAATCTAGCTCATACGCACTAGCGTAACTAGTACACGCAGAGATCAACCCTCCCACCTATCGTCAGAGACACAACCTTGGTATTGGAATCAGAAAAGCCCTTCCGAATGGAACTGACCACCATGTTTAGAAAACCTCTGGTCACGAGGGGATCTTTCATCCTCACGGTGTTGTGTCAATGTTGGAGACCTACGACTCAATATACTTTCAGTATTTTAATTTTCCTAGCATTAACTTTAATCTAGGTGATCTACTCGAGTTAACTAAATCATATTAAAAACTCGAGTGTTTCTAAGCTACCCTTAAAAACAGATGTTTCGATATAGCTTAGTGATTAGAAATTCGTGACATCTAGTCTTGATTATCCTAAAAGTATTCCATCACGGAAAAGCTCCCAGTAGAGAAGGTGAGACACTAGGTCTTCTTAAGTACCTCTCAGCTTAGCCTCTTATCGGCTTGGTGACAGAGCTCTCCGATCCGTTCAACTCATTCATTAATTAACTATCCTAATCCAATTAGACAATTTGAATGAATGAAAGCCCATGACAACCATTAACATACGATATATGATCTAAGTTATAGTATACAACCATGGCATAGTAATTAAATAAACAAGCAAGAGCATGCAAGAATGGTTTGATTCGGATTGATCGTTTCCTATTTGATTCTATAAAGTAAATCAAGATGAGCCCAATCATATTGGCCCATGGATTCAATTGGGCCCATTCTTATGTCCCTTAGAAAAAAATAAATCAATATCAAATTATTTAATTTTTCCAATTTTTTATCGAAAAAATTAATTAAGTAAGGGCCCATTCTAATGTCCCATTTAAAATAAATTGATATCATAATCATTTATTTTGTAATTTTTTAAATTAAAATCATTAGGGCTCAGCCCATACAATTAATGAAATAAAACATTTAAAAACTTATTTTTTTTTTCGGTAATTTTTTTTTTAATGAGTGGGCCCGTGGGCCCACTAGGGTTTCCGGGATTAGACTTGAGGCTGCACCGGACCGCCGCCGCCACGAGGGCGCGACCCGGCCCGAAGAGGATGACCGAGAGTTGTCACAAAATTTTGTGATAAGTTTTCTTGTGGCGTAGTCGTGGAGGCTTTCTTCGTCCGTCATGCTTCTTCGTTGTGTGTCCGTCTCTCACCGATCGTCGTGATCAAGAACGTCGCACCATCGGATTACAAAAATAATAATAATAATTACATAAAACCTATACCCTTTGAATTTCGGGTTTACAAAAAAAATTTAGAAAAGCGAGAATCAAATATTCTACGATCAAACCACGAATCACAATCCACATATCATATATTGAATTGCATGAAATTCACATCCACATATAATTTCAGTCAAACCATATTTAAATTAATTACTAGAACGAATCGATTAATTAATCATAACATCTAGCTCTGATACCACTTGTTGGTGAATCGAGTGCGTATCAGATACGAACAATCGCTCTGATACGCCTCATTTGAGATGATTCCACCATATAACCATTTTAATGCGGAAAAATAATTAATTACGCTGATCATAAGCTAATTAAATTATGGTTATAATTAACAAGATCTAGTTATGTTTAATTAATTTAATTCACGAGAGCATATTTATCAAGCAACCGATTTGAGCGAAAAACGAATACTTACATTGATTTTCGGTTCAGCTACAGAACGCTCCTAAACCAATCGTGTACTCCTTGCGTTTACTTGATGAAGGACTCGAGGATGACACCTTAGTCTTCCGAAACGTAATCTCGGAGACGAATAAGAAAGATGAGTGGGCACAGTCTTTATCTCACTAGATCACGAAACTAGGTGTTTCGAGATCTCTCTCTTATTTTACTAAGAATGGAAACGAATTTCCGAGGGAAAGAGAAGCAGAAGTGCACGGCCAAGGAAGGCTAGGATGCACGAAATATTTCACAAAAATTGCTTATTTTTGCCTTCTCATGAACCCCTATTTATAGTAGTAAAAAGAGATATTCATGGAATCTTCCAGAATATTTTATTTCCTTTTATTGTGTTCACACTGGTGGATTAAATCTAGGCCCTTGGATCTCAACAAGTGAATCCTACTTTTTCTCTCATCCATCAGATCAATATCTATGGGATAATATTCTCTATTTAAATAGAGAATATTTTATTTAGTGAGAGAATAAAGGGGAATATATTATTTTCCTTTAAATATATTCTCCTAAATACTTTCCTTTAAATAAAGAGAAAATATAGGACAATATCTTATATTATTCTCTCTCTTTTATTTAAACAACTAAAGAGAAAAAATTGGTAAATACCAATTATGTATTTTCGAACTTGATGGCACACGGCCAAGGAGATTTGTGCAAACCCTAGTGCCAAATAACCAAATTCGAATTTTCCATGTGTACAATGCCCAATTGCGTAAAACTCAATTAATCATTTATTTACTTGGTCCAACAATAAACAAATAATTAATAATTGTTTATTTACTTGATCAAACAATAAATAAACAATTCTACCATAAATATTTATTTAATTCCGCGAATACCCGTTTTCCAGAATTAATGATGTCAATCACAATTACAGCAAATGAGATTAATAATGATAAACATTATTATACAAAAGTTCTTATCCGCCTTTATCAGAGCCGAATCGGGGACTATGGACCTAGTAATAGAAGCTTAACAAATCCGATGAAAAAGACGAAATAGTCCTTTATCTTTTTCCATCGATTCGTTTAATCTTGGTCAAGTACTGCACTTTGTAAGCCAAGACTGAACTCTCCTTTATACTAGAATTATATTTACTCATCGTGACGAGTGTCCACTGATATAGTTAGTTCGTGATCAAGATCCTCCAGGTTCAACTCGTGTCAAGAGAAGTCAATTTTTTCGTTATACTTCTCTTGCTACATATCAGCCCTAAGCATTGTTACTTCCCCAACGAAAGATTCTTTCGAACGTTACTTACTTCAAAAGTGCTAGCAATCTATCGGTTCTGGAATCAACCCTTAGGTGAGTGAACATTAACCTTCTTTCAGGAAGGCTGGATTCCGTATCTGTAAATCATTTCCCACTCGAATTATGCTCTGAGAAAACTCCCAAGACATAAGCTGTGATTAGCATGAATAGCCTTTTAGCGAATGAGTCAAAGAGCTCAGTAACATAACCCAGTGTCCATGATCACTTCAGGATTTAGATCAAGTCTCACTGTGACCATCATAGTGGCCTCGGTTAGTGTGTCGTAACGGTCCTTAAACGACACATCTACACCAAGACCTGTCCAAGTCGTACACTTACCACAAGTGTAGAATGCTCCCACATAATGATCAGCATTCACCTATGTGTTCCACATATATGACTTTAGATATAGTTTTCCAGGCGTATATCAGTCATCGACCATGTTTTAGCTCATCGCCCGAACTCAGGTGCCCAACACGTGACTCAGTTTAATACGGAGGCTATGGAAGATAGTTGTTATTGATTCTAATTGTTTAGAACTCAACCCACTAATCATATAATGCTAATAAAGTAATCTTATTATCGAATTTAGTAATCATTTATTCATTATCTTCAAGTGGGCAATATTATTCCTAATATGAATAAGTTAGAAACAATGTATCGACGAGGGGCTAACAAGTCACATTGATTCATCCGAAAGAGTCATGACTCAATTTGGACACTAGTCAGTTCATTTATTCACATTCCAAGGAACAAAGCACGAGGTGATATACATTGGATTTTAACAATCTTTTACATGAATTCCATATCTATGAGATCTTCACAAAGTTACTCATGACATCTTCATAACTTAGTACTTCACCAATAGGTCCTGTTCGGAATAAGTTAGAAACAATCTTGTAACCAGACATCATAGATTCTCCTAAGAATCGTACTGAGATCAATAGTCCTTTGATCCTTAGATTGCAAATATATTGTTTTAAGCAAACCATGAAGAGTTTGTTCATGCAAATCTATAGTTGTCTCTTCATATGTTGTTAGGTTTGTTTAAGGACTAAAGACTATAGTTTATCATAAAGCTTCAAATAGATAAGGAAGAATGAATGAACGTTTCAAATTTTATTAATAATTCAGCAGTTTCAACTAAGAGTCCTCGTGAGACTATATTACATCAAACATAAATAGAGACTACTACTCTTCTTGTGGGCACCATTGACAACAAACTCCCACATGACTCAAAGAAGATGTGAGTAGTCCTTCATGCCTAATCCCTCCGATGTTGGTCGAAGACCTTGTTGGATAGGGCCTTGGTGAATGGATCTGCCAGTTTTTCCACCGTTGAGATCTTCTTCACCTCTACGTCTCCGCGTTGCACGATCTCTCGAATCAAATGGTATTTTCTCTCAATATGTTTAGAGCACTTATGGCTTCGAGGTTCCTTTGAGTTAGCGACAGCCCCACTGTTATCACAATAAAGGTTCATGGGCTCATCGACGTTTGGAATGACTTCCAAATACTTAAGGTTTTCTAAGTCATACAGCCTCCTTGGATGCTTCACAAGCAGCCACATATTCTGCTTCCATTGTGGAGTCAGCAATGCAAGATTGCTTAATACTCCTCCACACAACAGATCCACCATTAAGGATGAACACAGATCCCGAAGTGGATTTCCTAGAATCCTTATCCGCTTGAAAATTGGAGTCGGTATATCCCGTCATAGTCAGGTCAGTACCTGAGTATGTAAGCATCAAGTTCCTAGTTCTCCGAAGATACTTAAGAACATGCTTAACAACAATCCAGTCCTCGGGTCCAAGATTGTATTGAAAACGGCTAACTACGCCAACTGCGAATCAGATATCTGGCCTAGTGCAAAGCATAGCATATATGAGACTTCCTACGGCTGAGGCGTAAGGAATTTTTCTCATGTCATCAATCTCTTGTGCAGCCTTGAGAGACTGGTCCTTAGAGAATGAGACTCCATGCCTAAAGGGTGTTTGGCCCTTCTTGGAGTCTTGCATCGAGAAACGATCCATTACCTTATCAATATAAGATGCTTGAGAGGGCGACAAAGTTTGGTTCTTCCGATCTCGAAAGATTTGGATCCCCAGATTGTAGTGGCTTCTCCTAGATCTTTCATATCGAATTGCTTTGCTAGCCAGATCTTAACCTCAGATAACTTACCCACATCATTACCTATGAGTAATATATCATCGACATACGATACCAGAAACATAACTTTGCCTTCGTGTATTAACTTGTAAACACACGGCTCATCTATTGACTGCTTAAAACCGAAGCTCTTCACAGTTTCATCGAATCTAATATTCCATGACCTAGATGTTTGCTTTAATCCATAAATGGACTTAAGCAACTCACAAACCTTGGTCTCTTGACCTTCTTCCACGAAACCGTCTCGTTGAGCCATATAAATGCGCTCGTCAAGATTTTCATTCAGGAAGGTAGTCTTGACATCCATTTGCCAGATCTCATAATCGAGGGTTGCAGCTATGGATAGAAGTATGCGGATGGATTTAAGCATCGCGACTGGTAAGAAGGTTTCTTCATAGTCAATCCCTTCTTTTTTGGTATAACCCTTAGCCAGTAGTCGTGCTTTGAATGTCTCGACGTTCCCATCCGGACCCATTTTCTTCTTGTATATCCACTTACACCCTACGGGTTTAATCTCTTCGGGAATGTCTACAAGTTTCCAGACTTTGTTGACATACATCGAGTGCATTTCAACTTTCATGGCGTCAAGCCAAAGGTTTAATTCAGAACCAGTTATTGCATGGCTGTAGGAAGCAGGGTCATCCATGTTAGAGACGGCTACGAGAGTATCTCCGTAAGACATGTACCTGTTAGGCTTTTGAGTAGCCCTCCCACTACGTCGAAGTACTACTTGACGAGGTTTTGATGAGTTAAGTTGTGTTTCAGTTGGGGTAAGAACAGTTCTTACAGATGAGGTAGAAGCATCCTCACCCAACTTTTCTTCAAGCATAATTTTGCTTATAGGTTTTACATCTTTCATAAAGTCTTGTCGTCCTCGGGACTATATAATGTGAAACATTTGGTTTCCTTTAGATATCCAACGAACATACACAATTCTGACCTACTAGCCAACTTGCTAGTCTTTTGCCTTAGCACATGTGCAAGGCAACCCCCAATTTCAGATGTGGCCTAGATTTACTTTACGGCCTGTCCATCGTTCATAAGGAGTACCAGAAACCATTTTAGACGGAACTTGGTTCAGAATGTAGGCTACTGTTTCGAGGGAATATCCCAAAAAGGAAATAGGGATTGATGAGTAACTCATCATCAATCTAACCATCTCCATTAGAGTTCGGTTCCTTCTCTCTAACACTCCATTTTGTCGAGGTGTGCCAGGTGCTGTAAGCTGAGAAGCGATACCTTCTTCTTTAAGAAAGTTATCGAACTCTCCAAACACATACTCACCACCTCGATCAGATCGAAGGGTTTTGATCCGTTTGACAGTTTGCTTTTCCACTAAAGCCCGGAAGACCTTAAATACGTCAAAGGTCTCGGATTTGTGTTTGAGCAAATAGACAAAACCGTATCTTGAGTAATCATTGAAATTCTGATTAGTCGCGAAGACAAGATGTCGCACACAATGTGTTGACAATGTGTCCGACAACTTGCTTGAACATAGATTATGGATAAACAACAAACAGTGCAAAAACAAAGTACACACGATATGGTTACCCAATTCGGTGAAACACACCTACGTCTGGGGGCACTCTGCCAGTGGAAAGGATTTCACTATCTTGAAGTCAATAGTACACGCAAGGTTTATATATGATTACAATCATCAAATCAATAAAACCTAGAGACTATTACCACCAGTGAATACCTAGTCAGGGACTCCCCTGAATTTGAGCTCCATCTCAATTCCACCCTTCGAGCAACCGCCTGGCTCAGATGACTTTCAGTCTTCAGCTATTCGTGAATCTTCAATCACGCGAACACAAAACCCAACTCTCACAGACACTCAATCTTTGTGGAATAGTGTTTGAGATAATTCACCGTGATCAACAAAACAAAAAGCCTCCCAGTCCGCCGGTCTTGCACGTCTAAGAGCTCTAAGTGTTTTATCAAAAGCGTCAAGGTTGCTAAGGGGGAGCGTATGGCTTTTATAGCAGCTTCACAAGCCTGGAAGTAGATCTAGGGTTTCCTTACCCAGCCTCAAAAAAATATCACATAATCAAGTCACCAGCGAGGCAAATATCTTGCAATGAAGACAGCCGCGAGGTAAATATCTTACAATTAAGTCAGCAGCGAGACAATATCTCATAATCAAGTCACCAGCGAAGCAATCTGTCAATACTGAAAACTTGCCTGAAATAACGTCTGCACACAGAAGGAAAGATGTAACACCAGAAGTAGAAGCATAACGACCGACATCTTTCCACACAACTTGCACTAAAAAATAAAGCCAACAAATAACGTATCAACAATCTCCCCATTTGGCTATTTTTTAGGCAAGCACTTCCAGGAACAGTTCTCACACAAGCGTCATGACCAGAGAAGAGAGTCAAAATAAATGACCTCATGACGCCTCTCCCCCTGATTGCCTCAGAATAATACCAAAGGCAAGGATCGACCAACACAGAGGGAGGAACAAACAACGGCCTGAAAAGGATGAGAACTTTAACAAACACCATGACATAAACCATCAAAAGAAGTTCAGGTTTTACACACCAACATAACATAGTCTGAAACAAAAGATGAACTATAGCCCAAACCAAACATAAAGAAGTCTGAAAAGAAGTTGTATAATACAGACCGGATCTTGAACAAAGAGAGATAGAGAGAGAGAGAGAGAGAGAGAGAGAGAGAGAGAGATTTAAACCAAATCACCATTGTCACCAACATCATCCCGGTCACTGCCAAAACCTTCTTCATCGTCTTCAGACTTGTCAGCATCCTCAGAGTCTTCAGCAGCATCAGAAACATTAGGCACAGTGGCTTGGCCATGCTGAGGAGCGGTAGCTGAACTAGGGGCAGTGAGATCTCGGACAAGAGCTTCGCAATTGGATTTTCTGTTGGAGAGAGTCTCAATAGTCTTTTTAAGAGTCTCAATCTCCTCAAGGAGCTCTTTCATCACATTGCTCTGAACTTCTTCTGTAAATGACCCCAAATGAAGATTGCTCCCAGAGATGCCAGATGTCACGACGGAAGGTCTGACAAGGTCTCGAGCATGTTTCCCTTCAAACAGTTTGTGACTGAAGTTGAGGACACCAAGTCTTTTTCCCACCACATTTGTGCTTTGCAGAATGTTCTTGTTTTGCTTGAGCAGTATGCTAGTGATGAGGGAAGGGAAACCTATGGGGAGCTTCACTGCAAACGACTTGGCATGTTTCGCCAAGTGATCAAAGACAAAATCACCAAAATCAAAGGAAGAACGGGTACCTATCTGATAGATTAGGCGAGCCAGATCCGCCTTGATACTCGACCCATGTAAGGAGGGAGCCCAATTGGCGATGCCGATGCGATAGAGGATAGAATATTTGGCAGTGAGATCAGCAGATGGGAAAGTCCCCTTGGAAGGCCAGACCTTGGTTTCGTCACCGGTGATTTCTTGAGCGATGATGTCCAAAGAGGGAACTCTATCGGCAGTCATGACATTCCCTCGACCAAGGTACTCATTGATGACATCATGAGAGATCTCAAAACAATGTCCTCTGACGAAAACTTTTCTGAACTCTGCATCGTCTGGAGCATCGAAGGACGAGAAGAGATTGACGATATATTCCTTCACCAAGGCCGGATAGTAAACCCCAATGTTTGTGACAGTTCTGAGCATCTCAGCATCGTGCAGTAGCTCAATGACGGCATTAATCTTGAGCGCCTCAGCCAACAATTCCTTTTCAGGAAAGATGCCTCGATGATACACATACCTCCATTTGAGGACACCGTCTTCCTTATGGAATGAGACAATGTCCATAGGAGCAGCAGGGACATTCTTTGGGAGCTTTTGTCCTCCCACAGATCTCTTGTTCCCTAAACCAAGAGAAATCACCGGTTCCTCTTCCTCAAACTCATGGACCTCGTCAATGGGAGACATAGGAGTCTCGGCAGACTTCTTTACACGCTTCTTTATCATGCCCACCTTTTCTTTCTTCTTTTTCTTCTTAGCAGAGACGGGAGCAGCATGAGCACTTTCTTCCAAAGACTTTCTCTTCTTCTTTATCTTTTCCGACAGAAGAGTGGCGATACAAACATCATCATCTTTCTGGACCTTCTCCTTCAGAGAGGCAAGGATATCCTCCCCATCATCCTGGACTTGATCAGTCTTCCTCTCTTGCCTCAGAGAAGAAGATGTTGGAACATCTTTCGCGACATCTCCACTTAAACACAGAATGCCACAAATGGCATCAACTGGAGGAGGCTCTTGTTCATGGAGGAGTGAATCCAACATTTCACTGTCCCTAGGATTATCAACAGGGGTAAAAGAGGCTTCAGGGTTACCCTGTACAACCTTGTGAGGGCTCTCAATGGGAGACCCACCAGTGAGAATTTTCTCTTCGGGAGCAGTGTCATCTTTTCTTCCTTCTTCAGCAGAACAGCTGGAGCTTACTTCTCCGGTAATGTCTATGATCGAGAGAGCGGCTTTCTTGAGCAAGGCATTTCGTGCGGTTGAGAGAGAAGGATTCTCATGAGGAATTGACCCAGTAATCGCACCTCCGGCCTGACCATCGACGCGTTTATTGGATCGCAACCCTCGAACCCGGACCCCGTGTCTATTACTCTCCAGCCCGAGCCCATTTGCTTTGACATCTTTCGCCTTCATCGCGGTTTTCTCTTTCTTGGGAAGAATGGTAGTGATGATTCCGCTTCTGGTCCCAACCATTTTGTCAAGAATTTGAATAAAACTGTCACACAGATAACCGTCGTGAAGGGTGAAATCGCAAATAACGGAGATAGTGTGAAAGAGGGGCGAAGAACAATGCGAGAAATTAAGAAAAAAGAAATAAGTAACTTCCCAGTTTTTCTCGAAAACGAAACCGTCTGCATGTAGGAGAGCATGGCAAGGAGTAAAACGCTGTCGTAGCAAGGGATGGGCCAAGGTCCGTCTCATGCCCAAGAAAGGAACAAGTGGCATTTTAGCCCGGTAAAACAGTCGAATAGGCCCACCAGAAAAATGGGCCCATGAGAAAACTTTCACGAAATAGATGCGAACAAAGATCAGAGAGATACCAGCTTTGACAATACAGAGGGTAAAACCAAAACTTCCTCTGAACAACAGTAATTGCTATTGTTCAATCACACACAATCCTAGAGAGGATCTGCGATTTTCAAACCAGTTAGCATCCAAAGCCTTAGTGAAAATATCTGCAAGCTGTTTTTCGGTGTGAATATATTCGAGTTTGATCTTTTTATCTTCCACAAGATCTCGAATGAAATGATGTCTGATCTTAATATGCTTGGTCTTACTGTGTTGAACAGGATTCTTTGAGATGTTGATGGCACTGATATTGTCGCAGAATAATGTCATGACATCTTGTCCAACATCATATTCAGCAAGCATCTGTTTCATCCAGAGGAGCTAAGTGCAACTGCTCCCTGCAGCGATGTATTCAGCCTCAGCTGTGGATAAGGAAATGCAGTTCTGCTTCATGCTGAACCAGGAAATGAGATTGTTTCCAAGGTAGAAACATCCACCAGAGGTACTTCTTCTATCAACCGTGCTACATGCCCAGTCAGCATCACAGTATCCCACAAGCGTAGAGGAGGTATCATAAGTATACAAAAGGCCAAAATCAGCAGTTCCTGAGATGTACCTTATAATTCGCTTGGCTTGGGCCAGATGGCTAGCTTTGGGATTAGCTTGATATCGTGCACACACACCTACAGAGTAGGCTATATCTGGTCGGCTGGCAGTGAGATAGAGGAGACTACCAATGATACTCCTGTAGAGGCTTTGATCAACAGATTCTCCATGCTCATCCTTAGTAAGTTTAATATGAGTAGCGGCGGGGGTCCGCTTGTGAGAGGATTTTTCCAAGCCAAACTTCTTCACTAAGTTTTTAGCATATTTACTTTGGGAGATAAAAATACCATCATTCATTTGCCTGATCTGAATGCCCAGAAAATAATTAAGCTCACCAACCATACTACTGTCAAATTCAGACTGCATTTGTCGAACAAAAAGATCCGCCATCTTGTTAGACATTCCTCCAAAGACGATATCATCAACATAGATTTGAGCTATCATGATGTTACCATCCTCTTTCTTTATGAACAAGGTTTTATCAATGCCACCCCTGGTATAACCATTTTGCACAAGGAACTGAGTTAGTCTTTCATACCATGCCCGAGGAGCCTGCTTAAAGCCGTAGAGAGCTTTTCTGAGTTTGTAGACATGTTGTGGTGAGCTGGGATCTACAAAGCCTTTAGGTTGGGCCACATAGACTTCCTCATTCAAGTACCCATTGAGAAAGGCACTTTTAAGATCCATCTAGAAAAGTTTGAAGTGCAGGTGACAGAAGATCCCGAGCAAGAGTCTGATGGCTTCAAGTCTCACAACAGGGGCAAAGGTTTCATCAAAGTCTACGCCTTCCACCTATGTATAACCCTGCGCCACAAGTCTAACTTTGTTTTGAGTTATATTGCCATGCTCATCAGATTTATTTTTAAATATCCACTTAGTTCCAATGGCATTCACATTGTCAGGTTTAGGAACTAGTTCCCAGACTTCATTTCTTTCAAACTGAACAAGTTCCTCTTGCATAGCATTAACCCAGTATTCATCATCAATAGCCTCATTCACATTCTTAGGTTCAATCTTAGAGACAAAGCAGAGATTACCAATCATCTCCCGATAGTTTACAGGAAGTTTTGGGCGAGTCCTTACTCCTTCATTAATTTCACCAATCACCTCATGAGCAGGATGATTTTTCTGAACTCT
The DNA here is from genome assembly GCF_054948205.1 of Urtica dioica subsp. dioica. Taxonomy (NCBI): domain Eukaryota; kingdom Viridiplantae; phylum Streptophyta; class Magnoliopsida; order Rosales; family Urticaceae; genus Urtica; species Urtica dioica. The sequence goes on along the minus strand of NC_142758.1, from coordinate 41,224,872 downwards.
TCTGGAAGGAATTCTTTGTTCAGTCACAGGAGGAGACCCTTCATCCAGAACAATGTCGCTCACTTTGTCATCAGCATCCGTACTGACATTAGGGCTTCCAGAAGAGATGTCATGCAGAGAGTTCTCAGTATTTGTCCTGACATCTGTGTCACTAGGAAAAACTTCATCTTCATCATTAGTACTGTTAGAAACATCATGATCATCGTTTACTACCACATTTATGGATTCCATCATGGACTTAGTGCGTTTGTTAAAAACACGATAGGCCCGGCTATATCTAGAGTACCCAAGAAATATACCTTCATCACTTTTAGGTCCCTGTCAGCAAGGATATAACAGACAGAACCAAAGACATGGAAGTATTTCACATTTGGCTTTCTCCCCCTCCATATTTCATAGTGAGTGATAGAAGCACCTAGACGAATAGTAAATCTATTATGAATATGGCAAGTAGTATTGAGAGCTTCAGCCCAAAAGTGTGCTGGAATGTCTTTGGCCAACATCATTACTCTGGCCATTTCTTGAAGGGTTCGATTTTTCCTTTCTACAATTTCATTTTGTTGTGGTGTGATGGGAGCTGAGAATTCATGGGCTATCCCTTCTGCAGTACAAAACTTAGCAAAGCTCATATTCTCAAATTCCATCCCATGATCATTCTGTATTCTGACCACTTTGCCGATGCTTTCTCCTTTTTCTCTCTGAATCTTCTTACACAAAGCTTCAAAAACAGCAAAAGTGTCATATTTCTCACGGATAAAATCAACCCAAGTATACCTGGAGTAGTCATCCACACACACAAACACGTATCTCTTCCCTCCAAGACTCTCGACCTGCATTGGTCCCATCGGATCCATGTGGAGAAGTTCCAGAACACGAGATGTGGTAAGATGTTGCACCATCTTGTGAGACTTCTTGACCTGTTTCCCAATCTGGCATTCACCGCAGATTCTTCCTTCAACAATCTTTAGATTGGGGACACCGATAATGGCTTTCTCAGAGACAATTTTCTGCATGCTCCTGAGATTCAAGTGACCAAGCTTTTGATGCCACAGCTTGGTTTCGCCAACCTTGGTCATGAGACAGTTGTTGGACTGAGTATTTGGAGCGGGAGACCACATGTAGCAGTTGTCACGAGATCTGGTTCCTCGCATAAGTTCATCTTGTTCCTCATTTACCACCACACACTTATCACGAGTAAAATTGACACGTAAATTCAGATCACAAAGCTGACTAATACTGATAAGATTAGCAGTAAGACCTTCTACCAACAAAGCCTCAGTCAAGCAAGACATACCAGGATAGTTTAGCCGACCTTTACCCACAATTTTGGCTTTCACTTCATCTCCGGAGGTAACATGACAGTTAGAGTAAGGTTTCACATTGGTCAGGAATGTATGATCACCTGTCATATGGCGAGAGCAACCACTATCGAAGTACCAGTCACTACCCGTGGACGCACTCAGAGATGTGTATGCAATATTGGCATGATAGGACGTGTCTTTTACTCTCCATTCCAACCGAGTAGAAGGTTGTCAACGAGGAAGAGTATTTCTTTGAACGAACTTTTGCTGATATACATTTCTCCCGTATAACCGATAGCAAAAAGGTCGAATATGGTCCCGTCTACCACAATAATGGCAGACCCAACGAGGTCTGTTCACAAGAGACCTGATTGGTCCAGAAGGATGTCGTTGGTGAAGATCTTGAAACTTGTCATTACCAAATGGTTGAGGCATGTTTCGCGACATCTGGCTAGCATGCTTTTGGGGAACAAAAGTAGTGTGGGATGATGAAGCACCATGAGTATATTCAAGCCCCTTCATGTGTTGGGGAATCGAGCGCGCATCAGACACGAACAATCGTTCTGATGCTACTCGTTTGAGATGATTCCACCATATAACCACATTAATGCGGAAAAATAATTAATTACGCTGATCATAAGCTAATTAAATTATGGTTATAATTAACAAGATCTAGTTATGTTTAATTAATTTAATTCACGAGAGCATATTTATCAAGCAACCGATTTGAACGAAAAACGAATACAAACATTGATTTTCGGTTCAGCTACAGAACGCTCCTAAACCAATCGTGTACTCCTTGCGTCGTCTTGATGAAGGACTCGAGGATGACATCTTAGTCTTCCGAAACGTAATCTCCGAGACGAATAAGAAAGATGAGTGGGCATAGAAAGACGAATAAGAAAGATCTCTCTCTTATTTTACTAAAAATGGAAACGAATTTCCGAGGGGTGGGAGAGGCAGATGCACGGCCAAGGGAGGCTAGTGATGCACAAAATTTTCACCAAAAAATTACTTATTTTTGCCTTCTCATGATTCCCTATTTATAGTAGTAAAAGGAGATATTCATAGAATCTTCCAGAATATTTTATTTCATTTTATTGTGTTCACACTAGTGGATTAAATCTAGGCCATTGGATCTCAACAAGTGAATCCTACTTTTTCTCTCATCCATCAGATCAATATCTATGGGATATTATTCTCTATTTAAATAGAGAATATTTTATTTAGTGAGAGAATAATATATTCTCATATATTCTCCTAAATACTTTCCTTTAAATAAGGAGAAAATATAGGACAATATCTTATATTATTCTCTCTCCTTTATTTAAACAACTAAAGAGAAAATATTGGTAAATACCAATATTATAAAATTCGAATTTTAGGCACACGGCCAAGGGAGGATTTGCGCAAACCCTAGTGCCAAAATTCCCAAATCCGATTTTCATATTTTCTGCAAGGCCCAATTGCTTAAAACCCAATTAATCATTTATTTACTTGGTCCAACAACAAACAAATAATTAATAATTGTTTATTTACTTGATCAAACAATAAATAAACAATTCTACCATAAATATTTATTTAATTCTGCGAATACCCGTTTTCCAGAATTAATGTTGTCAATCACAATTACAGCAAGTGAGATTAATAATGATAAACATTATTATACGAAAGTTCTTATCCGTCTTTATCAGAGCCGAATCGGGGACTATGGACCTAGTAATAGAAGCTTAACAAATCCGATGAAAAAGACGAACTAGTCCTTTCTCTTTTTCCATCGATTCGTCTAATCTTGGTCAAATACTCCACCATGTAAGCCAAGACTGAACTCTCCTTTATACTAGAATTATATTTACTCATCGTGACGAGTGTCCACTGATATAGTCAGTTCGTGATCAAGATCCTCCAGGTTTAACCCGTGTCAAGAGAAGTCAATTTATCCGTTATACTTCTCTTGATACATATCAGCCCTAAGCATTGTTGCTTCCCCAGCGAAAGATTCTTTCGAACGTTACTTACTTCGAAAGTGCTAGCAATCTATCGGTTCTGGAATCAACCCTTAGGTGAGTGAACATTAACCTTCTTTCAGGAAGGCTGGATTCCATATCTGTAAATCACTTCCCACTCGAATCATGCTCTGAGAGACTCCCAAGACATATGCTGTGATTAGCATGAATAGCCTTTTAGCGAATGAGTCAAAGAGCTCAGTAACATAACCAAGTGCCCATGATCACTTCAGGATTTAGATCAAGTCTCACTGTGACCATCATAGTGGCCTCGGTTAGTGTGTCGTAACGGTCCTTAAACGACACATCTACACCAAGACCTGTCTAAGTCGTACACTTACCACAAGTGTAGAATGCTCCCACATAGTGATCAGCATTCACCTATGTGTTCCACATATATGACTTTAGATATAGCTTTCCAGGCATATATCAGTCATCGACCTCGTTTTAGCTCACCGCCCGAACTCAGGTGCCCATCACGTGACTCAGTTTAATACGGAGGCTATGGAAGATAGTTGTTATTGATTCTAATTGTTTAGAACTCAACCCACTAATCATATAATGCTAATAAAGTAATCTTATTATCGAATTTAGTAATCATTTATTCATTATCTTCAAGTGCGCAATATTATTCCTAACAATCTCCCACTTTGACCAGAGAAGATAAGTTTCCTTCAGCCAATTTAATTCTTTGCCATCATTATAGACGGTTTAGACCTTGTCCCAGGATTGAGATTCCCATCATATGGATTCCCACTTTTATCTATACTCTATCATTTATGTCGATCTGACATATGTCCCATTTTCATATTATTCTAGTTCATGCATTTTTGCAAGTGATCTTTGACTTACCATTTAAGGTCAAGTCAATTTGTTCACAGTATATAAATTTACTTTAGAACAAATTAACACTTCGCATACCTTTAGATTATACACCAGACTTTATATATAAAGATAGCAAGTCTCTCTATCAAGGTGTACATCCATTTGGTGCCAAAACAGGTTGCACCATTGCATGGTTTGATCTCATCACCACTTACTATAGTGTGATTTATTGAACGTGTTTAAATAAGAATTTATTGACCTATTTCCATTACTTGGTTATTTATAGTTCATCCTTGTTTGTCGTGTTCATATTCAATATATACACAGGACTTTAAGGATCTACTATATTTAAATAACTAAGTATCTCACTATTTCCAGAAATTACAGTGTTTACAACACATGTAGTTATTCTCGGAAATACGACATTGTCTAAGGTCTAATTATTAGTCCTTTTAAAGACAATGTCGATAGCCTCAACATTGAGCTCATACCTTATATCAATTAGTATGCTTGAGACATAATGGAACGAGCACGTCGTTTCTAAATTTAATTTTAGAAATTGTTAGCTAAGACAATTTAGTTGTGTCATAATGAGGTCTAGAACTATAATAGTAATGACTTTATTCATGACACTTCTTTAGGAGCTACATTTATCGATCATTCTCAAAATATTGATTATAACAAACATCCATGTACAATCATGATTAGTTTGTTAAGTACTTAGGATCTACCTTTCATATTTCAAAAGGTTTAGTTGTATAACTACTTCGATCCATGTCTTTATGTTATTGTAACTTCACCCTCAAAGGACAGTTCATCTTCAATTTTGAAGATCCCAAATGAAGTGGTTCGTGGTATGAGAAAGAAGAGTATCATTGATGATAATGTCTCTCATTAAGGGCTCAACCCCTTACCTTATAGCTTATTAAAGCTTAAACCATTTCATTAATCCTTTTATAGATCTCTCTATTCCTTTAAGCTAATAGGTTAACAGGTAGATCTATTAAATATGGGCGAATAACTTTCAGACAAGTTAGTATGATCGAGAGTGATATCTCAAGATCATGTCTTTCCATTTAAGGAAATTTATTGCTGATGAGAGTGACAAGGATCCATTCTAGGATGCTCCCACTAGGTTATTGATTTTAACGACAAGATAATTCAAAATAATCCTTCATTTCAATTCATTGATTTATGTGGCAAGGTAATCATTGATTACTCTTCCACTTTAATTATTGAATAATAGCATATACATTCTGGTTAAGGATGCCATCTTCAATGATGGGTTTAATCCTATGAAGGATGTTGCTATTTATTGAACAACAAGTGGCTAGATTTCATTAAAGAAAGCTCCCACTCCTTTTTTGAACAATAGTGACTAGAATCCAATTAAGGATACTCCCACTCAATAATATTGGTTATTTAGTGGCTAGGTTCCATTTATGGATGCTCCCACTAAGTCAATGAATAAGAGTAGCTAGGTTCCAGCTAAGGATGTTCCTACTCGATTATTGAATTTTAGACTGGCTAGATTCCAATTAAGGATGCTCACACTCAATCTTTAAATCTAGAGTGGCTAGGTTCCATTCAAGGATGCTCCAACTCAATCAATACGAATATTAGTGACTAGGTTCCAATTAAAGAAGCTCCCACTAATTTAATTCATCATCAACACTAACTCTTAGTTGTGTCTCCTTTATTACTTATTGTTCGCACAAGTCATTGTCGAATAATGGTAATAATTATTTTAGACGCTTTCAAAGCTCTAAATAGTTCTTAAACAATAAAACATATTCAACATAAGAATTTAATGAAGCAATAAAAGCTAATTAAATTCTAACAGAGATAATAACTTAGCAAATATTTATATTTATTTATTGTGCTTCTATATAGCATACGAACGGAAAAACGTGACCTTCATATTCTATATCTTTTTCATAAGGACATAAGCATTCATGCGTATTCAAATATAATAAAAGCAATCAAGGCATTCAATTATAGAAGGAAATATTTAAAGACACAGCCATGTGTTCATAAATAATGTAATAAAACATAAAGAAAGAAAGATTCATCCTTTCTGGAATAACCATAAAGGCTACAGTCCAGAAAACCTCGGATTATTAAATGACACATCCTATGTTCAATAATAAATCCAAAAATGAAAGTAATAAAACTAGCGGGAAATTAGATCTTCAAATGGAGCATGAGCTTCTCTACAATTCGGGCTTGAATCCGACATTGTTCAGCAAGCTCGTCTACACACGTGTGCTCCATCAGATCTGCTCTGCAACAAGAAGTATGCTCATGAATAATTATCCTCAAAACATTTTTAGGATATCTTCAATCATGAATTTTTAAGGTACCATACCAGCATTCTTCTTGTTTTTCTCAAGCTCAGCCAAGTACAAAGGACAATGCCTCTACCAATGGCCTTCAGTGTTGCAATGGTTAACTTTACCAATGCTTTCTCGCTTCTTTTCTTTTCCTTTTCCACTTCTCTTGAAGTTCTTCCTTTCCTTCTTAGCGGGACCTTTCCCCTTTGAAGTATTCGGACGTGCCTTAGATGACTCAGCATCAGAAGTCAACTTCTTCTTGGTTTTAGGCGAAGAACTCTTGTCAGCATAGAGAGCTGACCCTTTGTTCTTTCCATGTCGAGTGATAGACTCGAAAGTCTGTAGTTCATTCAATAGATGAGACAGTCCATACGTCAACTTATTCATGATGTAGTTGGACGTAAACTGTATGAAGTCACTCGAAAGAGAATTCAGGATTATTCCCACCTGAGTAACCTCATCCATCTGTGCCCCATGGAGTTCAGCTTCGGTGAAGTAGTTAGTCATCTTCATGACATGATCCCTCACCGGAGTTCCCGCAGTCATCCTAGTGCTAGTGCACTTAGGGATGAGCTCAATGCGGGCTTGCTCGCTTTGCATCCCAAACATTTGTTGCAACGAGTCAAGGATCTTCACAGCTGTCTCCTTCCCTTCCATCTTAGTTCGCAACGCATCAGATATGCTTACGAGCATGTAGGTCACCACCTTGTTATTGGCAGTAGTCCACTTGTCATAGTCCCCCCTCAAGTTCTTGGAGGCACCATGAGCAGGACGAGGAGGTCTGTCTTCAGTGAGGATAAAGCGAATGCTTTCACTCACAAGCACAATGTTGAGATTCGACTGCCACTAAGGGAAGTTATCTCCAGTCAGGACGTCTTTCGACAACAGGGCCATAATAGGGTTCGACATGATTACTAAAAACATAAAAGTACATTTATTAACAATATGAAAAGAAACAACGATCAATATAATTTAGGAAATAAAAACTATAATGCAAACATGCACGGGATAAAATACTAATCAAAAGAACCCAGTTTTTATATTCCAAGGTAATTCGACTAATAGCCACAGTCCGTTTCACTCTGGTGGTGTAACGGAGTGCACCTAGTGAAAATGAGAACTATCTCAGATTAGTGAGCAATCATAGTACATGCACCTTCATAACTATGCTCACTAACTACCAATTTTATAGGAATCTTTGGCCACATGACCAACCACCGGTTGGTTCATGCATGAGTCAACCCAACATTTCAGTGAAAGAAATCTAGCTCATACGCACTAGCGTAACTAGTACACGCAGAGATCAACCCTCCCACCTATCGTCAGAGACACAACCTTGGTATTGGAATCAGAAAAGCCCTTCCGAATGGAACTGACCACCATGTTTAGAAAACCTCTGGTCACGAGGGGATCTTTCATCCTCACGGTGTTGTGTCAATGTTGGAGACCTACGACTCAATATACTTTCAGTATTTTAATTTTCCTAGCATTAACTTTAATCTAGGTGATCCACTCGAGTTAACTAAATCATATTAAAAACTCGAGTGTTTCTAAGCTACCCTTAAAAACAGATGTTTCGATATAGCTTAGTGATTAGAAATTCGTGACATCTAGTCTTGATTATCCTAAAAGTATTCCATCACGGAAAAGCTCCCAGTAGAGAAGGTGAGACACTAGGTCTTCTTAAGTACCTCTCAGCTTAGCCTCTTATCGGCTTGGTGACAGAGCTCTCCGATCCGTTCAACTCATTCATTAATTAACTATCCTAATCCAATTAGACAATTTGAATGAATGAAAGCCCATGACAACCATTAACATACGATATATGATCTAAGTTATAGTATACAACCATGGCATAGTAATTAAATAAACAAGCAAGAGCATGCAAGAATGGTTTGATTCGGATTGATCGTTTCCTATTTGATTCTATAAAGTAAATCAAGATGAGCCCAATCATATTGGCCTATGGATTCAATTGGGCCCATTCTTATGTCCCTTAGAAAAAATAAATCAATATCAAATTATTTAATTTTTCCAATTTTCTTATCGAAAAAATTAATTAAGTAAGGGCCCATTCTAATGTCCCATTTAAAATAAATCGATATCATAATCATTTATTTTGTAATGTTTTAAATAAAAATCATTAGGGCTCAGCCCATACAATTAATTAAATTTTTATTTAAAAAACTTAATTTTTTTCGGTAATTTTTTCTTTTAATGAGTGCGCCCGTGGGCCCACTAGGGTTTCCGGGCTGAGGCCCGGACGAATCCTCTAATCATGACCTAGGTCAAGATTAGACTTGAGGCTGCACCGGACCGCCGCCTCCACGAGGCGCGGCCCGACACAAAGAGGACGGCCGAAACTTGTCACAAAATTTGTGACAAGTTTTCTAGTGGCGTAGTCGTGGAGGCTTTCTTCGTCTGTCATGCTTCTTCGTTTTGTGTCCGTCTCTCGCCGATCGTCGTGATCATGAAACTAGGTGTTTCGAGATCTCTCTCTTATTTTACTAAGAATGGAAACGAATTTCCGAAGGGAGGGAGAGGCAGATGCACGGCCAAGGGAGGCTAGTGATGCACGGAATTTTCACCAAAAAATTACTTATTTTTGCCTTCTCATGAACCCCTATTTATAGTAGTAAAATGAGATATTCATGGAATCTTCCAGAATATTTTATTTCCTTTTATTGTGTTCACACTAGTGGATTAAATCTAGGCCATTGGATCTCAACAAGTGAATCCTACTTTTTCTCTCATCCATCAGATCAATATCTATGGGATATTATTCACTATTTAAATAGAGAATATTTTATTTAGTGAGAGAATAAAGGAGAATAATATATTCTCATATATTCTCTTAAATACTTTCCTTTAAATAAGGAGATAATATAGGACAATATCTTATATTATTCTCTATCCTTTATTTAAACAACTAAAGAGAAAATATTGGTAAATACCAATATTATAAAATTCGAATTTTAGGCACACGACCAAGGGGAATTTGCGCAAACCCTAGTGCCAAAATTCCCAAATCCGATTTTCATATTTTGTGCAAGGCCCAATTGCTTAAAACCCAATTAATCATTTATTTACTTGGTCCAACAACAAACAAATAATTAATAATTGTTTATTTACTTGATCAAACAATAAATAAACAATTCTACCATAAATATTTATTTAATTATGCGAATACCCGTTTTCCAGAATTAATGCTGTCAATCATAATTACAGCAAGTGAGATTAATAATAATAAACATTATTATACGAAAGTTCTTATCCGTCTTTATCAGAGCCGAATCGGGGACTATGGACCTAGTAATAGAAGCTTAACAAATCTGATGAAAAAGATGAAATAGTTCTTTCTCTTTTTCCATCGATTCGTCTAATCTTGGTTAAATACTCCACCTTGTAAACCAAGACTGAACTCTCCTTTATACTAGAATTATATTTACTCATCGTGACGAGTGTCCACTGATATAGTCAGTTCGTGATCAAGATCCTCCAGGTTCAACCCGTGTCAAGAGAAGTCAATTTATCCGTTATACTTCTCTTGATACATATCAGCCCTAAGCATTGTTGCTTCCCCAGCGAAAGATTCTTTCGAACGTTACTTACTTCGAAAGTGCTAGCAATCTATCGGTTCTGGAATCAACCCTTAGGTGAGTGAACATTAACCTTCTTTCAGGAAGGCTGGATTCCCAAGACATAAGCTGTGATTAGCATGAATAGCCTTTTAGCGAATGAGTCAAAGAGCTCAGTAACATAACCCAGTGTCCATGATCACTTCAGGATTTAGATCAAGTCTCACTTTGACCACCATAGTGGCCTCGGTTAGTGTGTCGTAACGGTTCTTAAACGACACATCTACACCAAGACATGTCTAAGTCGTACACTTACCACAAGTGTAGAATGCTCCCACATAGTGATCAGCCTTCACCTATGTGTTCCACATATATGACTTTAGATATAGCTTTCAAGGCGTATATCAGTCATCGACCTCGTTTTAGCTCACCGCCAGAACTCAGGTACCCAGCACGTGACTCAGTTTAATACGGAGGCTATGGAAGATAGTTGTTATTTATTCTAATTGTTTAGAACTCAACCCACTAATCATATAATGCTAATAAAGTAATCTTATAATCGAATTTAGTAATCATTTATTCATTATCTTCAAGTGCGCAATATTATTCCTAACATCATGTTCTTTGCAGGTTTACCAATGGTGAGGATTTTGTCAAGGCTGTCGGTGCCAGAGTTCAGCATCCTGATAGATTTAGTCATTCGATCCAGCTCTCCATTTAGCCTACTGACTTCCCTTTTCAGATCCACAATGGTTTCTAGGAGCCTTGCCTTGTCTTCAGTCAGGGTGAGAATAATAGCACTCTGTTTGTCGAGAATCTGGGACTCCTCAATCCATTTGGTGTGCAAAGTATTATATGTATCATTCATGGCATCGTCAGATAGTTCCTCATCTAGGACATATTTCTGAGAGCATTCACCAATCTCATTAGTAGATTCATGAGTATGGATAGAAGCAGTAAAAGCCACAAAGTTACTTATCTGGTCTGTGTCGCTATCTTCATCTTCTTCGTCCGATAGAGTGGCGTTGTACCCATTTTTCTGTTTCTTGAGGAAGTTGGGACACTCAATCTGAATATGTCCGAAGCCTTCACATTCATGACATTGAATACCCTTCCCCTTTCCGGAGCGTTCACCACATTTACTGTTCCTGTGAGTGTTAGCATTCTTCTAGAATCTTTGTTGAAAATTGCCCTTAACATCTTGCGAGACATTCTTCCCATTCATCTGATTGAGTCTCCTCATAACCCTGCTATAATTTTTTGCAAGCATAGCTATAGTATCGTCAATGTCATTGTCAGAATCCGAGTATACCTGATCCTTTTGTTCATGAATAGAGCTTTTGAGGGTCATCCCTTTGTGTTTCTTCTCCATCTTGGGCAGAGAAAGAGGAGTTCATCAAACTTCAGAGTTTTAAGGTAATGGATTTCTTCAATGGCCGTGATCTTCATTTTGAATCTTGGACTTAAAGCCCTCAGAGTTTTCCGAACAAGATCTTCATCGGTCATGGGTTTCCCGAGAGAGTAGGATTCGTTAGCAAAGTCTCGGATGCGAACATTGAACTCAGCAACTGATTCATCTTCGAGCATAATGAGAGCTTCGAAGTTTGTTGTGAGATACTGCAGCTTCTGCTCACGCACTTTTGTGGTTCCCTCATAGGCAACAACAAGAATTTCCCAAGCTTCTTTGGCACTTGTGCAGGTATTTATAAGCCTGAAAACATTTTTATCAACTCTGTTAAAAATGGCATTGAGTGCACGAGAGTTACCCAGAGCCGCCTCATCTTCAGCAGGGGTCCAGTCCTTTTCGGGTTTTGGACCAGTAGGGGCTCCTTTATCATCAACACTAACTGGAGCATCCCACCCGTGTATCACAGCTTTCCAAGTTCTGCTATCAAGGGATTTCATGAAGGCACTCATGCGGGCTTTCTAGTAACCATAGTTGGTTCCATCGAGTGCTGGAGGGCGATTGACCGAACCTCCCTCTCTAGAACTATCCATATCTGGTAATCAGAAAAGAAATCCAGGAAACAACCAAAAGATCTAGGTGCCTGCTCTGATACCAATTAAAATTCTGATAGTCGCGAAGACAAGATGTCGCACACAATGTGTTGACAATGTGTCCGACAACTTGCTTGAACACAGATTATGGATAAACAACAAACAGTGCAAAAACAAAGTACACACGATATGTTTACCCAGTTCGGTGAAACACACCTACGTCTGGGGGCACTCTGCCAGTGGAAAGGATTTCACTATCTTGTAGTCAATAGTACACGCAAGGTTTATATATGATTACAATCATCAAATCAATAAAACCTAGAGACTATTACCACCAGTGAATACCTAGTCAGGGACTCCCCCTGAATTTGAGCTCCGTCTCAATTCCACCCTTCGAGCAACCGTCTGGCTCTGATGACTTTCAGTCTTCAGCTGTTCGTGAATCTTCAATCACGCGAACACAAAACCCAACTCTCACAGACACTCAATCTTTGTGGAATAGTGTTTGAGAGAATACACCGCGATCAACAAAACACAAAGCCTCCCAGTCCGCCGGTCTTGCACATCTAAGAGCTCTAAGTGGTTTATCAAAAGCGTCAAGGCTGCTAAGGGGGAGCGTATGGCTTTTATAGCAGCTTCACATGCCTGGAAGTAGATCTAGGATTTCCTTACCCAGCCTCAAACGAATATCACATAATCAAGTCGCCAGCGAGGCAAATATCTTGTAATGAAGACAGCAGCAAGGTAAATATCTTACAATGAAGTCAGCAACGAGACAATATCTCATAATCAAGTCACCAGTGAAGCAATCTGTCAATACTGGAAACTTGCCTGAAATAACGTCTGCACACAGAAGGAAAGATGTCACACCAGAAGTAGAAGCATAACGACCATCATCTTTCCACACAACTTGCACTAAAAAATAAAGCCAACAAATAACGTATCAACAATCATCGTGAAGGTAACAAAGTATTCGTATCCTCCCCGTGCCTGTGTACTGAGCGGACCACATACATTAGAATGTACGAGTTCCAATAACTCAGTGGCCCTTCGACCCTTAGCAGAGAAAGGTCACTTAGTCATTTTTCCTTCTATACAAGATTCACAAGTAGGTAATGAACCTATTGCAGAGACTTGGAGTGGACCGTCCCTCACAAGTCTCTTAATCCTGTCTAGACTTGTATGACCAAGTCTTAAGTGCCAGAGATATATTGATTTTATTAGATCGGAGGAATCAGAAAGTTTGATCCTCTTTGGCTCCCTAACTAGATCGTTATCTATTTCAGTGTCTAAAAGCGAAGATTGCGTGGGATAAATGTAAAAGAGAGCATTCTTCATACATGCATCAGTGACGAAAGAATTATTTGAAAGAGAAATTTGAATTACATTCTTAATAAACTTTAAACAATAATCTTGCTCATAAAGACGAGCCAAGGATATCAAGTTCTTTCCGAAGGAAGGAACAAAATAAACAATATTCAAATTTAAAGTTCGATCTTCAAAAGATAACGTCACTGATCACACGGCCTTTGCTGACACCGAGCTCCCAAAACCCAAAACCCCATCTGAAGGAGAAGTCACCTTCTTCTAAGCTTTTGGTTTTCTTGAAACCAGTCAAGGAACAACAAATATGGTTAGTAGCGGCACAGTCAAGAATCCACGTTGATACATTATCAGCTACTAAGCATGCTTCGGTAATAAGTACATTACTATTTTCCTTTGCTTTGAGGTAGGCAGGACAGTTTTTCTTCTCCGCCTTGTGAGGTCTCTTCTTAGATCCAGAGGTGAAGGCTTTGTGCTCATTAGCATGTGCCTCTCCTTGATTCCTCTTTTCCTTAGTGAGACCTTCAGCAGTGTGAAGCTCCTTCATAAGCTCGGTAACAGTGTACTCTAGCTTGTTCATGGAGTAGTTCAGCTTGAAGGTATCAAAAGATTCAAGGAGAGTTTCCAAGATCATATCTATTTTGGTCTCCCCGTCAATCTCAGATCCTAGGATTTCCATCTCATTCAGGTAACTAATGATCAGCGTCATATGGTCCCTGACACGAGTCCCAGCCTTCATGCGACAGTTCATAAACTGTCGGACTGCTTGCTGTCTGGCCTGATGCCCTTGCCCTCCAAACATCTCATGGAGATTGTAGAGTATGTCAGCGACTGTCTCAATGTCACGATGTTGCTATTGCAGTACATTGTTCATATATGCTAAGATATAGCACCTCGCAATCTCATCGGAGGGGAGCCAGCCCGTCAAGGCGTCTTTGTCCTATTGAGTCGAATCATCATTCGTTTGAGGAGGACACGGGGTGGTGAGTACCCATTTGTGCTTGTCAACGGTAAGGATAATGTCGAGGTTACGTTTCCAGTCTACGTAGTTCTCACCTTTGAGTTTGTTAGAGGAAATGATGGTTAAGAGAGAGTTAAGAGACATCTTGCTGAAGTTAAGTTGAAACAAGTTAATGATTAGTCTTTTGGTTTAGGATTTAAGTTTGTTTAAGTTTTTAGGATGAACAAGGTAGGAAAAATCCAAAGGTGTTATGAACGAAATGACACTCTACTCCTTCGAGGGAAGGCCGCAAAGAGTCTCATTTCATAAGTAAATGACTCATCATTAATGCATAGCCAAAATGTCAATACATCATATTTGACTAGCCACCTTATAAAAAAGTTTGATCACTCACATCCTTTCGCAGGGCCTCGAGGGAGGATTACTAGGGATTAAGTCTAAGTGTGTAACCAACCACTTAGTCTAAGAGATCGACTTTGAAAAAACAATCCACCGAGGGGAGGCCTTGTCTCATTGTCTCACTCTCAGACGTAGCTTTTTGAGCAATGATCAGAGCAAAACGTCGTTGAGTACTCTCATTTAAGAGAGGACCACGAGAGTGACTCTTAGTCTGGCGACAATTGCACTTTTCATTAGTGTTGGGGATCGTGGATTGCAAACAACAAGTATAACCATCCCACTTAGTTTTTAGAGTTGGTACATCGTCTCTTATAAGTTCGGAAACACATTTCCTAGTTATAGAGCGATAGAGCGGAATTCTAGAAATTGAACCTTAGATCGTCATGTTTATAGGAAGAGCAGTGTTAGTGCATAAAGACACAAGGTACATACTCATAAATTTTCCTATATTTTCTACTCGGGAAAGTGTATGAGGGAAGTGTGAACTTCTAACTCATTCGAACACTTGAAGTTTGAGATTACACATCTTCTTGCAATTTTTCGACTAGTTTACGAGGAGACCTCCCACCTAAATTTTCAAGAGCAAATAGATTTTGAACATAAGTGATATAGATATAAGTTTGAAAACATTTTGAAAACTTATTTGATTTGGATGACAAAACATTTTCAAGTTTGAAAGTGAAAACGGTTTTTCAAAATTCAAACTAGTTTTTGTAAAATTTCAATTTCAATTAAATATTCAAAAATCCAAACTTTTCAATCTTACACATTATGTTTATAACATTTGGAAAAAAAAAATTTGCTCAAGGAAAATTTTCCATTTGAGTTCTAGAACTCTTGGAATGAGAGCCGGGATTCAGAATTTAAAAATTAAATTTTCAAGAAATCCTGGAGACCCGGGCAGCGAACACCTCAGAGTAAAAATGTCGTAAATGGCGACTCCGATGTCCAATTAAGCTAATTCTAACTGTTTTGGAAAGTAGACTCGCAGCCTTTTATTTGGTTGAAAAACCATTTAAATCCAAGTTCCGAGCAGAAAGATTCTTCCCTTTGATTAAGTATTTTTTAAGCTCAAGGAAATTTGGACAGAAATTCGGTCAGGAATTAAGTGCAAAAGATTCAAGTGTAACGGAACGTTTTATTGAGTTGTTAAGTCTTTTGGATATGTATTATTAACATGGTAATAGTATTAACATGGTAATAGTATTTTTTTGGATGTGTATTTTTTGGATGTGTATTATTAACATGGTAATAGTATTAGTGCAAAAGTCTTTTGGATGTGTATTATTGAGTTATAGAACTCTTGGAATGAGAGCCGGGATACGGAATTCAAAAATTAAATTTTCAAGAAATCCTGGAGACCCAAGCAGCGAACACCTCAAAGTAAAAATGTCGTAGGCGACTTCGATGTCCAATTAAGCTAATTCCAACTGTTTTGGAAAGTAGACTCGCAGCCTTTTATTTGGTTGAAAAACCATTTAAATCCATGTTCCGAGCAGAAAGATTCTTCCCTTTGATTAAGTATTTTGTAAGCTCAAGGAAATCTGGACAGAAATTCGGTCAGGAATTAAGTGCAAAAGATTCAAGTGTAATGGAACGTTTTATTGAGTTGTTAAGTCTTTTGGATGTGTATTATTAACATGGTAATAGTATAGCACAAGAGATAATAAAAACAAAAATAAAATGAGCGAGTAAATAAGCAAAGCAAGCAAGACTATATTACTTGTCACAAAATTACCCAAAATTTCTCAAACTTATCAAAACATGTTTTTTATTATGAAAAAATTAATAACTTTTAGAACTGATTCTAATATGTTTTAATATCATCCCAAGGTTGTAGAAAATCAAAATGCTTTTTAATTTAAAGACACGAGCAATAAATTAAAAAAATCTAAAATAACAATTCTAGCAAAACTATAACTCGAGTAAATTCAAGAAAACGATTTTCAAACTCATATTTCAAATTATATGCACATCTTTATACTTTGACCATAGCTCTGATACCATTTGTTGGAATAGATCTAGGATTAAGAAAAGATTTATCGCTTCTAGTAAGCAGCGGAATATAAAAAAATTCTTTAAAAACACGTAAAACGTTTTTATAACCTAGACAAAGTGCATGAACATATAATTTAAAATTTTAGAACTACATTTAGTTTTTACTCGGTACCAACCTTGAATGGAGCTTGAACGTTGAGAAGCCTTAGGAAGGTTAAAACGCTCGTCTCCCGACGCAGCTCGCCTCTCCCACTAGTCTTTTTGAACCTGTGACTAACAACGAAAGTTTCTATCACTAGAGTCTTTGAGTATGGTTAGAATTTAGTGTGTGGGCACTTTTAAACACTATGACTCAAGAACAAGTCTTTGAGCCAAAGAGCTAAAACAAAACGCTAGGTCTAATGAGGACCTAGGTGCCAAAACAAAAGGGACAAGAAGAGATAGAGATAGAGAGAGGGTGGGCGGCTACAACTTAGAGAGAGAAGTTCTCAATCTCAAAATTGTGTGTTGTGAATTGTAAATGAGGTGAGGTATTTATATGAGGATGATTACCTTGAAAATGTAGTTTTCTCTTCTCTATTGAATATCACACATTCATGAGCAAATATGCATTTCCTCTTTTCCCATGTTGCACGTCCAACCTATGCCATTAAGGCCTTTGATTTGTTTCCTCATTTGATTTCTTCTCTCTTGGCCGCCCCATTTGTTTTACTTCTAGAGGAAATTTGTTTCCTCTTTTTCTTTTGGCAAGTATCTTCATACATTAATGCACAAAATAATATCTCTTTCCTTGCTTGAGTGGACGGTTTGGAGGGCTTCTAGAACATGCTTCTAGAAGTTTCTTCATTTATTCATGACAACATAAGAAAATGCCCATTTAGAATTTTCACATAAAATTCCATGAAATGAAATTCAATCCCCAAGCCCCAATTAACTTAACTTGGCCGTGTAATATAATTCATTTTCATCATATGACAATGTAAAAAAAAACTTATTTATTGACATTCATACCATCCTATGTCCAAAAGGACAAAATTACCCTTTAGAAAATTTTCGTAAAACTTGTCTAGTTCTTGTTTTGACTTAGCTTTCATGTTTAACTAATCCTACTCTTAAGACTTGTGGTAGTGTCCTCATGGATCCAAATGAACAAAGCTTGAGCTAGCATACTTGCACTCAAAAGTTCACAAACATTTTCCAAGTTTAGCTTAGTGTCAACTAACTCCACTAAAGAATTGACACTGAGAATCTCTCGGTTCAAATGAATTTATTTTCTACTCAAGAATTCAACTTAATTGTGATGAGTGGATCCACTGAATATTATCTATGTTTACCCTTCATGAATATCATCAACTAGATGGGATTTAAAAAATTACCATTTTACCCTTCTAGCTGTTATTTCCTCAACTCATTTTTCGCTTGTGAATAAGTTAGAAACAATGTATTGACGAGGAACTTACAAGTCACATTGATTCATCCAAAAGAGTCATGACTCAATTTGGACACTGACCAGTTCATTTATTCACATTCCAAGGAACAAAGCATGAGGTGATATACATTGCATTTCAGTAATCTTGTACATGAATTCCATATCTACGAGATCTTCACAAAGTTACTCATGACATCTTCATAACTTAGTACTTCACCAATAGGTCTTATTCAGAATCACATAGTGAGTCCGAACTCTGACTTTCTCAAATGAAAATATGTAAGCTATGAAATGACATGTCTCATTTCAGGATTGAGGTAAGCATGATGCAATTCATACGTAGTGACCTCGAGACATAAGAGGTTAAATGGTTTGTTCTTATTCTATCTCTTGAAATGCACTTGTCAATTAAGTACCTTCAGAAGATACGTAGAACAACTATAGAGTCTCTAACTCTCAATGTCCCATAACCAGATATCATAGATTCTCCTAACAATCGTACTAAGATCAATAGCCCTTTGATCCTTAGATTGTGAATATCCTGTTTTAAGCAAACCATGAAGAGTTTGTTCATGCAAATCTATATTTGACTCTTCATTTGTTGTTAGGTTTGTTTAACGACTAAAAACTATAGTTAATCATAAAGCTTCAAACAGACAAGGAAGAATTAATGAACGTTTCAACTTTTATTAATTATTCAGTAATTAGAAGCAAGAGTCTTCGTGAGACTTTATTACATCAAATGTACTTAAGCAATGACTACTACTCTTCTTGTGGGGCACCATTGACAACAACTACCGTTTCTGAGGCAAGGCCTAATGGTAGGCACACTTTCGATAGTGTGTCGTAAGTAGCATGTGTCAAATGGAAGGCATAAGTGCTAATTATTACCGTTATATGGCACATGGCAATGTGGACGTTTGGCATACGTTTTGGAAGATAGTCTCAATCATTCATTTTTGTAACGTTGGATGGATGAAGGGCTGAAATTTATTGCTATTGGAGTTGAAATTTTATTAAACATTTACACTTTTATCCCATTTCGATTCCAACACTATAAATAGAGCCCATTTTATATTATTTTTTACAACCACCAACACTCTCTATTATATTTCCCTCCAAACATTCTCAACAAATATTCTCTACAATATTATCAATATATTTAGTCTACATTTTGATTAGTATTACATAGTAAATTATATAAATCTATATTATATACTTATTAATTTATATTATATAGTTTTGAGCATGTCTGCCTCGTCATCAAGTCACCGAGAATCTCGACGAGGTTCATGGAGAAGTTCTAGTCACACTCTCACACCATAACGATCACAAGAAGAAGAGGTACAAAATCAAGAAGTTTAACAACCAAATTCCCCTTCTCCCCCATCCAATATTCACAAAATTGGTTAAATCTTTCTTAATTTTCCAATTACGAAAACATCGAATATGCTTCCGTCCTAACTTCAACATATCCATATCAACCTCCAAGTTTCCCTCAAGAGTTATCTCAATTCGTCTCGGGCTCCTCTTATGTTCCACCACAACATCAATATTTTACACAACAACATTCACAACATCCTCCATTACCTCAACATCCATATACCTCATAACCACATGTATACGAAGATGCTTACATGGTATATCAAGAACAACTTCGTAGATTTCAACAACAATCACCTCCTCCACCTCCACGACCTACAGATCCTCCAAAAATTCCACCACAAGATCCACCAAGTCAACAAAACCCACAAGAGGAAGAAAACCCACCAAATCACCAACCTCCACAACCAAAGAAAAAAAAATAAAACTACGTTCCAAAATGTAGAAATATTTCACGGAGCTCAATGATGGCGATATACGAAAAGGTGATCAATGCAACAAATGTGAGAAGATCATCAACGCTGACAATAGGGATAAAGGGACTTCCTCATTGTACAATCACTACAAGATGTACGTTATTGCCGGATCTTCTTCATCTCAGGTAAGTACACTCGATCCCGAAGAATTTAAAAAGAACTTGTTCGATACATAGTTTCTACCAACCAATCAATTGTACATGTAGAAAATACAACTTTGATAGATTTGTGCATTATTTAGTTCCTAGAATTCAAATGATTTCTAGACGTACTCTATAGGAAAATTCTTTAAAAAAATTCACGTAGACAAAGAGACACTTAAAGCGCTTCATGCCTGTTAGGCTTAATGTAGCGTTGACGTCTGATATTTGGTCGGGAAACGCAAAAATAGACTACGTGAGTGTTGTAGTTCATAATATAGATAACTCTTGAAACTTAAACAAACGGATCATAGCCTTTAAGAGAAGGGTGATGTAGTTAAATAGTCAATTTAAAGTTATGAATTTGCAAAATAGCTAAGGTTTGTCATAATTTAGTGAAATAGCAAAAATGTGCAGCAATCTGGTTTCAAAATTTTTTTTTTTACTTCAAGATTAATTTTTTTGAAAGTGATAAATTGCTTATAATAATCGTCAAAAACTTTAATCTTGATTGTAAAAAAAAATTTGAAAACGTAAATTTGACTACTTTGCTGAAAGTTGAACTTTGGCTATTTTACTAATATATAAGTTTCAAATGACTATTTTGTACAATTTTTCATTAAGAGAATAGAGGGTAGTCACACTGAAAATGCCATCTTAGAAATCTTTCTAGAAATCACATTTAGTAGCTTTGGTCAAATCATTGACGATCGAAGGCAGAGTTTGAAACTCGAAATGGTCGAGACATTGACTATTTACAAAGATTGATGTCAACATGAAGACCGTACTCATGTTACATTCGTGAATATTAACCTTGTTCATGCTTTAATGTAAATTTTCAAAACGTGAGTATTCTTGAGTAGAATTGTAATATTTTAATTTATGTTTAACGGAAGTCTCATTTCCATAAAATAAAACAACGATAGGCGCAACGATACTATCGTTTTCTTCCGTTGCCTAAGATTACATCACTCAACGAATTTTTAATTTTGAGAGTAAAATATTAATTTTGACAACACAGAAAAGATATATAAGAACAAAATCTTGGGGGATTTTGTAAAATGTTGTAAACATTCTTCTAATTTTTAAACATGGCATAATATAAATAGGGCAATTTCATAAAGTGGACCTAAATGTGTACAAAATATCATTAGTAGACCACGTTTTTTTTAAAATATCTAAAACTGAACATTTGGCTCCAAAATGGATGAAAATACCCCTCAAACCTTATAAACCCTCTTTCTCTCACATATTCTCACTCAAATCATATCTCAAGCTCTCAAATCCTCTCTATTTTGGAGTAATCATGGGTAAGTTAACTAACTTTGTCATTTTGATTATATTTTGTCTAATATTTAGGGGTTTAGGGTAACTTAGGGTTTAGAAAACTTTTAGATCTAGGAATTTTAGGCTAAAATCTGGAAAATTAAGTTAATTTGCGACCATTTGCGATGAAATTCAAGTTACTTTGCCATGAAATAAAAAAAAAAACACAAAAATTCAAGATTGAGAACATTTACGACCAGTTGCAACCAAATGTGACCTGTTGCGACCAATTGCTACCAAATGCGACGAAATCCGACCAAATGCGACCTGTTGTGACCATTTGCCACCAAATGCGACAATTTGTGACCTGTTGCGACCAATTGCGATCATGTTGACTTTTTTATGTTGTTTTTGTAGTTTTCCTCCAAATTAATGGCACTTGGGAGAGAAATTGGCATTTATGGGTGTTCAAGGATGCTAGAACTGAGTCATTCAATGTTCCGAACGATCTGACGTACACGGAATTAGTGAATAAAGTGTACGAGATGATCAACATTGACAGATTCTCGTATGACTTAAAATTTGAAGTCCCATACATAATGGATGTACTCCCAATAGCACCGCAAGTTTTGACAAACGATGCGAATGTTTCGTATTACTTGAAGCATAAACACCGAAAGAGATTTCCGATTTGTGTAAGCTTGATAGCTAGACATATCATCACGCCACCGAATGTCATCGCGCCAACAAGTGTATGTCGAGAAGTATACAAAGGAAAAAGGAAAAGAAATTATGGTTGAAGAATTGTCTCGAAACGAACCGAAAAAGAGACGGAACCACAATGATGACGAACACACTACACTTGCAATTGAGGTGTATGATCGAGTTGAAGACGAAGACGAAGTGTATAGACGTGATAGAGATGATTACCACAATGATGCTACCATAGAGATGGCGAAGAATGTTTCCACGACGAAGACAATGACAGTGTCGATGAACACAACAACGAAGGAGATAGAGGTGAAGAGTTTGAAGAATTCGTGAATAGTGATGAATATGATGAGTTTGTGAATAATTTCACAGTCCCATCGGGCCATTGTCAACCATGCGAGCCTACTTGCAATTGAATGCGTCTATTAACGCATTCAACTTGCAATTGTCTCTGCCGTTTAGGTACTCAGTGATCAATCTGTCGCTCCTGCGCTCTTGTTGTTCTGTCAATCTCGGACCATCTTCATACGTAAAACCGCTTACTAAAGCGTATTCAAGGAGTCCAAATCTCACTCTTTGAGAACCTATACAGAAGTGTATCTCTCCCCGTGCAGTGGGCTCGATCCTCCTCTGAAGCAAATTATGTATAAGCACGCCCGAGTATTATAACTCGACTTGATCCTTCGTAAAAAAATTTCTCAAACAGAGTCCCGATAACTCTATCCAAAATCTCCAACTTGAAAAATCTCTCATACACTTTCTTCAATGATGTGGACCCAAGATACGAGACCGAGCCGGGAAATTCAATTCATAAAGGTATTTCAAATGATCCTACAAAAGACAAAAAAAAAAAAAAAAACTAGTCAAAAAATCATTTTCGGTCGCAAATGGTCGCAAAACATCGCATTTGGTCGCAAACCGTCGCAATTGCTCGCAAATCGTCACACTTGGTCGCAAAATATAATTTAAAAAAAAAAATTAAAAATATCGCAACCGGTCACAATTTGGTATGCATTTTATCGCAACTGGTCGCAGTTGAAGTTCATTGCAAATTCCGGGAAAATTTTTTACTTGTTTGGTTCTCATCTCAAAAAGAGTTTTTGAGTTAAAAAAATTGGAAACAAAAAACGAAAGTTGCGTTTGGTTTAATTTTCCGGAAAAATTTTTAAAAAAATTTTGAAGTTGTTTTGTAAAAGAGTAAAGAAAACTGAAAACAAATAAAATGTGTTTTTGGAAAAAAATTTCTTTTCTTCTCTCCTCCTTCAAAAACAAAAATGAAAACTGTACCAAACAGTTTTTTCAGTTTCTCAAAAACAAAAATGAAAACTGTACCAAACAGCTTTTTGAAAATAACTGCAAAATAATTTTTCAGTACAACTACAAAAATTAGAAAATAGAAAACAAAAACTTTTTGAGTGAACTACCAAACAGCCCCTTAAAACCCTAACTTTTCAAAATCAATCCAAATGGCCCTAAATGTTAGATATAGAATTAATTCCTTTTTTACCCCTGGACTCGTACCCCGATTACCCCCTGGACTCGGAAATGTTGCAGAACTAATCTCAGAACTTAGACACGTGTTACAACTTGCATTTTCACTCAGTATTTGGACGTTAAGTTTAACTTTTTGATGACGTGGCAATATTTTAAAGGGTATAATACTATTTTTTATTATTTTAAATACTTTAATATTTAAACAGATTAAATAATTAAATATTTTTTATTATCTCTCCTCTCTCTCTTTCTTTTCTTCTTCTATCTTCTTCTTCCTCTCCTGGTTCTCCCCACGCGTACACCTGCGAGAAAACAAGAAGAAAAAAAGCCAGTTCGCAGAGTTGCTTCCTCGCGTGACCCAAATCACCGAGCCTCCCATCTTGCGCGCGATCACCGGTCCGGGACAGGGAGTCCATTTTCTTGCACTTCTCGAGCTGGGCGTCGAGACTCTCGGAGGAGCTCTAGGGCTCGAAGGACTGGGAAAACCCTTCTCTCTCTCTCTCTGACCATCGCTATCCATCTTCAATCAAACCCCCGAAGGCGTCTCAAACACTCCAAACCCAAATCCAAATTAAACCATGGAACCCTAACCTCCATTCATGGCATTCCCAACCAAAACCCAATCCCAATCGCCGCCGTCAGCCTTTAAAACCCGATTTCGTCGCCGTTGGGAGCTATAACCAGACGGAGAACGTGCTTGCGACGTCTCCGGTGGCCTCGTCGCTCCCGAGCAAGGCCGGAGAAATGATGGAGTTTTCCGAGGAGTCGGAATCTTCGCACCACCACCGCCGCACGAACTCCGGGAAGTTCGCCCAAAACCCATTCCCAATCGCCACGAGTAGCTCTTTTTTTCCCACAGCGGCCCAAAATAAAAATAAGAAGAAGAAGAAATGAGAGAGAGAGAGAGAGAGATAGAGTGAGAGAGATAGAAATATTAATTATTTAATATGATAATAATATTTAAATATTAAAAGTATTTAGAATATTGCCACGTCATCAAAAAGTTAAACCTAACGTCCAAATACTGACGGAAGTGACAAGTTGTAACACGTGTCTAAGTTCTGAGATTAGTTCTGCAAGATTTCCGAGTTCAGGGGGTGAAATGTAATCGGGGTACGAGTCCAGAGGATAAAAAAGGAATTAATTCTTATATATATATATATATATATATATATATATATCCTAAACACATTTCTAACTATTAAATACTAGATTTAACAAGAGAATCGAAGAAAAAACTTACCTTTTTCTTGGATTGAGACCCGCGAGCTCTTAGACCACCACCACCGTCGGAGTTCAAGCCTTGTCCACCGGTTTCCATCGAAAGAGGTCGCAATACGTCGTACTTGGTCGCAACCGGTCGTACGGCGTCGCAATCGGTCGTAATAGTGGAGGAGGGAATATTGGGTTTGAGAGAGGGAGAAAATATGAGCGACTGTTTTTTATTTTTTTTTTTGTTTTTTTTATGAAATTTTTGTGTTTTTATTGTTTTAAGGGTATTTTTGTTCATTTTGAGACCAAATATTATGTTTTAGATATTTAAAAAAAAACGTGGTCTAAGATATTTGGTACACATTTAGATTTACTTTATAAATTCCTCTATAAATAGGAATTATGGATAGAATTGGACCTGAAAAAAAAAAAAAAAAAAAAAAAAAAAAAGAGAGAGAACCCTTGGTTAGTTAGCAGGAGGTTCGTTTATTTACCATGGTTAAAGATCAAACCCCCGTCGTTTTAACTCCTCTCCATTTAATAATAAATAAATAAGATATTAAGACAAGATTCACATTAACATTATTTAACCAACCAACCCAACCCCTATTTAACCACACACCACTCCCACGATCTTTTCATTCCCTCTCCAACTCTCTCTCTCTCCCTCTAGAGAAACCCAAAACCCTCTTCAAAACAATGTCCTCGTCGGCGTTCCTAAACGACCTAGATTCCCTCCATGCGACGTCGTTCGTCTCCCTGGAAACCCTAGCCATGACAATCGTCCTAGCCGCTATACTGTACCTCTGGCTCGCCGGCCCCGGCGGCCTCGCGTGGACCCTGGCCCGGCCCAGACAGAGTGGGACCCACCGCATCCCGGGCCCTAAAGGAAACCCCTTCACCGGCTCGCTCTCCGAGATGACTCACCCAACTCCCCACCGAGCCCTGGCTTCCCTCGCCGCCCGGCTCGGCGCCGAGTCGCTCATGGCGTTCTCCGTCGGCTTGACGCGCTTCGTCGTCGCGAGCCGAGCAGACACCGCCAAGGAGATCCTCGGAAGCCCCTACTTCGCCGACAGGCCGGTGAAAGAGTCGGCTTACGAGCTCCTCTTCCACCGCGCCATCGGCTTCGCGCCGTACGGAGATTACTGGCGTGGCCTGAGGAGAATCGCCTCGACTCACCTCTTCAGCCCCAAGAAGATCTCCGATTTCGGCGACTTTCGCCGGAGCACAGGAGTGAAAATGGTCGACCAGGTCAAACTCGCCTCCGGCGGCTCTGTCCCGGTCAGGGAGATTCTTCACTTCGGGTCTTTGAGCAACGTTATGATGACCGTCTTCGGCCGGAGCTGCGATTTCTCCGGCGGCGGAGGGGGATCGGAGCTCGAAGCCATGGTCAAAGAAGGGTACGAGATCTTGGGGATGTTTAATTGGAGTGACCACTTTCCTCTCTTGGGGTTGCTTGACCTGCAAGGCGTGAGGAAGAGGTCTAGGGTTTTGGTCAACAAGGTCAACGCTTTCGTTGGGAAGATTATCGACGACCATAGAGAGAGGAAAGACGGCGAGAGGGTCGGGGATTTCGTGGACGTTTTGCTTGATCTCGAGAAGACCAACAACGCTGATGAGAACACTAAGCTTTCTCGCTCAGATATGATTGCCGTTCTTTGGGTACGTACTTATTTCTTCCTTGCTCAAAACCCTAGATATATAATAAAGGTCGTTATTTAATTAATATTTCCTTTTTGGTTACTAGGTCTCTTTATTCGTCACTCGCAAAAGTTCGTGTTTAGTTTCAGCATAAGAATATGGTTCTCAATTTTATTATTATTATTTTTACTTTTTCAGTTGAGCACGTAATTTGTGTGTAGTTTTATTTAGTTACTTATTTCACTTTTCGCTTTGTCACGAGTTTCATAACCTCGTTTGCGTTAAATATGAAGAGTATAAAAGACCGTTAATTGGTACAGTAGTACAATTCGTTTTTCCTAAAGAAACGTCCTTGCAATTTGACTAAATTTTCGTTTCAAACAAACTTAACGCAGTTATCCCAATTTAAATATTCTCTAACCACATCAAGTTATTTGTTTATTTTCTTTAATTATGATTATTATTATGGTGTGATTCAGGAAATGATATTCAGAGGGACAGACACGGTGGCGATACTCCTAGAATGGATTCTGGCCCGGATGGTCCTCCACCCGGAAATCCAATCGAAAGCCCAATCTGAAATCGACGCTATCGTCGGAAAATCCCGGCCCGTCTCCGACTCCGACATCCCGAACCTGCCATACCTTCAAGCGGTGGTGAAAGAAGCCCTGCGGGCCCACCCGCCGGGCCCGCTCCTCTCGTGGGCCCGACTCTCCACCCGCCACGTGTCCATCGGCGACGCCCTCGTCCCCGCCGGGACCACCGCGATGGTCAACATGTGGGCCATAACCCACGACCCGGCGGTCTGGCCCGAGCCCGGGGCTTTCAGGCCCGAGAGGTTTCTCGAGAAAGGAAGCGCCTTCGAGGCCTTGAGCGTCATGGGGTCCGATCTTCGCCTCGCTCCCTTCGGTGCCGGGCGTCGGGTTTGCCCCGGGAAGTCCCTCGGCCTCGCCTCGGTCCACCTATGGCTCGCTATCTTGCTCCAGAGCTTCGACTGGGTCCCCAACTCTGGTGACGAGGGTGTTGACTTGACTGAAGTGCTTAAGCTGTCTTTGGAGATGAAGAATCCCTTGGTCTGCAAGGCTCTCCCTAGGGCTGGCTCTTTCTAAGCTAGAATAATATTTAGCTTGGTTTTCTTTCTAGGGTTTGGTTTGGGTTGTTATTGTCTTTTTCATATATATATAGTATATTTGGCTTGTGCAAGTTTTGGACTAGGGCGTGGGAGATCAGTTGCGTGGTGTTTCTCCTGGGTTCTTTGTTGTGTGCACAGCTGGTTAAAAAAAAAAAAAAAAAACTTCTATGGGGTTTTTAATTTTTAGTTTTGTTTTGTTACCCTACAATTATTGTTGTGTTATTTCTAGTCTGCATGGATTTGTAGTAGTGTGTAATGTTAATGAATATGGTCTCTTGTACATAAATGAATGACTGTATTGTCTTTTTCTTATGATTATTATCGTTGATTATCATTGTTAGTATTATATGGTAGTGAACGTTTTCGACTCGGATCTATGACCTTGGAAAGATGTATCATGTATGTTCATTAACAAGAAACATTATGATCTAGCAAAGCTTTTAATTATTTTTTCTGTTTCTTTTTAGCTTTGTTAGCTTACAGTTAAGATATATCATATTTCATATTTTTCAAGTTTGCATGGGTTTTGTTGTAGTATTTAAAGTTGGTGGCGATGGTTTTTTGGACATAAATGAATGATATGATCATATGCAGCTCTACTTTGGTTGTTACACTCCCGGTAGTAGTACTGTTTTTTTTTTTTTTTTTTTTTTTTTTTTTTTTTTTTTTTTACTCTTACTCTCTTGCTCTTCCATACATGACTCATGCAAGACAAGTACTTCAGAGGAGGGAGGGAGAGTTTTGAAGTTATCATTATCGTTATCGATATTATTATTATTATTTATTTTTTATGAGTTATTTTTCAAGTTGTATTTATGGCAAAGTTCTGACAGTCAAACTTACCAGTGAAAGATCATGAAAATGAAAAGAAAACATAAGGAAAAAAAATGGACTTGCATACGCCAGTCTGCAAAATTTATTGCCGCGTTGAAAAACAGTCTTTTCTTTGATAATTTTGAAGAGAGCAATAGGGGCAGTTAAACTCACTTTTTTTTTTTTAAGTCAAAGTTTTATTTTATTATAAATCATTTTTTTTAAGTCAAATGAAAATTTTCTATGTTATTAAAAAAATAAACCATTAAATTCGCAATAAATTAATGAATTATAAAATAAATTAAATTAAATTAAATAGTCAATTAAATTTAGTCTTTAGTCAATTAATTTGATGGAATATTTTCTCAATAAAATATAACTTTAATTAAAATCTTAAAAAAATTAAGAAATTGACCAATTACAAAAAGTTTAATAATAATAATATATGTGAATATCATAAATATGACGAAATCTATGCTAGAGATTATATCATACAAGCAATTCATAGCCCGCTTAATTTATAGCCCTCAATTTCTCTCCACAAATTCCGTATTGCAGGAAAAGTTGAATAAAAAATGCAGCAATGACGTCGAAGCCAAGGTTTGAAATGCCGTTTTCGATACCGTTTCGAACCCTCTGATTTACGGAAAATCGTGACGCCGACGGAAAATCGAACGGAAAAATTGTGAAAAAATGCAAATGATATGCCGTTTTAAAATGTCGTTTTCGATGGAAAACCGACATGCCGATGGAAAATCGAACGGAAATAATGTTGCAAAAAAATGTTAGATATATATAGTATGTATTATTCAATATTTAAGTTATAGTAATAGGAATACATTTAGTACATAGTATGTATTATTTAATATATATTTATCATAATTTTATTATTTTTAATACATATTCTACATAAAATCAGTACTTGGTTACATTTATCATAATTTTATTATATTTAATACATATTCTACATAAAAATTTATTTGTTACATTTATATGAATTTTTATCTTATATATAGTATGTCTACATAAAACAAATGTAATATATAAATAAAAGTAAACAATACTATTGCAAAATCAGTATTTGGTTTAATTGGTTAGGGCTTTGAAGATATGTGTGGCTGACTCTTGATCCATTCCCAGTTGAACCATATTGAATTTTATTTAACTTTTGAAACAAAAAAACGACATACTAAACGAAATTCGGCAAAAACGACAAAAAAACGAAAATGACGACAAATGGAAAAATTTACTTTTTGCCGGCCGGTTTACTCCGGCAGCGGTGCCGCCGCCGATTTCCGGCGAATTTCGCCAGCATTTAAAACCATGGTCAAAGCACATTTATAAAATTTCAATTGCTCTAACTCTAAACGACAATTAGATACCACTAATAATAATAATAATAGACTTAAAATAAATGATCTTTTTACAATTAATTATTTAACTTTTATTATGTTTAGTAAAATAGCCTCTACACATAAGCCACGTTAATATATATAAAGTAGAGAAATCATTCTGGGACAAAAACACCATTCAATGAGCAGTATATTTTTATTTAGAAAAATAAAAAATTGGACTATAGACATAAGTAGTGTTCAGAAAGATAAAAATATTTTCAAAAAACTTTAAATTCATTTTTGTCAAACCTAAATATATATGTACATGTCTATATATTTCTTCTTTCAGATTAAAACATATTAATTATTCAGCAGTAACGTGTGGGACAAACTACTTGCGAATGAATATGAATATGAATGACAATTTCACCCGTTACCTAATCCAGTATCCGAATTAAACGGATTGGGTAATACACATTCTTATTGGATAAATGGGTTAACGGAATAAGTGGACTCGGACCCGTCTATTCGGGTACCAAGCCCGTTAACAACTTAACACTAAAAAAATTGTTTTTATTAAGAATTGATCCCTTGTTTATTAAGTTGCTTTCATTTTTTTTATTACCACTCGACTAACAATCTTAGTTCTTGATATAATATTTTTAATATGTTTATAGTTTAAAAAAAATAATTATACAACAAAATTAATCAGCTAACTAATTCAATACAGTCTAACTCCACTACACGACGATGCGAACAAAAAAAACCTACAGAACAATACTTTTTGCATAATGTTGTATTATAAGGTGTGTTGTATTACAAATATGTATTTTTCTCAATTGATTATATACACTGTAAGTGCAGTATTACGTAATGTTTACAGTATTAGAAGAATAATATTATATATTCTAATTAGTAGAGTTTATAATGCTGTATTGTCTACGTTGTTTTATGAGATTTGTAACTAACTAGGTCATTTTAAACATGCGATTTTGGATCTAGCCTATGTTTAACAATTTTTAGAGATATAACCAAATGGTTTATGTGGCAATAATTAAGGTCTGATTTGCCCTTATTTATTAACAAATTCGTCACTTTCTCTCTCTTATTTTTTTTTCAAATAATTTTCATCAAAACTTCAAAAATTCGTATCTTTCTCATACGAACTCGAAAATTGAGTGATTTCAGATCCTACAAATTCATTGGCGTCGAGATCTTCAAAAATAGACTCATTGTGTTTGATGAAAAATTATGTTTAATGCATCATATTTACGTTTCCATTTATTTTTGTGATAATTTCAAAAAATTTCAGTTATTTCCATATTTAAGGTAGTAACGTGATTTTTCTACATCTATGGTATTAAACATGATTTTTCATCAAACACAATGGATCTATTTTTGAAGATCTCGGCGTCACGAATCCGTAGGATTTGGAATCACTCAATTTCGAGTTCATATGAGATAGATATGGTTTTTTGAAGTTTTTATGTAAAAAAAATGTATGAAAAAAGTAGAAGAGATAAAATGAAGATTTTGTTAATAACTAAGGGCAAATGAGACCTTAATTATTGTCACATAAACCTGTTTGTTATTTCACTAAAAATTGTGAAACGTAGGCTAAAAATAAATTTCATAGTTTCATTTTGACTATTTTGCTACACTGCCCTTGTTTTATTGTCTCAAATTACTTTTAATTGTTTGAATGGTATTATGATTTGTGGTTTTTATTTATTAAGATTTTTTTTTAATAAGATTGTTGGTTTTTTTTTTTAATTTGAATGCACCCAAAATCATGAGGCCGTGCCAATAAAAAAAAACTATACATGCACATGATCTATCTACACCTGGGCTTGTGGTACACCCAGACGCCGGAATTCCGCTTCTTTTAGGTCGTAAATGTCGCGCGGAGCGGTTCCTTCCGGTCGAGGAGAGTGAATGGCAGGATTGCTACTGGTCGGTGAGCGGAAGTGCACGGAAACGTGCGGAACACCTTCTTTCCATCGTTTCGGTGCTTTTTCTGACATACAGTTTTGTATTTCTTTTTATTTTTAAAAAAACTGGACAGTTAGATTTGTGGATGTTGCAAATCCAACATCCATAAATCTGTTGGTTGACTAATAAATTTGGTTGAATTTTTCAGCCTTAATGTAAGGTACAATATTTTTGTAAGGTTTTGTTATTTAGTTTTAACCTCTTTTTTCATTTTCTTATAAATATCACCATCATTCATAATTTTTTTCACACATCACAATACAATTTTATCATACTCTCTTCCACTACTCAATTTCTCATAAAATCTTCACTAATCTTTAGTTTTATTATTATATAGTTTTCATATATAATTTTTTTATATAGTTATCAAATATATTTTTAGTATATGGTTTTAATTTTTATTCACAACCCCAACCACCATATCAAGATCCATACCAAGTGTACTAATTGCAAATACGAAAAATTTACATTCTAGTCCTTATTTAAAAAACACTACATTTTAGCCATTGGAAAAATATTTATTTTAATTTATTATTTTTAGGGCAGTGTAGCAAAATAGCCAAAATGAAACTATGAAATTTCTTTTTAGCCTACGTTTAACAACTTTTAGGGAAATAGCCAACAGATTTATGTGACAATAATTAGGGTCTGATTTGCCCTTATTTATTAACAAAAACCATATCTATCTCGCATAATTTTTCATCAAACACAATGGGTCTATTTTTGAAGATCTCGACGCCACGAATTTGTAGGATATGAAATCACTCAATTTCGAGTTCGTATGAGAAATATATGAATTTTTGAAGTTTTGATGCAAAAAAAATATTTTGAAAAAAATTGGAGAGAGAAAGTGACGAATTTATTAATAAATAAGGGTAAATCAGACCTTAATTATTGCCACATAAGTCATTTGGTTATATCCTAAAAATTGTCAAACGTAGGCTAGATCCAAAATCACATGTTTAAAATGTCATAATTAGTTACAAATCTCTTATTTTTAATGTATAGAAATTGAGATTTTCACCGATAGAATGTAAATTTCTGATTCATTGACAGTGGAATTCTGATCAATACGGGGAAGAATAATTCCTAAAAATAACGCCATGTGTTTGGAATTATTTATGGAAAGCTGCATTTGGGTAGCGTTGCTTTACTAAGATTTTAGGCACTATGCAAGTTCGACAAAACTAGCCTACTTTCCTGCGGAACAATTTTTTTCCATATCGGATCATGTATATTTCCTTTAGGAACCACATCCTGATAATTTCTTCCTTTATTCTTCTTTTCTTTCTGACCTTGCTTTTGTAGCGTTTTGTCTCGTTGCATGGGAATTGAAAAGGAACAGAAAGAGACCACTCGAAAATCTTCTCACAAAAGTGGATTCCAAGTGCTCGGTTAAAATTTTGAGTTTACATATGAATTATGAGCCAAGCTATATGAAATAAAGCTTGTCAAGTTGCTTACAGATATTTATCATACACAATTACACACACGTCTTCAAAAAGAATATATATGTTTTTTCTCTCTAAATTTGCGCATACCGATAATATAGACTCGACACAGAATGTTACCAGGATGAATAATATATATATATATATATATATATATATATATATATAATATATTGGAGGAAGTGTAGTAAATAGCTGAATAATTGCCATCTTGCATAGGTTGGAACTTGGAGCGAAAAAGAGATGATATATATATATCATCTCTTTTTCGCTCCAAGTTCCAACCTATGCAAGATGGCAATTATTCAGCTATTTACTACACTTCCTCCACGTATATCACACCATTTTTTTAAGACGCTCAAAATATATAACACATGAAAAACTCAAATTTTATCGTATAACAAATTTTTGATAAATTTTAAGTAAATAATCATGAAATTTTTTACTATTTACTTAACATTTACAAAAAATTGATTATTAATAAATTTCTACATTTTAATAGCTTAATTACTCAATTAATGGACTTTTTTTAATATATTAATTAAATGAAAAGATAGACATATATATTGAGCTGGCAATTTATTGAGCTATAAAGTAAATTCATTTTCACAAAGATTTTGGGTCATTTTTATTGAATTTATACACATAATATATCTTGATATGCCACTTGAAAGTTTAAATAATTATCCTCGCAAATTGTTGTTTTTAAAGAGAGCAATATAATAGCATACATACTTCTTTCGAATCTGGTGAGTTGTGCTTTACAGTACGACCCCTCGAATGATTACGGAATAAGAACCAAAGTCCATGCTAAAGAAAACGTCAATTGACTTTGCTTTTTCTATTTTCCCTTCATATATTCTTTGATGTGATGATGATCAGAATATAATATCTATATCACGATCTAGGAATAGACTATTTTTGTATAGTATCTTTCTTAATGTATCTTTCCCTCGTGAATGGATGATTTGGATATCCTAACTCAACCAAGCTTTATATTGCAGACAACCGGAATATTTTTTGTAATCTCTCCATTGCCCAATCTACTCATATATTCCTGTTATCTTTCTTTGTAACTCACGTTTTTTTTTTAAGTCTGGAGATCCGTTAGAAAATTTACCGCTATAAATATTTAAAAAATAACCTATGGTAAGCTCATTGATCACACCAAATGAGTAGATTTAAATCAAGGTAAAAATGAAAAGGAAAGAAAAAGACAATCCAAATACAACCTCCAGGTAGTCATTTATTAACAAGAGATCAAAACGTTGGCAGTTGTATAAGAGATTGCATTATTGTAACAATTAATATTTAGTGATAAAACCAATTGGTATAAGAGATTATATATGTAAAACACCACCAATAATGGGCACACAAATAAGAGAATCTAGGTACACGAACAAGATATTGCTGCCAATTGATTTCAAGATGGAAGCTCATGATACTTCACAAACGTATAATAGGTTTCTAAACGGAACAACAAAGCAGACAAATATTCGGAGTTATCGACCCTCACTCTGGATGAAGAAGCCCAAGATTCCCGACTCATAAAGGATAGAATACAAAAGAACAAATATACGGAAGATAAAATTCTTCTTCATGGGGAAGGAGAAAATCTTTATAAACGGTGGTCCATGGAATTTTGCTACTTATGATGCCTATTTTTCGAATCCACCTACTTATACCAGTATTGTTGAAGCGATTCGGCCATGACTTGGAAAATGGGTTGGATGAAGAGGAAGAACATACTTTAGCTAGCTATTAGGGAGAGAGTGGCTAAGAGGTTATAAACCCACATGTCAAGCCCATACTTTAGCAATGTGGGACTCTCACATGTCAATCCCATACTTAACAATGTGAGAGTCAACTAGGATCGTAACAAAAATGGGTTGGATGAAGTGGAAGAACATGGTGCAGACAAAATTAGGCTTCAAAGGCGTCGAATGTTCCAATCAAGCAATTGCTCATCCTTGTTATTTTATTGCTCATGTATGGTAGAAAACCTTAGAGGGTGTGATCGTCCTACATGTGTTCTTGATTCTCACTGTCTATTATGTC
The DNA here is from genome assembly GCF_054948205.1 of Urtica dioica subsp. dioica. Lineage (NCBI taxonomy): Eukaryota > Viridiplantae > Streptophyta > Magnoliopsida > Rosales > Urticaceae > Urtica > Urtica dioica. The sequence continues at coordinate 41,189,618 of NC_142758.1, read as the reverse complement.
TTATCTAATTCGTGTGGCGGTAGCACAATCACTCCTTCGTAGAGTATATGTGTTTAAGGAGTAGATAGAGTCTCTGTCAATGTCGAGGGAGTCTCTGTCCTATCTAGTCATCGACTATTGGCTCCTTGAAATGATGCAGCCTCCTAGAGTATTGTTAGGAATATTTTCCTACAACTTCTTGCTGTCCACAAAACATGTACAATTACACATTGAAAGTTGAATTAGTTATTTAAATACCAAATTAGATATTTTAAGTAAATTAAATAAATTTTATTTTATTTATATCACGCTAAGATATAGTTAAATAAAATTGGAAATTATATCCATATATGTGAATATATTTTTTTATGAAAATAAAATATCTAAATTAGGTTTTATATTTGACACTCCTTGGTTTACATTTTATAGGATTTTGTTTGTTAAATTGTTGGACCAAAATGATCAAGATATCTCAGGTGCAGAGGTTCTCGTTGAACCGACAAAGAGATAATTAAGTTGCATGTCCACAAAATCGAGTTAAGTTGCTAAGATTCAATTTTGTTAGCTCAAATATATATATATATATATATATATATATATATATATATATATATAAAAGGATGGAGCTAGAGCAGGCCGATGGTTTTTTTTTTTTTTTGCACTTTTGACCCATTTTTTACCATGAAAATTTACAAAATTAGCCCCCTGAAACGTTTTCTTTTCAAAGTAGCCCCCTGTTGAGTTTCTCTGGCTCCGTCCCTATATATAACTTCTGAAGTTATGTTCCCAACACAGGTGAAGATTCCGAGGATACTATAGACTGGCTGACAAGCTGCCAGCTCGATGAAGGAGAAACAAGCTGGAAAGACGAGTTGAACTTCAATACTCCCTCTCAAGCTCAATTGTAAATATTGAGGAGATCAAACTTGCTACATAACTAAGAAAAACTAGCTCGATGGAGAGACTTGGTGAGAATATTTGCCACTTGATGCCGGGTTGAAATGTACTCCATTTCGATTATCTTTGACTCTATATTCTCATTGATGAAATTGTTGGAATATATTCTCATTGATGAAATTGTTGGAATAGATATAGGATTAAGAAAACATTTATCGCTTCTAGCAAGCGGCATAATATAAAAAAAATTTCTTTAAACAAGTAAAACGATTTTTACTAACCTAGACAAAGAGCAAGTACATGTTATTTTAAATTAAAATTATCTAAGAGCAATTACTCGTTTACTAACCTTTACGTAGCTTGATCGTTGAGAAGCTTGTGGAGGTTGAATCGCTCGTCTCCCCACGTAGCTCGCCTTTCTTCGTTCTTTGGGAATTCGAGTAACCACGAAAGTTTCTATCACATGAATCACTCGAGGTAAGAAGGATTTAGTGCGTGGGCACTTTTAAACACGACGACTCAAGAACAAGTCTTAGAGTCGAAGAGCTAAAATAAAACGCTAGGTCAAATGTGGACCTAGGTGCCAAAAACAAAAACTAAACAGGGAATCTAGAGAGAGAGAGAGAGAGAGAGAGAGGGCGGCCACAATGAAGAGAGAGAAGCTCTCAATCTCAAAATTGTGTGTTGTGAGTTGTGAATGAGGTTGAGTATTTATAGGAGGAGGATGACCTTCAAAAGGTGGTTTCCTCTTTTCTATAGAATATCACATATTCATGAGCAAATATTTGCTCTCCTTTTCCTCATTTCACACGTCCAAGATGGCTTCTGGAAGCCCTTGGATTTGTTTCCTCTTTTGTTCTCTCTTGGTTGGCCGCCCATGTCACTTTCCTCATAGAGGAAATTTGTTTCCTCTTTTTCTTTTGGTAAGTATCTTCATACATTAATGCACAAAATAAACTCTCCTCTCTGGTCATGTTAGACGTGCAAGGACCTTCTAGATGTTTCTTCATTTGTTCATTTGTTTCTTCTAGATGTTTCTATAGGTTTCTTCATTTGTTTCTCCATGAAATGAAATTAATCCTCGAGGCCCAATTATTCATCATGGCCGAGTGAACTAAATTCGTTGTCATCATATGACAATGTAAAAAAAAACTTATTTATTGACATTCATTTCATCACATGTCCAAAAAGACAAAATTACCCTTTGGACAATTTTCGTGAATATTATCTATGTTTACTCTTCATGAATATCATCAACTAGATGAGATTTACAAAATTACCATTTTACCCTTCTAGCTGTTATTTCCTCAACTCTTTTGTCGCTTGTGAATAAGTTAGAACAATGTATTGACGAGGAGCTAACAAGTCACATTGATTCATCCAAAAGAGTCATGACTCAATTTGGACACTGGCCAGTTCATTTATTCACATTCCAAGGAACAAAGCATGAGGTGATATACATTGCATTTCAGCAATCTTGTACATGAATTCCATATCTATGAGATCTTCACAAAGTTACTCATGACATCTTCATAACTTAGTACTTCACCAATAGGTCCTGATGAGAATCACATAGTGAATCCAAACTCTGCCTTTCTCAAATGAGAATACGTAAGCTATGAAATGACATGTCTCATTTCAGGATTGAGGTAAGCATGATGCAATTCATACGTAGTGACTTCGAGACATAAGAGGTTAAATGGTTTGTTCTTATTCTGTCTCTAGAAGTGCACTGGTCAATTCAGTACCTTCAGAAGATACCTAGAAGAATTATAGACTCTCCAACTCTCACTGGGATCAATAACCCTTTGACCCTTAGATTGCGAATAAACTATTTTAAGCAAACCATGAAGAGTTTGTTCATACAAATCTATATTTGACTCTTCATTTATTGTTAGGTTTTTTTAAGGACTAAAGACTATAGTTTATCATAAAGCATCAAACAGACAGGGAAGAATGAATGAACGTTTCAACTTTTATTAATAATTCAGCAGTTACAAGTAAGAGTCCTCGTGAGACTATATTACATCAAATGTACATAAATAGAGACTACTACTCTTCTTGTGGGCACCATTGACAACAAACTCCCACTTGACTAAAAGAAGATGTGAGTAGTCCTTCATGCATAATCCCTCTGATGCTGGTCGAAGACCTTGTTGGATATGGCCTTGGTGAATGGATCTGCCAGTTTGTCCACCGTTGAGATCTTCTTCACCTCCACGTCTCCGCGTTGCACGATCTCTCGAATCAAATGGTATTTTCTCTCAATATGTTTAGACCACTTATGGCTTCGAGGTTCCTTTGAGTTAGCGACAGCCCCACTGTTATCACAATAAAAGTTCATGGGCTCATCGACGTTTGGAATGACTTCTAAATACTTAAGGTTTCCTAAGTCATACAGCCTCCTTGGATGCTTCACAAGCAGCCACATATTCTGCTTCCATTGTGGAGTCAGCAATGCAAGATTGCTTAATACTCCTCCACACAACAGCTCCACCATTAAAGATGAACACAGACCCCGAAGTGGATTTCCTGAAATCCTTATCCGCTTGAAAATCGGAGTCGGTATATCCCGTCATAGTAAGGTTAATACCTAAATATGTAAGCATCAAGTTCCTAGTTCTCCGAAGGTACTTAAGAACATGCTTAACCATAATCCAGTGCTCGGGTCCAGGGTGTTGGAATTGATCTAGGGTTTAAGAAAAAGTTTAACGCTTCGTTAAGCGGCGGAATTTTAAAAATTTTCTTTTTCAAGTAAAACAGTTTTTACGAACCTAGACAAAGTGCAAACACATGTAAATAAAACTAATTTGAGCATAATAAATTTACTAACCTCTTTAGAAGCTTGAACGTTGATGAGCCTTCGGAAGGTTGAAAACGTTCGTCTCCCTCGCAGCACGTCTCTCTTTCTTTCCTCGGCAACTCGAGCAACCACGAAAGTTTCTATCACTAAATCACTCGAAATAAAAGGAATTAGTGTGTGGGCACTTTTAAACACTACGACTTAAGAACGAGTCTTGAAGTCGCAGAGCTAAACACTAGGTCAAATGAGGACCTAGGTGCCAAAACAATAAAACGAAATTGACTAGAGAGAGAGAGAGGAGAGGGGCGGCCACAAGGTCTAGAGAAAGAGTCTCTCAATCTCTAACTTATGTGGAATGAGAAAAATGAGAAGAATGAGGCTCCTATTTATAGGAGAGGTCTCACCTTCAATAAGGTAGTTTCATCTTCTATAGAATATCACCTATTCATGAGCCAATTTCCTCTTTTCCTCTATGAGATACTCGGCCAAGGCAGCCTTCTAGAAGGCTTGGATTTGTTTCCTTTTTTGTTCCTTGCCTTGCCTTGACTCTACTTGGGCGCCCACCTTGATTCCTCTTAGGGGAAATTTGTTTCCTCTTTTTCTTTTGGCAAGTATCTTGATACATTTATGCACAAAATATTCTCTCTTTCTTTGGGTATGTTGGGTGCCTAAAACAATTCTAGAAATGCCTTCTAGAAGCTTTTCCATTTGTTCATGACAACATGAAAAAGACCCACTAAGAATTTTCAATAAAATTATTATGAAATGAAATTAATCCACAAGGCCCAATTAACATAATTTGGCCGAGTGATGTTAAGTCATCAAATGACCTTGTCAAAAAATTTATTGACATTCATTTCATCCTATGTCTCAAAAGACAAAAATACCCTTTTGACAATTTTCGTTCTTGTTTTGACTTAGCTTCCAGTTTAACTATTCATACTCGATGTGATTCGTGACAGTGACCTCATGGACCCAAATGAACAAAGCTTGAGCTAAACACTTGGACTCAAAAGTTCACAAACCTTTTCCAAGTTTAGCTTAATGTCAACTGACTCCACTACAGAGTTGACACTGAAAATCTCTCGGTTCAAATGAATTTATTTTCTACTCAAGAATTCAACCTAATTGTAATGAGTGGATCCACAGAATATTATCAGTGTTTACCCTTCATGAATATCATCAGCTAGTCGGGATTTACAAAATTACCATTTTACCCTTCTAGCTGTTATTTCCTCAACTCCTTTGTCGCTTGTGAATAAGTCAGAAATAATGTATTGACGAGGAGCTAACAAGTCACATTGTTTCATCCAAAAGAGTCAGGACTCAATTTGGATACTGGCCAGTTCATTTATTCACACTCCAAGGAACAAAGCATGAGGTGATATACATCGCATTTCAGCAATCTTGTACATGAATTCCATATCTATGAGAACTTTACAAAGTTACTCATGACATTCTCACAACTTAGTACTTCACCAATAGGCCTTGTTCCGAATCACATAGTGAGTCCGAACTCTGACTGTCTCAAATGAGAATACGTAAGTTGTGAAATGGCATGTCTCATTTCAGGATTAAGGTAAGCACGATGCAATTCATACGTAGTGACTTCGAGACATAAGAGGTTAAATGGTTTGTTCTTATCTTGTCTCTAGAAGTGCACTGGTCAATTCAGTACCTTCGGAAGATACCTAGAAGAACTATAGAGTCTCCAACTCTCAATGCCTCATAACCAGACATCATAGATTCTTCTAACAATCATACTGAGGTCAATAGTCTTTTGACCCTTAGATTGCGAATATATCGTTTTATGCAAACTACGAAGAGTTTGTTCATGCAAATCTACATTTGTCTCTTCGCAAGTTGTTAAGTTTGTTTATGGACTAAAGACTAATGTTTTATCATAAAGCTTCAAACAGACAAGGAAGAATGAATGAACGTTTCAACTTTTTATTAATGAATAAGCAATTACAAGCAAGAGTCTTCATGAGACTTTATTACATCAAATGTACAATATAAGGATTACAACTCTTCTTGTGGGCACCATTGACAACAAACTCCCACTTGACTCAAAGAAGATGTGTGTAGTCCTTCATGCCTAATCCCTCTCAATGTTGGTCGAAGACCTTGTTCTCTAGGGCCTTTGTGAATGGATCTGCTAGGTTGTCCACCGTTGAGATCTTCTTCACTTCCACGTCTCCGCGCTGCACGATCTCTCGAATCAAATGGTATTTTCTCTCAATATGCTTAGAGCGCTTATGGCTTCGAGGTTCCTTTGAGTTAGCGACAGCCCCACTATTATCACAATAAAGGGTCATGGGCTCATCAACATTTGGAACAACTTCCAAATACTTAAGGAATTTTTTAAGCCATACAGCCTCTTTGGATGCTTCACAAGCAGCCACAGATTCTGCTTCCATTGTGGAGTCAGCAATGCAAGATTGCTTAATACTTCTCTACACAACAGCTCCACCATTAAGGATGAACACAGATCCCGAAATGGATTTCCTGGAATCCTTATCCGCTTGAAAATCGGAGTCGGTATATCCCGTCATAGTCAGGTCAGTACCTGAGTATGTAAGCATCGAGTTCCTAGTTCTTCGAAGATACTTAAGAACATGCTTAACAGCAATCCAGTGCTCGGGTCCAGGGTTGGATTGGAAACGGCTAACTACGCCAACGGCGAAACAGATGTCAGGTCTAGTGCAAAGCATAGCATACATGAGGCTTCCTACGGCAGAGGCGTAAGGAATTTTCCTCATGTCTTCAATCTCTTGTGCAGTCTTGGGAGACTAGTCCTTAGAGAGTGAGACTCCATGCCTAAAGGGTGTTTGGCCCTTCTTGGAGTCTTGCATCGAGAAGCGATCCATCACCTTATCAATATAAGATGCTTGAGAGAGTGACAGGGTCCGGTTTTTCCTATCTCGAAAGATTTGGATCCCCAGAATGTACGCGGCTTCTCCTAGATCCTTCATATCGAATTGCTTTGCCAGCCAGACCTTAACCTCAGATAACTTACCCACGTCATTACCAATGAGTAGTATATCATCGATATATAGTACCAGAAACACAACTTTGCCTTCGTGTATTAACTTGTAAACACAAGGTTCATCTATTGACTGTTCAAAGCCGAAGCTCTTCACAGTTTCATCGAATCGAATATTCCATGACCTAGATGCTTGCTTTAACCCATGAATGGACTTAAGCAACTCACAAACCTTGGTCTCTTGGCCTTCTTCCACGAAACCGTCTGGTTGAGCCATGTAAATGCGCTCGTCAAGATTGCCATTCAGGAAGGCTGTCTTGACATCCATTTGCCAGATCTCATAGTCGAGAGCTGCAACTATGGATAGGAGGATGCGGATGGATTTAAGCATCGCGACTGGCGAGAAGGTTTCTTCATAGTCAATCCCTTCTTGTTGGGTGTAACCCTTCGCCACAAGTCGTGCTTTGAATGTCTCGACGTTCCCATCAGGACCCATTTTCTTCTTGTATATCCACTTACACCCTACGGGTTTAATCCCTTCAGGAAGGTCTACAAGTTTCCAGACTTTGTTGACATACATCGAGTGCATCTCAACTTTCATGGCGTCAAGCCAAAGGTTTGATTCAGAATAAGCCATCGCTTGGCTATAGGAAACATGATCATCCATGTCAGAGACGGCTACGAGAGAGTCTCCATAAGACATGTACCTGTCAGGCTTTTGAGTAGCCCTCCCACTACGTCGAAGTACTACTTGACGAGATTCTGATGAGTTATGTTGTGTTTCAGTTGGGGTAAGAACAGTTCTTACAGATGAGGTAGAAGCTTCCTCACCCAACTTTTCTTCAAGCACAATTTTGCTTCTAGGTTTCGCATCCTTCATAAAGTCCTCCTCAAGGAAACGAGCATTCGTGTTAACGAAAGTCTTATCGTCCTCGGGACTATAGAAAGTAAAACCTTTGGTTTCCTTCGGATATCCTACAAACAGGCACAATTCTGACCTACTAGCCAACTTGCTAGTCTTTTGCGTTAGCACGTGTGCAGGGCACAACAAATTTGGATGCGGCCAAGATTCACTTTACGGTCAGTCCATCGTTCATAAGGAGTACCATGAACCGTCTTGGACGGAACTTGGTCAGAATATAAGCGGCTGTTTCGAGGACATATCCCCAAAAGGAAAGAGGGAGTGATGGGTAACTCATCATTGATCTAACCATCTCCATAAGAGTTTGGTTTCTTCTCTCTGACACTCCATTTTGTTGAGGTGTGCCAGGTGTGGTAAGCTGAGAAGCGATACCTTCTTTAAGAAAGTCATCGAACTCTCTAGACATATACTCGCCACCTCGATCAGATCAAAGTGTTTTGATCACTTTGCCAGTTTGCTTTTCCATTAAAGCCCTAAAGACCTTAAATACGTTAAAGGTCTCGGATTTGTGTTAGAGAAAATAGACAAAACCATATCGCGAGTAATCATCGGTGAAGGTGACGAAGTATTCGTATCCTCCACGTGCCTGTTGGCTGAGCGGACCACATACATTAGAATGTACTAGTTCCAGCAACTCAGTGGCTCTTCGACCCTTATCGGAGAAAGGTCGCTTAGTCATTTTTCCTTCTATGCAGGATTCACAAGTAGGTAGTGAACCTATTGCAGAGGCTTGGAGGACCGTCCCTCACAAGTCTCTTAATCCTATCTAGACTGATGTGACCAAGTCTTAAGTGCCATAGGTATGTTGATTTTGTTAGATCGGAGGATTCAGAAAGTTTGATCCTCTTTGGCTCCTTAATTAGATCATTATCTATTTCGGTGTCTAAAAGAGAAGGTTGAGTGGGATAGATGTAGAAAAAAGCATTCTTCATACATGCATCAGTGACAAAAGAATTATCAGGAAACGAAATACGAATTCCATTGTTAATGAACTTTAAACAATAATCTTGCTCAAGAAGACGAGCAACGGATATTAAGTTCTTCCCAAAGGTAGGAACAAAATAAACATTATTCAAGTTTAAAGTGCGGTCTTCAAAAGACAGCGTCACGGATCCCACAGCCTTCGCAGACACCAGGCTCCCATCACCCCATTTGAAACAGAACTCGCATTCCTCTAAGCTTTTGGTTTGCTTGAAACCATTCAAGGAACAAAAAATATGGTTAGTAGCAGCGGAGTCAAGAATCCACATTGATACATTATCAGCTACTAAGCATGCTTCGGTAACTAGTATAACACTATGTTCCTTTGCTTTGAGATAGGCATGACAGTTCTTTTTATCGGCCTTGTGAGGTCTCTTCTCAGTTCCAGAGGCGGAGGCTTTTTGCTCAGTAGCATGTGCCTCTCCTTGATTCCTCTTTTTCTTAGTGAGACCTACAGCAATGTAACAGTGTACTCTAGCTTGTTTATGGAGTAGTTCATCTTGGAGGTATCAAGAGATGCGATGAGAGTTTCTAAGATCATATCTATGATACTCTTCCATCATTCTCAGATCCTAGGATTTCCATTTCATTCAGGAAACTAATGATCAGTATCATAAAGTCTCCAACAAGAGTCCTAGCCTTCATGTGACAGTTCATAAACTGTCGGACTGCTTGTTGCCTTGCTTGACGCCTTTGCCCTTCAAACATCTAAAGGAGATTGCAGAGCATATCGGCGCCAGTCTCGATGTCACGATGTTGCTCTTTCAACATATTTTTCATAGATGCTATGATATAGCACCTCACAATCTCATCGGATCGAAGCCAGGCCGCTAAGGCGTCTTTGTCCTCTTGAGTCGAATCATCATTCGTCAGACGAAGACACATGGTGGTGAGTACCCATTTGTGCTTGTTAACGGTAAAGATGATATCGAGGTTATGTTTCGAATCTACGTAGTTCTTTGTTTCGAGTTTGTTCGAGGAAAGGATGATCGAGAGAGGGTTGAGAGACATGTTGCTTATAAAGGTTGAAACAAGTTTATGATTAGTCTTTGGTTTAGGATTTAAGTTTTATTTAATACTTGATAAAATCCAAAGGTGTTATAAACCAAACTATAATTTACTCCCTCAAGAGAAGGCCGCAAAAAATCTCCATTTATAAGTAAATGACACATCATTAATGCTTAGCCAAGATGTCAATACATCAAGTTTGACTAGCCACCTTTTAATTTGGTTTGATCACTCACATCCTTTCGCAGAGCCTCAAGGAAGGATTACTAGGGACTGAGCCTAAGTGTGCAACCAACCACTTAGTCCAAAAGGTCAACTTTGAAAAACAATCCCCCAAGGGGAGGCCTTGTCATCATCGTTTCACTCTCGGACGTAGCTCATTGAGCAATGATCGAAGCAAAAATGCCTTGGAGTACTCCCATTTAAGAGAGGGTCGCAAGAGCGGCTCTTAGTCCCACGTTAATTGTTTCTTTCATTAGTGTTGGGGATCGTGGGTTACAAACAACAAGTATAACCCTCCCGCTTAATTTTTGGAGTTGGTTCATCGACTCTTATAAGTTCGGAAACATATTTCCTAGTTAGAGAGCGACAGAGCGGACAACTAGAAGAGAATCCTAGATCTTCATATTCAGAGCAGTATTAGTGCATAAAGGCACAAGGTACATACTCGATCTTTTCCTATTTTCTATTTCGGGAAAGTGCGTGAGGGAAGTGTGAACTTCAACTCACTCGAACACTTGAAAGTTTGAGATTACACAGCTTTTTATTTTTCGGCTTGTCTACAAGGAAACCTCCCACTTAAATTTTCAAGAGCATATAGATTTTGAACATATGTGATATAGATATAGTTTTGAAAACATTTTGAAAATTTGTTTGATTTGGATGACAAAATATTTTTCAAGTTTGAAAGCGAAAACGGTTTTTCATAATTCAAACTAGTTTTGTAAAAATTCAATTTCAATTAAACTTTCAAAAATCAAAACATTTTAATCTTACACATCATGTTTATAATCTTATAAAAAACATTTTTGCTCAAGAAATTTTTCTCATTAGAGTTCTATAACTCATGGTAGTGGGGCTGAAAATCCGGAATTCTAAAAAACTGGACTTTCGGAACAACCACGTACCTCAGAGTAAAATCGACATAACTGGCGGCTCCGATGTCCTTTTGACCTGAAACCGGTGGTATTGGACATAGAACAGACATAGCTTTAATTTGATTCAAGAATCATTAAATTTAGATTTCTGAGCAGAGAGTTATGCCACTTTTACTGCGGGTTTTACTCCAGCTCGAAGAAAAAGAAATAATTAAAGTTTGGTCCTTTTTAGGTGCGAAAAATAATCGAGTGTAACGGAACGTTTTAGGAGGTTGTTAAAGCTTTTATTTGTGTTTTATTAGCAAGGTAATAACATGGTATAAAAGAAATAACAACATGAATAAAACGATTCAAGTAAATAAAATAAACTAGTAAGACAATAAAACTAGTCACAAAATTTACTCGAAAAATCTCAAACCTTTAAAACACGTTTTTCAATATAAAAAAATAAAAACTTTTAGAACTGAGTCTAATGTGTTTTAATAACATCCCAAACTCATAGAAAATCAACATGATTTTTAATTTAAAGGCAAGAGCAATAAATTAAAAAAAATCTAAGAAAACAATTCTAACTTGTCACAAAATTAATAAATTTTCGAAAACGATTTTCAAGCTCATAATTTTAAATACATGTACATGCATATCTTTGACCATAGCTCTGATATCATTTGTTGGAATTGATCTAGTGTTTAAGAAAAAGTTTAACGCTTCGTTAAGCGGCGGAATTTTAAAAATTTTCTTTTTCAAGTAAAACAGTTTTTACTAACCTAGACAAAGAGCAAGCACATGTAAATAAAAACTATTATGAGCATAAAAAATTTACTAACCTTTTAGAAGCTTGAACGTGGATGAGCCTTCGGAAGGTTGCAACGTACATCTCCCTCACAACACGTCTCTCTTCTTTCCTCGGCAACACGAGCAACCACGATGGTTTCTATCACAAGAATCACTCGAGAAAAAAGGAATTAGTGAGTGGCACTTTTAAACACGACGACTCGAGAACATGTCTCAAAGTCGAAGAGCTAAAACCACTAGCTCAAATAAGGACCTAGGTGCCAAAATAAAATGAAAAATAACTAGAGAGAGAGAGAGGAGAAATCGGCCACAAGGTCTAGAGAGAGAGTCTCTCAATCTCTAACTTATGTGGAATGACTAGAATGAGATGAATGATGTCTCTATTTATAGGGGAGGCATGAGCAAATCTTATTTCCTCTTTTCTACCCATGTTGGACGTTCATGACATGTCATGCAAGTCCTTGGATTTGATTCCTCATTCGTTCTCTCTTAGTTGGCCGAAAATGCACTTTTCTTCTAGAGGAAATTTGTTTCCTCTTTTTTCTTTTGGCAAGTATCTTCATACATTAATGCACAAAATAAACTTTCTTTCCCACTATGGCATGAACGAAATTCAGCCTTTTTTTCCTTGGGTTGGACGAAATTTGAGCTTCTAGAAGGAGCTTCTAGATGTTTCTTCATTTGTTCATGACAACATAAGAAAAGCCCATTAAGAATTTTCAAGTAAAATTCTATGAAATGAAATTAATCCTCAAGGCCCAAATTCTTTAAGTTGGCCATGTGATTTAAATTTCATTTGTCATCATATGACAATGTCAAAAAATTTATTGACATTCATTTCGTCCTATGTCTAAAAGACAAAAATACCATTTAGACAATTTGTGATCACAAAACTTGTCTCGTTCTTGTTTTGACTTAGCTGCTAGTTTAACTATTCCTACTCGATATGATTTGTGACAGTGACCTCATGGATCCAAATGAACAAAGCTTGAGCTAAACACTTGGACTCAAAAGTTCACAAACCTTTTCCAATTTTAGCTTAATGTCAACTGACTCCACTAAAGAGTTGACACTGAAAATCTCTCGGTTCAAATGAATTTATTTTCTACTCAAGAATTCAACCTAATTGTAATGAGCGGATCGACTGAATATTATCTATGTTTACCCTTCATGAATATCATCAGCTAGTCGGGATTTACAAAATTACCATTTTACCCTTCTAGCTGTTATTTCCTCAACTCATTTGTCGCTTGTGAATAAGTCAGAAACAATGTATTGACGAGGAGCTAACAAGTCACATTGTTTCATCCAAAAGAGTCAAGACTCAATTTGGACACTGGCCAGTTCATTTATTCACATTCCAAGTAACAAAGCATGACGTGATATACATTGCATTTCAGCAATCTTGTACATGAATTCCATATCTATGAGAACTTCACAAAGTTACTCATGACATTCTCACAACTTAGTACTTCACCAATTGGCCCTGTTCGGAATCACATAGTGAGTCCGAACTCTGACTTTCTCAAATGAGAATATGTAAGTTGTGAAATGGCATGTCTCATTTCAGGATTAAGGTAAGCATGATGCAATTCATACGTAGTGACTTCGAGACATAAGAGGTTAAATGGTTTGTTCTTATCTTGTCTCTAGAAGTGCACTGGTCAATTCAGTACCTTCGGAAGATACCTAGAAGAACTATAGAGTCTCGAACTCTCAATGCCCCATAACCAGGCATCATAGATTCTCCTAACAATCGTACTGAGGTCAATAGTCCTTTGACCCTTAGATTGCGAATATATCGTTTTAAGTAAACTACGAAGAGTTTGTTCATGCAAATCTACATTTGTCTCTTCGTAAGTTGTTAAGTTTGTTTATGGACTAAAGACTAATGTTTTATCATAAAGCTTCAAACAGACAAGGAAGAATGAATGAACGTTTCAACTTTTTATTAATGAATAAGCAATTACAAGCAAGAGTCTTCGTAAGACTATATGACATCAAATGTACATAATATAGAATACAACTCTTCCTGTGGGCACCATTGACAACAGTCTCTTCTTAGATCCAGAGGTGGAGGCAGTAGCATGTACCTCTCCTAGAGCCCTATTTTTCTTAGTGAGTGCCTCAGTGGTTTGAAGTTCCTTCATGAGCTCGGTAACAGTGTACTCTATCTTGTTCATGGAGTAATTCAATTTGAAGGTATCAAAAGTTTCGGGGAGAGTTTCCAAGATCATATCTATTTTAGTCTCTCCATCAATCTCAGATCCAAGGATCTCCATTTCGTTAAGATAGCTAATGATCAGCATCATATGATCTCTAACGGGAGTCCCAGCCTTCATGCGACAGTTCATAAACTGTCGGACCGCTTGTTGCCTAGCTTGACGTCCTTGCCCTCCAAACATCTCATGGAGATTGTAGAGCATATCGGTGGCAGTTTCGTAATCACGATGTTGTTGTTGCAACACATTGTTCATTGATGCCAGAATATAGCACCTCGCAATCTCATCGGATCGAAGCCAGGCCGCTAAGGCGTCTTTGCCCTCTTGAGTCGAATCATCATTCGTCAGAGGAGGACACGGGGTGGTGAAAACCCATTTGTGCTTGTCGACAGTAAGGACTATGTCGAGGTTACGTTTCAAGTCGACGTAATTGTCGCCTTCGAGTTTATTCGAGGAAAGAATGGTTGAGAGAGGGTTGAGAGATATTTTGCCTATAAAAGTTGAAACAAGTTTATGATTTATTCTTTGGTTTAGGATTTAAGTTTTTAAACATTTGATAAAATCCAAAGGTGTTATAAACTAAATGATAATTTACTCCTTCGAGGGAAGGCCGCAAAAAATCTCCATTTATAAGTAAATGACACATCATTAATACTCTGCCAAGATGCCAATACACCAATTATGACCAGCCACCTTTTAAATTGGTTTGATCACTCACATCCTTTCGCAGGGCCTCGAGGGAGGATTACTAGGGATTGAGTCTAAGTGTGTAACCAACCACTTGGTCCAAAAGATTGACTTTGAAAAACAATCCGCCGAGGGGAGGTCTTGTCTCATTGTCTCACTTTCGGATTTAGCTCATTGAGCAATGATTAGTGCAAAGCGCCCTTGAGTACTCTCATTTAAGAGAGGGCCACGAGGGTGACTCTTAGTCTAGCGACAATTGCACTTTTCATTAGTGTTGGGGATCATGGGTTACAAACAACAAGTATAACCCTCCCACTTAGTTTTTGGAGTTAGTACATCGACTCTTATAAGTTCGGAAACGGTTTTCCTAGTTATAGAGCGATAGAGCGGACAACTAGAAAAGAATCCTAGATTTTCATGTTCAAAGCAGTGTTAGTGCATAAAGGCACAAGGGACATACACGGATCTTTTCCTATTTTCTATTTCGGGAAAGTGCATGAGGGAAGTGTGAACTTCAACTCACTCGAACACTTGAAAGTTTGAGATTACACATCTTTTAATTTTTCGGCTTGTCTACAAGGAGACCTCCCACTTAAATTTTCAAGAGCATATAGATTTTGAACATATGTGATATAGATATAGTTTTGAAAACATTTTGAAAAGTTACTTGATTTGGATGACAAAATATTTTCAAGTTTGAAAACGAAAACGGTTTTTCAAAATTCAAACTAGTTTTGTTAAAATTCAATTTCAATTAAAATTTCAAAAATCAAAACATTTTAATCTTACACATCATGTTTACAATCATATGAAAAACATTTTTGCTCAAGAAATTTTTCTCATTAGAGTTCTATAACTCATGGTAGTGGGGCTGAAAATCCGGAATTCTAAAAAACTGGACTTTCGGAACAGCCACGCACCTCGGAGTAAAATCATTATAACCGGCGGCTCCTATGTCCTTTTGACCCAAAACTGGTGGCATTGGAAAGAGGACAGACAGAGCTTTAATTTGATTCAAGAATCATTAAATAAAGATTTCTGAGCAGAGAGTTATGCCACTTTTACTGCGGGTTTCACTCCAGGTCAAAGAAAAAGAAATAATTAAAGTTCGGTCTTTTTAAGGTGCGAAAAAGAATCGAGTGTAACGGAACGTTTTAGGAGGTTGTTAAAGCTTGTATTTGTGTTTTATTAGCATGCTAATAACATGATATAAAATAAATAATAACACGCATAAAACGATTCAAGTAAATAAAAGAAACTAGTAAGACAAGAAAACTAGTCACAAAAATACTCGAAATTTTCTCAAACTTTTAAAACACGTTTTTCAATATAAAAAATTAAAAACTTTTAGAACCGATTCTAATGTGTTTTAAAACCATCCCAAACTCATAGAAAAACAACATGATTTTTAATTTAAAGGCAAGAGCAATAAATTAAAAAAAATCTAAGAAAACAATTCTAACTTGTCACAAAATTAGTAAACTTTCGAAAACGATTTTCAAGCTCATAATTTTAAATACATGTACATGCATATCTTTGACCATAGCTCTGATACCATTTGTTGTAATTGATCTAGGGTTTAAGAAAAAGTTTAACGCTTCGTTAAGCGGCGGAATTTTAAAAATTTTCTTTTTCAAGTGAAACAGTTTTTACTAACCTAGACAAAGTGCAAGCACATGTAAATAAAACTAATATGTGCATAATAAATTTACTAACCTGTTTAGAAGCTTGAACGTTGATGAGCCTTCGGCAGGTTGAAAACGTCCCTCGCAGCACGTCTCTCTTTCTTTCCTCGGCAACTCGTGCAACCACGAAAGTTTCTATCACTAAATCACTCGAAATAAAAGGAATTAGTGTGTGGGCACTTTTAAACACTACGACTTAAGAACGAGTCTTGAAGTCGCAGAGCTAAACACTAGGTCAAATGAGGACCTAAGTGCCAAAACAGTAAAACGAAATTGACTAGAGAGAGAGAGGAGAGGGGCAGCCACAAGGTCTAGAGAGAGAGTCTCTCAATCTCTAACTTATGTGTAATGAGAAAAATGAGAAGAATGAGGCTCCTATTTATAGGAGAGGTCTCACCTTCAATAAGGTAGTTTCCTCTTCTATAGAATATCACATATTCATGAGCCAATTTCCTCTTTTCCTCTATGAGATACTCGACCAAGGCAGCCTTCTAGAAGGCTTGGATTTGTTTCCTTTTTTCCTCAACTCCTTTGTCGCTTGTGAATAAGTTAGAAACAATGTATTGATGAGGAGCTAACAAGTCACATTGTTTCATCCAAAAGAGTCGGGACTCAATAGTCTTTTGACCCTTAGATTGCGAATATATCGTTTTAAGCAAACTATGAAGAGTTTGTTCATGCAAATCTACATTTGTCTCTTCGCAAGTTGTTAAGTTTGTTTATGGACTAAAGACTAATGTTTTATCATAAAGCTTCAAACAGACAAGGAAGAATGAATGAACGTTTCAACTTTTTATTAATGAATAAGCAATTACAAGCAAGAGTCTTCATGAGACTTTATTACATCAAATGTACAATATAAGGATTACAACTCTGCTTGTGGGCACCATTGACAACACATGGTTGGATTGAAAACGGCTAACTATGCCAACTGAGAAGCAGATATCTGGCCTAGTGCAAAGCATAGCATACATGAGACTTCCTACGGCTGAGGCGTAAGGAATTTTTCTCATGTCCTCAATCTCTTGTGTAGTCTTGGGAGACTGGTCCTTAGAGAGTGAGACTCCATGCCTAAAGGGTGTTTGGCCCTTCTTGGAGTCTTGCATCGAGAAGCGATCCATCACCTTATCAATATAAGATGCTTGAGAGAGCGACAAAGTCCGATTCTTCCGATCTCAAAATATTTGGATCCCCAGAATGTACGCGGCTTCTCCCAGATCCTTCATATCGAATTGCTTTGCTAGCCAGATCTTAACCTCAGTTTACTTACCGACCACATTACCTATGAGTAATATATCATCAATATACAGTACCAGAAACACAACTTTGCTTTCGTGTATTAACTTGTACACACATGGCTCATCTATTGACTGCTGAAAACCGAAGCTCTTCGCAGTTTCATCGAATATAATATTCCATGACCTAGATGCTTGCTTTAATCCATAAATGGACTTAAGAACTCACAAACCTTGGTCTCTTGACCTTTTTCCACGAAACCGTCTGGTTGAGCCATATAAATAAGCTCGTCAAGATTGCCATTTAGGAATGCAGTCTTAACATCCATTTGCAAGATCTCATAATCGAGAGCTGCATCTATAGATAGAAGTATGTAGATGGATTTAAGCATCGCGACTGGTGAGAAGGTTTCTTCATAATCAATCCATTCTTTTTGGGTGTAACTCTTAGTCACTAGTCGTGCTTTGAACGTCTCGACGTTCCCATTCGGACCCATTTTCTTCTTGTAAATCCACTTACACCCTACGGGTTTAATCCCTTCAGGAAGGTCTACAAGTTTCCAGATTTTGTTGACATATATCGAGTGCATTTCAAATTTCATGGCGTCAAGCCAAACGTTTGATTCAGAACCAGCCATCGCATGGCTGTAGGAAACAGGGTCATCCATCAAAGACGGCCCACAAGAGTATATGTTGTCAATGGTGCCCACAAGAAGAGTAGTAGTGTCTATTTATGTACATTTGATGTAATATAGTCTCACGAAAACTCTTGCTTGTAAATGCTAAATCATTAATAAAAGTTGGAACATTCATTCATTATTCCTAAATAATAAACTATAGTCTTTAGTTCTTAAACAAACCTAACAACAAATGAAGAGTCAAATATAGATTTGCATGAATAAACTCTTCATGGTTTGCTTAAAACAATATATTCGCAATCTAAAGATCAAAGGACTATTGATCTCAGTACGATTGTTAGGAGAATCTATGATGTCTGGTTATGGGACATTGAGAGTTGGAGAGTCTATAATTCTTCTAGGTATCTTCTGAAGGTACTGAATTGACCAGTGCACTTCTAGAGACAGAATAAGAACAAACCATTTAACCTCTTATGTCTCGAAGTCACTACGTATGAATTGCATCATGCTTACCTCAATCCTGAAATGAGACATGTCATTTCATAGCTTACGTATTCTCATTTGAGAAAGTCAGAGTTTGGATTCACTATGTGATTCTCAACAGGACCTATTGGTGAAGTACTAAGTTATGAAGATGTCATGAGTAACTTTGTGAAGATCTCATAGATATGGAATTCATGTACAAGATTGCTGAAATGCAATGTATATCACCTCATGCTTTGTTCCTTGGAATGTGAATAAATGAACTGGCCAGTGTCCAAATTGAGTCATGACTCTTTTGGATGAAACAATGTGACTTGATAGCTCCTCATCAATACATTGTTTCTAACTTATTCATAAGCGACAAAGGAGTTGAGGAAATAACAGCTAGAAGGGTAAAATGGTAATTTTGTAAATCTCATCTAGCTGATGATATTCATGAAGGGTAAACATAGATAATATTCAGTGGATCTACTCATCCCAATTAAGTTGAATTCTTGAGTAGAAAATAAATTCATTTGAACCGAGAGATTCTCAGTGTCAACTCTTTAGTGGAGTCAGTTGACATTAAGCTAAACTTGGAAAATGTTTGTGAACTTTTGAGTCCAAGTATGTTAGCTCAAGCTTTGTTCATTTGGATCCTTGAGGTCACCGTCACAAGTCATATTGAGTAGGATTAGTTAAACTAGTAGGTAAGTCAAAACAAGAATGAGACAAGTTTTACGAAACTGTTCTAAATGGTAATTTTGTCTTTTTGGACATAGAACGAAATGAATGTCAATAAATTTTTTGACATTGTCATATGATGACAAATAAACCACTAGGCCATAACAAGTTATTTGAGCCTTGAGGATTAATTTCATTTCATAGAATTTTACTTGAAAATTCTTAATGGGCGTTTCTTATTATATCATGAACAAATGAAGAAACATCTAGAAGCTCCTTCTAGATGCATGTGGCCGTCCAACCCAATGAGAAAAAGAGAGATTATTTTGTGCATTGATGTATCAAGATACTTGCCAAAAGAAAAAGAGGAAACAAATTTCCTCCATGAGGAAAGTAGGGGATCGGCCAACTAGAGTCAAGGGAGAAGCAAAACAAAAGAGGAAACAAATCCAAGGCTTCGAGAAGCCTCATGTTGGCAGTGTGACTTTGATAGAATAAGGGAAATATTTGCTCATGAATATGTGATATTCTATAGAAGAGGAAACTACCTTGTTGAAGGTAATCCATCTCCTATAAAGACAGCCATCATTCTTATTGTTTATTCATTCCAAAGTTTTAGAGATTGAGAGCTTCTCTCTCTAACTTGGCCACCCCATCTCCCTCCCTCTCTCTAGTTCTTTTCGTTTTTGTTTTGGCACCTAGGTCCACATTTGACTTAGTGTTTTAGCTCTTCGACTCTTAGACTTCTTCTTGAGTCGTCGTATTTAAAAGTGCCCACACACTAATTCCTTTCTTTGTCGAGTGATTCATGTGATAGAAACTTTCGTGGTTACTCAAGTTTCCCGAGGAACGAAGAAAGACGAGCTGCGTGGGGAGACGAACGTTTCAACCTTCCTAAGGCTTCTCAACGTTCAAGCTTCACAAAGGTTAGTAAACGAGTAATGCTCTTTTATAGTTTTAATTTAAATATGAACATGTGCTTTCTCTTTGTCTAGGTTAGTAAAATTGTTTTACTTGTTTAAAAGAAATTTTTTAAATTCCGCCGCTTGCTCGAAGTGTTAAATCTTTTCTTAACCCTAGATCAATTCCAACAGTATCCCCGTAAGACATGTACCTGTCAGGTTTTTGAGAAACCCTCTCACTACGTCGAAGTACTACTTGACGAGGTTCTGATGAGTTATGTTGTGTTTCAGTTGGGGTAAGAACAATTCTTACAGATGAGGTAGAAGCATCCTCACCCAAATTTTCTTCGAGCACAATTTTGCTTCTAGGTTCTACATCTTTCATAAAGTCCTCCTCAAAGAAGCGAGCGTTCGTGCTAACGAAAGTCTTGTTATCCCCAGGACTACAGAACGTGAAACCTTTTGTTTCCTTTGGATATCCCACAAACAAGCACGATTTTGACCTACTAGCCAATTTGCTAGTCTTTTGCCATAGCACATGTGCTGGGCAACCCCAAATTCGGATGTGGCCTAGATTTACTTTACGGCCAATCCATCGTTCATAAGGAGTACCAGGAACCGTTTTAGACGGAACTTGGTTCAGAATGTAAGCCGCTGTTTCGAGGGCATATCCCCAAAAGGAAAGAGGGAATGATGAGTAACTCATCATTGATCTAACCATCTCCATTAGAGTTCGGTTCCTTCTCTCTGACACTCCATTTTGTTGAGGTGTGCTAGGTGCTGTAAGCTGAGAAGCGATAGCTTCTTCTTTAAGAAAGTCATCGAAATCTCCAGACATATACTCACCACCTCGATCAGATATAAGGGTTTTGATCTGTTTGCCAGTTTGCTTTTCCAATAAAGCCCGAAAGACCTTAAATACGTTAAATTTCTCGAATTTGTGTTTGAGAAAATACACAAAATCGTATCTTGAGTAATCATCGGTGAAGGCAACGAAGTATTGGTATCCTCCCCGTGCTTGTGTACTGAGCGGACCACATACATCAGAATGCACAAGTTCCAGCAACTCAGTGGCTCTTCGACCCTTAGCTAAGAAAGGTCGCTTAGTCATTTTTCCTTCTACAAGATTCACAAGTAGGTAGTGAACCTATTGCAGAGAATTGGAGTGGACCGTCCCTCACAAGTCTCTTAATCCTGTCTAGATTGATATGACTAAGTGTTAAGTGCCAGATATATGTTGAGTTTATTAGATCAGAGGAATCAGAAAGTTTGATCCTCTTTGGCTCCCTAACTAGATCGTTATCTATTTCATTGTCTAAAAGAGAATGTTGCGTGGGATAAATGTAGAAAATAGCATTCTTCATACATGCATCAGTGACAAAAAAATTTGAAAAAGAAATACGAATTCCATTCTTTATAAACTTTAAACAATCATCTTGCTCAAAAAGGCGAGCAACAGATATTAAGTTTTTCCCAAAGGAAGGAACATAATAAACATTATTAAAATTTAAAGTGCGGTCTTCAAAAGACAGTGTCACGGATCTCACAGCCTTCGCAGACACTAAGCTCCCATCACCCCACTTGAAGCAGAAGTAGCCTTCCTCTAAGCTTTTGCATTTCCTAAAACTAGTCAAGGAACAACAAATATGGTTAGTAGCAGCGGAGTCAAGAATCCACGTTGATACATTATCAGCTACTAAGCATGCTTAGTAATAAGTACAATACATTTTTCCTTAGTCTTGAGATAGGCAGGACAGTTCCTACGCCAGTGACCAGGTTCCTTGCAATGGTGACAGTTGTCTTTCGACTAGTTCACCTTAGGAACCCTTGGCGTCTTATTCTTCTTTTGAACCTTAGGTTGGTTCTTCTTCTCGGCCTTGCGAGATCTCTTCTTAGATCTAGAGGTAGAGGCAGTAGCATGTACCTCTCCTTGAGTCATCTTTTTCTTAGTGAGACCCTCTGCGGTGTGAAGCTCCTTCATAAGCTCGGTAACAGTGTACTCTAGCTTATTCATGGAGTAGTTCAGCTTGAAGGTATCAAAAGACTCGAAGGCAGTTTCCAAGATCACATCTATTTTGGTGTCCCAATCAATCTCAGATCCAATGGTCTCCATCTCATTTAGATAACTAATGATCAGCATCATATGATCTCTAACGAGAGTCCTAGCCTTCATGCGACAGTTCATAAACTGTCGGACCGCTTGTTGCCTTGCTTGATGCCCTTGCCCTCCAAACATCTCATGGAGATTGTAGAGCATGTCGGCGACAGTCCCGATGTCACGATGTTGTTGTTGCAACACATTGTTCATTGATGCCAAGATATAGCACCTCGTAATCTCATCGGATCAAAGCTAGGCCGCCAAGGCGTCTTTTTCCTCTTGTGTCGAATCATCATTCGTATAAGGACAGGGGGTGGTGAGTACCCATTTGTGCTTGTCCACGGTAAGGACTATGTCGAGGTTACATTTTCAGTCTATGTAGTTCTCGCCTTCGAGTTTGTTTGAGGAAATGATGGTTGAGAGATGGTTAAGAGAAATCTTGCCGAAGTTAAGTTGAAACAAGTTTATGATTAGTCTTTTGGTTTAGTATTTAAGTTTGTTTAAGTTTTTAGGATGAACAAGACAGGAAAAATCCAAAGGTGTTATGAATGAAATGACACTCTACTCCTTCGAGGGAACACTACTACAAATTAACATATTAGGTGCGGAAGGGTATTAGGTGCGACATGTCGCACCTAAGCACATATTAGGTGCGACATGTCGCACCAGACAAACCTCCAAGCGACTAAAAATTTCGCTGATGATTAGTGCTATTCGGTGCGACTTTGTCGCACCCAATATGATAATGTCGCACCTGATACTATTGGGTGCGACATTTGTCGCACCTAATACCATTAGGTGCGACATTGTCGCACCTAATAGTTTTAGGGTATTTTAAATTCTCGAGCGTCTTCTTCCTCGCCCAAACCGCCTCTTTCTCTCTCTAACTCTCTCTCTCTCTCTCTCCGACGCTCGTTCTTCTTCCTCCGCCGTGACCTCCCCCGCCACCGTGACCTCCCCGCCACCGTGACCCCTTCGTCGTCCTCCTTCAAGGTACGTCTCTCTCTCTCTCTCTCTCTCTCTCTCTCTCTCTCTCTCTCTCTCTCTCTCTTTCTCTCTCTCTATCTCTCTATCTATCTCTCTCTCTCTTATTCTCTGTCTCTCCGACTTGCAGGTCGTCCCCCGCGCCGTCCGTGACGACCTCGGCTCAGCCTGGTTGTCCCCCGCCGCCCGTGACCTCCCCGCCGCCCGTGCGCCTCTCTGCCGCCGTGACCTCCCCGGCTCCGTGACGTACGTCTCTCTCTCTCTTTCTTTCTCTCTCTCTCTCTCTCTCTCTCTCTCTCTCTCTCTCTCTTATTTCTGTCTTTCTCCGACCTGCAGGTCGTCCCCCGCCGCCCGTGACCACCTCGGCTCAGCCCGGTCGTCCCCCGCCGCCCGTGACCGTCCCTCGACTCAGCCCGGTCCTCCCCCGTACCCTCTGCCACCCTAACAGCCCTCGGCCCGCCCTCGGCCCACCCGCTGCCGCCCAAATAGTCCCCGGCCCTCTCTTGGCTCAGCCCCGGCCTCGCGTTTAGCTCGTCGCCTCGTCGTCGCCTCGGAAAGGTTAGATTCGAAATGGATTGAAATTATGTGTTTGAAATGGATAAATGTTTAGTTAATTAGTAATTTTGTAATGGATTGAAATTAATTAGTAATATATATGAAAATAGTAATATGTTAGATTAGAAATGGATTGAAATTATGTGTTTGAAGTGGATAAATGATTAGTTAATTAGTAATTTTGAAATGGATTGAAATTCATCGCTCGAGGAACGTAAGTCTCTTAATATTAATATGCAATATACATGTGATTCATATTTTAATGTTGAAAAATTACAGCGAAGGGAATATGGGAGTATAGGCTCGGCTTTAGCGATATGGTCAGAAAAACACCATGACGCTAAGGGATCGTGGACGATGGACTTCGCGAAGACGCAATACGTAAGTTAATTTTTTTTATTTACTATATTTAATTACTTTATTTCTTCTTATCTGATAAGTTTTTTGTGGTTTTATTTTGAAGGATCAAGTCACCGCCCAGACGATAGATATTTTGCGGCAAGCGGCGGAGCAAAACGTCGTGATCTCCCAAGAAGATGCGGAGATGTATGCGATGCGCGATGTTTTGGGAGTGCGCAGAGACTGGGAAGTCGGTTTAGGGCCTTCGATCCCAAGGTCATCGTTGGGTGTTGCCCAAACGCTAGATGGAGGCTCGTCAAGTTCGTCATCTCAGACCGATCCATTGGTTGCCGAAATGCGAGCTCAGATGGATGCCCAACAAGCCGAGCTGCATGAGATGTGGCAACAAATCACCTTCCTCAGCCAGATGCACAACCAGCCTCCCACGACTCCCCAACCTCCGCATGCACCGCAACCAGGTGGGACTGATCAGCAGACGCCAGGTTCCACGCCGGGCTCTACGCCTGGTTCTATGGATTTCTTGCGAGACCGTCCTTACGGAAGCGGCGGAGCGAGCAGGAGCGCGTCAGGCAGCGGTGGACGAGGACGCGGAAGCGGTTCCCGAAGTTCTGGCAACTTATTCGGTAGAGTGAATTCTACTATTGATAAGTTTTATAGGAAAAAAATTAGGAATTCATTTTTTCGCTTTTTTGGAAATAATTTGTATTTTTAATTAAGAATTCTATTTTCAGAATATTATTTCTAATTAATTTAGAATTTTCTTAATTAATTTTTATTTAATTTTAAATGAATTTTGATTTAGTTTTTTAATTTTGTATTTTTTTTAATTTAAAAACCATATTCGGTGCGACAATGTCGCACCGAATAATATGGCGGGAATGGCATTAGGTGCGACGTTGTCGCACCCGATATGAATTTACCCGCCAATGTTATTAAATTTGGCAGGAAAATAGCTTGGGCATTAGGTGCGACATGTCGCACCTGAAGGTGTACTTATTCGGTGCGACATGTCGCACCGAATACCTTGTGCGACGGGTTATCCGGTGCGACGCTGTCGCACCTAATGTCGCACCTAATAAACTTTTAGGTGCGACATTTTAAGCTTTGGGTGCGACATTCGTCGCACCGGATAACGTTTTTTGTCCTAGTGGAAGGTCGCAAAAAGTCTCCTTTCATAAGTAAATGACTCATCATTAATGCATAGCCAAGATGTCAATACATCATATTTGACTAGCCACCTTATAAAAAAGTTTAATCACTCACATCTTTTCGCAGGGCCTCGAGGGAGGATTACTAGGGATGAAGTCTAAGTGTGTAACCAACCAATTAGTCCAAAAGATCGACTTTGAAAAATAATCCACCGATGGGAGGCATTGTCTCACTCTCGGACGTAACTCATTGAGCAATGATCAGAGCAAAGCACGTTTGAGTACTCTCATTTGAGAGAGGGCCACGAGGGTGACTCTTAGTCTGGCGACAATTACACTTTTCATTAGTGTTGGAGATCGTGGGTTGCAAACAACAAGTATAACCCTCCCACTTAGTTCCCACTTAGTTTTTAGAATAGGTGCATTGTCTCTAATACATTTCGGAAACATGCTTTCCTAGTGCTTAGAGAGACAGAGTGGACTTCTAGAAAGGAATCTTAGATTTTCATGTTCAAGGAAGAGCAGTGTTAGTGCATAAAGGCATAAGGTACATACTCGGACATGTTTCTATTTTCTATTCGGGAAACTGCATGAGGGAAGTGTGAACTTCAACTCACTTGAACACTTGAAAGTTTGAGATTACACATCCTTATTTTTTCGGCTCATCTTCGAGGAGACCTCCCACTCAAATTTTCAAGAACATATAGATTTTGAACATATGTGATATAGATGTAGTTTTGAAATTTTTTTGAAAAACATATATGATTTGGATGACAAAACATTTTCAAGTTTGAAAGTCAAAACGATTTTCAACAATCAAACTAGTTTTTAAAGAAATTCAATTCAAGTAAATTTTTTCAAAAATCAAAACATTTTAATATTTCACATTATGTTTATTATCTTATAAAAATCAATTTTTCTCAAGGAAATTTTCTCATTAGAGCTCTATAACTCATGGAGTGGGGTCAGAAATTCGAAATTAAAAAATTCTAAAGAATTGGACTTTCGGAGCAACTACGCACCTCGGAGTAAAATCACCATAACAGGCGGCTCCGACATCTTTTTTACCTAAAACTAATGGCATCGGAAAGAGGACAAATAGACCTTTAATTTGATTTAAGAATCATTAAATTTTAAATTCTGAGCAGAGAGTTATGCCACTTTTACAATAGGTTTTTCTCGAGCTAAAAGAAAACTGGATATAATTAAAGTCCGGACTTGAGTGCAAAAGAATCGAGTGTAATAGAATATTTTAGAGAGTTGTTAAAGCTTTTATATGTGTTTTTTTAATATGGTAATAACATAGTATAAAAGTAAATAATAACAGACATAAAACGAAACGAGTAAACAAACAAAACTAGCAAGACAATATATCTAGTCATGAAATTACCCGAAATTTCTCAAACTTAATAAAACACGTTTTTCATTATGAAAAAATTAAAAAATTTTAGAACTGATTCTAATCTGTTTTAATAACATCCCAAGTTCATAGAAATTCAATATGATTTTTAATATAAAGACACGAGTAATATATTAAAAAATCTAAGAAAACAATTATAACTTGTAAAAAACGAGTAATTTTTCGAAAACGATTTTCAAGCTCATAGTTTTAATCACATGTACATGCTTAACTTTGACCATAGCTCTGATACCATTTGTTGGAATAGATCTAGGCTTAAGAAAAGATTTATCGCTTCTAGCAAGCGGCGGAATATAAAAAAAATTTCTTTAAACAAGTAAAACGATTTTTACAAACCTAGACAAAGAGCAAACACATGTTATTTTTAATTAAAACTATCTAAGAGCAATTACTCGTTTACGAACCTTTACGTAGCTTGATCGTTGAGAAGCTTGTGGAGGTTGAATCGCTCGTCTCCCCACATAGCTCGCCTCTCTTCATTCTTCGGGAATTCGAGTAACCACGAAAGTTTCTATCACATGAATCACTCGAGGTAAGAAGGATTTAGTGTGTGGGCACTTTTAAACACGATGACTCAAGAACAAGTCTTAAAGTCGAAGAGCTAAAATAAAAGGCTAGGTCAAATGTTGACCTAGGTGCCAAAAACAAAAACTAAAAAGTGAATCTAGAGAGAGAGAGAGAGGGGGCGGCCACAATGAAGAGAGATAAGCTCTCAATCTCAAAATTGTGTGTTGTGAGTTGTGAATGAGGTGTGGTATTTATAGGAGGAGGATTAGCTTAATGCCATCCCATCTTATGAATATCACATATTCAAGAGCAAATATTTCCAAGATGGCTTCTAGAAGCCCTTTGATTTGTTTCCTCTTTTGTTCTCTCTTGGTTGGCCGCCCATGTCACTTTCCTCATAGAGGAAATTTGTTTCCTCTTTTTCTTTTGGCAAGTATCTTCATACATTAATGCACAAAATAAAATCTCCTCTCTAGTCATGTTGGACGTGCAAGGACCTTCTAGAAGAAGCTTCTAGATGTTTCTTCATTTGTTCATGACAACATAAGAAAGACTCATTTAGAATTTTCAAGTAAAATTTCATGAAATGAAATTAATTCTCAAGGCCCAATTATTCATAATGGCCGAGTGAACTAAATTCCTTATCATCATATGACAATGTCAAAAAAACCTAATTATTGACATTCATTTCATCACATGTCCAAAAAGACAAAATTACCCTTTGGACAGTTTTCGTAAAACTTGTCTAGTTTTTGTTTTGACTTAGCTTCTAGTTTAACTAATCCTACTCGAAAGGACTTGTGACAGTGACCTCATGGATCAAAATGAACAAAGCTTGAGCTAACATACTTGGACTCAAAAGTTCACAAACCTTTTCCAAGTTTAGCTTAATGTCAACTGACTCCACTAAAGAGTTGACACTGAGAATCTCTCGGTTCAAATGAATTCATTTTCTACTCAAGAATTCAACTTAATTGTGATGAGTGGATCCACTGAATATTATCTATGTTTACGCTTCATGAATATCATCAGCTAGATGAGATATTTACAAAATTACCATTTTACCATTCTACCTGTTATTTCCTCAACTCCTTTGTCGCTTGTGAATAAGTTAGAAACAATGTATTGATGATGAGCTAACAAGTCACATTGATTCATCCAAAAGAGTCATGACTCAATTTGGACACTGGCCATTATTCACATTCCAAGGAACAAAGCATGAAGTGATATACATTGCATTTCTGCAATCTTGTACATGAATTTTATATCTACGAGATCTTCACAAAGTTACTCATGACATCTTCATAACTTAGTACTTCATCAATATGTCCTGTTCAGAATCACATAGTGAGTCCGAACTCTGACTTTCTCAAATGAGAATACGTAAGCTATGAAATGACATGTCTCATTTCAGGATTGAGGTAAGCATGATCCAATTTATACGTAGTGACTTCGAGACATAATAGGTTAAATGGTTTGTTCTTATTCTGTCTCTAGAAGTGCACTGGTCAATTCAGTACCTTCAGAAGATACCTAGAAGAACTATAGAGTCTCCAACTCTCAATGTCTCATAACCAGACATCATAGATTCTCCTAACAATCGTACTGAGATCAATAGTCCTTTGATCTTTAGATTGCGAATATATTGTTTTAAGCAAACCATGAAGAGTTTGTTCATGCAAATCTATATTTGACTCTTCATTTGTTGTTAGGTTTGTTTAAGGACTATAGACTATAGTTTATCATAAAGCATCAAACAGACATGGAAGAATGAATGAACGTTTCAACTTTTATTAATAATTCAGCAGTTACAAGTAAGTGTCTTCGTGAGACTATATTACATCAAATTAACATAAATAGAGGCTACTACTCTTCTTTTGGGCACCATTGACAACAAAAATGACGAGTCATCTCGATGTGCTTAGTTCGGTCATGATGATATTGATTTTTTCGCAATGCTAAGAGTGGCTTGGTTGTCGTATAGAATCTTGATTGGACCTTCGAGCTTGATCTTAGAGGTTGTCCATTGACGTTTAAATCACAAACCTTCGCATACTCCATTAGCCAATGATTTAAGTTTGGCTTCTCCATTGCTCTAGACAACTATTGCTTGTTTCTTGCTCCACCAGTCGAGGAGATTTTCTAAAACATACGTACACATACCAGATGCAGATTTCCGTTGTGACACTGATCCTGCCCAATTTGCATCTATGTAAACTTTGACTCCTTAATTATTTCTCTTCATGAACCATAGACCTGTTTTTGTGGAAGATTTGAGATATTGAAGATTTCTCATGACAACTTCCATGTGAACTTTTAAGGGGCTAATCATAAAACTTGCTATCCATACCTACTGAGAATCTGATGTCAAGATATGAGTGAGATATATGAGTTTTTCCATAAGCTGCTGAAATCTTTATTTATTGGTTGCGACTTCGGTGGTCCGAGTTGCAAGCTTGATGTTCGGATCCATGAGAATGTCAGCTGGTTTGCAGTCGAGCATGCCAGTTTCTTTGAGGAGATCTACGCGTATTTTCACTGAGATACAATGGTGCTTTTATCAAATCGAGTGACTTCCATGCTGATAAAATATCACAAGCTTCCAAGATCCTTGACTTGAAATTTTGATGACAAAATATGCTTCAATCTTGCTAGCTCTTTGAGATTATCTTCAGTACTTATGACTATGTTGTCAACATACACACTCAGGATAGAGTGTTTGCCTCGAGCTAAGATTTTTGAGAATAACGAATGATTTGCTTGACTTTGTGAGTACCTGCATCATTTGCACGTGAGTGAACTTCTTGAACCAAGCACGAGGAGACCGCTTCAGTCCGCATAAGTGCTGGAAAATAAGGTGCTATTAGACACAAACAATCGCTCTAATATCAGTTGATGGGTAAATTACTTCTATAAAGGGTTGATTACGGTTCCCATGTATTGAATACGAACGATTGTTTCAATACTTATTATTGGGTAACCAATCTCTTAACCATAGAATATGTTTACAAATGCAGAGTAGAAGAATATACAAACAATTGCTAATCTTTAACGTAAACAATAATTACCGGGATACTCAAAATTACAACAACAATAGATCTAATATTTGGGCAAACACAATCAACACAATACCATAAGTGGATTTCAGAAAACATAACTTTCGGTTCAGCTGCATGTCATCCACACTCCTAGCTTTTTGGATCTCCTTGCTTCTTGTGGTAGGCTTTCAGTGATCTTCAGATCTCGCCTGCTCCTCATCCTTGGATCGATGATTCTTCCAAAATGTAATGTCTGTAAGGATACAGACCAACCTACGGGCAAACTCTTCACTCACTAATTATTCCAACAAGGTGTCAGAATAATTATTTCTTTCTTTGGGAAGTGATATGACCAAATTTCTCAACTCCGAGATAGAGGGAAATTCGACCACACCAAGGAGAGGGAGGGACACAAATTGCAATGCGGAATGCACTATGTTGGGCGAATTTCCTCTTACCCTAAGCCCCCTAATTATAGCTTTCAAGCTTATCCAAATAGAATATGCACTTTCATCTTATTCTATTTAATATATGAGATATTTATTCTATAAATAGAACAAATCAAATATCTTCAAGATACTATGATAAATAAAATATGTAGATCATATCTAATATTTATTTACTTCTCGTATTAGAATATATTATTCAGGTAACTGAATAATATAGAATATCTCTATGATATTCTCAATGAATGACATAATTAATATATTATTTGTTTCTCACAATAAGATATACTATTCTATCAATAGAATAGTAGAGAATATCTTCATGACACTCTCGTAAATAATTACCATATTAAATATTCACCAAATCAGATCATATTTTAATATATTATATTTATTTCCTATTTGAGTAAATTCCAAATATAATTGTGATTTGATCAAACAAATCCAAGGCACATGTACCTCATTGTACACGCTTTCCACAAGCCCTTTTGGCCTGATTTATATTGCTATTTTAATGGTCCATTTAAATTTCAGTGATATTCCGAAGTTACTTAACAATTAATAACTTATTTCTAAAGTACTTTATTACGCATGCGAAAGATATTGCAACCAAGTTGCAGTAGTGATTGTGTAATCATTTATCTAATTATTACGAGTATCTCTATCCATCTTATCAGAGCCACCTTGGGGACTATGGACCTAGTAACCGAAGCTCATACGAATCCGAGTAAATAGATGAAATCTTTATTTTTTTTTTCTTATTCATTCGATTCGTCAATCACGGTGTGACACCACAAAATGAACCGAGACTGAACTCTTTTTGTTACTAGAATTAGATTATACTCAATGTTTGTAAGCGCCCATTGATATAGTCAGTTATGAGCTCCTACAGGTTCAACTCCTATCGAGAAATGTCAATTATTTTGTTATACCTTTCTTGATACATACGAGCCCTAAGCATCGTTACTTCTATAGCGAAAGATTCTTTCGTATGTAATTACTACAAAATTCCATGCAATCAATCGGTTCTGGAATTAACTCATAGGTGAGTGAACATTGACATTTTTTCAGGAAGGCTGGATTCTGTATCTGTGAATCACTTTCCGCTCAGATCATATCCCGAGCTGCCAAGTTATAAGTATTTAGGTATCTGTATCTAGCTAATAACGAATGAGTCAAAGAACACGATAATACAACCTAGAAGTCTGTGATTACTTCAAGATTAGATCAAGTCTCAGTGTGACCATCATAGTGACCTTGGTTAGTGTGTCGTAATGGTTCATAAACGACACATCAACAATCAAAGTTTGTTCAAGTAGACCAACTGTGTAGAATGCTCCCACTAAATGATCAACCTTTCACCAATAATGTTCCACATATGTGATTTTCAATATGGCTACCTAGGGTTAGATTAATCACCAACCATATTTCAACTCACCGCTTGAACTTAGATGCTCAACATGTATCTCACTTTAATACGGAGGCTATGGATGATAGTTGTTTTGATTTTAACTAAAAAACAA
The DNA here is from genome assembly GCF_054948205.1 of Urtica dioica subsp. dioica. Taxonomy (NCBI): domain Eukaryota; kingdom Viridiplantae; phylum Streptophyta; class Magnoliopsida; order Rosales; family Urticaceae; genus Urtica; species Urtica dioica. The sequence goes on along the minus strand of NC_142758.1, from coordinate 41,157,556 downwards.
CCCCTATCAATAATGCTAATAAAGTAAACTTTATATTAGATTAAGTTATCATTCCTCTTTATTTTATTATTTTCAATGGATCAATAAAGACTTTTTGAGCTTACAGACTTTGTTAGGAGCCTGGTCGTTGTCTAAACTCGGTGGAATTTGCATGTAAACTTCTTCTTCCGGTTCTCCATTCAAGAAAACATTCTTCACATCGAGCTGAAGCACGCAGTGAGTCAAGCCTTTAGTATCTCCATAGTACCATCCGGGTTGTGTTTGATGGTGAACATCCATGTGCATCCGATAGTTTGCTTTCGGGGTGGAAGCCGGTGATCTCCCATGTGTCATTATGTTCAAGAGCTCTGATTTTGGCACGAGTTGCAGCTCGACATACTTGGATCTGGAGAGCTTCTTTGATGGAGCTCGGAGCTTCTTCTTGATCCATTCTTGACACAGAGGCTTGATAGCTTGCCGAGAGATTTCCGTAGTATAACTAGTCTTCAATCATGTATGGGCCATATGGCCGAGTAGGTTCCTCAAGGCAGTAGGTAAGTATGAGGGAAACAAGCTATTACCTTGTTCATTGTTTTCGATGTCCGGGTCAGCAGAGACTTCATGGATGCGAGCTCATGCCGAACTCTATGAGGTGTTTGGACTACATGGTGCATTCAAGCTAGGAATGGAAACAACAATCGTGGGTTCCAGGCTCGGAGTTAGCCATGGAGAAAGGTAAGTTGTTGGCTCTGAGATGGACAAGTATTTAATGTTTGGTACTATGTGGTTAGAGCTCGACGTAGGACTTGAGCTGGAGTCCGAACATACAGTCAACCAATTTGGAGAGTCATTATTGATCTCTCCCAGACAATCAGAATTGGGAAAGTATAAACTCAGCTCGTGGAAGTAACATCCATGCAAACGATAAACTTTCTGGATGAGGGTCATGATCTGGTGGGAGAGCGGACATGATCTGTGTTTGTGGGTAGCTTTCAGAAAGTACTTGAGTTAGTATTTTGATGTTTAAGACATGGGATGGCATTCAGTTTATTAGATATGTGGCTGTTAGAACTGCTTCTCCCCAGAAAAGAGACGGGACATTTGAGAAGAACATGATAGCTCGGGCAACCTTGAGGAGATGTTAATTTTTTATTGCTGGAGTATGAATGCATGAGCTAAAGTAGACTATGCATTGAGATCAGAAGAATGAGCCGACCTCAAAGTTGAAGTAATCTCAGGCTTTATCTGTATGGATGATTTGAATAGACGTTTTGAACTAGGTTTGGATTGTTTTGTGGAACATTTTGAATAGCTCGGTTGTTTCTGATTTGTGTTTCGTGAGATATACCCAACTTAATCTCGAATGATCATCTACAAAGAGTAGAAAAAACCGAACTCCAGTTATGTTTGCAATTTTTGAAGGACCTCATTTATCAAGGTCTCATAAATTTTTATATAGATAGTTCTATTATTCTATAGCTCTCACAACTTATAATTTATAGCTCTATATTTATAATTTTTTTATTATATAGTTCTGAGCACGTCTTGCGCGTCATCAACTCACGGAAGTTTTCGTCGAAATTCACGTCGAAGTTCTAGTCGCACTCTCACACCATCACAATCATAAGAAGAAGATGAACAACATCAAGAAGTTCAACAACCCAATCCCCCTCTCTTTCCATCCAATATGTACAAAATTGGTTAAATCTTTCTCAATTTACCAATTACGAAAACGTCAAATATGCTTCCATACCATCTCTAACGTATTTATATCAATGACAATTATCTTCCATAGCCTCCGTATTAAACTGAATCACGTGTTGGGCATCTGAGTTCGGGCGGTGAGCTAAAACATGGCCGATGATTGATACACACCTGGAAAGCTGTATCTAAAATCATGTTAGGAATTCTTGCCCACGAGAAGATGCTTTTGTAAATTCTCGCTGAATTATTAATAAAATAAAGTTTTGACATTTATTATTCAAATCGAAAACATTATTTCTTATATATTAAGATTTATCAAACATTCATCAACCCATAGTCTCCGTATCGAACTGAGTCACATGCACGACGTCTGAGCTTGGGCGGTAAACTAAAACTAGTCGATGATTGATTCAAGCCAAGGTAGCTGAATCTGAAATCATATATGTGGAACACAAGTGAAGGTTGATCACTTAGTGGGAGCATTCTACACTTATGGTAAGTGTACCCGGACATGTCTTGGTTGTAGATGTGTCGTTTAAGGACCGTTACGACATACTAACCGCGGTCACTAATTATGGTCACACTGAGGCTTGATCTAAATATTGAAGTGATCATTGACACTGGATCATGTTACCGCACTCTTTGACTTATTCGCTGAAAGGCCACTATCATGCTAATCACAACTTATTTGAACATGGTTCGAGTGGGAAGTGATTTACAAATATGGAATCCAGCCTTCCTGAAAGTAGGTAAATGTTCTCTCACCTAAGGGTTGATTCCAGAACCGATAGATTGCGCGCACTTCCGAAGTATGAACGTTCGAAAGAATCTTTCGCTAGAGAAGCAACAATGCTTAGGGCTTATAAGTGTCAAGAAAAGTATAATGGAATAATTGACTTTTCTCGACACGGGTTGAACCTGGAGGATCTTGATCAGGAAGTGACTATATCAGTGGACACTCGTCACGATGAGTAAATATAATACTAGTACCAAGAAGGATTCACTCTTGGCTTGCAAGGTGGAGTCTGACCAAGATTGGACAAATCGATGTAGAAAAGAGAAATGACTTTTTTGTCTTTTCATCGGATTTGTTAAGCTTCGAATACTAGGTCCATAGTCCCCGATTCGGCACTGATAAAGGCGGATAAGAACTTTCGAATAATAATGTTTCATTATTATAATCTCACAAGCTGTAATTGTGATGGACATCATCAATTCTGAAATATGGGTATTTGCAGAATTAAATAATTATTTATGGTATTATTAATTATTTATTGTTTGATCAAGCAAATAATTAATCAATTACTTTATTTTTATTGTTGGACCAAGTAAATAAATAATTAATTGGGTTTTAAGCAATTGTGCCTTTCACAAAATGAGGAAGTCGAAATTTTAGGGTATTGAGCACACGATTTGCGTCAATCCCTCTTCGCCATGAGGTCAAAAATTCGTTCCCATATATTGGTACTTGCCAATATTTTCTCTTTAATAGTTTAAATAAATGAGAGAGAAAAATATTTAAAAAGAAATAAGATATTGCCCTTTATTCTTTCTCATGAATATTTGGAGAGAATAATATTTAAAAGAAAATAAGATATTGTCCTTTATTCTCTCAAATGAATATTAAGAGAATAATATTTAAAAAAAAATAGGATATTGTCATTTATTCTCTTTCATGAATATTCAGAGAAAATAATATTTAAAAGGAAATAAGATACTTCTTTTATTCTCTCATAATTAAATATTCTCTATTTAAACAGAAAATAAAATCTCATAGATATTGATCTGTTGGCTAAGAGAGAAAGTGTGATTCATGAGATGAGATCCAAGGGCTAAGTTTTGATTCAGTAGTGTGAACACAATAAAATGAAATAATATATTTTGGAAACTACTAAGAATATATCATTTCCACTACTATAAATACGGGTTCACAAGAAGGCAAAAATCAAGTGATTTGCATTAGAAAAATTCGACCAAGAGTTCTCTCCCTTTCTCTTGGCTGATCTCTCTCTTCCCCTCTTGGAACTCCGTGATTCCAATCTCATAAACACGATGCAATCTAAACGCCTCGTTCTAGATCGTAGTGAGATAAAGATTGTGCCCAGTCATTTTTCTTATTCGCCTCGGAGATTACATCTCAGAAGACTATGGTGTCATCATTGTCGAGTCTAGATCGTTGAGGAGCTAAAGCTTGAAGATAGTCTTTATAAGACGGAAGACTGATGAGTGAAAGCTTGAAGATTCTGTAGCTGATCCAAATTATGTGAGTCTCTCTGAATCTTTAAACTATGCTTGTTGGTTGCTTGATATTGCTTTCCTGAATAATTAATAAGTAAATCTAGATCTTATTATATAACCATAATATTAATTATCTCTTGTTAGTGTAATTAATTAATTTTGCAACTAATATGGTTATTAAGGTGCTATAATCACCAACAAATCATATATGCGGAACACGAGTGAAGGTTGATCACTTCGTGAGAGCATTCTGCACTTTTGGTAAGTGTACGACCCGGACAGACTTTGGTTTCAGATGTGTCGTTTAAGTACCGTTACGACGCACTAGCCGGGTTCGCTTATGATGGTCAAAGTGAGACTTGATCTAAATCCTGAAGTGATCATGGACTTCTAGTTCATATCGCTGGGTTCTTTAATTCATTCGTTAAAGGCTACTGAGATTCTGATTAAACTTATGTCTTGGGAATTCGGAATACGATATGAGAAGAAAGTGGTTGACAGATGTGGAATCCAGCCTTCCTGCAAGATGGTTAATATTCACTCACCTAAGGGTTTATTCTAGAACCGATAGATTGCTAGCACTTTCGAAGTAAGTAACATTCGGAAGAATCTTTTGCTAGGAAAGCAACGGTGCTTAGGGTATATATGTATAAAAAAAGGTATAACGGAATAATTGACCTTTCTCGATACGGGTTGAACCTGGATGATCTTGATCACGAACTGACTAGATTAGTGGACACTCGTTACAATGAGTAAATATAATTATAATATAAAGGAGGATTTAGTCTTGGCTTACATGGTGAAATATTTGACAAAGATTAGACGAATCGATGGAAAAAGAGGAATGACTTTTTCATCTTTTTCATCGGATTTGTTAACCTTATAATACTAGGTCTATAGTCCCCGATTCGGCATCGATAAAGACGAATAAGAACTCTCTAGTAATAATGAATTTCATTATTACAATCTCACAAGCTGTAATAGGTATTGATATCATTAAATTCAAACAACAAGTATTTGCTGAATTAATAAGTTATTTATTGTAGAATTGTTTATTTATTGTTAGATTAAGTAAATAATAATTTAATTAGTTATTTGTTTATTGTTGGACCAAGTAAATACTTAATTGAGTTTTAAGCAATTAGGCCTTGCACTATGATGAACTCGAATTTGCCATAGTGTGAACATGGTGTTTGCGTTTTTTTCCTGTTGCCCGCGTGTGCTATGGTCGAATTTTGCTTATTGATATTTACCAATATATTCTCTTTAGTTGTTTAAATAAAGAAGAGAGAATAATATTTAAGAAAATAAGATACTGTCCTTTATTATCTCTCATGAATATTTAGAGAGAATATATTTAAAAGGAAATAATATATTATCTTCTATTCTCTCATGAATAAATATTCTCTATTTAAACAGAAAATAAAATGTCTTAGATATTGATCTGATGAATGAGAGAAAAAGTAGGATTCATAAGATGAGATCTAAGGGTTGAGATTAATCCATTAATGTGAACGCAATAAAGGAGAATAATATATTCTGGAAGGTTCCAGGAATATCTCATTCCACTACTATAAATAGGGGTTCATGAGAAGATAAAAATAACTTCAATAGAAGCAAAAAAATTTGCCCACTTCCTCTTTGTGGTCAACGAATTTTTTGCTCTCCTTTCTCCCTCGAAATATTGTTATTCCAGTCTTAGAAAATAAGAGTGAGATCTAAAACATTACAGTCATATCTAGTGAGACACTAGTACAAAAAAGACCTTTGGGTGCGACTTATTTCGCACACGAAAGTCAATTTTCGCACCCAATGATACCTTTGGGTGCGACTTTAGGTGCGACTTTTTCGCACTCGAAAGTTCGCACCTAAAGGTCCTGGGTGCGAAAAGTCGCACCCAAAAGTCGTGACTTTCGGTTACGACATTTAGGTGCGACTTTTCGCACCCAAAGTCGCACCTAAAATGTCATAAAAATCCATTGAAAAGGCGGGTAAAAGAGCATTGGGTGCGACTTTGTCGCACCCGATAGTCAAAAGTCGCACCCGATAGTCAGTTTTGGGGAAAAAAAATAGTACTTTAGACGTCGCTCTATTATAAAGTGACTTTAAATCTTTGAAAAATGTAATTGTTAACTGTGATTTAGTTGTCATCTAATTTGAAAGTGACTTTGATTCTTAATTTATTTATAAAATAAAAAGCAATTAAATGACATTACTTGATTTAATTTAATGAAACCTGTTATAAGCAATTAAAAATAAAAGGCTGAATGAAACTTGTTATATTGAATTGCTTAATTGAAAAATAAAAATTATACCTAAATGGTCCATAATACACATAATACACAGAATAAATACTTGGCATCATTTCCATATATATGTAGATCATCTCCCAATTCAAATCTTCAACCCCAGAAGCCTGTCTCGTCGAATCTTTAACCGCGGGATTATCAATGGCAGCTTCGTCCTTGGGCGGGATTTCTATCAGGAAACAAGTCATTACTTGATTCATATGACTAAGGTCGTCATTATAAACAGTGATAAACAAAGTTTTGAACTAAACAATTAAAGATAGAAAAGGGAAGGAAAAAAAAAACTCAATAATGCATTCAGAATTACATTGATAGCATTCATAAAATAAACATGGTTTTGTTGTAACGCTCCCCGAAATAAAACGCACACGAAAACCTAATCCTACATCGAAAATCGAACTAGACAATTCAGTGATGAGAAAGCTCACCGGCTCGGAAGCATCATCGGCTCCGACATTCGTTTTCTTCTTGACGTCCTTTGAATCCTTTGCATGGTCTGAGATACAAATAAAAAAAATCAAATAAAATTCGGAAGTGAATATATAGTCGCAGATATACTTGCCATTGGTAACTATATCCATGTTTCGGAGACGAGGCGGCGCTGCATTCTGTCCCTCGATCTCTGCAGCGACGAGTTTCGGATCATCGACGGTGCGCCGCTCGATAATCCCCATTCTGTTTGTCGGATTCCGCATCGGCTCGTTAAGTGGAGAGGGGATTTCCTTGCTTACATGTCGTTCCCTGTCGAACAAGAGTCAGTGACTGAATTCGGATTTCGATTGATTTTAGATGGCAATGGAAATCTTGCGGCTGGTAAAAATGCAGCCCGGGGCTTTCTCAAGAGTGAAGGTTGGTGGACATTTTGTGGGGTTTCCTGGGGTCGTTTTTTTGAGGCAGAATATGGCAAACGTGATTCTCCAAATAGGAAACTCGTAATGTGCGACCCGTTCGTTTCTAATTATCAAAATATTGGCCGACGAGAAGTGCTTACTTTTTCGAGTTTAATGAGGATTGATGGAGGAGCGCATGACTTTGTGCCTAGTTTAGTATCGGTTTACCCGAATCGGAAGACGATGATAGAAGAAAACAAGAGAATGGAGATTAGATATTGGGTTGAAACCTTTTGGATCAAGTTAATTTTATCAAAGAAGCAGTTCAATCTTTCGGGGACTGTATTGTAGACCGTGATGATAGTTCTAAATAAATACTTGCCATTGGTAAAATTATTTGTTCAATCATTTAACTTGGAAGAAACGGCCACTATGTATAACTAGACTATGCATAAAGTAGAGGAATAACGGGGAGTTCAGGTTGGTATTATTACCTGCAACATTTCAACAAGAAGAATAACTCGCTCGGCATGCTTTCGACATGTAAGGAATCCTTGAATGCATAAAACCTAACCACCAAAAAGAAGATTTGAGGATTCTCTGTGCATTTATCATAATTTTTTGTCCGGGTGAAAAGGCTGCTGCATATTACCTTAAAATAATCAAAGAACTCGCTTGGAACTCCCTCGGCATCAGAATCCATCACCTGGAAGAATAGTACTAATAAACAACTTGACAAAAACCAGCCGAATGAAAGAAGGCAATCGAAACAATAGTGTCAAGTTTTGCTTTCAAATTTACAACTACGAGCCACAAAACACTCCAGAATCATCAAACTAATCTCATAAATTAAAAGCCCCAAATCATAATTCATCAACCCTAATTTTTTTTCCAATTTTCGGCCAAAAATTCAAACACACGCTCAGAATTCCCAGCTTTAAAACCCTGTTTTCAAAAATTCATAACTCACTCAAATCTCAACGGATTTACATGTTCTTGGTCATTTTAGAAAGCCCATAATGTCTACTTTCTAGGAAAAATATCAACAAATCCAAATTAAATCGGTACTGATCTGACCACGTCAATTTACAGAGGCTGTTCACAGCGAACTTAAAATCGATTCAAACTCACGTATCCGAGCACAAGCAATACAATCCGAGCACCAAAACGAGCTCAAACTCATTTAAATTCCACAACCCAAGCTCAGAAATCAAAATCCCCAAATCCAAACTAAGAACCCTAATTTTTTCAAAAATCCATTTCGGGTAAGAACTTTTCTTACCTTGATTTCGTGAAATTTCTTGTTCCCGGTGCTCTCTCGTCCTTTTCCCGGGGGTGACTCATGGTCGGCGTGCTCCGGTGACTCGCGGCCGTCGTGGCTCGTCTCGGTCGGAGAGCACGCACAAGGAGGCTCGGTCTCTGGCCGCGAATCCACCGCCGCTGCGAAACCTAAATCAACAAACTGTGTAAATAAACTTTTCGTTTTCCAAGGTTTTTCTAGGTTATTTATTTACACTCGAAAAAGAGTACAATATTTTGAGAATAAAGTAATTGATACGATATCGCTCCTTCACGGGGACGGTGACCTCGCCGATGTCCTTGTCGCTGTGGACGTGGCGGCGACACATCACCCTGAACCGGAGGCTGAGGTGTCCTCCTCCATCGGCGGTTGAAGCTCATCGGGAAGTTCCAGTTCGGTTTGGACCCGCTTCCTTTGTCCACCGGGGTCTTCTTCTCTATCTCGTGCCCGCCTGTGAGCGACACAAGCACGTACACGTCCATTTTGCTCAGGTGCTTCACTCTCTTCAGCCCTTTCGCTGAGACCACGGTGATCTTCATCTCTCGGAACTGCATTTCGTTGCGCTTGGTTGAGAGACAGAGGGAGAATGGTTAGGGTTTGATTTAATGAGGAAATTTGATTTTGAGACCGGTCAAAATTTTATACAAAAGGGGGAAAAAGACCGCTTAAAACATTTGGACTTTTGGGTGCGACTTTTGTCGCACCCAAAAGGTAACCTTGATTTTTAGGTGCGACTTTGTCGCACCCAAAGGTATTAATGAACTTTTGGGTGCGACTTTTCGCACCCAAATTTAAAAAAATCAGCGAAATTTTTTAGTTGCTTCAATGTCTTTTGGATGCGACTTTTCGCACCCAAAAGTCTTTTTTGGTGCGACTTTTAGGTGCGAAAAGTCGCACCCAAAAGTCATCCGCACCGAAAGACTGTATTTGTAGTAGTGAGATCAAATAGAGTGTGGTCCACACCTTATTCTTGTTTGTGCGGAGATTACATTTCAAAAGACTAAGGTGTCATCGAGGCGTAAAGAAGGAGATCCCGAGAGTTTCAGAGACATCCCGAAGGTCTGATCGTAGAAGACGATGCTAAGAGGCTGAGACGAGATGAGAAGAAGACGAGGAGCTCGAGGAGATCCCGATTCCGAAAGCTTAAGGAGAAAACCGTAAGTTTTCTAATAACTCGTCTCTTTTTATATTGGTTGCTTGACTTATATGCTCTCATGGTTAAATTAATTAAACAAAACTAGATCTTGTTAAATAACAATCTAATTGATTAGTTTAAGATAACGTAATTAATTATCTTTTCCGCACGGTTATTATTTTTTGGTGCATAATCACCAATAACAATATTTCACAGAGCTTCACGATTGCGATATCTGAAAAGGTCAATGCAACAAATGTGGGAAGATCATTAACGCTGAAAATAGTATTCAAGGAATAGGTTCGAAGGCCATAACATAACTGAAGCAGATATCAAAGTGGCTAAAACTTTTTGTCATTTTCTTGACTTTTTTCACGATGAAACATGTGTATTATCGAAGCATTAACCATTTACAAAGATTGGTGTCAACATGAAGACCGTGCTCAAGAAACATTTGTGAGCATTGACCTTGTTGATGATTTTCATGTATATTTCCAAAACTTGACTATTCATGAGTGGAATTGTAATTTTTACCTTTTTTTTATAAGTGATTAATCAAATACCATGTCCGTTAGGCAACGAAAGGCCCAATAACGATAACGGTACTATTGTTTGGTAATCGGGTAACCGGCTACCCGATTACCGTAGAAAGAAAGTAAACAATTTGGTTCGATTCAATTTCATTTGGGAAATTAAAAAAATAGCGTTTTTAAATCCTTTTAATCATAGCGTTTTTTTTAAAGGTAACTAATTGTTTTTTGGTATAAATAAAATTATAAACAGAATAAAAAAAATTTATATTAAAATTTTGTAAATATAAAAAATACTGCTTATAACTTAAAAAATGCTCTTTTGGTAATAAATATTTTATGAACACTATTATTGCAATACAATATATAAACCGGCCCAAGCCCAACAAGTCTCTCCATCATCACCGAACCAAGCTCCAAAGCAAAGCAAACAATCTGGTTCGATACAATTCCATTACCAGCTATGGCGTTCTGATTCCGATTCTGGTTCGTTTCATCTTCTTCACCGAAAATGGATCAAGACTCCGCCGCTCGCCGGGTCCGCAAGCTCCCACCACAGACAGCCGACATCTACTCCACCGTCGTCATCCACGACGACGATCACGCCGGCGGTTCAAGAGATCACGATCTCTACGCAACCATGGTCTACAAACCAGACGGCGACGACGACGACGACGACGCTTCGCTCCCTCCGCTCCTCAAATTCCTTCCGAAGGACTTCGGCGGCGGAGCTTCGATCGACTACGACGAGGAGGAGGAGGAAGATGAAGGGAACGATTTCGGGACCATGATCGTCCGCAACAACCGCACTCGCCGGCTGTCTCCTCGCCGATCGGCGGAGGAAGACGAGGACGAAGACGATGGCGGCGGAGGATTCTCTACGTTTGTGGTGAGAGACGAGAAGAGGAGAGGCGGAGGAGAGGGATCGGCGATGAGCATGGCGGTGGCGAGTATGCAGGCGGCCGGGGGAGAGTTAGGGTTCGGGAAGGGAAGGAGAAGGAGCGTTTCATGGGGGCCGGAGGAAGCGAGGCAGTTCGGGAAGATGTCGGCGAGCTCGATTCCTGACAGTGTTACCAAGGAAGATCCCACTACTAAGTACGAGTTGCTCAATGAGCTTGGTGAGCCTTATTTTTTAGTTTTCATTTTTAATTTTCTGTATTACGAGTGTTCAACAATTTTTCACTTTTCTGTTTTTTTCTTTTAAGAGAAACTATAGATGAGAAACCTTGGCAATTGCCAGTTCGGTCTATGTTTTTGGCTCAATGGAGTTATGATTCAATGTGTCCTGGGTTTAGCCCCTTCTTTATATTTTGCATTCTTGGAGTAGCTTTAGTGAGCAAGTGTAGTGCGATTCTTAGAATTTTTTGGTTTTGTGTTTCTCGGGGGTGAGTAACACTATTATCAACTTAGTAATACTCTCACCTCTCTTTAATGATCGTGCATTTTATACTGGTTAATGTTCAATTAGCTTGGCAATTATACTGGTTTTTGTATGATATAACTTGGTTACTGATACAATGGCCCGCATGTCTTGGTTTAGTGGGACTTAAATTATGGGTCATTTTGTCCTGTGTTTATTGCATCTTTGTAATTGTATTTTGCTTCGTTGATTAGCTTAGTGAGTAAGTGTAATGCAATCATCAGACTTTTTTGGGTTTTGTATGGGTTATTGGTAAGTAACGATATTATCAACTTTGTAATACTATCACCTGTTTTTACGATCGTGCATTTCGCAAATTTATTTATTTATTTTTTTTTTTTTGAGGAAGAGCATTTCGCAAATTTTTATGTTGAAATTTCTTCGGAATCTTAGTTTTGTCAGACTAGTGCCATAAACTACTGTGTTCTATTCATTTTGCACTGTAATTTGCTCATTTCGCTTGTTTAGTATTGCGCTAGAACAGTCAGCTTGTTTTGGTCATGCTTTGTGTGATTTTGCTGAGTCAGTGGGTGTTCATATACAGGGAAAGGGTCTTATGGTGCAGTGTATAAGGCCAGAGATTTAAAAACCTCGGAACTGGTTGCCATTAAAGTTATATCATTGACCGAAGGGGTATGTATCTGTGTTGTTATAAAGTCGGTTGAATAAGTGTAGGATATAACCATGTATTTTTTTTAGGAAGAGGGATACGAAGAAATTCGTGGCGAGATTGAGATGCTGCAGCAATGTAGCCACCCAAATGTGGTTCGGTACCTTGGGAGCTATCAAGGAGAAGAGTATCTCTGGGTAAGAATGTAGAAAGACCTTTATTCTCTTGTACTGTCAGATAATAGTAGCGGTCCTGGGAATTTAAATTTGTATTCTTTGTTTATCTCAGATGTCTGGGTCAGTAATTCTTTGATGTGTTGTCAGATAGTAATGGAGTATTGTGGTGGTGGAAGTGTTTCTGACTTGATGAACGCTGCGGAAGAGCCTTTGGAGGAGTATCAAATAGCATTTATTTGTAGGGAGGCATTGAAGGTAACATATCAAGGCATTAAACTCTCGGTATAAGACATAATTGGATACTGAACTAGCATGATTTTTCATCAAATAAAGCGTTTATAAGATTGTCCCTTGCTCTTACACTTCATGTAGATTCTGTGCGATACCTTGAACTTACAATGTAAAAGTACCAATTCGAGATAATTCAAGAAAGGAACAAAGCAAATATCGAATAAGAATGTGGGTGATTGCTTTGGGAAAAAACAAAGATCCTAAATGAGAATTAGGGTGATTTCTCTGTGAGCATACAAGCCTCCCCAAAAACTTGAAACTTTTGTTTACTCCAAAAGTATTGCACAATACATCATTTATTGTGTGGATGCATTTCGTGGATCAGTTATCCGGATTTCGAAGGAGACAAGATCCTCAAATTAATCTCTAATTGTTTCTCACCGTCCTCTTGTATAAAGAAATATATGATTGGTTCTCATCCTACAGAGTATAAGTGTATTAGGAGCATCCGTTGACAAAAGGGCTTCATCCTAAGATAGGATAATCTCTCATGGCTGGTAAAAAGGAATCGGATAAAAGGGTTCCATTGCTCAATCTTTTAGACTTGTGACTCGTCCCTACTAAACCAATGTCGATAAGATCATATGAAATTTTTCTCAGAAAGTTTAGGATTATTAACTAAAAAAATGTGTTATTTTAATTTCCATTTTCGATTCCGGCGCACTGTTTTTATGCATTGATTGTCGTTATTCTGGTATCTGCTTTATAGCTTTTGTCGTTTACGTTCTTTGTAGGGTCTTGCTTACTTACACTCAATTTTTAAAGTGCACAGAGATATCAAAGGTGGTAATATATTGCTAACCGAACAAGGGGATGTCAAGTTGGGTGAGTTGCGATCTGCCCATTTCTATCATCTTCAGTGTTGAGTGTCGTAATTCATGGATTACTACACTGTATTTCTCTTGCTAGGTGATGTTAGTCTATGAATTTTTACGGTCATTTTTTGTTCACTAGAAACACAATAGTTGTTGTAACTCCTGACAAGCATTCTAGAATTCCTCAATAATTTCTTTTTTCGGGTGATCAATTAAAACTTATTTGCTTTAAGCTTTCCAATAATTCGAAATTCTTTTTGACCAAGGGAAATTAATCATGGTCGATTTCTTATATTATGACTTTGAATTAGAAAAATATGGGTTGATAATAATAGGATTATTAACTTTGTTTACAAAATGACCAGGTGATTTTGGGGTTGCAGCACAGCTTACAAGAACAATGTCAAAGCGGAACACTGTATACAATTATTTACATTTTGCTTTTGTTTAGTCTCAATTGTCACTGAAAACAGTCATTGATGATGGTGCAACTCGCTTGACACTGAAGTCCCTTCAATAAATGCAGTTCATTGGCACTCCACATTGGATGGCTCCTGAAGTTATTCAAGAAAATCGTTATGATGGAAAGGTATAAGATTTATTTAGTTACGAATTCTTCTGTTGCCATTGTTATGTGCTTCTTCTATTTTTCCTTTACATTCTGGTATGTAAAAGATAACCGTTGAATCAAGTAGAGAAAATCAATGAAATACGAGTTTTCATGAAAACATCGATACGAAATTAAAATATACATAAATAATAAAAATACAAAACATAGAAATTTTAAACAAATATTTTAAAAAGTATAATATATCACAAGTTTACTTATTCTTTGCTTTCAGGTTGATGTATGGGCTCTTGGTGTATCCGCAATTGAAATGGCAGAGGTAATATCTTTTGAATGCTCCTTTATGTCTGGGTAATTGGGTACATGAATTTTAATTTTATTGAAAACTGTTCTTAATGCCATTAAGGTTTATAATTTTTTTTTACTTTTGTTTCATTAGGGGAGGGAATCTAGTTAGGTGGGATTAGAAAGAAAAGTAATTATGTTGGATTATCACCGGTTGGTGCTTTGTAAAGAAATTTCTGATATCATACTGTTGATGGCTTACATAATAGTGATAGCACACGTCCTCTCAATTTCAGGGGCTTCCTCCAAGATCTGGTGTTCATCCAATGAGGGTTAGTGATTTTGTTTTATTATCATTTCATATTATATATGCTAAAGTGTAAAGTGTAGTTTTGGAGTAACCTCTCATTGCATGGATGTCATATTGAGTTGGGAATATTTGCTTCCATGTTCAGAACGGGATAAATGTATATTGATTTTGATGGGTATCTAGTACTATGTTTAAAATTTTAGGGGTTCGGGCTTAGGAAACACCCATTTTTTTATTTTGATTTTCTTTTTCCCCCTGTTTCCTTTACAGGAGATAAGTTATTGTCCAAATGTTGGGATATTTTTTGGGTTCCAGGTGTAAATAGGTCTGTGTCGCTATTTTTGGTCGCTGTTTCGTTTTAGGCTAGCTCTATGGGGTTCACGTGCTAGACTCGTGTTGGATCCAGGGGCTAGGCCTTCTTCGTTTCATCTTTTTGTGTAACTTTGGCTTTTGCCTACATTAATACAAAATGGTTACCGTTTTAAAAAAAAAAGTACTTTGTTTAAAAACCAGTGTTGAGTTAGATGCTGTAATAGCGCCTGAATTCAAAACGTGATATAGCTGTTCTATAATTGCCATAGCACTTGTAGTGTTGCTATAGATAGTTTATATATATGATGAATGGATGCTTATAGAAAAGGGTTGATAGAATACGGAGAATTGGTTTTATGAATCTCATGTATGTATCCTAGCCGGACACACACAATGTTACGATCCTAGTTGACTCTCACATTGTTAAGTATGGGATTGACATGTGAGAGTCCCACATTGCTAAAGTGTGGGCTTAGCATGTGGGTTTATAACCTCTTGGGCACCCTCTCCTTAATAGCTAGCTTTTGGGGATGAGTTCTACCCAATGGGTTGTATCACACAAGCTCTTTCCACGCACAAATAATAATAATAATAATAATAATAATAATAATAATTCAGTTAAATCTTAGCATTCTTTGAAGTATGCATTTTTGCTAAACCTTCTAAAAATGACATGTTAATATGCATACAGCTCATTCTCAGATTTTGTGTTTTTTTGTTTGTTTTTGTTTGTTTTTTGTAATTCTTTTTCTTTATGATTGACAATATCATGGGTATCATATGCATTTCAAATTATAGGTTTTATTCATGATATCCATTGAGCCAGCTCCGATGCTTGAGGACAAAGAGAAATGGTTTGCTTTCCTCTCCTATTAAAACCTCAATGTTTTCTTGCTATCTGTTCCTGTTCTGCTTAAGTCAACAAGGGCCCTCGTAGAAATATATAATGCACGAAAACGAACAAATAGTGGGTTAAGAAGTTTTGATTGAAACTATATAAGTTTCAAAGAATTAGCTGTTGGTTTGTCTGAAAAAAAAAACTAGCTGCTTGTTTGGAGAAAAGTCGGTGTATCTCTAATGATGATGTGGCTAGTACTTCAAAGCTGCATTATTATCCTCTGCACGAGTTTCATTAACATTTTTTGGGGTTACTTTTACGATGGATATGGCTGATCTGGATTTATCCAGACTTACACCAAACACATTAGAGGATGTGTCAATACCATTATCACCAGTAGTACTGTTTCAAAAAATTATTACCAGTAGTGAATTGGTTTGATTGTCTTTCACAACATGCAATGCATGATAATAAACTTTTTAAGAGGATTCACAATAAATGCTTCGGTTTTATTTATTGTTACTGAAGGGACGTTGCTCAAACTGTTTTAGACACTCGACATGTAGTGCAATTCAATGTTCTGTAGGGAAAACTTGTAGGCACATAACATCACGAAGTTTGATTGTTGGCGGTCTACTTTTCAGGTCTCTTGTGTTTCATGATTTTGTGGCAAAATGCTTAACAAAAGAACCGCGTTCACGTCCCACGGCTTCTGAGATGTTAAAGGTATGGTCTTGCATATTAAGGTTCTTATATAACGTTGAACTTGTTGCTGTTATCTTAATCCTCCCGAAGATGGTTCATTTCAATCTCTCTCTCTCTCTCTCTCTCTCTCTCTCTCTCTCTCTCGTGCGTGAGCCGTGTAATCTTTCTTTATACCTACAACGTCTTAAGTCTTAACTAATTGGCCATGGTATTCTACATATGAACTTTTATCCCAAAACAAACTAGAAGTTAAGATGTCTTAATGGCTTATCCGTTATCGTCGTCACTTATTTAATTTCCTTACATAAATGTAATCTCCGATTTCATTTTTTTTTTTGCACAAACGATTGTCATTTGTACTGTTGTTCTGACTTGAAGCTACTTTTTCCCTGTTATTATAGCATAAATTCATCGAGAAATGCAAATATGGGCCATCTGCAATGTCGGCAAAGATTGAAAAGGCCAGACAAGTTAGGGCTTCATTAGCCATAGAAGAGCAGAATCTTGTTCCAGATATACCAGAAGATAGTGTATGAATTCACTGCGTTTACCATCTCTCTGTATTTCTTTATCATTCATAGTTCTCTCAAACTCCTTATCCAAAACAGGCAGTTGAAGACTCCAAAGTGAATGAGGAATACGGAGATACTGTTCCGGCAAGACAGAATATAGATGGAGCTGCATCGAACAGCTCAAGTAAGCAGCAAGTATTGGATGGTGCAGAGCCCTCTGTAGAAGGTATCTAATGTATCGAAATCTTGGTTGATCTGGTTAAGATTCTCATATGCTGTTTAAAGCATTGATTTGGCCATGTATTATAGGATAACGTTAAAAGTAAAATAATGGCTGATTGAATGCCCATTTTAATTTTTATTTATTTATTTATTTATTTTTTCTGAAAATCCCAAGGTTTTAGTAAATGATTTGCTAATCTAGATGAAAATACAGGTTTTGGCACAGTAATAATTCATGATGGTGATGAATTATCTGTGACAGCCACTACTTCACGAGTTGATAAAGTTAAAGAACCCTCGTCTGCTAGAGGAAATTCTGAGACTCCAGTTGCTACCGGGAAGGGAGAATCGAATGAACAGAGGTAATAAATAAATAAATAAAATAGTAAGCATGATGTGACATTTTTTCATTCTGGTTTGTTTAGAGCACAGATGAATTTATTTAGTTTTTGCCAGTGTGGAACATACAGGACGTGTTGCCGAAAGAAACAGTGCGATCGGAGATTTAAGTTCTACCCAGACACTGCAAGCTTCTTCTCCTTCATTTCCAGGCTATTCTGGCCAGGACTTCAAGACGAGAAGTGGTCCTCGATTCCGGGCTGAAGGTGGTAGTACCATATTGAAGAATGAAACAGTTAGCCGAAAAGCTTTTGCTTTGCAAGATAAGGTATTTTTTTTTTGTATCCGATGTTTTTAAAAGATCCGAGACGCAAACAATAATGATGATATTGATGAATTTAAGTCACCATTTGAGAGGTGAACCTATCACTCTAAATTTTCTACTAGAAAACTAAACTAATCAACTAGAAAACATATCTTATGAAACCTCATGATGCACCCAAACGACATATTCACACGGCAGAATGAAATTACTTATATACCCTTATTAGAAGTCTAGTTGAAAAATATTCTCGTACTGGGAGTCTTATAAGATATCAGCATATATCACGACTATGGATTGAGCCTTTAACCATTCTTAAGCCCAATATATTAGAATCTAGGCTAACATAAAAGCTCCTAGTTGAATCATAAAACTTCACCGTGTTTGCTTAATGTTTTTTAAATCGAACACGCCTCACTTACCAACTTTCGAGGTTCTGATCAATTCGAGTTTATTTACGTCTCAGCTTTTCTCCATTTACGCGGCGGGTAATACAGTGCCTATACCTTTTTTGAGGGCCACGGATATATCTCCGATCGCACTCTTGTCGGACAACGTTCTCGGCGGAATGCAGCGAGATAATGGTGGAGCCATCGCCGTCGAAGCTCTGCAGGAGCTTTTCAGCGGTGACTCTCAGTCCAAAAAGGGCAGAAGAG
This sequence comes from Urtica dioica subsp. dioica, assembly GCF_054948205.1. Lineage (NCBI taxonomy): Eukaryota > Viridiplantae > Streptophyta > Magnoliopsida > Rosales > Urticaceae > Urtica > Urtica dioica. The sequence goes on along the minus strand of NC_142758.1, from coordinate 41,139,150 downwards.
GCCAAAATGAGGTTCTCTCTCTATACATATTATGTATATGTATACATATGTATATCGTTTGTTTGTTTGTTTGTTTTTTTTTTTTTTTTTTTTTTTTTTAACTAAAATTCTGATCTGTTCATTTGGTGCGTTTCAGATGCCTCTTCCACCGAGTATCTATCAACGACTCACGTCGAGTTCTACTCTGTTGAATCTGGCTCAGGCTTTAGCGTACCACAAAACGTACACCAAAAGAAGAATTTCAGTGTCTCACTTTCACTTTGATGCTGTTGTTGTGGCTGCCTCATGGTTTGCTTTTTTTTTTTTGCAGGTGCTATGAAGACATGCCATTGTTGGAATTGCAAGCGGCTCAAGAGCAACAAACTATTCAAAACCTTTGTGACACACTAAGAACCATTCTCCGATTGTAGATAATTGTGTTCTCTACTGATTTCTACTCATTTACCCTCTTTCTTGTGTATATTGACCTTATTTATGAATGTTTATTTTTGGGGGCCTTCCGATTCGATATAATTTTTTTTAATCCTTATACACCAAATCTAACCGCCATCTCAGATTCGGCCAAAGTTTTTGTTTGATGACAAACTAGTCCATCAAAATTATTTAATGTTCGGTTAAGATATCATTAGAAAGTTGAACTTCTGGATTTAAGCAACAAAAAAAAAAAAAAAAACACTATGAAAGAAGGTTCAATCTTTAAATCTAAAATGTTGATAATACCCACCTAGTCCTACTCCTAGATACGGAGTTCAATTGTTAAATCTAAGGATAATTTACAATATTACCCCCTGAACTCGTGCATGATTAACAAACTGCACCCTGTACTCGGATTTTCAACAAAAAATACTCTGAACTCAGGTTTTTGTTGACTTTTGCCCCTTCTGTTAAACCTTTTCAGTTACCGTCCAATGGAGTTGCACGTTTAACTCACGTGAGCTGAGTATGGAGGGTATAAAGGTATATTTGGTTTGTATTTCATTTATTAAATAACTCGAAAATATTAATTATATTATAATTATATTCGAAATTATATCTAAAATTAAAACCGCCCAAAAAAGTCTGAAAAATAAAACCCCAAATCGCAAATTTTTAGGGTTTCTTCGAAAAAGGATAATTTCGGCGTGGATTCCTCCAGGTTGTTCGATGCGAAGCACTGGTGGTGGAACGAAGTCCCCGGCCAAGAAAAAGATGTCTCCGGCCAAGAAAAAGATGTCTCCGGCCAAGAATAAGATGAAAAGAAAGTCCCCGAAAAAGAGAGCTCAGTCTCCGACGAAGAAAATGGATTCCAAAAGTAGCGCAACAACCCATAAGTTACCAAAATACGGTGAGAAAGTGTTATTAAATAAGTAATGCAGTAGGGACCACTGTGTACGGTGGACCTGAGATTGTTGTTGCGAAGCCTTAAATTCGAAACACTTGGGACCACATTTGATGTGTTTGTCTGATGTTAGTGGGTTTGTAGGTTTGAAGCTTCAATTTCGAAATAGTAGGGACCACTAACTTCAGTTTTTGGCTTTGTCTTGTTGGTTGTTCACGCTGGATTCATTGTGAGAATCCTTTGTTTATTGATTATTTAACCTCTATCAAATGTGTTTGATTTACTAGTTTATTGATTAATTAAACTTTGGATATCCTTAAACTTTATCTGATATGTTATTTAGGATCCTGTTATTCACTAGTTTAATGATTAATTAAACTTTATGTTATATATATTGATTAAGATGTTGTTTAATGATTACTTTATCTGATATGTGTCCTTTTATTTACTTGTTTATTGATTAAGATGACTGTATGTAACGTGTTTTATTTACTTTTTTGTTTGATTACAGTGGATGGGTCTGGTAAGTTCACATTTCAAATTCACCATGGTGGTAAAATGAAATTGGTGAATGATCGGTTGTCTTACGTCGAAAGCAAAGTAGATTTTGTAGACTACATGGACATGGATCGGTTGTCGATAGTGGAGATCGACGGGATACTCATTAAAGACTTGGGATACTACTGTGGAGCAATGTATTACGTCATACCCGCGTATTCCGATGAGCTTGTATTGCTTGATTCAGACCAGGCCTTGATGTCAATCGTAGGCGAGCTAATTGAGAACACGTTTGAGGTGTTGTTGTACTGTGACCACCCCATTCAAGAAGGAGGAAGTAAGCCGGTGCTGCTATTAGATCAGAGTCAACATGATGACACTTCACGTCCAGTTGAAGAGACTCAGTCAGTAGTTGAAGGGAATCAAGGATCAACGAGTCCAATTCCAGAGAGTCAAGTTCTAGAGAGTCAAGTTCCTGAGAGTCCAATTCCAGATAGTCAAGTTCCAGAGAGTCAACCTCAAGCGTCCCAGAGTCCACCTCAAGTGACCCAGAGTCAACCTCAAGCTTCCCAGAGTCAACCTCAAGCGTCAGAGAGTCCACCTCAAGCTTCCCAGAGTCAACCTCAAGCGTCAAAGAGTCCACCTCAAGCGTCAAAGAGTCCACCTCAAGCTTCACAGGTTCCAACACAAGATACTCAAGTAGAAGTGGAAGCAGACGAAGAACCAGCAGTGGAAGAGCACAAAGAAGCAGAGATCGAGGAAGATAGCGGATTTGAGATGAGTGAGGACGACGTAATCGTTGACGGAGCAGCTATAGATGGAGGCCTAAGAGGCAAAGGAAAAATGCATCTCAGTGATGAAGAACCAGTATCTGATACAGATAGTGACTACAACGACGAAGATGATATAGACTTGAAGAACTCGGACGCGTCTAGCGAAGACGAAGCGAAGACCGATAAACGTCGTTCAGTTTGGAAGAAGGTGCTTCCCAAATTCCAGGAGTTTAGAGAAGACACGGATATGACACAACCAGTACTCAAATTAGGATTAACTTTTCATAGTGGAAAAGTATTCAAAGATGCTATTCGAGAGCAGTCTATCCGATCCGGGAAGCAAATCAAGTTTAAGGTCAACGATTCAAACAGAGTTAGAGCTGTTTGTAAAGATAAGACGTGCAAATGGTTATGCTATGCCTCTTTTCTCGGTAAGACAACCACATTCGTGATAAAGAAGTACGTGCCTGAACACACATGCCCGAGAACAAATGAAAACCGGTTTGCTACGTCACGATGGTTGTCTAAAAAGTATATGCCAACCTTCACAGAAAACGAGTCTTGGTCTGCTGTTGGCTTCATGAACAAGGTACAACAAGACTTAGTCTTGAATTGCTCAAGACAAAAGGCGTACCGGACAAAGAAATTCGCGGATGCGGTGATAGAAGGCTCGTACACAGAGCAGTACGCTAAGTTGTGGGACTACGGGGCTGAGATCAGGAGATCCAACCCCGGTTCCACGGTTGAGTTTCTAACCGAGTCCGATGCTGATGGTAATCCCATATTCCAGAGGCTCTATATTTGTTACGCCGGTTGTAAAGCTGGTTTCGTTGAAGGATGTAGACCTGTTATCGGTTTGGATGGATGTCACATAAAAGGACATCACACAGGTCAGTTGTTGACAGCCATTGGCATCGATGCCAATAACAGCATGTTTCCTATAGCGTTTGCAGTGGTTGAGTCCGAGTGCAAATCGTCGTGGGCATGGTTTTTGAACTTTCTGCGAGACGATGTGGGCATACACAATGGACATCATTGGACATTTATTACTGATAAACAGAAGGGGTTGAAGGAAGCACTGAGTGGGATGTGGGAATAGGGTTCTGTACAGGCAGAGCATAGACATTGTGCACGGCATCTGCAAAGCAATTTCACGAAGGTAATGTACTACTTTTCTGATATTATTAATTGATGTCTTGATGGATTCACTCACTTAAATACTGAATTCTTGATTCAATGTCAGGTTTTCAAAGGTCTATTTCTTAAGAACAAGGTAATGGCAGCGGCAAAGCAATATTCCGTCTCAAAGTTCTTTCAAGAAATGGAATTGATCAAAGCAGAGGATCAAGACGCGTATGATTGGTTACTGGATAAAAACCCCCGTAATTGGGCCAGAAGCAGTTTCAGAACAACACCAAAGTGCGACATCCTGCTTAACAACCTTTGCGAGAGTTTTAATGGAACTCGGGCCGTGTTGCTAGCTAGAGGAAGACCTATTCTCTCTATGTTAGAGAGAATTAGGATGTACCTTTTGCAGAGATTCAGCAAACAACGTCTAGCTGCGGAGAAATGGACGGGCGACATTGGTCCTCGGATTTACAAAATCGTTGAACAGAATAAAATCAGCAGTGGTGCGAACATAGCAATCTGGTCCGGGGGTTTTAAGTATCAAGTTCAGAACATGTATGGGAGCATGTACGCAGTTGACTTAGGCACAAGAACCTGTTCATGTTGTCGATGGGATTTATCAGGTACGTCATGAAATGTATCCAATATTTTAAGTAGTTACCTTATTACTTATATGGTTTCAACATGTCCGATCATCCATAGGGATTCCGTGTGCACATGCCATTGCATGTATATGGGAAAGATCGCAGCAAGTAGAAATGTATATCGACGATTGCTACAAAAAAGAGACGTACATGAAGGCATACAAACACCAAATCTTTCCGATGAATCCCATCGAGCAGTGGCCTAAGACAGGTCTAACACCTATGGGAATGCCGCCAAATAGAGCAAAGCCGGGAAGACCCAAGAAATTGAGGAGAGTAGAACATGATGAGGTTATTCCACCGGGTGGAACCAGAATGACTCGAAGATACGTCACGGTTACTTGTTCTGGATGTGGAAAATCGGGTCACAACCTAACGACATGCTTTAGGAGGACACAAGAAGAACAGGTCATCTATTTTCTTAGCTACAAAAAAACTGTAAACATTTTCTAATTTCTAATAAACTTGCAGAGGCAACAACAACGACATGCTAGAGATCAACATCAAGCTGCTAGACATGCTCACCGAGGTACTGCTGAAGGTGAAAGTAGTCAAACAGGAGGCAGTCAAGGCACTCAACAACCACAGCCTAGGGTAAGTCTATCAGAACTGAAATACATTACCTTATACATACCTTAAATAGCAATGTATCTAATCAATTGAAATGTATACAATTACAGCGTAGCCCGAGGCTCAACAGGGTTCCAACGAGACGAAATATATTAGAACCGAAGAATTTGTTCAGATTCTCGTGTTTTTGGACCACAATATTATGGTGAACAAGTTATGAAGTTGGATTACCGGTCTCACAATCATATTTTGTCCTTTTGGGTAGTTTTTTTTGTGCATTTTGGTAGACTTGGCTCGTTTAGGTCTCGAAATGATGTAATTTAGTGTGTCAAACTTTTGGGTAGTTTTTTTTGTGCATTTTGGTGTTTCTTCAGTTTCTGGACATGGAATGCAAAGTTTGTAATTTCTTACTATCTTGTTTGATCAAATTGAATGATAACTTTTGGTTGAAATGGAATGCAAATTTACCAGCAAAATACCATAACATAATGTACATACCATTACACTTACACAGTTACACATACCATTGCTCACATAAAATACCATAAACCTGTTACACATACCATTAAACACATTCAGTTTGGGGCTATTTGAAACAAAACGCATAAATTAATACAACAACAATTATTAACATAATGTTCTTGATTTTCTGGGCTGCTGCAATCAGTTTCACACTCACTTCCTTCGCTTCCTTCATCTCACCACGGACTTGAAACACAGCGGCGTTAATATTGCGTAGTTCTGCTAGAATCAACTGGCTCCCTTCCTTAGTCTCGCAACTGGCTTCATATACAATATTCTTCTTCGCGCCTTCATCACTCATTCCCTCCTCCTCCAGTTTATTTATTTTCTTCAATAAACCCGGGATAATTTGGAGAGACCTTTTACACATTTTCGGATCAATCCATTGTAACATGCCACAACCAGCTTCCACATTTTTCTGCAAATAAAACCCATCACCGTCCTCAATTAATCAAGTGATACGCAGACGACAACCAGGAATACAAAACCCTTACCTTGTATCTGGAACAGCCATAAAACCTTCGACCTGGGTTGTCACACGTCCATGACGTGCGCTCGACACTCAACAGACCGCATTTGCAACGAGGACTCCGACGACTCTCCACTGCTTCGTCGACGCTTGCTGTAAATGCGCTACTCGACGACGAATCCATGTGGAACAAGTATACAATCTGAGATTATGGGTTCGTTTTGGGTTGAGAAGATTGGTTTGAAGATCGACGACAACGCCCGATTTGGGTTTTAAAATTGAAGAGACCGCGCGATTTGGGTTTGAACACCGACGAGACGCGCGATTTGAGTTTGAAGACCGACGAGCCGCGCGATTTGGGGGTTTAGGGTTACACGAGTTTGGGATTTTGTAATTGTTTCAGATTATGTTCAAATGTGGACATTTATTAATTTATTTAGGATTTTATTTATTAGTTTTTAATAGTTTGTAAGGGTATAATGATAATTTCAACTCCATACTCAGCTCACGTGAGTGAAACGTGCATGTCCATTGGACGGTAACTGAAAAAGTGTAACAGAAGGGGCAAAAGTCAACAAAAACCTGAGTTCAGGGTATTTTTTGTTGAAAATCCGAGTACAGGGTGCAGTTTGTTAATCATGCACGAGTTCGGGGGGTAATATTGTAAATTATCCTAAATCTAATTACAAGCACGCCTCTCGTGGGCGTGGATTCAATCCAGAGCTTTGTAAAAATATTCTTTAATATTGAATTAGAATTTTTCTCTTTGTCTTTTGTGTTTAACGTAACGAACAAAATTTTAATTTCATTGCACAGCACACATTTTGATAAAAGAATTAAATTAGGAAAGAAAAAAAAATCAGATGCTCACTACTCACTAGTGTATCGACTATCGATTGTTTGACATCAGAAAGTCGTATCAGGAAGTCGGGAAAAAGGGTTTAGGGTTTTAGAAATAAGTTCATCCTGGAAGTTGTAGAACGCACAATTCGATTATGGTTTTCAGGAATCTACTTCGACTCAGAGTCTTTGGCACTTCTTCTTCTGTCCGAACCCGAACATTTCTTAATTCTTCTTCTTCTTCTTCTTCTTCTTCTTCTCTTAGTATTTACTCTTATTCGTCTTCATATTCTTCTAATCCTCACAAGTCTCGTATTCCCAGCTCCTCCAACGGTCCTAAGGAATCTCACTGTTCTCGAGGTAACACCAATTCACTCCCTTCGCAACATCAATGTTTCACTCTGTGCTCTTTCTTTGATGGGTCACTTTACTTTTGACCCACTAGACGATTTCTGGTATTGAAACTCTAGTCTTCGGATTTTGTATTTTTTTGTTGTTGATATTTTGGATATGATAGAGAAGCACAGAGATGAAAGAGAGAATGGAAGTGAAGAAGACGAGTGGTGGGAAGATAGTGAGTTGGATACTAAACCAAAGGTACTATGGAATCCCATACTCTCTTGGTCACCAATAAAATAAATTAAAAATAAATTGTTGTTGTTGTATATTCTAAGCTTCCAAGTACTGATTTTGGGTTGCTTGTTGTGCAAGCTTAGATGGGTGACGGAGAAAGTGGCGGCGGGGTCGTGCTAAACAACCTTGCCTGGGGCGACCGAGCTCACTCCATTGCCCTCGATGCCTTGTCACCATTTGGCGATGACATGAAGCTCTTCTCTCTCAGGGCTTCTACTCGAGAAGCCATATTCGTGAGGCTTGATAAGCTGTCGGACAAGTAAGTTCGCTTTAGTTGCTCGTCCCTCATGCAAATTTCGGCTTCTTTTTTACCTTTTAGTCCATCAGTCCATGTCTTCGTATTGCTAAACTAATGGAATGCCTTCTCTTTTTTTTTTTTTTTTTTTTTTTGACAAAATGCGAGAAGTATATCAATTTTGTTTTGTGTGGAGTGTTTTTAATTGAGTGCTTGAAAATGTGGCTAGTTTGATCTCTGTGATTGGATCGTCAAGCTAATGAGTAGATTTGAATTCTGGGTTTTTTTTTTTAATTTATGTTTTTGAATTTTTAGTTCATGTCTTCATATTTATTATACTCAAAATCCAGTATACTATTACTAATAGAGTGCGTTCTCGTTAACAAAATGTAAGAACTATACTAAACTTGTTTTAAATTGTGCTTCCAAGAACAGAAAAACATGTATTTCGCCGAGTTGGTGACAATGTGATTGGTGTCATCTCTACAATGGTTGGATCGTCACTTTTTTTTCTTTTTCATTTTCTTTTTTAGTCCCTATCTTCATATTTTTAATACTCAAGCCCATTATACTAATACTAATACTAATACTAATACAGTGCTTTGTCTTTAACAACATGCGAGAACTATATTAATCTTCTTTTGGGATGAAAAAATGTCATTCGTTATAACGAGTTCTCCACAATGTTATTGTTTTGATCTCTATGGTTGAGTCGTCGAGCTAATTAGTTACTGATACGATTATTTCGAGGGTTTTTTTTTTTGTTCAGTGCATGTCTTGATATTGTTATACTCTAACCCATTCTCCTAAATAAAGTGCCTTCTCTTTAACAAAATGCGAGAACTATATTTAACTTGTTTCGGGGATTATATACCGAGAAAAGAAAAACTTTAAAAGCCGAGTTCTCTTCAATGTGATTGGTGTGATCTTTATAGCTGCATTGTCAAAGTTATTAACTGTTAAACTTGTCCTGGGTGTTACATTCCCGAGAAATTAAAAATATAAATCATTAATTATACAGAGTTCTCGAAAAATTTGATTGGTATGATCTCTCTGGTTTACTCATCAAGCTAGTTTGTTCTTGATACGAATTCAACGTATATTTATATTTTTTAAAATCATGTCCCTACAACTACTTGTATCGAATAGCCTCTAACAGAGTTACTTGTTAATATATACTTTTTTTTTTTTTGTTCAAGATACGGATGTCCCTCTTTGGAAGATCTGAATACCTACAGCCACGAAATAAAGAGAAGACTAGACGAGGCCGCAGAACGAGGAGAAGTGCCTGATGATCTGGGTGTCCTGGTACACGAACTCCACGTCTTTTTTTTTTTTTTTTACATATATATATATATATATTTTATTTTTGATATTTAGTTTTAGCAAGACCTAAAATGGACTCTCTTGCTCATAATTTAAGGTGTCCACGCCCGGGGCCGAGAGGCTTCTGAGGATACCGGAGGATCTTCATCGGTTCAAGGCGTTGCCGATGCGAGTGTGTCACGTGACAATGGAGGACTCGAAACACGTCGAGAAAACTCGGGTGTTGGAGTTGGACTCCATTGAGACCGAGACGCGCTTGTGTGTGTGGAAAGTAGCAAATGTGAGGGAGAATCGCGATCCTCTCGGGAAAGGTCGGCCTTTGACCCGTAAATTGAAGGATTGGAGGTTGAGACTTCCCTTCCAGGCACATATTTCGGTATCCCTTTACACTCGGTGAATATATTTTTATTTTTATTTATTTAGATATTTATTTCGATGGTCTTGAAACCTTTGTAAGGTTGTGTTTGGAATCTGAAATATGTGACGCAGAAAAATAAGAATTCCTGAGACTTGGTTTGGGTTTGAGAAAATTTGAGGGAGAATGTATAGGCAAAATATGAAAATAATTATCGTAGTAAAATTGTGTGGAAAATAGAATTTCAAGACTTTATTTTCCCTTTCTCCATTAGTACTTAATTTTATTTTTCATCATAAATTGTTTTTCCTCCAAATTATCTAATCACATCTCCATCTCAATAAGATGAGCAAAATAACACGAAATCTATTTTTTTTTTCTTTTTCGTCCGTTCAATTTTTTGCTGATTTCCAAATGCAAGAATAAATAAAATCGAATTTCACTAAACTTTTCTTTGTTACTTTGATTTTCCCTCGGATTTCGATTCTCCTTAATTAAATCCGGATTCCAAACTAGTGCTTAATGCTGTATGAATTAAGAAAACTTTCCCGGGGTCTCGCAAAGCTTAATTGTATGATGTGATTTGCAGATATTCATACCAAATTCCTATGGCTCCAAGTAACCATGATGTGATTTGCAACTTTGCATAGCATCCTGTCTTTCTCGACCTTTAAATCCATGTTGTCCAAGAGCTAAAATTAACATGTCATTATTTATAAGCATCAATCATACATCGTCAAAAAAAAAAAAAAAAAGAGTAAATGACACGCATAATCGATAAATATTGTCAACAGCAAAAGGGAAATAATTATCTTTCTCAGAAGCGATTCGAAGATATAAGGCCACAAACAAATATGGTTTTGTGTCGCTAGCGTTGTTGCGGTGAGAGAGTTTCGAACGCCACAAACTCTGTTGGAGTGAGTGAATGAATTAATTAGGTAAATAAATAAAAGCATGCAATGTGTTTACGTTAGTTCTCTTCTTCTCTCAAAAGTCTCGGCCGGTGATGGTTGGCCCTGAATTAGCACACCAAATTGACTTATTCTATTTAAATATTTTGTGACCAACCTCTTTGCGCTTCTATATTTGGATAAGAAAGCGCGAGAGAGTTCAAAAAGTCGTGAATTGAAACAATATAGACTTTTTTTTTTTTTTTGCATGCAAGCTGGATTGCTACAGTTTGTCCTAATCAATCAATTAAGTTGTTCAGAGAGAGAGAGAGAGAGAGTCTTGCCAAAAGTTTTATGTAATATGTGGGAAGGATGGGATGAGAAAGTTTGGAATGAATCTATAAACATACCTGATGGTCTTTCTCTGCCAAATAGGATTAGCATAAACAAAAGAACAACGACTTGAAAAAAAGATACCGGATATTAGTTGATTTTTCCCTCGGTTGATATTGTCCATAACTATTGAGTTCGAGGCATTTTCGATTCTAATTTTTTTTTTAGAAGTAATATCATTCTCCGAGGCATTTTCGATTCTAAATTTTTTTTTAGAAGTAATGTCATTCTCAACCTTTAAATTTTACGAAATGTGTCTATAACGTAAAGTATTTTTTTTCCATGAGGGCTTAATTAAATCGAGTGTAGGCAGCTTAGGCGTAAGGGTTAAGCTCCCTTCGAAAATGAGTTTTCGTTTGTTGACTAATAATTGTTAATATTATAAGATGATTTATTCAACTGTGTATTTTATTATTTCCTGCCTTCTAGAGATTAGTTACACGAAGTAAACTGTCAATTTAGAGAAAACAAACCAAGTACAAATTACGTCAAATGAGTTTGGGTGTTTAACAATTTTTTTTAAAAATTTTTTTTTTATCACGTCTTGTTGACTTAGAGGTTCACTAGATGGTTCTCCATATTTATTTGTTATAAATAAAGTAAATTTACTATCATTCTTTTCAAAAGTAGTATAATATAGAACGTAATTAGACTATTATTTGTTAATAAATTAAGTATCAATACGAAACTCTTGACGGGACAAATATTTTAACACCGATAAAGATTTACTTCTCATGCAATATATTTTTAATTACCCTTAGTTTATTAAAAGGAAAAATTGTACAAAATAGTCATTTTAAACTTATTGATTAGTAAAGTAGCTAAAGTTTCAATTTTTCAGCAAAGTAAGCAAATTTACGTTTTCAAAATTTTTTGACAGCTAGGATTAAAAATTTTGACGATTATTATAAGCAATTTATCAATTTCAAAAAAATTAATCTTGGGGTCAAAATTTTTTTTGAAACCAGATTGCTGCATATATTGGCTATTTCACTAAATTAAGACAAACCTTAGATATTTTAAAAATTCATAACTTTAAATTGGCTATTTACCTATATCACCCTTATTAAAAAAAGGTGACGTAGTTAAATAGCCAATTTAAAGTTAGGAATTTGCAAAATAGTCAAAATTTATCTTAATTTAGTGAAATAGTCAAAATGTACAGTAATCTGGTTTCAAAAAAGATTTTGACCTCAAAATTAATTTTTTTGAAAGTGATAAATAACTTATAATGTTAAAAATTTTAATCTTGGCTGCAAAAAATTTTTGAAAACGTAAATTTTACTATTTTGTTGAAACTTTGGATATTTTACTAATCAATAAATTTCAAATAGCTATTTTGTACAATTTTTCTTATTAAAAAATTTACATGATTAGTAAAACACGAAAAAAATAGATTTCAATTTTTGTGTCTAATGAATAAGAGCAGCCACTAACGCTCGATGTGCGTCATCTTGGAAATGTTGTACATTGTTTTTGGTGAACTGCTAGCTCATTTGAGTACTAGAGAATATCAATAAAAGTTGTTGTGAGGAATTTTCTCATCTGAAAAACATGAAGGCCCAACCCAAACGAAGTAGCATGGCAGGTCCGGTCCAAAAAAAGAATCGAAAACGTCAAAAGATCGACGTCGAAGTGCCTAGGCTGAATCGACCCCAAGGTACCTAGGCTGGATCGACCCCGAAATATTCAGGCTGGATCGACCCCGAGGTACGCATGCAGGATCAACCCCGAGGTACCCAGGCGGGATCGACCTCGAAACATCCAGGCTGGATCGACCCTGAAGTATCCAGGCTGTATCGACCCCGAAATATCTGGGGGGTGCCTCGACATCCTTCCAGGTAGGTGCTCGTCATTGCCTCCGCGAAAAGAAAGACCCAAAGAAAATGACAAGTCTACCCCAACCCTCATCACCTCACTAAAAATACCCGAGACAAACACTTGTCAAGGGTTGACTTTTTCTCTCTCTAACTAGACTGTGTCAAAACCTCTATTCAGCTATTTCTCTCACTAGAAACACCTTTGAGACCGAAATCAAGAACAAAGAGAAATCAAAGCCAATTCACTCACACAATTCCATACAAAAAGAAGAACAATCTACTTCCATTCTTTCTAGAGTGAGAGAAGAAAATCTCACTCTCTCGAAACTCAAGACTCATAAGCCAAATTATATTCTCTCTATAAGAGTGTCCAAGAACTTAAGAAATCGATTCTCATGTTCTTAACTTGATAAGAGGTTTATTCCAAAACTAATCTCACATATTCGAAGACACGTGGGCAAGTCCGCTCACGTCACATGTCCGTAAGTGTTAATCCAAAAAACGGCTTAACAAAAGTTAATGTTAAATTTGCTTTTTTTTTTCTTAAGAATAAAATGTATAGTTAGATGAAGCTATGTTTGGATAATAGAAGGAATTTATAATTTGTTAAATTAGGAGCAATAAACACTTTTAGAGTATCTTTTCAAGTCCCCTTAGAGTATCCCATTAAAATTAAAAAAGGCACATCAAATAAACATGAGAAAATATCAAGAGTATCCCTCGTGTTTAATCGAAATGCGAGATTTATCACTTCGATTGCTATAAATATCAGATATATCTCTTCAGTTTAATATAAATGACATATACCTCTCATAAAAAATGTTATATTACAAATATCATCATTTTCGTTTATTTTTTACAAAAACATAATTTAAATTCCTCAAAATACCTTTAATAGAATAGATATTTATTTACTATTTTATTAAAAAAAAATCAAAATCCCTCTTTATAAAAAAAATCATTAACTTTTTATAAAGAAATTTTTAAATTTAATTTTTTTGTATATAGAATAGAAAATAAAAAATTATTTCATTAAGGGTATTTTGGGGAGTTCAAATAAACGAAAAATGGTCATATTTGTAATATAACATTTTTTATGGGAGGTATATGTCATTTATATTAAACTGAAGTGATATATCTGATATTTTTAGAAATCGAATGGATAACTCTCGTATTTCGATTAAACATGTGGTATAATCTTGATATTTTCCAAACACATATGTATTTTCAGCTGTGGGAACCTAAAAAACAAAAAGAAGCATTAATGGTGTGGTCAATTTCACTCCTGTAATTCAATATTTCAATTATTGCTCGCCAGACGAGCCAAATTCAGGAAATCTAGGGAGGTTTTCAAGAATAATAATCCATTATTATTTAGAACACACCAAGACCATACAAAAGAATATGCTTGTGATCAAGAGGCAATATTCACGAGAGCCACTAGCTACCTTTTTTTTTAGCCTTATTGGATAGTCTCGATCTATCAACCAATACAACAATTGGAAGTTGGATTTTATTAGTATCAGTAACGATAAAAGTTCAGAAGGTGCTGTCAATAAATTGTTCAATCAGAAAGTGGGTTTTTAATTTATTTATTTTTATGTCTTTTTGCCTCGTAGCTAATATCACCAAAGACTATCGTAGGATCGGCTAGAGTGGATCAAGCTAATGTTCTCTCTCTCTCTCTCTCTTTTTTTAATTATTATTATTATTATGATTATTATTATTCTTTTGCCAAGATTCTTCAAACTAGCTACTTAGCAAGTCTTGTTTTGTCATGACGTGAGGCTTTAATCTCTACCGTTTTGTGGGCTTTGAGATATGTACTTTTTAATACTAAAACTAGGTAATCTATAATGCCTATTGGCAATAATAATGTTAATTTATTTTGATAGCAATAGTAATAATAATAATGCCAAATTCATAATCATCTTTTTTTTTTCATTAAGAAAACAGTCAACTTAAACATTTAACATTGCTGTTGATGTCGATTTGTGGATCGTTCAACAATCACAAATAATAATATATGCTAATATTTGATATTTATGTTATACGAGTTTCAGAAGACGTCGTATAAGAAACAATATAGAAATGAAAGTTTTAACGAAAGGAAAACGACAATAAACTTTAGTACTGTTGCAACTGAATTACAAAGTAGGACGAAGTGGCGAACTCAATATGGCGAGCTCAAGACTATAAATATACGAATATAAAGTATGATTGGTTGTGAGCTGGGATTGTAAGCTTGCATGTGCGAAAATTATCGTCTCTTCTTCTATTAATAGGCGAGATGGAACTTCCTTGCCGAAGACACTTGTTCATCGATCCGCACTCCTCGTCAGGGCTAAAGTCGTCTCAGATCCGGTCTTCACGGTGTGGTCTTTTCTTTGACTGACCGATTCTTCTGACTAGGAGGACGTGGTCAAACTGGAAAACGTGATTGGACTTGGGCCGATCTGGCGAGATCGAACTGAGCCCAAGATTGATTCCGTGGGCTGACCTACGAAATAGATAATGGGCTTTGGCTGGCCCGAAGCCCACCTGAGATATTTAAATAAAAGGATTTGTTTTTTTATCCCCCACAATTAGCCCCCAAATATTTTAAAAATATCTCGATTATATATATATTTTTTAAAATATTTTCCGCGGAGAATTCGAACTGCCTCGAATTAACAAGGGGGGGAATCAAATATTTAGGGTCACGTGGCATCATGCGAAAACGCGTCTTCTTTACACGTGGCATGACATGACTGCACTTCGTAGGTCGAAGTCGAAGAGTCGGTAAATCTGTTGATATCTTCGCAGATATCAAGGAAATATCTTCGATTTGATTTGATTTATTTTTCGAAATCGTTAGATTTTTTCGGGATTTTGGTTAATAATGAAATGTATAAATAAGCTCGCCGAAGAGTCGTTTCTTCTCATTTATACTCTCATCATCTGCGGTTAAAAGATAATTCTCTTTTTTTTTTAACTTTTCTCTTTACTTCGAGCTTGAGTTCTCTCTCTAAGTTATTTAATTTTGCTCAGACTTCGGCTATTTTTTACTCTCAGCTCGACTAGCGAACTCAAATGAGTTCATATCTTTAAACATTTCGTCCTTAGGAAACTTTAGGATTAGATGTCGAGCTCAGGACTTCGCCCCTCAGGATCTCAACCCTTAGGAAACGAGGACATCCTTCTTCCTTCTGCCGTGACCTCGGCCGACCTTAGGGGAATTCGCAAAAAATACCAAATCCCCCCAGAAATTAAAATTCTTCTTCCCCCTCCTGGAGCCACTGTCGATACTGTTGTGGAGGGTTTCTGTTGCATATACGAAATTTGGTTCGAGAAATGCAGCCTGAGATTTCCTATTCACCCTCTCCTGTTCGACTTCGTCCAGACTTTAGGGTTAACCTTGCCCCAGATGTGTCCGAATTTTGTCAGGATGGTGAAGGGTCTGATGGTTGTGGGCCATGAGGAAAAGGTCGAACTCACACTGATGGATTTAGTCCGTCTTTGTGTTTTTAAGGCGAATTCGAAACACGATCCGAAGTGTTTCTATCTTTTGAGGGCTGCAAGCAAGGGAGTGATCTCGGGCCTGCCTTCAAAAGACAAATTCTAGGGGAGGCGATATTTTTACTTCGCCGTGAACGAGCATTCCCTCGGGGATCGAGCTCGCTCTTTCTCCTCGAAGTAGGCGAGCTCGCCGAGTATGCACGAAATTTATTTTATTTTATTCTTTTATTTATTATAGGTAAGTGAGATAAACTAACATTTATCTATCCTGTTTTACATAAAAGATCAATGCGCCTTCACAAGGAGCAGAGTTCGCCGAAAAGCTCTCGTTATTGCAGGAGGGCGAAGCAGAGTGGTCAAACTTTACTTCTTACAGGTTCATCTCGGCCAAGCTTTGGCCTTGCC
The DNA here is from genome assembly GCF_054948205.1 of Urtica dioica subsp. dioica. Lineage (NCBI taxonomy): Eukaryota > Viridiplantae > Streptophyta > Magnoliopsida > Rosales > Urticaceae > Urtica > Urtica dioica. Next base: position 41,122,833 of record NC_142758.1, on the reverse strand, counting down.
CACCAACTCTTTTAGAAGACTTTGAAGAAAGTTAGTTCGACAAACTCGATTTCGTCCTCTTTCTTGCGGTAAGTTGCGTATGTACTATTTTGCTTAAGTTTTTATTATCATTCATCTGTGTTTTTTAGACGTAGTGGACAATATGAATACAACGGTCAGTGCTCGCGAGGCGAGGAAAAACAAGAAGGGGGTGCTGCCTCGACTTCGACCCCAACCCCGTCGGTTCCTGTCAACGATCTCGAGGTCGAAGTGACCGGGGTTCATTTGACGTCCGAGATCCCGGTCGTCCTGGTGCCTTCTGACGAGGAACCTGAGACGACCGAGGTCGATCTGACGGGCGTCCAAGAAGCCAAAGCCCCCGGGACCGAAGAAGGTCGTGCCCCAGAAAGGGCTGAGGTCGTGGTGGCGCCCAAAAAGAGGAAGATGCCGACGAATCGGGTCATTGAGGGCGGAGCCTCTTGAGAAGGGGAGATAAGGAAGAAAAAGAAGAAGAAAGATCAAGCCCTTGACCTCGCCGGCAGGGACGGAAAGGAGCCCGCCCTTGGAGCCCCCGTGGCCGAGGTGGCTCAGGCCGACAAGGGAAAAGCTGTTGCCGAGGGCAGTATGGCCCAATTGAAGTCGAGGAGTAGTGGGCGAGCTAAGACCACCCCGGCCACTTCTCGCAAGAAGAAGCATGTCGTCAACTTCCATTACGCACAAGATCATATGCTGTGCGACGACATTTACTCCTCGGCGGGCTTTTTACGCCAGCTTACCTGGTCCGATATGGCCCTTCCGAAGGTGCCTGAGCTCGCTGAATCGGAATGGTACCGAATGATGGCTTCGACCATCACTGGGGTAAGCGTCGTTATATATGTATTTTTTTTTATTATATATAGCCGACCTATTATATTTTGAGGAATTTTTTATGGAACTTGTTATGGTCGAACAAATCGAGAGCTTGGTTAATTTCAGCTGTCAACCCAACTGAACCGAGGCGTTTTTCTCTATGAAAAGTGTCTTCATGATGCTAAGGCTGAGCAGGAAAAGCTCACCGAGGTTCAGAAGGGGACGGAGTCTCTACAAGCCGAGCTCCAAGAAATGAATGACAAGATCGCCACCCTTCAAGACGATCTTCTAGCTAAGGACGCTCTCTTGGAGAGGTCGAATAGTAAGATTGAACGCCTTCGCGGAAAAGTTCAATTCTTATTTGTCGACGTTGATGACAAGAAGGAGAAGATCAAGAGATGGGCGGCCCGTTCCAACGATTTTGAAAGGGAGAACAAAAGATTGGCGGTCGATCTGGCGGCCCCAGATAAAGAGTTAAAAGATGCTCTCGAGGAGCTCGCCCGATCGAAGAGGGCAGCGAAGGCGGATCCTGACCGGGCTGTTCATGCGGTGAAGAAGGCGACTTCGCTAAAGTATCGAGAACAGATACTTAAGCATCGTGCGCAGAAGGAGAAGATGGATGAGGCCGTCCTCATCCTAAAGAAACTCGAATAGTGCCGGGGGAACAAGGAATTGATCTCGGAGGCCTTAAAGGGCGAGATCTCAGATTGGGTGGTCGAGATGAAGGATACTGAGGATGACATTGCCCAGTATGAGGCCGACTACGTGGCCATCACCGTTCCTGAGATCGAAGAAATCCTGTTCACCCCGTACTCGGACCGATCTCATGCCGACGCTTTCGTGACCGAAGTTGAGACCGCAACCATCAACGAGCATGGTTCGATGCTCGATCGAATTGATGAGGTCCTCAACTCCATCCCGGAGGGGAACGAAGAGGTGGCGGCATTCACGCCCACTCCAGAGCGTCGAGATGTCAAAGTCGAACCCCGGGATCAAGCTTAAGTCTTCTACAGTCGTCAGCAATAATTCCATTTTTCTTTTTGTTTTAATTTCGGTAAAATGTTTACTTTATTTTTGGGGCCCGTGTGTTTTGGGCGAAGTTTTTATTGTTTTTGAGATAATTATAGGGGGCTTCGGTACCTCTATTTTATATTTGGATTATTTTTATTATTTTATTTTATGCAATGCAATTTCCTTTCTTAGAATTTGCCAAGTCCTTTAGCTCGCCAAATTTTATTTTGCATGCATAAATGTTTATATTTTGTCTATCAATCAGTCCGTCCAACCGATCTGAATGTGTTCAAAGTATTATTTAGTTCGCACCCGAGATAACTTGGACGTGCCAAATCCGTTAAGTCTTTTAGATCGTCCGTACTTGATCTAAAATGTTTGCCTTAAAGATTTCAGAGAATTTGCTAAGTGTTTTAGATCTTAAGAAATCGAAAAAGTTTCCCTTAGGCTGAGGTTCTGTATTGGTTCGTCATTCAAAATCTGTCAAGTTGTTCGGATTCTTGCCGGTCCGAAACGTTTCTCCTTAGATTTAAAGCCGAAGTCCGCAAATAAATTTGGTCAAGATTCTATTAAGTCTTTTAGATCGTCAGAGATCTAAAAAGTTTCTCTTAAGATTTTCGGATGAGGTCGACTTTTCGGAGTGCGGCCTCCGATCTAGATGACGCTGTGAGATGTCGGATCATTTAATTACCAAACGTTGGTTATTTAAAAACGTCAAACATTTAATTCGGCTATTTTCCTAATTTAATGTTTTTTTTTGTGATTATTGATTTGTGTATTACCTGTGAGTGGTGGAGGTTGGAGAGAAGTTAAAGAAGGAAACTTGATAAACCAAGCTCAATGTAGCATTATATTTGAAAACTAAATCATATTTTGGAATTTTTAGAAAAATTTAGCTTTTAACCTTTTAAATTGTCCAAATTACCTTTAACTTCAAATTATCTTTTTTTTTTTTTCTATTTTCTTCTTCTCTCTCCACTTCCTCTTTTCACGCTTCCGTGTTCCCCTTTCAAAATTAGAAGGAAAAAAAAAACTCAAACCAAGCTCATGAACGCACGCAGACCATCGCTTTCTTCACTCCTCCTTCCCGCCGACCATCCTCTCGCGCGCACTTACGTCGTTGACATCACCCATCTTCGCAATATTTTCCATCACCATCCGCCATCATCTCTTTCGCCATCATCGCTGGCTTATCGAGCCTATTATGTTGTTGGGCTCTTGAGAGAAGAAAAATGGGTATGTTTCAATCACTAACGCGATTTAATTTTGTTAGAAAACAGTTTGATTTCTGGAAAAAAAAAAATTGTGTTCGTCATATTTATCTAGAAAAACTTCAAATTCTCGATCTGTAACTTTGAAGATTTAGTATCAATTTCAAACATTTCAAACTCTTCAGTTTTAACTTTTAACTCCGTAGTAGCTGTAATGAGTTTGAATATTTTCAAATTAATATCCAACAATTTCGAACATTTAAATATCATTTCAAACTTGTACATATTTGACTTTGTTTTCTCTCTAATTTATATTTTCTAACTTCTTAACAGGTTCAAGCATTAATATATTTTTTTTATTTGAAAACCACCGAAATCACCGAGGCAGCCCCCGAGATAGCAACCACCGTGGCAGCCCTCAAGACGACAACCACCATGGCAGCCCTCAACACGCACTTGCCTTCGGATGACAATGATGACTTTGTTGACCCTCCGTCGAAAAGAGAGCATCCAACGAAGGAAAAACTTGTCCTCGTCTATGGTAAGTTTATTTTCAAAGTTATTTCGTAGAATTTGACCACATGTTGTGAATTGTTTTGAAGTTTTTTTATATTTTCAGGTTGTGACATCTAGTTATTTGTGATAATTTAGAGATGGTGGAGTGTTGCATATAAATAAGTGAATAATAATAAAATAGTCTGGTAGGGCTTATATATCCATATAACCAAAAAAACCCTAAATACAAAGATGACTAAAATACCCTTACATGATGATGATGATGATGATGATGATGATGATGATGATGATGATGATGTTTGATTTTTTCAACAGAGAGAGGGATAACGCGGTCTAGGAAATTCGGTGATTACACTACACTAAACACAGCCAAGTTGAAGACTATAAACGCGCTTAGAAAATCGTAGTTGTATTTTGGATTATGACAATTCGTAGTTTTTTTTATCAATTTTTTTTTTAGTTTTGTTGTTTTTTTTATGACATGGGAATGGTGACAATTTCTTCTCAGTAAATGAAATTTTGTAAAAGTATGAAATTTCTTCTCAGTCTAAAATTCAACACATTAAACAACTAAAAAGTCCGAAATTCAATACATGAAACAACTAAAATTCGGAAATTCAGTAAATGAAACAACCAAAAACTCTAAAATTGAATGCATAAAACAACAACAAAATCTGAAATTCATCAAAAATAGTTACAAAAGTCTGAAATTCAATAATAAAAAAAAGGGAACCAAATATGACTACCCACGAAAAGTGCACGACTTCGTATTATGTCTGCGGCCTCCACGTACCATCAAATAAACATCATATATTAACGCTTGAACTTATTAAAAAGTTAGAAAATATAAATTAGATAAAACAAAGTCAAATTTGTAAAAGTTCGAAATGATATTCTAATGTTAGAAATTGTTGGATATTAAGTTGAAAATGATTGAAATGTTTACAGCTACTACAAAGTTACAAGTGAAAAGTGAAAAGTTTGAGATGAATACTAAAATCTTCGAAGTTAAAGATCGAGACTTAGAGTTTTTTCTTGAAAAATCTAAAGAATACAATTTTTTTTTTCCAGAAATCAAACTGTTTTCTAACATAATTAAATCGCGTTAGTGATCGAAACTTACCCATTTTTCTTCCTTCAAGTGCCCAACAACATAGGAGGCTCGATAAGCTAGCGACGATGACGAAGGAAAAGATGGCTGATGGCAAAGGAAAAGACGGCGACGATGGGTATGCGTGTGTGCATGAGGATGACCGACGGGAAGTAGGAATGGAGAGAGAGATGGTCTGCGTACGTCCTTTAGGCTGGTTAGCTTTTTTTTTTTTTTTTTTTCCTGTTCTTGAAAAGGCATGCATAAAATGGAAGTGGAGAGAAAAGAGAAAAAAATACAAATAAGCGAATATTAATTTAACTGTAATTGGATAATTCAGAGGATCAAAAACTTGATTTTCTTAAGAATCTAAAGTATAATTTGATTTTCAAATCAGATACTACATTGAGTTTGGTTTATAAAGTTTCCTTAAAGAAAATGAAAGGTGACACAAACTTTACCTTTATTATGATTTAATGAATAGCTCCAAAGATTTCAATGCCATGAAGCCCGGAAGAACTAAAGGAAAAAGAAGAATTCTATTTCTGAAAACATCAAGCTTCCATCATTATTAAAAAAAAAAAAAAAAGGTGATCTAATGATATATTTAGGATCAAATTATACATGATATACTGTTATTGGTCTTGTGACTATAAGCTTGATCACGTTCTGGTGTTCGCAGGGAGAGGAGCTAGAGAATCTTATCAGGAAGCTCATTTGGAAAAAAAAATGGTTTCAAGTGAGGCTAATTTGTAAATATTTTAAGATAAATAAATATAAATAATTTCAAAAATGAGCCAAAAACTATTAAAGTTATTAGAAGGGAAAATAACACATTTATACCCTGTGTTTTAGTGAAATGTCGAGTTTAACCCTCGGTTTTCAAAAATGTCGAGTTCATACCTTCTGTTTAACTAAAATGACGAAATTTTACCCTCTGTTTAACTAAAATGACGAAATTATACCCTGAAATGAATAACAGCGTCACAAATCTCCCTTTCATTGATATTAACTCTTATATAAGAAAAATCAAATCAAATCTAAATCAGTGCCCTAACTTCCAAATTCTCAATTTTGAAATAAAAATAGCCTTAAATTGAAATTAAATAATAAAACTCATACCTCCTAAGAAACGACTTCATTCCGTGTTCGAATTGTAACTCTAAATCCTGGATTCTCTGTTCGAATATGCGATTTTGATGACTATCAACTATCGATGTTTACCTCTTTGCCTCTTTCTGTGTTCTTCACGATTAAGAGATTGCTATTTATTTTTTTAGTTTTTAAGTAAATTACATATATGGCGCGAATGAATAAAGATAATTGGTCTTTATATATAAATAGTATAGTCAACGTCAATGAAAAGTCAATAAAAAGAATATTCGTGACACTATTGTCTATTTCAGGGTATAATTTCGTCATTTTAGTTAAACAGAGGTGTATAATTTCGTCATTTGAGTTAAACAGAGGGTATGAACTCGACATTTTTGAAAACCGAGGGTTAAACTCGACATTTCACTAAAACACAGGGTATAAATGTGTTATTTTCCCTTATTAGAATGGTTAAAAATGAGACTAAATTAAGAGTTTTATAAGCAACTAGGCCACCTAAAACGTTTGGTTTGAGATTTAGCCTATGTTTGGAGATTTTTAGGAAAATAGTCAAACGTATTAGGTGGCAAAATATTTTTTTACTTTTTTATCCTTCAATATTTTAAGGTAGTTTTTTTTAATTATCCTTCAATAAATTTTATAGGAAGTAGTTATTGCTGAAATCTGTCTCTCTCACACACACGTAGTTATTGCTGAAATCTCTATCTCTCTCTCACACACACACGATTTGAAATCTCTCTCTCTCTCACACACACACACGATTTGAAATCTCTCTCTCTCGCAAGCGGCGGGCGTCGAGGTCCCTCTGGGAGGAGACGGACTTGGCGACGCGGAGGACGCGGGAGACGCGGGAGCAGGCGCGGCGGCGGTCGGCGTCGAGGAGGGCGAGGCGCTTCTTGTCGGCGGCGGCGCGCTTCTGGTGGATGGCACGCGCTCCTTGTACTTGGTCTCGCGGGCGGCCTTGCGCAGGAGCGTCTGGGACGACCGCTCCCCGAGGGAGGCGCGCCGCTGCCGGTGGGCCCGCAGCAGCGCCGTGCGGTTCTCCTCTGCCTGCCAGATGCGCGACTCCACCCGCTGCATCTCTCTTTCCCTCTCCTTGAAACCAGATCTGGGTTTTTTTTAACCCAGATCTCAGATCTGGTTTTAAAAAAAATAGTACAGACTGTGTTGTTTACAGATGATTTATTTACATTTATTTCCATTCAAATTACTTAAATGTGGAGAATGAGTCGAAACCAGATCTGGGTTTTCTTTTAACCCAGATCTCAGATCTGGTTTTAAAAAAAATAGTACAGACTGTGTTGTTTACAGATGATTTATTTACACTTATTTCCATTCAAATTACTTAAATGTGGAGAATGAGATAATTTCCAGTAATTTACGTTTGTTATCTGTGTTGACAGGTTCCCAACAGTAACGTCAATCTTGGTGAGTCGTTCTAGTTTAGCGCGCCACGTATAACAATTTTGAAATTGTATGTTATTTTATATTATTATTACCTATTATTTAATATAATTATATTCATTATTTCCATTTGATTAAGTAAAATGGTAAATTAGTCTATTAATTATTGACACCTAAGCGCGTTGGCTATTTTCCTAAAAGTTATGAAACATAGGCTAAAAACAAAATCTATAGTTTCAAAGTGGCTATTTTGCTACAATGCCCCTAAATTAATGTCTCGGTGACAACAGAAACATTTTGTGAAAAAGCATTTATTTTGTCCACTAATTGTAATAAGAGTAATTATTTAACATTTTAACTACAAAACTTTGAAACTACCTAAAGAAATATGTGTACCACGTATTATTTACTATATTGAGAAACTCGAAACCCAGTCATTAAAAAAAATCTAGTTAAATATAAATATATATATATATATATATATATATATATATATATATATAGGGAAACTTGATAAACCAAGCTTAGTGTAGCATCTGATTTGAAAACCAAACCATATTTTGGATCCTTTAGAGAAACCAAGCGTTTGGCCACCTGAATTGTCCAAATTACCCTTAAGTTAAAATTCCTTTTAAAATCAATCCTTTATTTGTCTCCACTCCCAAATCACACGTGCCTTTCTCTTTTCAATTCAAAAACATTAAAAAAAAAAAAAAAAAAAAAAAAAAAAACAGCTCAGCCCCAAATTCCCTTTCTCTTCACTTCTCCCGGTCGCTCAGCCCGTCCCGCCCCAAATCCATCGCCCTCTTCTCTTCTCTTCTCCCCGTCGGTCCATCCCTACTCGTCATCTCGGTCGTTCGTCGCCAGTCCAGCATCCTCGCGAACCAACAGAGCCCTCCAGCCGAGTCGCGAACCAACCGAGCCCTCTCTTGCGAACCAACCGAGCCCTCCTCGCCAGTCCAGACGAGTCGCGAACCAGACGAAAATGGTGAGTTTGTTTTGAGTCCCATTGTTTTAGGGTTCGTTAATGGTTTCATAATTATTTAGATGACATTATTTCAAAATCTGCGATTATGACTTGTTAGGGTTGTTTAGAAACAGTTTAAAATATGTTTCGAAGATTTTGGGTTTGAGGGTTTGAAGTTTATGAAAATGATATTTTTGGTGAATAAGATTGTTTTGATATGAAATATTGGGTATTATCGGTTTGAAAGTTTGGGATGTAGTTTTGATTAGAGATTTCGGATTTTTTCAGTTAGGTTATGTAAAGGATTTCAGAGTTTTCAGTTATTTTGTGTAAAGGATTTCAGAGTTTTCAGTTAGTTTATGTAAAGGATTTCAGAGTTTTCAATTATTTTTTGTAAATGATTTCAGAGTTTTCAGTTATGTTTTTTTATGGATTTCAGAGTTTCCAGTTATGTTTTGTAATGGATTTCATTTAGTTTTCAGTTATTTTTTGTAATGGATTTCATAGTTTTCAGTTAGTTTATGTAATAAATTTCAGAGTTTTCAGTTAGGTTATGTAATAAATTTCAGAGTTTTCAGTTATCTTTTGTAAATGATTTCAGAGTTTTCAGTTAATTTTTTTTATGGATTTCAGAGTTTTCAGTTATTTTTTGTAATGGATTTCATAGTTTTCATTTAGTTTATGTAATGAATTTCAGAGTTTTCAGTTAGGTTATGTAAAGGATTTCAGAGTTTTCAGTTATCTTTTGTAAATGAGTTCAGAGTTTTCAGTTAATTTTTTTTTTATGAATTTCAGAGTTTTCAGTTATTTTTTGTAATGGATTTCAGAGTTTTCAGTTATGTTTTGTAATGGATTTCAGAGTTTTCAGCTAGTTTATATAATGATTTTCAAAGTTTTCAGTTAGTTTATGTAAAGGACTTCAGAGTTTGCAGTTATCTTTTTTTATGGATTTCAGAGTTTTCAGTTAGTTTATGTACAGGATTTCAGAGTTTTCAGTAAGTTTTCTGTGATTGATTCTTTATTTCGAACTTTTCTCATTTTTTTGTAGGCACCGAAGTATGAATTGTTAGTTCCCATCTGTAAGGAGTACAGTGGTCAAATAAGTTTCAGAGGCAGCGGGTTCTTGAAGGTAATAAGCACACGATTTATGGTATTCGGATTACATGCTAGGTTGAAGGACACACAATTTAGTTGGATCGATTCCCCTTCCGTTACGGGTTTCAACTTTAATGGTGTGATTATAGACCAACTTCTCCAACGACGCATCCAGCAAAGATGTCAGGATGCAATTTACTTTGGTATCGGTAAGAATCCTATCCGTTTCGGAAGAAACGAGTTTGGTTTGACGACCGGACTAAAGTTTAGTACGCTTCCATCAACGGAAGAATTCAAGAAGCACCTTTCAAGCAACCGTCTGTTGAAGATGTATTTTCCTGACCCCGAACACGTTGATGACAACGACAAAAAACTTCACAAGGCACCGTCTGTTGCTGATTTAGAGGCAGCTTTTAACACGTGCACGAACAAAGAAGACTTGTACAAGCTCGGACTGTGTTTGATTGTGGAAGGCGTCATACGAGGAAATGATAGTTGGCAAGGTATTTGGGAGGAGTTGTTGAGTATGGTTGATGAGCTCCCATACTTTATGGCGTTTCCGTGGGGCCACGTTAGTTGGGCTGCCACTCTCGAGGGGTTGCTAGCAACAGACCCGAAACACCTGCGTAGCTTATACGAGAATCGAGGTAAGAAGCAGAAGAAGGTTCAAGACGCAAAGTATGCGGTCCAAGGGTTTCTCCCTGCGGTTCAATTTTGGGCGTACGAGGCCATAGAGTTTGTCGGTGTAGAGTATGGCAAGAAATTGAGCGAGAATAGCATTCCGAGAATGCTCAAATGGGTGAGCATGAAACAAGCAAGACAGAAGGGGTTCACAAAAAAGTTAATCCGACAAAGCGTATGTTTTCTAACTTTTTTTCTTCGGAGATTTTATGTACATTTTCAGCTTCATTTCGACGTTTTACAACTATTATGTATGATTAATTTCGAAGTTTTGTTTTATAGGTGGAGGCAACACCGACGCTTGAGCCTACCGATGGTGAGAAGAAGTATCTCTCCATACTCGAGAGACACCCATCTAGTATACCATAATATCCGGGTTACAGTTCTGTTGTAGCGCACAAGAAGTCTGCGTACGTGAACGAAGAGGGCGTTGGCCCACCACCTGGAGATGAGAAGTTTTCAATGCTAGAACGGCGTTTGACCGATGTGGAGCATAATGTTAAGAAAATGTGTAGGGAGCAGAAGCGCATGAGGAAGCAAATCATGAGGTGGCAAAAAGACACGACTGAGAAACTCAATTATTTGGTAAGTGTCGTCCCGGGAAGCACTACACAGGAAGAGAGGTATCCACCGGAGCAGTATCCACGGCGGAGGTCACCATCTCCACATGGTAATCTGTCTCAACTGTGTATTTCGTAGTTTTTAATTGTATTTTGTTACTGGTTTCGGAGTTTTATGGCTTTTGTTATATACTGTTTCGAAGATTAGTTATTAATTCTTGGTGTTTTGTTACATAATTTTGGGCAGTGGAGAATGAAGAAGGTTTATTTTTTGACCCTGACGAAGCTGTCAATATTCATTACGAAACTTTGGACCCTCTGGATGATGATGATATCGGTAATGGTGAAGAAGAAGATGGTGAGGAAGACGCCGATGAAGATGATGACAACGATGGAGATGATGGTGAGGACGATGAAGATGAAGACGATGACAACGATGGAGATGATGACAAGGAAGACGATGACGGTGAGGACGATGAAGATGAAGACGAAGGGATGGAAATGTTGTCAATGGTGCCCACAAGAAGAGTAGTAGTGTCTATTTATGTACATTTGATGTCATATAGTCTTACGAAGACTCTTGCTTGTAATTGCTTATTCATTAATAAAAAGTTGAAACGTTCATTCAATCTTCCTTGTCTGAAGCTTTATGATAAAACCATAGTCTTTTAGTCCATAAACAAACTAAACAACTTACGAAGAGACAAATGTAGATTTGCATGAACAAACTCTTCGTAGTTTGCTTAAAACGATATATTCGCAATCTTAGGGTCAAAGGACTATTGACCTCAGTATGATTGTTAGAAGAATCTATGATGTCTGGTTATGAGGCATTGAGAGTTGGGGACTCTATAGTTCTTCTAGGTATCTTCCGAAGGTACTGAATTGACCAGTGCACTTCTAGAGACAATATAAGAACAAACCATTTAACCTCTTATGTCTCGAAGTCACTATGTATGAATTGCATCATGCTTACCTTAATCCTGAAATGAGACATGCCATTTCACACCTTAGTATTCTCATTTGAGAAAGTTAGAGTTCGGACTCACTATGTCATTCCGAACAGGGCCTATTGGTGAAATACTAAGTTGTGAGTATGTCATGAGTAACTTTGTGAAGTTCTCATAGATATGGAATTCATGTACAAGATTGCTGAAATGCAATGTATGTCACCTCATGCTTTGTTCCTTGGAGTGTGAATAAATGAACTGGCCAGTGTCCAAATTGAGTCCTGACTCTTTTGGATGAAACAATGTGACTTGTTAGCTCCTCGTCAATACATTGTTTCTAACTTATTCACAAGCGACAAAGGAGTTGAGGAAATAACAGCTAGAAGGGTAAAATGGTAATTTAGTAAATCCCGACTAGCTGATGACATTCATGAAGGGTAGCATAGATAATATTCAGTGGATCCGCTCATTATAATTAGGTCGAATTCTTGAGTAGAAAACAAATTCATTTGAACCGAGAGATTTTCAGTGTCAGCTCTTTAGTGGAGTCAGCTGGCATTAAGCTAAACTTGGAAAAGGTTTGTGAACTTTTGAGTCCAAGTGTTTAGCTAAAGCTTTGTTCATTTGGGTCCATGAGGTCACTGTCACGAATCACATCGATAGGAATAGTTAAACTGGAAGCTAAGTCAAAACAAGAACGAAAATAGTTAAAAGGGTATTTTTGTCTTTTGAGACATATGATGAAATGAATGTCAATAAATTTTTTTGACAAGTTCATTTGATGACTTAATGTCACTCGGCCATAACTTGATTATTGGGCCTTGTGAATTAATTTCATTTCATAAGAATTTTATTGAAAATTCTAAATGGGCTTTTTCTTATGTTGTCATGAACAAGTGAAGAAAATTCTAGAAGCCTTTTCTAGAAGCCATAGGCGCCCAACACTACCCAAAGAGAAAGAGAAATTATTTTGTGCATAAATGTATTTAGATACTTGCCAAAAGAAAAAGAGGAAACAAATTTGCATATTAGATGCACAAGGGAATCGGCCAAGAGAGTAATAGGCAAGCCAAGGAACAAAAAAAGGAAACAAATCCTAGCCTTCTAGAAGGCTGCCTTGGGCGCCCAAAAGGAATGAGAAATAAGGGTTATTTTGCTCATGAATATGTGATATTCTATAGAAGAGGAAACTACCTTATTGAAGGTGAGACCTCTACTATAAATAGGAGCCTCATTCCACACTTTTCATTCAGGCAAAGTTTTAGAGATTGAGAGCTTCTCTCTCTAGACTTGGCCGCCCCTTCCTCTCTCTCTCTCTAGTTTATATTTTCGATTATTTCTTGTCTTGGCACCTAGGTCCTCACTCGACCTAGTGTTTAGCTCTGCGACTTCGAGACTCGTTCTCAAGTCGTAGTGTTTAAAAGTGCCCACTCACTGATTCCTTCTTTTCGAGTGATTTAGTGATAGAAACTTTCGTGGTTGCTCGAGGTGCCGAGGAAAGGAAGAGAGACGTGATGCGAGGGGAGACGAGCGTTGCAACTTTCCAAAAGCTTCTACAAGGTTCAAGCTTCAAGAAAGGTTAGTAACTTTAATAGCTCATATTAGTTTTATTTACATGTACATGCTCTTGTCTAGGTTAGTAAAAACTAGTTTTACTTAAAAAGAAAATTTTTAAAATTCCGCCGCTTAACGAAGCGTTAAACTTTTTCTCAAACCCTAGATCGATTCCAACAAATGGTATCAGAGCTATGGTCAAAGGAATGCATGTGCATGTTTTTAAATTATGAGCTTGAAAACCGTTTTCGAAAGTTTACTAATTTTGTGACAAGTTAGAATTGTAATCTTAGATTTTTTTTTAATTTATTGCTCATGCCTTTAAATTAAAAACCATGTTGATTTTCTATGAGTTTGGGATGATGTTAAAACACATTAGAATCAGTTCTAAAAGTTTTTAATTTTTTATATTGAAAAACGTGTTTTAAAGGTTTGAGAATTTTCGAGTAAAATTTTGTGACTAGTTTTGTTATCTTACTAGTTTCTTATTTTTACTTGAATCGTTTTATGCTTGTTGTTATTTCTTTTATGCCTTGTTATTACCTTGCTAATAAAACACAAATAAAAGCTTTAAACAACATCTTAAAACGTTCCGTTACACTTGATTCTTTTTCGCACCTAAGTAGGACCAAGTTTTAATTTATTTCTTTTTCTTCGAGCTGGAGTAAACCCGCATTAAAAGTGGCATAACTCTCTGCTCAGAAATCGAAATTTAATGATTCTTGAATCAAATTAAATCTCTGTCTGTCCTCTGTCCAATGCCACCGGTTTCGGCTGAAAAGGACATCGGAGCCGCCAGATATGGTGATTTTACTCCGAGGTGCGCGGCTGTCTGAAACACCAGTTTTTTTAGAAATCCGGATTTTCAAACCCCACTACCATGAGTTATAGAACTCTAATGAGAAAATTTTCTTGAGCAAAAATGTTTTTCATATGATTATAAACATGATGTGTAAAGATTAAAAGTTTTGATTTTTGAAAGATTAATTGAAATTGAATTTTTACAAAACTAGTTTGAATTTTGAAAAACCGTTTTCACTTTCAAACTTGAAAATATTTTGTCATCCAAATCAAATAAGTTTTCAAAATGTTTTCAAAACTATATCTATATCACATATGTTCAAAATCTATATGCTCTTGAAATTTTGAGTGGGAGGTCTCCTTGTAGACAAGCCGAAAAATAAAAAGATATGTAATCTCAAACTTTCAAGTGTTCGAGTGAGTTGAAGTTCACACTTCCCTCACGCACTTTCCCGAAATAGAAAATAGGAAAAGATCGAGTATGTCCCTTGTGCCTTTATGCACTAATACTGCTCTGAACATGTCGATCTAGGATTCTCTTCTAGTTGTCCGCTCTGTCGCTCTCTAACTAGGAAATTTGTTTCCGAACTTATAAGAGTCGATGAACCAACTCCAAAAACTAAGTGGGAGGGTTATATTCGTTGTTTGTAACCCGCGATCCCCAACACTAGTGAAAGATGCAAAAACGTGGGACTAAGAGCCGCTCTTGCGACCCTCACTTAAATGTGAGTACTCCAAGGCGTTATTGCTTCGATCATTGCTCAATGAGCTACATCCGAGGGTGATGCAATGATGGCAAGGCCTCCCCTTGGGGGATTGTTTTTCAAAGCTGATCTTTTGGACTAAGTGGTTGGTTGCACACTTAGGCTCAATCCCTAGTATCCTTCCTTAAGGCTCTGCGAAAGGATGTGAGTGATCAAACCAATTTACAAGGTGGCTAGTCAAAATAGATGTATTGACATCTTGGCTTAGCATTAATGATGTGTCATTTACGTATAAATGGAGATTTTTTGCGGCCTTCTCTTGAGGGAGTAAATTATCGTTTGGTTTATAACACCTTTGGGTTTTACAAAAGTCTTAATAAAACTTAAATCCTAAACCAAAGACTAATCATAAACTTGTTTCAACTTCAATAGGCTTTATGTCCCGCAAACATCTCTCAATCTTTCTTTCCTCGATCAAACTCGAAAACGAAAACTACGTAGATTCGAAACGTAACCTCGACATAATACCTACCGTTAACAAGCACAAATGGGTACTCACCACCCCGTGTCCTCCTCTGTCGAATGATGATTCAACTCAAGAGGACAATGACGCCTTAGCAGCCTGGCTTCGATCCGATGAGATTGTGAGGTGCTGTATCTTGGCATCTATGAACAATATGCTGAAAGAGCAACATCGTGACATCGAGACTGCCGCCGAAATGCTCTACAATCTCCTTGAGATATTTGGAGGGCAAAGGCGTCAAGCAAGGCTACAAGCAGTCCGACAGTTTATGAACTGTCGCATGAAGGCTAGGACTCCTGTTAGGGACCATATGATGCTGATCATTAGTTACCTAAATGAAATGGAAATCCTAGGATCTGAGATTGATGGGAAGAATATCATAGATATGATCTTAGAAACTCTCCCCGCATCTCTTGATACCTCCAAGATGAACTACTCCATAAACAAGCTAGAGTACACTGTTACCAAGCTTATGAAGGAACTTCACACTGCTGTAGGTCTCACTAAGAGAAAGAGGAATCAAGGAGAGGCACATGCTACTGAGCAAAAAGCCTCCGCCTCTGGAACTAAGAAGAGACCTCACAAAGCCGATAAAAAGAACTGTCCTGCCTATCTCAAAGCAAAGAACATAGTATTGTACTAGTTACCAAAGCATGCTTAGTAGCTGATAATGTATCAACGTGGATTCTTGACTCCGCTGCTACTAACCATATTTGTTGTTCCTTGAATGGTTTCAAGAAAACCAAAAGCTTAGAGGAAGGCGAGTTCTGTTTCAAATGGGGTGATGGGAGCCTGGTGTCCGCGAAGGCTGTGGGATCCGTGACGCTGTCTTTTGAAGACCGCACTTTAAACTTGAATAATGTTTATTTTGTTCCTACCTTTGGGAAGAACTTAATATCCGTTGCTCGTCTTCTTGAGCAAGATTATTGTTTGAAGTTCATTAAGAATGGAATTCGTATTTCGTTTCCTGATAATTCTTTTGTCACTGATGCATGTATGAAGAATGCTCTTTTTTACGTCTATCCCACTCAACCTTATCTTTTAGACACCGAAATAGATAATGATCTAATTAGGGAGCCAAAGAGGATCAAACTTTCTGAATCCTCCGATCTAACAAAATCAACATACCTCTGGCACTTAAGACTTGGTCATATCAGTCTAGATAGGATTAAGAGACTTGTGAGGGATGGTCCACTCCAAGCCTCTGCAATAGGCTCACTACCTACTTGTGAATCCTGCATAGAAGGAAAAATGACTAAGCGACCTTTCTCCGATAAGGGTCGAAGAGCCACTGAGTTGCTGGAACTAATACATTCTAATGTATGTGGTCCGCTCAACCAACAGGCACGTGGAGGATACGAATACTTCGTTACCTTCACTGATGATTACTCAAGATATGGGTTTGTCTATTTGCTTAAACACAAATCCGAGACCTTTAACGTATTTAAGGTCTTTAGGGCTTTAGTGGAAAAGCAAACTGGCAAAGTGATCAAAACCCTTCGATCTGATCGAGGTGGTGAGTATATGTCTGGAGAGTTCGATGACTTTCTTAAAGAAGAAGGTATCGCTTCTCAGCTTACCGCGCCTGGCACACCTCAACAAAACGGAGTGTCAGAGAGAAGAAACCGAACTCTTATGGAGATGGTTAGATCAATGATGAGTTACTCATCACTCCCGCTTTCCTTTTGGGGATATGCCCTCGAAACAGCCGCCTACATTCTGAACCAAGTTCCGTCCAAGACGGTTCCTGGTACTCCTTATGAACGATGGACTGGCCGTAAAGTGAATCTTGGCCGCATCCGAATTTGGGGTTGCCCTGCACACGTGCTGAGGCAAAAGACTAGCAAGTTGGCTAGTAGGTCAGAATTGTGCCTGTTTGTAGGATATCCGAAGGAAACCAAAGGTTTTACTTTCTATAGTCCCGAGGACGATAAGACTTTCGTTAGCACGAATGCTCGTTTCCTTGAGGAGGACTTTATGAAGGATGCAAAACCTAGAAGCAAAATTGTGCTTGAAGAAAAGTTGGGTGAGGAAGCTTCTACCTCGTCTGTAAGAACTGTTCTTACCCCAACTGAAACACAACCTAACTCATCAGAATCTCGTCAAGTAGTACTTAGACGTAGTGGGAGGGCTACTCAAAAGCCTGACAGGTACATGTCTTATGGAGACTCTCTTGTAGCCGTCTCCGACATGGATGACCCTGTTTCCTATAGCCAAGCGATGGCTTGTTCTGAATCAAACCTTTGGCTTGACGCCATGAAAGTTGAAATGCACTCGATGTATGTCAACAAAGTCTGGAAACTTGTAGACCTTCCTGAAGGGATTAAACCCGTAGGGTGTAAGTGGATATACAAGAAGAAAAGGGGTCCTGATGGGAACGTCGAGACGTTCAAAGCACGACTTGTGGCGAAGGGTTATACCCAACAAGAAGGGATTGACTATGAAGAAACCTTCTCGCCAGTCGCGATGCTTAAATCCATCCGCATACTCCTATCCATAGCTGCAGCTCTCGACTATGAGATCTGGCAAATGGATGTCAAGACAGCCTTTCTGAATGGCAATCTTGACGAGCGCATTTACATGGCTCAACCAGACGGTTTCGTGGATAAAGGTCAAGAGAACAAGGTTTGTGAGTTGCTTAAATCCATTTATGGACTAAAGCAAGCATCTAGGTCATGGAATATTAGATTCGATGAAACTGTAAAGAGCTTCGGCTTTGAACAGTCAATAGATGAGCCTTGTGTTTACAAGTTAATACACGAAGGCAAAGTTGTGTTTCTGGTACTATATGTCGATGATATACTACTCATTGGTAATGACGTGGGTAAGTTATCTGAGGTTAAGGTCTGGCTAGCAAAGCAATTCGATATGAAGGATCTAGGAGAAGCCGCGTACATTCTGGGGATCCAAATCTTTCGAGATAGGAAAAACCGGACCCTGTCGCTCTCTCAAGCATCTTATATTGATAAGGTGATGGATCGCTTCTCGATGCAAGACTGCAAGAGGGGTCAAACACCCTT
This sequence comes from Urtica dioica subsp. dioica, assembly GCF_054948205.1. NCBI lineage: Eukaryota > Viridiplantae > Streptophyta > Magnoliopsida > Rosales > Urticaceae > Urtica > Urtica dioica. Next base: position 41,104,805 of record NC_142758.1, on the reverse strand, counting down.
TAGGCATGGAGTTTCACTCTCTAAGGACCAGTCTCCCAAGACTGCACAAGAGATTGAAGACATGAGGAAAATTCCTTACGCCTCTGCCGTAGGAAGCCTTATGTATGCTATGCTTTGCACTAGACCTGACATCTGTTTCGCCGTTGGCGTAGTTAGTCGTTTCCAATCCAACCCTGGACCCGAGCACTGGATTGCTGTTAAGCATGTTCTTAAGTATCTTCGAAGAACTAGGAACTTGATGCTTACATACTCAGGTACTGACCTGACTATGACGGGATATACCGACTCCGATTTTCAAGCGGATAAGGATTCCAGGAAATCCACTTCGGGATCTGTGTTCATCCTTAATGGTGGAGCTGTTGTGTGGAGAAGTATTAAGCAATCTTGCATTGCTGACTCCACAATGGAAGCAGAATATGTGGCTGCTTGTGAAGCATCCAAAGAGGCTGTATGGCTTAGAAAGTTCCTTAAGTATTTGGAAGTTGTTCCAAACGTCGACGAGCCCATGACCCTTTATTATGATAATAGTGGGGCTGTCGCTAACTCAAAGGAACCTAGAAGCCATAAGCACTCTAAACATATTGAGAGGAAATACCATTTGATTCGAGAGATCGCGCAACGCGGAGACGTGGAGGTGAAGTAGATCTCTGGAAGATCCATTCACTAAGGCCCTAGCGAACATGGTCTTCGACCAACTTCGAGAGGGATTAGGCATGTAGGACTACTCACATCTTCTTTGAGTCAAGTGGGAGTTTGTTGTCAATGGTGCCCACAAGAAGAGTAGTAGTGTCTATTTATGTACATTTGATGTCATATAGTCTTACGAAGACTCTTGCTTGTAATTGCTTATTCATTAATAAAAAGTTGAAACGTTCATTCAATCTTCCTTGTCTGAAGCTTTATGATAAAACCATAGTCTTTTAGTCCATAAACAAACTAAACAACTTACGAAGAGACAAATGTAGATTTGCATGAACAAACTCTTCGTAGTTTGCTTAAAACGATATATTCGCAATCTTAGGGTCAAAGGACTATTGACCTCAGTATGATTGTTAGAAGAATCTATGATGTCTGGTTATGAGGCATTGAGAGTTGGGGACTCTATAGTTCTTCTAGGTATCTTCCGAAGGTACTGAATTGACCAGTGCACTTCTAGAGACAATATAAGAACAAACCATTTAACCTCTTATGTCTCGAAGTCACTATGTATGAATTGCATCATGCTTACCTTAATCCTGAAATGAGACATGCCATTTCACACCTTAGTATTCTCATTTGAGAAAGTTAGAGTTCGGACTCACTATGTCATTCCGAACAGGGCCTATTGGTGAAATACTAAGTTGTGAGTATGTCATGAGTAACTTTGTGAAGTTCTCATAGATATGGAATTCATGTACAAGATTGCTGAAATGCAATGTATGTCACCTCATGCTTTGTTCCTTGGAGTGTGAATAAATGAACTGGCCAGTGTCCAAATTGAGTCCTGACTCTTTTGGATGAAACAATGTGACTTGTTAGCTCCTCGTCAATACATTGTTTCTAACTTATTCACAAGCGACAAAGGAGTTGAGGAAATAACAGCTAGAAGGGTAAAATGGTAATTTAGTAAATCCCGACTAGCTGATGACATTCATGAAGGGTAGCATAGATAATATTCAGTGGATCCGCTCATTATAATTAGGTCGAATTCTTGAGTAGAAAACAAATTCATTTGAACCGAGAGATTTTCAGTGTCAGCTCTTTAGTGGAGTCAGCTGGCATTAAGCTAAACTTGGAAAAGGTTTGTGAACTTTTGAGTCCAAGTGTTTAGCTAAAGCTTTGTTCATTTGGGTCCATGAGGTCACTGTCACGAATCACATCGATAGGAATAGTTAAACTGGAAGCTAAGTCAAAACAAGAACGAAAATAGTTAAAAGGGTATTTTTGTCTTTTGAGACATATGATGAAATGAATGTCAATAAATTTTTTTGACAAGTTCATTTGATGACTTAATGTCACTCGGCCATAACTTGATTATTGGGCCTTGTGAATTAATTTCATTTCATAAGAATTTTATTGAAAATTCTAAATGGGCTTTTTCTTATGTTGTCATGAACAAGTGAAGAAAATTCTAGAAGCCTTTTCTAGAAGCCATAGGCGCCCAACACTACCCAAAGAGAAAGGGAAATTATTTTGTGCATAAATGTATTTAGATACTTGCCAAAAGAAAAAGAGGAAACAAATTTGCATATTAGATGCACAAGGGAATCGGCCAAGAGAGTAATAGGCAAGCCAAGGAACAAAAAAAGGAAACAAATCCTAGCCTTCTAGAAGGCTGCCTTGGGCGCCCAAAAGGAATGAGAAATAAGGGTTATTTTGCTCATGAATATGTGATATTCTATAGAAGAGGAAACTACCTTATTGAAGGTGAGACCTCTACTATAAATAGGAGCCTCATTCCACACTTTTCATTCAGGCAAAGTTTTAGAGATTGAGAGCTTCTCTCTCTAGACTTGGCCGCCCCTTCCTCTCTCTCTCTCTAGTTTATATTTTCGATTATTTCTTGTCTTGGCACCTAGGTCCTCACTCGACCTAGTGTTTAGCTCTGCGACTTCGAGACTCGTTCTCAAGTCGTAGTGTTTAAAAGTGCCCACTCACTGATTCCTTCTTTTCGAGTGATTTAGTGATAGAAACTTTCGTGGTTGGTCGAGGTGCCGAGGAAAGGAAGAGAGACGTGCTGCGAGGGGAGACGAGCGTTGCAACTTTCCAAAAGCTTCTACAAGGTTCAAGCTTCAAGAAAGGTTAGTAACTTTAATAGCTCATATTAGTTTTATTTACATGTACATGCTCTTGTCTAGGTTAGTAAAAACTAGTTTTACTTAAAAAGAAAATTTTTAAAATTTCGCCGCTTAACGAAGCGTTAAACTTTTTCTCAAACCCTAGATCGATTCCAACAGGAAAGTACCATGGCATCCCCCGAGACGGCAAGCACAGTGGCTGCCCCCGAGACGGAAACTACCGTGGCAGCCCCCGAGATGGCAAGCACAGTGGCAGCCCCCGAGACGGCATCCACCGTGGCAGCCCCTGTTGACGACGACGACGACTTCGTCAACCCTCCGGCGAAAGAGACGGCGAGAACTGTGGCAGCCCCCGAGACGGCATCCACCGTGGCAGCCCCCGTTGACGACGACGATGACTTCGTCAACCCTCCGGCGAAAGAGACGGCGAGAACTGTGGCAGCCCCCAAGAGGGGAACCTCTGTGGCAGCCCCCGATGACGACGACGACGACTTCGTCAACCCTCCGGCGAAAGAATCTGTCCGCGTCTATGGTAAGTTCTCAATTTTCAAACTGTTTTGCCTATATTTCATGGTTTATGTGCTTTTTAATTATTTTATGTTGAATTGTGTAGTTTCGAAGAGAAAGAGCAAGCGGCCCATAAAGCATGATGATTACACTCCGTTGAACACAACCAAACTTAAAAGCCTGAAAAGGGGGTGATGAAAATTACTTTGATACTGTCATAGACTAGTTTTTTGGATGAAAATTGGGTTTGTAATGTTTCTTGATAATTACTTTGGTAGTTTTGGAGGGGGTCCCTTTGGAGACTAGTTTTTTGGATGATATTTTGGTTTGTAACCCGAAATGTCTGAAATCCTTGACAAAAAATAACTGAAATGTTTGAAATCAAGTACATAAACTAACTGAAATGTCTGAAATCAAGCAAATAAACTAACTGAAAACTCCGAAATCAAACACATAAAATAACTGAAATGTCTGAAATCAAGCACATAAACTAACTGAAAACTCCGAAATCAAACACATAAAATAACTGAAATTTCTGAAATCCATTATAAAAATTAGCTGAAAACTTTGAAATAAAAAATATAAAATAACTGAAATGTCTGAAATCAAGCACATAAACAAACTGAAAACTCCAAAATCAAACACATAAAATAACTGAAATGTCTGAAATCAAGCACATAAACTAACTGAAAACTCCGAAATCAAACACATAAAATAACTGAAATGTCTGAAATCAAGCACATAAACTAACTGAAAACTCCGAAATCAAACACATAAAATAACTGAAATGTCTGAAATCAAGCAAATAAACTAACTGAAAACTCCGAAATCAAACACATAAAATAACTGAAATGTCTGAAATCAAGCACATAAACTAACTGAAAACTCCGAAATCAAACACATAAAATAACTGAAATGTCTGAAATTAAGCACATACACTAACTGAAAACTCCGAAATCAAACACATAAAATAACTGAAATGTCTGAAATCAAGCACATAAACTAACTGAAAACTCCGAAATCAAACACATAAAATAACTGAAATGTCTGAAATCAAGCACATACACTAACTGAAAACTCCGAAATCAAACACATAAAATAACTGAAATGTCTGAAATCCATTACAAAAATTAGCTGAAAACTCTGAAATCAAACACATAAAATAACTTAAATGTCTGAAATCCAATACTACTAACGAAAAGTACACGACTTCCTATTATGTCCTCTACCTCCACAAATATTACATTTGCGCTGAACAACAATGACTTCACCTTGAGACGGCAAACGTTTGATCTTGCGCCGTCCTCCTTTGCTCTTCTTCTTCGGCCGACCGGCGGGGTTTTTCGCAACAGGTACCTTGACCTCCATATTCAACAGCTCTTCTGGAGCATTCCACTCGTGTTCAGGACCACAAGGGTACACAGCATCCATGTAGGCTGCTCTCCAACTTTCTACTCGATAGAAAGGGTGACACAATGAATACACATCGATGTTACGCTTCGTTGCGACACACGTCGCATGCATGCAAGGGAGACCAAGAAGTTGAAACAACCCGCATGTGCATTCTTTTGTCAACATGTTTGCCGTGCCATCCTCGTCTCCATGAAGTACTAAGAACTCATGTTGCGTAACCCCCGAATATTGCAAATGGCGACCCTTTTGAACTTGCAGTCGCAAGTCCTCATCAAATTTTGGACTCAGTTTGGTC